>NW_025106641.1:0-2400000 GCF_013123115.1 Colletes gigas
AACTACCTTCCTATTCATAGGGTGGCTCCTGCAATTCTACTCTATAATTTATTATAACATTTAACATAACTATATTATTACTACCCTGATGGTACTTCGGACACTCGTTTTATATTATCGTATTCTACACGCCTTTCTGGTTTTCAGTTTCATTAATACTTCTAAAGATTTCATGTACTCCTTTTCATATATTACAGGTTATCCCATCGGCCTTTTCCATTTCACCTATGTACATAGATATTGAGTTCTTTACCTTTTCTCGGTTATTACATCCACAGTTTTATCATCCTTATAAATATATTTACACGTGGTAGTACATTTTACTTGGAACAATATCTCTTTACAATCTTATCGCACCTTGTTTCTATCTACCTGTCTGTCTTTTACTTTATCTAGTGTATTTATTTATTTCATTTCTATTTATTATTATATTATTCATTACTTAGTTATTTTAAATTATTTTAATTGCTTACAATATACCATACTCCATCTATTCATGGTTCTGCTGCACGGACAAATTTTACATACACACTATACGCACAGGGTGTTCTAGCATCTGCATTTTCACTCTTATTTTCACGTCTACAATTGCTACAAGTACTTTTATAACTTATATATACATATATGTATGGTATTATCATGCCGTAGTTTCTCACTGTAAAATATTTATACTTTTACTCTTATTTTATTAGTTACTGCCATGCTATTTTTGTCCAGATACATTTTATTTTACTTTGGTTTTATCCCACTATATACAGGGTGTTCGGCCACCTCTACCATGTTATGCTAATTCCTATTAAATCGCAATTACTTTTATTACTAAGTTTTACTTAAGCAAAATTTCATTTATTACATCTTACATTTTGTATATGTATATATAATGTCATCACACATACCACATCGCATATCTATTTTATCTCTCACATACACCTTCATTCTCTATTCCCTATTTTTTACAATCTTCTTCTAATACTCTACATATTTTAATCCATTCTCTCACCAGCTTAGTTTGCATTTACCATACTTACATCACTTTCTAGTCATATCCGCGGTTACTTTATCATCTACACACATACATCAGTCTATGTATTATATCATATCATATATCATACCTTACTTTACTTACCTCACACACACACATTCGAGGAAACAGTCATACATCTCGCACGCTTTTATTCCTCACGCTCTTTTCAACTTAATACATAATTACATAAATTCACTTTGGCTATTAACATCTACGCATTTTTGTAATTTAATTTAGTTAATACATCCGCTGTCATTTCACTCGTGCTTAGGTAATATATACTTATTTCGCGTTTTCCTCCAACTCTCTAACATAGTGATATTTAATGTCTATATGTTTCCTACGCCGGTGAAATACATTATTTTTCGCTACGTGAATCGCGCTTTGATTATCACAGTACATGGTAATTGTAGTGTGATTATTAATTATTAATCGTATGCTTAATTTAAGATCGTAGTTGTAGATCATTCTAGCGACCGACACTTCCATGATTGCTGCCGCGAGCCACTCTTATCGATATATTATTAACGAACATCGAAATATCTGGAGACGAGAAGCGACGTCATAGAGCGCATGACACTGTACAAGTAAGCACTTTCGTATTTTACGATCAAAAAATGATATCCAAAAGTCTCGGGTCTATTTTGACCCTATCCTATGGGTCTATTGTGACCCTGTCCTACGGGTCCTACGGGTCTATTGTGACCCTGCTCTAAGGGTCTATTTTGACCCTGCCGTATGGATCTATTTTGACATCTATATTTATACATACGTTTATGTAGACTTATCTATTTATAAATATATAAGGTTATTGATGTACATTATATACACTATTTACTAATTACAACTTAATATTACCGACAATATAAGTCTATTCTCTCTCAACTATTGTAATTATTGTTATGTATTTTACTTTATTTCCGATTCTGTTCTGGCTAACGTTTCTCTTCGCACGTGTTCTATTTCTCTCTCTCTCTCTCTCCATCTATTCATCTTTCACCGGTTACTTCCTTTCCTACGAGAGCGCAAATCATTAGTACACTTTCTTTACATATATTTATACATTTATATTTAAATTTATGTCGGTACTTATATACCTGGCATACGTGCTTAACTGCCTATTTACTCAGTTTTACTTGCTTGCATATCATCTAGTATCTCATTAACGTATCCACTAAACTAGTTACTTACATACACTTATTACATTTACTTATTTATTTCATACATTTTGCTGTATCGTGCTTCACCTCATCCACTTTTATTTTATTTTAGCTTATTCTTAGTTTCATTTCCATTCCATGTTATTTATTTCACCTTATTTCTATGTTATTCTCATGTATTGTAATTATATTATCCGTTTGTCTTACCTAGGTGTACCGACGGTGGAAGGTAAGTCGAGGGCAGCACCGGGGAAGGGTAACTTCGACGGTCGGTGTGAGTCATGTTCCCATGTGGAGCGTCTACTGACGATAAGTTACCGACGGACGGAAGCGGCCCTGGGGGGCTTTGCTATGCAGCGACTTCCGCTGCCGGTGTGTTATCCGGTGGAGGTACCAGTTACCACATCTGGGTACCTTATCATAAGATTATTGTCGTGTACAGTTTATTTTATCCTATCTATCTATGTATTTATTTTATTTCGTCTCATTTGTTTTTACTTACGTGGGATCGGGAAGGTAATGACTCCGCTATGTTCCGGTCCGCACAATTTTAGTGTTGCTCGACTCTCTGGTACGATCATCGCCACCGTACCTTCGAAAACAGAAAAGACGGTCAGAGGCGACGACAACGGCTTTTAGGCTCGCGCGTGTGCAATCTATCTATTTATTTACCTATTAGCCGGTTATTTATTTTATATTTTATTGGTTTATTTATTTCATTTCATCTATTTATTTACTTATTTATTTGTATTTTATTTATCAAGTGGCTATCATTTACATACAAGTTCTCAGCTAGCATTTTATACTGTATTTATTCTATTCTATAAGAAGAACCATAACCGTCATATGTATATGCTACCACTACAGACAGACACTGATCTATGCTGCCTACGGGTCTATTTTGACCCGGTTCTAAGGGTCTATTTCGACCCTCCTCTATGGGTCTTTTTTGACCCTGTTCTGCGGGTCTGTTTTGACCCTCCTCTATGGGTCTTTTTTGACCCTGTTCTGCGGGTCTGTTTTGACCCTGTTCTAACTTTGATTTTAATGAAGCACTGTAGGCTTGCACTACTTCTAGTCGGGAAAATCGGGAAAAATACAAGAATAGCAATTTGTTGGTGGAGGCTTCGTTAAGAAATTATTAACGTTTAAAGTTCCGCCCGCACTGAATTTTTTTCCCCGAAATGGCTAAGATTTCGGGGGCATGTCTATTCACCAAATATGATTGTAATTGCCCCCCGTATTCGAAAATAATTTTTTTTGAACGATTTGAAATTTTTTAATTTTGTTGAAAAATGAGGCAGCCCCCCCCCTGTCGATTTTTTATAGAAATTCGTTTTTCATTTTTAACAAATTTGTTTGAGGCCCTACGGAAATTTTGTCTAATACTTTTCTGTAGGTACCTATGAGCTCTACTTCAGAAAAAAGTTTCATTGAAATATATTCACTATTGTAGGAGTTATGGCGGTTTGAAAATTGGACCATTTTTATGGGGTTTTTGTCACTTTACGGTGTCAAGGATCAACTTTTCGAATATTTTTGCGATTTCTACGTATTCTTGATTAAAATACGCGTCGTTTGCATTTTTGAAAATTAAAATCCTTCGATCCGTTCAGAAGTTATGACATTGTAAAGATCCGCATGAAATTTTCGGACAACATTTCTGCCCATAAATTACATTTTCGATTAGGAATTTTTTTCTCGAAAATGGTTAGGATTTCGAGGGTATATCTATTCACCAAAAATGATTGTAATTGACTCCCGCGATCGAAAATAATTTTTTCCTGGAGGATTTGAAATTTTGTAATTTAATTTTTTAATAACTTTTCAACGAAATTGGTATTCTTGTATTTTTCCCGATTTTGTCCTCTAGAAGTAGTGTAAGCCTACAGTGCTTCATTAAAATCAAAGTTAGCCTTAAACTCGAGCTAAAAAAAAATACGTGTCGATTATTTTTGGCTGCTGTATAAGTTTCATCAAAATCGAAATGGTTCTATGTTGGTGCTTGTGGTGCTTTGGCCGCCACAACTTTTACTGTTACTGTTCCGACGATAAAAACAATTACAATGTATTCTGTAAGATGGCTATTTAATTATTACTTTTACTTTACTTTTATTTATACTACTTTGCTTTTAATTATATTTGTATTTTATTTTATTTACGGGTCCATTAGCATTTCCATCTACCAGTTTTAGATTATTGTACACTACTTTTTACCGGTTTTTTCATAATTTCTACTATTTCAACTTCCATGTTATCCCCATCTGTTTAAAATCCTTTATTTCATTTAAATTTTATTTTACCTTTGGTTACTATTTTTTATCTATCTGTCTCCTATTCACTCGTTAAGGGGCCCCTCTACCATGGAAAATACATGTTTCTTTGTGATTTTTTTTGCGATTAATTCCGGATTGTGTAGATACATTTATGTCGATCATCAATTTTACGAACGGCACCCGACTGCGTACGTGATATATTCGAAATCCTAAAACGATATTCTATAGATGAGTGTGGTTAGCATGAACTACGATCTTTTCATGGCAGCTATTTTACGAAAAAATACTGAATATTTTCATATTTGCTTTTTTGTTGAAAGAAAAAGATACTGTAATATCTTGAATAGTTTTTTAGTTATCACATATTTTCGAGACTATTTTAAAGATAGAAAGGCCCCTTAAATTATAATTCATCTGTATTTATTTCTGTATTTCTGGTTTCATTGATCTTCACCTACGCACATGGCCTTTTAGCATTTCATTTATTTATTACATTTATTATACGATGCCACCATTATGCCATACTTTTCACGATTCTTTTCTTTTAAATTTACGATCACTCTTATATTTCACTGTCTGTCACGCGGCATTACATTATAAAAAAAAAAAATTACAAAATTTTAATTTTAATTTTAATTTCAAGTACTTTGAGAACGACTGATATTTCAAGGTCAGGCGAAATATCGCACGAGCTACGCCCCCTCCCCCCACCGAGCCGGTTTAACACCGGACCTTCGATCTCTGTAGCCCTCTCCGGATCAATTCTAACACCCGGAGCCTGGACTCCAGAGATCGAAGGTTGCGTTGCTACACCGGGGACCCTATCCCGCGACCTATACGCCCCTATCCGCGACCTAACCGCGACGAAACCCCCCCAACGTAAGCTCGACCTAACCCCCGCGACAATACCCCCACGACCTAACCGACGCCCGTAGCCCGACGCCCGGATAGAAAGTCGTTCGCCGAGTGTATATATACTAACGGAGGCTCGCTCGAACACTTGTGAGAGCGCGACCCATCTGGTGGCCCTCTGGTGGCGAGCATGGGAGGTGACGCCACATATATATGTACTAGTTAAATCGTCTCATAACTTCCGATACATATGCATGTATCGCTACTTTACTACAATACTGATATGACTCTCAAAATAAAAAAAAGATGCAAATTGCGAATTTCAACGTTTAAAGATCTCATTTTTTCCTCACTTGTCTCTCGATTTCAGCAAATAAATGATAGCTCGATTACATAACAACTACTTTTCCCAGATGAGGATACACTTTAAACAAAGGACAAATGTATATTCTAATTTATGAAAAACCACATTATTTCATTACTTTTCTAATAACTCAACCATACGTTCTTACTGCAACTTTACAAGTTCATTTATCTTCGATAACTTCCTAACGAATAAGTTCAGGGCATAAGTATGTTGGTACTTTTATGTACAACATAAGAAACTACATTTCTAGGTTTCCATTTAAAGAAAAGGTACAGTTACATTTTCAACGGTAACTTTTCTGTAGCCATTCGATTACAATAATTCATTTTGGACAACCTAAATAAATCTGTTCTCGTAATATATTATTTTATAATGGAATCTCTTTACTTTCCATTTCTAAACATTTTCTTCGATACTGCTTCATGTCGATGAAACATTGTCATTTCTTTTGATTCTTAATTTCAATCGAATTATTTAACAAACCAAAAAGTCTATTATTTAATATTCTTCGGTAATACGTACCGATCATTCTTCTTCACCTTCCAGTTGATAATGATAGCGGCGTAAAGCAGCTAAACGTAATCTTTCAGTCTCCAAAGCTTCTTCCGATTCCAAAACATCAACTTGTGCCTCCATCTGTAAATCGTTCAAAATATTCACTCTTTCTAATACTTAACAACTTTAACGCTTATTTTCTTTATCATCCTTATCCAAATAGTGTATAACGAGTAGTAACTACAATTACCATTCTCTTCCACAAGATGGCCACAGTTTTTAGCAATTGCAACAACACTTCCAGTTGCTTGTGTTACGTCTCTCGATGCCTCTGACAGTGCAGCCAAGTTATTGCTTTTACTCTGCTTCTCTACACGCGTAAACAAATTTTACGGTTTAATAACAAACAAAAACCGAAATAAATCCTCTACACTTACCATAAAAGATTACCACCAAATGCAACCGCCTTCGCTGCTGATATCAGCCCTTCGGACCATTGATGGTTACGTTTCTAGAATTCGGTTCCAGAGGCTGTGCCCTACGATTCAAAATCTCTTTCCATATTTAATATTCATAAATTAAATATTAACGGTCAAAATAAGCGA
The DNA here is from genome assembly GCF_013123115.1 of Colletes gigas. NCBI lineage: Eukaryota > Metazoa > Arthropoda > Insecta > Hymenoptera > Colletidae > Colletes > Colletes gigas. The sequence continues at coordinate 6,780 of NW_025106641.1, forward strand.
CGTACCTTTCCTTCTTCCATTAATTCTGTACATGAATCTAACATTTTTCCGTTCACTTCTAATTTTAACCCGGAATCACCAGCGCGAGATTTCTCCACCATGTCCTGATCATAAAATATGTCATAACCATGGATAAAAACAATTTATATATTACACTAAAATGTAATATGCGATTACCTGTATTCGATTACCAGCTTCTTCTATTGCTTTATCCATACTTAACAATTCTGCCTCTACCAAACTTCCAACTCCCAACTGTTTACATTCGTCGGTCGATTCTACAACACGATAAAATTCAAAATAATATCTATGACTTTCTTCATTTTTTTTCTTCTACATTTTTTAACTTTCGTAACTTACTATCGCCCGATGCAATATCAATAGATGTGTTTCATGTAGATTTTCCATGTATTGAATAAAGACCCAAAACATATGCAACGTGTATTGCACTTTTAATGAGTATTGAGGAGTACAAGTTAGGTCTGACGTCGCTGGATTATCGATACCGTTTAATGAATATTCGATAATATCTTCTGCTTCGGAGATGCAATTTACTGAAATAAAAATACACCTTTCTATCAGAGATATCAACATAAACCATTCACCATTTTATTATCGAATAAATTTAAATACTTACGCAATAATTCATACAACATGGTATCGGCATGCATATTCGTTTCATTACGGCACCGTTCACCTTCAACTTCCAATTTCCCCATCTTTAAATCTCATTCTTCTTTCTCGGCTAATAAATCATGTAGATCGCCTTCTAAAGCCGTTTTTTTACAAGTTAGAAAATCATTTTTCCCAATCAACGCCTAAAATATTACACTTTTACCGGAACGAAATAAAAATAGATAAGAAATCAGGAAGTAGTTATTTAGTCTCGGGTCTATTTTGACCCTTTTCTACGGGTCTATTTTGACCCTGCGCTGTGGGTCCATTTTGACCCGGTTCCACGGGTCTATTTTGACCCTTTCCTGCGGGTCTGTTTTGACCCTAAAGCCGTTTTTTTACAAGTTGTAAAATCATTTTTGCCAATCAACGCCTAAAATATTACACTTTTACCGGAACGAAATAAAAATAAAATATAACCGTAAATCTAGTAAAAGAAAGGTATTAACCAAATTTTCACCTTTCGTGGTATTTACTTCTTCTATTATATCGTCCATATCCTCTTGTCCTTCGACAGCTTTTCGAGCTTCCTGTTCAGTTATATCTTCACCTTCTATTAACTCGTCCAGTCGGCGTTCCGCTAAAAACGGTTCGACGTTCCGATTTTTCTTCTCACATTTTTAATAACCCAATTTGCTTCTCCACTTTGGCTTTCTGTTACATAAGAGGATACACGTAACGAGCATCAATATTTTCTTATGATATTAAAAACTATGAAAATTACAATATTCCTACCTTCCTGATTAAACTGACTCGTTATGCACTCTTATCGATATATTATTAACGAACATCGAGATATCTCGAGACGAGAAGCGACGTCATAGAGCGTGACACTGAAAAAGTACAATGATATCCGCGTCGGAAATGCTTCTTACGAACTAGCATAAGTAAGCACTTTTATATTTTACGGTCAAAAAACGATATCCAAAAGTGAGTGACTATTTTAGATAAGAAATCAGGAAGTAGTTATTTAGTCTCGGGTCTATTTTGACCCTGTTCTAAGGGTCTATTTCGACCCTGTTCTATGGGTCTGTTTTGACCCTTCTCTACGGGTCTATTTCGACCCTGCTCTAAGGGTCTATTTTGACCCTGCTACTCTAAGGGTCTATTTTGACCCTGTTCTTCTTTAAACCCGAGGAAAATGGAGAGTATGGCTCCATGCAAGGAGATTGTATTAACATTTTCTATTCGCACTTTATTTAAGTTTACCTTTCCGCTAATGCATCCGGAGAGATTGAACCGTTTCGTGTAGAATCTAATTGATCGCCTGGTAATGAACTCGTATCGGAAGTATCGATGAGACTATCCACCACCGTATCGGTATCTAAAGATTCTTCTGGTGGCGATACGACCCTCGGCGTCATGTACGTTCGTAACTCGGATTGTATCAAAAAGTTTGGTGGATTCTTCAGCTTTTATGAGCATTTTATGGCAGAAACCATTCCTTCGTATCCTACCTATGCTAATCCTACCGGATACTATAGCATCCGGATGAACGTTATAGAGATTATCATTGTTTTAAGAAATCACTAAATTCTGTTTAAAAATAAATTTAATTCGAAAAATCTTACCTCCGGTAACGCAGGCGTCGTTATAACATGCTTAAAATACTGTCTTTGTTTTACGGTGTTGTACAACTTCTTCGGTTCATAGAATTGTTTCGAAAATCGGTCACGATGGCCGGCTAAAGTGTCCGCTGGTAGTGTGTTATCAAGTTTCAACAGAATTTTCACACAATAACGTATAACGGTCGACATTGTCCACTGACGGTCATACAATTTGACGGTGTATTCTTTAATGATGCACTAACTGAAATCATTAACGTAACAGTGATACATGAATACATCAAAACACATAATATTATTGGACCGTCTCTCAGGCTTGCTCGGGGAATACCTCCTCCTGATTCTCTCTTGTCTCTCGTGGCCCCAGGGAGTACCTAGGGACAAATTCCCTATAGCATCCCGGCCTCTCTCAACGGTTGGCATCGGCGCCAATCGCGCCATCTGCGAGAGTAACTAGGGAGTTACTCATGCTCCCTACAATATTATAGGGATGCGTAGGGATAACGGGAATATCAGTACGACACGTGTTCCTTGTCTCAGAGCTTTATTCCGTCAGTCGTAGCGTGGCGCTCTACAGGGCTGCCACGCCAACTCCATCTAGTGACTTTCCCTAGGCGCTCTTGTCCCCTACAATATTAATAACGCATTGGAAGTTTAAAGCAAATTAATCCGGCAAGGATCGCTCGATCGCTTGTGAGAGCGCGACTCCTCTGGACTCCTCTGGTGGCGAGCATGGGAGGCGACGCATCGACCAATCATCGATCCGGAGCTGTGACGCGGTGCAGCGCGCGCACTCGCACATGCGTGTTGTCGCGATACTCTTCAGGACCGTACCTAGCGAAAGACGAGCGGCGCCTGAGCCGATGCACACTGCTCGTCTTTTTCCCCGTTTCGGAGCACATTACAATATTCATTTTGTGCTGTGGACTCTACGTACTATAATATAATATAGATACACGAACGCGCGTCTTTACGCCCAGTAAACAAAATTTTCTTTTCTTTTTTTTGATAGTTAAAATATCATCAGGGAGTCTCGAGTCCGTAAGGTTTAAGATTTAACTCGTAGAGCTCATGAGTACCTACCAAAAAGTATTAAACATTTCCGTACAACGACGTCATGCGAATTTATTAAATACGAAAAAGAAACCTTTAAGAAAAATTCTTCCTTGCTCGATAAGATCGAGCTGTCGCCGGGTATACAATTTATTACCATCGACCGCGAGCATAAAAACCTAGAAAAGTAAAGATTGCGCGATAAAAGAAGAGGTTGAAAATGGTGCTTTGTTGTAAGTTTATTTCAATTTGCATATTATAACGACGAATGATACGCTAGAAACGATACGCGACGATACAATTTAATAAACTTACTTGACACAAGCAAATTACGCTGCTAACACTCGGCTATTACGATTTTACAATTACTTTCCAATGAATAAGAAAGTGTTACGAATGAACATTTCGATTCCCTTTTCGTGTAAACGACTTGTCGATAAATTCGTTTTGGTAAAAATCTACGATTCTTCTAAAATGGGTAAAGAATAGGAAAAATCGAATAGCATCGCCGTACATTAACCGCATATCAACCATTTACTTAGCTCGAATTTTATGTTCCGGTTACAGTTCCTAGTGGAAAATATACAATGTCCCGTATACAGATACATTTTAGTCAGAGATTACGGTACAATGGAATTGTTACGCTAACAAATATAAATGGTGAACGGAACGTTCAAATTATATCGGTTCGGATGCTATGTCGATATTACTATTATCGTTGCACGGGCGGAGCCATTGGAAGAGTCGAAGAAGCATTCATGTTTGACATTGCTGCGTTAGGTCCTAAAAGAACTTGTTTTTGCTGTGTACGTTGTACCTCCTCCATTTGCGCGCGCTCTGTTTCCAACAATATGGGTGCGAATAAAATAGCCGATGAGCTGAAGAACAACCATGCCGCTGAACACGAGAATCCGTATAGACCTTTGAAATAAAGATGTATATATTTGTAACATTTTACAAACTATTGTTTCGTGCGTAACGACGTATACACTAACCTTTCATACAACTGTGCAAGCCAGTACCAACGTTGTAACCAAAATTACGTACTTCGTCAGGAAACATTTCCGTGAGACCCAAAAGCCTTTCGGCGAGGCTTTCGTCCTAAACGTAAACCAAAAGATACCTGTTAATCTGACTGAAGGTTACCATCGACGTTACTTACGAACGCATTCATCGAATTGCTCCAATAATAATGCATTAATTATCAAAAAATGATATAAACTAAAGGTGGGTCGCAATTATTATCACTGGATGAAACAATATAATGTTCTCCGAGTAAGGGAAACTTGGTTAACCGACCATCGTCTCTAAAATCAACAATTCGTTCCATGGTCCGAGGCTCAAAGTGGAAAATATAATCAACGCGAGATCGTCTACTAAAATGCAATACCTCCTCGTCATCCTCGTCGTCGGGAACTACCGATTTCACCTCGGGAGAATGTGCGTCGCTACTGCCCATGCCGCTATCCAATTGATCCAAATCTTCGAGCGAAGCCATATACGAAACCAATTGACGAACGAATTTGGAAACGGTATTCGAATACTTTGCCTTGTGAACAAAATTTTCAACAACGATTTTACTTTCTTCGTCGACTGTTCGTATATCCAGATAAATATACGGCGATCCACGCCGGTGCGAGGTAAATGTACAACACGACTCAAATCTCTCTATACCTACCAAGTTTTCGAAATCCTGATCACGTTAAACAACTAAGAATATCACTGTAAAACGGAACCATAGGATGGAAACGTGAGAAAAATTCCTAGGAATAATTACACCATTCGGAGAGTACGATTGGTACGAAATAGAGTTTTCATGAAAACGCGCCTGATGTCGCACCGCTGCAGGATGGTAAGGGGTATCGTATCCATGAAAAGAACCACTATAGGCTGTATAGGTACATACTTACTACCTCGTATATGTATGTTGTACGTGTAGACGCTTCTCTACACCGATCCACATCCTTTTCCGTTCTTGATAAGCTGCGTTATTACGTGGATACGGTATTTACGTAGCGTGCGATTAATATCGTGGAATTATTTCGACTCTGATGCGCGTTTTGCTATCCGATCGTGTCGAACCAAATGGAGGAACGTATTTCAAACAATTTTTATAACGATTACGTACGACGTGTTTACAGGCACCGATGCGTTTCTATTCGGCACATTCGACCAACTTGTTTGTAAATAATATTAATACGTTACAGATGGACGCGTGATTGTCGAATGCGAATCGTATAAAAGTTTACAAGAGAATAAATATTCGCTCGAATCGGGCGCAAGATGGCAAATACAGGAGTATTACCGTTCGTACGCGGTGTAGATTTCAGTAGCAACGATTTTGGAGTGAGTGTAACGTTCGAGTACGTTTCGTTTCGTTTCGTTTCGTTTCGTCTTACTAGCATATTCAGTACGTTACTTTCTACAGGGTGGTAAATTTCCTGAATCCGTTCGTCTTATGACTGGAATACAATGGTTGAAGTTGGACGAAACCAACTTGACCGAAATCCCAGAGGAAATGGGAAAACTGTTGAAGCTGGTAACGTTTACGCGTTCATTTTTTAACGTCGATCGATTCGAGTACCTTGCACGGCTGCTCTCCATAAAATCAAAACCTTTTTGCTTTCCAACGATAGGAACATCTTTCGCTGGTTAAAAATAAACTAGAACGCTTGTACGGAGAACTGACGGAGCTTGGTTGCCTTAGAACGTTAAACATCAGACGCAATAATATAAAATCGAGCGGTATACCGGCGGAACTGTTTCATTTGGAAGAACTGACCACGTTAGATTTGAGTCGTAATAATTTGAAACAAGTGCCGGAAGGACTCGAACGAGCTCGTTCTTTGTTAAATCTTAACTTGAGTCACAATCAGTAAGCCGTATATTCTTCTTAACGTCGAGTCGTAACATTCCTACGAATTACAATTATTATTGTTATCGATCGTAATAATCGTCTTTTCAGCATCGATGCTATTCCCAACACGCTCTTTATTCACTTGACGGATTTGCTATTTCTGGATCTTAGTAATAATAAATTGGAAACATTGCCACCGCAAACTCGCCGCTTGGCTAATTTACAAACCTTGAATTTGAACCATAATCCGTTGGGACATTTTCAATTGAGGTACGGTAATGTTCCATGAAATTGTTGGAGGCGATCGAACGTACATCTTTTTTATTTTATTATCATTCAGGCAACTGCCATCGTTGATGAATTTAACGACGCTACAGATGCGCGACACGCAACGAACGTTGAATAACATTCCCTCCAGTTTAGAAACTTTGACGAATCTGCAGGAGCTCGATTTATCGCTAAATAATTTACCTCGGGTACCAGACGCGCTCTATAATCTATTAAATTTGCGCCGCTTAAATTTGAGCGATAATCAAATAACCGAACTGTCCACGGCGATCGGTAGGTTTCTTCGCCGCGTTCTCCTCACCTATCGTCTCGATTGATCCGAGACTTGCTTTCAGAACTTTGGACTAAATTGGAAACTTTGAATATATGCCGTAATAAATTGACCATGATACCCGCCTCACTGTGTAAAATCGTTACGCTCAGAAGATTATACGTAAACGATAACCGGTTAGATTTCGAAGGTATTCCTTCGGGAATAGGCAAATTGTCGTCGTTGCAAGTATTTTCTGCAGCCAATAATCGTTTAGAGATGATACCGGAAGGCTTGTGCAGGTATATGACGACCGTTTCCTTCCTCTTCTATTCTCTTCTCTTCCACGATGAACGTATAAATTATTTCTCTAGATGCGGCTCGTTAAAAAAATTGATACTGGCATCCAATCGATTGATCACTGTACCGGACGCCATTCATCTTCTTACCGATTTAGAACAATTAGACTTGAGAGATAATCCAAATTTGGTAATGCCGCCGAAACCAACAGAGGTACAGAAAGGATCTGGTATCGAATTTTATAACATCGATTTTTCTTTGCAACATCAACTGCGTCTTGCCGGTGCCAACGTACCGGCACCGACTCAAACGGCTGGTAAGCCTGCCTCTTTAAATATTTATCGATAATTCGATTCCACGCGTACGATTATTTCGGTATATTACCGTTCGTCTTCGCTATCCTCGTGCTATCGTCCAACAGGTAGCAAAGATCCGATAGCCCGCAAAATGAGACTCAGAAGGAGACGAGATCAGGAAGAAGCTGACCAAGATCAAGCGAAAATATTAAAGGTATAATGTTTTAAGCTCTGTTGCGTACGTACGGGGAGCAACGAGATTTACCTTGGCATATTTTTCTCTTTTCCTTACCTAGGGTATGAAAGATATAGCGAAAGAGAAGAACAAGGACAAAGAATGCGAAGAGTCGAAAGCGGAATCGTTGAAGTAAGCTTGATCGTATGAACGCGCGTTTCGAATACGGTCTACGTTTCACCACGATCCCATCGTTATCTTCCTTTTCTTCTTCTTCTTCTTCTTCTTCTTTTTATTTCAAGACCTAAAAGATGGGACGAAACCCTGGAGAAACCGCCGTTAGACTATTCGGAATTTTTCGACGAAGACGCCGGTCAGGTGCCTGGTTTATCGGTATGGGAGATAGAAAATTTTTTACCCAACGAAATAGAGGAAGTAGCGCATGGAAAGTTTTACGAAGGTGATTGTTATATTGTATTGAAAACTGAAATTGACGAAGCTGGGTCGTTGATTTGGGCCATTTATTTTTGGATCGGAGAAAAAGCTACGGTACGATCAAAGAAACGGTGTTGTGCTCGATAAATGGAGCATCGATACAAGAATGGAGTACGTATCGTACGATATACGTACGACTGGCCAAAAACCCTTTGCTTTATCGTTACAGTTGGATAAAAGAGCCTGCGCCGCCATTCATGCTGTAAATTTACGGAATTATCTTGGTGCGCAATGTCGTACCATCAGGGAAGAACAAACCGAGGAATCTGACGAGTTTCTGATGTTGTTCGAATCTGGTATAACTTACATCGAAGGAGGTCGTACTTCGTCCGGCTTTTATACCGTCGAAGACACGGTTCGTAAACGATCGATAAGCGCTCTTTCCGTTTCTCGACATTTCGCTTTCATAATTTCTATTTATTTGTTTCCGCCTTACTCTTCGTTTTGCTCCCGCTTTGTCGGTTGATAACTACACACGATACATCGTAGCCGTCCGTGACCCGACTGTACAGAGTACACGCCGCGGGTGCTTCGATTCACTTGGAACCGGTGCCTGTTCGTTTCGATTCTCTGGATCCAGCTTTTGTCTTCGTCTTGGACACGGGCAATAAAATCTTTATGTGGTACGGTAAAGGGGCGAAAAGTACATTGAAATCGAAAGCGAGGCTGATGGCAGAGAAAATAAATAAAAACGAAAGAAAGAACAAAGCAGAAATCCTGACGGAAATAATGAACTCGGAATCGGACGATTTTCTATCGTATTTAAACGTAAAAGATAGCTCGCAACTTCCAACTATAGTTGTAAGTTTATTCCGGTGCATCTTAGAAAAATAGACTCTGATCTTATTTCCGAATTAAACTGTTATCGATTCATTTTCCTCCTAGGAACACGTAGATCAAAATTTTGTGTCTCCTGCGCCGCGTCTCTATCAGGTTCAACTCGGCATGGGCTATTTGGAATTGCCTCAAGTCGAAGTACCTCATGGCAAACTAACGAATACGCTCTTGAACAATCGTAACGTTTATATATTGGATTGTCATTTGGATGTTTACGTTTGGTAAATACGAGTGCGTGCATGTGATATCTCCGAGCCGTGAGTTACTTCGAGATGTAGTAAACGTACGACGATTATTGCGCGTGTAGGTTTGGCAAAAAGTCAACGAGATTGGTACGGGCGGCTGCCGTTAAACTTTCCCAAGAGCTGTTCAACATGATAGAACGACCGGAATACGCTATGGTGACCAGATTGCAAGAAGGAACCGAGTCTCAGGTATGAATTACAGAGAGAGAGAGAAAAAAGCTGCGAACCGTCTGAACGATCGTTCCTTCTTTTCACCCCTTTAGATCTTCAAATCGAAATTTACTGGTTGGGATGAAGTTATAGCAGTCGATTTTACTAGAACTGCCGAATCGGTCGCGAAAACTGGTGCCGATCTTACGAAATGGGCCAAACAACAAGAAACCAAGGTACGCGGAAAGAAACGTACATCATCGTCGAGCGTACGTATTCTTTTCAGTCGCGAACTTTATTTTTCCTGATGGAACACTTGTATCTCGACAGGCGGATCTAGCTGCGCTTTTCATGCCTAGACAACCACCGATGTCGTTTACCGAAGCTCAACAACTCATGTCGGAATGGAACGATGATTTGGAAGGAATGGAGGCGTTGGTATTGGAAGGGAAGAAATTTATACGCTTACCGGAAGAAGAATTAGGTCATTTTTATAGCGGGGACTGTTATGTTTTTCTATGCCGTTATTGGGTAGTACGTAATTAATATTTTTATTCCATCGAGCCGTTTCTGGAAACGAACAAAAATACACACACACACACACACGCTGTGTTTTCTTTCTAATTCGGTAGCCATTGGATACGACCGAGAACGAAGACGGCGATGAACAGTTCGAGGAAGATTATCAGTGCACGGTGTACTTTTGGCAAGGCAGAGACGCAGGCAACATGGGATGGTTAACGTTTACGTTCAGGTACGTAAAAATATACCTGTTCGAAACACGTTTCTTTCTTTTATTTTATTTTATTCGTTGGCGGATACTGACTGGATGTACTTTTAGTTTACAGAAAAAATTTAAATCCTTGTTTGGAGAAAATTTAGAGGTAGTTAGGACTCATCAACAACAGGAAAATCTAAAGTTTTTGGCATATTTTAAAAGAAAATTTATCATTCATCATGGTAAGCGTAAGCAGTCGAAAATTCCCGGTAACAATAGGGTCGAATTTTATCACTTGAGAAGCAACGGAAGCGCGTTGTGTACTAGGCTGATACAAATACCAGCTGATTCGTCGCTATTAAATTCTTCTTTTTGGTAAGATCGTTATTCACTTTTTCGATTCATCGAGACGTAACGTAATCTGATGATTCACCGTTTACATCTAAACGGTTCCCGGACTAATGCGATGAAACATCAAAATACAAAAATTTGAGTGCATTACGCATACCGTTTATAATGTGTTGTCCAAACCATCGATCGTTGTTTCCAGTTACCTTTTGAACGTACCGTTTAACAACGACGATGAAACGGGAATAGTATACGCCTGGATTGGTTCGAAAGCTGACAACGACGAAGCGCGTCTCATCGAAGAAATCGCCGAAGAGATGTTCAATAACGTATGTCTTCGCACATTTACGAAACCCATGTGTTTCTACAAAATTAATTGATATTTGTAATGTTGAACGATTAACAGCCATGGATAAGTTTGCAAGTTCTGAACGAAGGTGAAGAACCAGATAATTTCTTTTGGGTTGCTCTTGGTGGGAAAAAATCGTACGACACTGACGCGCAGTACATGAATTACACCAGATTGTTTAGATGTTCGAATGAAAAGGGATACTTTACGATCAGTGAAAAGTGTACCGATTTCTGTCAGGTACGTAATAAATTTATTATCGTACGTAGAAACGTGATTATACGGTTAACAAATTCATGGCCGATTAATGTCGTTCTAGGATGATTTAGCAGACGATGACATTATGATACTCGATAATGGCGAACAAGTATTTTTATGGTTGGGAAGCCGATGTTCGGAAGTAGAAATTAAATTAGCCTATAAATCCGCACAGGTGAAGATACTCAAGCAAATAAGCAATTTCTCGGCTTGTCTGTTAAAACGAAATAGCACGAACGATCCGAATAAAAAAACTCTCTGCGAAAAGAAATTACATTTATACGTTTTCAGGTGTACATTCAACATTTACGAGTCAAGCAGCCTGACAGACCACGCAAGTTATTTCTAACTGCAAAGGGAAAAGAATCTCGTAAATTCACCAAATGCTTTCACGGCTGGAGTTCGCATAAAAGACCGCTACAATAGAGAGTATGTTTGGTAGAAAGTTTATATTTTTACAACTTTGACGTCGCGTGCGATACGCGAAGATCTATCAATTTGTTAACAGTACTGATATCAATTATGTATTACGTAATACCTGCAGGCAGAATAACTATTCTATGGATACACGGCGCTTAATTTTTATGAAATTCTATAATTTTTCAAACTCATCAAACATGGTAATCTTGTTTAAACGACCTTAACGACATAAATATCGTTTCTTGATTTTTCACGACTCAGACGTTTACTTATAAATCTATTGAAACTATGTACAAACTGTTGAGCGTGGATAAATGTGCATATAGACGTATTTCTATATGCAGTTTAAGAGAGCATTTTTACATACTTACGTATCTATACATTGTTTGTCTACTTTTTTCGTTTGCGACGAATATTAATCGAACAATATGCAGTCTAATTTTCATATTTTCGTATATAGTAATATAGCAACGTAGGTTAATGGGATAAAAAACAAAGTTTTTGCAAAACTTATATACTTCGTAATAGGGAAGAGCCAAATAAATGCACAATCGGAAAAGATAGTAGAAAAGTAAGTTGAATAATTTCTAAGAGCCAACTAACTTGTTTCTGCAAATTGAACTTTCTAATCGTCGTCGTCATCGTCGTCCGAAGGTACGAAAAGTTCTTTCTCTTCGAGAAAATTGGCCATCATTTTGCTCAGCGTAGCTCCGATAACTAGACCGGTAACGATGCTACAGATTACCCCTAGAAAACCAAATCGTGTTCTTTTTGGTTCCGGAAGAATGGCACCCGAAGGTGTTGTTGTTCGCTGTCGAAGGTGTAATTTAGTATCTCCGTTCCTCTTCCAATTACCAGTTAACCGAAATAGGAAAGATGTACGTTGCAACGTCATTCTTCGTTCAAGGTGTCACCAACGCCAACAAAGGCTGAAAATAGTGACATGCTGCGTACAGAATTGTAATTCGATAGATATAAATATGAATTCTACCTATGATGCGATTACGAGTACTTTGAATTAACCTGTTCCGTTACACGGCTACGATTTCGAACCAGTGTAAATCATCAAAATGTCGCACGCTATGAACGGTTTCAAAATCAGGTTTAACTTTTTTAATCGATTTCAAACGCAGATTGAGAAATTTATTGAAACTGACACGCGTAAGGCGCTTTTTATCACTGTATTTTTATTATCTTAATGTTTCACAAAGATGATCACGATACAATATTGTCGAAATCACGAAATAACCAACTTTCCTCTGTTCGAGTTTCGAGGATAAACCGGATAAAACTATTCCGACTGAAGTTGTTTGTCTACCAGTTGAGCAAAACTTGAAATATATGTGGTGAAAAATAGTACCGCATTGACTATTTGTTGCCTGTAAAATCCTATAGATACATACACACGCGATCGTTGCTTCTATCGCGGGCAGCGCCACCAACGAAAAAACTGTCAAGTTCGCCCAAGCGGGGATGATAATGTTAGTAATACAGGCTCCACTCCTGCCGTCTCCGTGAATTAGAAGAGAGATTAGGAAGAAACGCGATCGAAAAAATTACACCGTGTGCTTGTCAAAACGAAATAATAAAAACTTTATTCCCGACGAGCGTCTTTAAGCTACGAAGTCTGGACAACGAGTCTCCCGGCTCTGCTCCCCCACTCGTTGCGCATCGAGACTCCCGGCTCTGCTCCCCCACTCGTTGCGCATCGAGTCGCCCGGCTCTGATCCCCCCCCCACTCCTTACATAGAGAGTTTCCGGCTCCGCTCCGCCGTTCCTTGTACAACGAGAAGGACAAGGAGCAAAGTGAGATGGGGATAATGACCCCAAGAAACGGTTGTCGTCGTTCGAGCTCACTATGGGCGTAAATGTTGATGCGATTTTTTGTGAAATACGTACTTGCCTAGATCGTGATCCGATCGTTCGGTCCGATACACCAAGGCTCTTCCTTCGATGCAGTAACAAAGCTAAAACTTTGGTATAAATTGTAAAAATATTGTCTTTTAAATACCGTTAACCGATCGTAGTACTTACATAGTAGCTAATTGTGCGCCCGTGTCTGTGTATCGAAATCATTGATCGAATAAAAAAATAAAATAAAAATCTGTCGCGTTCTTACAACTAATGATTTATTATTAACTATGGAACAGAAATGTACGAAAGAAAATATTTTCAGTGAAAATAATCGTAACAAAACTTTGCTCTGATTCGCATAATACGTGTCAAGTACTTACATAAACTAATGTATATTAAATATCGATAATACTTTCCTCGGCATTGTACGTCGCGTACTTGGTGATCGTAATGTTTTAAAGTTCAATTCCTAGTTGCTTTTCGTTTTCCCTATGTTGTATCGTGAACAGGTGACCGCGAAGATCGAAAATGTCGCTTAACGTAACTTTGCACAGTTTACAACAAATGTTGGAATTTCCAGTCTTTCTATTCCCTCTGTTACATTATAAATAAATATTACGTTTAACAAAAAAATTTATAGACGATGATAATTTACTTACTCGACCGTTAAAGCTCGTAAGGTTCTCAGGTGTTCTGTAATTTCTTGCAATGCAGTCGTTTCTTCCAATTCCAAAGCATTGTGCAACCTATATATGTTATTAGCGATTACAGATTGCCTGCTGGGTTCTAGGTACAAAGACTCGTCGTACAGATTCCATTTATCAAAATTATAAATTAATTCCGGAATTTGCGAATTTCTGGGCTTTTCGATCAATTTCAATAATGCGTCTTTTACTCTGTTTTGACAAATGATTATTTCTTCCATGTTGTCGCTGCTTTTCGATTGATTATTAATCTGCATTCCAATACTCATCCAATAACGTAATCTGTTTATCTGTTTATCCAAGGTACGATAACAATGATTTCAGATCCGCGCGCGTAAATAAAAAGATACGCGTGAAAAGGATATACTCACATATTGTAGATCATCGATGGTAACCTCGGTGTCGAAATGAAGTTCTATGTCATGCTCCGGGAAAATGCTTCCATTGGTGATAGGGTCGGATCCTAATCCGCATAACGCACCAACGTAACAACTTCCAAACGTGTCGCGTCGCAATTCCGTACACGGAGTGAAAATCAATGTAATTAAAGCCGTAAGTCCAGGAAGACGTGGCATCAATGTCGTATTGTATAATGTTAAATTACTGGTGTGCACGTTCTGAAGAACTGATCCGGCAACTAAAAGTCGCTGATGCGAGTCTTCCGGGTCAGTGTCCAGAAGAACAGAGTTCACAGAATTTACGGCCGTGTGTACCTTCTTGCAACTGCCGATTACAGTCAGATGTTTCAGTTCAATTTCCAATGGCGAAAATGGCCCTCGCAAATTTATCGTTGCGCAACATTCGGAACTATCGGTTGGTTCCGGGTAAATATCCGACATACAACCTTGATCGTTTTGTAATTGTTCGTAGTGACGACACTGTTCGTCTGAAATTTCCGACTGTTGCGATCTTAAATTATGATTGAAGCGTGAAAAGTAATTCTCTTCCTTTCTGATTGCAAATCTTTTGTCGATCAGACATTGATTGATACTGATCTCTTCTCCTCCTTCTTTGCTTTTATGTATCAATTCCAATGCGATAACGCCGTTAACGATAGAATAAATTTCGCCAATTAGTACACCGGGCTTATTAATTAACGTCCAAAAGAAATCGTACGCGGCTCCTGACCAACTGTCGCATAAATTATACGCTATCGACGGTTGAACATTCGCCAAAATGCATTGGAATGCCAGTGCTGGAATATTGGCAATTTCGCTGTCGCTATCGAGACACCTTAAATCGCACAACCTACATTCGCCCGCGTAACCATAATCTATGAAAAATACCTGTACCAATGTTTCCGACGACGTTTTATGACCTTCGACTACTGCTCGAAAATATGATTTGCAATTATTTTGTTCGTACGGTGCGATTACGAGCGAACCGATTTTAGGAGCTGTAACGAATCGATTTAAGCGATGTTTCGTTTCTTCGATGGTCGATTGTATTCTATCCATTTCTCTTTTTACATTAGAGTCGCGCATTTGTATCCAAAAATGGCCAGGATTAATTACCTAAAAATTAAAATTATCACTTAACGGTATAAAATATTTTAGTGAATTTTTATTTCCTTTTAGTTGTACGCGCACATTATATACTACCGCGAGAATCCGAGATACTCGTAAACCCGGTAACCGAGGTTTCATGCTGTCTTTTCTCGAGTCTTCGCAGGTAAAAAATGATTTTCTCTCAAAGTTTATTTCTTTTGCTCGTTGAATGGCTACAGCTTCGTTCAAAATAGGTATGTCCAAGGGAATTTTACATTCTCTCATTCTGATAGCTTCGTAAACGGACGGCGATATTTGTTTCGAAGTATCGTTACTTTCATTTCCGGATATCTTGTCTTTAGCAAACTGAATATAAACTCGAGACGAAGCATCGAAGGACACTCTTATCTTTTCAACGGGTGATATTCCATTCTTTCGAAACATATCTTGAATCTTACGGGCGTATAAAATTCCAGGTTGCTTTAAAGGCCATCCCCTTAGATAGACTGTTTTAGATGGATCCAAACCGCCTAATAATTTTACTGCTGCATGCTCGTTCATTTCTACTTCTGGTACATGTTTGACATAATAGTTGGGATAAAATGCACCAGCGATTGCAATTTTCAACACGAACGGTCGTTCCGTCTCTTTCCAAATAACTTTATTAACGCCGACGCTTTCTTGTATACCGAATTTTTCCAGTCTTCTAGTTAATTCGGACACGAGAACCTTCACTTCGCGTAATACTTTTATTTGTACAAAATTTCTCATTGCCCATTTCTGTTCAGCAGCATTATTGGTTATGCGACGGTTGGCCTTCTCGGTGATCCATGCTTTGTACACGTGCATGAAAGCTATGCAATCGCTGCAAGAACCGCTGGCCCACTTTAGTCGAACGTTAAATGACAATAATTTCTGTCGAAACGGACTGTTAAACACGTCTTTCACTGCTAGACTGGCTGCCATAATAATCGTATCTTTCAAAACGCTAAACACGTGGCCCAACATAATTAATTTTGTTAGATAAATGTCTACTGGCAGATTGGCCATAACTCGACCAAGATCTGTTAATTCTCCGTCAAGATTTTGTATTTTATTAGTTTTGTTGGTTAATGCGCCGGCTTCCTTCAACAATAATATCGTCCTTTCCAAACTGTCAAGATCGGGTGGATCGAGAGAAAGCGCTAATATAGCTTTTGGTTCTCCCATGTCTAATAATTTTGCTTTCAGAACCAAATTTGTTAACGGTGCTCGTAACATCTCGGGAGGTGCTTCGCGAGGCAATACAGACTGCGATTTTTTATAAATCTCATAATACGTATTTAATTAACTCATTAATTAAGTTACTCATTTGTTTAAATCGCCGAGATCGAAATTACTCACCTCGTAAAATGTTTGCGACACCAATCTGTACACTCTTCCGTGCATTACACGACCTGTACGACCTGCTCTTTGTTCACAATTTACCTTGCTTGCCCATGTAAGTTCCAAGCTTTGGAAATTCGTTTTTCCATCGATAATAAGTTGTTTCGTTAAACAAAAATCAATTACTGAAAAGAAAGGAAGATGAAAAATGGCATCGTAGAGGATCCTTCTTTTTTCCTTGATACGACCAACCAACACGTTCGGAATCCATAACCCGTATAATACATACACCGCTAAATAGCCGGATAGAGTGAAAGTGTTAACTCGGCATACCATATTTTATATCGGGCACAGTGATACTGCTTTCAGCGATATTTGTAGATAAGATAATGCGACGATAACCATGGGGTGGTTTTATAAAAATTCGTTGTTGTTCGTTGTTCGTGATCGATGAATGTAACACTACTATGTCCCATTTCGACTCATCGTGTTTTGGTAGTGATAAGAAATTATGCATTTCTTCGATTTCATCCATTCCCGGTAAGAATACAAGAATCGCGTGTCTTTCGTAAACATTTCTTTCCAGATTACAGTCAGCATCGTCATCGTTCGCGTCCACATCGTCAAGAACTTTTGTAAGATTAACGCAAAACTCCATCATTTGTTTCGAAACGTTCGGTTCCGTAGCAGAAACTTCAGGTAACTGTGGTAAAGCAAAAATACAATGTGATAAACATATTTCTACGTGTATCGAGTCGAGAGTGGTATTATATCAGATATTTACCAGACCTAGTGCACCCATTTGACAAAGATAACATATAGTAACATTGAAGCGATTCCTTTTTTCGATATCAATAATAGGTGCGGGTGTAAGTTTATTTCCCACGGGGGAAGAAAAATACGTAGCAAATCTCTCCACTTTGAATGTTGCAGACATTAAAATAACTTTCACCGAACTTGAATTTCTACGTAATAACATTCGAACGAGGAGCAAGAGGAAATCCATGTTTTGGTCCCTTTCGTGAACCTCGTCGATTATAATGTGCGTATAATCCAACATGTGTTTGGAATTGATCAATTTATGCAGGAGAACGCCCGTTGTGCAATAATTCAAACGTGTATCCGGACACGTATTATTTATGAGACCTACTTGATATCCGACCAGGGTACCTACCGGCCAATTTCTTTCTTCGCTAACTCGTTTTGCGATACTTATGGCTGCGATGCGTCTAGGCTGCGTGACTGCGGAGCGATTATAAATGCGAAAAGTTTTACTAAATAACATTAAACGTTATGGTAGATATGCTAAAATTACCTATGATGTTGCAATGAAGTCGTTTTTTACAACAAGAGTCCAGAATAAACTGTGGTACCTGCGTAGTCTTCCCGCAACCAGTCGGCCCTTGAATAACTACCACCGAATTAGTTTCGATCATAGATACTATCTGATCTTTTACGGATGTAATCGTTAAGTTTGCCTTTGGGCGATAAACAAAATCATACGTCTTATAAATTTTCATTGTCTCTCTGTTATTTTCCTGCTGCGTGCTAACTGTATCTTGCGATACAACTTGAAAACCTTTTTGATCGCACTTGTCACGATGCTTTACCAACTGGAATTAAAAGGAACTTGAATAATATCGAAATTGTTTTTAAATTGTTGACCAATTTACCTCTAAAAAGTCATTTTCCTCTTTCTGCGCGTGTTCTGCAACATAATCTGTTCCTCCCTCCATACTTTTTCTGATTGTATTTAACTGAGCGTTTAACAAAGCATGCTTCTGGTATTAACCTCTTGATAATTTTTTCCCCCTTTGCAACGTAAACTGAATTCACACTGAATTAGCGATGGGCAACTTGAACAAAACATATATTGATATTTTAAGAATCGATTAAAATTCAGTATTTTCATTGTTTTTACAGCTAATATCTACTATATTACATTGTAAGTTGTAACTTTCAATTTCCAAGTATGTACCTATGTAGATCGCACAGTTATTTGTTTATACATATACATATCGACAAAAGCATCGTTTGCAGCGACACTCGAGGGAATCTCCCTGATTAGTTTTCTTACTTTTAAGTAGTTGGTAAGGAAAAATAGCACCATTTGCAAATGGTACGTGTATCACTGATCCCTATACACGGTACACACTATGTACTTACTACATAGTGTATACGTACATTAGTTAATATTGTATAGAGATCAATGATCGGCAGAGTTATCGTTTACCGTTGCATGTTGCATACTTGATGCAACGTAAACCGAGTCGTGGAAATAAAAGAAAATAATATTTAATAGTAATATGGAGGAGATGGGCAATAATTCAAAACGTATGCACAATATAGAGAATGTGCGTTCGTATGAGCAGTTTTCGAATAAAGGAAAAAAGGATACGATAGATTTGTATGTAATTTTGTATTATTTGTTTATACGTTTCGAATATTCAGAGTGCGTCGCACAATGAAACGGGCTGTATCTTGAATTTGCTAAGAAGTAAAAAAATCTGTAGAAAGGAAAGATGAATGGTGCGGTGAGTGAAAAGTTGTAAAAAAATAGATATTACCATATTGCTTAACTTCTCCCTGCACGGTATTTTTGACCTGTTATCAAAATCAAGATATATACCCAGCTAAATGCGAAATGCATTCTCTGTAAAGCTGTACTAAATAAAACTATTCGTACAGAAATTGGTGGTTGGTTTTTGGAATTATTGTCATATTGACAGCAGCGACAAGATTTTATAAAGTTACAGAACCGCAACATGTTTGGTAAGCTACAGGAAAAGTATGAAAAATAATGTACGATCTATAATTGATTCGTGCGAATATTAAATATTTTAATGTTACAGTTGGGATGAAACTCACTTTGGTAGAATGGGTAGTTGGTACATAAACAGGACGTTCTTTTTCGATGTTCATCCGCCGCTAGGAAAGGTAAATAACGTGCGCTTAAACTTCTATTCCAACGTTTGTAATGCAGATTGTTTATGTTTCAGATGTTGATAGCATTATCTGGCTATCTGACCGGATACGATGGAACGTTTGCTTTCGAGAAACCAGGAGATAAATATGAAAACGTTAAATACCATGGTATGAGAATTGTGAGTATAGGTTTAATATCTCCGGGTTAATTATACTATACTAATTATTTTTCCCAAAGAGGACTTAAATTTAATGCTGTACGAATATGGTATATGTTCCAGTTTTGTACATTTTTAGGTGCGACGATAGTTCCTTTGTCATACCTGGTTGTATGGGACTTGACAAAAACTATTCAGGCAGCTGCATTATCCGCGCTATTTATTTTGTTTGGTAAGCGTGTTACGTCCCGGATATTTTTATCGATCAAAGTTAACAACGGGAACGGGAACGGGAACGGGAACGGGAACGGGAACGGGAACGGGAAAGATATTAATTCGAACGGTTAATATATTTCAGACGGAGGACTGTTGACGTTAAATCAGTACATCCTGCTGGATCCCATACTGTTGTGTTTTATAATGTGTGCAACTTGGGGAATGGCTCGTATAGGTTCTCTTCGCGATGAACCTTTCTCATGGAAATGGTGGGGTTGGTTATCGTTTGCAGGAATTTCGCTTGCGTGCACGATGTGCGTAAAATTTGTTGGTCTATTTGTTGTTCTACTCGTTGGGCTTTATTCGGCTGTTGAATTATGGAGGGAATTAGGAGATCTTACGAAACCGATTGTAAGGTTTCTTTTCTTTCTTAATGTGTTAAAGATATTGACTTTTTAAACATCGAGAGAAATAAATTTACTTGTTACAGATATATGTGGGCAAACACTTTGTGGCACGATGTATTTGTCTCATCTTCTTACCGATGCTACTATACATGATATCTTTTTACGTTCATTTTTCTGTTTTGAACAGAAGGTAAGGGAACTTGTTACAGTTGCTATATAAATTAATCAAGTATTTGAAAAAAGTCGTTAAAAATTTGAAATAAATATCTCAGTGGAAACGGGGATGGATTTTATAGTTCGGAATTCCAATCTCTACTAGAAGGAAACTCTTTGTATAATGCAACGATGCCACGACAATTAGCCTATGGTGCGAGAATCACCTTGAAAAATCACCGTACCGGTGGAGGATATTTACATTCTCACTGGCATCTTTATCCAGAAGGCATTGGAGCTAGGCAACAACAAGTATTAATTTTTTTTTCCTTTTATATAAACTTAACAATGCATTCCAGACACTGGTAATCATTTTTTATACAGATCACTACTTACTCTCATAAAGATGATAACAATTTATGGTTGATAAAGAAGTTTGATACCAACGACATTCCGTCTGAGCCAGAACTAGTGAAACACGGTGATCTTGTACGATTGGAACACGTTATTACGCATAGAAATTTACATTCGCACAAGGAGTTTGCAGCCATGTCTAAGAAGCATTATCAAGTTACTGGATATGGTGAAGTATGTTTTTTAATCACGCGTCATTTGTTTTATCACGTGATGACCTGTTTATATTATTTAGGGTGGTACCGGTGATGCTAACGATGTATGGAAAGTTTTGATAGTAAATGGCAAAGACGGCGATGTAATTGAAACAGTAACGAGTAAATTAAAATTTGTGCACTATCTACATCATTGCGTTCTAACGTACAGCGGCAAAACGTTGCCCAAATGGTTAGTTGTTGGTTGATGCTCTAAATTTTTACGTGAAAAAGGTAAAAAAAATAATCTTTTAAAAGTATTATATATGTATATTACACGTTACATATAATATTCAGGGCATACAGTCAACAAGAAGTTTCGTGCAATCCAAATATGAGAGATAAAAATGCATTGTGGAATATCGAAGATAACAATTATGCAAAGCGTTAGTATTGAAACGTTTCTAGATTTGTATAGATAACTAGTACTCGGCAAACTTTTCTATAACTAACCACCTCTTAATAGAAAGAATTCTGTGGTACATGTATGTATACTTTGAGGGAAAATGTAAATATCCCTTGCACCTTACCCGTCTTCGAGCGTAGAGCGATAAGAAGAGTTCTGTTCGTTCGACGTCATGACAAATAAACTAACAAGGAATTGTGCTATTTCTCCTCTTTCGAAGAGAATTTTTAATTAATAATTTTGTTTCTTGTACAGTACCAAACGTCAGTTTTCAAGTATACGCGCCAAGATTTTTCGACAGATTTTTGGAATCGCATGCTGTTATGTTACAAGGAAATGCAGATTTGAAACTGAAGGAAGGAGAAGTATCGTCGCGTCCCTGGCAATGGCCTATTAATTACAGAGTAAGTCTAAAAATGATCATGTGTATATGGTCGTAAAAATTTGCAAAGGCTGAAACGTAATTTTGAGAAAATACATTTTTCAGGGCCAATTCTTTTCTGGCAACAATTTAAGGATATATTTACTCGGTAACCCAATTATATGGTGGGGCAATATCGTGTTTTTAATCGTTTTCATTGCATTATATATTAACGGTTGCGTACGGCAACAACGCGGTTGTGTAGATCGTCATGATGTACTCGAACAAAGAAAGAAACTAACGAATGCAGGAAAATGGTTATTTATCGGTTGGATATTGCATTATTTACCATTCTGGATGATGAGCAGAGTTTTATATTTTCATCATTATTTCCCGGCTTTGTTGTACAGTTCAATGTTAACTGGAATCACCGTGAACTACATTCTGGAAACTTTATTAATTTTATTGCCAAACAAATTTGGATACGTCATCTATCATACGACACTGGCTGTTATCGTTTCAGGTACCGTATACAGGTAAGCGTAGCTCGATCGAGTAAAATGAGTCTTTACGAGCAACTGACTGAGCAGCAACGTATGTAAATTGTTTGTTTCAGTTTCTATTTGTTCTCCCCATTGGCGTATGGTATGGTTGGACCTACTGCCCAAGATCCTGAAAGTCCACTGCATGCTTTAAAGTGGCTGGATTCGTGGGAATTTTAAGGAAAATTGTTTCTTATTGCTTGGATAGATTTTCAATATCCAAGCTCTTTACGATACACGGGGCATTGGTATGGTTACAGATCGATACGAATTAAAATTATGAAAAATTAAAGACGATATATCGATAGATATAAAATAAGAATTAATTTTCGAAGGATGTACATATGTCGTTTGAACTGAAATGAATGATGTATTTTGTATAGTAATGATGTATGTACATAAGGGCACATATTACGTCATGTGTGAGTACGTTGGATTTTCTACTTATTTTTTGTCCGAAAAGTAACGTCCCCTGTCACGCAGTACTATGAAAACAAAGTATCAAGTTTGGAGAATTTGGGGAATGAAAAATGTGACGAAAAATGTTTTTTCTACGTTTGTAAGAATAATAGAAACGAGGGACGGTTTAACCGTATTCTCGAATATTTAGCATTTGTTGTTTTTCTTTTTTCTTTCCCCCCCCCATTTCGTAACCTTGTTTTACGTGGTCACCGTTTAATTTTCGATACGATTCTTGAAAAAGACTAGGTCGAAGGAGAAGGAGTATGGTGCGAGTCAAGATGATCGAAGCACGTGTTGGATTTACGCCACGTTTGATACCGTGACATTTTGTTCTAATTTAGTATTAAACGACTGATTAGAAGGAAATCACACCCTCCCCTTCTCCGTTACTTTGCCTCTCCCTCTCTCTCTCTCTCTCTCTCTCTCTACTTGGCAGCGTGAATTCAGAACACATAAAGTTGTATACTTGGTGCAACCGTTCCTCCGTCCTTAACGCATTCGCTAGCGAATCGTGGCGCGAATCTCTCTACGTAGAACGATCGATAAACACCTCCCGGGGATTTTCAGTTCGCCGAGCAGCTACGAACGCGCTCTTTCACTCACGCGAGACCGGGAATAGCTGTCAAAGCGACCACGTGTTCCTACGAGTTCTCGGTACGTGTTTGCCCGTACAGTATAGTGAGAGTAAAAAATTAATATACAACCGACCGTGACGTACTTACTTGTGAAATTAAGAAAATAAATATACGTGTACTTACGTATAGTCGAGTGAAATGTTAACGTTACGGAGAAACGGGCAAATACATCGCGTCACGTTACAGATAATTATTTAGTAAACAGGAAATTATCATTACGTTATTCGGTCGAGTCCATAGTAAGTATGTACGTTTTGTCGTTGGTATTTCGCGAAGCTTGATTATTAGTGTAAAGTTGCAGTTTAGCAAAAGGGATAACGGATTAGTAGATTAGATAGAAGATCGTAGGTAGTAAATTTTGTAGATAAGAGAATATACTGTACATGTATATTGTGTGGTGGGATTGATTGTAAAATTAAAGAAGAGGTAGGAGGGAGGGAGGGAGGGAGGGAGGGAGGGAGGGGAAGAGACGATTGCGGCAAATGGAAAAGTGTATGAACCAAAGTCACGAGGGACGATGGAAAAGATGAGAATTTGCATAGAATAAGAATAAAACGGACCATTGTTTTGACATTCGTTGTATGCATGCCGCCCAGTTATATCAATGTTATATCCGATGATAAGCCAACGGAAAAATACTGCGACAAGCGAGTCTAGCGAGGTTCGAACTTTTACTCGGGAATGTTCTGTCGTTTTTTTCCTAGACTCGTGAACGCGAATCAACACACAGATACTATTTATGTACGCGTCGATGGTATGATCGCAATAAGGTGTCAGTGTCGAACAATATCTTGGCGAGTTTGCTCAACCAGGAACGCGCAAGACTCCCGACTCCCGACTCCCGACTCCCGACTCCCGACTCCCGACTCCCGACTCTCGCGTTTCACTAACATTATCGGAAATATTCGGCCAGCGAAGAGGGTCGGTCGGCAGGCGGTTGGTGAAATTCCCGCGCTAACTTCGATTGGCTGCGAAACGCAGTTAAGATAATCTAAAAGCCACTTGTTGCTAGATCGATGTTTAAAGACTAAATCTTAAAAGATGAAATTTTATCCATCTTGAGTTTTTAGTAGGTATTCATCCAATATTCTTGAAGCTTGTCCTGTTTAACCTTTACAAGTTTACTGATATAGCGAAATACATGTATGAAATACATCAGCCAAGTTCGCAACAAGAAAATAAATCTACATACATAACGTAGAAATAAACAGTGTGGAGGAAACGCGTGTCACCGACACAGTAAAGAAACCGTACTTTTATTTACACTTTTCCGCGATTAAGACTAATCTCCTTAAGACTAATATGTATCGGGAAACTGGCAACTTGACGAATTAATAAATAAGAACGGAAACACGCGAAAACGTTGCTTTGAATCTATGTATGTAGTTGTTTGCACAGCCATACAGACTTGGTCTAAAATGGTCACGGGCGAACGAACGTTGATTGAAGATAAATGCGCGTTGATAGATAACAGAGCTGATACACCGCCATCATCGGTTCAACACACAATTTCAATATCGTAATCTTGCAGAGTGGCCGCGAAACATGATAATTAATCTTTGTTCCACTTTTTAAAGTAACTCGACAACGATAAGTGATCCTAATTGAAATACAGTAAAATCGTATTCTCTGTACCGACTCGGATATTCGCACTCATCGAAGTTCACACTCTTGAACGATTTCCACCGCGTATAATCCTCCGCGATCGATTTTCCATAGATCAGGAAATGGGATTTTTGTGTCGTGTCTCTGACGAGATTGTTCCGTAAATGACGCGTATCTACGGTACAGCGGATGTGTATTCGAATAGATCGAAATAGACGCGGTATAACGTTTTTAGGGTAAACAGTGAAAGCATCGATTCTCACGTATTTATTGTTAGTTGATGTTCGGACCGAGGCGGGGGTAAGAACGAAAAACTTGTTTAAAAAGGATGTAAGGTTTGATAACGCGGTCGGCTAAGCAGCTATCGGTTGGTTCTTCCAAGCACAGGAAGCGCGCAATTTAGCAATGGAATCTGACCTATTTGGTTACGCGTATCGTATAGAATCTTGTTCGCAGTGTCTGAATCGAGTCTCGGCGGCAGTGGCCAAGCGCGAAAGTGTGGATCCTGTTAGGCTTCATTTCCTCGGTAGGAATTCATAATCGGAAATTGGAATATTAGCTCGCTGCCGCGCCACCGCACGCACCACTCCGGACGCTATTCCGTCACTCTTGTCTGTGTATATCTCGAGAACCGATTAGACTTGTAACGCATTCTATCTATGTAGAATCGCGAGAAAACGTTTATCGTGCAAACGTAAGAAAAGGAAGCGATCAAGCGATCAAGCGATCAAGCGATCGAATTATTCGTTAGGTTGCTTGCTCCGTGCAAACGATGATTATAATTATTATATGAAATTTGGTATTCGTAAGTGTAATGTGGTTGTTTGCTTGTGTCGTAAATGTCGTAATTTCATATTTTACGCAGGACAGTCGAGCACAAGACTTTTTTTACCGGGCTAATAGCCGAAGAGGTAGTTTGTTATGTGGCGGATCGTAGGATCTATAATATGCGGGGCAGCGTATTAGTATTTCTGTTGGTATGGATATTTTCGATAGAAGAAGGACTCTGTGGGAAATTGGAGCGGGTCGCTCAACGACCAAACAACGTTCTCGACGATTATTACGCCTACCGCCACATTTCGATCGTCCACTTCAACGTACCAGACTGCACTGTCGCGGCAGCATTCAAGTAAATAATTGATCGATCATCGATAAAAATAATACGCGTATACGAGCCGGGCCGAATCGCTCAGTTAATCGTAAGTTACTCCTATTGCAGGTTTACTGTAAAAGAAGAGAAAACTGGAGGAATAGGTAGATGCTCGTCGCGAAATGTCTCCCTGTTTTTGAAGTCTGGCAGCTTGCCGTTCGTCCGTCCGGATGGTGCCAAGATAGCCGCGAAACTAATGAAAGGAAGACGTCGATACTATTCTCTAAATATGGAAAGCAACGGCGATGAGTATATGATTAAAATCGAGGCACCCTCGCCGGGTGATTGGTACGCGATTGCTTTCCGGTCTTGGACGGATCCTGACAACGGCAAAATAACTCAACAAGGTAACTATTTCTTCTTGTCGGGGATCGAAAATTTGTTCAAATTATCACATACACGGTATCCCGCTATAAACGGATCGTCTTAATATCTTATCGATTTGAGATGGTGCCTGCATTCCCTATTAACTCGAATTTCCCCGTTACGTTTAAAACGACAAGGACATTAAGGTAGCCGGTTTCTAGTGGGACGTATTGTATAAAGATATCTTACACAGGGTGAGTTGAAAAATGCTGGAGTCAAAGTTCAAGCACACGAATGATACTACTCGTCAAAACGAACAGCAAAGTATTAATAAACACATGTCGGAGCGTTATTTCTTTTAAATTTTTGTAACATTTTTCCTTATGAAATGTTACGGATATTCTCGTCTACAAGAAACGTTCGGTACGGGCGTTTAGCGGCCGATAACATTTCTATTGCTGGCTCCTGAGGTAACATACAACTTTCTGTACATTTGCTGGCACAAATTTCAAACATAAAACATTAATTTCTATCTTGTTAAAAATTTATACATATTATTATCAACTTTTCGAAATTTTTGCCAGCTATCGTGTATCGAAAAATATTATTATTGGCCCAAGTTTATCGAGACTTGTGTTTAGTTTTCTTTTCTTTATTTCCGAATACCTATCTCCTACTACATGTCCTGGACCAGGCAGGGATGGGGAATTTTTTCTCCTATACATATCGCGTGTCATTTTTGATGCTTTCCTCCATCTATCGGTCGACAATAACAAAAGAGACACGGGAGCAGAAAGTTGTCGTATGTTTCGGTAAAATAATTCCAAATAAGAAATTCCAAATAAGAAAGACTCGGAAACTGCAGAGACCAACACCCGATCATCCCCCATCCCCGGCCTAGACGTTTATCTGATTTGTTCCCGGTAGCTTGTCTATAAACTACAAGTGTACTTGTTCGTAGGTCTTGGCGCGTCTTGCGACACGGTACTGGACGCTGAATTACTCTTAGAATCGGCGTCGATAGTGTCCTTGATGGATCGAAAATTCAAGTACGAGGTTCATATGAACGAAACCGTGGATTCCGCCGTGATGCAGTTACTCATTTCCGACGAGTTTCTCGACTCTAGTCTATCGTTGAAGTCGAGCTGTGGCGAAGAGTGCAAGATCGCGGTTCACGTAACCGCGGAGGATCATCTCGCGGGGATGATTGTCAATACCACGAACGCTACCGTCTTCTTCAAGCCTTACTCCGATGCTTCTCACTACGTGACTCTTCGTTTGCTCTCAGGCGAATCGTCGAACGTGTCGTTGCAGTTGACCGACAGTTATTCCGTCGAGGCGGGCCAAGTGAAGTCGGTGAATTTGATGAGGAAATCGTTGCCCAACTTCTTCCTCTTCGATTACGAACATTTCAGAGAGAACGGCACCAAGCCGTCGGCGTTCAATCTTACCGCAGATATTCTGTCCGTCCTTAGCTTCGAAATTGGTCGAGTGTACGATGTCGGTGGAACGCTGACTCTAGGCTTCAAACTGGTCGACGTTCCGGAGAACGAGAAGAAGAGTATCGTTGTCGTCGCATGCGTTTCCTTAGGTCAGCAGATTCAGGATATCCTGCAAATTCGGCCGTAATTTAAACCGAGAAGTCTACACGTTCAATTTCACTTAATTTCATTTAATACCGGCCTTACGTGTACCGTGAACGTACGTTGTTACTTGACAAACCATGCCCCGTTAACGCCATCGTCGGTGACGTATCGTGGTGTAATCACCTTGGTGTCTAGTAACAGCGTTAACAACAGTACCGCGTACCGTAACAGCTGTCGTAAATTCTCTTGTTTCACGGCACGCATCTATGTATGTATGTAAAAAGTAAAGAAAAATTGACAGGTTATTGATAAAATTTCCTTTACTGCGCAGGTTATTACTCAAACATCACTGCCGGTGGAGGATGTGCGCGTACGGAGAATACAACCGCGGCAGACATTTACGTAAATTCCACAGGACCAGCCGTCCTCCACGTTCCATTTCCGGAGCCGGGTATCTGGCATGTAAGCTTGAGAGCGTTCTGTGCCGAGGAAAGTTGCCAGTGTATCGCGAGTTGTCTGAACGGTACTGCATGCGAGGATTGCGATTGCATGAGTCCCTGCGATGCCAGAGTCGAGAGCCGTGTCTCTTCTTTGCCGTGTATCGACGGCCGGTGCAATTCCCACGGCAAGTGCATGCACTACATGAGCGGAGGGTTCGTGTTTGCCGCGTGTCATTGTTCTGGCGCGTACCGAGGCTTCGATTGTGCCGATGACACTTACGTTCTCGGCAACAGTGACTTGATCGTCCGCGTGATACTGCTCACCTTTAGCAATCTAGCATTCGTTGGATCGATTTATGTAGCGGTGCGTAGAGAATACTTTACAGAGGCGATCGTTTACGCGGCCGTCATGTTCTTTTCAACCTTCTACCATGCCTGCGAAGCCGGCGAGGACGTTTACAGCGTGTGTATCATGAGATTGAGCGTCTTGCAATTCTGCGACTTTTTCAACGCACTTTTGTCGATCTGGGTCACATTGGTGGCGATGGCCTCGTTCGGACCGAAACTCACCGCCTTCTGTCAGATAGCCGGGGCCGTTATCCTCGCCATGAGCGCCGAAATGGACCGTACCGCTCTCTGGGTCTTTCTTTTGCCCGCCATTACGGGCTCCGTTTTGATCGGGCTTTCGTGGGGCGTTAGATGTAAGAGGAGAGCCACTGTTCGTTATCCTTCGCGTCCTTACAGGTATGTAATTAGTTTGCTTTCGAGTAGACACGGCGGCCAGACTCGTGCATACGTAATCTCTTATCCGAAACTGTTGCTTTCAATTTCAAGTCTGAAAGAACACGAGGAATCTTCACTTTTTTTACGCACGGACGAGATCTCTTCTCGCGCCTTTCAAAACTTGCGACCTTTTTTCGCAAAACGTTTTTCTCTTTTAAACATTTTAGATAAGAGATCGTATGTATGTATGTATGTATGTATGTATGTATGTACATATAAATAAAGGGCGAACCAATCGGTTCTCCTACAAGTAGTATTAAAAATACTACCGATGTTACTTGCAGTTGGTTCGCTCTCGAAAAATATCCATGTATTTTTGTCCGTTGGTGCATCATTTTCTACAGCGCAATATTTCTGTTCGCAGAAGTATTTATTTCCCGGCTGGACTTCTTCTAGTCTCTCTTGGTCTTGTCTGCTATGCATTCCTGCAGACGCGAAGGAATTATTACATCGTTCATAGTTTGTGGCACGTGTGCGTTGCTATAGGAGTGATATTGCTCTTACCAAAGCGGCAATATATGAAATGATTAATAGAGAAGAAGAAAAGAAAGTAGAGTTGTAAAAAGTAAAAATTCTCACAAACAAACTCGTTGCCAATTTAACAAAATAAACAGGTACAAAGAATGTTTGTAGCGATCAACGGTGCTCGTAGGCTATTGATTGCGTAGGCATCGAACGTATGTTGTAGATATCAGAGATCTTATTCTTATAAAACTTTAAGAATGCTCATAGATACAAGTGTACATTCAACGTCTAAATACATTCAACGAGCAATATGAATTTAACAACGGTAACGATTGTAACCGAGTTGGTGTTATTAACCAACATCCTCTCTCTCTCTCTCATCTATCGTTATATTCCAATTAAGATATGTTTATTGTCGAGTAAGAGCATTCTGGCAGAAAAATTTATCCAGATTCTTCATCACTTGTATTTCTTCAGTTTATTTACTCGAACATATACATATACATATATGTATATTGTTTAAAGATTTGATGCAAGCAGGGCCGTGGGTGGTCCATACAATCATTTAGGTATCATATGTAGACATTTTATTATTGCGTGTTGGAAGGGGACTAGCCGGACAAAGGAATCGAAAAAGTTCTATGGACGAAATAAAAATTTACTACGAACACGTTACATATTAAACAAATTGTTTTTTTCACCGTTAAGTAAGTAAGTAAGTAAGTAAGTAAGTAAGTACGTCAGGTTTCGTTCGGATGACACGTGTCTCTTTTACCCTCGACTTGTGTCACGGCTCTGGTTACCAACTATCTAGCTAAAGACCAAAGAATGTCTAGAATACGTACATACCTATACAAGGAATATCCACTATTTTTTCATGCAGAAACGAAATTCCTTGTATTTGTAACGCTTTACGATGTGTCGAGTCCTTGGAGGATTCGCACCTCGATATCTATTAAGTAGAATACGTGTTACGTTTCTATGAAATGGGGCCGTTACGCGTGGTATACATGCGCCTTAAGAAAAAAAAAAACCAATATATTTCTATACGCTCTAGACTAGACGATTATTGTATCTAGATATGTATGTATATCGAAAGTCGTAGCGACGCGACGCGATTCTAGATTCTACATGCTTTCTTCGTTAAAAAGTGATGCGTGGGTACGTAAAGTACGTATGTACGTATGAAAAATTCGGTAAACGATAAAAAGATAAGAGATTACACGATAAACTTACCGATCGTACGGGTCTTAAACAATTCATCGTATTTCTTCTATCGATTCTGAACAACGCGACAACAATGCGCCAACAATGCGCCAACAATGCGCCAACAATGCGATTTAGATTTGAAAACTGTTGCGCCGTGTAATTATCTTGGTACGGTTCTGTTTGCCTCGCGCGATAACTGCGAAAAAAGAAAACAACTGTATGTAGCGATACATGGATTTGTTGGAAAGTACCTCTGTATGTATACATGGTCAGGATTGCGCGGAAAAGTGCACAGAGTAACGACCCTGTTCGCTTTATGCCCGTGGAATTTCACTTCTATTTTTGTTTACGCTAGTGTAAGACGGTGAAATAAAAAGCAACGTACAGGGATGTCTGGGTGTGAATTTGGTTTTAATTACTAATTCGTCGAGGAGTTGCCTGCAACTATTTTGCTTATGCTTCTAAGGTACGTCGCTCCATCCGGAACTGGTCATTAATCGTTACGATAAAGAATCTATGAGCTATGTTTGATCGAACGAAACCGTACACCAACGTGTCCGAAATCCGCTACGTCGTACGGCGTTAACGTATTATTACAATCGTTTAATCACAATTCTATAGATATTTTTCATCAACGAATAAGAAAGAAACTTTAAACTTGCAAAGATTTCTTAGAGAAGCCTGCTTTAACCATACAAGTCTCGTCAAGTTTCGAAAAGCGAAACGTTGATCGTATATACATATACGCGAATTACATATTTCTTTATACATATAGTTGTCTAGAGCTCGGTTAAAAAACGTTCAGGATAGAGTGGCTGTCGTCGATGGTACTGCGTTTACCGCGGCAACAGCGGTCATCGCGTTCGAGACAAGGGACAAGATCGTCTCCATGGAAAAGCCACAGTGAGGATAAGACTTTGAACAATTTCGACCGGTTCTTCCGGCTTCCACCGCTTCCTGAATCGCTGTTCCTTCCATGGCCGTACGAAATATCCGATTCGTTGTTATCGCATCGATCATTCGATCCAACGACGAGACTTGTTCTTCTTGTTGATCGTCGTCGAGCTGGTTCGCCTGTTTGCTGGACGACGCTGCTGCTCGTTGCGAGTAGCTGCACACAGCACGTTGCATACAGGAGGTCGAGTCGATGCCGTGACGAGCCAGAACGTCGTCCAGTTTGGTTACAATTTCGGAAACACCGTTTTCCTCGCCTACAATTGAAAAGTGTCGGTGTGTAAAGATGAATATACGACGCGACGCGATATTGCTGTTTCCTACGTATTGGCAAACCTTACCGTTACACGAATCTATACATATGTATACATACGTATACATGCATATTACATTTTTTAACGTACGCATGCTGGACACCACGAAAAGACCAGGATAATGTCACCGGCGTACTGGCATTAAACATGCTTGCACGCGAGTGCCTATTTAAAAGATAGTCGTCCAGTTTCTACACATGTACATTTGCGTTTTAAATTTTACAAACAGGGAGTAACGACGTATTAGCGAACGAATTAATGAATAAATGAGTAAACGAGTGAATCAGCGAACGATATTTACAGGAACAATTTTTTGTCCGTTATTTTCGAATAAATCTGTTTGATTCCAAGTTTGAGCAAGTTATTGGAACTAAATGGTGCCCGAGTTTGCCCGTTTGCCCGTTTGCCCGTTTGCCCGTTTGCCCGTTTGCCCGTTTGCCCGTTTGCCCGTTTGCGTAACAGCCGTATCAGGCCGTATAAAGTCGTTGATCGATTATAGGGATTTATATTATAGTAGCTTTGATGGAATCGAGATCCGTTAACCGCTATCGTCGACGACCGTCATTAGATACGCAACTACGAGTAAATCTATCTACGAAAAAGTATACTTACTTCTTGCATAGTGACCATAGGTGCCGGAGAGGACATACAACAATTTGGGTATGATTAGGATTGAACCTACTCCAATGATTGCGCCCAGTAACAGTCCACCCAGGTCTATCTTTGCTGGCGCATAAGTTGACGCTCCGTAACCCTACAGTGATTTTAATTTGCAAGTAAACGATGTTGTTTTGGAAACGTGAAACGCGATACGCGACGATAGCTACTCACGGTCCCTGTACTGCCGATGTTGGTGAAACCAAATCGAGGTTCTTGAATGCGGTTCGTGATATCATTGGCATTCGTGTCGTCGCGTTTCATCGTCGTTTCGCTTCGTAGATCGACATGGGATGGCATAGTTGGCTGGTCTGCGGGGGATTTTCGGCTCTTCTCCAAGTAAATCATAGAACTCGGAATGAATCTGTATGCGAAATGCTAATGTATTTACTACGAAACTGGAAAATTTCTTGTTACCGATAAATTCCGAGCATGGAGGAAAAACTAAGGGAACTATGTTCCCTCTCGGTCGAATGAACCGATCTCTAAACAGATATTCTTCTTACCCTCCATCGGCGAGTTTCGGACTACTTCTGACAACCGTTGTCCCAGTCAGAAGCAGAAAAATAAAGTTTCGAAAATTTAGCGACATCTGTGAAAAATAAAAAGATACGTGAATTAAAGAAAACCAGGTACTATTTCAATTAAACATGAAAGTATAAAGGAAAAAACGTAAAAGTTTGGTTTATCATCGAGCCACCTAACCGACTAAACTGTACCTTGTTCGGGGCAAAAGCAAATAAGAGCAAACGAATGTTTCTTTGATAGACTGTCGTATGAATCGGTTTCGAAGAAACTGAACGACACGAAGGTGATTTCTCGAATATATAGCGATACACCTACTCTGTTGGTCGGTCGTCGTCACGACACGACGAACCGTGGACATAATTGGACCCGGTGGTTTCGCTTTCGTTGTTGGATTCTCATGGGGACGTTGTTATCACGGTGCGTGACTCTTTCGTCTCTCCTGAAGGAACAGAACGGACGGTCGCCGCCGGGAATAATTGCCGTGATTTACGAATCTGTGTAATTCGAGCATCAATGAAAAGATTAAAGATTAAATATTGGATGCGAGACCTGCGAGACCTCGCGAAACCAAAATATGTACCAAAACCAATGCGTTCGTTTTAATTTGCGTCTGGTTGATTTTTACACGAGTAATTCGTTCCGCAGTTTGCCTTGGAAAATTTACGAAAGTCAGCTCCCGTACACCGTGTGACGACTGCACGCATAAATTCCGCATACGAGTGCATAGAAAAATTATTAAATGCTCCCAGCGTCTCCCGTTTAAAAGTCACTTTTAAAAGACGTTCTACTTTACGTATAGTCACCTGAATCTAGCAGTTTCTTTGAAATAATGAAAATGTAATAAATATGTAACTGGTATGTAAAATTGCATACGAGTCTGTTGAAAGGCGAGCTAGGTGAGGTTCTTCTCACCGTGAAAATAACGAAACGCGCGGGTACAAATAAACGCAATTACGAAACATGGAATTGTAAGCGCAAATCTACAGAGTTTTTAACCGTAACGGTGACTGGCATAATAGCTACAGCGAATGGTTAGTTTCGCGGCAGTAATTTGACCAGAAATCTCTTTTAGGTTCGTTAATTCCACCGGTGAAAATTTCCTATTTGTCGACGCGACGTCTAGGTACCCACTACCTCTGCTTCTGTACAAAAACTGTCAACAGGATCAAGGATTCGCCATACGTATTTTTGCACTCGCCTACAATTAGTCGATTCATCAACAGCGTACACGTAAGTATTGGAAAAATATCGATAAAGTGCAGACGATTTATAGTTTGTTTTAAATGTACGTTACTACCAGCAGGCTGTTACAAGATGAACACTCTTTTTCACAGACAGCTTTCTATCGTCGTTACTTGTAGTTTACGTGTATTCGCCCCGCTGCAGATTGCCTTTCTAATCGTTTAAAATACATTTATGCAGAAATGGTAGAGAATTCGTTTTTCCAATTTCTTAGAAAATACATTTTATCCTTTGAATAATTATAAACAATACTGTGCAGAGTATGTTTTCTATTCAGTAAATTCAATAAAAGTTTGTAATGTACGTAAAAATCGGAAATAAAATCGGTCCAACGGTTTATAGATATTTTAGGAATGCAAGGTACAGGAGAACGATACTTGTGGACAAACATGGTGAAGCTGTTACTTTTGTTCGCGTTGCTCGCTTCTAAAGCAACGACGGATCCGAACGCCGGCGCCGATAGAAACTCAAAGACACGGAGGACTCGCACTAAAACATTCACCGATAGTTCGAAAGAAAGATTAGTCTCTTTTAACTCGGAGGAAGAAAAGCTTAGTGTAAGTTGTAAGGTGAAAGATTGTTGATATTTACTTAGTTGAATTTGCTCGTTGGTTGAAAATAATGTTTCAGATCGATTGGGCCGTAACCATTCCCTTTGTCTCGATACCGCTCCATCATAGAAACGAGGAACACGGCCAAGTCTCGCCACTGGTTCACGTAAACACAAAAACTCTAGGATTAGTTGGACTGTTGACTGGCCTGCTCAGTCTGGTTACGCCTCTATTTTCGAAAACTCATAGTAGCCAACTAAATTATCGTAAGTAAAGAAACGATAGAGACGAGGCGGGCGAATTCGAAACGATTCGTCTCGGCATGTAAGTATATGTATACATATGTATGTACTTGGATAGTTATGCAAAACTCGGTACAGGATCGGAGGAGAAGGAGCATTGGTCGGAAATGAAAAACACCATCAACGATATGGTTTTCGGTAACAATTACGTAGCTCCGTGTATGCAACGAGTCGTTTGCTCGATCGTTTCGGTCGCCGCGCACGCGGAAAGTCCGACGAGTATGGAGAAAATAATCGATGGATTATCGAGGTATATTGGAAAATAATCCTGTCTTCTCACGAATATTACTCGTGTTTTAACTTGTCTTTCGATCGACTGAAAAACAGTCACGAGTGGTTTAAGGAGGTGACGAACGGTACGATTATTCAAGAGGCCATAAACGCCGGTCGAAGAGGCAATTACGACGATTGCGATAATATTTACAACGACTGCCCGATCACGGCCAAACTCCTCAACACCATGATCAACGAGTTTGGCATTGTTGTCTGACGGACTCGATCAATAATATCGATCTACGTTACGCCGACCAACTCGTCTTAACACGCGTGTCGCGTTTTCTAGTACGTATTAAAACTATCTGTGGGAAATTTTATGTATATTCGTCGTCATCGTTCGATCATTTATTTAAAACGTTTCGGTGATAACGTGTTCAAAGCCAATGTATATATATATATATATATACATATGTACATACGTATGTACGTAATTATATCGTATAATAACGATAATTTCTCTTGTAACACTTGTCGTTACAAGGGTACTTACAATCATCGATCTATGTATGTTTAGTTACTTTCGTTTGGTAATTTGTCACTCGAGGGTTGATAAAACGTTGGATGTGTTCGTAGAAAGAAGCAACGATTCTGCTTGTGCGGAACCTGCCGTCTTGGCGACATCGTACGGCGTCATGGCCATCTTGTCGCAGCTGTTCGTTTCTACGTTATGATCCAGCAGGAACTTGATCGTTTGCACCTTATTATGCAACGCAGCCAAGTGCAACGGCGTCCTTCCGGACAAGTCCTTTTCCGACAGATTCCCGTTTGCGAAATGAAACGACTTTAGACGCTTAATGTTTCCTATCGCCGCTGCGGCGCACATTTTCTCCCCTATCAGGTACGCGTTTCCATGCAGGTGAGCGCCGTATTTCACCAACATCTTTATAATCTAAAAATTTTAAACGATCTCCGTTGTGCTGTGGATAACGTCGCATGTTTATCACTTTTTTCCCTCACTCTTATACCGTATATACTCTACATATATGTATGTGTAATTTCATTTTAAAATTAATGCACCTTTCCAATCAATAAATCATTCGATAAATAACTAATAATTATTTATGGTTATGCGTTCCATTCGTTGATCGAACAACTACTACTCGACTTTTGATATGCCCATCGATATCAGGATATACGTATACGTATACGTATATATGTATGTATGTAGATTTAAAGAAAAGGAGAAGAACGAGAAATAAATATACGTAAGTAAGTATGTAAGTATGCATTTTACCTCGTGGTGATCGTACTCTATCGCGTCGGTAAGCGCTGTACGATTATATCGATCTTTGATATGAACGTTTGCACCCATATTCAAAAGACGTCGCACCACGTTCGAATCTCCTTCGCAACAAGCAATGTGTAACGCTGTGCGACCATCGGCGTTTGTCTGCGAGATATCTGCTCCCTGAAACAAAACCATACCAACAAGTTAAAAGTCAGCGGGCCAGCGGGCCAGCGGGCCAGCGGGCCAGCGACCAGCGTCGTATTTTCGTGTGTTGGTTGGACCGGTTCGCTTACGTATCTTATCAAAGCATCGAGTCTCGGAAGGTCGCGCGCGAGTACAGCAGCGTTGAAAATCGCCGGGAACAGTATCATATTCAATTGCTCAAATTCTACGGTTGACGAAATTCTCAAGGATCTCGCGATCCCTTCCACCGTGTCGAAATCTTTAAGCGACGACGATCGTCTCGCTGTTGTTAATTCTCCGCGCAGGTTCGTTTCCATCATTAGCCGTTTCGTTTCCATGTCCCATTCATTTTTCGATAACACGTAGGCTAGTTTGGCCAGCGCTGCCTCCGATGTCATATCAATGCCCGATATCACACCTGCGCATTATACATATGTATACATATGTATATCGTGGTGTGGGTCACGGTTCTTGTTATTATCATAAATAGCTTAATTAATGCTGGTTAAATAAAAGAAAACATTCGTAGTTACCAGCTTCCTTGAGTTGCTTCGCGGATTCGTAAGTTTCTGATACACAGCCTGCCAAGCACTGCGTAACGTTCACTATAATAATTCCGCGTTTCGTGGCGTTACAAAGTTCTTGGACAATATCCGTCAGGTTCGAAGGCAAGTTTCCGGTACCGTAACACTGCAACACGACACCCTCGGTCGGAGGTTGTACGAACGCCTTCACCAGATTCGTGGTTATGCTTGGAAATATACGAAGCAGCACGACGTTTCTATTCAAAGACGCGTGCGTGCGAAACTTTTCCAATGTACAGGACCGAAAAATTGCTGGATAATTCACTGCAAATGTAGTAGTAGTAGTAGTAGTAGTAGTAGTAGTAGTAGTAGTAGTAGTAGTTCTCTTCGAGATAGATTACACAACGAGGGAAGAGATTATTTAAATTTTTTCTACGCCTCGAGATGTGTATGTATGTATGTATGTATGTATGTACGTGCATACTATATGCGTATATTGCAGGTTTATGCGTATATCGCAGGTTTATGCGGTTCCTCTCGAGTCGACGATAGGCTGGCTAGCTCTAGCTTCCCTCGTCACGAACAAGGCAAACGAGATAGAGATTGAAGGGGAAGATCGCCTGACGATCGACTAAGCTGGATCGCGGAACTATAACGGTGAGGGGTGGGGTTCTCGAGACGTCGTACGAACCACGTATGTATATGTATGTATGGAAACCTATCGACTTACATCTTATCAGCAACGCATAATCGATCGATTTACACGGAATTACAATAGTTTATTGGCAATCGGCAATAGCTAACCTTCGATATTGATGTTGACCTTGGCTAGAGGCGGAATATTTGGAGAGTCGAACGCGTCGAACGACGTGGCCGATACTTTGCAGGTCCGATTGCCTCTCATCAGTTTCGTACCGAAGAACACGCACACTTCCGGTATATTGTAATTTCCGGCTATCACCAGAGAGGAAATAATGTTGTAGAAACCGTCGTTTCTGGTATCGAAGATTGGCAACTGAGAACCAGTTAATATAATCGTCTTATCCAGTGCTTCGAACATAAACGAGAGGGCGGACGCTGTGTAACACAGCGTATCCGTTCCGTGGAGAACAACGAAACCGTCAAAGTACTCGTAACATTCCTACAATAATAGAGAGATACGTGTACCGGTGAGAAATTTATTTTTAAAATTAACTCTTACGTCTCTACAACGCAGAGTTAGCAGAGCCACTTTATTTATACCTATACACGTATTAACATATACATAAGTATGTATGCATGTTCCCGGGAACCGATCTTACGCAACAGATTTTATCGCGACTCAAACACCGATATCGAATATCTTTACCTTAATATCATTGGCAATACGAATCCAATCGTCCATCGTCATGTTACTGGAATCGCAAAGCGCCGGATACTCCAACACGCTGTAAACTACGCGTCGGCTGTTCCTCGTGGTAATTCTGACAATAAAAAACGTTTCAGAGGCACATTTACTTTTCTTTCTTCCAGGTCGCGGAATTTTCTAGCTGCACTTACGGAAGTACCATTGGTCCCGTAGCTCCGAATCGTTCCTCCGCATACTCCCGATCGTGCATATCGGAACAGTTTCGTAGCTTTTCCACCAAAATGTTCGACTTTGGTACAAGAACTGATACGCAACACACATTACTATATTAACTATAACGTTTAATTAACTCGTTAAATAAACAGAGTCTATTATTTCTATTTTTTTCTTTTTTTTTCTTTCTTTTCATTTTTAAATTTCAATCTACGTATGTACCTCCATTTTCATTTCTGACCATTCCAATCGTACCGCCCGTATAGATAAGCAAAACACGTCCATCGCGGATATCATCACCGACCAAACGATCAAAACTATTCTTCCTCCGTTCTTCTATAATTATTCCTCCGTTATTCGGCTCATAATTATCGTTGTTCACAGGTACACGTAACATGCTGTCGCTCCACGTGTCCACAGCAAACCGTGTTACCGTGACAAAGCTCTCTATTCGGAATGATTCGTTATGCAATTTCTTTCGTTCGAATCTATGGCTCGACGACGATCAAGCCGTTTACGCGACCGTGCTTTCGAAACTGATGCCTCGTAGATATGTAAGTAAGTACGTAGGTACTGTACATTCCTGGAAAGATGATTAGCAGAACGATACAGGGACAAGAGGGATATATGTATGTATGTATGTATGTATGTATGTATGTACATATGGGATACGATGCATGCTCAAACTTGGATCAAGTTCGAAAGTTAACGTGCCCGATCTACGCCACGGGCTACTTCTGCCGCTCCGACATTCTACACATTGAAATTCATCAAATAATGAAAAGAGCCGATTCTGCGCGACCGTCGTCGCCTTACTTATACCAAATCGAAACTCTTTCAAATATAATCAAACTGTTTACAAACATTAGACAGGAGCGATCGTAGCACGGTGTGTTTCTGTTATCGGATCACGCTAGTTCCCATCTCCGAAACGAGTTAAACAACAAAATTACATTTGGCTAGAGTTTCGAAAACGTCTTCGTGTCGGCTACAACGATCAAAATACACAAGGTCAAAGAAATTACAGCCCAATATGTCCCCCCTGGAAACCATACAATTTTTAACCGGCCCATTTTTTCATATCGTATTTGTCCCCGAGATATTTGTACAATCGGACACAAATCTTATGGACAAACGCGTACTCTTACAACTCGGTAGATCATAGACGACCTCAGGGGTTAAGAGTTAGATTAGATCAACGTTGGTCAACTTTTATATAAGTCCAAGCACGGAATAAACCTATCGTTCGATGCATTTTCATAGAGGAATCAAAACTCATAAAAAACGGTATTGTCTAAGAAAAATCGACAGCAGGCTAAGCTACCTACTTATGTACATATACATATGTATATTACTGATCTTTACAAACAATATTCTGATAAGACTGCGCTACGGTCAAAGTCTTTTTGCCCGACGCGATCTGACAATTTTTATACTTAATAGCTTTTTTTATCAACTTTTACCATAATCTGATTATATTCCCGTTAACAAAATTTCATTCCCATTCGATTCGATCAACGTAAAATAACTATCTATCTATATCTACTATTTATACATAGATATGTACATACATATATCTAGGCGCCATTAAGAGCCAAATTGAGTTTCGTTTACGGTCATAATCACCGACTATCGTACTATCTGGTACACAAACTATCTCGATATACATACATATCTACGTGTACATATTGTATACATATTTAAAAAATTAACGTACCACAAGACAGGAAATCCTGATCCCTGACGTATTTTAATCATAACATCTAAGAAACTAGAGTAGTTGGACGGACCTCTTCGACGACTTTCTATTTCACGTTTCTTTCTCCGCGTTTGCAAAATTGCTAGCTTTCCGGAAATGACGAACAAGCTCTACGATCGATAGTGACTCGTGACGTTTTACCAAATCGATTTCCCCTTTAGATTTAAATTTATCGCGGAATCCTCATCGATCGCACATTTATTGCCTTCTTTTTATACCTAGTTTGCTAAATATGCTTTTCTTCGGATTCTCTCTCAAACCATCTACTTACTTACTTACTTAACCATGTACATACTACCTAAAATACATTCTACATGTATACATGTATGTGATAGGAATCGAACCTGTTTCAATTTATTGGTTCACTTTCTTACATCTGCGCCCCGATAATTGCACACCATCCGCACAACGCTACATGCATTCGGATCTTCGAAACACGAACCGATCAATGACCTACACTGATCGTTTTGCAAACTGCAACACGCCGCTTTCGAAAACGAAACTGGAAACTTCAGCCAAATATTCTAACCAAACCTGACTCCGCTTCCAGCAAGTTAACGTTCGTATTCGTTATGTATGGGCTCGATATAAAAGAAAAACTTAATGCTTATAGACGTCAGAGACGCAGGCAAGAGATGACAAACATTTTTAAAAATACAATACAAATTCCCCCACCATGGAACGGAGATGAA
Source organism: Colletes gigas (assembly GCF_013123115.1). Classification (NCBI taxonomy): domain Eukaryota; kingdom Metazoa; phylum Arthropoda; class Insecta; order Hymenoptera; family Colletidae; genus Colletes; species Colletes gigas. Next base: position 48,657 of record NW_025106641.1, read on the forward strand.
ACGATCAAGGATTCGTTGCCAACAACGTTACTCGATGATGTTGAGGTAAGGTTATGTTAACGAGTCCACATCAAGGATTTTACGCGACAGTAGTATGACACGCGTATACTTTTTATCTAAATAAATACATTGGCAATTATAGAAACCAAACGTTCCAATATAAATATAAACCGTCAACCAAATGCGAAATAACATATTCCAATCAATTCAGACTGTCGAACTGAATCGTGTTATACATATCGAGTAGAACACTCTTTGATACGCGCAAATGATATTTTCTCGTTCAAAAAATTGTCTGAATTTTTTAAAATGCTAATCATTTTATTCCCGATCCTAAATTTTCAAAGAATAATTACTAGAAATTTCCAGTTATAGAGATGAGATTTCTATTTTCAAAAGCGAGATATCGACACGTATCAAATTCTCGCTAATTTCTCGTTAGAAACACTTTGACAAGATGCAGTAATTGGTTGTAATTTTTTTTTTTATTCTCAATTCCTTATTCAACACTCGCGACAACATCGACAACACTCTTGTTAATTTATATTTCTAACCAATTACTCCTATTTATAAAACAATAAAACCTAAGAATGAAACAAATATCATTTAAATAATAAAACTTTAAACGATATTCCTTACTTGGCTGGTCAAACTAAATCTATTAATTATATGGTATGCCGCGTTTGGTAGAGGGACTAAGCAAACAATCGGCTAACGTGTAATAAATATGTTTATTCTAAACAAAACTTGATGGAGTATTTATTAAAAAATAGACGCGCAAGATTGGTATGATTAAGAATTAAAAGCTTGCAGGATGTCAAGGATATGGAAAGCACTTGTTCGGACGATAGCATAGACCGATCACGATATACAGTGATACAGAAAGTAACGTACCTACTCTACTTCCTTCTATGGGTCACCTTATATATTATTATGATTAAATTTGAATTCGGAGCAGTATATTTTGTTTTCTCTGCGTTAATATTTATGTGGCTGAATACTCGCTCACGACCAAAAAAGCTAGGAGAACTTAGTGCTTATTCTGTTTTTAATCCAGATTGTAAAGCTATAGAAGGAACGCTTGACGCTTCGCAGTTTGAAAGAGAAATACGATATGGTATAGGAAGTGTACGTTAATATAAATTTGTCAAAATATTAGATTTATATTATTTATCGTAACCAGAAGTAACATATATTTTGTAAAAGTGGTAAAAACACATGTCGGTGCGTAGAAAAATTTCAATGGTAATCGACACTAAATTTACAGACATTCGTTGCACATAATTTTTCTTTCGTTAAACCCATTTGTGTTCAGAGTTACATTAAAATGTAGTTTTTCTTCCAATCGATTCAACACAAGTTGCTAAAAAATAATATTTCAGTTCTGTAATGTGTCAAGTTTCGAACCTGAAACCCATCAATCATTTACGCGTCCTGTAAAACTAGTGTTAATTACCATGGTTAATGGTTTCTTTAAATTTCATTAAATTTCTTTAAATTTTATTTTGCAAAAGTTGGACAGCTGTTTCGTAACATTTTAATACTTGGTTAAGGCGCGTTGATATAATGTCAAAAGGCTCATGAGCTAGTTTTAAAATCTCTGCCCAATCGGTTTTCGATACAAGTTTTCTATCGGAACACAGAAGAGTTCTATCCAAATCCATCATCAGATCATTTAATATCCTCGTCTTGATTATGCTACAACGTAAGAAATTAGGATAGATTTTTTTTATACGTATTAAATACGTATTAAATACGTATTAAATACGTATTAAATACGTATTAAAATTGACAATTTTATGTACATATCGTTGAAAAATTACATACTCGGTGCTATCGATTGCGTCGATCATTCCATTAAAAATGTTCACCTCGATCAGTAATCTGTCAGAGGTTTCTTGTATTTTATCTAAACAATGGACAAATATATTCTTATTTAATATTGAAAGAACTGAATTCTCCAAATATCCAAAGTACCTTTGTTCGTCAAAAATTTCGTACTATCTATAGACTGCAGTGCTTTGGAAACAGTTTCATCGAAATAACGTGGATTCCATTTCATGATTAAACATTCGGATAATTTCCAAATAGTTTGACCAAGTATTTGGGCTAATATTATTTTACGCATCTTTCTTTCGTGATCATTTTCATCGAAGGTGATGCCGTTGTTCTAGATTTACAAACCAGCAACCTCCAACTTTACAAAAACCATCGCATTACAATATTCATGCTTCTCCTCCACCATTACTTACCACGAACGACAATACCGCGTGCGGTATGTCGAAAGCAAGGCGAGAAATTGTATTATTAGAAGACGCGTTGTTTGAAAATATCGAGCGGTCGTTATGAAAATGTACATTTTTCACGATGCTGGCAGCTTCGAAAACCAGAGACTGTATTATATCGGACCCTGACGCAATAAAAGGACCACTGCCTAGAATCGATTAAAATAAATTACAAGATTTTCCTTTCCAAAGTTCTATTATTAGCTTTCTACATATGTATATTCCTTTAATACGTTTACCTTGGAAAACACGATGATGTAGAACAACATAAGCCATAATTCTAGCGTGCATGAAACCATTTTGAAACAGTATTTCTGAACAGGAGTCCGAAGATCCGAAAATGAAAGAGAAAATAAGAGATCGACGAGGTTTCCAATCGTGTTCCCGTTGAATGTCGTTCATAATCTTTGCCAGTTCCAAAGCAATACCAACACCTTCGCCGCTAGCCGATACAACAACATATCTGTCTAAACATTTAATTAATAAGGAAATTATTAGAATCGACGCATTCCATGTAAACGTGTACAGAATTTAAATTACCAGGTTCTCTGTACCCTCGGGCATTTGCAAAGATACACGTTCGATGTACTACAACTCTATCAATAAGCGATAAATTTGACAGGATTCCATGCACTCGATCTACAATGTCTTCCGTAAAATTTAAAGACGCACAGTTCCTATACATATTATAGGAACTATACATATACATAAACGCTTCAAGATAAGTATAAATAAGTATAATTCGGATTTTACGATTAAGACTGAAATACAACGTACTGTTCGAAATCGGCATCAAGCGATGCCCCTTCTAGTCGTTCGAGTAATAAATGTTGAAGATACCTGGTGCTCTCGAGGCCATTTCCCGCAAACTCGAGACGTTTCTTTTCCGCGTGAGACTCTATGATCCTTTGTGTGGAGAATCGACCGAGCAAGAAACCACAGAGAACACAAAGGAAACCGATGGAGAAGAGAAACGAAAAACACATACGTTTCGTCACAAATTCGCTCGACTCGTCCAATCCGCGAGCCATTTGAAAGCTGAGAACTCGTTGCATCTTTAGTAATCTTTTATACATATATGTACGTTCGTTCAATTTAGTCAACAATTGACAAACCTCACAAATTACACCAGGCTCTTGGTCGCATAATTAAACAATACAATACAGTTGATTCTATTTTTTATTTTACGAGCCTGAAATTCAATACATCTGAAATAAGTGTCGAAAGAGAATCGAGTCATTGACCTTTTGAAAGAACTAGTAACGGAAATACTAAAGATGAAACGTTAACGAGCAAAGAAACGTATCGTTATAAATGTAATTACGTTGTTTCAAAAGTACCAAATTATTAAAAAAAAACAATTCTTTGTTTTGGACACAATTATTAATCAATTGTTTCCGTTTAGATAACCGGCTTGACGATGGGAACTAAGAGATATTATACAGAACAGATGGAAGGAATACGTGTTTGAACGCGAACGGCGCGGCGGCCGGAATCCTTCCCAGTCGTCCGGTCGGTCACTTGCTTTCAAACTGTGTGGGACAAAACTGATATATTTGCCAGCCCGTCTCGTCGTTGATTTTCCACCTCTTTGCCAGAACCTCGATCACTCACTCTGCGTTCTATTCCCGATAATAGAAATGGGCAAAATTCTTATCTACCGGTAAATTTCGATTAACAAACAATTAATTAATAGAAGATATAACATAACCGTTTCTTTATCTATGATTTGTTAAATAGAAATTAGAAATTCAACAATACAATAAAATGTTTTATAATAAATAAACATAAATTAAACGTTATAAATAAATTGCTGCATATGGATTTTCTTTCGTTATCTATTGTTCGATTAAACGTTTGCCCATCTCTGCCCTATGCTACATACGTAAGTACTTACTTATGTAAGTATGTACCATGTGTTTCTTAAAGCGTATCAAGTTGCAGGCATTTTGAGAAGAATTATTTCCCTTCGAGACACCTACCACCTTTTCTGAAATACTATGCGTATTTAACGTTAAATATATTTAAATATACGTTTCAGTGGAAATTGTTAATAATTTTTAATCTTCCGAGATTCTTAATTCACATTTTACAGACATTAATTTAAATATTTACGTGTACATGATTTGAGACCAAAAATCACAAGATTTCCCCCCATCGTAATTTTCTTTTATTGAAAAACTGACGAAACATGGATACCATATATGTATAAACAATATTCATAACCGAAACACTAACTTTGCTGCGTTACGCCGCGCCGTGTCGACCAACTTATTTCAGGCAATAATATGGTGTCGGTATTTTGCTTAAAAATAGTTTTCGATATATTATTACGTGCACGTGCAAGGTTGTTTAACTATAGATATGTGCTGTTTCGATCTCAAAATACACGAAAATGTATACATACATATGTATATTCCTCTAAAGACGACGGGTTCCCCGTGTTTGTTTTTTACTTGAAACCAAATTATTTCAATATACCTACACTGAAAATGAAAATTTATTTGTTTACAAAGACTTGTCAACAACTACATATGTATATTCGTACTTCATAGAAAGCACAGCAGGCCTTGCGAAGGAATCTTATCAAGAGATAACAAAATTTCTTTTTCATCCTTGGTCCTTCTATGCATTTTTATATCATGAATTCTAGTATAAAATGTAAATGATGATCTTGAAACAATAGACGCAAGCATACTTAAGAATCTCAGAAATTCCCACTGATAACTTCCAGACCCTTTTCTTTATCCGTGAACTTTTTAAGTACGATGCATCGTCTATACCCTCTTTCGTCCCTCACGTATACACACCGTTTCATAAACCCTGGGTAATTACTTCTATCTAAACTATTTCTAAATTCTTCCAACAAAAGATTTTCTTGGTATAACCAAAAATACAACTATCGCCGAGTCCACTTTTCCAAGGCGGAACTCGTTGCTCGTAGATTGCTGATTGCTAAACCATTCCACACCGTAATCCGTAATCCGTAATCCGTAATCCGTAATCCGTAATTCGTAATCCGCAATACGCAATACGCAATACCTTACGAAATTACAGTTGTCCCTCGAACAACGGAATTTTTTCTATTACACAGATAGTGCTTTTCGCAAAATACTGCTGTGACGCCTCTAGCACTCGCCAAAAGGGGGACACGGTCAACCTTTAGCTTTCTCACAAGTTCTCAACCTGCCTCAGATTTCTATTGTACGGATTCGGCATCTAAAGCAACAATTATGTACTAGCATGCCCAGCTAACACGCTCAGGACGCTTTCTCTTTTCTTTTATTTTTTCTCCTCCTACTATTTCGTTTTCAATTGCATCAGAAATAGGTAAGTAAGTACCAACAAAACACGGCCATTATTTATATTATCGGTAATTTTAAAAAATTAGCTTCTTACGTAAAGAAAAAAATTCTCGTTGGTTGTTTTGGTTTTTTGCGTCATAGATTTTTTACATTTCCAGTCGAGTCTTTTATTTTCTACAGAAATAAAATGATCCCCTTAGAGCTGTACAGCTTCTTTCTTTGTACTGTGTAGTTTTAGGCGGCAAACACGTGGGTTCTGTTTTCCCGCGGTATAGAATTTATTCTAAATATTTGTTGTTTTTTATTTTAATGCGCGACCCATTGCATATTTATTGCGTACTAAAAGAAATTAATTTGGATTTGATCGCTTGGTGCATTTCAGCAAAAATTATTCTTCGACGATGAAGATACGTTGTCCATTTGATACGCTTCACATGATCGATAAGATCTATTTTGAGGTATTGTAAGTTCATGATTGCTAATATGATCAAACAGTTACAGATTACCAACATATGTATCAACGAATTAAACACCACGTACAATTCATTTATACGAATATGTATACGTAGAGCAATTAATGTATGGTTTAACGCGTTAGAGAATTCTCACTTTCATAGTCGAAAAAAGAGAGCAAAAAGGGAAAAATTTGTTAAAGCATTAGTAATTAATTTCGTATTTGGCACTTGGCTAAATTTGATCGTATCAGTTAAGTCATGATACATGTAATTGTAAAACATGTATTGGAATAGAAAATAAATATTTGGAAATTGTAAAAAGTAACATTGTAGGCTCATATCTCAAACTGTGCCAGTAGTTCGAAGATGAGAAAATGTCAATATAGTTATACACAGCAGCATCGACCGGGTACAGTAACCTTGGAAACAGTTAAATATCTATCTGCGCCTGTAATGAAAAATTGGAGCAAGGTTCGAACCAACATTCATTACGTTATAATAATTTTTAATATATAAATCAAACGCTATGTGTTTTATTTTTTTTAATATTAAAGGAACATGTAGAAACGTACGACCCTTGGAAGAGTACAGAAACAAGGAACGTCGTACGATGTATTGTAGGCTCAAGGTTGATAAAAAAACAATTCAAATATGCAGAACGTAAAAGAATACAAGCCCTCTGTCGACAAGATAAAATTAGTCGAAATCTAAGAAAATGTTTTGTAAGGTTTATCTTATATTTATCGAATAATAGTGTTTTCGGTAATTTTATAAGCAAGTATATCGTTATCGCTTTATTTTCGTTTTTAGAAGCGTAACACGATGAAGAAATGTATAAATATTTCACAACTTGTTCAAAATATGAAAAGATTATACGTGGAGGACTTTGATAGTTTATTAAACAGTATCGATATTAGTAAATTGTATATAAGCGATGTAAACAGCTCTTTGGATAAAAGAAGATGCGCGCCGGTAGACAGTGAAAAGGTAATGGATGTTATAAAGAAAGAAAGAAAATAATAACATTAAAATAAAAACAGAATAAATGTGTTGCAGATATTGGTGAAAAAATTAAAAGAGCTAATGCTTTGCCGTTTACGAACGTAATTCCATGTATAAAAAAAAAAGAGGAGAAACGCATCACATTTCATCCAGATCTGTTTGTATTTAATATAGTTTGCTTCTAATTGCATATTCATAGTGTTTATATTTTTCTAACATTGATCCTTTCTTATTTATATTTGATCGAACCGAACTTGTAATATCAGAATTGAGATAATAAAAAGACTAATTTATTATTTACGTATACTATATGTAAATGATTTCTGAAATATTTTCATAAAGATTTACCATTTTCGTTAGAATGCTCTCGTGTATGGTAAATTCATAACTAAACATTTTATTAGAATAATTGTACTTCCAATGGATATTAACGAAGGTAAGGTTTCGTAATAGCCTGGCGTAATTATATCAATAAATTGTTGAAATTATTCCTACGTCTACGTAAGTACAATTAATTACATAGTTTATATAATAAATCATAGTACTTTTTATACAGAACGTATTACTACTCTGTGTATATGTATTTAGGTTGGAACAAGTTCGAATTAAATTATCGATCTATGTGGTTAATAAGGAGAGATAGGTTGTGTTTAAAACGGTACACGCCGCTAAGATATGATTTAATATCGATTCTTTAATCTACATATAATATTTCAGGTTGATTTTTTTAATATAAAAGATGCATCAAACAAATAGAATACGCGTATATCTGACTGTACACTTGAATTTATACATATAGCTGCTAATAATAATACTCGTAGAAAATAGTCGAAGCATCCAGTTATCTTAAAGAACCCCCGCGCTTCAGTTATTATTTCCTAGTAGTTCCTCCAGCAACCAAGAAGACGCCTCTTTATGATGTTGTTTTATATGATTTCTAAGGTATCTCTTTTGGCCGAACTTCATGCCACATTTGCAGTCGAAAGGTTTCTGTTCATTGTGTATCGCACGATGTCGTACAACTTCTCCTTTAACAGAGAACGTTTTACCGCAGATCTCGCAAGCGAAAGCTTTGATACCTGTATGCGTGGTCTCGTGATGAGTTAGCCTCTGCCTATTCCTGAAGTGTTTACCACAGTAAGAGCATTGGTGAGGCTTGTAATCTGTGTGCACGCGATTATGAATATAAATGGAATTTAAGGTACGAAACACTTTTGGGCAGTGTTCGCACGCGTATGGACGTTCACCCGTGTGAATTCTTCGATGATCATCTTTCGCCCCTTTGTTTGCGAACGCGCGACCGCATATGTCGCAAGCATATTTCTTCAGCCCTTCGTGAACATCCCTGACGTGCCTAGCCAGATCTTGCTCGATTCGATAAGATTTACCGCACAAGTCACATTTGCATGGCCGTTTGTCGAAATGTACACGAATGTGACGCAAGAAACCACGTTTCGTGAATATAATCTTTTTGCACGTATCGCACTTGTACGAGACTCGATGATTGATCAGTTGCTTCGCTTTATTTACAAGTTCCATCTCGTCCGGATGTTGGATCTGATTCACGTCGGAATGTCGATTTATATGTTTTCTCAATTCAGTTTTTTTTGTGAAATTTTTCCCGCACAAGTTACAAGTATAACAAACCGATTGCTTTTTTGCAACGTTGACAACGATAGGATCTTGTACGCTGTATGGGACCTCTTTCTTCTTTTCATCGTACGCGAATTTCATCGTTTCGTCTTTAAAGATATAATCTTTTAATTCCTCGCAGCCGTCGTCTTTATGTATCAACATGTGTTCTTCAAAGTCTTTATCTCGACCATGAAACACTAACTTACAATACTGACAATAATGCATCCGAGCCTCGTGCTCGGCATTCATATGATCTATAAAATACTTCATGTTCACGAACACGATATCGCATTGAGTGCACTGGACGTACTCTACTTCCTCGCCGTTTGTACTTTCGCGTTCGATCGTCGTTAATCGCACGACGCCGCCGGACTCGTTCTTCCACCTGTAAAATAAACATATTCCGATATCATGCCATCGAACACGAAGCCTCGTGCAAGTTCTTGCTGTGGCTCTTCAGGTAACGTTCTTGGCTGAATCTCGTCGTGTCGCGTATAGAATAAACGTGCCATTTTCCGCTATTATTATAACGTGCTGACACACACACGCACGCACGCACGCACGCACGCACGCACACGCACACACACACACACACACAGAGCCTTTATTACGGAACCGTTTGCCGCAGACGTCGCAAGAATACGGGCAGATAGATACGGTCTGACAACGTGCTTATCTAACTCTTGCTTCCTTCGATAGCGTTCCTTTGTCAAGTTTTCGGAATCGAACGATCTGTGAACGTGCAGAGATGCCCCGCCTTCTGTTTAAACGATTTTCCGCGTTCCGAGTTCGTTTACGAGTTCTTTCGCCCATACGATTGCGTTTGTGTTCGTCTCGCGTGAATCTGCTGGCCAAACGATCGACACGACCACATATCTTACAAACAATTATTTTTAATCCCGTGTGAATATGACGCCGCCGCCGCCGCCGCCGCCGCTCGTGCCTGTTCAGGCTGGACGCCGAACAAAATTTCTTTTCCGCAGACGTGACACGCACGCACACACACACACACACATGCACGATATCTCTCCGATTATATCCGGGTATTTAAATTGTTGTTGCAACACTTGTAGTGCGCGCGGTGGTGGTGAATCCAACTATAATCCGTCCTGTTCTTTTCGTTTTTCGTTAGGCCTATCGACGACGTATAACATTATCGTTTTCCAAAATTCCGTCAGCTTCGCTCGTTTCTGCTACGATTAAACTCAATTTGTGCTATGATTAAGTCTGTTATGGTTAACTAGGTAGCGTTTCTGACGAAACGAATGATCACATTCCGTGCACTGCCACGGTTTCTCGTCAAAGTGTACCAGTCGATGACGCTTCAACTCGTATTTAATGCGAAAACAACGACCGCATATGTCGCACGCGTGCGGCTTTTCGCCGGTATGTTTGGTTATGTGAACCGCGAGCGGCGGTCTTGTGCGGAAACGTTGCTCGCAGTGGTTACACTTGAAAGGAAAAACATCCGAGTGGGTGCGATTGTGTACGAAGAGAGAAGCCTTCTGCTTGAACGATTTCCCGCAAATGTTGCAAACGTATGGTCGCTCACCCGTGTGTATACGTCTGTGATCGTCAGCGTTACGCTTCGTGGTGAACGGTCGGCCACAAATGTCGCAAGAAAAATTCTTTATACCGGCATGAGTGTCGCGCAAGTGCCTCGCTAGACCCTGGTTCACGCGAAACTGTTTCCCGCACATATGACAGGTGTAAGGCCGTTCTCCGGTGTGTATTCGTATGTGCCAGAAGAATGTATACGGCGAATAAAGATTTTTACCGCACTGATTACAGTGATAATAAACCTTTCCATCAACCTCTATCTTAGCACGCATAACCAGTTCTCGATCAGCGTATTTTAGCTTCTTCTTCTTTTTATCCATGAATTCTGAATGCGACTCCGATAAATGAACTTGAAGCAATTTCTTTTTATTCGCTGTGTAATCGCAATATACGCACGGATACGTTTCGTGTCTCTTACGTTTACACTTTTGATAAAATTTCCAATTTCTTCCATCCTCGCCCATTCTATTTTTCTCTTTTCTTTTATTCGACCGTTTCGATGCACTTTCCTCCTCCAAGCTCGCATTTATCATCTTTATGCTACTTTTTCTTTCACTTTTGCATTTAGACGTATGCCGCGTTAAATGGCATTCTCTCTTAAAATAACGCTGACAGTTTTTACACTCGTACTGTTCCTTGGATGAACTTGTATATTTTTTCATTGATAATACCGTCTCGTTCGAACACTCTCTAGAGCATAGCATTACATTTGACACGTCAAATTGATCTCTGCTATCGGAATTGTTAAAAAAGTTGGTGCTGTCGTCGTCGTTGTCGTCGCCGTCGCCGTCGCCGTCGCCGTTACTTTTTATCTTTTCGTCTATGTTAGTTTCATTGAATTTCTGAACAACTTTATGTTTGTTAGTGGTCTGAATTATATTATTTGCACACATCGTTGTCGTATACCACGAACAGTATGCCACAAAGGATTTCTTCGGAAGTAGACCAAACCTGGAAAAATAATAAATGTACCAGATTTGAATATTTTCGGTCTATTCGAATAGTTGGAGAACTGTGGTGTGTAAAGAAATTATAAGACGCATATTAGCATGCTCGTAAAGATTCAACGTGTCTGCTTTTAATGTGGTTGTTTAAGTAACGTTTTTGTCGAAAAGCGAGACCACATTTCACGCAAACAAACGGTTTACTTTCCGAGTGAATTAGCTTATGCCTAACTAGTTCCGATTTTACTCTGAACCTTTTCGAACACACGTCGCAACCATAATTCTTCTCTCCTGTATGAGTAGTAACGTGTGCCAGCATTTCTTGTCTTCTACGGAATTTTTTGTTGCAATAGGAACACGGATGAGGAAATTCGTCCGTATGTAATTTACTGTGAATGTATAGGGAAGCTTTCGATTTAAAAGTTTTTCCACACGAATCGCATTTGTAAGGTCTTTCTCCTGTATGCGTTCTGCGATGATCATCCCTCGTAGCTTTTGACGCGAAACACTTACCACAGATGTCGCATGTGAAATTTTTTAGTTTCGCGTGTACGTCTTTTAAATGCCTGGAAAGACCACCGGAATCCCGGAATTGTTTTCCACATACGTGGCAAGTAAATGGTCTTTCGTCTTTATGAATTCTTGTATGTCTTAAATACGAATCTTTTAATTTAAAGCATTTCCCGCACTCGGCGCATCGATAAGATTCCCGAATGTCCGTGCAACTACCCTTGCGTTTAATATCTTCGCATGAATCTTTCGAGCTGTTTCTCTTATTTCTACAAAGTTTACGCTTTACTTTCATCTTTCCCTCTCTATTTTCTGTATTCGAAGGATTTGGTGACTTGCACATTTCATTAGTCACTCTCGACTTCTCGAAACAATTTGACTTGTACGGCTGGGAAACCTCTTCCTTTACATCGGTATCATTATCTTGCACCTGATCAGCCATTCCGACAGGTTGATCGAGCGTTGAATTCATTACCGTGATCCATACCGAATTGTAGTCTCTGCTAACTGTAGCCTTTCTTTCTTGTAGCTGGTATTTTTTTCTGTGCGGCTTCCGAAATACATTCTGCGTGTCTAGGAACACCTTAAATGGTGTCCGCATACTACTGGACCTGCAAAACAGTCAAAACTTGACTCCAGATTTGCAGCTACGACGTAACGATTTGCACAACATTTGTTCTTGTTCGACCCAATTATCAATGGCACTCGAGAATGATTATCTTTCTTGATAATCTTTAAAATCTAATTCTTGTTATCTTACAGTCACACGTATATAGATTTTCGTTTTCTCTGTGCGTCTACATACACTTCTTGGATAAGTCTCGGCTTTTTTCGTAGAACTATATGTAAGAGCTTTGATTAAAAGAATTCACAGCAATCCTTGTTCCATATTCCAAACAGAAATAGTTGATACAGAAAATTTTCTTTAAGGGAGACTGGTTGTCCATTTTGTATATTAGTTAGATTTTTATATATTTAGACGTATACAAATGACAAAACTTAATCATTATTCTATTTTTATGCACCAACCACTTTTATATCGATAACTACTACATTTTAATGTATTTACAGAGGGCACATTTTCTGCACGTTCAATTCTACGTAATATACATATATAGCTTTTATGTATAATCAATTTTTAAGTCTCTTTTTGTTTTTTTTTTTACATAGAGGAAGTTGTTTGTTACCTGTCTGAATCGTTAACAGCCGATTCCCAATAATCTTCATCCTTAATCGTTTCCTGTTGTTGATGCTACAATTAAAACAACTATTAAAGATATACGAAAATTAATTGAAATAAATTATCAACTGTTATTTTTAATTAAAAAATACCAATAACTCGATAAAAAAAAAAACAATAATTAATATTTAATATTAATATTTACTTACAAGAGATTCAGGTATGTTGTATACCGATGTATCTTGTACCGGAGCTTCTAAACCTTCCTGGCTCTAGAAAATCAATGTTAATACATCGTTAAAATCGCTTATTTCCTTTACCGGGGCAAAAACATGAAACGCATAGTTTCGTTTAATACACACTTGTTTTTCTTCCAAGGCATGTTGTATTTCTAATAATCGTTTTTCTGCATTTAGACATCCTTCTAAAAGCTCGTGCCATGCTAATAACGTCGCTGCGCAATGATAACATAATTGTAGTGGAAGAGTATCCGTTTGAGATACCTATTATAAACGATTATCAAAATAAGTCCAATATTCTTAACATAAAAATTTGATTAATATCAAAAACTGTAAGAGTACCTACATGTATAGGCAAATATTTATGAATTTTACTACACAAGTTGTGTTGTAAACCTTCTCCCTCAAATATTGGAATTAGATGATGACCGATATTGGCACATATTCTACATAAATTGGACCATGATAATCGTTCCTCGGACCGAGTTACTATCGATTCCTCGTTAGACGCTTCTATTACATTTTGTTCTTTATTCTGAACATCTGTTACTACAAAAAATTCTTCCTCGCTTTCTAATTCGGTGTTTGCACTTTCTGTAACTATATCTTTCACTGTTTGAATTAAAATCGAATCCTCTCCGCACGGTTCCAACATGACAGGATTTTCAGATTCCATTATATCTGTAATATCGTTTAAATTATTGTCGGTTAGTCGTAGAATACTACGTTCTCTGTCTTAAACTTTTACAAGTATCTACTTACAAAAGAAACTATATAAAGCTAATTATTAAAACGAACGGTTATGTATATTCCTTGCAAAAATATAAACGAAAATCATTTCACACTTTATTACGATCGTACACTGAACGCAGAAACTCGTAATTAAATTTTGTTTGTCTTCGAATTACTTAATTTCATTTTGAGCATCGCTAAATACCGTACTCGTAAAAATTACTGTCGTTCGATATGGCATTTTTGCGAAACACCAATCGTTATTTTTCCACGTATTCCTATGTGAATCACTTAAGAAAAGAACATACACCCTTCGAACTTCTTATGAACTCGATCATCGTCATAAATATTTACGAATTTTGATCTGTTCGCGTGTCATCTTCGTGCCAGCCAATTTTGTTGCATGGTCAAACTTGTAAAGAATAGAATAACGTTATTTGTATGCAGTGTATGTACCACATTTATAATTAAACTACTTTCATTCCAACATTTTATTTTTTTATCGTTGCAGATATCGTAAATATTCACATAATTCTTTCCGACATAAAGCTGCATACATACGCAATGTGCACGCCATTAACAAGATTCTACAGGAAATCTGATGGGAGGTATTGTATCAATGATATGTATATGATTAACTGTTGCAAAATGTAAATGAGTTAGTTATAACGTGTCGAAATGACGTTTAAACAGAAAAAAGGGATATTAACAAGAAACGAGTTTTATATATTTTAAAAAGATTTGGAAGAATACACTGTTGTGCATAGCCATCTAGCGGTGAGTACACTTTTTTTGCCAACGTCATACACGTGGCATAAGTCCGCATAAGCATAAATTATTTTTTCTCTGCCTATTTACTCGCATACGTACTTATGTACATATGCTATTAACACGATTGCGTCTAAACAGCTGAATGAATTTCAATAAAACTTAACATTTATGTTTTATATTCTCGTTTCAAGGTCTGATTAGATTTTGAGCGTAATCATCTCACAGATAATGATGATTATACGTCTTGTAGTTTTTTAATTATTCCGTTTTATATAAATTTTAAAAGCTACTTGATCTGTAACAATACTCTGGTATCATTTTACCATTTCGGTGTCGAGTCGAGTCTAGCGTTATCAATTCAGAATGGACAAAGACTGCAGCGCTACCAACTATGTACATCGTATGAGAATTAAAACTAATCTAGCGAAGAAGCTCTATATTTATAATAACCTATGCAAGGCGGATCGCAGCCAATTTGTTTATATGTATTATTTAGTTTTTAATTAATAATTGTATTACCCAGCTAAGAGTGACAGGATTATTAATTAAACGCTAAATAATATTAGAAAATATAATTACAGAAATTTTTGTATTTTTTAACGGAATGAAAGCTGTACGGTCCAGAATTGAGCATCGATCGATTAATTTCATTGGAGTTACCAATCGATTAACATTATTTAAAGATTTCAAGATTATTAAAATACGTAACGATACGATGTAAGTACTTATCTCATTGATGAGTAGGTACATCGCAAATCCTTAATTTTTTATTTTAAATTGCAATACATCATTTATTTAAAAAGTAACTCGGCAAAAACGTATTTGCGACTCGAAATCGGTGTTATCGGACCTCATATCGGGGCGAAGAACGTATGTGAAACTATATGTATAAGAAGAACGCAGCCGTTAGCTCATATTAATTGCTATTAATTACATAGTAAATAATAATCCCCAGGTCTCACCGCGTGGAGGTTGCTGCGTAAGGAGACCCGCCCTAGCCTCGCCCCAACTACCCTTCCTTTGGCGAGGAATTCGAATACCTATCTAAGAGAGAAGCTATCAAAAAGTTCGAAATGAACTACGAAGATCGAGTTCTTAAAAGAACTGCCCAATCAAGAGATGAAAAACCTAACAAAATGTTGATACACGTGAGCTAATTCACCGCATGTTTTTTTAGAAATAAAATTGGAATGTGGATCTGTACATACGAATCCTGATTATTAAAGTACCAATATGTATACCTCTACTTCTTGTATACCTCGCCTGTGATGGTACATACTTTCTTTATGGCATAGGTCATAAAGTAAAAATGCCTGGGCAGTCGAAATTTGAAATCGTATGACGATTGGTGTGAGGTCGAATTTTAGCTGTTACAAAGGGAAGAAGGAAAAGCTCACACTCGCCTTCTTTCCCAATTCTCCAAAGTTGTGCCAAGTGCCAAGCTCACGTACATAGAGCCTGTGCGGTAGCGTGTGTTGCTTTCCCCTCCAGTCCGTTAGACGCTAAGGAAGTTCGTCGTTACTAGTGTCACCGTCGATTATCGTTCTTTTATACATTAGTGGTGTAACGTTTTATCATGATAGAGGATCTTCGGTCAGAGTTTACATTCAACGCATCGAATTAGCATGTACTTGCTTACATTGGGAGGGCATGAGACAAGGTCATGGCGCATATGTATACATATAGAGCTAAGTTTCCGTTTCATGAAATGATTCTGGAAACGCCAGATTCTTCTATTAATTGAAAGTCGCCAATGTTAATCCATCTATCGGAAGAATTTACGTCTTGCGATAGATTCAATGGCTCCGTATGTAGTATTAACTTTAAAATGATTTTATAAAATTGACAAACAATATCTAAAAAATTCAGAGCTCTTGTTAATTCTATTTTAATTGTCAATATGATTTTAGTTGAATCGATTAATTTAATAATATGATTTAAAAATGTTTTCTTTCTATTTACGTATCGAAATAAAAAAAATTCATTTTTGTTGCGTTACTTGTATAATCTTTTTATTATACATATATGTATCGAGCATCATTATTCTAAATATGTAAAAATTTCAAAATCATGGAATGTATTTTTAATCTTTACTTGCAAGTTTTCTTTTCTTTCACGTAATTAAAAGTTTAAACCTTTAAATATTAATATGGCTCTGGAAACCAATCAGATTGAGAAACAATCCCCACGGCTCTCTGACTCGAGACCCTCTATCGTTTATTAAAAATCTAATTATCGGATGATTGTGAACCAATAGTTTCAAAGGATCTCGACAGCGCGATTGGTTAAACGCGATCGAATCGTTCCTAGTGGAGAAAATGAGGGAGTAACGAGGAACGGTAAAGATTTGGAAAGTGGCGCGATCTAGAACGTTCGTGCATATTCGTATACGATCGACTATCTTCGGCCGACGATTGCCGAGCGCACATTACTATTTTCAGGCACACAGGGCACCTCTTGACGGGTTTTCAATAAGTGAAGAGGGCGGCGGTGCAAGGGATTGCTTTTTTTCTTTTTTCATTGAAATTTTATGTGCAGTAGATGCCGAAATTGTAGTGGCCTGTGGATGCGCGCGTGATAAAACATACGATGCTGGAAGACATATTGGTGGGGCTTAAGGCCTGACGGTCTGTCGGTCATTCCGGCAAAAATGAAAGAAGCTCGTCGGTCCGAGCAGCTGATGGCGGCCGAGTGCTGTTCGAGCCTCTGTGTCGTCTCCCGTCGTGGCGTTTAAGTGAGTGTGTGCGTTTGCTGCACGTACGGAGTGCGGCTGCCGCGTGTTATAGAAGAAAGATCATTCCCTGCGGAAGATAAGTTTCGCGCAGCGTGTAACCGCTTTCTAGTTGAGCTACCAGCTATTTCGTAACGGTGCTTCGTCTCTGATACTCTTGGTACCCGACACGCAGGCAGGCAGGCAGGCAGGCAGGCAGGCAGGCAAGCAGGCAAGCAGGCAAGCAGGCAAGCAGGCAAGCAGGCAAGCAAGCAAGCAAGCAAGCAAGCAAGCAAGCAAGCAAGCAAGCAAGCAAGCAAGCAAGCAAGCAAGCAAGCAAGCAAGCAGGCAGCACGATAAGCACGGTAAGCCTGCATCGAAGCCGTTCCACAGTGTACGGTGCAGTTAATTGAATTCGAAATTGAAGAATCGAAAGGCAGAGTGAGAATCACCGGTCCTGGAAATTTCAGGTAACGCATAGTCCACGTATGACGATCGAGGAGAGACACGGTGCCGCTTCTCTGTGTTGCACGGTGTAGGTGGGAGATTCAGCGTACGACGATAGGGCGTGCGTTTGCATGTGACAACGCCTAACAAACGATCGCGCCTCTGTTCTCGCAGCCGATACTAGACGAGCAATCTAGTAATTCCGTCACGAATTTCGATTGAACTGGAAACTTGATGGATCTCGTCGGTTGACAAGTCAATCACGATTAGCACGTTGTTCCGTTACGCGGAAAACTATTCTTGTACTATGCACACACGACCATCAATTTTCGCCTTTTTCTTTCTCAGGAACGCCTGAATTGAGTAGGTTATCGTGTCCAGACACCCACCACGTGCGGTTTCTTATTTCGTGCAGTGTCGCTTTATTCCTTGTGAGTGTAGTGAGTTTATCCTCATCAACGCGGAATGCGGCCTCCTCAGGGTGGACGCAGTCCTCTTTAATTGTGTCCAACGCTGGAAAAGCACAACCAAGGAACGAACGTATCTCTGACGTTCTATTTCCCACCAGCTTTCATAGTGCCTCCGTTAATATCAACATGTCGTCAGGGACTTTTGTGGACCGGATAGATCCCTTTGCCAAGAGATCTCTAAAGAAGAAGGCGAGGAAGTCACAAGGATCGTCTCGTTATCGTAACTCTCAAGACATCGAGCTTCAACAGTTACCACAGCTTAAAGGTTAGTTATAATCTTTATACAGTTTCCTCTTCAACAGGCTCTTTGCATTTATATTCTCATGCTGATGTTGTAAAGACATTAGTTGTTTATATAAGTACAAAAGTCTTTGAAACCATGTCTATTTTATTTTTAAGTAAAAGCAATGTCATCTGTTACGTACGTCTCGCTATATTTCAATTTAAGACTAAAAGATATCTTTGTTAAAGATATCGCAATAGTTATGCAAAACTATAATTTGTATGCCATAGTGAATTTGTGATATTACTATCGATCAAAATCTATTTTACAGTGCGTTACGATACAAAACAGTAAACTGTATATTCTCTTTGATAACATTGAACAATGATATTAGTTTTATTGTTTTGAAGTAGGTATTTAGGAATTATCGTTACTATACTATTATTTCATTAGAAGAATAACTTATACTTTGTTTTTATTTGACATATCAAGTAAAAATATCCTTGCACTTGTCGTTTCGATATTAAGCAACAAACGAATGTATAGATGCAATAGAATTGTACTCGGAAGATAAACAAAGTTATAGCCAATAGTTTAGCAATTTTGTTTTAATCTTCTACGTACGCTATTTTCAATGTTTCTGCTATTTGTTGTATCAACTAATTGTACGTTTATACATAGTGACAAAAAAATTTTGTTATCGTACGTTAAACCGGTAGAATGATTTTTAGCTCTAGTCGACGTATAGATTTATTTTTATACCCAAAGTAATTTCAAATGTTTACCAAACACATGGAAAGTTTATTATTCATATTTATGACTTAATGATATGTATATATTATGTTAATCTCATATTGTTTTCAAGAGTGATGTATTAGATTTCCCGATATGTTGATACGCGAAATTATTGAAGTTAACCTCAAATTTTTCGAGACGAAATACGGTGTCACATCGAAAATGGAAACTGTGTTTCATATTTCTATGTATTTGATAAGTGGTGATAAATTAGACAGGTATTTCGATTCATCGAATACCTTGAGGGGTAGCTTTCGATTCTGTGAATACGTGTCCAGTGTACTTTGTATTGACGTACATTCTGAAAATCGATGAAGAGCAGCAAAGCAGAGGTCAGTTGACGTTACCCGACCGATTTTCTTGCACTATAAGTCTCGAACAGAATCGATGACAGCAGTATGCAGGATTGAACGAAAATTGAGTTTAATAGAGGTGACTTTTTGTTAGAGACGACGACATTATCGCATTTATGTTATGGGTAGTTGCATGACATTGTACGATTTCTGAACTGGAATTTAAATTTGATCGGTTGCAAAATTAAGTCGCGCCATGTGCGTGTCACCACCTTACGTCATCTAAGTACTTTTATTGCCCGACCAACGATTTTGTTTTGTCGATTTATAAAATGGTAGAAAAGTGTCTTTGATAACTTTGAAATAAAAATAGCTCTAAATTTTGATTCCGCTCTTGTTTATGGGCCGTTGCCCTGCTATTTATCCTTCAAATCATTATTATATGTATAACCCGAGCAAGTTTATTACCTTTTGCAGTTGAACGATGCGTACCGGAACTAATTGTTAATTTACAACAGAAGCCGTTGTTAGTGTCGTTACAGTTATTATTCGGGTATAAAACGAATTGGTTCCGTTTAATCGTGAATTTCCAACGCGCAAGACATAGAGGTTGTTAAAAAACGTCTACTCACTATCTATCATAATTTATTGCATTGTATAGAAATGTTTGTCTTTTATTCGTTGTTTGAAATTTGTATTTAGATAAGAATTCAGTTCGTCTCAGTTTAATTCCAAGTTACTCTACGGATATAACGTCAAGATATTGTAAAGGTATTGCGATGTTTAGTCTGCTGAAAAATAATTTGTTAAATATTGAATTTTGTTTATTAAATTGGCGGGTGGTATAGGTAAGGATATACACAGATGGATAAATAGTTGAAAGGAAATATGAAAGTTCGGGTAGCCTCCAGATCGAAACTGATCCAAACTCGAAGAGCTCACACTATTTTCGTGTGAAGGTACTTGAAAACAGTATGTAGTGACCCATAAACTCGTGGCACGTTCCAACGACGAGCGGTTATGCGAATCCACCTTGCAGTAGGCAGTGTCGTTCACCTCTGCCAATAAACGGCAGTAGTCCTTAGTGTCTGTCTCTCTTTCTCTTTTACTGGTTCACCTTCTCACTATCTCGTCTGTCTCTTTCCATCTTTTCTCTTCCAGTAGTTTCTCTGCCATTTCTTGTGCGCTGATTCATACATAACCTCTACGCACGTGTTTTCCACTCGCGTAGTACGCACACGCGTTTACGTATCGTTACATTTACTTCACAAGTCACATAATTTTCGGTTTAGGCTTTGCGTGTCTGATCAAATTACAGAATACATATATATCTACATAATATCAATAATTACAATCCATTCTTACAATTAGTAGTATGTAGTTGTAAATTTTTTAAAGAATAATTTGTGCATATCGTGCGTAAATTTCAAAGCTATAACAAATATTTGTTAACGAAAAAATGATATATTATAGAAATATGAAGTTGACAGCAACGAATGACACGTTGAAAGGTAAATTTAGACATGGAGTTTTCTTTGTGCCTGATATTTTCGTTATAGCTATATTTAATAAATCGTATTCCTACGTACACTCCTCCCCCCCCCCCACACACACACACACACACACACACACACACACATTATGTAATATATACATATATGTATAACATTTTCATCATAGTTTCAGTCGTTAAACATGTTAACGATATCGGAGCAAAAAATTGTCAAGACATGTTGTAGAGTTGATTATATTTGTCTACTTATAAGTGAATAATGATAAATATCGCGGTGCAGTTACTCTGCTACGATTTGTTTGTATAGTTGAAGTAAATAGTAATAGCATCGCCGCGTATGGTATGTAAGTACTTACGTGGGTAAGCCTGGATTCGTGCGCGATTTATGTACTGCATATAGTCCATGGCGTAAGACCAACGTATAGAAATGTATCTTGGATCAATTAGGTATACATATATGTACATATACTTGATAGAACTCGGAACCAACGATTGTGGTGCTTGTGAGGATTTTGAAAAACATAGGGAGAGTAAATTTGTGGGAGGAATGAATCGCAGGGCGATAAAAAGTACTACCAGTAATCGATTACTCGTTATCCTGTAGGTATAGCGTTACAAAATGGTAAATATTAGATAGAATTTCACAATGGATGATTCGACAATAAATGAAACACTTTATGGAGCAAAGTTTCGTGGTGGTGTCGTTGGTTATTAGAACATCGCTGTAGGATCACGGTAATCGGCTGCTCGATAGATAAGAAACCGCAGATTTATCGTCGTAGGCGCGCACGCACGATTTAGACATGTCTCGCTCGCTCGCGTTGCGTATCATCGGCTCGATTAACGGTTGTTCGGTGCAAAACGGTAATCAATTTTGATTTTCTTCTATCCGCGATATCGATTCATTCGTAAATGGATTAGCAGTTTGCTGTCGACGTAAACTCGATTGCATAGAGAGCACTACTTTTTTCTACGAACAAAGAGTTTCGAACACAGTTTCGTCATTCTAGATTTCTGTCTTATTTCGATCCATGGAAATTAATATTTACTACTAGTAGGTAAAAACACATCCTATGCATATATGAAGTGATCGTTGGTCGGTAATTTGCGGGATTTAATAACCGATTTTAATTTTTTGCCATCTAGCGGTTGTTTCTGTACTTGGGCAAGAAGGTCGACGCGAACAGATAACCTAAAAAGAAAACTAAATATTCTTAAAAGTGAAATTCAAGGAGCAGAAAGGAAAAATAAAAACATACAGTTCCAGAGAATATTCGAATTAAATTAATATCGTTGGCATTAAAAGGAGAGTATACGTGACGACTTTCTTGACGACGAAAAAAAAAAAATAACCATCGGACTATTGTCTTTTACAAGATGTCGTCGATGTACGATCGAGATCACAGTTTGTGTGCATCGAATGTAAAACATATTATTGAACAACACGTCCAAGCCAGGGTTTCCTAGAAATGTCTTACCAACGAATACATACACTAACGGATGAAAAATGGAACGGTCTTAATTTCTTTGTAATTTCTTAGCAGAGCCTAAATAATAGTAATAATTTATTTATGTGTCGTCGCAATGGCTAGTTGCCATAAGTGGGTCGACTAGCTAAAAACAGCACCGCGCAGCGTTAAAGGGAAATACATATCCCTATAGAGAGCAATCTGTGTCCAAGATCGAATCATTCCAAAGTATGTTTAATCTCGAAGCGGCCTGTCTCCTGTATTTATTACTTGTTATATGTATATATATGTATATAGTATATTATGCCCTCTGGCAAAGCAATCGGGATTTTAGCAGCAACGTAGACGCAAGTCGCTTAGCAGATTCCTCTAGCAGTACACGTATGCCGTCGAGCGATGGTGAGTCGTCACTGACGATCGTTTTTCCACTTGTCGAACACGAAATTGGATTAATTTTATACCACTTCCGGTTTCCTACACGTTCTCACGCGTAGCGTTTGTCAATTATTCGTAAAGTAGTGTTTACCTCGTGTCGATCAGTGTTTGATTTCTAACCGTTACCGTTAAAAAATACTTTGAAATTGTGTAAATTGCACGCGAAACTTGGCAAACTTTTTATTGTCGTTTTTAGCGATAAAGTTTGTTTTAATTTGAATTAGTTTCGCGAGCAATTCAGTTTCATAAAAAATTGGCATGTTATGGTTGATCGATGTTCCTTGTTAATCTCGAAACGGTCTATATCTTTCTTAAAACGTGTTCTTTTCATAGAGTATTTATTCTGATAAATATGAGGAACCACCGTTGGCTATATGTCGTCGGTCGTTGGTGCACTCGTGGTGCAAGCATTTAGAAGCTTGCAAATCAATTACGCAACGTTCAATTTTTCTGTTTTTCTGTTGTGTTTAATAAGAGTGCTACGAATGATTTTCCGATGATAAAGAAACGCGTCTAGACGACCATGTGAAATGTTTCTACCGTTGACATTGACGCGAATCATTATGAAAGAGCGGCCGGCCCGTTCCTTGAATAGCAGGTAGAGCAGAGCATGGCGCGAAAAGCAGCAGGAAGGGAACCCGCGACGAGAGGCATCGACGCGTGTTGTGTAGTAGTAACGCGTCAATAGACGCGCGGCGATGGCGTGGCTGCGATGCGCTACACTTGCCATTCTATTCCATTCCCAACTAATTGCCCTCGTCGATTAAAATATGATGCGTCTCGACCACACCAATCAAAATCATACAAGTATCATCGTAGTTAGGTGTGAACAAACGTAGTGACGAAGAAGAGAATTCTAAATGAAAGAGAAACGCTCGGTGCCAGTAATCGATCTATGAATCATTGTCGAGGACAAGTCGATATCTAACAGTTGTTGACCGAGTTAAGTGCAACTGCAAGTGAAACCGCACGGTGTAGGGAAAATCTGTCTTACGAAAGATTGAAAATGCAACACTGCAAAGAAGAAGCGGGTTGGGTGGGTGGGGGGGTTGGTGTATTTGCCTCGAAAAAGTAACAAAAAAGTCGATTTCAACAATTTCGCTTAAACTGTAAAATTGTTATCAATTAAGCATCGAAATCGAGAATCCCAGCGTCTCTGGCGCATCTACGCGTTCAGAATCGCCGTTAAAAACAACTTTTTTAAAATGTTCCTCGTACTTGAATACGTAACCCGTACGCATGCTTTCGTTTCAATATTAATTTCCGTGGACACTCTGGCGATTGCAAGAGCAGTGATTTTATCTGAACGGGGGTATATTTTCGTAAGTTTGAACGGGGTGAAAGTAGCAAGAAAGGAGAAACGTCCGTACGTTAGAAGGCAATAAAGCTGGTAAACCTAGATCCGGCTAAGAGAGTCAGTCGACGCGCAGAATCGATCCACGAGCGAGTGGTGAATGCAGGGAGGACACCGATGGCATTGTTAGAACATTGACCTTCGTGCGTGATCTCAGACCGCGTGTACAGGCGAAAGCAACAAAACATGTAACGTCGGTTACTTAAGCCTGTGTGGATAGAAAAATCATAGTTGTTAGAAGAAACGTTCCGATAGTCGAGCGACCGAGGAACATGGATGACATTGGCTTAGATAGGTGGGCAAAACTTGAATGGAAGGCCGTTCGCGCGTAGCGTAAAACGTTAATTTTCTCATTTTTTATTATATTTATACGAGAGACACCGATGTGTTGAGATGTTGAGATATTTTGAATATTATTGATTTTACAATTGTTTAACGAATAGTGGTAAATCTTTAAATAAATTTTTATAGGGTATTCCTATATAACAAACAATTGTACATAGCAACAATTTTAATTAATTTTCAAATAGTTTTTCATTTCTTTCCAGCTATTAAATATAATCAACAGAGTTAACACCTAAAATTTCATTCTTACCCGATTATTTTCTTTTTTCGTGTTAACGTTATTCTTGAAACCGATTGAAAATGAAAATATATTTACCAAGTGTAGTTTCAACATTTAACATTGTTGAAAAGACGTTGAATTTAGTAATATTTTTGTGGAAAAAGTCTCGCTGATCTATCGATACTATTACTCTCGCAAAGATACTCGATGGTATAGGACACATCGATGTATGTATCCGGCCGGCCTCCGTTTGAACTTTCGAGCACCGAGCGAAGACACGCGGTCTCGGGACTACCGTCTCGCATTAAGTTGACCCATTCCGTTAATGAGAGTTACGTAAAGGTGGCCGAACACCAAAGAACAAACGCGAACCGAACGTGCATACATTCGAATGTAGAGGTTCGGTTGTTAGTTAGAAGGGTTTGTAAATGCATAAACCGAGTAAGCAAACGCGCACACGAATAATAAAATGACACCAAGTGGCGACGCGACGGCGACTGAAACGGTGATTCGAAGCGAGCGACACTCGGGGAACGGTGTCTCGGACTAGGATGTAAAACAGCTCGTAGTATCCACTTGCCGCGCAGTCGCCACTCGTTCGATACGAGTGAGATACATACAGTTAACATTGGCAGCTCGCAGCTCGTTGCTGCACAAGTGAATACGCGGCCTAATCAGAGCCATCAAACCAACAAAATAAAAGTTTTATACATTTTACTGCTTTGGTAATATTAGTTTTTACGAAATAGTTTAGAGTTTGGTTAGTTTTTCTTTCGCCTACGTCAACTTGATTAACTCGTGGAGAAGAAAAATTTACACTCGATTCTATTTTTTGAAGAATATTTCCAAGACACGATTCGGATCAATTTCAGCATTACCAAATAACTAATGAAGTCGATTATGAACTGTCTGTGTGTTTATAGAAACAATAGACAAGTGGCAGTCGCCTGGCTTCGCATATTCACGCAATCTCTACCGCGAATCTGCATATGTAATCACAATTCAACGTAAAAGTATTATCAGAATTTTCCAAATATCTTGAAAATTAAGGTCAATCGCCATATACATGCAGAGGAAAAAGTTGTTTTAAATCTTATCCTCTATAACATATCCAAAATAATCGAAATCGATAGATAGAATGAAGGTCGAAATAAAAATATTTTGTAATATCGAATTATTTTTCTGGGAAGAAAGAGGAGGGGTAAAGTACCTGCACATAACAGTTGAGAGAGAGAGAGTGCGTGTGCGTGTGCGTGTGCGTGTGCGTGTGCGTGTGCGTGTGCGTGTGCGTGTGCGTGTGCGTCGCTCGACAAAACAGCGAAGAATTGAACGGGCAGATGCTGAGAAAGATGGGAACAATCCGCAAGTAAGGAAAAACACTGAAAAACGTTGAACAGAGTTCGCGATGCACACATTCACTGATAGAAAAGAGATGAGACACACGTGCGCGCGCGCGCATAGTGAGAGAGAAATAGAGATGGAGCGAGGGGGTGGGGAAGAGGAAAAGGAAAGAAAGAGAAAAAGCCGGGCAGCCGACGAACCCCCAGAGAAGCAAGCAACGCCGGCGGGAGTATTGATCCGGAATGCTGGTGACCGCCTGCCTGGAACGCTCTCTGCTATTCCTTTAACTTCTCTTCTGTTTCCTCTGTCGCTCGTTCTTCTATGCTCTGCCGTTCTCTTTCTCTTCGCCGAGATTTCGTGTATTGCCTAACCCTTGTTACAACTGTTGATCCCTAACTAAACCACGAGTTAAGGTAACAGTCCCAATACTTGGAGGATCAAGGGGTACGAACGAAACTGTTTAAAATATTTTTCAAATGTACGAGTAAAATTCTATTAAACGATTTTATAATCGCATTACTTTTTTTTTAATGTTACAAGTATATATTGTAATTTGATATAAAAAATATCATAACTTTTGATAGTAAAATGAAATGAAATTAAGTCAAGTTGGAACAAGAGATATATTTTTATATTTATTTTCTAATAACGTGTACGAGTTTAATGTGTATCGTGTTCGTTCTTCTTTTCGAACGCGCACCGTTATTCGGTAAAAAAATTGCAATTCGTAATGTCGATACACAGTTAACAACGAAAGTTCTCGTTTGACGATTTATCGAGAACGGACATTATAAACTTGTCCGATTTATTCTATCCGCGATACTCGATGTTGTTTCGTTGATCGTTTCGAGGCCCTCGTAAAATGCAATGTGTTTGCAACCTTGCAACTACGTTACACTACGTGTCGGTAAGAGTAAGTACGTGAAAGTACCGACCGTGTTATGAATGAAATTATAAATACATGCATGCTAGATGATCGTGCACGTAACTCAGGAACGAACGACCAAGCGAGCGCGTAATTCTATTTTTGGAATCGTTTGCAACGACCGACCGATTCTTCTTCTTCGACCTTTTCCCGTCTTTCCTCGTGTCGTTGAATTTCTTTTCTTCGAACGATACGACGCGACGCGACGCGACGCGACGCGACGCGGCGGACCGAGGAAAAACGATCGTTGGCCTTTTAATCCTTTAAAATATGGATCGACACTAATGTTTTCTCGTGCCGTAACCAAGTACATACCTGCAAAGTTGTAGATTAAACATTGGTAAAACACGTGCCACGAGCCAGATCTCGTGCAATGTAAACCGCGATTCTCCGACAACGGATAATAAAATCGCACTTCCGACATATGACACTGCCTATCTCACAGCCAATGCGGCGGCACTAGTAAAATTCTAATTACGTTTTGGGTGAATTGGAAGCGTGAATTCTGGGCACGGAGTCAATTCTCGAGCCACGAGTGTCGTCATTCGAGAATGACGTTCGATCGTGACGATCGGTTACACTTGCATTTCCTTCCGCTATTGACGCGTGCAGTTTTGGCTCGCACGCGGCTCTGCATAAATGGATCTTCGCGCGACCATTTATGTATAGAGAACAATATGCCTCGAGGACACGAACTATATCTAATAGTAATGTTTTATAGACTAATTCTAATTTTTTTCTTTCTATCGGCCCTCTATTGGCGGGCATCACGTTTAACGCGTTAAACATTTAAACACGTATATCGAATGTTCGTAAATATTATTCGCTCGTCTGGTACATATACATAAGTATGTATAATAGACAATTTGAGAACCTTTGAAAGGAATTTTTTTCTAATTTCAAAAATATTACACCGCTTTTAGAAATTTGTTAACGTTACCGATATACATATATTTTGGCAGCAGCGATCCTGCCAACTACATGCAAAGTGGGTATCGAAGCTGACAACAAGATGTAAACAAACATAGTAGTACAGAGGGTGTTTACATTTCACATTCGAAACAGCAAAGCTTACGCGGTAATTATTAGAATCGAAAAGTATGTAAATATAATAAATACGCGAGACACTGTAAACTTAACAAGGAAAACTTGGTGTGCGTATATTTGAGAAAAAGTACTGAACGGTGCTTGAACTTGTGCCAAAAAGAATATTGGTCCAGCAGGCAAGAGCTCTGCCAACTACGCTAAACTAAAGCCTCTCTTCTAAACTAAAGTCATACTTCGGGAGACGAACACGCGTTTAAACTGTGATGTTAAATGTCAAATATCTCGACCTACTATTAATCGTATGTTCTTTTTACCATACATTATTCGTTTCAGTTCAAACACTATCATCACTATACACATAAGCTTGTTAAAAGCTGAGAGTTACGCGTGTAGAATTCACATTGTATGAGTAAGAAGAACAATAATAAATAAAAAATTATAATATCTATTATAATATTGATGTAGTTGAAGGCAAAACATGCAACTTGGCTATTTCTAAGAATCCATTGTGTATGCGTGGGTGCGTGCGCGCACGAGAGAGAGGCGAGGCTTCACGTAATTCGATAATTTCATTGAGGGCACGTTGCAGCCTCGTAGAAAGCAAACTATGTACTTCGAAACACGATAGTCCGTTCCCCGAAGATAATTATAATGCGCGTTGCTGATGTATCGATAAAGTGAAAGTAACACAATCGGTGATTCTGCATATTTAAACTTATTGTCGCCGCCGATGACTAGAGTTTTGCTAGAAAAATCGCGCCCGATGAAATGAAACGAAACACATCCGCTGATCGTGGATGAAAATCGAGATTGCCCGACGAGAACGCACCGCGTCACACTTTTTACCCCTACATCGATAACGAAATCTGATTAACCATGAATAGAATGGTGAACAGGATGAAAAGAAAACTTTACGACCGATCCAACTAATTTGATAAATAATTCTTCACGTTTGTTTCTTTTTCTCTCACTCTATTATAGCGTCGAATAGTTGAACACATTGGTACGAGTAATTCTACAAAGTTAAAAATTATTTCTGACTTTCGAAACAACTTGGTTACGATACACACGATCCACGCACGTATTCTTCATACGAGATGCCCAAGGGTTAATAATATGGATTTTACACAGTTTTCATACTATACGCGAATGAAATATACATATATCCTATAGCATACTATTTCATACATTTCGGGTCTGAAAATAAAAAAAGAGAAGAAGAACGAAAATGAAATACTATTGGTGATGATATCCCTGTGTTTGATAATTGCTTGGTAGGAGATCTTGGTAGCAGTGCCCTGGTTTCTCTTTGGCCTAAATGCTCCAAGTCCGATCCTGAGGATATTGTATCAGAATTCATAGACGAACGAAAAATAACACTCCGCAACCTGCTGATTCCACTACACTGTGAACAACGCACCTCGTATGTGGCACAACAGGTGATTGATATCATGAACAACGTAACAACAATACTAATCAATGGGTTGTGCATTTACAATGGAATTGCACTTACTGGAATGGTCACAGAGATGGTTCTTAAATCAACGATAGCTGTGGGACAAGATCACATAAAAAATGTACAAAAAGATTATTATTAATTGTTAATAATAACGATGATGAATACGTGACAAATGAATTTTTTGTTAAAAAGAAATGCTTGTGTATTTTACATCGATGTAAATTTTATTCGAATCGATATGGAATTTGTTTCATTAAATTAACATGAGATTACCGATATGTTGCAGATGTTATGCCATCGGATCAAGAAGATTTATTCATTAGAAAGCTTCGACAATGCTGTGTGACCTTCGACTTCATGGATCCAATGGCAGATCTTAAGGGCAAAGAAATTAAACGTAGTACACTGAATGAGCTGGTAGAATATATTACAGTTGGACGAGGCGTTCTCACCGAGCCTGTCTATCCAGAAATTATTAAGATGGTAGGTCTATTGAAAACGAAATTAAAGTAATAGTTGCGCTTATAACTTTCCAATAAAATTTCATTTTCAATATAAAATAATACGTTTGTTGAAGATTTCTGCAAATCTGTTTCGCACATTGCCACCCAGCGAGAATCCCGATTTCGATCCAGAAGAGGATGATCCAACACTGGAGGCGAGCTGGCCCCACCTTCAGCTAGTTTACGAGTTCTTTCTACGTTTTCTTGAATCTTCAGATTTCCAGCCTACAATTGGCAAAAGAGTTATCGACCAAAAATTTGTTTTACAGGTACAACATTTTTTCAACCAGCAAAACAACCATTAACGCACCGCGTTATTATACCTTTATCTACGATCTTTTATTATAATTGATATTGATTGTTTTCTAGTTGCTGGAATTGTTTGATTCGGAGGATCCTAGAGAAAGGGATTTGTTGAAAACCGTCTTGCATCGTATATATGGAAAGTTCCTTGGCCTCAGAGCCTTCATACGCAAACAAATTAACAACATTTTTTTGAGGTATTTCAATTTTATATACTCCTAATTAGACAGAAATGAACATTTAACCAAAATTATCTTTACCACTCTTTACCGCGCAGGTTTGTATATGAAACGGAGCATTTCAACGGAGTCGGTGAACTTTTGGAAATTCTGGGTAGCATTATCAACGGATTTGCCCTTCCTTTAAAAATCGAGCACAAGCAATTCTTGGTTAAGGTAAATATTTTTCATATATACCTATATGTATACCTATTATTTACGATACATGTTTCTTCGATCTATCGTTTATCATCGCAGGTGCTGCTACCATTACATAAGGTGAAATGTTTATCGTTATATCATGCACAGTTAGCTTATTGTGTGGTACAATTTCTTGAAAAGGATGCAACTCTAACAGAACCAGTTATACGGGGTCTCCTTAAATTCTGGCCTAAAACATGTAGCCAGAAGGAGGTAATGTTCCTTGGTGAAATTGAAGAAATTTTGGACGTCATTGAACCTAGCCAATTTGTTAAAATACAAGAGCCCTTGTTCAGGCAAATTGCACGTTGTGTATCTTCACCGCATTTTCAGGTACTTTAAATACAAATTCAATACTAATTCGATCTACTATACAACCTCATTATATTTCTATTTTTATCACAGGTAGCTGAAAGAGCGCTCTTCTTTTGGAATAATGAGTACATAATGTCATTAATTGAAGAAAACAATCATGTAATAATGGGAATTATGTTCCCGGCATTGTATAGAATTAGCAAAGAACATTGGAATAAAACCATCGTAGCGCTTGTTTACAACGTTCTTAAGACATTTATGGAAATGAATAGCAAACTGTTTGATGAATTAACTGCAAGTTACAAGTCCGAAAGGCAAAAGTAAGTAATATTTCATTTTTAGAGAAAAATAAATCCATCGGTTGAATTTTTTCATCTAGAAATAAAACGTGGTAAAAAGTTTTCGATAAATTTAACGTTATCTATAGAAATATTTTGTCATGTTAGAGAAAAAAAGAGGGAGAAGGAAAGGGACGAATTGTGGAAGAAACTGAATGAATTGGAGGTAGAACGGCGTAATGCTCTAACAACTACAGCCAACACACTAGTTTCTGTCACTACCACACCTGCGACACGAGCCCACCCCTGAGCTGGTGGTGAGTGACCATAATAAAATAGAATTTTTTTTACTGATAAATATCCTTTCCTCTTGATGATCCTTTCGGTACAAAAGGATACTCTCAGTCTCCGGATCGAAAGTGTGTGTCCAGTGATAACTCGAACTCTCTGATAGAATAATTAAATATCCTTTATTTTTGACGGGCTTTGATCAGCGAAAAGTTCTAAATAACAAATATACGTGAAAATATTTATTTTCAAATTACATGGCAATTTGTAATTTGTTGTATTTCCTGACAAACGTGTTCCATTCGCTCGACTAGCGGGAATGCTTGGCTTCTCGGTTCAATTCTGCCGTATCGAAACGGTTAAATATGTATAATTAAATTTGAATTCATAAGTCACAAGTTGCTTACTAAAATCATTGTTTATTTCAGATGGAAGTACATTACCACGCTGCCCAATCATTAGTTCTTAGTTTACGTCGATTGTCCATACACTACATGCAAAAATTACTGTTGTTAGTGAAGCAAAGTGTCTCACACAATGGCATTCTTGACGTAATGTAATTCCTTTCGTTAGTTACGCCTGTTGGGCGAAACGGAGAAGAAGAAGAAACGAATGAACGAAGCAGTAATCACAATTTCATTCTTGATGATGATTGTTGAGTTCTAATATTTTTATTGTGTACATTAATTCCCACTTTTCTTTTTCCTTTTTCTTTAACCGCAATGATTTAAGTTGTATAATGTACTCGGTGTCAGCACATGATACGAGGATGTTAGCCCCTTAACTAAAATTTAACTATGCTCGGTAGGAGGAAATGATCAAGGTGTAAATTCAAATAGATAAAGTATATTGTTATAACATTGAGTTTTGCATGTGATATTCGCTTCGGTTACTAAATGGCTAATATTCTCCGATGACTGACACACCTTACTCTGTTCTCGTCTCCAACGGAGCCAGCAGGAGCGTTGTTTGAAATGTATCATATATTCGTATTAATGATAATGATAACTATAACAAAACATAATAAAGTTAGGCGTGTATATATATATGTATGTGTGTGTGTATGTATATATATGTATATGTATACACATGTATATGTGTATGTATATGTGTATATACGTATATATGTATGTATGTATGCATGTATGCATGTATGCATGTATACATGTATACATGTATACATATACATATACATATACATATATATATATATATATAATACATTATATTATAAAAATATAGTAATATTGATGATATAACGAGTCACACATTCACACATACACGAATACACCAATCTATGGTAAACACGTGTAACGTACAGACCGCTGTGCTATAAATATTAATATTATGCCGACTGCATGGCCGCAACAAATTGAATAAATTTTTTCAAAGAAGAAAAGAGCCATGATGATATGCGATAAGCATATCAAGAATAACATTGAATAATAAGGTTCGATTCAGTGAAAGAAAAACGTAAAAAATATATGTTGTTTTTTAAATAAAAAGAAAAATAAAAGAAACGAGGGGCAAGTATACAGTAACAAAAATTAATTGTACCAAAATATCCATTGCTTATAAATATAATAAATAATAGAGATACAATGCATAAGATTTATTCGGAGCTGTGCTCCCACAGGCCACCGCAAAGACGTGGGATCGTTTTTAAAGTTTCTTACCATTGCATAATAATTAATAATTAATAATTAATAATTAATAATTAATAATTAATAATAATAATAATAATAATAGTAATAAACAATAGTAGATCTTACTAAATAGATGGTTAACAAATGAGTGACTGCTTGCTCATATTTTCATGAAGTAATTGAGACATTCAAGATATTTGTTACATTTTACTTTTCCATCTTTTGTTTTCCGTCAAATATGTTTTACCTCATACCTCATAGTACACTTTGTTTACTTTGTACACTGTTTATCTCCACTTCATGAAAACTTAGTTAAAAAATAAATTAAAGTATATAATTATTGTAAATGCTGTAATGTGACGCGAGAAGAACAACATAGATAAAGTCATAAGAGTTCTATACGCATAAATAGACACTTTATTAAACGAACGTCTAATTTATTTCTACTCTCAAATTCTTTTTAAATGCGTTGATCACGCGAACATCGGTAACACCATCCATCAGGTTGCTAGTTGCTTATTATGGCCTATTTTCTTTTGGATTTATGAATATCCTCTTTCCCCATTTTCACACAAATAGAGCATTTCAATAGTGTTACGTTTTGGGCTAATTTAACATTTAATACAATTTCAAGTCTACAATAATAAGGAATTCTACTAATATACATATATACGTACATGCATACACATACGTATGTGTGTATGTGTGTTTGTGAGTTGGTATTTTTTTATATCGTGACGACTGCATTTGCGCAACATCATCAATACCAGAATTAAACATATGTTTGCAAACAAGTACTTCCATAATTTGCAGAAAATGGAACATAATCAAAAGTTTCGAACAATAGAAATCCTATGGATACAAACATGAACTACACTGTGATAGTCTGTCGTATGTATTTATTGTTAAAACTCAACTGTTTGTGATTATTATATCAGTTTTTTTTTTTTTTTTTTTTTTTCCCCCCCTCTCTCTGTGCAAATTATAATCGAGCAACCTCAACTTAGTTACGATTAGTCCGAATTATAGTGACAGTATGATTTCAATGTATATATAGATTTAATAGATATATACTTCAAATACTCGTATTAATCACTGTTAGGAAACCAACAGTTGTACAGTTGATTTTAGAATGTAAAAAGAATAACATAAATGAAAGTTGATTAATTTATCCTTGTCATATTAAACATAAGAATAGTTAGCTATTCGTATAATAAATTTAAGTGCAGTAATTGATTAAGATTATTACTTTTTTATTTATACATATACACTACAATAACTGTGGCTGAAAGGTGTACCAACCACCTTGCTAGAAAGATTCTTATAAGATTACAATTACAAGAAGATACATATGTATGACATACAAAGTGTTCCACAGAATGGAGACAAGCTATATTTTTAAAATCCTTAGAGAAATAGAAAAATGTTATGGGGCAAAGTTAACTCGTATAGAATGGAGCATGTTTTAATATTAGATTTATGCAGTTTTGTTTTTTCATTACTACAACCAAAAAGCTAAACTGTATCTACTTTTTATGTAGAACCCCATACTTTTAAATGCTCTAATCGTTGGATTGTTCTCTTTTCTATGAGAAAGCATTAAACAACTCATGCCCTTATTATTAAACTACTAATTTAAAAGTTATAACCAACTAATAATCGCATACGATACAGTATTAACACGTGATCAACAATGAACGAGTCACGAGTTAGTAGCGGAAGACTAAGGATATCTTGAAATTGCAATAACTTTTAAATTAGCAGTTTTAAGGTATAAATCCCTGTCTCTACTTTCCTGTAGAGGAGAAAAAAAGTGCATAGATCAGAGAATTTAAACGTACGAAATTCGATATAAAAAATAAATGCAGTTGAATGTTTTAGTTGCAATAATAGAATAAAACGCATAAAACTACTATCAAAACATGCTCTTTTTTTTGTAAACCATTTAACTTCGCGTTATGACATTGTCTCTCTGTAGAAGCATTTTAAAAATATATCTTGGCTCTATTGTGTGAGCCACCCCGTATATTTTATTTATTATAGATATTTTTAACAGTATTTTAAAAAAAGATTTAATTTAAAAAGAACAATACCACAGTATCATTACTATTTAAATATTAGCATAAGTATTTAAATGTTTCATTTCTGTATGACCTATTTCACGAAGAAAGTCCCCGTTTTGTCTGGTTTACGAAAATAATTTCTTAAAACGAAAAAACTTTAATATTCTATTTAGATGCAACATATTCAATTCAGTGGAATCTCATTGACACAAAAACATAATACAGCATACACTTGCCAAGAAAATTGAAGGTTCGCTTTACAATCGTCTGAACGATAATGGAATTGAAAATTTTTTAATTTTATTATAAACAGCCGTACAATGACCTGGCAAAAAGCATTTTAAAGATTGAAGCTTCAAGTTTAAAAACGTATCGAACGATTTACCCGAAAATGCATTTTCAAACAGTGATAATGTTTAAATTGAGGTGATGCATAGAATGTAAATAATGTTATTCTCAATTTTGATCAACAACATATTAGATTTTAGAGTCTCACCTTTAATCGTGCCTCTAGTAAGCTACGCATGTTTCTTTTTTTTTTTTTCCTACCATTTTGTCCCGATTTTATTGAACAATGAAAGGGTTGGTTAAATTGTTGCGATAACCGTGTAAAAAAAATGGCAGCGTAATTAAATAAGTGACTCTTAAAGTTTACTGGCCGCTGTTAAAAATTGAAAAAGAAACATTGTTACACCATTGTTGCATGACATCCAAATTGAGGCATTTAAGAAGAAATTGACACTTATCGATTTGAAAGTGATGCTGTTAAAAATATATCGTTTAAAAAATTGTTAAATATATTTTAAAGTTGTAACTTGAGATTTTAAAATAGTTTTTTTTTATAACGTTGTATGGTTATCTTTGATAAAATTAGAAAATATTAATTTTTGTTATTTTTCAGAGGATTATAATAGATTTTCTGGGAGAGCGTGTATATAAATCCTATAAAGAAAGGATACACGTATTATTAATCGACATTTTAGTTTCGTAATGCATGTATGTACATATATCAATGATTGAGATAGGTTATGATCAGTGAATGGAAGTAAGAGATGTTATGCGTGCGTATACATACATATAATATACGTATGGAAATAAAACAACAAGGGAAAATGCATCGAGCATAAATGACGGCTCTGAAAAAGTTACGTACCACTAAAAGCTCTAAAACAATTGAAAGAATTATTTACTAAACGAACTATACACGAATATAATTCTTGTCCTAATTTCTGAATTGACGAGTATTGTTTCGTTTTAAAGAATAATTAATATAATATAAACATATGAAATTAACAACCAATCGACGGATTAAATAAATGATCGACGTTTGATTGGTTTTTTAAACATTGTACAGATCTGACGATTAAATGTTGTAGTAAGTGATTAATGTTGAAAAGTCCGTAAGAAATTGGATAAAATAATCGGTAGAAAATTTTCTGTGAGGTTCTAATGGTTTAAATAATTGACGCACTGTCTGTTACATATTGGTACTTACATAGTAGGCTACTTGTATTCATAAAATATTCTCAACATGAAGAGAAAGATGCGAGCGTACATACGTCAAACGCGGTATATAATTTAAAAATACTCGACAATTTGACAGATTTGCGAAACAAAGTCTCGTAAAGATGTAAATGACAAGAATCGTCGTCTATCTATATAAATGAATGTGCACGAAATACGAGCGTGTCGATGCCGAAATTCTAACATCGTGTTTATTTAGGTTATAAGCAGTTATAAAACATCGAATATTGTTGATTTAACGTTTGATCGAATATTTATCGTTACGATGTTATCACGGAAAAATAAAGATTTAAGGACAATCAAAGAAGGAGTTGTCGGAAAATACGTGAAGAAGGAAACTCCGCCTGAAATGCCAAGTACGTAGTTTTTCTTTTTATTTTACATGCTTGACAGTCAAGTAAATTGTTTCTCTATTACATTTCATGCATATTTTTCGGACATTTTTCTATTTCTCTATCTTTCTATTTTCCCATTTATCGTATCTAACGATTGTAATAGTTGTTTTTCGAGTCGGTCCCTCCTTTCAAAGCGCTATTTATTTTTAGTTATTAACGTATGGACCACAGAACCGAACAGAAGAACAAGGAATCGTAATAACCATCAAACTATTTCGACGTCTATGGTAATTAGCAATGATGCGCATTATATTTTTGTAGGTGAATAAAAATTTAATTTTTACATAGTCTATTCCGCAACAACCCAGTATGGTACAGAAATTTGGAAACACTAAGACAACAATGAGCGCCGTAGGTCTAGGAAGTCACGAAGGAAAGTATACTCCTAATAGTTCTGTACCGGATTTAGCTCAAAGGTAATTTATGAAAATGAATTTAAGATCCTTAGTCAATTATTTGAAAGCCAAACAATTCTTTAAAATGTATTTCTCCAGATTTGCCAGTCTCTCTGTCAATACTAGTACAAGAGATGGGATGCCGTCTCGTACAGCGACTCCGATGTATCATTCCAGACTTTCGCCTGCTATATCTCATACTTATGTTAATCAGTATGCCGGATCCGAGTATCATTTAGATAGGGTTCAAACACCGCAGATGCCTTATAAGCCCTTTGACATCGATTCGGGTTACGAAGAGTATAATCATTCTGCGTATCGTCAAAATACAGGGTAGAAAATTATTATTACCGTAGGTTTGTCAAAAATTATCATATCGCATACGTCTTCTTTGTGATATTTTCAAGATATAGTCGATGCCACTCTGAAAGATCAAGTTCTAGGAACGAACAACAGGAAGAACTTCCTCTACCGCCTGGGTGGTCTGTCGACTTTACTCTAAGAGGCAGGAAATATTATATCGATCATAATACAAAAACCACTCATTGGTCTCATCCTCTGGAAAAGGAAGGCTTACCTACAGGTTGGGAAAGAATAGAGTCTCCCGAATATGGTGTTTATTACGTTAAGTAAGTACGGGGAAATGTTTAAAGTTTTTAGTAAATTAGCATGATTGTGAAAAATTTTTGATGGTTTTCAGTCATATTACACGACAAGCCCAGTACGAGCATCCATGTTATCCCCATGAAATCCAAGCAGTACGCGTTGTAGCGCCTCCGCGACATACACACTTCCACTCTCATAGCGTTTTAGTTCCAGCTAACCCGTATTTAAACGAAGAAATACCTCATTGGTTGTATGTATATAGCAGAGCATCCGTCGCGTTAGATCGAAAATTACGGTGGGAGCTTTTCCGTTTACCTGAACTAGACTGTTTCAATGCCATGCTTACGAGACTGTACAAACAAGAGTTGGAGGAAGTTGTTATGCGCTACGAAGAATACAGGTTTGTTCTTACATCCTATTGTGATAATTTCCCGTTAACGTCTATTGCTGTCAAATACTGTTTCTTTAGGTCAGCTTTATTATGCGAAATGGAACAAAGGCTGAAGGAATTAAATCCAGAAACTTCAAGTTCCTTGTCAGGAGCAATTGCCCTACGACAGTCTCTTCCTTGAGTAAAATTTTATAAAAACATTTCAAATTACCGTACTTTTTGCATGTCAAGAAGAGGCCCTGCACACAATGCGAGCAGAAGAAATTTACCAAGCTATTCTCATAACTGTATTTGTGTATAGTAAAACTTGATGGAATTTTATTTTTTTTAATCTATTTTATTAATTATTAATCAATAAATTAGTTTAAGTTTCAAATACTAAATTACTTTGATGCGTCACATCGTTTATAAGTTTATATGTTGTTAATTTGCTGGAACTTGCGATACAGTGTCCTCGTCACTTCTTACAACTTTTCTATCTACCATAGTCATTCCACTTAATCGTATCTTATGTACATCTTGACCATGATCCAGACATTGTAACAGTACAGCTTCTACAAACATTTATATTTTATAGAATGGATTAAGAAGTGGAAAAAAACAAAGTAAATTGGTAACTTTATGGTAAATACTTCGCTCCTCTTTATCCGTGGGTAAACCTTGATTATACAACATATAAAATATTAATCCACAAACGTGCCATCCAAGGACAGCATATGCTACGGCAAAACGTTGTTTATACAATCTAGCCTGCACGTGACTATTAGGTCGAAATATATTCAACACCTTTCTCAGTAACATGTTGTTCCAGTTTTTACAAGAAAACTTTTAAACAATTAGGTTTTTCTGAAAAAAAAAAAAAGTAAATATTATTTAGTTAAGATAATGTATCTTTTCATTGACCTGACATTTCAACAGTTTTAACGTGGAAAAATGTGAGGTTATCATTGGAAGCAAAGAATTTTATATATAATGCTTTTGATTTTTCAAATAGTAATGTAATTACTATGATCGCTATTAAAGATACTGCATGCTTGTTAAAAAAGAATGCGAATTCGTACATATCAGAATCACGAATGGAAAATTTAAACGTTTCAGTTTGTCCATGTTTGTTTACTATCGTGACACGAACCATAATTACTACATATTTAGTTTGTAAAAGTATACATGATCTCACTTGTATATATAGGAAACATACCGATAACACAAAAGAAAAATATCTCTGGTGACCAGACCGTCTACTCGTATAATACCTCGTCTGTGGTATTGCCTCACGTCTATCCATCCAGGATGGATACCAGATGGATACTGCGTTACGTTATGGTCGTTATCCACTCCACTGTTTCTCCATCCATAGCTTGAGAGACGATCAGTAGCTCGAAATTAAAAAGAACTATTCGAACGATCGAAATTCGAAACAAACCTCTCCATATGAGACGTAACCAGTGATGCCAGAAAACCACCGTCTTCGACCGCTTCGTGGAATTCGAGAGAGAAAAAGGCTCACATTTGCCTTCTCGCTCCCACACAACTGAAATCCGACCGCCCGTCAACGGCATACGATTTGGATTCTCGACTGCCCAGGCATTTTTACTTTCCGACCTATGTACTTTAGGCGCACATAAGCAAAGTACCCATAATGAAAACAAAATTTTGTAAAATTTATTTTACGGAAATACACGTTTTAAGACCTCCTGATCATATTTTAATTATTGAAAAAAAAGAAATTTTTTTTTTATTCCCATGTATGAGCACACATATGTATATTATTAATACGATTTTTGAAAATAAATAAAGTAAAACTTATCTCATTGAAATTATTTCTAGAAGTAGAGCTGACGAATACCTAGAAAA
This sequence comes from Colletes gigas, assembly GCF_013123115.1. Lineage (NCBI taxonomy): Eukaryota > Metazoa > Arthropoda > Insecta > Hymenoptera > Colletidae > Colletes > Colletes gigas. The sequence goes on from NW_025106641.1 coordinate 89,301, forward strand.
AAGTATTGGACAACATTTAATTTTGATTTCGATTAAAAATCAAATTTATATTGTTTTAAATTCGCAGCCATTAGCTCGGTGTTACCCATAATGAAGAAGTTGTTCTTCAAAGGTAACACCCGATTACCAGGTCTCACCACGAGGAGGTTTCTGCGAGTGGAGACCCAAAGTGAGATCGATGGAACAAAGTTCGATCGACCTTCCTTTTTACAGACTTAGAACTAACGCATGATGCAAAAAAAAAGATGCCAAGTAATTACTGTTCTAAAACAAAGGAGGAAGCTAAATTGTGGGAGACGCGACACGACGAAACGCGACACAATACTGCACAGTGCAGTAGGAACATGAGGTGCGACACGTACCGAATAGCGGGTCAAAAGGGGCAGCTCGTTACCTCCTTAGCAAGTCCAATTGAAGGGGAGGAGAATCGACGCACCAGACACGGGTTCCCCATTTCTCCAACGCGTCCTGCTGGGAGCCCGTAGGACCCAACCCGGGACGTCTTACACAGGAGAGAGATCCTGAGTCGGGGCTACCGCAGACAGGAACAGGTCCCCTCTACGGCCGATGACTCTTTCCCTAGAATTGTCTCACCAGAGGACGGCAACCGACCCTTCGAACCATCTAAACGGCCGATCACTTGCTTTCTACATTAAAGCAGCGGTGACCGGAGAAACGAGACTGGAAAATAAGCTATTAATTCATTCATTACTTGGCAATCTACGCATTAAATAAACTAATATACAATATAAACAGAAAATTAACGTCGTAGGTGGAATTAATGAGATTAAAATGGGAATTGAGAAACATAGGAAAGGAAAAAAAGAAATATTCGACGTTAATTTTACCATTCGCGCCGCGCCTTAAATTTAACGGTAATACGCATGAATCTTGCATCCGTCGTCCTCTATCTAAAAATTAATCTGAATAAAAACTAAAATAAAAATTAGTAGTTATAGACACAAATTAGAATTAATTATGTGAACAAATATAGGGACAAATACAAATATACAACCAAGAACAGGATAATTAAAAAAATAACAACCCCACGATGAAAGACAATGAGGAACAAAATAATTTGAAAAATCACAACCCAACGAAGTAAAGAATGAAGAACAAAATAATTCGAAAAATAACAACCCATCGATGTCGAAAATAAAGAACAGAATAATTGGAAAAATATCTACCCAACGATGTAATATATGTAGATAAAAGCTGAAAGAAAAAACAATTGAATGAATTATTGGAGAGAGGAACACAACAACGAAATATTACATCCCTATATATAAATAGAAAACACAATAATGGTATTAATTATATGAATATAAATATATGTATGTATATACCAATCGGCGACACCAGTCAGCATCGCAGAATCAGAGAATCTGAAACAGAAAGAAAAACGCGTGACACTACCCCCGGCGGTTCCACGAGTACTGAAAAGAGTCGGTCAGTTGTGCCCGCTTTTATGCAGTCAAGCCAAAGAATCAACGAACCAATCAGCAGCCAGTCAGCAGTCTTCCGGCTTCAAGAAGTTCTATAAAAACCGTGCCCCCTGGCGGGCCCGCGGCAGATATCCCTCAACCACTAAGCAAGACGGACCGTATCGAGATGAAGAATTTAATTGAAGATTTCCATTCAATCAAAATCGAAGATGGCGGCCAAGAAGATGGTTCACGAGCAGCGGCCAAGGGACAAAACCGGTCTTTTTAAAGACCAAGAAAATCTCATTTGTGGGAACCGCTAAACTGAACAACTTTTATATTTAACAACTCAGAGACACTTTACATCTCTGTTTTGTAACAACTTTTATATTTAACAACTCAGAGACACTTTACATCTCTGTTTTGTAACAAGTTTTATATTTAACAATTCAGAGACACTTTACATCTCTGTTTTGTAACAACTTTTATATTCATATTGAATTGATATTAAGTAAACATTCTTTGCTATAAGATCAAAAAATTATTGTTTGAAATAGTAGAACAATTAGAAAATAAATCGTTTAAAAATAATTTCGAAAGTCTTACTTGATAAACTATATTCAAACGATTTATTTCCAAAGTATTGTTTTATGTCAAACATGATCAGGGGGTCTTGAAACGTGTATTTACTTGTCAATTTTTCATTCATTATGAGCTTTGCTTATATATTTGTGTCTAGATAACTTGAATTTAAATTCAAATGGTAATGAAAAATCAATGACGCATGTTTGTACATTATTTTTTAATCCTGGACTCGTTAATGGTACTTCTCTAAGATTAGATAAGGACAGTAATGGGGAAGAAAATTTAGTGTCGGTGCCTTCTGGTTCGTAACATTTAAGCTTTTTATTACAGTCTCTCATCATGTATTTCATAAAACCTCTCCTTTTATTCATTCCTGATTGCAGAAATGCATATATAATTCTAATAATTTTTAAACTTATTACATTGCTCAATGGATAGGAATAATCCTCTATTTGTACAGGACAAATATATAAACGTCGAACCAACAAGTCCATAAAATATGCAGGATAATTGCCCATAAGAAATTCATCTACAAACAAATTAGGTACATTAGCTAGTGCATTAGTGGTAGCAGATTCTGACCCCTTTAAGCATGTCTAATATTTCAACTTCGTTTTCTTCCTCTTCTTCTTCTTCTTCAGTCTCCATTTTTATCAGTTTCTTCCGTGTACATTAGACTATTAACATCTCCATCAAATTTAAAAATTCTGTTTATGGAATGTGTTGTGGCACGAGCTGCATATTCCTGTAAAAACCCCAATGGAACAAGTATTTCTGCAGATGCATTTGTATAGCCATTTATATTGATTTCTATTATGCTTAATATTTTTTGTCTTACGGTTTTAGGTGATCTACATAGTATTCCAATGACTGCTCTGTCCAAGGTGTAAAATCCACTCAACCATTGTAAAGTCGCTTCTATACAATACTGTCGATTACTATACCTTTTTCTTGTTATTCGTCGTAACTTTAAATAACCAAAGATGTTTCTAAATGTACCACGTTTTACATAATCATTGCCTAGTAATATTGCAGCTAATGGCAGTGTAGATTGACTTAGACCTCTATAAGAATTTAATAAGTGTTCAACTTTATAAATTTTACAACGTTTCGTGTAACCATTTCCAGTTGAACTTTTCACCGTGTAATTGTCCAATGTATCAAATGGTATGTACAATGTCCCAAACACATAAAAATCTGAATCATAACTCGATACAGGACAATTCAATATCCTTGCTACAGTAGCTATAGCATTATCAGCTTCGAATAAGCATTGCACATGACGAATATTCTTCTTTCTCGTAACATCTTTGAAAACTTCCTAAATATGTAAAGGAAAAAATTTCATTTTCTGTTGACAGATCGGAGAAAAAGATGATGGTGTACGAACCTTTTCTCTAGTTCTAGATTTAACTGTTTGCAGTTTCTTATCCTCGCAACCACAATCGATCAAAACTAATGGTACTGCATTGCACTTTATCAAATCGTCAAAAAAATCCGATACTCGTTGAGCGTAATTATCGTAATCACCGACAAAAACACAATTGCACTTGTACGAATTATATATTTAACAGCTAAATAACTAAATACATATCACGTAGCTCGAACTATTCCTAATAACGATCTGAACGATTGTTTATGAAAGTTGTTAAACCCGGAATACCCATTTTGAAACCTATTTATTAATTTACACTTTTCTTAATGTTTCATATCACAAACTAAGTTCGTTATGCGTATATCAATATTAGTTATGCATTTTTACATAGGTTGCATGTAACAGGTACTCAAATTTTGTGTCATTCGTTATTTTATTTGAATCAAAAGTTTGTTAAATATTATACTTTGACTACTTGGATAAATCAAAGAAATACAAGAGCTGTGCATAATGTTTTTGCATTGATCTTTACGATATTACAAACCGGTATAATAAAAAATAAAATTAGATAGTATACTGATCTTGCATAATTAAGTGCATTGACGGGCGACAATACTAACGACGAATTTCCTTCCTATATGTATAGGCAAATATACCATGTTCAGTTTTATTGCATAACTTGTTCCATAACAGAGATGTAAAGTGTCTCTGAGTTGTTAAATATAAAAGTTGTTACAAAACAGTGATGTAAAGTGTCTCTGAATTGTTAAATATAAAAGTTGTTACAAAACAGAGATGTAAAGTGTCTCTGAATTGTTAAATATAAAAGTTGTTACAAAACAGAGATGTAAAGTGTCTCTGAGTTGTTAAATATAAAAGTTGTTACAAAACAGAGATGTAAAGTGTCTCTGAGTTGTTAAATATAAATGTTGTTACAAAACAGTGATGTAAAGTGTCTCTGAATTGTTAAATATAAAAGTTGTTACAAAACAGAGATGTAAAGTGTCTCTGAGTTGTTAAATATAAAAGTTGTTCAGTTCATTGCATAAGTTGTTCCCACAAATGAGATTTTCTTGGTCTTTAAAAAGACCGATTTTGTCCCTTGGCCGCTGCTCGTGATACATCTTCTTGGCCGCCATCTTCGATTTTGATCGAATGTAAGTCTTCAATTAAATTCTTCATCTCGATACGGTCCGTTTTGCTTGGCGGTTGGGAGATAACTCCCCCGCGCGGGCCTCAGGGGGGTCTCTTATAAACTTAGGTGAAGCAAGTGCCGCCCTATCGGAGTGTCGCCCCCAGCGGACTGGCTGCTGATTGGCTAGGGATTACTTTTGTCCGACTGCATAAAAACGGGAACAGCTGATCGACTCTTTTCAGTACTCCTGGAACCGCCGGGGGTACTGTCACGCGTTTTTCTTTCTGTTTCAGATTCTCTGATTCTGCGATGCTGACCAGGAAGGATCACCGTTTGGTATACATGTAATTATATTAATACAACTAATCCCAACATTGTCTTTTTTGTTTATATATATATATATGTATATAGGTGATGTACTCTATTTGGGTTGTTCGTCTCGTTAATGAATCAATTATTTTTATTTCAGCTTTTTTACATCGTTTTTTTACATCGTTGGGTCGATATTTTTTAAATTATTCTGTTCTTGGTTTCTTCATCGTTGGGTTGTTATTTTTCCTCATTTTCCTCATTTTCAACATCGTGGGGTTGTTATTTTCCAAATGATTCTCTTCTTGATTGTATATTTGTTTCTTTGTCCTTATATTTATTATTTATTATTAATTAATTTGTTTGTTTAACTACTAATTTTTATTTGAGTTTTTATTCAGATAAATTTTTAGAGGGAGGACTTCGGATTCATCTGCACGTAAGGGCATTAAATTTAAGGCGCGGCGCGAGTGTAAAAATTAACGTCGACTATTTCTTTTTCCTTTCTTATTCATTCCTATGTTTATTTCAATTCCTTAATCTCATTAATTCCACCTACGACGTTAATTTTCAATTTACATTGTATATTAGTTTATTTAATGCGTAGATTGCCAAGTAATGAATGAATTAATAGCTTATTTTCCAGTCTCGTTTCTCCGGTCACCGCTGCTTTAATGTAGAAAGCAAGTGATCGGCCGTTTAGATGGTTCGAAGGGTCGGTTGCCGTCCTCTGGTGAGACAATTCTAGGGAAAGAGTCATCGGCCGTAGAGGGGACCTGTTCCTGTCTGCGGTAGCCCCGACTCAGGATCTCTCTCCTGTGTAAGACGTCCCGGGTTGGGTCCTACGGGCTCCCAGCAGGACGCGTTGGAGAAATGGGGAACCCGTGTCTGGTGCGTCGATTCTCCTCCCCTTCAATTGGACTTGCTAAGGAGGTAACGAGCTGCCCCTTTTGACCCGCTATTCGGTACGTGTCGCACCTCATGTTCCTACTGCACTGTGCAGTATTGTGTCGCGTTTCGTCGTGTCGCGTCTCCCACAATTTAGCTTCCTCCTTTGTTTTAGAACAGTAATTACTTGGCATCTTTTTTTTTGCGTCATGCGTTAGTTCTAAGTCTGTAAAAAGGAAGATTGATCGAACTTTGTTCCATCGGTCTCACTTTGGGTCTTCACTCGCAGCAACCTCCTCGTGGTGAGACCTGGTAATCGGTGTTACCTTTGAAGAACAACTTCTTCATTATGGGTAACACCGAGCTAATGGCTGCGAATTTAAAACAATATAAATTTCATTTTTAATCGAAATCAAAATTAAATGTTGTCTAATACTTTCTTCTAGGTATTCATCAGCTCAACTTCTACAAAAAAGAAATAAGAACTCTTCTTATTGAAAAATGCCACAGCGTTCACAATACTGATAAAGAGTGGAATCTCATTTTAATTTATTAATTTTCAATCTTAGAGTATTTTCATTTTTTCAAAAATCGTATTAATAATATACATATGTGCGCTCATTCATGGGAATAAAAAAAAAATTTCTTTTTTTTCAATAATTAAAATATGATCAGGAGGTCTTGAAACGTGTATTTCCGTAAAATAAATTTTACAAAATTTTTTTTTTCATTATGGGTACTTTGCTTATGTGCGCCTAAAGTACATAGGTCGGAAAGTAAAAATGCCTGGGCAGTCGAGAATCCAAATCGTATGCCGTTGACGGGCGGTCGGATTTCAGTTGTGTGGGAGCGAGAAGGCAAATGTGAGCCTTTCTCTCTCGACTTCCACGAAGCGGTCCGAAATTTCTTCGGGCAGCTTCGGAGAATCGAGAAAGCGGGCATGCGTCAGTTTGCCTTTGTCGTCTTTCCGAAACTCCACGAGCTCACGTACTTACTTACTTACGCGTATCTGGTATGGGGAGTGTGCACCCGACGGTGCTTTTCTGGCATCACTGGACGTAACAGTCTCAGTTTATTTATAAGAGATGAAGGCACTAATTTCTTAATATCATCTTAATACATATAAGTACTGTGTTGTCGAAGCCTAACCAATTCGTGGGACACAAGATTGCATTGGTTGTTGTAACGTCTCTTGTATGCCTTGTTCATGCTTGTACGACATTTGTAGCACTGCTACAGTAGCAGTCGATAAAAAGGAATGCGAAGAAGATTCGTGAGGAATAACGCACACGCAAGACCGATAGGTTCTCCACAATCTGTAAAAAAATCAGACCTTCCGTCTTCGTAAGGTACATAAACTCTGATTAACATCGAAGTCTGACAACTGTCAAATGACAAGCCCACTTGAAAGATTGCGTTCCAAAGAGTGAAATGGCAGCAGAGATAAAACCCGCTCCAGGAGTAAATCATGACAAATTCAGCACAAGCCGCAAACCTGTGCTTCTGTCGAAATTAGAGGGATGCAATGACGATGTTAATGCAGCGATTATCATACCGCGGGAAGAAGGTGTAATTAGCGTTTGTGATGACAGGTAGACGAGGCGAATTTTATGAAATATTGAACGAGCTTGGAGTTTTCTTTTAAACACTTTTGATACCGTGGAATTTATTCTGACGTGTTTCTTCGTAGAACTGTTAGAGTCTGGTTGAAACGCGATTCCGGCCAATATTGGCCTAGTGTTTGTCAATACATGGCTGCTGGCGCAACGTCGATGCACTATTGTGTGGAGACTAGGCAACTGTTTGTTGGTTTAGAGAACGGAACCATAAATGTACGTATCGAAAAAAAATTTCTTATAAAACTATCGATACTTTGCTCATGTTAAAATAGACATATTATTTTACTGCTTCTAGGAATTTATCGTGGAACAAGACTATAACCGAATGACTGCTATGCGCGAATATTCTGCACACCAGGCAAGAGTTACAGGCGTTATATTCGCATCGAATTGCGAATGGGTTCTGAGCGTAGGTCGTGATAAAATGTTTCAATTGCATTGCTCGGAAAGTGGTCAAAAATTGGGATCGTATCAGACGGATGCCTGGTACACTGCACTGCAGTATCCTTTCCCGTATTAAATTAGCTTTATAACATACTTTGTTGCAAGAATGTTACAGTTTCTACTCGAATCTATTTCCTTAACCCGCACAGATTCGACCCGCAATCTAAACATGCTTTTGTCGGTGATTATTCTGGACAAATAGCAATGTTGAAATTGGACACTAACGGTGTCACTCTAATCACGACGTTAAAAGCACATACAGGAAGTATTCACACTTTAGCATGGGACTGTGAAAAGCAACTTTTGTTTTCTGGAAGTTTTGATCAGAATATAATAGTATGGGATATCGGTGGACGACAAGGTACAGCGTATGAACTTCAAGGACATCAGTGAGCATATTTATCTATTGCCGAAATATCATCGATCTATTTGTCTTGTATAGTTTTGTTTTCTATACGATTTTACAGTAACAAAGTAACGGCACTGTGCTACGCGAGTGCCGAACGGATATTATTGTCCGGGGGAGAAGATGGAGTAATAGTTTGTTGGGACATGGCTGCGAATAGGAAAGAAACAGCAGCATGGGTAGAGTCCGATACGTGCCAAGTATGTGAGAATGAAATTCTAATTACTTTGATAATTCCACTTTTAACTAATTTTCTACACAGAGTGTTGAGTTGCGTGTGGAAAGTAGGGCAGGGGAGACTCAAGACATTGGAATAAGAAGAACATTTCGTATTTCACGTATGCCCGATACGGTCCGATATACGAGTTACTGCGTACTTTCACTCGTAAACAAGATCGTATCTGGCATATATTTTTTTCTCAACTCTTTCTCTTTCTTTTACTCGTACCGTACTGTACTTACTTGCCACGCACAACGCCCCCGATCTGTAAATTAATACCGCTGCAAATTTAGGCTTGCGGAAGGCCATTCTTTTGGAATATCAAAGCAATGATGGATCAACGGCAATTAGGTCTGAGACAACATCATTGTCGCCATTGCGGTAGCGCGTTATGTGCCCGATGTACATCCCAACGAATACCAATACCGGCAATGGGGTTTGAATTTGAAGTTAGGGTTTGCGATCCATGCCATATTCAGCTTAAAGCCGCGAAGTGAGTAAAAATGTTCGATCGAGTAATAATCAAAACGAGCCGCGCGAACCTTTTATTTATATCTCGTATACATGTTGTTTAGCCAAACATCTTTAGCATCCTTTCACGACGCGAAACATAATGTCGTTGGGATGGATCTCGATGCTCCCAGACGAAGACTATTAACGATCGGTCAAGACCGTCTCATTAAGATTTGGGACATTTCAGCACTTCTTCAGTGAACTTCCAAATATGTTTATTTACAAGTAACGAAACTAATCAAATCATAAGATATAAGGAAAAATATTGTCATATAATTCAATGTAAGAGTGTACTATCTATCCAGAGCCTATTTTTGTGACCATCAAGTCAGTTTGTTTCATTACAATCGAATGGGTTTTTTTATATCGCTGTTTGCTTCTTATAAGAAATTCGGAAATAATGGATCAATCTATGAACCAAAATGCTATTCTTATGAAATTAGAAACGAATTCTTAATTCGCAAGCATCTTTTATTTTTAACGAGTAGGAAAAGAATAATTCGCATATACAATATACATATACATATACATATATATATATATATATATATGTACTTGTTAAACAAGTACTAAATGTTGGTACATATATTTTTAACATTTCTTATTTAGCGCAATCATATTGGAAGACGACCAAAGTACGAATCAATACATAATATTCGGATTTTTAATCCAATCATCTTTGTTATCGATTTGTTACAACTAATCGTTATTTTCTGTCACATTAAATCCGTCTGTTATAAAAGAGAAAAAGTTACAGCGATTAAAAAGTAGATGATATTGAATGGCATTTTAAGCAATTCCCATATAGAATTATAAAAATTGAACATAATTTTACTTTTGTTTGATTTCTAACCATTTCATACCATCCAAAAGTATACGAAATTTCTTTAGCCTGTAGAGAATTTGGTATTGTTTTCCTATAATACTAACACGAACGATCATTCTTTAATTAATCTGCCAATGTTACAAGCGCCAACAAAAATATAAATTATGTGACATTTTTGGGGAATGATTCAAATTATTTAAATGATAATAATTTATTAATACAATGAGAAGTTATAAGTAACATAAGTCACTATAGCTCCTAGTCGTCTCCGTTTGTTGTAACCCTAATTGTTGAATATTATAATTTTTTGCCAGCGAACGAGAAAACATCCCATCTGAAAGGCTGGTTGACTTCTCGGTGTCCAACGATTTCTCCAATCGTTTGATAATAGGTACAGGAAATGCAAAAGTAAGAAGCGAAACGCGGAAGAACGTTGAATCACGAAAATGCAATTATACTATATGTATGTATGCTTTCTTATAAAATCCCTCGACTTTGTTTAAGCGATAGAATTCAAGTACAGTGATAATACGCTTCCATAAAAGTAGCATACGCGATTAAAATAAAGTTTTTATACATATTATGTCGTAACAAAAAAATGCAACGTTTAGAGTTAATTGATTTACCATTTTGTTTTCCTTACTTCTGCATCGATTCTATTTAATATTAAATCTGCATATCTTGTACCTGATTGTGCACGCACTTACTACAACATTGTAGCGGTGTACCGAATATTATAAATTTCTTTACTATTACTTGCAACGAAAGCAGTCGCATTTGTTATCCAAATACACTAAAGTTGATAGGGGGAAAAAACAGAATCTGCATTTTAAGTTTAACGATGTAAGAATATAATTTATACGAACATATCTATTACAGTAAATTCGTCTGCATCCTTGAATGTAACTCTACTCCATGTGTTTTTCCAGAATTATTTATGAAATCCTTGCATATTACAGATATTTTTGGACCTTGTTACTATTATTATTATTATTACTATTATTAATAATCGAAACCCTTTTAAACATTTAGCGTCGTGACGCTTTTGCCGTTGCTTCTAGGACTCTATCATCGATAACAATGCAGCGTGATATTATAACTTTAGTACAGAACCAATTGAAATACTCGTAAAAAAATAGGTCGTTGAAAATAAAGTATTATTCTCGTTACACTGAAAAATCGTGTTCATATATAAAAAAAAAAAAAAAATTATTTTACGCAACTGTTGAATCGCAATGTGCATAACATCGCCGATGTTGTGTTGCTCCTGAAATTCTCACGTATCGATGTGTATATTATAAGTTACCGGAAGTCGCAATACGTGTATGTGTAACGTTCATGTGGAATTCTTATGAAATGAAAATATATTTTCAATGTAAACTATTTTCGTTTGCCTGTCTCATTCGAACACGCATGTTAAATAAACGACGACTAATGCTGCGACACCGAACCGTGTGAAAAGAAAAAAAATCAGGTCACGATATAAGTATACGCAAAAGTTGCATTCGATTGGTTTTTGGCGGGTACTTTTTTGTCACGGTTTTGCAGTTACGCTGCATACATACTTACACGCCGATCCATTATTAACTTCTCTATATTCTATTTGCCATTGCTATCTTCTATTTCCTTTTGTTTCTAGATTCGTATTCGCGGATAGCAAATAAATCAATTGTATTTTTCCAACGACTTTCAACATTTTCAAGTATGTACTTGGACTAGGTCCTCTCCACATACTAACTAGTGGCGTCGAAATCGACTTGAAACAGTGATTGGACAAGCAGTCGATCGTCTCTTGTTTCGCGGGCCATTCGGAGATAATTATTCCATAATATTCAAACGAGAATCGAAATTTTTTTTTTTTCACCACTCGAATAGAGACAGAGACGTGTAAGTAAGTAAGTACGTCTGGTTATGCGCCGGTACTGTAGAACAACATCGGTATTCCGATCGGTAAAAAGGGTCCCGGTGTCGATCGATCGATCGATCGATCGATCGATCGATCGAGCTCGTAAGTGTGCGCCGGGTCGCAACAGGTGGCAGATACGCGAGCGGGACAAATGGCAGGAGAAAGTTGGCGGGAGGGGGGCAACGAGATAAGAGATCGAGGAAGATTTCGCGATGTTGCTGGAGACCAGAGGCGGGGAACAAGGTTGAAAAGACAAGACGCGTTGGTAACGTATCCCCGGTTGGTAGAGTTGTGTTGTCGTCGACAGGTTGTACGGAGTGAATGGTGGCGTGGGCTACAGGTACGTTTTCCACCTCTTCGCCGTTGTTGCAGTCGCTTCCACCTGGCACGCCCGATTCGAACCGAAGCTCCCCGAGTGGACGCGTTAATGTGCCGGTCACCGTGGCCCATCCTCCGGAACGACTACTGTTGCTTTTCGTGTCCCATTTCCTACCGTCGTGGTGCGGGATCGTTCCTTTTTCTCACGTTTCTCGCTTCCGAGAGCGCCAACCTTCTCCGACGATCATCTAGTCACGTCGGACATGAAAAGCGCGCCTTACGTCGCGTCCGAAGTGCAGTGCAGTGCCTCTTAATGGAGTGTGCCGATATATAGCCGCTTTCGTCGTGTTTCTCGTTACTCGCACAAGGTATGTACGAATCTGTTCGGTGTGTTCACCCGTGCCCGTACCACCGTCTGGAATTAAGAATATTCCACGTACTCGGCTTTTCCGTTTACCATTTTCACATCGCGCGTACGTTGATTCGATCGCTTCGAAACAGCGTCCTTTTTTTCCCCCCCCCGTGCAAATCGGACGGAAACATTACGCTCCGTACATACATACATACATACATACATACATATATGTATACGTCGTTTCATTACCGCGTTGGATCCGACAGAGGTGTACCCCAGCTACGTTTTTACCCCGAATCGTAACGTTTCGACGCGTATGTAGGCGCCGGGTCTTAAAATGCGATAATAGGTTCGCGAGATAAGCGCAACTTTCAGATAAAATGAACAATATCTTGCATACGTAGACCATTGGAATGTTTACCAAACGATCGTGCGACGTCGACGAGACGATTCGTTTGTACCCTTCTATTAACGAAAGTTTATAAACTCAAGGGTACTCTCTCGTAGGAGTCGCTCGACCGACACAAAAACTTTTCACGGATAGGCGTACGTACAGATTTTCTAAACGCAATAACGAACGAACGAACGATGCGATGCGATGCGATGCACACGTGGAAAACTTTGCTGTCGTGACGTAAGAAGCGAATGCACGAACGAATAAATGGAATGCCTCCAGTCTTGCTTCAACGATCTACATATTCACAATTTAATCGGGTTTCTCGTGACGTTTTCTCGAGGGAAGCTCGAGGCACACGATTCCGTATTGTATATGCATACGCGTTGTTGTTTCATCACCCGTTAAAGTCTCCAGCACGCGGTGCCACACTACGTTGCCACTGACCGTTGTTCAGATATTTTCAAAGTCGACGGTTACAACTGTTTTTTAGGGTATCTCTTGCTACGAATCCTTCGACATACACTCTAGTTAGTATATCTATGTAGATGGAACTTTCTTTAAGGGTATGACGAGTCATCTGAATAATTGTGCCAATAACTCTGCTCGTTAAAATGGAATCACGTATCTACTATGTACTTACCTATTTCTATGTGGTCGATCAAGGCATCAAACAATCGTTAAAATCTATCGACCACCAAGACGCGAGAGCCGTTGAGATTATTACTAGCGGTAAGCAAAAACGCCGAGTCGGTTTCGAACGAAACGATCGGTAAAGTATCGCGATTAAAAGTAAGGTTAGAATCGCGGTAGGATCCATTCATAAAATAACCTTAGTCCGTGTACGAGAAACCGCAAGAATGTTCGACGAACGTTTTCGCGAGCGGTATCTTTTATTGTTAAGGCGATCAGAATGTAGAAATCAGAAAAGGAATGTTATAATCTAATCGTCGAAACGTAATATCGGTAATATCGCTAATTTATCGTACGTCCTTGTCGCGTCATCGACAATTCTGAACACAATACCGGTTACGAGTTTTTATTCGTTTATTTGAACGAGTAGTAGCATTGTTATCACAAACATTATGATCAATCGGAAGGAAATATCGATTTAACTATTACAGTTGCACGATTCTATGTTGATAGATAGCTTATATGTTGTTCTGTATTATTTTCAAATTAGATAATTTCGTTTATTGAAGACCGTTTCACCTCGTGATAAGTGGTATCGATATCTCGCCAGTACATACATATGTATACATATATGATCAAATAAACGCGAACGATGACGAAATAATTAATTGGAATAATAAAACGACAAGAAATTTGCTAAATCGAGGTTTTACTGTTCGCGTATTATTTAGTTATATGTACATACAGTGAATCGAAACCACCATCGCGGCAGTGTCCTAAAAATCGTCCAAGGTTGAAGCGTCGATCGTTAATGAGGGGGAACGTAATGCGGCCGATCGAATAGATCGCGACGGTTCTGTGGCGCGGACACGACGGCACGTTTCATCGATATTTAGATGTATAACAGGGTGTTTGGCCCCACCCCTGGGAGAACATTTTAATAGGAGATTCTAGAGACCGAAATAAGAAGAAAATCAAGAATATCAATTTCTCGATCGAGCTTTTGTTAAAAATTATTTTTCGTTGCGGGGGTGAATTGGAATAATTTTTGCTAAAAATACACATATCCCCGAAATCTTACGTACTTTGGAGAACAAAATTCTGACATAGTTGTAATTCTTCAAAATACAGGCGGACAGGATTTTTAACAAAGTTTTTTAGTAACTTTTTAACGAAGCTTCGATCAAGAAATTGGTATTGTTGATTTTCGTGTTATTTTCGCCTCTAGAATCTCCCATTAAAATGTTTAAAAAGAAAAACACTTGACTCGGATCGATTGGCACGCCGCGCCGCGCCGCGCCGCGCCGCGCCGCGCCGACCCAACAGTCACTCGTGCGAGCATAATTCGTAGCGAGCGAATCCATCGTTGTGTTTCGCCGAACGAAATTGACGCCAGCGACGCGTAAACCGCAACCTGGTCGCGTTCGATCGATGCTCTTTCGCGAGTTTCGAGGCTCGGGGATTCGACTTTCTTCGATTCGATCCGGTCGAATTTACTCGATAAATTGTTTCGTTCGCGAACCAGAAAGGAAGAATATCGCCGGGCCTGGTATCGACCAGATAAGAAAACAGAAGAGAAGAGAAGAGAGATCGAACTCCGTCGAGAGAATCCTCGATGGATGTTCTCGAAGCCGTACGGCTCACGGTGGTAGCAGAAACTGCCTAACCCACTTTTGCGAACAGGTTTATGCTTGTGCTGCTTCCACTGTAACGGTGATCGGCCGGACATCATCGTCGCATGCTGGAATGATTTTTCTCCGAATAGACGCACGGCTCCGCGTTTAACGTCTAATGCACGGTGTCCACTCGAGAGCTTTCATCTTAAAACTCGATATCGAGAATAAGAGCTAATTCGCGATAGCACGAGCAAAAGGCCTTACGCGATGAAAATTACCACGTCAGTTTGAACCTAAGGGGCAACATTTCTACATAATAGCATAGCCAAACGAAAGCCCGATTTCAACGAATGAAAATATTCGTGGAGAAACTTTGGAAATTTTACAGAAACGTAAACGTACGAAAATTAATGGTTAACGTAAAAATTAAAAGGCACAATATGGGAGACTTTCGTAAAGAGAAAAGGTTGATTATACAGGTACATGTATACATGTATGTATGTATAATATCCATTGGGGAGTTTTGCTTCCAAGGGTTTTTACAGACGAACACGAGGAAACCGACCTTGCGGCGCGGCGGTTACGAGTGACGAGGCAACCGTAGCATGAAGGCTCGTCCGCGTGAAAAAAAAATCATCGACTCCTGAGAGCAAAACTCTCTAGTGGATCCCAGGCTTAAGATAAACTAACAGAAAAACACCTCGACGCGTTATCCGACACCAGAAACGAACAAACTGTCGCTAATCTAGTAGATACCCAATCTAAAACATAAATATTAATAAGTAAAACTACCTATTTCAACTGTCCTAACCGTATTTTGGCCAGCAGTGCCCTAGCGGGAGCAACGTGTTGCCATCGATAGACGATCTTGAATCGAATGAAAAACAGACATCATCGTACTACCGTCAATATTTACAAACTCTGACGCAAATAGTATTAAATAAAAGGCATAGGAGCTCGTCGATGACGTTATCGACATTGATCGGGTCGGAACGGAAAGTTCGCTTATCGACGAGACGAATTTACTTGGAATACAAACGCGCAAACTTTCCCCGTTCGAGCCAATACATTTTCCACGTACATATTTAACGACGCCGATCCAATGACCGGCACGAGCGAGCAAAACGCACTGTCCGATTCTCATCCAGATAATCGAACGAATAAAAACGAAAGACAGTTGATTCGGACGTAAGTAAGTACACGATAAACGCATCTGTTTGTCGCGTATCGTTCGAAAAAGTTTCGCCCGTCTCTGGTGTACGATTATCCGTTACAACGGTAAATAAATCAGAAAGAAAAAGAAACACAACGTTGCTATTCTTTCAGGCGGAGTGCCGACAACCACGACTTAAGAGATGGTCATCGTCACGCGGGTAAGTGTTGTTTCGTCGTTTATCCCGATATTCGTAGCCATCGATTAGAACGGTGCATTTCCAGCGCGCAAAACGTCCGCCGTCCATTGCCAGTGTTCGCGCGTTATTATATTACCGCTTCCCTCCGCCGTTTTCTTCAAAGACGGTCAGTAGGAATCTGTGACAAGTGAAAATGACGGCGGATTCTTTCTCCGCATGAAAAGTCATGCTCAGGAGACACGTGCGCGGTCTCTCTCGATGCCGGAGGAATGCTCGACCAGTGGCGACACTATGTATAGGTCAGTGGTTCTTAACCTGTGCTCCGCGGATCAAGATGGCCGCGGACGTGTCTGCGGGGTGACGGGAAAAATGTAAACACGCTACGTGTCTACCTACTTACTTAGGTACCTATGTACTCTTACCTATGTACTTACTCGGATCGTTTTACGAGGGCTCGACCGACTAAATGTTCCTGTACAATCGGGATAAGGGGAATTAACGAAAACAATGATCCGAAAAGAAAGTAACGTTACACCCGCGATAAAAATACTTATATGTACATATGTAATACGCCACCGCGCTCGAGATATTTACAGCTTGGTTAGGTTGTTATCTTCCGTGGGATCGTCAGATAGACGCACGAAAATAAGAGTCGGGGGAATGTTTTATTATTGTTGCGATAAAATTCGAAATCGTAGCGATTTCGTGCGCCTTTCGGTCGGTGCGAGCGAGCGCGCGCGCGCGTGCGGTGTGTTTTCACGTCGGTGCGTTTCATTTACATCGACCGGCATAAAACCGACTGGTTTACCTTCGAGTTATCGCAACTCTTTCAAGGCTGCTCGTCTATCGCGTTAACGAGATTTCGTTCGAGATTCGTTCTCGCAAAGACGAACCGGACTGGTAATTTTTCTATCTGTTCGTTTATCCGTAGATATCCTCTACGGTATTTTCGCATTGGTGAAAATGTGGGACGTGCGCAAGGCTCGAGCAATGATCGATAACTAAAGCGCCACTAACGAGCGCAGGTAACGTACAAGCTTCGATACGAATATGCCTGGTGTTCGATGGCTGTCGTTGTTTCGTGCTTGCAAACAACATTTTATGCACTCGTTCGATGTTGTGCGATGCATGCGTGCATGCTTGTAATTTTTTTTTAAGCAAGCATGCCACCGAATACGCGATACGATCCGACAGGAAACGATTTCATTCGAAAGGAAGAGAACAAAAAAAGAAAAAATGAAACTACGAGACGACGGCGAAAGGTATTGTATGTATATCGGGACGAATGGTCAGTTAATTAGGCATAGTTAACGGTCCTTCATCACTTCGCGAATGCCCTGTGCAGGCGTGTTAGCATTTCGCGCGAGCGAACCAGCCGTCGTATAACGGGACGCGAATCGTTTTACCGGACACGCGTTTCTATCCTCGACCATAGTCTGTCTATTCTTTCCCTACGCGTGACTACGTACTTACATACTTATGTATGTATGTACGCGCGTAGGGATACGCCAAATTAGCTTAGGGTAGATTAAATACATTCTTTTTTTTTTATCCAAGGTAATTGTAGTTGGAACCCCGTAACTATAGATGGCTTTAAAGTTTTACGTGTACAACGTTAGAATAATCCTTTCAACATACATATATCTTTAATGCACTATGTGATGACATTTTAAATAGATGACCTTCCAACGACCGGTGGCGTTGTTTGCACATTATAAGCTTCTGGCACTTGAATTTTATGTTCCTCCGCTGCAATGGAAGCGTGCCTGACTTATCTCGATTATCTTCGTAAATTACATATTTGCTATCGACGATGTTGTTTATCGACGAGTTTGCAATGGTTTTCGTTCGCGTAACGGTCGAAAGTAAAACCTGGTTGGCAAAGAAGGGCCAAATCGGTACACGAAGGAGTCTCGTTTCGAGCTAACGAGCGGATGAGCTCTTCCGATGTTCCGGTGAGGTGAACAATCGGAACGTATACGAGTATCAGGCGCAGCATGTGCACTCGTATATGTAGATGCGTCGGTGGAGCCACAGACTACTAGCCCGAAGGTTCTCAATCTTTCTTCTAGCTGTGAAGAAGCGCGGGTACAGTGTTGGACGAAAATAATGGCGTGTCGCGAAACGTAGCTAGGTAGGTAGGTAGGTAGGTAGGTAGGTAGGTAGGTAGGTAGGTAGGTAGGTAGGTAGGTAGGTAGGTAGGTAGGTAGGTAGGTAGGTAGGTAGGTAGGTAGGTAGGTAGGTAGGTAGGTAGGTAGGTAGGTAGGTAGGTAGGTAGGTAGGTAGGTAGGTAGGTAGGTAGGTAGGTACTTAGGTAGGTTCGTACTTAGCCAACGTTCTTTGTACTGTTCCGCGCGGCGCGAGCAAGCGTTTCGTGAAAAATGTTAGAAAATTCATGCAAACGATCATTGACTCGAACCAAACGAACCAAACACGAAACGCGTCGACGAATCGAAAATTCTGTCCGACACTGTTCGCGACTTTCGACGGGGGGACGACCGGTTGGTTATTCGCGCTCGGAAAAAAAACTGCACGCCGCGCGGCAGATAGTTGAGCATAGAAATGGTGCATCTCGCGGCTACGGTATCTTTGCAAGACAAAGTGTTTTTCCGTTTCTTTTTGTTTGGACGTGACGTGGAGCGGCGAACCGAGATCAACAGCGGCTGTGGGAATACCGGCGGAAGGCGCGTGCGCCACGCGAACATGAATTCCTAGACGGAGGGCAGACGCAAAGTGGAAGGGAACAATAATACAAACTTGGTATAATACGATCGTTTACGTACGAAATTGCACATGTAGCGTATATAGCGTGGGAGTTTGGCGCGCCTCGAACAATTTTATACATGTACCATTATGGTTGTCTAGATGTAACGCCGGGGTCAGAACGTTCAACACTTTGTTTTTAAACAATTAGGATTCACGATCGACGAATAAAAATATTAGATTCGTTTCGAAATTGGCCGGGGCCTTACGAAAGTAAATTTTGGGAGATGATTATAGTGTTGCGATAAACGGTACTATCTAATGTATTTAGAACGAAGTTTAAAGTGCAGAGATAATTATTTATACACTCTGGTTTAAGAGATGGAGAACCTTCGGAGTTTGAGATAAATTATGGCTGCGACAACTGTTACAAAATTAATAATAATTACATATTAATAAAAACACACGATAAATCATCACGGCGCTGCTTTGAGTCTAGGTTAGGTCTTGAAATAAATTCCCAAGTTAAACGGGGTCGTCACAATGCGTTGAAACGTTTTCAATAAATTCGATTTTTCCGTTTCATTTTGTTTTATCAATCCCGGCACGGTCGACCGAAATATGAACGTCAGCTGTATTTAGTCGACGTGGCCCCCATACCGCCAGAGTGGCATGACAAAGGTCTAGGTTAGGTTATAAAAGGGTTAATTGGTTCGCGATAAATAAACCACTGCCACGGATGGGCAGTTCGAAAAGAAGGTTTGGCAGTCGATACGCTCGCGGTGATTTTGATCACCGGAAGCTCGCATGGTCGTCACGTAACTCGAAAAGATTTCACCGTCGAAAATATTTGAAACGAAAGCCATCGTATCTCGCGATCGTTGGACGTGTAAAACCGCGCGCTAGAAGCCAGACTCGTTCGTTCGACTAACTCGATTATAGTCCGCGCGAACGACTGGATCATTAAACCGGCAAACATACCTTCGAAGCAGGCAAAAATGTCGCAAAGTTAAATTTCTACAAACGAAATATAATTATCGTACTGTAAGTTTTCTTTATTTTGGTTGCAACAGATTCGTTTTCCCGTTCGCTTAAGCGAATCGACGGTAGAAAAAGAAACCGCGAAACGACCGTTCGGATTATCTAATAACTCCCAACTACCAGTTATTTAATTAATGCGTCTAAGGTGTCGTGTTTACAGTTACAGCGCGTGCTGACGCGTTCGTTGGCCAACTCTCGAATTAATTTAGGTCAAGCTCGTAAGTACGCGTCAATCGAATAAAAACGTTCGCGCAAACCTTGACATTAGTTTCCTATTCCATTTCACGCACGTATGACAGTTCGCGATCGCATTTACTTTTAAATCGATTCGATCGTCTCTGGCGAGAATCACGATGCGAGCGAGACTCGACCAGATACGAACATGTAAACAATAAAGGTCATCGAGGATTGTAATCCAATGAATTTTGTCCGTGAATCTTTGAACGTTTATATCTTCTCGACAGAGCATTTTCGAACATGGGTTTATACGAACTTTTTTCGTCTATTTGATCTCGGTAATACGTAAGTAGGTAAGTACTTACATACATGGTATAAGTTTGACCCTAACCTTTTCGTGCACTTTGCATAGACCTTTCGTAGTCAAAGGGTTATTTATTTAGTCACCGTGGTCGCTGAGAAGTGGGTCGAAATAACGATCTAAAGGATTACGTGTGAAAAAATTCCTTTTCAGGGAGATTACATATGGATCGAACCAATCTCAGGGAGAGAATTTGACGTTGCAATAGGAGCACGAGTGATTTCCGCCGAGGGCAGACGCATTCAAGTGAAAGACGACGATAACAAGGTAATCGTTACCTAGTTTTCGCGTTCGCTGCGGCGTTTCTCGAGATTCATCGGAACTGCGGCGTATACATATGTATACGAGAAAGTGTTGGACTCCGCGCGTTATCGCCATTTCGAATACGCTCGAGACTCGTTCGTTCAACGTACGGTCGAATTTTTCCAGGAACAATGGCTGACCCCGGAAAGACGAATCAAGGCGATGCATGCCACTTCTGTGCAAGGTGTAGAGGATATGATCAGCTTAGGAGACCTCCATGAAGCCGGCATTTTACGGAATCTCTTGATCCGCTACAACGAGAATCTTATATACGTAAGTGGCTGGCGGGAACTGACTAGTTAGGATACCCCTAACGCCCTCTGGGAGCTTTTCGCGGCAAATTTAAACGATAGATTAATATGTGTTGTTTCTCCGCAGACCTACACGGGCTCTATCCTGGTTGCTGTGAATCCGTATCAAATACTGCCCATCTACACCGCGGAGCAAATCAAACTGTACAAGGATCGTAAAATCGGAGAGCTGCCGCCTCACATATTCGCTATCGGCGACAACAGTTATGCGCACATGAACCGATACGGCCAAGACCAATGCATAGTGATCAGGTATCGGTCGCTTCGTCCTCCTCGAGCTGGGGGGGGGATTCTGGTTTAAAATTAAAAGAAAAGACTATTGCACTACGAAACATAAATGTCTTCAAGACGACTCTGACCAGAATGCCTCCCCCGACGGATCCACTCTGAACCGGTTTTTTTTCTCCACTTTGTCTCGTTCGTGCTAGAACGGTGTCTGAAATTCACGAATATTTGTGTCTTAGCGGCGAAAGCGGAGCCGGCAAAACGGAAAGTACGAAATTAATTTTGCAATATTTGGCAGCGATCAGCGGCAAACATTCTTGGATCGAACAGCAAATATTGGAAGCGAATCCGATTTTGGAAGGTAAAACACGCGTTCGGGCTCGTAGAACACGTGAGTAACTCGGTCGTAAGGTAAAAAAACTCTGACTTAAATGTTCTTGTAGCATTCGGGAATGCCAAGACGGTACGAAACGACAATTCGTCTCGGTTTGGAAAGTACATCGACATTCACTTCAACGAACAGGGCGTGATCGAGGGGGCCAAGATAGAGCAATATCTGTTGGAAAAGTCGCGAATAGTGTCGCAGAGTTTGGACGAGAGGAACTATCACGTGTTCTACTGCATGTTGGCCGGCCTCTCCAAAGAAGAGAAACAGAAGCTTGAGCTGGAGGACGCGTCGTCGTACAAATATCTAACGGGGGTAAGATCTTGTTTTCAAGTAGAAGAGACAAATTAAAGGGATTGGCTAATCGCGATACCATTTTCAGGGTGGTAGCATCACCTGCGAGGGTCGGGACGACGCGGCGGAATTCGCAGACATAAGATCGGCCATGAAAGTTTTGTTATTCACCGACTCTGAAATATGGGAAGTCCTAAAGTTGCTCGCCGCCCTGCTACACACAGGGAACGTCAAGTACAGGGCGACGGTTGTAGGTGGGTGGGCGGGCGCAATCTATACCGCGTTAGTACCTACGAGCTTTGCCAATAAGAACGATAGAACATAGTGTCATAGCCGGCGTACGTGTGCGTTACAATGTAAAGTTCTACCGCCCTTGTTGCAAGGCATGGGTTAAATCAAAGGCTTTAGCGTGGAACGCGTTCGAATCTGCGACGATTATTTCCAGACAATTTGGACGCCACGGAGATACCGGAACAGACGAACGTGCGGAGAGTGGCGCATTTGTTGGGTGTACCGGTCCAGTCTTTGATAGACGCCCTCACCCGCCGGACCATATTTGCTCACGGTGAGACGGTTGTAAGTAACATGTAAATTGCGTAATTCCGAGCCGCGCCACAAAGTACATATCCTCTAAAACAGAAAAAAAAAAAAACGATCTACATTATAACCATCTGTACCGTGAACGCGTGCACAGGTTTCCACGTTGTCCAGGGAGCAGTCGGTGGACATCCGGGACGCGTTCGTCAAGGGAATATACGGGCGACTGTTCGTCCACATCGTGAAGAAGATCAACGAGGCCATCTACAGACCGAAGAACACCTCGCGAAGCGCCATCGGTGTCCTGGACATATTCGGCTTCGAGAATTTCAGTCACAACAGCTTCGAGCAATTCTGCATAAATTACGCAAACGAGAATCTTCAGCAGTTCTTCGTGCAGCACATCTTCAAGCTGGAACAAGAAGAGTACAATCACGAGGGCATAAATTGGCAGCACATAGAGTTCGTCGACAACCAAGATGCGTTGGATCTGATAGCCATCAAGCAACTGAACATCATGGCGTTGATCGACGAGGAGTCAAAGTTCCCCAAGGGAACCGATCAAACGATGCTGGCCAAGATACACAAGACCCACGGGAGCCATCGAAACTACCTGAAACCAAAGTCGGACATCAACACGTCGTTCGGATTGAATCACTTTGCCGGGGTAGTGTTCTACGACACCAGAAGCTTCCTCGAGAAGAACCGTGACACTTTCAGCGCCGACTTGCTGCAGCTGATCCACATATCGTCCAACAAGTTTCTTCAGGCTTGTTTCGCCGAGGACATAGGCATGGGCTCGGAGACGAGGAAACGCGCGCCCACGCTGTCCACGCAGTTCAAGAAGTCGTTGGACTGTCTGATGAGAACGTTGTGCAGCTGTCAGCCCTTCTTCATCAGATGCATCAAGCCAAACGAATATAAGAAACCGATGATGTTCGACCGTGGCCTCTGTTGTCGACAGCTACGATACTCGGGCATGATGGAGACGATACGAATACGCAGAGCCGGTTACCCGATCAGACATTCCTTTCCAGAGTTCGTCGAGCGTTATAGATTTTTGATCTCGGGCATACCTCCGTCGCACAAGGTCGATTGTCGCGCGGCCACCTCGAAAATTTGTCACGTAGTGCTGGGTAGGTCCGACTATCAGCTGGGTCACACCAAGGTCTTCCTCAAGGACGCCCACGACCTGTTCCTCGAGCAGGAACGGGACCGCGTGCTCACGCGAAAGATTCTGATACTGCAACGCAACATACGAGGCTGGGTGTACAGACGACGGTTCCTCCGCATGAGAACGGCTGCGACGGTGGTACAAAAGTATTGGAGGGGTTACGCTCAGCGACAACGATACAAACGCATGCGTATCGGTTACATGCGGCTGCAGGCTTTGATCAGGTCACGCGTGTTGTCGCACAGATTTCGACACCTCAGGGGTCACATCGTGGCGCTGCAGGCGCGCGCCAGGGGCTACTTGGTGCGCAAGATGTTCCAGAAGAAGCTGTGGGCCATCGTCAAGATACAGGCTCACGTTCGACGATTGATCGCGCAGAGACGGTACAAGAAGATCAAGTACGAGTATCGGCTGCACGTCGAGGCTCTGAGGCTCCGGAAGAAGGAGGAGAGGGAACTGAAGGATCAAGGGAACAAGAGGGCGAAGGAGATCGCCGAGCAGAACTACAGGGAACGGATGCAAGAATTGGAGAGAAAGGAGATAGAAATGGAACTGGAGGATCGACGGAGAATGGAGATCAAGAAGAATTTGATCAACGACGCGGCCAAGAAGCAGGACGAGCCTGTGGACGATAGCAAGCTGGTCGAGGCTATGTTCGATTTCCTGCCGGACTCTAGCAGCGAGGCTCCAACGCCCGCCAGGGAAACGTCCGTCTTCAACGATCTACCCGCCCCGAAAGCGGACCAACAGGAGATCATCAGTCCCATGCAAACCGCCTCCGAGGACGAGGAAGATCTGTCCGAGTTCAAGTTCCAGAAGTTCGCGGCGACCTATTTCCAGGGCAATATCACCCACCAGTACTCGAGAAAGCCGTTGAAGCACCCGCTGTTGCCTCTGCACACGCAGGGCGATCAGCTGGCGGCTCAGGCTCTCTGGATCACTATACTTCGTTTCACCGGCGACCTGCCCGAGCCCAGGTTCCACACGATGGACAGGGACACCACGTCGGTGATGTCCAAGGTGACGGCGACGCTGGGTCGAAACTTCATACGGAGCAAAGAGTTCCAGGAGGCACAGATGATGGGCGTGGACCCGGAGGCGTTCCTCAGACAGAAGCCGCGGTCCATCAGGCACAAGTTGGTCTCGTTGACCTTGAAACGCAAGAACAAGCTCGGCGAGGACGTCAGGCGGAAGCTGCAGGAGGACGAGTACACGGCGGACAGCTATCAGTCGTGGCTGGAGGCGAGGCCCACGTCGAACCTCGAGAAGCTACACTTCATCATCGGTCACGGTATACTGCGGGCGGAGCTCAGAGACGAGATCTACTGTCAGATCTGCAAACAGCTGACGAACAATCCCTCCAAGTCGTCGCACGCCCGCGGATGGATCTTGTTGTCGCTGTGCGTGGGTTGCTTCGCTCCATCGGAGAAGTTTGTCAATTATTTGCGCGCGTTCATCAGAGAGGGTCCTCCGGGGTACGCACCGTACTGCGAGGATCGGCTCAAGAGAACGTTCAACAACGGAACGCGCAACCAACCGCCCAGCTGGTTGGAGCTACAAGCTACCAAGTCGAAGAAGCCGATCATGCTGCCCATCACCTTCATGGACGGGAACACGAAGACCCTCCTCGCCGATTCGGCCACCACCGCCAGAGAACTGTGCAACCAATTGTCCGACAAAATATCTCTGCGCGATCAGTTTGGATTCTCGCTTTACATAGCGTTGTTCGACAAAGTGTCGTCGCTGGGCAGCGGCGGGGACCACGTGATGGACGCGATCTCCCAGTGCGAGCAGTACGCGAAAGAACAGGGCGCCCAGGAACGTAACGCGCCGTGGAGGTTGTTCTTCCGTAAGGAGATATTCGCGCCGTGGCACGAGCCGACCGAGGACCAGGTCGCCACCAATCTCATCTACCAGCAGGTGGTCAGGGGCGTAAAGTTCGGAGAGTATCGGTGCGACAAGGAGGAGGACTTGGCGATGATAGCAGCCCAACAATACTATATAGAGTACCACGCGGACATGAACGTCGACAGACTCTACACCCTCTTGCCCAATTACATTCCAGATTATTGTCTGACGGGTATCGACAAGGCGATAGACAGATGGGGACATCTCGTGCTACAAGCATACAAAAAGGTAAAAACTTTAACGATTGCTGATCGCTAATTGCAAATGTACCGTACAAGTTCTACGTGGAAACGTTTCTTTTTTTTTGCAGAGCTACTATTTGAAGGAAAAGGTACCTGCTCTCCGCGTCAAGGAGGACATAGTGGGTTACGCCAAGTTCAAGTGGCCATTGTTGTTTTCTCGCTTCTACGAAGCGTACAGGAATTCCGGGCCGAATTTGCCCAAGAACGACGTCATCATAGCTGTGAACTGGACCGGAGTGTACGTCGTGGACGATCAGGAACAAGTGCTTCTGGAATTGTCCTTTCCCGAAATCACCACCGTATCTAGTCAGAAGTAGGCAATTATCATTAGTAGAGATAGATTAGATAGAGGCTTCTTTGCCTTCGTAGAAAGGTGGATCTCCGGATCGATCGTTTCTTTCCTATTTACAGAACGAACAAAATATTCACGCAGACGTTCAATTTATCGACGGTGCGAGGAGAAGAGTTCACGTTCCAAAGTCCTAACGCCGAAGACATCCGCGACCTGGTGGTATACTTTTTAGAGGGTCTGAAGAAGCGTAGCAAATACGTGATCGCGTTGCAAGATTACAAAGCGCCGGGCGAGAGTTCGTCGTTTCTGTGCTTTCAAAAAGGTGACCTTATTACGTTGGAGGAGGAGAGCACAGGCGAGACCGTCCTCAACTCGGGATGGTGCATCGGGACGTGCGAGAGAACCACCGAAAAGGGTGATTTCCCAGCCGAGACGGTTTACGTTTTGCCTTCCCTGACCAAACCACCGAACGATATTTTGGTAACTCGATCGACCATCGGATATTACAATAATAATATAATTACACACACGTTTCTCTTTACGCTCGCTAAACTGACCGATCGAAAAATTCTTTACAGTCCTTGTTCAGCATCGAAGGAACGGAAAACGGTCGCAAACTGTACCCGCAACAAGTGAACGGAGTAGAGCCACGCGACAAGCCACACACGCTTCTGGAATACGCGATCGATCATTTCCGGTATGCTTCCGGTCTGCTTCCGGTCTGCTTCCGGTCTGCTTCGCATCCCCGTTAATCAAATTTTCTTTAAATTACAATGTTTCTTTTTCGTCGTAGAACACCGCCAAAGAGAACCATGTCGAAAGCGTTGACTTTGACGACGGCGCGACGCGGACACACCGACGAATTGTGGCATCACTCCAGAGATCCGATAAAGCAGCCGCTTTTAAAGAAATTAATATCGAAAGAAGAGCTAGCGGAGGAAGCGTGTTTCGCGTTCAATGCCATCTTGAAATACATGGGCGACCTACCGACGAAAAGACCGCGCGTCGGAAACGAGTACACGGACCTTATATTCGACGGTCCGCTGAAGAACGAGATCTTACGGGACGAGATCTATTGTCAAATAATGAAACAACTGACCGACAATCGAAATAGATTGAGCGAGGAGCGAGGCTGGGAATTGATGTGGCTAGCCACCGGTCTCTTCACCTGCAGCCAAAGTCTTTTAAAGGTACGCGTAATTACGTCGATTAAGAACGATAACGGAAACTCGTTCGTTTAAACTGCCTCGTTTACTCGTTTGCAGGAATTAACGTTGTTTTTGCGCACGAGGCGGCATCCCATATCTCAGGACTCTTTACAAAGGCTGCAAAAAACTTTACGTAACGGACAACGGAAGTACCCGCCGCACCAAGTTGAAGTGGAAGCTATACAACACAAAACGACGCAAATATTTCACAAAGTCTATTTCCCAGACGACACGGACGAAGTGTGTACTCGAACCGCGACCATCTATGTATGTTCTACATACATACGTATATGAAAATGTCTATTGTTTTATTGACAGGCGTTCGAAGTGGATTCGTCCACGAGAGCGAAAGACTTTTGTCAAAACATCGCGCAGAGACTAAATTTACGATCGGCGGAAGGGTTCAGTTTGTTCGTGAAGATCGCCGACAAAGTCATCTCGGTCCCGGAAGGCGACTTTTTCTTCGACTTTGTGCGACATTTAACGGATTGGATCAGAAAAGCTCGACCGTCACGCGACGGTATGTTTTCGATCATCATCGATTCAAATCTGATAATCGCGTCTGTTGCATAAAATTAACGTTTCACGCAGGTGTCTCGCCCCAATTTACGTACCAAGTCTTTTTTATGAAAAAGTTGTGGACCAACACCGTTCCCGGCAAAGATAGAAACGCTGATCTCATTTTCCATTTCCATCAAGAGCTTCCCAAGTTGTTAAGGGGTAAAAGATATTTCCTATTTAATGGACCGGTTATTTTATACCGCTTCATTTTTTCCTTCTTTCGTTGCCAGGATACCACAAATGTACTAAAGAAGAAGCATCGAGATTGGCTGCGCTTGTGTACAGGGTTCGGTTTGGCGAGAGCAAGCAAGAACTCCAAGCGATTCCGTAAGTGAAATACAATACATATACGATCCAAGGGAAGATTCGTAACTTTGTAATTTGATAGTTTTAACCAAGGAACAAATATTCACAGGCAAATGTTAAGAGAACTCATACCGGGCGATCTAGTGAAGGTACAAAGCTCCAACGATTGGAAAAGATCGATAATCGCAGCATACAATCAAGATGCTGGTAAGATGCACGAATTATGTTTCGACGTAACCTACCATCCATACCATTAGAAAGGCATCCTTTTTCTATTTCGATCACGGCTGATTAACGTAAATATTATGCGAAATAGGAATGAGCCCGGAAGATGCAAAGATAACGTTCTTGAAGATCGTTTATCGATGGCCGACGTTCGGTTCGGCGTTTTTCGAAGTGAAACAAAGCACGGAACCAAATTATCCGGAACTGTTGTTAATTGCGATTAATAAGCACGGTGTGAGCCTGATACATCCGCAAACGAAGGTAAGCAAGCTCTCGAGTCTCGCGAATAAACTAATTTTTCATCGACGGTTCGCGAATGTGTTTCAGGATATACTGGTGACGCATCCTTTTACCAGAATCTCAAATTGGTCGTCGGGAAACACTTACTTCCACATGACGATCGGAAATTTAGTACGAGGCTCGAAATTATTGTGCGAAACATCGCTCGGATACAAGATGGACGACCTTTTAACGTCGTACATATCGTTGATGCTCACCAATATGAATAAACAACGTACGATACGGATAAAGTAAATGCGACTTATCGCGACGAAACAAACATCGATGGTTCGGTAATCTTAATTACAAAACCTTCATCTTTTACTATCTATTGAAATTAATTTCGTACCGTTGCTAAAAATTTCTACAAATCCTTTGTGCATCGCCAACAACGTTCTCCGAAACTCTTCGAAACATTAAAAAGTAGCTTCGCAATAACAAATTCTATCTAGCAAGTAATATTTTATACATGAACGTGTTCGCGTTATAAATTGTATAACTTGTATACATATTGTATGTGTGTATACGTTACTAACTAGAGAACGCGATCGTCGCGTGATCATTTTCATACTCATCCGCTAATTTATAATTTAATTGTTACTATAATCAAGACGATAAGGGGAACCGTGTGATTCACGTGTACACAAATAATTAGCTGAAAAAATTGTATATGATTTATTTACAAATAAGATTTTCATATAGTTTTGTAAAATATTATTTTAATATACTATAGGAGATATAATTAAAGAATTTCACGCTCAAACGTATTCTCTGTCGCTTCGAGACAAAAGACAAAATTGTGTGCAATTTAAAACTATGTACGATCGAAAGAATCCCAAGTCGACGAAAATTCTTCCAACACTTGAGCACTGAGAAATTTCTGTACGTATGCGCACGTACGTACACGTTTCAAAATTCTTTTCCGATCTAACGAATTACAATGATTAATTCATTGATTATCCGTCCAATGATACATGTAAGGATGTAATTATTATTATTATTATTATTATTATTATTATTATTATTATTATTAATTCGCAATTTATTACTGTGAATAAAGATAATCGTGTTCTTCAGGTACTCGGTGCAAATTTTAATCGTGGGTAAATTCCCATGGAATACATATACCGACATTCCTCTTTTACAATGGATCTCTTCA
The DNA here is from genome assembly GCF_013123115.1 of Colletes gigas. NCBI lineage: Eukaryota > Metazoa > Arthropoda > Insecta > Hymenoptera > Colletidae > Colletes > Colletes gigas. The sequence continues at coordinate 119,310 of NW_025106641.1, forward strand.
GGAAGACAATTCCCAAAGCGATCCTATCTCGCTTCCTGCTGTTGATGATTATATTCGATGGTATCTAGAAAAAAGCTTGTACCGATTCGATGATGCCGAGAGAAGCCAAGAAACGAACCATTTTCATACTATTGCACACTCGTGGCTTTGCACCTTCATTTCGCTAAATTTAAATACCGTTTAAAGGCGAAACTTTATTATCGTTAGAGAGTATAATTTCTATTCCCGTGCAATGCCCCTCTCCACTCTCCTCCCCTCCGGTAATCGAATAAGATACGTTTACAAGCGTTCTACATATAATCGCAAACAATTTAATAATTTTTAGGCATTTTTCTAGTTTCAACGATATCGTTTAAACAACAACGATGAATTCGCATTTCTTCGACGCACTCATTGCCTTACAAAATGTCTTTGATGCATCGTTTCAACGCGTTGACTACCACCTGCGATCACCGATGACCAGCACTTGAAACTTACGTGTTTCAAACTCGTCCGCAACGAAGGAACTAATTTCTGTAAACTAATTATATAACACCGCCTGTCGTTAGGAACGCTGCAAGATAAGAAGTACCGAATATTTCTATTTTTTTTTTTACATCGGTGGCAGTCAACGCTTCGAATCTTGGGACTTGGAGATAACACGAGTCATGGAACAACGACTTTACTCTATAAATCTTTCTAATTTATTGCAAAATCGTACGGAGACAACAAAACGTATACGGATAGGTTTGTTTTCCTCTTGTCTCGACCCGTGAAAAATGCACCGATGCGTACGTACGTTTTTTAACACTATTTCTATCCTGGTTTTATGCGTATCTAGTCCGACGAAAAGGTGTCGTTTGCATTCGAACGCACATAAATATTTTTATAAATGGTTAAACTTAAAAAGTAACCTCTTCTAGTTAAAATTGTTGTAAAAGGTGTCTTTCGACGTTTGATAGAAATAGTGTTAAAGGTAGCAGAAATGAATAAAAAAAAAAAAAAAAAAGCGTGCACAGTACTTTGATGATACGTTAGAGAAGCAAACCGAAGATTTCACCAGCGAAATACGCGATACGAAAATTCTGATAATAAATAGCAATCGTCAAGGTGAAACCACGATACCCGAACACCACGGAAAATTAATTCGAGTAGCGTCCTAACGACTTTGCTTTTCACGTTCTCCCACGTTAAAAACTAAAGTTACATATTTCTATGCCATGCGAACCAGTCTTGCGAAACTTATACAGACGTATGGCGTTTGGATGTTCACTGTTCATTGTGTCTCATCGTTCTGGCGAAAAACGAAAAAGCGCGTGGTTCTTACAAGATCGAAATTCTTGACGGTTGAAAGGACGATTTCTCTTTCGCAAGAGTATAACGTAGGAAAATGTGGTATAAAAAACAATGAAGATAAAATTTCCAATTTCGCGCGAGAGCCAGTTTCTTCGTACTGTACGCGATAATAAAACCGGCCTCGTAGAGCCGTGTCAATGTATAAATGTACAAAATATGAGTCGAGAGCACGCAAAGAAAATTAAAAAAATAAAAATACCCGAGCGAATATCTGCAGGGTAAAGGCAGCCGCCAATCTACTATATATATATATGAAACATATTTTTTAATAAACATATTAATAGCTGCCTTTACCCTATCCAGAGCGCTCACTTGGAAACTTTACACCTAGATGTCTAAAAAAAAAACAACGGATTTTTAGGATAAACGTAATATTGTTCCTGAAACGGCGTTGTTTTCAAGACACTTGAGACGCAAAGTTTCTAAATGTATACATACATAGTACCGTTTGCATCGCAATGTTTCCGGTATCGCAGTCAAATTGAAATCAAACAGGATTCCGTCGTAAGCGCGAGACTTTAATCTTGCGGGAACGAACGTGATCATCGACGTCGAATGCACAACCAGTTTCAGCGATCGATATGCAATTGCACGGACCAGGCCGCAAAAGTTTTTCGTCTTCTCTCTCTCTCTCTCTCTCTCTCTCTCTCTCTCTCTCTCCCCCCCCCCCCTGCCCCTGCCCCTGCCCCCGTTCTCTGATCCACGCGTATCGCGGCTAAATATTCACATTCGTAGAAAGCTTTTATAATCCTAGGAGTGCTATAAATTATTATTTTCTCTCTGTGTAAATCTGTATCAACACTTAAAGCTAAGAACCTACCGGTAAGGTTGCGGTATATGAACATAGGGGAAACAATACACGGCACATTGTACACGGTTCCGGACTCGAATAGGTTATGTTCCGCGGGAGGATGATAGGCAACGTAGCGAGACATCCGCTACGTGGTCTTGGTATTGTCTAAACGTTTCGTCGCGACGGCGTTCTCGTCGCCGACCGGTAACTGGTCGTTGTCGTCCTGATCGGCGATTCGCGGACGAGCAACGTTCGTGCAACGGACAGCGTTCGTCTCGCTGCGCCGTAAACTTTGGTGATGCGCGGTGTAATTGTCTAGGAAACATCAGAGACCCGGCTGGGGCGGTTGATGCGTGTTCCAGGGTACGTCGGCGATCGCGGGCGGCATACTGGCTTGATTGTGCATGGAGCGCGGGGCTCTCATGATCTCGTCGGCCGGCGGACAGTGGGGTCGGGGTCCTGGCTCCGGGGTGTAGGTGAACGTCAAACCGGTCGCGTAAATGATACCGTCGTTGCGTACCAACGAGACGGGCACTTGCGTCGGTTGCCTGACCCAGAGCCACTCGCCTCTGAACTGCGATATGTCGGGCACCACGCAAAGCATGCTCTCCTGGCATCTGTACATAGTCTCGGCCTCCACGTCGCCGAACCACACCTGAAGATTCGGCGTGAAATTGTCGCCGGTGAGTTCCAGCATGGCCACGTCGCCGCCGCCGTTCAAGTGCAAGCTGTGAACGAGGGGCACGGGCGTGACCGGCGACCTGACCGGTCCCATGCCCTCGAAGAACTGATACTCGGCCTTGTCGGTGCTGATTATCGTCCAGCAAGCACCGTCGTTTATCATCTCTTTGTTCGCCTCCTTCGGGCACGGCGTGGCCTGGAATTGTATTATGCGTTCTTGGGACAGACAGAGGTACATGTGATCCGTGTCCTTCATGTAGAAGGCGCATTTGTGCAGCTGCGAAACGGGATCGTCGGCCTCCAGACTGGCCATCTGCTTGTCCACCTTACGGATTACTAACCGCGGCAACGCCATTCCCGTTACGGAGCATACCAATTTCACCGTACTGCCGTAATGCACGTAACCGTCCCGCACTTGAAACTCCTCCGACTCGCTCTCGTTGTCGTCCAGCAGGTGTATCGTGAACGCGCCCCATTGCGTGGAACTCGCGTGGAAGTTTCCGTTCTCCACGTGAAGGTAACGCGTGCTCACCGTCTGCGATCGCAACCGATTGAACAGCGCCACCTTCGTGCCGCTCGCTATACAGAGATCGGCGTTTTTCAACGACTGCTTCTTCTTCGACGGTTTCGAGATCACTTTGATCCTTTTGCTGTGAAACACGCCTATATCGTGACCGCTACCGTAAAACATCTTCACCGAGAGCATAAAGTGTTTCCGTTTGTCCGAGTCGGATATGTACAACGTCTTCGCCGCGCAATACTGTTTCCCGTTGTTCAGGTCCAGCTGTTGCATGTCCTGGTCCGAGTTACCGATCCCGATGAACGCGCAGAGCTGCGCCGATTGCTCGCTCTCTCCCTCGCGAAGCATCTGTTCTTGCCGCATCCTCCAACCGTCGCCGAACAAATAAATACACGGCGGAGGACAGAAGAACCGTTTCTCGTTGCCGTACGACTTCTGCGCGACCTTCGCGTGAAGGATCACGATTACCATGTCGCTTCTGTCGCGCAAGTAACGCTCCATTGCTTCCCGCGTCAACCTTTGATCTTGATGGTCGGGTCTGTAGACACCGGATCCAAACCGAGGATAAACCGACATGACCGAAGTTGGGGAAGGAGGTGATTGCATTCCATGCGCCATCGTAGGCAACCCAAACTGGTGTGGCATATTTAACTTCCTTCTTCTACTCGCTTTACGGTACCACAGAATCGCTAGGTCGGCTGCGTACTATCCTTGTCATCCGTGCATGTCATAATTGCCTCTGCAGCTTTACCTGAAATAAATTCAGTTGTAGACAATTACGATACCGCAGAGTTCCCTTCTGCCGGAATCTGGTTGCATAATCGACGAATTATTTATGAACAAAAAAAAAAACGTTACATAAAAAAGAAAAGCTAAGAGAAGAGCCACCATTGTTATATCGGAAGGACAAGTTGTTAAATCGAATTGAGAAGAAACACGGTAGCAAAACCCTCAATTTGTTCTAGAAAGTCAAGTGTAATTTGAAGAATACGTCGTAACGTTGTGTAGTATAATACCAAACAGTACCTTGTTATTATTTACACGCGTTTGAATAGATAGAGAAACGTACACGAGTCTTTGCTCGCTTAAAGCTTTAGCGTGAGAAAGATTTTTGTTTTTCACGATACAAGATGTAATTAACTTAAGGTATCTTTCTTTAAACGAGCTACCAAGAATTGCTAGTCTTAGTACAGGAAAGAGGAAACACGCATATATACTGTGGGAACCTAGCTGAGCTCATTTTTCCTGCATGAATTAAATCACCCTCGTTCATTGTGTCTATACAACCGTGCCTGTGTATTTCTAAGCATAAAGTCAGTCTACTAATTTTATAGTATTTTCTATACTTTGTTCCAACAATTTTTATTTTTAGAATCATTTTTATCGCGCCTATCGTCGTACGTGATAAACAAAATGACTATTGTTAAAAAAAAAAGCTCGCATAACACCTATATATATTTTACAAAATAATAGTAAAACACGTACGAGCATGATATTCTACGGAAAAGAGAGACTCATATTTCCTGGTAACGCTCGCTATGCCAATTGTCTGACAACAGTTGCATACATATGCTAGTAACGCTTAATTAAATGCACTAAAAATAGATGCACGAATATGTTTATTCCAAGTAAAATCGATATAGCGGAATTGGATGTATATTACAATTGCTGAAATGCAAAAATGCTTAATACGTAAATAGTAAATCAATTTAAATTTTAGAAATTTCATGTGTACATGATTACTATTACGCATACTATCGCATACTATCAATTATAACGAACACAAGAGCAAATAAAACACGAGAGCAAAAAAATTTTGTCTGCTAAAAGTGAAATGTTTGAACAAGTTATATAGTCATTATGATAACAGAAATGAAATATTATACTTCTTCTCTGTGTATCTTCCACCACAATAAATAGTCCAAGAATGTTTTGCAAATAAAAAAGTTATTTAATCTACCCCTCGAACGATTATTAAAATACTAACAGTCGTTTATTTACCTTTTCGGCGCAGGAAAAAGGTTACGCCGAACAGAAACAGGTTACGTTCTTAACACTCACCTCATTTTCTATAACAGCTGAAATCCAAACATAAATCCCAATGCATTTTCTAAATTGTCGTTTAATCACAGATATCGTGTTGTTCGTCGATCTTTCACTATTCGCAAATCCCTTTGCGTCCTCGTCGCTTATTCTCCCTAATCCATTCAAAAAACACCTGTTCACTTTCCGAATTTTCCGAACAGTCTTGCCAACCCTCGCAAACTTCTCTCGCCGCGCGCGGCACTTTAAATCCAAGATGCAAATATGTACTACGTTTCGAACCACCGAATGAAACTGTTATAATTACAGTCGAAAATACGATACGTTACTTTTATATTTCGAAACCATGATTTAGATGATCGTCGAGCCGACTGCGAATCGCAAACACTCGGTTCGTCGAGCTGACCAAAAATTACACAACCTTCTCCGACGATATTCGCCGAGTAACTAAGTTCGAAACGACAACGTAGAGTTATTACTACCGCGTAAGTGGCTGTACCAGGAACGTACCAACGGAGGGTAGCACGGTCCTTGAGATCGAACTGAATTTCTCGATTCGCTCAACTATTTTTAATTCTCCTTTCTCGTCGCGTACAATAAACACACGACCAAGTAATTGCGTTCGAGCTACTAAAATAAAATGGAAACAGTTCAAAGGAAAGATTAAACGCTCGAATGTAGTTTTCTCGATCGAATCGCTTCGAATTTTTCGCAAAATTGTAACTTGAATTTCTGGAAGAGAAAATAATCGTTCGACTTGTAATGTATCTGGGAAGTTTCAACGACAATCTCCATTCCTTGGACAATTTAATTCAAAGTTCGTCGATAGCTACCCAGGGGTTTCGATGTTTCGTTACGTCACTGAGCTGCAGATTCTATTGTTTTACTGTTGTACAATGGCCTGGTCGACCCAAGCGCCTCCAGTTTCCCCTCTTGTTCCCCACCTGACGTGAGCTACTCCCCTCCGCCCCGTAGGTGCCGTGGAATTGCTGCCGCAAAAGGATGTTGGGGTTACCCTGGGGGGCGTGGGAAAAACCTGCTGTGGGAAAGAGTGGGTGGCCTCTACCTCACTTCACTTCTCTGATGATGACGATACGATATATACATCATGACTGCGAGTGTGTGTACGCGCATGGAATACACGAGGAAACACACAAGCACATTCACGTATTACGTTACGTATTTGTATAAGAGTCACACGATGACCAAGAGGCTGATACTGCGTAATATAGGACGAATGCGCGTGGATAAGCAAACTAACGCGTTCTATGCACTTATTGTTTACCTAATACTAACCGAGAATCTGATTTAAATGTAGCAATAAAAATTATACTTTTAAAATCTATGTTTTATCAAGTTTTTTCGTCCCCTCTGTATCACGTACATATTTTGTACATTGTCTCGTTGTATTTTGTGGAGAAATTCTTTAAAAAAATTACATGTACTTCCCATATATCGTTCTTACTGCAACATAAGTAGTACTCGGAGTTGAATAGAAGAAACTTCTTTATTCAACATTTTTATATTGCTATAGTTTTTCATTACGTACGCAATTTATGTAAGCTTTACCGTAGTACTTACTAAAGCAAAGATAGTATTCAAAGACAAGATTGTTCGAAAACGTAGCCGTATGCGTTAAGATAGAAGTTTTAAATGTGTTATTTTCTAAAAACGATTTCGATAAAACACCCAGTGAAGCAAAATGGAAATTCACGTGATTGTAACGTATTCTTCTAAATATATGTATTTTACTCGACCAGATTATTACTTTCTTCGACCAGCAACCTCGTACGAAATGTCCGAGTTGTATTATCTTTAAAAATGTTGCCGTATTCTACGAATAATGGAAATGTGTAAGGTCTTACTCTTTAAGCGCGTGTAACGTGTGCAAGTGTATTGTTTCAGTAATCAGCTGACCGGTACGGTGCGATGTCGATATGTGCAAGTCGTTGTGTTTGCAAGCCCGAGTAAGTACTTACACGTTAATACTCTGTAAAATAAAAAATCCAAGGACTCGTGACATTAATACATATGTAAAGAATACACTAGTAAAGAATACAATTAGCTTTAAATGCAATAAATATTTCATATTTAAGCATCTACTTGTTATTTAGGTTATGAATAATCGAAAACAAATATCGCGATCAATTGTATAGTTGCAATTAAATCGTAAATATAATATACACAGTATATTGCACATCGTATATATTTATTTGTATGGAACGTAATGTTTGTTTTGTAGGCTTCTTGACATACACAATGGGTGTTTATGGGCTTTGGCGTTTACTTGATGCAACAGGAAAGGAAGTTCCTTTGCATACACTGGAAGGAAAGGTCCTGGCTATAGGTAAATTTAAATAATTCTAATTATACAAATACTTGCTTCTGTTGAAAATGACAAGATTATAAAATTTTATAGATATATCCATTTGGATACATCAGATATTACAAGGATATCAAGACCGCTTTGGCAACCCTAAGCCTAATGCACATCTTATTGGACTATTCTTTAGAATATGCAAGCTTTTGCATTATAAGATCAAACCAGTTTTTGTTTTCGACGGGGGTGTACCGATGCTTAAAAAGGATACAATTGTAAATATAAATATGTATATTTAAAAATAATGTATTCTATAATTTAGAGATTTGTATTGTAGATTTCTCAGGGAATAACAGATATGAAAATAATGTTTCATTGTAATGGCAATTAATGAATTCGATTTAACTTTCTAAACAGCAACTATCGTGTGTCTGAAATAATACCAAGTATATTGTATATGTGTGTATTCATGAAACTGTACTTTTATCTCGACTATAACATTGTCTGTACATAATTAGTTTGCTGTGGGAACCAGGTAGTGAGAAAAGAGGCTCTTATTCTTTTGTATTCACAGGCCTTGCGCAGGAAGCTGAAATCTATTGCCAAGAATAAAGCCCAACAGATGAGGATAGAATTAGTAAATAACTTGATAAAGCATTCTGTAGTAAAAACGGTTCTTAATAGAGACGAAGAAAATGTTAAAAAAAATTCTCCCGAGAAAGCATTAAATTTGCAAAATAAGCAGGACAGGGACGATATGTTTAAATTACCAAACTTGCCGAGCGCGAGCAAAACGGAATCAAATTATAGCGACGATTATGATTCCGATTCGTCTGTTTGCTCGAGTCCACGGAAGCAAACAAAATGGGCTGGAAATATTCACAATGTAGATGTGACTGGTAGTGAATTTAAAGCCCTACCGGCCGATGTTCGTTATGAAATTCTCACCGACTTGAAAGAAACGAGGAAGCAAAGCTCGTGGGGCCGTTTGCATGAAATGCCCGAGGAAACGCATGAATTCTCTGGATTCCAAATGAAACGTTTATTGAAACGTAGATTGGTTCAAACGAATTTAGAAGCCGCGGAAAAAGAAATGGGAGGAAAAACACTCACGTTGGACGAATTAAATAAATTATTGATTGAACAGGGTATAAATACCAGTGATCGGAATTGCACGTATCGCGTTGCCGCCGACAGTTCAACTAGATTAATTTATATTAGCGATAAAAATTCGTATATGAAGAGCAATAATAGCAACGATGACAATGAAAATGCTCCCGCCAATAATGCAGACGAGATGGAAGAACCTGTACCTGGTACTAGCAAACCTGTACCAATTTGCGAAGATATAAACGAATATGATTTCGATGATCAATCGGACAGTGATGATTTCGAAATAACCAATACGAATAATTCAAAGTTAACGATAGAAGAAATGAGTAGCGATTCTGAATCGGAAATAGAATTGAACGAATCACGACCTCTGTCGAAAAAGTATTTCGGAAAAAATACATTTAATCCTGCATTATTATATATGCTGGAATACAGCGGATTGACGGAAAAACAAATTCTTACGCTTCTTGAACAAAATAAAAGGAACGATCGTAAACGTATCGAATGCATCCGGTTCCCGACGGAATCGCAACAATCTGATTCTCTTAAAATACAAGACTGCGAAAACAAAGATGCGAATGTATCGCATACGCGACAAATAATTTCGGCATCCAAAGATGATAAAGAATTTGCAGATTCTGCAGAATCGACGGAATCGTTTTCTACGCCACAGACTGAATTATCCGAATCAAACACAGAATCGAATATGAACGTGTCGTCGTGGACGCCCGACGTGGTTTCAAATGCTTCGAACAACCAACAAGATAAATCGATAGAAACAACGGTAATTAGTTCGGCGGATTCGGATTCGGATTCCGATTCGGATTCCGATGATTTTGTGGAAATAGAAGACGTACCGATACCAAACGTGGATATCTATGATAATAAAAAGAATTCGAATCAAGGTATCCAAATAACGTTTAGGTCTGATCAGAAAATGGAAGATGATATATTTGCCGACGTGTTTCGAACTCCAAACAGCGAATTAAATTCTGAAGTAAAGTTTCCGAAGGCATCATTCTCTGATCAATTACCTGATAAATCAGTAAATTGCATTTCCGATCGTCAACGAACATTAGAAGATAAAGTTATCCTAGAGGAACAAGTTGCACAAATATCAACAGATGAAATTGAAGATGAACAATTACCCGACACAATGAATAGCAATGATATTGAAATTGAGTCTATAGAAAATGATGTCGCTAGCGAAGATAAGAATATACAATTGGAAGAAAATGAAACGACAGTAGCGAACAGCATAGAATGTACAACTAATGTTGAAACAAATAGCGCAGAGATTACAAATATACAAGATGATGCGAGTGTAGGTATGTCTGCCAATGAATCGAGGAAAATAAGTCCCCTACCCATGGACGAGAACGAATTGTTATCTATGAAAGTACGCATATATTAATTTAGATTCGTCATTTTTAAGTATAAATAAGAGTCAAGTAAAATGTTTCTAATATATTTTTCCTTCAGACGCGATTAGAGAACGAGCAAACAGAATTAACGGCAAACATTGGTAAATTAGATAGACAAGGTACTGATATTTCGCAGCAAATACGTATCGAAACACAGGTATAACGATAATAAATAACCGACAGAATAACACCATCTTTTAAGAAAATGTAAAAGCAACCGTTTATCAACAGGAACTGTTACGATTATTTGGTATACCATATATCGTGGCACCTATGGAAGCGGAAGCGCAATGCGCATTCTTAGAACAAATTCACCTGACCGATGGTACAATTACAGACGATTCGGATATTTGGCTCTTTGGAGGGCAATGCGTTTACAAAAATTTTTTCAATAACAATAAGAAAGTGTTACAGTATTGTTACAGCGACATCGAGCATCATTTCAGTAATATCAATTATGATGCATTTCTCATCGAACGATAAAAGCATTGGAAATATTTAAGTAAAGAATAATATTATTTTTCAGAATTAACGCGAAACGAAATGATACGACTAGCACTTTTAGTTGGTAGCGATTATACGGCAGGTTTAACCGGAATCGGACCTGTCACCGCATTAGAAATACTAGCAGCATTCCCATCGGAAGGAGATGATTTATTGCAAAGTTTAACAAAGTTTTGTTCGTGGATGGCTCGTGGTAGAGTCGCGGGTCCCGGAAAAGCTAGTCTACGGAATAAATTGCAAAATATAGAAATTCATAAAGGTATGGGAAATTAAGAGTGTTATTTTCATCTTTGCTCTCTAAAATTAATTCGTTATTTCGTACACAGGATTCCCAAGCCAAGCCGTCGTACAAGCATATCTTTTTCCTGCGGTGGACGAATCGAGAGAGGGTTTCACGTGGGGCAAACTCAACACGGTAGTTTTGTCAGATTACACGAAAAGAAAATTTGGCTGGACCAAAGAGAAATTCGAGAAAATTATGTCGCCTCTATTGAAAAGACTGGAGGAGAAAGAGAGTCAGAAATTGATATCCGCGTATTTTAAAGCGCAGACCGTCCCAAAATCGATCCAAGTGAATTTGAGCAAACGAATACAAAAAGCTGTGGAAAAATTGAAGAATCCGAATGCAGAGGAAGAGTCCGAAAATACAGATAGCATGGAACGAGAAATTAAGAAAATGAAATACAAACCTGCTACTAAAAGTCGGAGGAAGAAGAAGAAGAAGAAGACGGAATCGATAAGCAAATCAAATCTAGCGGATAGTCCCAAGTCTGATGTTATAAATGTCACTGTCACTAGCGATAAATACGTCCAAGAAATTATACCGCAAAGAGAAAAGGATAAAGCAGCCGCTTTGAAGAAGAAATTAAATGCGATCGAAGTTTTTCGAAAATCGAAACAAGGATTGAACAAAACGAAAAAAGTGAAACGTTGCATAAGGAAAGTAAAAAAAGAGGCTGGCCTTTCGGAAAGCGACAGTAGTTCGTAATTGTGTATCGTAATGTAGAGCAAGTTACTAGCTAACAAGCACGCGTATTATAAATCCTAGTGAAATATATTAATGAATTTAACCAACATCAACCCTCGTTCAGTCAGACTGAATGCACATGTACAAAGTGTTAAATAAATTATTTTTCTATAATTCAGCGTTTGCTTTCTTCGAGAGATTTAATAAAATATTAGGTACAGATGATCTTTTACTAGATACAACGATCGAACTTAATACTATAGTTAAAGTAGTGTATAAATAAATAGTAGGTTCATCTTTTGAAAATACTGTAAATATACCAGAAATTTTTATTTGCAGGCTTGTATAGAAATTCAAGCTATGACTTTTGGTCGCTGTTCAGCGAACGTTTTAGATTCGTCTCGAAGTTCTTTTTGTTGTATTTTTTGTACATCGATTCTCAGTTTGATCGTTAGAGCTTCCTCTGTGCATCTACTGTATATCTGCCTATGCTACTAATACTTTTGTAAGAAACTGCTTTGGCAGGCGTATAAAGGTAACTACGTAATTTGTAACGAGGTATTTAGAATTGTACCGGCTCGTTTGTCGATGATCCTTTATCGAACGTTGTTGGTTTAATTTATATCTCGTGTACACCGGATTTGAGTATGAAAACGTTTACACGTCACCTGTTCCGACTCATTGTCAATTAACACGTTTTGTCTATTAGCGGATAAGAAACATAGACCGTAGATAATTGTTTAAAAGCCAGCGGTTTTTCCTTGTCTGCGGGGGTCAGAAATGGCAAATATTTTGCCGTTTTCGTTCGTCACAGCCGTGATGGCGCTACCGATGCCCGAAAATGTAGCGACGTTATGGCCGATACTCGATAAATAGCTCAACACGCTCGGAGAAAATCCTTTCTCGTTTTGTACCTCCATTGGCATTAGCTGCAATTTCGAATCATCGTTGTTAATTATCGCGGATCGTGCAACATCCGTCGATCCTCGATAGAATTGTAACTCACCTGATGGTGAATTCTAAGCGTCTCGATCGCTTCTTTTATATTGTATCCCGACCAAAGGTTCAATACCATTCCGATCGCAACTCCGGACGTGATTTTACTGCCGCCTGCGGCCCCAATTATCAAACGGACATTCCTCCTTTCATCTACCTTTAGAAACAAAATAAAAAGTCTCGCTGGTATTGCATGCCCAGAGCGTCGATGCATTCGCTTTTACACGTACAATTTCACTCGACCGACATTGTATACGATTACGCAACGTCAACGACTCGAAATGATCTCGCATCGTTTCTCGGAACCATTCGGACAATTAGATACAATATTTCAGAAAACGCATACTCGCTAAAGCAAACAACGAAGCGGACATATTCAAATTCTAACTAAGGGGGACTAATTTAATTATATCATATAATAACGATTGTTACTTTCTACCGTTATACCAAATAATTTAGTTAATTTGTTTGCTCAAACAATGGAGTTTTGACTTTTACTATGAGTAATTTCTAAAATAAAAGCAAGCAACGAGATAGTATCGTTAGTTCAACTTACTACTATCGTCGGGCTCATAGAGCTCAGAGGTCTTTTCCCGGGACGAATGAAATTTGCCGGCGAGGGAGGCAGATCGAATCCATTTGTTATATTCGGGGAACTAAAATCGTCCATCTCGTCGTTGAATATTATCCCCGTCCATTTGGAACGCTTCATCGCGCCGAAACTGGTCGAGTAAAAGTACGACATCAGGAGACATTAATCCTCTAGCGTTTATCTACATAAACTGGCTTACACTTGATTTATGGTCGAAGTCACTGATACAGCTGATCCATCGGGTGCCAGTACAGAAACGTGGGACGTCCCAGAATCCTCTGGCGTGGACATAACGGCGCCATAATACATCGGATCGTTGTTCGTCCTATCATCTTTTATCTTCATTCGGATCGCATCCGCGTAGTCGATGGACGTCAAGTTCGCTACTAATGCCTCTACGAAAAGATTATTATTCGTAACGGGCCAACGGCGTAGTTAGAATTCGGTCTTGTAGGGGCCAAAAATGTTAAATAAAAATTTAATTACTTATTTTTTAAGCACGCATCATTGTACCGTTGAACGTTATTAATTAGAATCGGTGAAAAAAACAGTCATAGAACGTTTCAACGTTACGAATAAATGACTGCACATTGGTTTCACGGTGCATTGAATGTAACTAACTTGAACGTTGCTAGTTTTCCTTACCGCGTCGCGACAATTGACGCCACTGAACTATACTCGTAACAGTCATTAACGCCTTTAATAGAAAAAAAAAAAGAAAGAAGAGTTGAACAGAATCAGCGCGAAGCACGCGAAGCACGCGAAGCACGCGAAGCACTCAAGTGCCTGCCATTCGACGGATACAGTTTACCCACCCGTTTGTAATCTTCGAGTGGCGGCGACCATTCATCACAAAGTAGAATATGTATGTATGTATGTATGTATGTATGTATGTATTTCCTTCAAGTTCTATTAACTTTGCGACAATCGCGTTCGCTTAAAACGTACGTTTATCAGCCACTTTTATCTAAGGAAGGACTTTGTTACGCAAGATTACAAAGTCATTGTTTCTGATCTATCATAAGTGATTGATCACGATCAATTATTTTTTATTTCCCTTTATGTACGGTCCGCTGATGACTACGCAATAACGGAAATCTTCGACTCACCGATATTGCCGTTCGGGTCGTAATCAGGATCGGCTAATTCGGTTCTTCTGGCGTACGCCCATTTGAACGTCTCGACGAATCGCTGCCACATGACACCCTCGTCGCTGACGGGCACCAATCCGTTCAGAACGTTCATTATGAAACTGAGAATCGCCCCTGAACCCGGTGGCGGAGCGGTGTACATCGTCAAGTTTCCGATCTTCGATTCGATCGGTTTCCTCCATTTTGCTCTACAATTACAAATATACAGGGTAAGTAATTTTTTTCTAAAGAACATTCACAAGTTTTTGTAATAAACAATGTAATTTTTTTATTCGTGGTACTCTAATATGGTTTACGTCTACCATATTTCTGTCGTAACATGGAATATTTTCAGAAGAAAAATATAATTTTCCAACATTGTTTTCTACGAACGCTTCCCGATTAGCCTGGTGACGAATGAAGAAGATACGCTCTATGGGAGTCGAGGTTGACCATGTTGGAATCTAAAAGCAATTCAACGTTTTAAGCGGGTAAATGAACCTGTAATTTTGTAGATCTTGCTTGGTGATGATGCCTTTCATCGCCCTGATCTCTTCGACCAGAACGTCGCCTAGGGTGCCGTTGTAAAATATGTCCGATCCGTGTTTCGCGATCAGTTTCAACGTTTCCGCCAGGCGTGGTCGTTTTATCCTGTCACCTACCTAACGGTAATTAAACGTTAAATATCGATCGACGCATATCGCAACAAAAGGGTAGATTCACTGTATACATATGTATACAAAGAGTGTTTCACCTTCCATGTGGAGTTGGTGGCTGGGTCAATGAGTATCTCCGCCAACGAGCTCTCCGCTTTTATAAGCGACTCTTTGCGAGCCAAATATCCGGCCAGGTAATCGTTCACGAGCGATCCAGTGACGCACAGAGAAATGGTTGGTTCGAACAACATGGACCACGGCAGTTTCCCGTATTTTTTATGGGCTTCCATGTAGCCATAGAGCTCGCCCGGCACCGCTATCGACAGACCACCTTCGACAAAACACGACCGATATAAAATCGTACGAATCGGAAACGAAAGCCGTTCATTAAATAATTCATAATACTGGATAGTCTCTTGATACGAGATCGGTTTAACGGATTATACGAACGATTAATGGCGTTCCGTGTAAAGCAGAGTCTATCAAGCCTCAAACTGATAAAAGATTTATGTTCCTGAATTCTCAAATATCTTTATATTTTAATTCAAGTATCTTTATTTCGATCTAAAGAATTCCTTGTTGGACTTTTCTATTATTGACTTTATCGATAACGAAGATTTCCGAAAGAAAGACTCGCGATACGCTAATTTGTTTGCTTATTCGACCAAGATGATCGATGCGATGTTTCTTTATCTCTTGCAATGGCTCGTGAAAGTGAGAACATAATTATTCCTCGTTATATCGAGAATGAAAACCAGGTAAACTATGTATATGTATACCGAGTAAAGATAAACAAAATGCCTCCCCCTCTCTTTTCTTTATCTTTCGTAGGACCGTTGATATCGATTCACGCTAAACCTATCTTTTATCAAAGAATTTTTGCTAAATCAATTAACCGTTTTCATGTAAGTTTTTAAGATCAACCCACGATAGGACCCAGCATTGATATGTTCCGTGTGTCATAGCTATTGCACGATGCTTGCATGCCGATATTAGTAACAAGGTCAACTACCTACCATACATCGACAAGCTAAGATCGCCTTGAAACATATTCTCGTGCGCCCCTGACGGAGCCGTTTCGCGGGCGTCCAGATAATCCGCAGTCTTGGTTCGAGCGTTCCAAATCGTCATTAAGAATCCACCTCCTAATCCCATGCTACGATACGATAAGGAACAATCTCGTGATTAAGGTACCGCGACCTGGGCCCTGGTAATTAGGGGGAGGGCTGTGTTTACCTGTGCAAAGAAGCGACTCCCTCGCAAAGAAGCGCAGCTATGGCGGCGTCCACGGCGGAGCCGTCCTTCTTGAGTATGTCGGCGCCGATCTGCGCGCATTCTTGCCCGTTCGTCGACACAGCACCCTTGCAAACACACCGATAAATACAATCATTGACATTCTTCCTCCGACAAAACTAATAAAGAACGTTATCCAACTGTTACACGACGCCGATGGAACTTTGCGTGCTGGCAAACCCGTTTCAGGTTACACCTGGCGCGTGTCTTTTCGTACTTGGAAATGTGTGAAATCATCTTTCGAATTTAGGACTGGAGCACCGTACCATCGAACAACGTACGCGAATAATAAAAAACTTTCATCGTAATTGACGTACAACGGTCGAGTAACGTTTTTTAAATTAACACGTTCGCTACCACGTGTCGCGTATTCGTGACAGGCCAACGGCTTCAAACAAACGAGGTATACACGCTATCGAACACACACTGTCGCGTTAAAAATATTCACCGATCAATTGTAATTCTCAATAAATATATCTACATACATAAGTACGTACTTACATATATTGGCCAGAATGTTTAGAGCGGTGGTAGCGAAAGTGTTGCCATCAGATACATTCAACAATTGCGGAACATCAACGATTATCTATGTTGTATTTTACCATTGTGTACTCGCCGTAATTTTCTTTGGCCCGAACATTGTCATTTTCTGGGTTTTTAACGAGGAGAACGATCACTACCGCGATGACCACGGCTACGATAATAACGATGCTCACCCCACCGATTAAAACCTTCTTCTTGTTTAGTCTGCGTGAAAGGAAAGCTAGTTTAGTTACATTAAATATAATTCATTTCACAGGAAATTTATCGCTCGAAGAGAAATGCACGGTGACTTTAAACGAATATTTTAGACGGTTCCGGTCGACGATTAGTATTTAAAAAAAAAAGACAAATCATGGCACGTTTTCTTTATCTTTATTGCGCTGTATGGAAATTATTTTCTATAACCTTCGCGTACACGAATTACTCTGCGTTTTCGTTCTCTTTCGACGCGCAACTCTACGGTTCGCGTATAAACAATCGACTCGACGAATCTATTTGCTCAATTATCACTTGTATAAACTCACCGGTTACGTCTAAGAAAATGGAATTCGAAGCCACAAATCACGAGATATTTATCAACGACGACAACTACTTGTAAACTATCGAGAAATGTTCAATAAACGTAAAATGAAATCTGTGATATTTGTTTGCGAGAAACGCTAAAGAAAGACTTATTTTTATCGATTTTAACGCTTATTATCGGACAGCTCGTAAACAATCGAATAACATTCGTATCGATACGCGTGTAAAGGAATACAGGAAACGAATTGTTTCATAACGATGCACTTTTGATGACACCCGGAAAACTAAAATAAAATGATTACGCTACGGCGGGGCGCGGCGGGGCGCGGCGTTTCTAACGCGATCTAACGCTGATGCTAGCTCAAAGTGTCTTATTAAAACGCGAACACGCTCGCTCTAGCGATTTTCCGATTGAAATTAAGCGCGTAAGGCTCGTATGGAACGACGCATCAAGTTTTATAGATAACAGATCGCGTCTCGGGTGAGAAGCAATTTTCATATAATAACCGTCGATTAACTCGGAATTATGCAGGCATTACGGTATGCCGAAATGTACTGGGAACGTCTTGGCGAAACAACACTTGACGGATTACGATTAAGTAACCGTGCAACAAAAATGCGTCGCGCACACTGGTTCGGAGAAACCGTCTTCAAGAATTATTATTTAACATCACACCTTTGCGTTGGTAAACGTTTAGTTTGTTACAACAGCGAACACAACTTGTGCACAGAAACCGTGTTTATTGCACTTTTATATAAATCAAATTGTACGATCGATAGAAACGAGACTGGTTAAAATTGAGTAATGGTAAATTAGTCGATGGAACGATAACTGATACATATGTATAAAGTACAAGGTCTTTACCAACCCGATCATGTTGAGAGAGCAAACGCGGCACAGGAGAGCGCTCAACCTTGACTAAACGTTTCACCAAGCCGATCGTTGCCTCTTATACTAGTTACAAAACAGATTCCACCTATTCATCCCCACTACTCTCTTTTATTCGATAATATTAAAGACCCCCGATTCCTTCGATCCTTTGCAAATTACCATTATCGTTGTTTTTTTCGCCGCTCCGTTAATTGGCACGCTAATCCCTGCCACATTATTTTTTCACGTTCCTCCAAACGATTCAACATTTCCATCGATGTCGCGACGATTCTTCTTCTTTTTATTATTTAATTCCAGTTTATTTTTTTTTTTTTATTAATGTACTATCTCTGAAATATACATATACATACATTGTACTTACATACATATTACTGTGTTTGTAAAGCACATAATTCGCAGACGGTTGATCGTGCTACGTTTTATAAAATCGACGATAAATATGTGCGTCGTCGTGATAAGGAATTTCCAACTGTTATCTAAAGATCACGTACTTCGACATAAAAGAAATTATTTTACTACGAATCTATGCAAATCGAAGACAGTTTAGCGCGCGAGAAGATGGACGGATCGAGGCAAAATTCATATAACATTAGAAAAAATTTAGTAAAGAGTGGGGGTAATAAGGGGTCTTTTACGAATAAAAATTTCAGTGAAAACATGCTTATACGTCTTACGTTTCGAAGTTTATCGATCTTGTACGAATTCTTGAGGGGATCGATGGTGATCAAGATGGTGACGTCCGAGGTTCACTCATAATCTGAAAAATAATCTATATTAGAAAATGCTAAATTGTTTTTTAACTTGTTTGAACAAGTATCGAGAACGTCCCTATTGCCGGTTTAGCCCATTTACCTACCCCAGACCTAATCACTGAAATATTAAGTTTCTACTACCTTTTGAAATACTTGTGTACTTAAAAAGAGAAATTTGATAATGATATTTTGATTCTCATATTTCGATAGAATGTAAACGAGTTAAAACTATTTCTACCAAACCGTACCTTTTACTCGAGTGTTAATAATCCCGCGAACGTGTTGGAACCTGTTCTCGACAAAAATAGAGTACAGTTACAATTAGATCTAACTGTGCCCGAGTATTCCTGTACAACGTATCTTCAACACACCGATTTACAACATTCTAATTCGAGAGTGAAAGCAACTTACCAAATTTTCTACAGTAAAAATTAACAATTAAAAAACATTGATGCAGGTAACGCGTCGTACGGAGTCAAGTTACCCTCTATCGGCAAAAACTAGAATCAAACCCCGCAGTGAGTAGCAATCGCTTTGAAAAACGGTCAAGTCATTTTGTGCATTAAATAATTTCAATATCCTTTTTAGAAAGTTAAAACAATGACAACGAGGTACGACAGAGCTATAACGGTATTTTCACCGGATGGGCATTTGCTCCAGGTGGAATATGCTCAAGAAGCTGTAAGGAAAGGATCTACAGCGGTATGTGAGGGAATTTAGTATAACCTCCATCGCTTTTGCGGTGAATTTTCTACAACGCTTTCTGTGCTTCTTGAGTTAAATACTGTTTTCTCTCTAAAGAATTCAATAGTGTTCAGTATTCTATTATCGATTCTGTCTTTTCTCTTTCTTCGTTTCGTTTTATCGAGTCCGATCTACGATACTTGGAATTTAAATGACATTTACAAATTGAAAAACATTATGGATTTTACTATATTTTAGGTTGGCGTGCGCGGTAACGATGTAGTTGTTTTAGGAGTTGAAAAGAAATCTATTGCAAAATTACAAGAAGAACGCACTGTTCGCAAAATATGTCTTCTAGATGAGCATGTTGTAATGGCGTTTGCTGGTATGGTTTTAAACAATTCTTTTCATACCAATTACACTACCTAATGATCTAGAAGTTTACTTGTACGTTAACAAGTAATATTTCTTTTTTAAAGGTTTGACTGCAGATGCCAGAGTTCTAATAAATCAAGCACAAGTTGAATGTCAAAGCCACAGATTAACCGTAGAGGACCCTGTTACATTGGAATATATAACTAGGTATATTGCAGGTAAGAGGTTATAGATAATTCACAAGTACGATCGCATAGTTGATATATAAATTATTTCCAGGTTTAAAACAAAAATATACTCAAAGTAATGGTAGAAGACCCTTTGGAATATCGTGTCTTATAGCTGGGTTTGATTACGACGGGATTCCACATTTGTATCAAACAGAACCATCTGGCATTTACTATGAATGGAAGGTATATTTCATGTGTAATACTTGTAAATTACTAATGTTAAACGGATAGAAATGTAACGTGTCTCTTATTTTAAAGGCAAACGCGACAGGTAGAAGCGCCAAAACGGTACATGAATTTTTACAAAAACATTACACCGTGGATGAAGTGGCCACAGAAAAGGGTACTATAAAATTGGCTATTAAAGCTTTACTGGAAGTAGTGCAGTCTGGGCAAAAAAATTTAGAAATCGCGGTAATGCGACGCGGTCAGCCTCTACAGGTATAAATTTCGCCTATATATTTCATACTTGATATATTGTTAAGCGATTCGTTTTCTAACTCTTTTGCATTACAGATGCTAGATGCAGATACCGTCGAAGAATATGTCACAGAAATTGAGAAAGAGAAAGAAGCAGAAGCTGAAAAGAAGAAGCAGAAAAAGTGATGTGTTTGTATCGAGTTGCACTTTTATTATTCATTTATTAATGTTTCGTATAAAATAAATATACAACGTATAGGTAAAGATAATAAATAAAATTGTCAAATTCCTTTTATTTATACTTTACTGCCGTGTCCATAGAAAGTATATGTACATTTACGTATATTTTTAAATAAATGATTTAAAATTCAAACTACTTTGTGGATATTTATCTTTTTGTATTACTATAGATTTCAATAACGGCTAATGTTCAAATTAAACTGTAATTGGTCGTATCGGTACACGTACACTTACTTTTGTAAATTGGAATATTTTGTGAAGTATGTCAAATGTTATTCTTGCAATTATTTTTTAAAACATTGCATTAGTATTACATCTTCCTTAACATTAGGTCTGTATAAATGTAAACTTTATTGCATATGTTGTGAAAATAAACTCCTTCCACGATGGTTGAACATTTGGAACGAAGGAAGATTTCGCAAAGTTTCCCAAGATTTATTTTCCAAGTCAACCACGGCTCGAATTTCTTTGAAATCACCAGCTATGTACATCACTCCGTACATAACCATAAATAAACTGACAATGCCTTGTATTAAGATCTGCGACAAGCACATTACTCGTTACTAATTATACGTTTCATGGATTTAATTTTAAATTCAATAGTTCGATACTTACGTCGATTGGTAAAGTGGTAAATTCTTGTTCTGTTATTCGTAAATATGAACGATCTGTAACAAAATTTCGTTCGATGTAGCAAATATAAAATTTAATATTATTTAACCTAAAACGTACCGAATAATAAAGGGAAAAATTTTAAATGAAAAATGATACGTACGTTGAGCAGCTGAATAGGCCGCATGTAGTATCGACATTAATCCTACGAATGTTATAAACTTATGTACAGTTGTTGCAGGCATTGTTGTTGGTATGACAAGTAATAAATTCGTCACAATGTAATTACCGACGAGTGCTTGATTTACGATATCGATATGTAAATAGGGCTCGTTCTTATACAAACAAAGATAATACGGATTCGCGAATGCGTATTAAATTATTAACATTTTTACCAATCAATAATAAATTGTAGGTATACACCGAGCGGGAAGCATTAATATACAATACATATAGGATAGGAATACGGTACCAGTGTTACCAGATGGCAGACCAGACCAGTCACCAGTGACAGTGACCAAATTGGCGGGTTATTCACGGTTATTCGGTTATTGTAAACCTAGTGTTAAACCGATCGAACATAGGAATATTTTAGTATAATCTCCGTACCACCATTCAGGACTTCTTATGGAACTAAAAATTAAGGATCTTTTTATAATTGATAGGTTTTTGGCGAATCATGTTGTAGCATGAATATAAAAGCCAATACATATAAGTACATCACAGAGAATCTTACGTTTCAGAGCTGAATGTGTGACGAAAATACAGAAAGGCATGAACCTTCGGTTACTATCGTTCCGTGAAAGTGACCGAATCGATGGAAAAACTGTATCGAGTGAACGGGTTGTAATTGGCTCTTTTACCCTAGACAATTGCCCGAGAAGGAGAAACAGATATCTACTGACATTACAGACGAAGGATCGACGTTGTACGCGACGAGAGAGCAGAAAAATAGGGTTGTGTATCACCAGGGATGGTTTTTCGATCGTATGCGTAACCGTTGATTGCAAACATTGTTAGAAATTATTACGAAAAGGGCACGAGATTAACCAAGAAAACCTTCGACCACAGTTTGTGCGGATTCTCGAAATTTTCGAGTCCAAACAGGGGTGTCACCACTGATCGAAATTACTGCCATCTATGAGCGTACACGGACGTAACAAAGAGCGCGGTAGGAGGAGTATAGTATGCATATGCACGAAAGGTGATCACTTTGTCTGTACTTACGAATGCAAGTTAAAGATGTTTGTTTATAGTTGATAATTGTCCCGATAACATTAAACATGATGGATTATGAATTTAAAATGAAAACTCAGAAAGATCGGACGAAGGTCGAAGATCTTTTCGAATTCGAAGGATGTAAAGTTGGAAGAGGGACGTATGGGCACGTTTATAAAGCTCGTAGGAAGGAAGGGTTAGTGTTTCTAACCTACATGGGATTGCATAGCATTTTAGTTTTTAGTATTTCTCTTCCATTAGAAGGCGTTTTATGAATTTTCTTTTATCGATGGAAAATTTTAGATTCCAACGTTTTACCGAAATGTTTCCGTAGATTTAGACTTTCCTCGTATTATTGCTACTCTCTTTGTAATTATATCGGTTGAATATGAAATATAGTAGCGTGTACGGGATGTTTCAGAATCATACATAAATACTTAAGGAGTCGAATCTAGTCATTAACCGTTCAAGTGGCAGGAATAATTTCGAAAACCGTATTGAATAATGCCACGCGACTCTATAGCGCTTTCTCTATTTCTCCTGTTTGCTTTGCGGACCAAAAAGAATCCATAAATTCAAAGGCTGGAAGAAAACAATACATTGTTAAGAAACATTCTTGTCCAGCCTGTATAGAAACATGGAGTTATCGGTGGGATATTTATGCAGCTGTATTTCTTTTGAGACAAGTAGCTAGCGGATCGCATATTTACATGATTTCTGAAACAACCTGTCTATCGAGTAATGTAATTTACAGAAAGGATTAATTGTTTTTGTTTGAAAATGTTAACAGAGTGCCGGATAGCGAATTAAAATCTAGGCCAGACACAAAGGATTTTGGTCTGAAACAAATCGAAGGCACAGGCCTTTCGATGTCTGCATGTCGTGAAATTGCAGTAAGTATTCACCCTTGTATTTGTAATGTAGGAATTACGCAAGTATCTTAATATGTTCTTTTTTTACAGTTACTTAGGGAACTAAAACACGTAAATGTGATTACTTTAATTAGAGTTTTCTTGTCGCATAATGACCGCAAAGTATGGTTACTATTTGATTTTGCAGAACACGACTTGTGGGTATGTTTACATTTCTCAAACACAGGTTAAGTCTTATGGGAAAAAATTAATAATACTATGTTTTGATATACAGCACATAATAAAATTTCATAGAGCAGCAAAAGCTAATAAAAAACCTGTTATGGTACCAAAGGGTATGGTAAAGTCTTTGTTATATCAAATTCTCGATGGTATTCATTATTTACATTCCAACTGGGTGCTCCATAGGGATTTGGTAATTATTATCGCGTACAGGTATTATACGTATTAATCGTCCACGTTTAACGGAAATATTTATCGTACACCAGAAACCAGCAAACATTTTAGTAATGGGAGAAGGAAATGAAAGGGGTCGTGTAAAAATTGCAGATATGGGTTTTGCTAGACTGTTTAATGCCCCCTTGAAACCTCTCGCTGATTTGGATCCGGTTGTAGTAACTTTTTGGTACAGAGCGCCGGAATTACTTTTAGGTGCTAGGCATTACACAAAAGCTATAGGTATAAAAACCATAGTTAAACGATAGAGTTACACCACCCTGGGTATCGTGGTCTTCAGTTCCGTGTTTATCTTTCAGATATTTGGGCTATTGGTTGTATATTCGCGGAACTGTTAACGTCCGAACCAATATTTCATTGTAGACAGGAAGATATTAAAACTAGCAATCCATATCATCACGATCAATTGGATAGGTACAAACGTTACGGCTGTAATGATTTTTATGTTTTTATATAAAAGTTAAACGGAAGATAATTAAAGGTCGGAATTAATTAATGTTCAGGATATTCAATGTGATGGGGTTTCCGTTAGAAAAGGATTGGGAAGATATTAAGAAAATGCCAGAACATCCTACTTTATTGAAAGATTTTAAAAGATCAAAGTAAGTGTCTGTTTGGAAGTAATGGTTCGAAAAATGTTTAATACTGATATTAATGCGGATAGTGTATGTTCCATCACAGTTACGCGAATTGTTCTCTAACGAAGTACATGGATCGGCATAAAATTAAACCCGACAGCAAGGCATTTAATTTGGTACGATTGAACGAAATACTGTATTTACTTTGACCGTTTCTTTGGGCAATTACATTAATTCGGCTATTTTAGCTTCAAAAACTATTAATGATGGATCCTAATAAACGAATAACGTCGGAACATTCTATGCAGGACGCCTATTTTCAAGAGGAACCACTGCCAACGCAAGAGTACGTTTTCGTCTAATGCGTAGTCTTCTTATACATATATTCTTCTATTACTCGTTTATTTATTTAACGGATATTCTATCGTAGCATATTTGCCGGATGTCCTATTCCCTATCCTAAGAGAGAATTCTTAACGGATGACGATACAGAGGAAAAGACTGAAAACAAAGCGCGACAAAATCAGCAACAAACAGTAAGTATATTCGTTAACGTGTGTCGACGATTCTCCCTTACGGATATGTCGTGATGTTTCAGCAACAAAACCAACAACAGCAAGGAAACGGTGACCATAATCACGGACAAAATGCGAAACGAGTAAGACTTAACGGCCCCCACGGAGCTCCAGAATTTCATCAGCACCAGAGCCACGCGATGACCCACCAACAACCGCCCGGAATGGTTTACTCTACTGCCCAGCCAACGCAACCGTCGAATTTTCATCAGCGTTTCTAAACGATTCTACCAAGGAAAGGACTTGTCGATCGACTAATTCAATTACTAGTTTACTAATTTAAATAATTTCTGTATCCGATTAACGAGGAGGTCATTGATTCCTGTATATTCCATTACAGTATAATAGTACAACTTTATTTATATATAAAATGTTCATTTATTTTGAATTATCTTTACCTTGACCGTTCTCATTGCGCCAGGGAAACACGACCGGGGGTACCTTCGTGCAATAATTAACGAACTTGGCCGGACTACTTTTGGATCTATGTTCGAAAGGCATCCACAATTATTTAAAAAACATACTTTTAGTAACTTTGAGAAATAGGATGAAAATGAATATCGTATCGAAGAAAGGAGCAAAGAAAGAGCGAAGAGATGCTGTCTGTGGTCGCAAGGGAAGGATAAAGAACGATAGAAGTGGCGATTTAACGGTGGGGAAGTACGCATGCGCTGTAAATCATTCCGTAGCATCGCGGCAGTCCGTCGCGCGCTCATGAAACGCAGTTTCCGCGAATCGGTGCTCGACGAAAAAAGTGTGTGCGCGCCGCGTGCTATCGGGATGCCAATCAAGCCACGGATCATCCACTCGGCGGTCAACCTGTTGATCGGATGAGAACAAAAGGTGAGGATGTATCTCGTCGATCGAACGATCTTTCTATCGTTTCACCGTCCACCGTTTTTTAAACATTTATTTCCAAGTTAAACTCGCCTGCCAAACACCTGTTGAACTTGGCGGCATTTCTCAACGGGGAACGTAATTTTCAAAGAAAATCGCACGCTTGGTTTCTCTCGAACCTAATTAGCGTCCTACCCTCGTTATTCCCCTGTCAACTCGACAATCAGAACAGCGCAAATATTATTTCCATTATAGGATTTCTAATTGTATTCTTCGCAACAACGAAGATCGATAGATGAAAGAATTATAATCGAGTACCAAGAAAAGTCTTGAATCGGTATTTATATTTTACGGATTAGACATCATTTTGACATCCACGTTAACAACGTCACGATAGTCGATGCGCGTATATTACGAATTTCAAGTCACGATCCGTAATCGCAGCGCGACCGACAAAGAAATAATATTTCAGGTATTACATAATTAGGATCCGAGCGGCCGGTATTTTCTTTTCAGAACACTTTCATTTTCGCTTCTACGGCTGGCGATTCGATCCGTACTCGGAAATAGGAGAAACGATCCAAGTCAACGGGATATGTATACTATACAATATGTATATCGATCGATATCGACGAAGAGAAGAAAAGAAAAGAAAAAAAAAAAAAAAAGAGTCGCGATTTCGAGTCCCGCGAACGCGTATGCATCGTACAGTCGGAGACATCGATGAGCGTCATAGACGCAGAAGTAAAAGTAAAGGGGACGATCCTGACCACTATAGGTACCTCGCGACCAGTCGGGGCCATGACCACGTTGCGACAAGGTAACCACAGTTGCCTCGTATCGGTGTAGAATGATTCAAAATCCCAGTTCGGATTATTTGCAACGTCAATTAAAATGGAAGTACATATACAATACAGGTGTGCCTAGTGCGATGCGAGGGACACGCATACTCCTCGCGAAACGATTTTCGATGTATTTGCCTCCCGAAACAACGTTCGACACGCACGCGATGCAACTCGAAGGGATATTCTACTGCAAAACGCGAACCCGTAGTCCCTTGATAATTTCACCACAGGTTACGAACCATTGTATCTTTCAGTGCTTTCTTCATAATAAATAAATAAATAAAATAAATGCGCTAATTTTTTTACACACAAATGAAAACTCCATACAGGATCGAACGGAACGTGTTAATTATCGATATGCTTGATAGAACGTTTCGTCGATTACGAAGAAAATTTCTGTACAAATGTTTTCGGTTCGAGCAAGGACGATCGGTACTTATTACAACTTTCACGCGAAGACGAACGCGACGAAACTATGAACGTCGCGTTAAAATTAGGATAAAAATGTTCGACGGTGTCTCGATGACAACGAAACCAAGCAGAACGACGGTTACGAGAGATCGAACACGGCGGAACGAATAAAAATCTCTGGCACGCTTCGGTAGATCGTACACGATGGTCGGGTGCATCGGCTGCATCGGCTGCATCGGCTGCATCGGCTGCATCGGCTGCTCCCCGTTCCGCGAATCGACTTTTGCCTCGATTACTTTTCTCGTTACTTTGACGCCTCGATACTCAACGGGGTCTCATCCATCGATGTATCGTTGTGTATTCATTTTTCAAACAAATAAAGTCCCAAGCAAAAGGAAGAGAAATACAGGGTGTTCAGAATTTCAATGGAAGATTCTAAGGGCGAAAATAAGACAAAAATCAAAAATAGCAATTTGTTGATCGAGGCTTCGTTAAAAAGTTATTAACGTTCAAAGTTTCGTCTGTAGAACGGCAATCTGCGAACAGCTGCGTACTTACGCGTGATAGTGGTTCTCACTCATAATACTGTAAGACTGTCGCTACGTCACTAAGTAGAGTTTCTCATGCCGAATGAAAACCACTATCACGCGCGCACGCAGCTGTTCGCAGGTTGCCTATCTGCAGGCGGAAAACAGATTCACAGCAAATTGGTATTCTTGATTTTTGTCTTATTTTCGCCCTTACAATCTCCTATTAAAATTTTTCTCAGGGTTAGCCGAACAGCCTGCTGCATATTATGAACGTAAAATACGAGAAAAACTAATTTTGAATCAAGCAACGAGTCGTTGCCTCTTTAGATCGCACGAAGAAAATACATACAAGTCTTAGGATATTAGAAATAGGACGGACTATAAAAAAAATGTCTCGTATCGCAAAGAGTTAACGAATATTTAGATAGGAGTTTTTTTTTTATTTTCGCCCGTTGCTCGTCGCAAGCGACGAACGATCTCGAGTGCTCTTCTCGGCGTGTAACGTCCGAGAAACGACATTGGCGACGGCCGAAACTTCTTTTGTCAGTAGTGAAAGACGTGGGAAGAGAGGAGAGGAGAGGAGAGGAGAGGAGAGGAGAGGAGAGGAGAGGAGAGGAGAGGAGAGGAGAGGAGAGGAGAGGAGAGGAGAGCAGATAGTCGGTGTACACATACAGCGAGGCTCGCGTTCACGAACGAAACAGAACGAGAACAAGAACGAGAGACAGAGAAGAGAGGCGAGGTCAACAAGGTACCCGATATGGTATCCCACGTCCGCCGTGAGCGCTATTTCATACATGTATACGTATGCCTAAATACACACGATACACACGCGAATTCGTGCATACGTCCACAATCGTCTCTGCGCTTGCCTACTATTAATAATCGTCGCGACCAAACTATTAAATGCAATCTTGAGAGCGATGTTGTCGTGGAAATTTAAACGTCGCGCCGCGTCGCCTCTCCGTCCGGTTTTCCTATTTGCGATTCGCGCGCGCTACGAGCGAATCGCGCTGGAAATTTCGGGCGCCGTCCCCTCGACTTTCGCGTCGAACGTAATCTTTACCGTCTAGAAATCATCCCACGCGATAATCGATCACCGATCGAGCACCGTTTCGTTACGACGGGTTATTATTATTACAACGAATAAAGAAATCGCTCGACGAACAGAATATTTCGACCAAAGGCTGCTTTGAAACCCAAGCATGGGAATTTTGGAGTACGATGATACGGGGTAGAATAGAAAGATGGTGCAAATCAAATTGACAAGTTACAGAGATTTAAACATAAGGGAGGTATACATATAAGACATAGACGCGAACAAAATATATAGCTGCACAAGATTAACTCTGTGCTGCAAAAAGGATTAGCGAGCAAATATTAAAAATCGATGCTCGCCTCGAAAGTCATTGCATTATACAAATTATACAAAAATGTGTCGAATTCTCGGAACGAGTACATTTTCGTTAGGTAATAGGAAGAGGTTGAAAGCTGTAGAAACGACCCGGTCGAAACATTTTCGCAAGCTTGACGATACAGAAACGAAAATACGACTTGTACGAAAGTATAATGGCCGCCACTGTACGTACGCGTCGAAACGGTTCGGGCGTTCTCGCGTGAATTTGGAAAGGTGACAGGGTCTCGAGTAAAAAAAACCAGATCGGTCTGTTTATTTTTTTCCTCGTTTCGATCACGGCCTTCCTAAGATGGCCAGTGACCGTAAATGCAGCCACGCAAGTGCGAACTTCGAGGTCGTCGGCAGGAACGATTGCAGGAAGCTCCGATGGCTTAGTACGGCCGTAGCAAGGCGTACTAGCATGAATCACTTCGACCAGCCTCTACTGGTCGTTATATTCGGAATTGTATGTACGCACGCGTAAATCCCCCTTGCCGACATTCGAATCGCCGCCACCGCCGCCGCGTCCTTTCCGCTTGTATCGAAATACAAGAATTTTCTGTTCACCGTTTCGTAATTCGAATCTCCGATTCCATGGAATCGATCGACGAACAACGCTGTGGCCCTTTCGAAATTCAACGTGAATCGAGATCGGTTCCTCGTTCTTTCGTCGATCCTATCGGATCCAACGGGATCAACGCGGAACGAAGCGACGACGTTCCGCGATCTATCGCGAAACGTCCTCACCGTGGTCCTTAATATTCGAGAATCTATTTTTAAACGTGACTAGAGGTATGTGCATGCATATGGTGACGCAATCCTATGGTCTTTCCCCCTATATTTCCCTCTCTACCGCTCTTCCTCTCCTGCCCTTTCACTCTTACTCTCTCGCACTTTTTTCCTCCTTTCGTATTCTCTCGTTCACGGTCCCATGGCAATACAACGAACGGAACGTCGATTTACTAACACGGAGACAAATTCGTTCGCTGTTATATACTATAAATTAGTCAACGAAGATACGAAATTGTAATTCAAATTTTCGTTCGTATCGCGTTTTTTCTATGTATAGTGGCACCACGGTGTGGCGTCATCGAGGTTCCATCGAAATCGTCGCACGCACGCGTTGGAAATTATGGCTACTTTTTTTGCGCTTAAAATAAATCGACGCGTAATACTTGTTCTTTTTTTTTTTTCTCCAACTACGCGATCTTAGTCATACGAACGTAGTAGGTACTTGTGCAGCCAAGTGCACGTGGATGGAGCACGATACATACGTGTTCTCAACCTAGACCTCGCTCCAGCTCTGACCCACTCCATTCGTTGCCGACAATTCAGGAGGTTTCGCGAACAGTTTGTCGGCTGAGAGAGAACCATTAACCTTCTTAGTTAGTACGAACGACGCGATTCGCGACGCGATACGATCGCTCAAACGGTTCTAGAATAACCAACTGTTTTCGCGTGTTTGTTTTCTACCTATGGATACGCTTATCGAATTTTCCTACGGACAACGAGTACGAACAACTACTTTGGCATCTTTGTTATTTCGTGTCTACGTTAACTGGGTCCATTTTCACCCATTCAATCCGTTCGTTACAGAATCGTACACTTTTAATAATTATCGTACATGTATAGATTTGGAAAAATAAAAATAAAAATAAAAATTCATCTACTAGAATGCGGAATAACGAAAATTATATTTGGGTCAAAATGGACCCCGTCTCCGGTGGATATGCGACCTTTGTTTAACAAGATTTATGGTACATCTCGCGAACAACGTTCGCTATCAAGTACAAGAAAAGTTCAGTGCCCGTTATGAAACGTTAAATGGCGTTTGATTTTCTTATACCTGTTTCCACGTTGGCTCGCCTTAACGGAGTACATTAAGAATTACACGACGCGACGCCCTGACATTTTCTCTCGCGCCTCGCACCAACGCCGTTAAACGGTAGAGCGTCTATTTATTCAATCGTTCTTTCGATCCTCCGATCAGGATCGTCTTTAGAAATTACAAAATCAAGCTTGCAAAATACTATTCACGAATAACGAATGACAAATTTTTAATCGAACTTTTAATAACTAACGATTTTCAAATCGTTCGAAAGAAAATATTTTCAGTTGCAGGGGTCGATTAGAATCTAAAAATTGACTCGTTACTCGCGGATTAGAAATAAAATTTGCCCAACTCCGCCTATCAATTTCATTGTCGATTGACAATTCCGTACTTTTCTCATTGTTTCGTTTGTTTCAGACTCGGAGGACGGTTTACACAAATGCGGTCAATATGGATTCCCACGTTGGTCTCGACTATATCGTTGACAATCCCGATTACTGCGTCAAGCTTGCCTCGGGTAAATCATTCGACGTCCTCGCGTAGTTCGAATCGAAAATTGTCGGACGTAATTCGGCGCCTTTATCACTGATCGACGCGTTTCTCGTTAAATTTCAGCGTTGGACACCGCCTGTCCCTCAGTGAAGAAACAAGTGGTGGAATTGCTATCCGCGCTATGCGTTTACAGTCAAGATGGGAGGCAGAGGGCCATCGATACCCTTCACGCGTATCAGGTGATGGACCGCGACGTGCTTCCTTGCATTTTAAGCGCGAAACTCGAACGAAGACGTTGAACAGCTTCGAAACGCGACGTTCCTATACCCGTCCCGTCCCGTCCCGTTGTAGCACGGAGACGCGTGGCGGCGGTGCTAAGCTTGGATAAAAGTCACGGTTCAAGGTCTTCCTCCGACAAACAAAAGAATGATCTACACCGTAACGCTCCTGCAGAGTTACATTCGCGACATACTAGCCGCGCGACGCACGCTGATCGATTCCATAAAGTCTAGGTGCACGAAATCTACGTTATATTCGTACTGCGTTTATTTAAAATATATATATTTGCATCTATCTAGGTTCACGAAATCGACCATCGTACGACGGCGACTTGAACATTACGAACCATGCGTTTTATCGCGGCGCAATTTGTCGCGTTAATCATCTGTTAAATACGAACCACCTCGAGTCTTATCGAATATTCGAGTTACGACGAGCGCAAACATAATTCCTGCAACGATGCTAGTTGCGTCCGCGATAAGAGTTTACAAAGACTCTTCCCGTTGGAAGTGTCGAAACGTTGGTCCAGTCAATATGGGACAGATTTTTTCAAATAGCTTATATCAAGTTTAAAGAAGAAGAAGTAACAATTTTCCGAAACGTTACAGGAAAGAAAAGGAGAACGGTATCGATTACGAATCGTGGTCGACGAGCTTGAAAAGGCAACCGCCGAGGATTATCGGACGGCACTATTGGCTTTCATAAATTGCTTGGTCATCTCCACGCCAGTGCTGAAGGATCGCATACGAATTCGCAACGAGTTCATCGGTTAGTACAGTAACTTTTTAAACCACGGTTGGGCAAAATGCTTATGTATTTCGAACAACGGACAGAAGATGAAGTTGGTCCGTAGCGTTGCACGAGCGTACGCTGCCACCTTGACGATTATTAGAACTTTGACGATCGAATGTTTGCATTATGGGCGGCGGCAGCGTACGCGGATTAAACGACTTTGGAAAAGCGACGATCGAGAAGCCCACACTATTGTTTTCCCTTCCAGGTCTGAAGCTCCTCCCGATCCTGAACGAGCTGCGGTGAGTACTCTACGACGACCCGGATTCACGACATTAACTGATTAACACCTTAACATTGTTGAATAATAAATAATAATGAACGTTACGAAAGGGCGCCTTATTGTACCCACACCTTCTCATTTGCACCTAATGCAACGTTAATGTCGCGCATGCATCGAGCGTCGTACGCAGCCAGCCGGGGACTATTAGGCAATTACATGTTCAAGGATTGGTTAACCAACGAATGAACCATTCATTCAGCCTATGCAACGCGCAACAATTGCATGCACTAATAAAAAAATAATCATCATCGTTGCGCGCGACTCCCATACGACGCATCTTTGCTCCACGAGACTAATAATTAATTAACAGTTCAGAATCCATTTCTTTAACACGTTCGACAATTTTAAAACAAATGTATATTCTATCGATTAAAAAGAAAACACGTATCGCCGGAGTATCGAACATTTCTTTCGAATTTTCCGACGCCTCTAACGGGTTGTTAACAAACATGCTGGTTCTCGATCGCCACCTTGCACACGTTCCCTTTTACAATATTTCGTGCGCGTTATCGTCGCGATACCGTTCGTTGTTGTGTAAACAATAGCCGGTCAACGAAAGGAAAAGAGAGGAACGCGCCGGAAATACGGATGGAACGACAAGTATTTCGGACGAATCACGACGCACCGAACGTTTTATAGCTTTCTTTGGGCCTCCGTTTAAATCACTCTCTACAGAAATAGTACGATCTGTCATTCCTCCGCGGGATGACGGACGTGCAAACTATTCTTGAACGAGCAAAACTATTCGAACAAGTCGCTTTAAATATCGTCCGGAGGAATTGTCTGTTGGAATTCACGATACGAAGGAATATCGATACATATCTTGTATCCGTTTGACGTCGCTCGACGCTTCAACTATTTACGATTTTAGCGTCGAAGCACTCGATCGATGCATAAATACATTTCCTTGATAATTATGCT
Organism: Colletes gigas; assembly: GCF_013123115.1. Lineage (NCBI taxonomy): Eukaryota > Metazoa > Arthropoda > Insecta > Hymenoptera > Colletidae > Colletes > Colletes gigas. The sequence goes on from NW_025106641.1 coordinate 153,260, forward strand.
CGACGCGTAGTGTTTTAACGTTCGAAGGCCATGAAAGAAAACTCGAAACGGTCGAGGCAAAAGTTTCGCTACGAGGAGAATGTCAAGGATACGACACTGGGGATCCGTGGCACCATTCGCCCGCGAAATAGAAGCACGCAAAGTACCGATTTTTCTTTTTCCTCTCGTTCCCCTGCGTCTTCCCGAATTCTCGGCAACGTTAACCCCTTAACGCTCTTACACACGGAGCGGCGTACTAAAAAACTTTAAACCTGCTCCCGATACAAAACAGTCTACTGGGTTCCTTTTTACAAAATAACAAAAGGGGCCTAAAAATTGCGTGTCTAGACCGGGATAGCCCCTTAGCCCCTTAAGGGGTTAATCGAAACCGAGAATCCGGGGAGAGAGAAAAAGGCAGCGGGCGTCGGCGAAAGAAAGAGGGGAAAAGATCCGTGGAAAGAACCTTGGTGCGAAACGGACGAGAACACGGAAAGGAAAAAAGGGAAAAGGGAAAAGCGAAAGAGGGAACTCGAAGGGAGAGAGAAAAGCCCGAATTAACTCTTCGCGCGCGATGCACCTGCAGCTGCAACTCTGCTCTCGACTGGAGCGATCAGTGCGATGCTCCACCGATCACGAGACTGCTGTTCCTAGCCATTGACGACATTCCACCGACTTCTCAACGAAACCGAGAACAAATTCGTGCCGATCGGATCGTTTGCATCCTTGCGCCGCGCCACGCATCCACGGTTAACCCGATTGCGTTAGTGTCTTCTGGTAATTATCGACGTCGACAGATATATCCTAGCAGAAAAAAAGAAAAAAAGCAAAATGAATGGTGCGCAGTGAAAAGTGTTGGTTCTCAGTTTTATTAGCCCGGGGAATTTTTCAACGGCAACGGCAACGGCGACGACGACGACGACGACGACGACGACGACGACGACGACGACGACGACGACGACGACGACGACTTTGTTCCCCTCGGTGGGGCGCAAGATCGATGACACGGTCGGACAACCGCAAAGACAGCGACTATTTTCGGGTGTGCATCGTGGAGAGAGAAATCGTGTTTGAAACGCGACTGGAGTTCACCACGTATACGTGTAAAACTCGTCTACTGGGTGTCCGGAGAAGGCGATGCGAAATTTTAGAGGCTCGTTGACGTAAACCCGGGAAATCGGTTGCTTCGATCGGACGTTAACTGCCTTTGACAAATACTAAAAATGTGTACGTTTGGAAATACCGACGAACATTCTCTTACTTGTGGTGTAAGTCAGAAATTGTCACCAAACTCTTCGATTCGTACCACTCTTTTGTTTGTAGCTAACAATAAGCTTAACGCGTTCCTCCCCTTATACGCGAGATCGTCATATCGAGTATTATGACAAACACGTATGGCACTCCTACTTCGTAAGAATCACCGGATGATAACGGATCGAACGCTCTAAACGGAAACGATGCTAATTCATGGTACACCATCGACACTCCTCTTTTACGGATCGAACGGACAGAACACGCGAGGAAAAGTTTAAGGAAAACGGCCGGAAGAAAATGTGTCGCGCGTCACCGGTAAAATCAAGAAAATTTGAAAACACAGTGGTCCAAATCGCCAAAGAAACCCAAAGTTTAATCTAACCAGAAACAGATTGCTGTTAGTAAATGTCCACCCACCACGGAAGACGATTCTCGTGTTCGCGTTTACCTCAAACCTTGATACATTTTGTCTATGTGAACTCTAATAAGGGAGGTATGTAAATATAGTATACATCATTGTTATTAAGATAGAAAATTCCATGTATCGTGTTGGGTTGGACATCCAGCGACAGGTAATCTACTCTGAAATTGTACAAAAGTAGGTTTCGACTCGCTAGATCGATGATTTGGATCACCGGACGCCGATGAGGGACAGAGAGGGAAAGGGGGTGAAGCTAGAGCAGAGAAATTGAAATTCTAGAAAAGACATGTGCCGCGAGTGGGACGGAAATAGAACGAAGAACCGCGTAAAGGTTTAAAATGAAGCCAGATCAGGAAGGTGACGATTGTTCTTGCAGGAAGAGTCACGCTCCGGATCTCAGAGTGCAGCTAGACGTGTTCGACGATCAACGAGAGACCGACGAAGAATTGTCGAATCACGGACCGCCGGGAATCGATCTTTCCTCTCACGTGGACGTGTTTTACGCGATTCTCGGACAAGTAAGGACTGTTTTGACGATTGATAAGCGGCGACCCGACTATTCGGTCGGCGCTCGTTCTATTTTAAAAGCGATCGATAAAGTCGAGACGCGTGTACTTCAGATCGCAGACACCCCGCAAGAAATACCATTCTTGAGCATTCTTCAACATCTGCTGCGCCTGGATCCGAAAGACGCCGCCAGCGATCTAGCATGGGACACGGCCGAGACGCTGGTGCATAGAGCGACGCTTTTAGAAAACCGCGAGGACGCCACCAAATTACTGCGATCGCCTAGTCTACAGGTAAATTCTAACGCTCCTTGTTTCTCTTTCCTTTATACTTGTTCTCGTAGAGATATCGCAGTTTAAAACGAGCAGCGAAGTTGGAGCGTTTCGGGGATCGACTTACGGTCCCATACTTTCTCCCCTATCGCGTAATCGTAGACTCGTCGTAGTTTCGGGCTCGCGTAACGATTACGTCAGATTGTTAAAAATTTCACGCAAGTTTCTCGCACGATTGTTCAATATCGTCTGCCTAACGCGAACCGACGCAACGCTTGCCAACACGTTTCGCGCTTTTACTTTTCACCGGACGCGCGACGAAGAAAAAAACCGAACAAACCCGTGACGGGATCGCTTTTAAAAGTCTATATTATACCAAACCGTACGTTGTCCCCTTTTAACTCTCGAGTACTTGATACATCTACCGTCTTCATCGCTACCATTTATGCGCTTTTTCAGTCTTTCAGAGTAACCCATCGTCGAGTAATCGTTTTTCTTATAGTACCTTCTTCGTTTTTATGGTGCTTCTTCTTCTGGTTCCGATCGTTGGTTATCGTAGTATCGTTCCAGGCAAAAGTAGTTAAAGTAAATCTGAAAAATATTTTAGCGTTAGGGGGGTAGGTAAGCAAAATATTAAGTACCGAATAGAATAATGTTTGTTTCGCAGACGAATCTATGCTGCCACTGTCGGGGCACCGATCAGACGTGCGGAACGTCTCGAAAAGCGTCGTTGCCGGTGAACAATTCGTCACCTTCGCCACCTTTGCCACCTCCGCCACCGCCTCCCGATCCTCCGGCAGCCGCCTCCTCGAGCCAAGGCCGCATTTTGCCGCCGCCTCCGCCTCCGCCGCTCTTCGCCGCCAACGCGACGCACGCCGATGCATCGATGGAACCGCCGCCCATCCCACCGCCGCTCCACGTGCTGCCCGTCGCGCGGGCGCCCACCCCCGACCCGCCGAATAATCACGCGAGGCTGCTGCCGCAACAGGAAATACCCACCCCCAAGGCAAAAATGAAAACGATCAACTGGAACAAGATACCTAATCACAAAGTAGGTACTCCTACCACCCTATACCTATTAAGCAGAGTAACAGAAAATTAGTGGCAGAAGCCAGCCGACCAAGTATTCCAATCTTTGTCACGCGCAGGTGATCGGAAAACGAAACATTTGGTCATTGGTCGCCAACGATCATCAAAACTCTCCCATGGCGGACATAGACTGGGCGGAAATGGAAGGTCTGTTCTGTCAGCAAATGCCGCCAATGTTACCCGCCGCCTCGTGTTTCTCCTCCTACGGAAACAGCTCCGACGCTGACAGACGACGAAGAGAACCGACCGAGGTGAGCTTGCTTCTTTTTAGATCGGTTTCGATTTCACCGATTTATCAAATATTTCAGATCGCGCTTCTGGACGGCAAGAGGAGCTTGAACGTCAACATATTTCTCAAACAGTTTCGAAGGTAAGCATCACCGCCGTCGCTGCGTCGACGCGATACGTTTCAATAAAAATGTGAGTCGTAGCTCGAACGAGGACATAATTCAGCTGATAAAGGAAGGTGGTCACGACGACATCGGTGCGGAAAAGTTACGCGGTCTCCTCAAGATACTGCCCGAAGTGGACGAGCTGGAAATGCTCAAAAGCTTCGACGGGGACAAGTCGAAGCTCGGAAACGCCGAGAAGTTTTTCCTGCAACTCGTCCAAGTACCAAAGTATGAGGCAATCAAATTTTGCTTTGTCGTTCGATAAGAATTCGCTCGGTTAATTTTACCTCGTCTTCGTTCCTCGAAAGCTACAAGCTACGTATAGAGTGTATGTTGCTGAAGGAAGAATTCGCTGCCAACATGGGCTACCTAGAACCTAGCATCAACTCTATGATCCTCGCCGGTGAGGATCTAATGACGAATAAGCCGCTCCAGGAGGTGCTATACATGGTTCTGGTCGCTGGGAATTTTCTAAACTCGGTACAAAAGATCGTTTTGGCTTTCTGAAACAATTACACAAAGAGAGAGCGATCGATTAATAATTTAATATCACACACAGGGTGGATATGCCGGAAACGCCGCTGGAGTGAAGCTATCCTCTTTGCAAAAGTTGACCGAAATCCGAGCGAACAAACCAGGAATGAATCTCATACATTACGTGGCTTTGGTAAAGTACACTCTATTCCGTAACGTTCACGCGACTCTCGGTTTCACGTTTATGAATATTTTGTTTGGCAGCAAGCCGAGAGGAAACGGAAGGACTTGTTGAACTTCGCCAAGAGCATGAACACGCTGGAAGCTGCCACGAAGTAAGTTTGCTTTCGTACAGCGAACCAAGTTTCGATCTAAAGTGAATTGTAACTTACAGGACCACGACCGAGCAGCTAAACAACGAGTTCAACGCCCTCGACACGAAGATCAAGAAAATCAAGGCTCAGATTCAGCTTCCTTCCACGGAGATCGACATACAGGAACAAATGGCTCAGTTTCTACAGGTACGCGAACCATTTTTAGACTAACCTTCTAACTTTCGGTCCCGACAATGGAAACGAGACTTTTGATATTCCCTGTTCCACAGATGGCGGAACAGGAGATGAGCCAGTTGAAAGGGGACATGGAGGAGCTGGAGACCGTAAGGCGATCGCTCGCGGAATTCTTTTGCGAAGACTCGAACACGTTCAAGATCGAAGAGTGCTTCAAGATATTCCATCAATTCTGTCAGAAGTTCAACCAGGCTGTCGCGGAGAACGAAAGGCGAAGAATTCAGGAGGAACAAGTCCTGGCGAGGCGCAAACAACGAGAAGAACAACTTTTAGCTAAAAAACGATTCCGTACGTCGATACATTTTTTAATTTTTTTCTTTCCTACGCGTGCCACTTTAGTTCAGGATAAAAGAGCCAATTTTACTTGCATACCGAACGATCATTAACAATGCGATAAGTAAAATAAGGTGACGATAAATAGATCTTTCGTTTATTACCGTGCGTGTTTTATAGTAACGAATCAAGCCGAGACGCCAGCCTCTGAATCCGAATGCAACCTAATCGATTACGGCCTCTTCGATCTCCATACCGGTTTACCTCAAAGAAATTATAGTCGTAACGATGCCAAGGTAAGCGCTCCCGTCTATTTCTTGCGTATCGAAGAAAGTACCGCGGCGCTCGCCGCGCTTAATTATACTTTTTAAACGGACGGACCACACGCCCTTTCTTTTTTCCATGCAGATCAAAAGATTGCAAAACGGAGTAGTCACGTCGGACGAAGACGTCTCCAACGCCGGATCGCCGAGCATTCGACGTCGCTTGGGCTCCTGTTCCGGCGGTACCGGCGGTACCGGCGATCAACTATCTACCAAAGAAGAAATCTACTCTCCAGGTCTTATCCTCGAATCTTCTGTCCTAAGACCGATGTATTTTCACGCTTGCATCTTACGCGGTAGTCGACAAGGATCTAAAATAAGAGTCGAAATGTCGCGTTAGAGATCTTGTTTGGAAAGTTGATTAGAAATACGTACCTTCCTACCTATTTAATCAGACAATATTATAGGAATTATTTGCCGTCATCCCGTTCCATAATCGATAATAATACTTTCTCCGTACAGATGTAACGCCAAACGGCACCCTCCGTCGTCGCAGAAGTCGAATACCCTGCGAAGACGACGACGGTAACCTGATGGACTTTTTGAGGACGTCGGGACAAGACAATACTCGTGAAAGGAAGTCCTGGGGTAGCCTAGGTACAATAGTTGGACCAGTTAATGACTCGTGTTATAATAATTCGGGCATAGAATTTGATACGTTAACCGATTGTTGAACAGATCGGTCGTGGGCCCGAAGAGCTCGCGGTCAATCTCGCAGGAGCGATCTACTGAACGCAGACTTTTCGGCGGACCGAGAGAGGGCGAGTTCCCCGTCGCCTCTGGTGGAAAACAAACCCTTCTTGCAAGAGGAAGAAACAAAACCTGCCGGGTAAGACGTAACGATCGCGGAGAGATAATCGGCGAATAAATAAACGAATGAAATGTGTGTACGCGTGTTAAAAACAGAAAAGCATGGAGACAGAAGATCGAGGCGTGGTTGTCGGAAAACGAGAAAGAAGATCGTGCGGGTGAAGAACTGAAAAGAAAAGCGAGACAGTTGCACCAAGCTAATCGACGGTCCTTCGAAGACTCGGGTAAGCAAAACGCGTATCGTTACCGTGAAATGGCACGACGAAGCGTTCCCTTTTTAATTCGATCCTCGTGACATTACGTGCACAGAAAGTGAAGGCAAGACGAATACCCCGAACGAAGGTAATTCCACGCACGAAGTTTACGACTCGGAAGTTTACGACTGGCGGCCGTCGGTCGAAAAAACGGACGTGATGCGCACGATGGAAGCTATAGAAGGTTACTTGCACCATTTCGCATCCTTCGACGCGTCGACTCTGTCCCTCTTGTGTGGACAGTGAACGCGACGATCAGATTTATCGCGAGAGAATTTACTAGAGAGAAACTGACTCATTTTTGGTTCGTTTCAGAAGCCGAAACGCATCCGTCCCAAAAGGACAAATCTCCTTGGCGGAAGTCTAGCTTGAACGTACCAAATAGTATGGAAGAGACTGACCCACGTTATTCCCGTAGGCTAAGATCAAGACTCAGCGCAGAAAATATCCTCACCTCCGGTACGTTGCAGTCGATCAAAGAGGAGGACAGAAAGAAGAACAAGATCAACGATACCGCCAACACGGATCCTCAGGACGAGCTGACGATTTATCTGCGGCAACCGTACAGCAACACCCAAGTCTCCGCGACGCGACGATTTTCCAAGTACAAGCGAGGCGCGGATGAAGAGAAAATCAGCGACAAAATCGAGATCGACTCGGACAATATCGAAACTCCGCCGGCGACTAGAAAGCTGTTCAGTCCGCCGAAGGAAGTGAAGCCGGTCGAGAAAGAGCCGTGCAAGAGGGAACGTTGCAACGGCTCGTTCCAAAGTCGCGATCTCAAGAACACGGTCGCGAGAAACACGAGTAACACAGACTTCGGTACGGGTAAGTCGTTAAATATCTAAATTACATTTATTATATGGCCGGAGCTTGTTGTTTGGGCGTCGATAGAGCCGGGTACTTTAAACGTACATCTGAAAATGAAATATTTTATTTGTTGAAAAGATTCTTTAAAATAGCAATTTACTCGAAGGTTACTAAAACGTACCTGAACCAGCTGAGAATCGTCGACGCCGCTTTCGTTTCAGGTAACTTTGATCGGTACTCGGCGACGAGGAGAACACGGAGGTATAAAAAGGTGCAACAAGACTCGTTGACGGCGGAAAAGGAGGCTAAGCAGGAGGTCGCGAGTACGGAGCCGTTCGAGGATAAACCGGCCCAACGTCCTCACACTTTGCCGTTGTCCGAGGAGAGTCACGACGAGGACGCGATGCTTCGCGTCTGGCAAGACAAGCTGAAGCGTCGCGAGGCGTCGTCGTTCGACATCGAGGCCGCGCTGGCGGACATAGCCCGTTCCGGCGAGGATCTTCAACGGTTATCGAGGCCCGTCGCGTTGACGCACAGAAGCTCGAGGCTTCCGGTCAGCCAGCCACCGCCGGTCCTCGCGGTGACCAACACGGTCCTCAGCCCGGTGATGCAGGAGTCGCGACCACGAGAACCGTCCGTGACGGTTCTCGCCGAGAGAGCCGTGACCAGTCGGGAACGACAACGAAGCATGATCGACCCTAGTCAGGTGAAGGAGGCGATAAGGTTGACGAACAATCCACCCAGTCAGGTGAATCAAATTCAAAACGGAACTAGCCCGTCGTCGCGAGACCAGACCGATCTGGTCGACGCTCCGAAACGCCACGACGCGTACGAGGATCTGACCGGTGTTCCGGAGACAAAACGCATGGAGCACTCGAGTCGAAACGAGATCAGAATCGAGCGGGGTGAACCACCGGTGTCGGACGCCTCGGTGTTCCGCGGCAGATTCGTTCCCGACATTTGCGTCACCTCCTCGTCCTCCCCGGGCAAAGGTCGGGACCAAGAGATGAACGACGAGGGATTCGAGGAGACGCAGAGTCTAGTTTCCGAGACGTTGAGCCAGGAAACGTCGTCCGGCAATTACGAGACGGACACGCACGACTCGACGCGATGTTCGCCGGCCGAGCTACGCTACACTGGAAACGACGCCGATCGTGCGCGCCCCGTCGCCGGAAACGACCGCGACAAGTCGGACGGCCACGCGAAAAAGTCGATCGACAAAACGCTCGAGTCATCGATCAAAGGGTTCGAGAAACGCGCGAGCTCGATGAGAAAGACTGGCGAGAAGAAGACCAGCTTTCTACCGAAGCGAACCAACAGTTTGAAACGGGACCCTGCGCCTGGGAAAACGGAGACCACTGCGCAACGGAACGCGAACGCAACGTTCCAGTCGATCAATCCGTCGAGGAACGAGGTGGAACGCTCCGGTTCGAGAAGCAGTCTCAGAAGCTCGCGAAGCTCTTTGAACAGCGCCACCTCGGTGAACACTGTGCGGAACTTGGTCCCGAATCACGCTCGTCTTCGGACTTACACGTCCGCTATTTGCGCCCTCACCAACGATCTCAGGAAGAGCCCGTCAAACACTCCGTTGCCGCCGAAAAATATTGAGAAACGTCGAATTAATCCGCGCTCCACCGTCACCAGGATACCCGCTAGCAGAAGCAGCAGTAGCGGAAGCAGCGTCGGTCCAGCTGCGAGAACAGTTCGGAAATCTCTTGGGGTGAGTCCATGCACGACATATTCAGTCCCTGTCAGTTCTTCTACCGGTGGCTCGAGTCAAGTCTCAACGTTATCTGAAATTAGTAATAAGACTTGGAGTCGGTTCTAGCCTTATCGGGTGTGTTGTAATACGTATTCCAAGTTAAGAGAATCTTGTAACTCTTGATAGCTTTTAGGAGTCGTCTTGAAACTCTTCGAGTTCTTGATTGTCTTGAAAGTGTTGAGAACGTAGATAACTGTACATCTCGTTTGATGTCTCAAGTACACGCGAGTAAATCTTCGAGTTGTTGAGATGGGCGACCATGATGTTTTCAGGTGTCGAGCGAGGCGCAAAAGGGGAACAAAGGACGAACGATTGGCTCGCGCAGCAGCAGCAGCAGCGGAAGCGGCAGTATCGTCGGACATCAAACGGTTTCTTTGAATCGTTCGGTCGCCGATAAAGCACCGGTTACGAAAAGCAAGTTGATCCATCCTCGAGCCGTAACCAGAAACCACGGTTTCATGAGACCGACGGCGGCGAGCGTGAACAAAGGCTCTATACCGAATCTTCCTAGAAGCATCAAAAGTTTGGTCAAGTGATTCGTTCGCCAGAAAATAATCGATGCGTCGCAGTACCCTAGAACAATTCTGTGCCCTTCGCTCGACGCACGTCAAACAGAAAATGTCGACTGATCCATCTCCACTTCATCCACAATTTAGAGCAATTTTGTTACACTCGTGCTGTTAACGCGTTGCGTGCGTTTAAGCAGAACAAATATCATTTCCGTTAAGGGTTGTGGCGTTCAACAGCCTCGACAAACTAATCGTTTTTAAAATTAACTTGGTTACATTAACATAAGTTACATAGTGGCATTATACCTGCAGACACACGCAACCGTAGATGTGTCGGACGCGCTTGTACGATCGATCGATTGCTCGTTCGCGATCTACCGCGTCGCAAAATCGACGATCTTCGATGGAAGATGTATGCAACGCCGCATCGTACGTGGGACCGGCGAATAAAAAAAAAAACCTTCGAGTCCCGATTACGTTTGTATCGGTTCGCAGTCCAAGTCTCTTATAATTTATGTCGAATTTAGCTAGTACGTTTAATCAATAATTCCTTCCACTCCCTTAGAATACAGTTTCAAATATGTAATATATAAGTGTACTAACTAAGCGTGTACGACATATGTAAGTTTCATCGATGATAGTACGCATGTTGTAGACCACGATCACTTAGTAAATTAACGAACTAAATAAATGTAATTTAATTTTGTTCAAAAAAAGGATGCACCAGAAATGGGGGCGGTCTCGAAATAAAGAAAGGATGATTAAAAACATTGTCGGGGCAGGTGATTTACTTACCGAGACTAGTAAACGATTTCACATACTCTCGCCACCGAGTTTCGACCGCGTTTATCATTACATGTATATTCAACAAATAATATCTACATATATTATACACTGCATAAAAAAGAAACGTTCTGCCGCGTGGTTGTTACCAGTTTCATCCACAGGCCGCTTCGAGTCATTTTTCGGAAGCGTTATTCGATTCCGAGAGACATTAGTAACCGAGGGAAAAGGTAATTTTTCCAACCGATATAAACGATCGATTTAATAACGTAAACGTAACACCGAGCAACAACTCGTAGTCATCTTCTTACGCGCCCGATCGGTAAACGTATTATTTCATCGTTTTAACTTCGGTAAGAGAGGAACGAAACAAAACGATCTCTAGTGACGCGCAAGCAATTAAATATAAATACTAGAATATCTGTGCGTAACGATAAATATCTTTAACGGACGAACAAACTTACTTTCAACGAATTAAACATGTTACAAAACAATGTAAACGTAAAATAACAACCGGACATTGAACAACGAAACCTTCGAGAGAATTTCGAGGAATTAAATAAGCGTTTAATCTCTCATCGACGGAACGTGCACGAACAACGAGGTTATATTGTCTAAGAACGATCACGGAATCCAAGGAGCACCGGACTCTGCGGTGCTAAGATGAATTCAAATTGTAAACCAAGGTCCTCGTCCACAACAATCTCAAATTCCCGTATAATCTATGAGAAGACAAAATATCTTGGTGTACAGGGTGTTATGTAACGTAACACGCTGTACCTGCTCCAGTGGAGGACAAAAGACTTATCGTAGCAAGGTTGTTAAGAAGGACGTCAATGGAAACGGCCATTCTTTTATTCGAGGATCATCCAAGGAATAGGACACTTTTATCGGCGTCTAAGGATCAGAATCGAATAATAGAACACGACGCAGACAAAAGATAATATCGTAGAACTAGAGTACAAAGAAAATTTGTGTTAAAATTAATTAAGCAAATGTCAAGGACGTACCTTTATATGGAAAACTGGCATGGAAGTAAATGTGTTAACGGGTGGGACAGGTCCTGTAGGAGTATTTCTCTAGTCTGCCGATTGTTTGGGCTTAAATAAGCTGGATTTTTATATCCGGAACCACTCGGACTATGCGACAGATTGAGAAATTGGTTATTTCAAGCGGTTGTTATAAAATTAGAAATATTAGTGGGAAACAAAATCAAATAGGGTATATATAAATATTCATTGTTTTTGTCCCCTGTCCACCATTGAAATAGATACAACATGGTTTTGTTCCTCAAGGTAGAGACAAAGTCATAGCACAATCGAGTAGAGGTTATGTTTTTGTATACAACTGGTTAGAAGATAAAAAAAGTTGATAGAAAATAAATAATATTGTTCTATGAGTTTTGTTCTCGCCTTGTACATAGTACAGAGTGTCGAGAAATGTATGATTACGATCAGCATAGGTGAATTCTAACCCTCGATCGGTGAATGTTTGTCAAGTTGCAAGAAAACTAACCTTGGCCTCGAAATTCAATTCTTAACACTAGGTACACAATTGGACGGGAATAAAAATTCGATGGACACGAACCTTTGCCAGAATAAGCTGCAATGCAAGTTCCACGAAACGTTTACCCGGGCATATCCTTCTACCGGTTCCGAAAGGCGCGACCAACAATGGCGAATGCGGCGTGACAGGCTTCAGCCATCTATCGGGCAAATAATTGGCGGCATCTTTGAAATTCTCTTCGTTCAAACCGGCGATCCAAGTATGCAAAATAACCACTGTCTGGAAACGTTAAGAGGCGTCAGACGATAATATTTTGCCCTTCGATTTTAAGCAAACGATACGTTTGAGAAATATCTCACTCACTCCCGCGGTAAGATGATATCCGCTTAGCTCAATGGGTTCGTCCAAAATGCGAGCGACACAAGTTGTCGTGGGAATTACTCTAAACGCAAAACAGCAATGCAGCAGAGCCGCGTTACGCGACGATGCGACGAAAGGAATGTTTCAATGAACGGTAATACGCACCGAAACGATTCGGTGATGCAGGCACGCAGATACTTGGCTTTCCGTAAATCCTCGATCGTTAGATCGCAGCCAGGTGGCGCCAACGAGCACGCCTCCTCGTACAGATCGGCTTGCACCTTTGGATTGCGCCCGATCAAATCGAACAGAAACACCAGAGTGTTGCCGAGCTGCACGCGACGGATACCACGAAAGGATACGAATTAGAAAAATAATCTTTAAAAGGATATTACAACGGTTTTAAGGAGCTGCTTGAAACGCGAGATCGTGGCTGGCTTACCGTGTGAATGCCTGCCGCTATGAAGTCTACGATGGCCGCCTTTTTGTCTCGCACGTCGAGACTCTTTTGCCGTAGAATCGACTGAAAGATCGCTTCCACCGATTCGTCTTTAGCATCGTCGCGCTTCTCCTGTATCGTAGCGTCGACGATGTCTGAAATTATACTGAACGACGCGACGCCCCGGCACTTGTTAGCGACAATGGCTAATCGTATGTGTATGCACAGTTCACTTTTTACGATTCATCCCCCCGAAAGGAATGGATTGGTACCACTTTTCGAAAGATTATTTATTTATCTTCCGTTCTCTTTCTTAGTATTATAAATGAATGTTCTGGTTCGGTTCGGAAGTGAACTGTGCATTATTCTACCCCACGATTTCCTCGTGTTTCTGGAAATACGCGCGAACACGTACTTGTATATAGCGTCCTCGCTCTCGATCAGCTGTTTGTAAGCGGACGTTGGCAGCCACTTCCAAAGCGGCAAGCCGTAAAAGGCGTCGCGCGATGCGGTGAAGTGAACCCGGACAGCTTCCGCTAATCTCATCGTGACCGAGCTGTTAGAATCCGGCTTGAGGAAACCGAGATGACGTCCCAAGATCAGCGTGCAGGTACCTAAAGCGAAAGAGCAGAGGGTAACGGTACCGCCGATCGATCATCGGTTACGATTCCAAAGCTTACTTTCGAGTCCCATTTTGTAGGCGAGTTCTTCGAAACCCGCCACTTTGTGCCCCGTCCTTCGTCGACGAATTAAATCGATGAACGAGTCGGCGACGATGTTGAGCGCTGGGAAGAAGCCAAGGACGGTACTGGCCCCGGTCAGCTCTGACGTAAGAGCGGTCCGAAGATCGTGCCACGCTTGCCCCTGTCTATCGAGTCGCATGTTCGTTTAAATTTTTTACATCGACCGGAATTCTCGTCGAGGCTTACGTCAGAGCCGCGAGCCGCGAGCCGCGAGCCGCGAGCCGCGAGCCGCGAATCGGGGATGAACCGACGCGCGGAGATTGCACAGTTTTTCGCGGTCTACTAAAATACGCGTGAACCGTGGATCGGGGCAACTACTCACTCGTTGACTAAACCAAGGTTCGTGTAACGATCGCGACGACTGCGACGGTAGTGGGATATGACCTCCTGCGGAGGACGAAGCGGGTATCTCGAGCTTCGTTTGAAGACGGCTTCGATGTCGCGTCGGGAAAACACCGAGATCACGGGGAAGTTCCATAATGCCTCTTCTTTGCACACCGGCCCGTATCGTTGATTCAGATCTATTCTTCAATGATAAACGACACGCTATGTTAAAACATTATTTACGGAAAGACACTTGTAGCGAGTGCAACAACAAATGTAGATACAAAGCTAGAAAGCCAATAGATTACAACAGTCTATGTTTTCTTGGGACATCGGTGACGACTACGTTTATGCATACGTTTACTATACGAAATACCCTATACGATACGTATCAACGTTCAAGTAAAACGTGCTGGCTCTTTTCAAGAAACAAATATAACATATTATTAATAGCTGTTAACAGTTGTAGCCGTCCATGTTTTATCTCGGTTCGCAACCGGTTTCTGTTCCACGTGTTTGTCGCTTAAAGAAAGATCTCACGATCGGATTGCTTTGCATTTATAATTATCTCCGTCCGTTATTTTTATCCTCTTAATCCAGATTAATTACGAAACTCTTGCCACAAACTTTCTCGAACATTGTCGAAAATAAGGGGACCGACAACGATGGCCAAACTTCTTACCTTTGTAAGCATCGTGAACCTTATTCAGTCGATAGTATCCGAAACAAGAAAATATCCACCTGGTTCCAAGGATCGGTAGAGAATAGGGTCCTGGTACGTCCGACACCGTTTGAAATTTTCTTTGCTGTTTCTCTTGGACGGTGGCTGCTGTTGCAAAAAAAAACAACATACTATTAAATGTTGTTAAGAGACAGGTGGGGAAAAAAGTAACTGTTAATTTAGTTCGCCACGAGTTCAGGAAAGAATCCGATTTCTACGTCGGCGAGCGAGAGCTTTACGCTCGAACCTTAAGGTTTCTTCTCGACGAGCGCAAGAAAGTCGTTTCTAAGGTTGAAGGACGCGATTACAGGCGCGACCTTGTCGCGCATAACCACGAGCTCTCCACGCTTAGAAAGGGGACCGTGACCGTACACGCGACGTCGCTCGCTTCAAATTGAAGGTCGCCTCGAACACCTCCTCTCTCTCTATAAAGTACAATTTCCTTGCTTTCTTTCCTTTTGTACCGTCTCGAACGCGCCGCTACGAAGAAAGGAAGGAAGGAAGCAAGGAAGAAAGGAAGCAAGGAAGCAAGGAAGCAAGGAAACAAGGAAGGAAGAAAGGGAGGAAGGAAGGAAGCCTTCCGTGGCCCGCCGTCTATTAATCCTATTTCACAAAGAGACGCAGAATTTTGTCCCTATTAAGATACTTATTTACGCTGGTTCACGCCTGGACCATGACATTGACACTGACATTTACCGATTAACTTTCCTAGATGTTTTAATTGCCGGTCGCTTATGGCTCTCGAGATAAACGACGATAAAGCATATACGGCGAGAAACAGGAACGAATAAAGCCCGTAGACTTGAACGAATCTAATCTTCGGTAACTCATTAAGAACACGAACAGAAATAAAATATATACATATGTACATACATATGTATTTCATAATTCTTCCGATAGTGGATATAATTGAGACACAATATCCAAGAATACTTTGAGGCGATACTGCAACGCAACCCGCAATAACGGAATATTATTTGCTTTATATGTACTATATTTTAATGCGCTTCCTCAATCATTCGTTGACCGAAGAAACTCCAAACTCCCGCGTCCTACGGTCTCTACACCACGTGTGCTTGCAACACCAGAACAAAACCCACCGTTTGTCTTGTGACAGGTTCCGGTCCAGAACCACCAGGCAGGTCGATAGCCGGTGGCAAGTATCAATATCGCCAAGAGCGCCGCTGCGATAACTTCGAACCAGGCGCTCGAAAGTAACATCTTGAAACGCTACGCCGGAACTCCTACGAAAACGAAAATTATTAGGACACGTCGGGTGTTGCCACTACATATGTATTTACAGACATTCGCGGCACATCGAGAAATTCGAAGATCGGAAAGATTTCTCGCGAATCAACCGTAAAAATGAATCTTTTACTCGAGAATAATTCACAATTAGTCCAAGCGACAAATACAACGCGTGTATAGCAGATGCGTGAAATGCGAACAGCGTACCTATGTAAGTACATGGAGGGTCGAGGCGAAAGTCATAAATCATAGATAGGTGGTTTTATCCAGAGCGCGGAGGAACACGTACGAAACAGGAAATTGATAGAGTCGGTTCTTGTAGTTCGATTTGCGAGCGATACACGCTTGATACAAGATGCAGAAGAAGCCAACCGTGATCGATAAAATCAGCCGTGACCAGAACATGGGCACGACTTTCGAACGATCAACGGAAAGTAAACAATCTCGGTTGCAACAAATAAATTAAAATTTATCTACGGATCTTTTGGCTATTTAATTTAATTATTTTGCACAATTTTTTAAACGACTATCGTCCATGTAGGTACGTGACCAGAAGAGCTTCTCTAGAACCGTTGGAATATTAAAGCGTTTGCAACACCTCTGGTAGGCGCATACATTGTATACGTACGCCTACGCGTGTACGACGAGAAGGCAGCACACAACCGCGGATAATAAAGGACGAAAAAATGTCACGGCGGGTGCGTGGCTTCCTCTGCATCTACTCGAGGTTGACTGACTGCCCCAGTGTTATTTACGGACCGCGTTTCTTTTATTTGCAACGCGTCGATAACGCGTGTCGTCGTCGCCGATGACCCCGGTGCTCTCGCGGCGACTCTAATCTCCGAGCTGTTACACGCGTCGAGGAGCAACCGCTCGATCCCGTATAACATCTAATTGCGGCACGTATATCTAATTAGGGGACCACGTACGCGGTGATATCGTGCAGTGAAAATACGCGTAAAATTGCGAGCCCTCGGACGATCGAACGGCGCGGCGCGGCGTGGCGCGGCGTGGCGCGGCGTGGCGCGGCGTGGCGCGGCGTGGCGCAGCGCGGGAAATCGGGAAACAAATATTTTCGTTCCACATAAAAGGCGATTACAAGCCTCCGAGATTCTCTAATACCGAGTTATACTCGTGCACGCGTTCTAGAAAAAGAAACAATGGCGAGTCCTATTTGCTAAATTTAGTAATTTACAATCGATTCTACGGATGCAATTAATTGTTCTAATAAATCCTCTGTAACTTAACACGAGTCGCGTAACCATTATCTATCGAGTCTGACTTAATTCTGTTGTCGATACGACCTACAAACAGTTGACATTGCAAAGTGGTGCCAATAGAACCAACTTTGAAACGGTACACCCTGTATGCTTCTATACAGAGGTATGGCAATGAAGATAACCACGTGTCTGTGGGTAATTGTGTGCCAAGATAATGAAACGGCACTGTCATCGCTGTCTAGTCTAATAGCAAACAAAGATTAACTTTGGTAAGAGAAACAACAAAGAAATTCAAAGTTTGGAGGTTACAGAGATGTGAAAATGGATCTTTGGATCGTTAGAAAACGGATGGACAGTACTTGGCGTATGGGGTTTACCTCGTGTTACATTATTTTCAGCTTAACGACTATTCCACGCGCCAATTAAACGAACGAGTCCCTAAGAGATAACCGATAGATATTCTCTCTATGTATATCATCCGTAACGGCAACTTGTTGCCACGGTGTAATCTCTTCTTCGCCACTCGTTAACGACAATTACCGGTCGACAAGCACCGGTGTAAATACGAAAATCCGTCGTATAATTTCAATGTTTAAACGCCGTACAACGAGCCGCGTTACAACGTTACGTAAATCTCGATTCGTTCCCGTAATAAACGTGAGCCGAGAAAGTTAAACGCCTGTTATCTTATTAGCGCGACGTATTTGTCGGTCAATCGAATATTTACGTTCCATCGCACGCAGTTTAACTATGTTCTACATTACAACCGCACGTGACACGTGGTTAAGAGGTAAGACCAATGTAAATCCTGAAATAAAGCGTTTTTTTTGCGATTTTTTTTTTTCTTTCGCTATACTCGTGTAGATTAAGAGAAAATTTTTTGTTTTTCCGTCAGTTGCACTGCGTGCCGCAGACCGCCTAAAATTCAAAACACGCCCCGAGAGAATTGTACTATTTTTGAATAAGTATTTTTTTTTTAACACTTAACGACACGAATATCATTATCCTCTTAGTTTTCCATCCATCGAAAAAAAAAAAACGCAAAAAAAGGCTTTATTTCTGGTTTTTACAGTGATCTTACCCCTTAATTACAACCAACTTGCAGACGTATTCGGACAATAGAGCACCTTCAACTTCAACTATGTATATGCTGGTTAATTATGCGTAAAATGAACTGAATACTGGCTTCAAAATCTGCTGTTTGCCATAGTATCGTTCCTCGATGACTCCTCTTCGAAAATCTTTTGCAAACGTTAAACGCTTCGTTCTATTTGCTTTGCTGATATATTGCTAATATATACGGCTTCTTAATCCCTGCAATAACAAGACTTGTTTTATTACATAGACTACCAAAAGGAGGAGAGTACTTTGTACCCGGTAAATTAAATCTATAATGTCGAAAAATAATTTTATATTTGTAATGTATGCTAAGATAAAAAAAAGAATATTCCTGGTCGCATTGTGCAAGTGGCCCGATTCTATATTCGTCTTTAAATCTGTCGACGATGTCTGCTACCGTGCTTTTTTTAAATTTAACATAACAGCAGTCCGACGATACGATCTTCCCCTTTCGCGATGAAGAATTGCGAGTTAGCGTAAACTAAACGAACAGTTCTCACTTTCGCAATGCATTATCACGAACGACGATACAGTGTGTTCCTTGATCCGTGTATTTTACGTTGGAATAATTCGATAAAAAAAAGAATTACTAATTATAATTAAAAGTTATCAATCTTATTCGAAATCCATAAATATTAAGTAGTTGAATCGATTTTGCCCAACGATTTCGAAACAGAACTCGATAACCGTCGTTTGGACCCTGTGTTCTAATTCTGTAAACACTTGCCCATAGCATTTCACGCACGAGTCGTTGAAGCACTGTCGGATTAATTGAAATGGGATTTTCCAATAACTATGGAAGTATAATGTCTCGAGAAACGGCGAGAAACGAATGGAAGACCCGCAATTAAAGCGACTAAACTTCCCTTCCGCATTACATCCCACTCCCGCTTACGTACTTTCATGCTCCGCTATAGTTTTGATTTTCTTTCGTTTTGTTACCATTATACAGACGCGTAAATAAATCCGCTACACTGCACCGCGTACCTGTTAAACGAAAGTAACGGCACATAGGAAAAGCTCCATGTATTTATCATCGACGAAGAAACGAACGAACGAACGAACGAACGAACGAACGAACGAACGAACGAACGAACGAACGAACGAACGAACGAACGAACGAACGAACGAACGAACGAACGAACGAACGAACGAACGAACGAACGAACGAACGAACGATCGATCGATGGATGAAAAATTTCATCGATTCGAACAACCGCTTTGTTCGATTTAACATAATCATTCCCACGGTTTGGGGTGTATACCTCGGTTTGCCGCTAGCACACGTGCTCGTGCTCGCGCGACTCGCATTAACACGCCTGCCATGCCAATTTTCCCTGTTCAACGATATATTCTTGACGTTTGTTCAAGTTACAGCACGACGGATAAAAGTATTCGCGATGCTACCATACTGACGCTAGATTCGACCTAACCGCGTTTCGATCTAACCGTAAAGATACGTTCAAAGCGGTCACAGATGACCGCCGCGGTAGTAAACACGATAACCTCTACGCAAAGATCCATGCCAAATAATTTCTCTTCGCGCGAATGTAAAGCAACGTCCGAAGAAGATAACGTCCGAAGAGAGATTGAACCCGGAAATACGAACGATCCCGTCGAACTCGCGTGCTCGTATCACACAGGTGGGCAGACGATCGACCGGTAAACAAAAACGAAACGTTCTTGTACTTACGGAGGGTGAACGTAGCCGAGGGACAGTTAAAAAGAGACACCAAACGTCGCCCGTGGCCGTCGTTGTCACTGACGATGATGGGTAGCAATGGTAACGGCAGTGACGATGATGGTGGTGGTGGTGGCGGCGGCGGCGGTGAAGGCGCTGGTGGTGGTGATGGTAGAGGTGGTAGCACCGGCGTTAAAGTCAACCGTGACCGATAAGAAGATGAAGAGAAATTCGACTTGGTAATATTCGGAAATTTCGCGCTTGCGGTTATTACCGTTGACCGTTTCGCGACTGTTGTCCGCTGCCAAAGAAGAACTGCGGCGCCGGACAGGAAAAAGGAGAAACACGAGATGCAGAGAGAGGATCAACCTCGAGCAATCGTGTGCTCGGCAATTTGCGAGCGAGCCAGCAAAGGTTCGCACGCCGGCGACGAGTACGCCCCGATGGTACGGAACCAGACGAGGCGAGACAACCGATACGAAACGAGCATTAATTGCCGTTAATCGATGTATCGGTCCAACCGTTGATAGATCTCGATTCGATCAATCGAGCGGTCGCGCGCGCGCCGGGCAAACGAACAGGGCTCCGTGCTTCGTCGTTTCCTTTAAACTTGCAAGTAGACGACGGAAAGAAGCTCTGGGAGCGGATACCGCAAGCCCGGTCCGTCACCGTTCCGCGGCGACGCTCGGAGACGAACTCTCTTATCTCCTTGTCCTCTGTTTACATGCTCCGCCGGACTACGGCCACGGACAGGCCGAATCATCGTCGGAGGGGTTAGCTCGGAATGGTGGGGATTCGAACCGAGAACGAACGCGACACGCTCGGTAGATGGCGCGATACAACATTGCGGTTATGGTTGCGGTTCACCTGGCGAACGAATTTCACCCACCTTCAACCGTACCCGAGCAAATTTTATTTTCAATGATAATGGAAAACAACATTCCTGCCTTTCTTTCCAGTAATTGAAACAACAAAACCGGACATCATTTCTAAACTAAAGATCATTTATCATAAATTATATACGATATTTATTAAATCGCTATTGGCACATATACGTCGTCCAGTATCTGCAACCTGCGTCGCCTGTTACACTCTCTACTGCGCGATTATTTCTCATTATACCAAAGGCTGCCCGTTAAATAAATAAACGAATTAGAACAACCTGCTTCAAAATGCGGCCCACGCCGACTGATGCGCCTCCTGGACTTCTCGACGAATCACCGTACCGATGTGACCGACATGTCATCCTTAATTTTCTCGTAAATTTCCATACCGACCTACAGTTTTTTCTTTTCTTATTCTGGTAATTAATTGACTCGTGCGTGTTACCAAACAGTTGCATAGAACAAGCTAGATCTAGCCAGGAGAAATGATCCCATTTATATTTCGAAGCATCGATTTTAACTAGCTTTCGATTTACGGGGGTTTTCTACCGTGCAACGCGTACTTTTAGTCGAAACGGACAAAATTCGTTCGTAACCGTCTACCGTATCGTTGCTCGCGACCTTGACGTTTCGAAGCGTAACTTTAAATTCCAATGCTTCGAGCCGCTAGTTTCAACACGCTTCTATGATTGCGATAACATTAAGAGAGACGATACCAGAGACGAGCATTGAAAGGAAAAACCAAAAGAACGAGTTTACAATTGGAACTTGTGCTGTTATTACGTCAGGAGTATTATTTAGTCGCGTACCGTAGTACGAAATAAATAATTAATTTACTGACCGTGCGAAATGAGCGTTTTCTGCAATGTAACCGTTCTCGCGAAAGTTTCCGATCCGACAAAAGTTTGACCTCCGCGTCGGTGTGCACGCACACGCACACGCACACGCACACGCACACGCACACGCGGTACACCTATGCTTAGCCCTCGCGCGTTTCGAGCGGACACGCAACACACACGCGCGCGCGTATGGCCAGCGTATCGGTACACCGAAGATGATCGACCAATGTTGACCAACCAGGAAGCGATCACGGACAACTGGTCACTCGCCGGAATTCTGTCCGTTGCGATTACACGTTTCAGTGGTCTGCTTTAAAATCGGAATCCTCCTCGGAACTCGTTTAACGCGATGCCGTTAAAGCAAGAATTTTCTCGCGTGGTTCTTTATTCGGCGTTTAGCCGACCAAACGTGTTCGACAAAACAACTCGTTGTTAGTAAGCGAAGAATTAAAAAAATTCCTCTTATTATCAGCGATCGATCACGATCGTTCGAACGTTGAAATTTCTAATTATTACCACAACTGAATATTTTGACAATTCGCGTTGGCTCAACCGTCGTACAGCGGGCTAGTAAAAATGAACGGCAAAACTTCCGTGAATATGTCGATATTCGGATCGAGGCTACGTCCGAGGCCCTCGATCACCACCATGCTCAGAATCACGCTGCTGAAGGATCCGTCTTGCTTGACTCGGTGCCGAACCATCGCGGAAAATAATTCGGTCACGACCGTGCTCACGCTCACCTGCAAAAATCATTACATGGAAAACAACATTTCGAATTTCTTTCGTGTCTTTTAATGCATTTGCAAACGTTTGGAAAATTACATTGACGTTGCTTTCTAGATGAGAGTCGACAATATCGCGCATCGAGCTCTTGAAACCCTCTGGATCTAGAGACGCTTGCGAGCTATGATCCAGAATGTACTCCGCCGCCAGTTCACCCTGAAAATGAACAACGTCAGAATCTATTCGAAAAGAAATGTTCGTCCTTTGAATGGATAAAAAAATGAACGGGGAGAATAGTGGAGTAATCTGTACATACGTTACCCATCAATACCGAACGAAAAACGTCCCTAAGGTTTTGTTTACAGCGATCGTTCAGCGATACTACCAAACCGCAATCGAGTATGACCAATCGCGGATATCTTGGCAAGTAATCAGGATCGATAAATCTCCAAAGCCAGGCCCAGATTCTTCCGCTTGGCTCGATATTTGTTTCAACTAAGATGTTACCAGGATGTAAGTCGCAATGAATGAAATTATCTCTAAATACCTGTAATTCACAACCGACCGGTCGTTCCCGATAATTCTTAACATTTACGGCCAACGAACTCGATAAAAAATCGATCGAATATTAAATTGAACGATCGCCCACCATTTTCAAGATCGTTCTGATCCCTAGTTTAGCTAATTTCCCTTGAAACTTGGTATCGTTGTATTCCAGATAATCAGAAATAGGCGTGCCCTCGTGAAAACTTTCCACGAGTATCTCACGCTGCGTGAAATTCGTGTAAGGAAGTGGGAAAACTACGTCCCGTTTTCCGGAGAAATTTTTCGAGAATTTCATCAGATTAGCCGCTTCCAGATGCATGTCGACCTTTACGAGAATCACAAAGATGAATGGTTAAGGTGAAACGGAAGGAGCATCGTCGGCTTTAGAAAGCAGAGCTTCAACATTCTAACAATTTTGCGGGCCCTGCTAGACACTCACTTGATTCTCCATTATCTGCGAGAATTCGTCGATGCAATCGGGAAGACTGAGCCAATGCAATTGTGGAACGATGTACGTCGCGCATTTGCAAATTCCCTTCATAATGGTGAGATCTCGTCTAAAAAAAGAATAAAACGGAAAGAAAAGTCGATGAAATATTCAACGGAATGAATTTATTTGCGTTATGTAAATACAATATCGGGACCATTGTACCTCAGTTGGCCTTTAATTCCAGGATGCAGAACTTTTATCGCTACCGGTTGCAACTTCCTATTGTGCGTGGTATCCTGTTGAATTTCATCGTCGTCGTACTTACCAACGAAAGTGATCATCCATTCGAGATTCAGGTATTCGATAACTGTAACAAGATTCCTTTAAGAACTACGCGGTACCGTGAACCGGCGCAACAATTGAAATTACTACTTTCGTCAAATTGAAACTTCCGCCCATCCGCCCATCCGTCTGTCCGTCCGTCTACACTCCGGAACAAAAAGATAGCAAACTTCCAAATTATTGTAATTTCTGTTTACCAAACGTTACAAATTCAGCCGACGTATCGACAGCATTACAGTTTTCTCACTGAGAACCACTGGGACCAACCTATCGCGCGCGGGCGCACGCAGCTGCACGCGTAACTTTAAACGTTAATAACTTTTTAACGAAGCCTCGATCAACAAATTAGTATTCTTGATTTTCGTCTTATTTTGCCCTCTAGAATCTCCCGTTAAAATTTGTCCCAGGGGTGGCCAAACACCCTGTATACATATCTATAAACATGCTCATAGATGTAAACATATTAAAATATTCATTTTCATGTGCCATCTTTTTGTCCTGGAGTGTATCTTACGACAGAAACAGCGGAGTATTAGTATTAGAGAAAAAGACTTTCTAATTTACTTTGCACGAACGTAGGTATTCGAGACTTTCGTGTTACTTCGACCCGAGCGTTCAGATCCACCCAAGCCTTGTACACCTGTCGATCGAACGTTGGGAAAAAATAACGTGTCGGTGCATCTTTATTTTGCAAACTGAAAGCGTTCGAAATCCCTTTGCTGCTTATACCTGAGCGCAACATCCTGATCCGATCGGTATTTTGTCCTCGAATTTCACAAATATGTTCCTCCAATTAGAACCGTAGCTAGACTTGAGCAATTGTTTCGTGTAGGTCCAGGAATGCGGGGAGACGGTACGTTGCAATTGCGAAAGCGTACAGCAAATATCCTCGGGGAACAAGTCTTTCCGAGTGGACGCCCATTGACCGAACTTTATAAATATCGGACCGAGTAGTTCGATACCTAAAAATTCGATGGTATCGTAAGAGAAACAGTCTGAACGAAGCAAAAATAAAATTAATGATCGCAATAGGGCCCACATAAATGACCAAGCACGTGACCGGCCACGATGATTGTAAATTACAATAATTTTTAATAATATATACTTAATATATTAATAATATTTTATACAATGTATCGATAACGACCGGCACGGCGCGGCGTCAAGTTACGCTCGAGAATTGGTGGGGATAACCACGGTCAGTTATGTGGGCAAAAATCCGGTCACTTATACGGGCACTACTGTACATTTCTATTTCGATGGTATAGTTACTTTTCCGAAGTATCGTAGGGAAGACATGTCCGCGCGTGAAACGCGTGATCAAATACGCGATAGCCAATCCGGTAACGATAGATCCTATAACGAACATTCTTGCCAGAATTAAAATAGCATTCTGGGTTGCACCGAAGAAACCTTCGTGTTCCGGGTCGGTTATCAACGATTTACTCGTATGCGTTTCTGCTTGATGCTTAGGCTCGTAAGAAAGAATAAGAATAGCCTGAACGACTCGTTTCGAACCCTCGAAGTTGATACGTCTCGCCAACGTGCGATAAAATCGAATCGGTGCCGTGTACTTGCAATTTCTTCTATGCCAATTTTCTCGTCTATTTTGCCGAAATTTGCTCGAGCGGAGTATTCTTGAAAGGTTCGAATAAAATGCCATTATAATTATACACTACCGTTCGCCTTGTGGTAAAGAGGGCCGATAACTTTGAAAAATACGTTCTTCGTTAAAACTCCATTAAGGCAATGCACGCATATTGCGTAATCAAAATCGTCACGAGATCCAATAATGCCGTACGCGTTTATGTTTAAAATAAACGTTCAAGTAAAATTTTCTAAACATACCATTGATCTATCGCGTGTCCAAGATACGTGTTTCAAATTCAATTCAAGGTAGGTACGAGTTTCTTCTTTCCCCGTTTGGTAACACTGCCGGATGGTTCCTCGAGTCTCGAGTCGACCCTTCTCGTTTCATGAGAATAAATAACTAGCGTATATACTTTGCTTATAAATTATTACAAGATCTTGTGTGATTGGAGCATTCATGTTGCATCGAGAATAGAAAACGAAAGAGCGGTATTTCGAAGAAACAAGAAGAAAAGATAATTACAGTCACTCGATATCCTATAGATTTGTTCATGTTTACAGTTTTCTAACCAAATCTGCTTGTTGCTCGTACTTTACCTAAAACAGACTTTTCCGATAATATATCGAGATAATGTTAACAACATAATTATATTTCTGAACCTAGTACGTATGCATCTATGCATTTATGACATATTCGGAAAAAAATTTTCAACAAGTATATATATTCCCTTTTCGTGAATTTAATCTTGATAAAGAGAATGTTGTCGTATTATAGGGGCCTCGATTCAATTTGTTACGGTTAAAAGTAAATTGATACTTGGCATGCAAACGAGCGATGAAAAAACGATGATGCAGTGTATTTAGAGAAGTTAATGGAATCGAACGAAGAAAAACAAAGGATTATGGTAAAAGTATTTCGTTCGACTGCATTAAAAAGAGATAAATATTTCTGAATATTTACGACAAAACAGAGAATATTCCGAACGAAGAAACCATGACCGAATAATTTTACGGTACACGAGACCTGATACATGCATGGCTCTTGTATGCTGATAAAAGTTTGGTAGGATGCCCACAATAGCCAGTTCCTCTTTAACGTACGAAATTCTTATGTACCTAAATTCCTTTTATTTTGGTATGTTTGCCATTTGTGAATTGGGCATGGGATTCTTCAAGGCTGCAAACTTACCTTCGCCTGGTATCAGTACGACATTAACAGAGTTTGCACTTTTGTTCTTCCTTATAACCACCGAAGGTGCCAGAATCTATCTTGGAAGAAAAGGAAACTTGACGGAACACGGACTACCAATTCTTATCGGAGTTATTTTAACCGTACCTAGCTCGTTAGCTACATTGTACTTCTTGATCTGGCAAAATTATGTGCTGCGACTGGAAGTAATTCTTTGTAGCATACAACTAGTCCTCTTGGCATCCGAATTAATTATTTCCATCTTGTGCCTTATAGCTATCTATCGTCCTCCCTCTCCCGAAGAGTGAGCAATACCTTGGTTTCCTTCTATCCTCTTTACAAATACATCAAAATAACGTCGAAATAATTGAAATTTTATGTGAGAAACCTGTAAATGTTATAATGTATACAATATATGAATGGAGAAAATAGAAACGACGTAAAAGTCGTGAGTATTTAATTAATTTTCGTACCTTTGCAATTATTTACAGGCAGTGAACAGATGGAAAATCGTTTTAGTCAAAGGAACTATCGACAATGCAAATATGTACATAAAACATAATAAAAATAGACATAAACACTCAATTTAAGATGCGTCCTTTTTTTTATTAACATCTTTTTTTAAAAAGTATACAATAATACATGATATTTACACCTAGTATTTATAATAAAATAAATACTTCTCAAATAAATAATACACATTCCTGATTAAATCATTTTTAGTACATATTTTAAAAGTACTCTACTCAAAAGTATATTATGGAATAATATATAAACAGTTGAGGTTATCAATTGTTTATAAAGTACGTATAAAAACAAACGTAGAAACAACATTATTAATACTTTTATAAAAATGATTAATGACTTGAAGTCAAAAATATTTCGTATATAAAAAAAAAAAAACAAAAAAAAATATACAAGTCTTACGGAATTTGCACCTATACTTTTCAGTTTTGTAATTAATCTTTTATACTATTTGCCGCAGCTCTACGTCTTCTAATAGCACGCAGTCGATTGTTACAATATATCCGTAAAAACACTGAACCAAATACTAACAATACACCTAATATACCAATAGCTGTTACGCGATGATGATATATTAAACAGGACAACAATATAGCCAAACCCTAAAAGAAGAAACAACATTTTATATAAAGATATATTCTAGTAGCACAGATGCGAAACAAAGTTATTACCTGTCGAAGAGTCATCATAATCACAAATGTTACTGGCCCAAATTTAGAAATTGTATAAAAAATATATAACTGACCACTTGCGGAACAAATCGACATGAGTAAACAGTCCATAATGAATCCAGGATACTATAACAATCAAATGTTAAAATTGCATCGTAAACGATTATTATTATAATTACGCATAACCCGGTAGACAGAGCTGAAATCACCTTTGACATGAAAGAAAGTATGAGAGGAAAACTTGACTGCTGAAATAAGGACATGGCAGTTAATAAACAGGAAAACATATTAACTACACACATCATTTGTACACTTGTTGCGCCATATTCCACGAATAACGCATTTTGCCAAGTACTTGTAAAACTATCTAACAGTAAGTAGCCTCCTAAAAGAGTAGTACCAGAAACAGTAGTAGCTCCGCCTAAAAATATTAAAATACAATCAACGAAATTAACGCATCTATCTCTATGAAAATAAGACATTTTACCGTTTCTGTAATCAGAATTATCTAACATGAATAGAGTCATTCCGATACAAATAAGTATAGCTGTAACGTATTCGTAATACTCGTAGGTGGTATGCGAAATTATCTTTCCCATTATCATCACTGGAATGATTTTAGAAGCTTTTGCCAATACCTGGAAATAAATGCAGATGTTAAACATAGTTCTTAAAATGAAAGAAGAAAATAAAAAATTACACCCACCTGTGTTGGAAAGCTAACAAATTTTAAAGCCTCGTATTGACACCAACTGCTCATGATATTTGACAAAGAGCAAAATGCATATTTGTAAAGAGGTGCTTTATGCTGAGGTTGCCTTTGAACTATCAAATATAATCCTGACATTAAAAATGCAAGAATCCGATTTACAAACACTAGAAATTGAGAATCTTGGAAACGATCTTTGTTACCAGCAGCATTCACATACTCCTAAAAATGAATATTTTCACGTTATAAAAACATCTAGTTACAAAAACAGTATTCGACCATATTACATTGCAACATTTGTAATATGTTATAATGCCTGTGTAATCTGTTAAAGGAATCATACTTGGGTTATTATCTTCTCTTGTAAATAACCCCATGTTAAAAAACTGACTAGCAATCCGAAGAAGCAATATAGGAGTAGTAAAGCTTCCTGAACTAAAGTACGCTGATTATGATTAGATGGTGTAGTTGTGTAAGAAGAGTCCAGAAGTCCTGTTTCACAGTGACCCACAAAACACGAATGTACCAACCTGGGAATACATCCTTTACCTGCTCAAAAGCAATATATATACAGTTCATAAAAAAATTTACAAGTCTTTTTAAACTTATTAACTGTTTTTATTTACCTCCTCTTTGAATATATTTGGTACGACGCACATATTTATAGATAAGGTAACCCGGCAATAATACAGTGGCATAACTTAATAAATTTAAACATAATCGAATAATCCAATTATAGGAGGAAGACCTTAAAAATGTGTCTCCGTTATTCACAAGAGACTTAATGACTTCGCTAACTCCAAAGACAAGGCTCACCGAAAGTAGTAGCAATAAGCTATAAAAAAATTATATAAATGTATTATAGCAAAATTCAAACAAGACTGTAATGCACAATTCTTTGCATAGAAGACAACAAACAAGCCAGAATTTATTGTATTATGGTTTGGAAAGAAATGTATTTAATACTTAACATTATTATTGTTTTAAATTATAAGTGAAACTCACCAAATTACAATATCGCTCACAAAATTTCGCATTGTCCTTATTATAATTCGATTGCCGCAAAATTAACAATTATTAAATATTCAATTTTCTCATAACCTTGCTCTGGCCACGTAAATACTTTAGGAATGAACCCTAAAAGTGCAAAAGCGTAAAAATTGTATACCAACAACTTACAATTAACATTGTTGCTACATATCAGTTACAGATAATAGAAAATATTTTTAAAAATCATAATTTCAAAAGTTTATAATTATTTGACAGGGAACAGAACGCAAAATTCCAATGAATAATCGTCAATGAAAACTACAAGACGATCTAACCGATCGTTAATTTATCAGCATTCAAAACTGATTTACCAAATCATTTTTTGAAGTTAATTGTACCATTTGTACCTCTTTACTGACTAGTGTCAAATCCATATCTATCAGTAAACGTGATCACAATACGTGAGGTTTTAATAATGATTGTTTTCTTTCAACCTCGTATATTTTATTCTTTGTATTTTAATTAATTAACAAAATCAAAGCAACAAAAATGATTTTTGTTCGAGAAACTCGGCAACAAAATTATTCTATTATTTAACAATACTTAGGAAAACATAATAAAACGTAATGTGGGGTAATATAATTTAATCATTTGTTTTAACAATCCGCATAATTTATACCACAAATGACAAAAAGAATGTGACCTTTTTTCATATTTTTATGTATCAGATTCCAAATATAATGAAACAGAATTGCATTAAGTCGTATTATAGTATTTGTAAACTCATACGTTGGTAATAATTTAGGATGTTACAGCAAATCAGTGATGCCAGAAAAGCACCGTCGGGTGCACACTCCCTCATGCCAGATACGCGTAAGTAAGTACGTGAGCTCGTGGAGTTTCGGGAAGACGACAAAGGCAAACTGACGCGTGCCCACTTTCTCGATTCTCCGAAGCTGCCCGAAGTAATTTCGGACCGCTTCGTGGAAGTCGACAGAGAAAGGCTCACATTTGCCTTCTCGCTCTGACTTCCCAGGCATTTTTACTTTCCGACCTATGTAGGCGCGCATAAGCAAAGTACCCATAATGAAAAAAAAATTTTGTAAAATTTATTTTACGGAAATACACGATTTAAGACCTCCTGATCATATTTTAATTATTGAAAAAAAAGAAATTTTTTTTTATTCCCATGTATGAGCACACATATGTATATTATTAATACGATTTTTGAAAATAAATAAAGTAAAACTTATCTCATTGAAATTTTTTCTAGAAGTTGAGCTGATGAATACCTAGAAAAAAGTATTGGACAACATTTAATTTTGATTTCGATTAAAAATCAAATTTATATTGTATTAAATTCGCAGCCATTAGCTCGGTGTTACCCATAATGAAGAAGTTGTTCTTCAAAGGTAACACCGATTACCAGGTCTCACCACGAGGAGGTTGCTGCGAGTGGAGACCCAAAGTGAGATCGATGGAACAAAGTTCGATCGACCTTCCTTTTTACACACTAGATTACGCAAAAAAAAAGATGCCAAGTAATTACTGTTCTAAAACAAAGGAGGAAGCTAAATTGTGGGAGACGCGACACGACGAAACGCGACACAATACTGCACAGTGCAGTAGGAACATGAGGTGCGACACGTACCGAATAGCGGGTCAAAAGGGGCAGCTCGTTACCTCTTAGCAAGTCCAATTGAAGGGGAGGAGAATCGACGCACCAGACACGGGTTCCCCATTTCTCCAACGCGTCCTGCTGGGAGCCCGTAGGACCCAACCCGGGACGTCTTACACAGGAGAGAGATCCTGAGTCGGGGCTACCGCAGACAGGAACAGGTCCCCTCTACGGCCGATGACTCTTTCCCTAGAATTGTCTCACCAGAGGACGGCAACCGACCCTTCGAACCATCTAAACGGCCGATCACTTGCTTTCTACATTAAAGCAGCGGTGACCGGAGAAACGAGACTGGAAAATAAGCTATTAATTCATTCATTACTTGGCAATCTACGCAGTAAATAAAATAATATACAATGTAAATTGAAAATTAACGTCGTAGGTGGAATTAATGAGATTAAGGAATTGAAATAAACATAGGAATGAATAAGAAAGGAAAAAGAAATAGTCGACGTTAATTTTTACACTCGCGCCGCGCCTTAAATTTAATGCCCTTACGTGCAGATGAATCCGAAGTCCTCCCTCTAAAAATTTATCTGAATAAAAACTCAAATAAAAATTAGTAGTTAAACAAACAAATTAATTAATAATAAATAATAAATATAAGGACAAAGAAACAAATATACAATCAAGAAGAGAATCATTTGGAAAATAACAACCCCACGATGTTGAAAATGAGGAAAATGAGGAAAATGAGGAAAATGAGGAAAAATAACAACCCAACGATGAAGAAACCAAGAACAGAATAATTTAAAAAATATCGACCCAACGATGTAAAAAAACGATGTAAAAAAGCTGAAATAAAAATAATTGATTCATTAACGAGACGAACAACCCAAATAGAGTACATCACCTATATACATATATATATATAAACAAAAAAGACAATGTTGGGATTAGTTGTATTAATATAATTACATGTATACCAAACGGTGATCCTTCCTGGTCAGCATCGCAGAATCAGAGAATCTGAAACAGAAAGAAAAACGCGTGACAGTACCCCCGGCGGTTCCAGGAGTACTGAAAAGTGTCGATCAGCTGTGCCCGTTTTTATGCAGTCGGAGAAAAGTAATCCCTAGCCAATCAGCAGCCAGTCCGCTGGGGGCGACACTCCGATAGGGCGGCACTTGCTTCACCTAAGTTTATAAGAGACCCCCCTGAGGCCCGCGCGGGGGAGTTATCTCCCAACCGCCAAGCAAAACGGACCGTATCGAGATGAAGAATTTAATTGAAGACTTACATTCGATCAAAATCGAAGATGGCGGCCAAGGGACAAAATCGGTCTTTTTAAAGACCAAGAAAATCTCATTTGTGGGAACAACTTATGCAATGAACTGAACAACTTTTATATTTAACAATTCAGAGACACTTTACATCACTGTTTTGTAACAACTTTTATATTTAACAATTCAGAGACACTTTACATCACTGTTTTGTAACAACTTTTATATTTAACAACTCAGAGACACTTTACATCTCTGTTTTGTAACAACTTTTATATTTAACAACTCAGAGACACTTTACATCTCTGTTTTGTAACAACTTTTATATTTAACAATTCAGAGACACTTTACATCTCTGTTTTGTAACAACTTTTATATTTAACAATTCAGAGACACTTTACATCACTGTTTTGTAACAACTTTTATATTTAACTACTCAGAGACACTTTACATCTCTGTTATGGAACAAGTTATGCAATAAAACTGAACATGGTATATTTGTCTATATGTATAGGAAGGAAATTCGTCGTTAGTATTGTCGCCCGTCAATGCACTTAATTATGCAAGATCAGTATACTATCTAATTTTATTTTTTATTATACCGGTTTGTAATATCGTAAAGATCAATGCAAAAACATTATGCACAGCTCTTGTATTTCTTTGATTTATCCAAGTAGTCAAAGTATAATATTTAACAAACTTTTGATTCAAATAAAATAACGAATGACACAAAATTTGAGTACCTGTTACATGCAACCTATGTAAAAATGCATAACTAATATTGATATACGCATAACGAACTTAGTTTGTGATATGAAACATTAAGAAAAGTGTAAATTAATAAATAGGTTTCAAAATGGGTATTCCGGGTTTAATAACTTTCATAAACAATCGTTCAGATCGTTATTTGGAATAATTCGAGCCATGTGATATGTATTTAGTTATTTAGCTGTAAAATATATAATTCGTACAAGTGCAATTGTGTTTTTGTCGGTGATTACGATAATTACGCTCAACGAGTATCGGATTTTTTTGACGATTTGATAAAGTGCAATGCAGTACCATTAGTTTTGATCGATTGTGGTTGCGAGGATAAGAAACTGCAAACAGTTATATCTAGAACTAGAGAAAAGGTTCGTACAGCATCATCTTTTTCTCCGATCTGTCAACAGAAAATGAAATTTTTTCCTTTACATATTTAGGAAGTTTTCAAAGATGTCATGAGAAAGAAGAATATTCGTCATGTGCAATGCTTATTCGAAGCTGATAATGCTATAGCTACTGTAGCAAGGATATTGAATTGTCCTGTATCGAGTTATGATTCAGATTTTTATGTGTTTGGGACATTGTACATACCATTTGATACATTGGACAATTACACGGTGAAAAGTTCAACTGGAAATGGTTACACGAAACGTTGTAAAATTTATAAAGTTGAACACTTATTAAATTCTTATAGAGGTCTAAGTCAATCTACACTGCCATTAGCTGCAATATTACTAGGCAATGATTATGTAAAACGTGGTACATTTAGAAACTTCTTTGGTTATTTAAAGTTACGACGAATAACAAGAAAAAGGTATAGTAATCGACAGTATTGTATAGAAGCGACTTTACAATGGTTGAGTGGATTTTACACCTTGGACAGAGCAGTCATTGGAATACTATGTAGATCACCTAAAACCGTAAGACAAAAAATATTAAGCATAATAGAAATCAATATAAATGGCTATACAAATGCATCTGCAGAAATACTTGTTCCATTGGGGTTTTTACAGGAATATGCAGCTCGTGCCACAACACATTCCATAAACAGAATTTTTAAATTTGGTGGAGATGTTAATAGTCTAATGTACACGGAAGAAACTGATAAAAATGGAGACTGAAGAAGAAGAAGAAGAGGAAGAAAACGAAGTTGAAATATTAGACATGCTTAAAGGGGTCAGAATCTGCTACCACTAATGCACTAGCTAATGTACCTAATTTGTTTGTAGATGAATTTCTTATGGGCAATTATCCTGCATATTTTATGGACTTGTTGGTTCGACGTTTATATATTTGTCCTGTACAAATAGAGCAATCCATTCCTATCCATTGAGCAATGTAATAAGTTTAAAAATTATTAGAATTATATATGCATTTCTGCAATCAGGAATGAATAAAAGGAGAGGTTTTATGAAATACATGATGAGAGACTGTAATAAAAAGCTTAAATGTTACGAACCAGAAGGCACCGACACTAAATTTTCTTCCCCATTACTGTCCTTATCTAATCTTAGAGAAGTACCATTAACGAGTCCAGGATTAAAAAATAATGTACAAACATGCGTCATTGATTTTTCATTACCATTTGAATTTAAATTCAAGTTATCTAGACACAAATATATAAGCAAAGCTCATAATGAATGAAAAATTGACAAGTAAATACACGTTTCAAGACCCCCTGATCATGTTTGACATAAAACAATACTTTGGAAATAAATCGTTTGAATATAGTTTATCGAGTAAGACTTTCGAAATTATTTTTAAACGATTTATTTTCTAATTGTTCTACTATTTCAAACAATAATTTTTTGATCTTATAGCAAAGAATGTTTACTTAATATCAATTCAATATGAATATAAAAGTTGTTACAAAACAGAGATGTAAAGTGTCTCTGAATTGTTAAATATAAAACTTGTTACAAAACAGAGATGTAAAGTGTCTCTGAGTTGTTAAATATAAAAGTTGTTACAAAACAGAGATGTAAAGTGTCTCTGAGTTGTTAAATATAAAAGTTGTTCAGTTTAGCGGTTCCCACAAATGAGATTTTCTTGGTCTTTAAAAAGACCGGTTTTGTCCCTTGGCCGCTGCTCGTGAACCATCTTCTTGGCCGCCATCTTCGATTTTGATTGAATGGAAATCTTCAATTAAATTCTTCATCTCGATACGGTCCGTCTTGCTTAGTGGTTGAGGGATATCTGCCGCGGGCCCGCCAGGGGGCACGGTTTTTATAGAACTTCTTGAAGCCGGAAGACTGCTGACTGGCTGCTGATTGGTTCGTTGATTCTTTGGCTTGACTGCATAAAAGCGGGCACAACTGACCGACTCTTTTCAGTACTCGTGGAACCGCCGGGGGTAGTGTCACGCGTTTTTCTTTCTGTTTCAGATTCTCTGATTCTGCGATGCTGACTGGTGTCGCCGATTGGTATATACATACATATATTTATATTCATATAATTAATACCATTATTGTGTTTTCTATTTATATATAGGGATGTAATATTTCGTTGTTGTGTTCCTCTCTCCAATAATTCATTCAATTGTTTTTTCTTTCAGCTTTTATCTACATATATTACATCGTTGGGTAGATATTTTTCCAATTATTCTGTTCTTTATTTTCGACATCGATGGGTTGTTATTTTTCGAATTATTTTGTTCTTCATTCTTTACTTCGTTGGGTTGTGATTTTTCAAATTATTTTGTTCCTCATTGTCTTTCATCGTGGGGTTGTTATTTTTTTAATTATCCTGTTCTTGGTTGTATATTTGTATTTGTCCCTATATTTATATTTGTCCCTATATTTGTTCACATAATTAGTTCTAATTTGTGTCTATAACTACTAATTTTTATTTTAGTTTTTATTCAGATCAATTTTTAGATAGAGGACGACGGATGCAAGATTCATGCGTATTACCGTTAAATTTAAGGCGCGGCGCGGCGCGGCGCGGCGCGAATGGTAAAATTAACGTCGAATATTTCTTTTTTTCCTTTCCTATGTTTCTCAATTCCCATTTTAATCTCATTAATTCCACCTACGACGTTAATTTTCTGTTTATATTGTATATTAGTTTATTTAATGCGTAGATTGCCAAGTAATGAATGAATTAATAGCTTATTTTCCAGTCTCGTTTCTCCGGTCACCGCTGCTTTAATGTAGAAAGCAAGTGATCGGCCGTTTAGATGGTTCGAAGGGTCGGTTGCCGTCCTCTGGTGAGACAATTCTAGGGAAAGAGTCATCGGCCGTAGAGGGGACCTGTTCCTGTCTGCGGTAGCCCCGACTCAGGATCTCTCTCCTGTGTAAGACGTCCCGGGTTGGGTCCTACGGGCTCCCAGCAGGACGCGTTGGAGAAATGGGGAACCCGTGTCTGGTGCGTCGATTCTCCTCCCCTTCAATTGGACTTGCTAAGAGGTAACGAGCTGCCCCTTTTGACCCGCTATTCGGTACGTGTCGCACCTCATGTTCCTACTGCACTGTGCAGTATTGTGTCGCGTTTCGTCGTGTCGCGTCTCCCACAATTTAGCTTCCTCCTTTGTTTTAGAACAGTAATTACTTGGCATCTTTTTTTTTGCGTCATGCGTTAGTTCTAAGTCTGTAAAAAGGAAGATTGATCGAACTTTGTTCCATCGGTCTCACTTTGGGTCTTCACTCGCAGCAACCTCCTCGTGGTGAGACCTGGTAATCGGTGTTACCTTTGAAGAACAACTTCTTCATTATGGGTAATGGCCGAGCTAATGGCTGCGAATTTAAAACAATATAAATTTCATTTTTAATCGAAATCAAAATGAAATGTTGTCCAATACTTTTTTCTAGGTATTCGTCAGCTCAACTTCTAGAAATAATTTCAATGAGATAAGTTTTACTTTATTTATTTTCAAAAATCGTATTAATAATATACATATGTGTGCTCATACATGGGAATAAAAAAAAAATTTCTTTTTTTTCAGTAATTAAAATATGATCAGGAGGTCTTAAAACGTGTATTTCCGTAAAATAAATTTTACAAAATTTTTTTTTCATTATGGGTACTTTGCTTATGCGCGCCTACATAGGTCGGAAAGTAAAAATGCCTGGGAAGTCAGAGCGAGAAGGCAAATGTGAGCCTTTCTCTGTCGACTTCCACGAAGCGGTCCGAAATTACTTCGGGCAGCTTCGGAGAATCGAGAAAGAGGGCATGCGTCTGTTTGCATCATTGGTTCGACCGGTTCGAGGTACAACGTTCGACGAATCATACCGTATGATATAAATTACACGTGCATAATACGTAAAATAAACGAGGGAAAAAGGAAAACATATTAATATATTTTATTTGTAAATTATGATGTTTATAAGTGAGTTTGAATTAATCATACAATAACCTTATTATAATTGAAAATATTTAAAAGAGATGTAAGCAGTGCCAAAAGCTCTTGTACCAAACTACTTATCCCCTCTCTAACTAACAATGAAAAACGCGGGATTTGTAGGTACAGTAAAGCAGTGTTATTTATTTCGGCATAATAGTTAAATTAATTGTACAGATGTGATCTTTTAACTGTTCTACTCAAAGTATAATGTATCTGTTCGCATTTACGTGATTTTCTTAAAATCAGAACTCGTTCAAGTGCTTATTTTCGAGGAATTATTAAAATTTCAACCTCTTCGCTTACATCTCCTTCAATTATCTAATTAAAGAGGACTGGCATTTTTAGTTTGTTTGTGTTGTAAATAGTACATACTGTACAAGTTTAAAGGTATTTAAAATCATCAAAGTTGAATAATGAACTGTTTTAAGCTGTACTTCAAATTGTCTATGTTGTTCTTGAAGGTAAATCTTTGGTCACTGTATTAACAAAAATGACTAATCGTAGCAAGTTAATACGTCGACCATTTACGGTATGCATAGAAGGAAATATAGGAAGTGGTAAAACAACATTCATAAGTCATTTTAAAAAATTAAAT
Source organism: Colletes gigas (assembly GCF_013123115.1). Lineage (NCBI taxonomy): Eukaryota > Metazoa > Arthropoda > Insecta > Hymenoptera > Colletidae > Colletes > Colletes gigas. The sequence goes on from NW_025106641.1 coordinate 191,143, forward strand.
AATACAACAGTTCTACAAGAACCTGTGGAACTTTGGCAGGATGTAGGTGGAACTAACTTACTAGTAAGTGTTTATAAATTTAATTTCGTTGGCGTCTTATAGTAGTATTAAATAAAATGAAATTAACAAATATGTATTAACAATATTTAGGAATTATTATACACAGAGCCTGCACGTTATTCTTTCTTATTTCAATCCTATGTGCAATTAACAATGTTACAACTTCATACGTACAAAACTCCGTTTCCATATAAAATTATGGAGAGGTCTGTATACAGTGGAATGTGTTTTGTAGAACATATGAAACGTACAAAGATGATGAGCAATGTAGAAGTTATGGTTTTGCAAGATTGGTACGATTGGTGTATAAAAAATGCTAATATAGAAACAGATTTAATAGGTAATACATATTTATGCTTTCGCGGAACAGATGCAAAATACTGCTCCGTACTATTAACCAACTACTACCTTTATTTGAAAACAGTTTATTTAAGAACATCTCCAGAAATTGTGCACCAAAGGATGAAGAAAAGAGCAAGAAAGGAAGAAACTGCTGTATCCTTGGAATACTTGAAGCAAATACATAGCATTCACGACGAATGGCTTTATCATAAGACATTATTTAATGTATCAGCACCAGTTTTAGTCCTGGATGGAAACAAAAATCTTGAAGAGATGTTGGATGAATTTGAAAATTGTAAGAATCATATTTTTAAAAAGAAAGTAGACATAAAACAAGAAGAAAACACCATTGATCTACTACCATAGAGAAGACATTTTTTGTCAGAATTTAAGGCATGTCCGATCGACAAGTGCAATGGCAATGTAAGAGAGTTCGGTCTTCAATTTATATTGAATTCTAAATATAATATTAATTAAATTTTATACGTATATTAAAAAAGAAAGTGTATGTAAATATAGTAAGATAAAAATATCCAAACATGTAGTTTAAATTTTTCAGGTAACTGTAAATACTATTTTTATTTTTATTATATAACGAAAATGTATAAAAACTATTAATATACTATTAACTATCTTGTATATAGTGCTTTACTACAGAGACAGTTTTTTTTGTTCAGTAAATAAATGCAATAATACATCTAAATAAAAAATTGTCAAGCAAAACATGATTTCCTTATGCTTTTCTAGCTAATGTGTACAATTAAAAGATATTAAGCTGAATCCTTATGAGCGAAAACTAACCGTTCTACGCAATCATATTCCTGGCAAGTCCATAACAGATTTATCAAATTCCCGATTTCTGCGTCTTTCGTGTTAGCTTGTTTCCAATCAAGAAATATCTGATAAATTACCTGGAAAAAGAACCTCGTTGAAAGACAATAATTAGTAGGATATATTTATAGGATATAAATTTAATATTGCAACAGAGAAATAGTTTAATTTACTTCACTTATTCCTCTGGACCTATAATTCTCTTCAAATTGTTCGATTTGACCGTCCGAATATAACAGCCTTCTGGCAACGTCTTTCCAGCCGCGTCCAACGTGAGTTTTAATAATAAATATATCGTTCAATGTAATTTCCTTGGTACAAGCGCATAAACGTTCTACCTCCACGGGCATTTCTCTTATCTTTGATTTCGACCATGATTCTTCCGCCGATGCGGCACTTTTTGTAGGAAATTTGCAAATATAATTGGTCGTCGAGCCAATTTGCACTCCGTTTGAATTAACTATGTTGTAATTGACAACATGTGCTGCGAAAAAATTAACGTTTAGATATTTACTGTTTCGACACGAAGAAGCGCCAAGTATGTAGTGTGCAGCTACAATTTCATTGCGTGTACTTACAATACCTATGTTGTTTCGGTTTCATTTTTGTTTTAACATTCGGTCTCGTATGCTGTTTCGCATCGGTCGCCGAAGATTTTATGTCATCAAAGTTTTCCTCTGTCTTGGAAGAACGAGTATTCGTAGGTGCTGCATCGTTTGGCAAACATTTCTTTTCGTCCGATGCTGTTTTATTGTTTCGTTCGAATTGTAATTCCGACGCGACAGGCACAAACGTCGATTCCACGTTGGTTCTGTCATTTGCATCGTTTGGGTTTACGTTATGCGTATTTCCTGAGATTTCTATTCGTGGCGGCTCGGGTATCGCATCGGTCGTTAACATATGAAATCTACGATATAATTTCGAAAATATCGGCATTTTTCTCCACGATCATTTGTTGCTATAAAAAAATTCCTGCACGTTATCTCTGTCCCTTGTTTTAATTTCTTTAACTACAAAACCTTGCGTTATCCACACTCCGATATCCAATATTCGTTTACACGCACATTATGCATTGTACAAGGTATTGCATTGTCTTTGGCCAACCTGTGTGCATATCGAAACTTTTTCTTCAAAATATATGTCAATTGCGATAACAGTAAGTTTCTTGAGACTTTTACAATCGAGCAAACGTACGTTTTCCAATAATAAATACGCTACGCGTCACACTGACATCGTCTGGAATACAAAAGTTTATGCAAATAATCACGTATTAATCACGTGTTTCGTCATCTGCGAGGGGAAAAAATGAAAATTGAAGAAACACGGATCAAACGAATTCTAGTACGGTTGAAAAATTTGTGTATCGCGCTTGATACTCGACGACCTCGCGACGATCTGGGTTTTCCACTAATTAAACCAGTTTTGCATTTATGGAAACAATACCATGTACTGTTGTTATGTATGTACATATACGCATTAATGAGCAAGCTACATACATGACGAATACTTGAAATACTTTAAGCTAAATTCCATCCATATGCTTTTTGCTTTCTACTTAAATATTCTTACAAAAAGTACGTTTGCAACAGGTTGCCATGAATCATGCCAGACTCTAAGAAATACATATACAATGTAAAATTCACTGATCACGGTGCATTAAAACGATTTAAAGTAAATATTCGCTTGTAAAATTTATACCTCGAAAGAGGATGTTGTATTTTACTTAATACATATATGTAACCTTTCTGATTTAAAATATTTTAATTCGTTTCCTGTTAAAACAATTGAAGAGAATTGTGATCCTTTGATTTGACGTAAACTCCCGAATATCGTATTGCTCGATGTTCACTCTATCACTCCGACGTTAACCTCTCGACTATCATCGCGATTCTATGATACACATCGCTTGAATTGTCAGAAAGTGACGTCTAGCGTATTTTACGTCGTACGGCCTATTGAAAATTAACTTGATCTTAACAATTTATCTTGCATATTACTACATTCTTGCTTTTCATCCCTAATAGGTCAGATCAAATGGACCTGTATATGTATACATACATATGTATGTAGGTACTTGTAACAGTCATGCTATTATCTCACGTTCTTTTATGAATTTCTCGATCTTTAACATTGCACAAAACTTTTAAAATACAAGATTTGATCATTATGGGAAATTCGGTGCTTCTTTTCGATCATGTGAATCACGAATTAAATTTACTTGAAATTTTAGAACTATTGACTTGTAATTTTTATCTTAAATGTTAATTTCAAACGAAAAACGATCATACATGAATTAGTTCTTGGTATTTGCAAATCTAAAAACATACGAAAAGTATTCCTTACATTTGTCCATATATAGGGAGTTATTATTAAAAATATGAACCAAAATAAAGTTTTAAAAGACCATACATTGTCAGAATATACCATAGAAAAGTTAAAAGTAATTAAGGAAAAATTAAAGGATGATATAATCCAGGCTGATCCTCTATGGAACATTGTAAGAGGGAAGGTTGGTATCTATCGATGAAAATGAAAAATAAAATCAATAATATGCAACAATGTAAATTTTAGAAGGAAGAAGAAATGTACACAAGCGAAGAAGAAATTACAGATGAGAGCAGCAAAGATGATAACGCTTCGTCCATGATACTCGATGATATCGAACCGTCTACTCAATTTTATTTTACGCAATTGGAAAAAAATTTTGATCAAACAGAGAAACAGACAACTACGCAAAAGTCTGATATTGTAGAATGTCTTTTTGAAGGATTAGAGTGTTCTAATGGAAAATTAGATCTAAATCAATTAGAGAATTTAGTAGACGAAGAACTTGTGGATGTAGTTTGTCAATTAAAAAAGAAATTGAGTATAACGGGTGCTTATAATTTTTGTTGTTCCATGAATAATATGACTTTAGAACAACAAATGAAATATATAGCAATTTTTCTCAGTCATTTGTTACTACCAAAGGTAACGGTTCGATAATAAATAATTTAACTTTGTATCTGTAAGGACTAGATGATCAAAGATTTTTGCACTGTAAAAACAAATTGACGTTATTCAATCACTTTTGTAGATAATTGCTCTAGAAGAACCATCAAGGTTACTATTATCTGTTATCGTAGAATGTGTCCAAAAGTTTCCGGATGATGTTCAGAAATTCATTTTTATTCCTCTACTAAATGTTGATTTAAAAGAAGTAACAATCGTTAATGCTATAGCAAATGCTTTTGAACCTCGAAGAAACATTGTTCTAATTACGTGGGTATTTGGACTACTATTATTTCTCTACATTTTAATGTATTTTACTATATTAACGAATGGTGATTATTTTTCATAGGGAATATTTATCTCATGCAAAAGAACTCAAGTCCTGGCATCTTCCCATTCTACACAATTTAATATTTATTAAAACGGATATTGTGACGAATGATAAACTCGTAAAACTATTGTCACAGAAAGCACTTGATTTTGCTAAGGAGAAAAATTTTGGAAAACTTGTATTATCGTTCGTAAAAGTAAACACAAATTTCTCAGAGCAGCAAAAGTATTTATTATGGGAAATAGCTAATATAAATCAAACATTGTTTAAGAGACCCATAAAAAATATTTTAAAAACTTTGTAGTTTGTATGTGCTTTTTGTACACCTTTCTCTTTAGTTTTCAGAAATTGTAAATTTCAAAAAATTGTATTTTTAATAAATTGCATTTTTTGTAAATGGTGGAATATTTTTCTTTGTTCTTTGCAATTCGAATATTTGAAATATGAAATGAAATGTAGCGCGTACGTACACACTTGAGAAATGCATTCGTATATGGATTTAGTCGAATGTATGCAACGTAAACATGACCGAGGAGCTGTCTGGCGTGACAATAGTGGTATTTATTGCAGCTGGAGTATTAACGATGTTATTGCTATTCATTTTTGCAAAACGACAAATTATGAGATTTACTTTACGATCGCGTCGTGGCCCTCATATTCCTATTGGACACGATGCAAGAAAGGTACGATTTGTTTATAAAGGTTATATCGTATATAACATTTCTATCAACAGTTATCAAATTTAATTTATGGAAATAAATGACACAACATTTAATTGTTTTTTACTTTCCACGATAATGATTCAATCCATGCATGAAAGTTCTGTATGTATGCATATTGATAGATTAACGTACTTTTTCTATTATTTAGTCGCTCAAGAAAGAGATTGAAAGGCGAATAGAAGTAATACCAAGAATTCAGTATGAACCGCAACTTATTAGCGATCCACGATTTATCGTGACGCCTAAAACACAGGTTCCACCTCATTATTACAGATTAAAAGTAGTAGATGATGTTAAATCTTTGGGTAACTATGTTTATGAATTTATTATGACGATCTAATGTTTTCAGCATATAAATTTATAAACTGTTTATGTAGAAGCTGAAATCAGTAAATACGATAATTTTCTAAAAAGGCATCCAACTGAAAATTTGAGGGCGTATTTGCTTTCTACATTAGCTCCTCCATTGAATGGAAATGGACAACGGTTGATTCATCAATTTTGTGATTTGTATGAACATGCAAGACACGATCCAACAGAATTTGGGGACGAGGAGTATCAAGTATATACAAGATTGTTTCTTAAATTAATGGATTCGTAAGTATCGTCAAAAATTAAAATACATTGTTTTGAGAAGAAATCCGATGAAAAAACCACAGATCTTATTTTTCATAAATTAATAAGACACGAAGAACGACGATGCTTCTGTTGTTGCTTAAAGTAATTATGATAAAAAACGTGCAAAATTATTGAAATTATATGCTTGCACGCGACCGTCAAGGGATGGACGATTAAAGGGTTTAATTTCTATGGTAATTTAATTGTTTTTTTTAGAGCTCGTTTATTAAAATCGTATCCGAGCAGTAGAAAATCTAGTCCAAGTCGTACGCCCATAAAGAAAAATGTTGAAACGAAACGGAATATATTAGAACCTCGGATGAAATTGCCGGAAGACCAAACGTTAACTGGATCTCGCCCCAACACATTAACAGTTATGACTTTGGACAATAGCGAGACATCCGTTTAGCATTATGAAAAGTGTCACATACAACATATGTGACGACATATCTGTTCGTAACTGCCGACCACGGTGTCATATGACATTACATGTAAGTGAAATACTACTTTTCCACTTTTTCCAATAATACATTACACGTTCATTTTTCATTTATAATTTTATATTTCTATTTGAGTCTTAATGGATAAATATTTAGTCCATACATCTTTATAGTATGGATTGTGCCTCAAGCAAATCAACGAGCGATCAAATGTAAATTTATACATATTAGGAACAGTACTTGTTCTCGTGTAGTTTAACCATTCCATGATCTGAAAAGTATAATACAGAAAAGATTTGTTACGATTCCTTTTTCGAGGAATGGTCTTGAAACTTGTACAATGTACAATGTACGAATAATTGTAAATAATTGTAAATACCTGTGGAATTGTATGCTTCCATTCTTGTCTGTCGGAAAGGATTGCGAGAGCTTGAGGAAATAGTTTTGCTTGGACATTTTCCGATGTAATTAATACATCTTGTTTCATTAACATACAATCTATACCGGACAAACTGATAATGGCTACGAATAAAACATTACAAAAAAATTCTATTTTATTACTGTGATTTGAGGGTGATTCCACCAACAGTCCTTGAATCTGAGTCATGAAATCTATGATCCAATTTGTAGTGCATTTTTCAAATTGCAGTTTAGCGTACACCCTCTGTACAGTCTCGAGAAAATATGTTTGTATGCTTCAATAGACGTAATAAAATTTATTTTTATTTCTATCATTTAACAGTTAAATAATAAAATCTAATAATAATAATCTCACCTAGATATAAATGTAGTTTCATCGATGACCTCGTTCAACCACATTAAGAGAGATTCAAAACGTTTCTCTAGAGCCAATTTGGCTTTAATTGCGATAGCGTTTCTTAATTTATTGTGCGTTATGTCCCACCATACTTTAGGAGACGTCATCCTTTCTAAATAATTTGTTGGCAATTCTAAGGCTGCTGTAAAATAGGATTCGAAACGATTGTGCGTTAAATCTATCTTATCCGATAGATTTTCCAAAAGACTAGGAAGCAGTGCAGAGTTTCCGTCGTGTACCTTGTTGTTTTTTATGGTTCGAGCGTACGAGGACATAATAGAACAGAACGCATTTATGGCATTTTCATCGTCGTAACTAATTTTTTCAGTTACATATTCTAATGTGGTTTCTAAAAACGGTTTTATGCTATTCGGTGGCATGGTTTCACACAAATCTTCGAGACAGGAATATAATAGAAGGTACTCGTTGCTTTTCAAAACGGAATCCGATTCAGCAACAGACTTATACATTAATAGATAATTTTCTACTAAAGCTTTGGCTGACGAAGACGTGCTTGCTTGATGACATCCGATGAAAAGAACATATTTTTTAGCGTCGGGAGATATATCGACAGTGTCGTTGAGAAAACTCCAATTTATATTCGGTAGCGGTTTCGGATATCTGTGAGCAAATATTCGCAAGCATTCTATAATAATACGATGATTGTTGGCACTAGATTTGTCGGCGCGTCTTAAAAATTCGCCGATCGTTCGTATTACGCTTTTTTCTGGTAAATATTTGAAATTTTGCGGGTCACCTTGCGGCCAGTGGTAAATTCCTGTTCGGAAGCCGCTTACTTCTTCGGTGATGAAAGAAATCAAAAGTTCTCCGGCCGCCGATAAAGCCGCTTTGTTTACTTTCTGAAGCATCGCGATCCAACAGGAACCTGGTATGTACGAGAGTACATCCTCTGGTTTCTTAATTTCATCGAGTGGAGTGGTAGCGTGTGCTGCCGGCAATACAAGATGGCATCTGAATATCTCTGGTAATGTTTTTAGAGGAATATGCTCGATGCGAAAGGAACTGAGCGCATTAAGCGCAGCCTTAATAACTCTTACATCGTTGTACGTGACGTATTTCCACAGATTCGTTATGATATCGTCGATCAATTCATCGTATTCTTTTACGGATTGAGAAGATGGATAGGAAGTCACGTCACCGAACAGTTCGCAAAGACTTTCCAAAACAATGGTACGCTTCTCTTTTTCCATTTTCGGAGCCAACACCTTCCAGGTGGAAAAAATGTCCGTTATGGAAGCTTTGCAGAGAGCAGAAATACTTTGAAGAGTAAGCGCGCTTGCTGTTCCACCGTTTGTATCCGTGGAGCGATTTAATATTTGCGATAACAATGGCACTAGCGCTTCCCCGTGTTCAGGATGATTTTCACAAATATATTTCATGGCTCTTGCGCAAGTTGCATTCGAATACCAGGAATGATCGTTTTTCATTAAACGAATTATGGCGGGTGAAACGAACCTGTAACATCTTGGTTCTTTCCTCAATGTCTTCAGATATAATTCGATCGTGAAATATTTTAATTGTTTCTCGCCTTTTAATAACGTGTCCAGTGTGTGAATAACGATCGGAAAGTTTTCTTTCATAGTTACAAGTTCTGGTAAGACGTGTAGTAAATACTTGGATTCTGTACTGTTTCTAGACTTGATCAATTTATGTAAAACCAAGGATAATAAGTGCGATTCGAAACTTTTTCTTTTAACGCTGATATCAACAAGCACCTCGCAACATAGCTCGACTACTTCTGAATTGGTTGTTTGTAAAAAGAGGCCAGACAACAATAGTTTACATTTAGTTTTTAAATCGATCGGTATGTGCGACATATTCTTCAACCAGGATAAAATATCGTTTGAATTCCAGACATTTAGGTAACGCACAATCTCCACGTAAAATTGAACGTAAGAATCGGAACAAGCAAACGTTTCGAAAATTTTACTCGTGAACACGGTATCGTCGCTCGTGGATTGTGGCTCGATAAAAGTTCTCTTGGTTAAATTTGTCGCCATATCCAAAGCATCGGAACATAGTACCGACGGGTATGCCATCCACTTCAAAATGGATGCTTTCAGAGTATTAAAAAATATACAGTTGTATGACATTTTGATCGTTATCGTCATGCCTGTAACATAATTTAACAAAAATTTCCGAGGAAAACTTAAACTACTTCTTGTGTTTAAAATACTTACATATTTGCAAAGCTTTATACAGGTAAATGGCAGGGCATATAGTAATTATTTCTGCCATAAGTGCTAACATAAGATTTCCTATGTGAATATTGCATCGATCTATAATATTGGATAACATGTAAAAATTTGGTTCTGGATCCGATCCGTATTTTAACAGTCGTAAAGTCAAAGATGCGATCATTGGCATTAAAGCAGTACAATATTCTACATCCTTCTCTAACAGTGCTTTTTCAGTAAGCTCTAAAATTCTGTTGTTTGTATTAACGACAACGCAATTTTCGGTTGTGCATGACCAGAGTAAAACTTCTGTCCGCAAGCGTACACCGTGTTTTGACTCGATTAAAAGTTGCCAAACTGGTTGCAAACAGCAATCCAACGAATTCAGAGAAGGATTACATAGAACATACAGAAATACAGGGCGCAACATTTCTATACCGTTTTCTCTAATTCTGAAATATACTTAGACTTTTAGTACATATGCATATACACTGTATACACATATATCTCTATACATACTGTGGATCCCTGTGATTCGTGACAAACGTTATTTGATTTAATACAGTTTTCCAATTACATTTATCTTGATTTAAAATAATTATGAACGGATGTTGCGGCGCGTAAAGATTAAACGGATACATAGTTTTTTCCCCCTTATTGTGCTTTAGATCCAACATTAATAAGCGACCGATAGCTATGGATGCAACCGCATAATTTCTAAACCATATAGTACATTTATTATAAAGTAAAAAAGGTTAAGAAACATCTTAAACGATATTTATATACTTTATAGAAAAAAGGCTCGATGCAAAGGTGGACAGAGCTTCGCTAATGTCCCATAATCCATTTTCAACTAGCGTAATTAATGCCTGACAAACGGATAAGCTAAGCACGTTGTCCGTACTATCTCGCTTTATCGATAACAGTTTAAACTCTGCTATCTATAAGAAACAGTAATATTAACAGAACGTAAGAATAAAATTGTTTTTACGGTAATTCCTAGGATTACAGTTCTTTACGTTTGTAACGGGGTTTGTGATTTGATCGTTTCTCTTTTTCTTGATCGAATCGATGAGTTTCGATATTGCCTGTGAACAAAACGAAAATGTAGCATTGCAATAAGAATAAATTGTTTACGACAAAAAGCGAAGAACTCACGTGCGATATCAAAACAGGATCTTTCGATTCCAATTTGTATTCTATCTCGTCCATTTTATACGAGTAATGTGTAAAAGCCTCGGTCGAAGCTCCTTTTCCGTGATTTAATTATACCTTATCACGTACGTAATTACTATTCTTTCGCATGGCAGAATGTTAGATATTTTTCGAAAAACAAATGTTTTGGATATGAAACATAACCTACTTACGTACTTACATGTATGTACATATGTACATACAATCTGTCCTATGATATCGTTTTATTATTTCTATACGGAGAAAATAAGCTTCGAGGTAGTATTAATCTGTAAGGTAAAGATTTTAAACTTGATGCATATTACTCTTGGCACGATACAAAACTATGTACAATTAGGATACGCATATATGTATGTACCTCGCGATACCGTCTGTAACTGAATCCTTTGTCCATCGACATACAATGAAACGTATTTAATATTTCGGTTTAGAATGTTGAAAAAATTGTAAAATTTTGTAAATGATTTGTAAAAATAACTAACAAAGTTAGAGAGATTGGAATACGTTTGTTACACACTGGTGAACATGATATCTCAAGATCTAATATATCGATTGATTTCAAATTTGGAGGGAAACTTCAGCAAACGTGTTTTTATCATCCGAACTATAGATTTTTACTTCTCTCTAGTTCATGTCATAACTACACACTTTTTGACAAAGGTATTTACTTTCCTATCTTTGTGTGATCGGCAAAACGGTTTGTAATCGTGTCTGCCAAGGTGAGATTTTTCTTTCAGCACCTATGCTAAGAGACTTTTGTGTTATTTTTACTTGAGAAAAATACTACGTATACTCGAAACATCGGTAAATATACGTGAGTAATCCCAATGCAAAGCAGTCTACGGTTTTCTCTTTAAAAAAATAATAGATTTAAATGAGAGAAACGCGTTGCAGGGCAGCAGTAACGATCGAGTATACCATATAGTGAGATTTTTCAATATATTTATTCGTATGGACAAGTTGGAGCATAGTGCACAATATATTTAATATATAGTAGTCCGAGGAAGGGGATCAGAGTACATTCTGGAGTTTGAACACAATATCTTACAATTTAACGACAAGATGCCTGCGTTTCTGTACTTGCTTTCTGTACGTAATGTTACTCGTATATTCATATATTCGAAGTGTATAATATATAAAGCGCAACGACTCACTATTTTTATCATTCTAAAAAAAAGGAAACGAGAATACGGGTCCTTGTTTATTACATTACGTTATATTTCAGTCCGCCATATGTTGTCGTTTAGTTTACTCGTTCGAGGATTTTTCGCAATTAATTATGCAACATCGTGGCAAATACGTAGTACACGCTAGAGTATATCCTTAGTCCGGAAGTTGTCTCCGATCGTTAATTACAATTTGTTATCTCGTTCACGCTTGCAGGGGGAGCCGAATTGTACGAGAGACCGGGAACAATGACTTGACAAAAATGGAAGTGTAAAGAAACGAAACAAGAATGACACACCTTGGAGGAAAAAGGTCGGTCGTCGGTCGTCGGTCGTCGTTCCGTAGTCGTAACGAATTTCAACGTGTACGTCCCGAAGAAGAGGAGGAGAGTGTTTTGCATGCATGTAACGCACAGCTAAACTGTCTAGGCGTTTTACGACGAAGCTCAGTTACAGTATACGACGGGGGTTACATTAATATTGGACAAAGTTTGCGAAACGGCGAATAAAACGATCTACAGCAATCGACGATCGGAGGCAGCCCCTTTTTCTTCTTGTAATTAGCGATTAACGATCTATATTAAATTTCGTTTAAAAGCAAATACACTTTACAGCCTATACAATCCGTATAACGTCGTCTTCCCATTATATTTTTTCTCGATTTATCCGTTTTTCTCCGTTCATTGTTTCTACACGAGTTTTACGTTTGCGGAGAGCGCAGGGCAGGTCCAGGTACTTAGGCTATCTGCATATTTTCACAAAAATTCGTCAAGATCGTCCGTCTTCTTTTGCTCTCTTTTCGCGTCTCGTATGTTTTTTTATAAAAATCACAGCACAGCACCAGCATTTTACTTTTAAAGCCTGCCCGTTTCTCTTTCGAAACGTCTCATTAAAACTGAGACGACAATATCCCGCGTTTCTCTGCATTTCTCGGTCAAAAAACGAATCGCCATTGTTACTCGAATTAAAACAACCAACGCCTTGCTCTTTGTTTTTTTTTCTTTTTGTTTTTCTTTTTGTTTTATTTGGCATTCTGCGACACTATGCACGGCACGATAAAACTATTTCTCGGATTCTTGGCAACGCGCGTTTCACCGATCGTTCGTACCACGCTTCCATCTCTCATCGATACAATAATAAAATAATGTAACCGATAATTGTTAATGAATAATCGTAATAAAAGATACAATAATAATAATCGTTACTGAACTAACGTTAGGTAGTTGTCAGGATACTATGCGCGTGTACCACGGCGGCATTAGTATATACCTAATAGCATTTTTTTTCCTTCCTTTTCTCGTTAAATAGTCTTATCCGTTTTGTCTTTCCGCTCGTATCTCTCTCTCTCACGCTTTCTCCCGTTCGTTATTACTCTCTTTCTCCGTCTCCGTCTCTCTCACATACTCTCTCTTTATATTCACACACCACTAACTACCGTTATTTTTAGTAAACAAACAGCATTCTAGCGTATTCAATGTACAATCATCTACCGCCGCGTTAATCGTTATTTAGAATCCTGATTTCTTCTCTCGCTTACACCGTTCTGCGAGACAAGTATCTTTGCATTATCTCTCTCTCTCTCTCTCTCTCTCTCTCTCTCTCTCTCTCTCTCTTCCTTACTCACACTCCCGTTTCGCTTTCGCTTCTCTTTTTTTCGTTTTTCTGTTTTCTTTTTTTTCCATTTTTTTTAAATCCTTTTTTCTTTGATAATCGTCACTGACACATGCATCAAATCGTGTCGTCCGTCCCGTGTGTTCGCACAATTTCTCTACAAAAAAATGTCGAGTCTGCGGTGCTCGTCGCAATTCTTCGGTTTTTTTTTTTACAATAAAATACAACGATCTATAATTTCACCGTTATGCGCAAAACGTCCGTCGTTCGAACATTCGTCGCATACGAGCGAAACACACGCACACGCGTCGTTTCCCATTCCCACGCGCGCTCTCCTAAGTTTCTACGTGCGATAAAAACGTTGCTTCGGGGAAGTAGTCGCGGGCAAAGATCTTCGGTGCTTCCTAGGCGGTACGATTTTACTTCGAAATCCTCTTTTCTCGCGCGGGGGGAAGGGGGGAGGGGGGGGGGGGGGGGGGCAGTCGGTCCGAAAACGAGATCGCCTCTAGCGACTTTCCGGGCGTCCGAACCCAGTCCACTTTGCGGAAGAACGATCCGTGCTCTCCCGGATATATGTATATGTACATCGAAAGTCGCTAGCATACGTCCTAAATTCGTGCAACAAATCGCATTCGCGCGAACGAATCGACGCACGCGTCTTGGTTCTCCGTTTCCGGGTCGTGGTCGTCGCTTACGGTCTACAATCGCTACTCTTTTTTTCCGTTTTTTTTTTTTACCGTGGAAACGATCGACGGTGTCTTTTCACTCTCGTTTCCCGGGCACCTTCTGCGTTTCCGACGCGGAACGATCGTCCCCCGACGCAGAGTTTACAATGTTCGATCCTTCCGAAATCTGTCCCACTCTGTATCGCGCGCAACGATTACTCTAAACGCGATCGATTAATTTTTTTTTTTTTTGTCAAAAGAGTAGCGTCGAGCGTTTCCCGAGAGCCGATGAACGTTCGTCGATTCGAACGCGTCGCTGTGCCCTCTCGGTCCTGCTCGCGAGATGAAGGAATATACGTATATCTCGATGGTAGAAGAGGCGCGTAGGCTGGCGGGCCGTGGCTGGCGGGCCGTGGCTGGCGGGCCGTGGTTGGCAGATGATGGCTGGACGATGGCCGTCGAGCAATCGATGGTGCGTTAACGAAGAGGTAGCAGGCTCGAATTAGTTGGCATATGCTTGCTGCCATCCTAGGATTGCCTGCCAGCGGTGGCAGAGTGCGGATGTCCCGCAGCGGTCGCGGCGCTGACCGATGGCGGATGATGAGGCGTGTGGTGAGTTTGTGCGGAGGTGGGTCCGGTCGTTCCGGCAGCTAGTACGGGACCGGGGGCCGCGGGTCACTTGGGCGGGAATGGCGAGATCACCGATGCGGCTACCGCGGCGGCCTGCTGACTCGCCAGCATTGCCGCTGTAACACACACAGACAGATACCGAGCCCATTAATTCGTTTCCTCTGATCGTTGTTAACGGAGCGCGTGAAAACCGGTGACCTTTTCTGGATTTCGTCCGACTCGACTCGAGCGAACGAAATCCAGTATCTCGGTCCCAATCCGTGTCTTTCGCGACCACTCCGAGAACCAGACTTGGGCATTTTCGTTTTACGCAATCTGGTATTCGAATGTCCATGATACGAATGGAATTTTATTTTTTCAAGTTTGTTTACCTAGAGTTTGCCCATCTCTGGTCATAACGGCGGTCCTCGAGAGACGCGAAATCCTCCGAACGGAACAGCACGTTGTCGACGATTCCGCGCCACTCCAGCCCAAGTATCGCGTGGGAACGAGAGTTAAAGCGAGTGGAAGCGACAGGGATGGGAGAACGGCAGCCGAGAAGCGTACAAGCGTAGAGGCGGAGGCATAAGCCGGCGGGTTTGCCCGTGGATCCGAACGGATCGACGCGAAACGTGCGAGCGTCGAACAATGTTTCGCCGACGATGGAAAAAACAAAAGCACGGTCGTTCGTTCGAACGGCTTAAGGAAACGCTACAAATGTCGCGCGACGATCCGCGCCCGAAGGTTTGCCCGCGGGCAAAGACGCGCAGTGCGCGAGGAAGGAACGACGGAGAAAGGAAACGATCGTGCGTCGATAAGGAATACCGATCGCGCGGAATAAAACTACGCGAACGCGTGCTAAAAAATATTTCTTCGCGGTGGCGGCGATACGTCTACGTCGTAAAAGAATAAAAAAAAAAAAAAGAGTCTACGATCGTGTAAAGAGGAGAGACACGGAGAAGTTTCGTGGGTAACGCGCGATCGGATCCAGTTTCCGCGGACATCCTGGCAGTGACAACTACGTGTTGGGTTGTTTCGTGCACGGGGGATCATCTTGTCGCATCACGTCGAAGGGCGAAAGAAGAAGGCGCGTTTACCAAGACCGGGCGTGACGAAACTTTGAGGAAATACGGAAACGGAGGAAAAGCTGTGCGGCGTTTCGTTTGGTTACCGGGTGCGACGCAAAGTCTTTTCTCGAACGAAAGAAACCTTCGTGGAAGACTACCGAAGAACTACGAGACGAAGGCTCGTCCTCCGTTTCGAACTTGAAAAAAGGTGTGCTCTCTTTTTCTCTTTTTCTCTTTTTCTCTCTTTCTCTTTCTCTCTGTTATCCGACGTGGTTCGCGAACTCGATCGATCGATCGTTCGTGTCTGGATCGTCGTCGTCGGCGGCGGTTGTCGTCGAACAGAGATATAATTTCGATCGGGAACTCCTCCGACATCCAGTTGCGGACGAAACGCCCGAAACGACGCGCGGAAATTTCTTCCGAGTCGAACACGGGTTCTCGTCGAGTCGTTTGTTTTTTTTCTCGTGCCGGAAAACGAGCACGACGATTAGCAATTATCACAGTCTGAACTATACGTCTAACTATGCATCCTACGAGCCTCGTGGCAGTCAGGACGCGACACTTACGTACCTATTCTTAACTGTCGTACACACGCTCCGATATTTTCGAAAATATTCAGTCCGTAGTTTAAGTAACGAATCGTCTAAACGTGTATTTACATAATATAATATATTGTACGAACCTATCGCGCGTGTATTCATTAAAAAATGCAGCTCGCAATTCGCTGGCGCAGCTAAACGCAGGTTTCGCGGTTCGCCGTTGTCCTTCACCGTTTGTCGTCAAACTGTACGCTCGATAAAAACTATTTACACGCATATAGTATATCGTTTATCGTCGATAATCGGTGCTCGTTCGAGACGTCCCGTATCGCGTCGACGCGTCGAATATGATCGGCGTTTAATCTCGTTACAAAAAGTGCCAAGAAATAAACGGGAATAGGAAAGGAGACGCGCGGTGCGTCCTCGCAACGAATCGAACGGACTCGACGCGCTCTCGATAGAGGGAAGAAACTTTCTTCTTCCCGTTCGTCACCACTCGGGGACGCAACAACACCTTCTTCGCATTCCGCATGCACCAATATGGTGTACGTACGATTAACACGATCAGGCTTACATAGACGGATCGGACGAGTTTACTATCCGTAAATCGTGCGGGGTCGTCCGGGGCAGCCTAATCCCGGGAGGAGGGGGTGGTTTTGTCGAACGACGAGAAAATCCCTGCAGAGTATTTGCGCGCGTCTCTCGACGGTCACGCGCTTTATCAGCAGCAGGATCGTTGGGGTGACAAGGGCGGAGGGGAGGGGGAGGGGGAGGGGGAGGGGTAGGGGTAGGGGGCGGGAGCGGCAGCGATCGGTGGTTTCTTTCGACCGTGAGTCAAAGTATGAAAGTCTCGAGTTGGGTCCGCGACGCGATCGGGTCGTGTCGGGAGCCTTACTGTCAGGGTCTGACGAGAGGCTTACCTCCGTAAGGGGCGGGGTATTGTCCAGGGAGAAGGGGATAGCCTAGGCCCACGTGCGTGTGATGATGCGTGTGCACGTGTCGCTGCGGAGGCGGCGATCTATTGTCTTTTGGCAAGGTTCCGGTCCCACCGTCGACGGGCGACTGCTGCTGCGGCTGTTGGCCTCCCGGTTGATTCTGCTGCTTGCTGGCGGACTGTTGACCCTGTGCTTGAGGTGGCCCCGGTCCCGCGCCCCCTCCGGCTCCCCCCACCGAGCTTGGGGGCCCGCTCGGCGGTCGCGAGGGCGTCGGGCCCGCGGACGAGGGACTCGCCGAGGCCGCGGAGGTCTTCGGGGTCGGGGACTTGAGCGCGCGCTCTTGCAGCTCGTGTATCTTGTGCGCCGAATAATACTGATTGGCATGGTGCTGGAGCAGATCCAACGCTTTGCCGGCTGGCGGTCTGCTCAGATCCTCCGGCGCGTGATACCTCGGCAATTGGTGGAGGTACGGGTTACCGGAGTACGGTCCAGGGACCAGCATCGGATTCAGCCCTCGGTAGACGGGATGACTAGGGTCGAAGGGCAGCGCGCCGTAGTGCTGCGGCTGCATGTAGCTCGGATGAATGTACGCGTATTGCGAGGTGGGGGGCGGCGGGCCCTGCGTCTCCATCGTCGGCTTGACGCCCTCTTGCTTGCTCTTCGAGTCCTCGTTCTTGCCCAGGTCTTGCGGCTTCTCTTGCTTCGGCTGATGCTTCGGACTCGGCGGTGGCGGCTTCGCCTGCTGACTCTGCTTGTTCGATTCCTCCTTTCGCCTCTGGTCGCCCGGGTACAGGTAATACCTTCGGTCGTCTTGCATAGGACCGGGCGGTGGCGGCGGCGGCGCCGCCCTTTGACTCTGAGAACCGTGGTAAACGTGATACGGGCTCATCTGGCTCTTCATCTCGATGCTCTCCTTCAGTATCTGATGATTCTCGTGCTGCTTGTCCTTCAAACTGGCCTGCTGCGACTGCGGCTCCTGCTTGATCTTCGCCTTCTGTTCGTGCATCTCTTGCTCTTGCGCTTGTTGGTTCTGTTGTTGTTGTTGTTGCTGCTGCTGCTGCTGCTGCTGTTGGTGTTGCTGCTGTTGCTGCTGCTGCTGGGATACCGACTGCGGAGGCTGGTACGGATACCCGGGTGGCATGTAGCTGCCGTAACCGCCGTAATAGTGCGACTGCTGTTGCGGCTGCGGCACCGACTGACTCATCTCCTTCTTCTCTTTCTCCGTCACGACGCTCTGCAGACTAGCCATCGTCGGCATCTGCGGTATGTTCAGCGGCTTCATCTCCTGCTTCGGGACGAGATCGGTGGGCTTCTGATCGATGGGCTTGCTCTCCTGAACGCTAGGCACCAGATAAGGCGGTTGCCCGTAGTAAGGGTACATGCTGAAGTGAGCCGGCAGATGGGCAGCAGCTGTAGCTTTCCCGTCTTTCTCTTGGATCTGTTTCGACTTGTCGGTGGGCTCCGCCTCGAGGACGGGCGCCGCGTCGTCGGAGATGTCCGAATAGGCGGGACTCTGGACGTCGTCCCTGGCCGAGTCGACGATCGGCGCCTCCAACGGCGACGGGTGAGGACTGCCGCCTGGCGATTTCCTCGACTTCTTCTTGTAGCCCTGAGGCTTCGACGCCCGTGGATCTTTGCTCTTGTCCTGCTCTGGCATCAGAGCGGCGGTCGGTTTCACCTTGAACTGCGGCATCTTGGCGTGCAACGAGACGCTCTGGTACGGCTGCAAATGCGACTGCACGCCTTGACTGGGATGCCCGGGCTGCGGGGGCGGCGCTGCCTGCAGACCCGCGGTCTGTTGCGACACCTGACCGGCCAGACTTTGGAGACCCGGATGTTGGCTGGCGATGCTCTGCAGGCCGGTCGGTTGCTGTTGCTGCTGCAATCCCGTCGGTTGCACCACGTGGGCCTGCGTCAGTTGACTGAGCTGCGCCGATAGCGAGTGCTGCACGGATAACTGGTGCGCGGACGACAGCTGTTGCTGTTGTTGCTGAACGGCCGACTGCAGCTGTTGCGACTGTTGGCTCGACTGGAGCTGCTGCGAGGCAGACGGCTGACCGGGTTGCAAACCCTGCTGGCTCTGCTGCAGAAGGGGATTCTGTTGCTGGTGCTGCGACATCTGGGATGGTTGCGGCGGTTGAGGGATATTCAACGGCTGTGGGATGCCCGCGCTCGGATGCGGCGACGGGACAGGCCTGGGCGACTGGCTGGGTCGGGGACTCGGGCATTGCGGCGAGTTTGAACAACCCAACGACGATTGGTTCTGTTGCTGTTGTTGTTGTTGTTGCTGCTGCTGCTGCTGTTGCTGTTGTTGTTGTTGCTGCTGCTGCTGCTGCTGCTGTTGCACGGATTGTTGCTTCGCGGCGGTGGGTATCGTCGACGGCGGGGCGGGCAGGTCGTCCTGCCCGAATCTGAGCACACCGGGCTTCACGATACTCTTGTCGGTGGCGAGAACGGTCGCGGTCGTCTCTATTCCCGGAGAGGCTAC
Organism: Colletes gigas; assembly: GCF_013123115.1. Classification (NCBI taxonomy): domain Eukaryota; kingdom Metazoa; phylum Arthropoda; class Insecta; order Hymenoptera; family Colletidae; genus Colletes; species Colletes gigas. The sequence continues at coordinate 210,767 of NW_025106641.1, forward strand.
CCTCGAGGGCGGCGGAGGCGTCTCGGGCGGTAAACTGGTCGCCTGCGGGCTGCTCGGCCTGAGCGGTGTCCCTTCGGGCTTGTCGGCGGGCGACTTGACGGGCGTAGCCGGACTCGGAGCCTCGATGTTGCTCTCGTCGTTCTCGGACATGCTCGTGATCCCCTCTTTCGTGTCGTCGTCGTCCGCCGAGCCGTGCGCGTGGCTCTGATGATACTTGAGTCCATTGATGTGTTTGTACTTTTTGTTGCAATTCGGTTCCGGGCACTCGAGAAACACCGGGCTCGCCGGCGGCGATCCGCTCGGTGGCGTGGGCGGCGGGGCGCGCCTCTTGTTCTTCTCCTCCTCCTCCGGGCCGCGGGATTTCCGCTTCGCCGCTGGATCCGGCCGCGGCGGGACGAACGCCGCCGGACTCGGGCTCGCCGCCGGCGATCCCTGGGCGCCGCGGCGCCCTTTCACGCCGCCGTTTCGCAGCTTGCTGTGCACCGAGCTCCTCGTTTCCGTGAAGTTGCTCAGATCGTTGCCCGGCGTCGTGTTCGCCGCTGCTCTTCCGCGTTTACCGCGCCCCTTTGGCGTCCGGGCGTCCAGATCGCTCGTCGGCGAGTCGCAGAACCTCGGCGGCGCCCAGTCATGACGAGTGCAATCCAGCAACGTACCGACGTACGTTTTACCTCGCCACGTTACGTTCACCACCAGCACACCTGCAAACAGAAACGCTCGCTCTGAACACGCGGGAAACCCCGAGTTCCGTTCCAATACCCTCTCCGCCAACGATTTAACAACGCGATCCATATTCGATCTAAAAGGGAAACGTTTCGGTCGTAAATAACGACGTTACTCGACACACGCTGCTCTTCGGATAACCCAAACGACGAGAAATTGATTTCGTTTTAGTTATCCGGGGATTACTGCGCTTCGTAACAGCTGGTGTTAACTACTCACGGAACGTGACAGGATTAATTTTCCACAATGCATGTCATACTCGTGAATACGCGATTACGAGTCTCTAACAAGGGAAATACCCCAAGAGTGCCCCCGCCCGGGCGACATTTAAACGAGCTTTTCTACCCCGATACAGCACGCACGTTGCGTCGAAACCTAGACGATGTATGGTTAATAATTTACGAGAATATTTAACGTTGAAATTTCTCGTAGCTTTTTATTTTTTTGGTCGACCAAACCGTGGATAGAAGGGATCACAGGACACTGACGCGAGAACGACGAGGTGTTTTTAAAGCGGATTTCGTGAAGATGGAACGACCACGACGACGACGAGGCAATTCCTTTCGGAAAGATTATCGCGAAGGTTACTTTCGCCATAAGGGAAGGGGCACGAAGAAAATGCAAGAAGCGAGAGTGGAAACTGAAGGATGGAAAGGAGAAGGATCGCGGCGTGGTGTACTTCTAACCCGTCGACGAGCCACGACAATCTTACTTTCGATAGCTGTCCGACACGACAAGTTGCCTTATTCGCTGCCTGCCAGGCATGGACTAAATTTATCGCTTTTGTACCTCGAGATCGGAAATAACAAATACACTGTTCAAATACAGTAACAATGTTTTCTGCATTGTTATTATCAAACGCGAGCGTTATTGTTTCCATCGATAAAAACTTTGAAGGCTCGATTCGTTTAAAAATATACGATCGCTGGTTACAGAAGCGATCGATTCGTAGGAATTGGTCTTTTTTTTCATTCGCGTCGGGCTCCTCGCGATGCCCTCCATTAGTTTCCAGACTCGTGTTACGCATAGTCTCTGTCTCGGACGCTGTTCGAGGAACCGAAATGGAACGTCGTGTCCGAGAACGCGGGCTCGAAAGATCGTTCGCGATATCCGGTGTCGCTTGAAACTCACCTCCTTCGGTTTCGTGCCAAACGATGCCCTCGAGAGTCACCGACGTACCGGGTTCGCAGGGTCCTAAACATTCTGGCTCGGTAATGGTCCCCACGCTGGTCCCAACGCACACGTCGGACATGTCCTGGAAACAAAATTTACATGTACATCGTCGAATCGCATTTACGCGCGGCTTGCTCGATCGAAAACGATCCCGGCCGACGATACGGGTTTCGCCGTCTATATCCGTGGCTCGCCGTGCATTCGATACGTTTCGCGATCGGGGCAGAAACGACGGAATCGATCGGTCGCGATATTAGAAACTATCCGAACGTTTACCGGTCGTTTGTGACAGGGATTCGCAACGAGGAACATGTAAAACAGACAGAAAAAAATAATTTAAATCGCTAGGCTGGAGGTGCACGAGTGTAGGATCGTAAAACAAATGTTTTTCTTTCTTTGGGAACACGTTTTACGTTTACGAATGAAACTTTGAACGATAAAGGTTTAATATAAAGGAACACACCGGGGTTCGGGCAGTTTGTATCGAAGAAAAAATACGCGGGTGAGAAAACGACGGATCCTCGAATTAACGTCGAAACTTGTTCTTTTCGTCGATTAGGAAAACCGATAGCTTCGAGGACGCGCTTCCTCGAGGCTGTGACATACTTTCACTGTCGTCCGATTCCATCTCTCTTTCTCTCTCTGCTCGTGGTTCGTCGTCAATCATTTTTGCGCCGCTCGTGGTTCGTCGTTAATCATTTTTTTCAACGCAGCGGTAAAGATGGACGCACGAAACGAAAAAGCTTATTCGTCGGGACGACCGTTTCAATTTTTAACGCGGAAGAGTCAAAGAACGAGTGGCTTTTAATCGGTGGTCTCTGATGAACACCCGAAGGCCGAATTTATTAGCAGCTCTTGGCGCTCTTGGGACGAACGAAAAAAACGAACGAATTCTAAACGAGAGAAAACGGATTTAACAGCATTAGTTTCGAATATCATTTAATTGTAACATCGTGGGCGGTGGGATCGCAAATATCATCCCGTCGTAAATAATCGAGAAACAATGGTCGTTTGATCGACGCGAGACGAACAACGGTCTATTTTCGAATTAATTACTCATGAAATCGTTTGGAAAGTCCGTCGAAGGTCTGGTAAAACCGTGCAACCGTAAGCCAGTTGTTACAGGTGTACCAACGGCTAATACATACCACCGTTCGCCATGGATGTGCCCACGCGAAATGGTGGAAAATGACTTGCTTCGAGTACTCTTCCTAACAGTAAAGTTGTTACGGAACGATTTGTTGCCCGTCTGTACCAACAGTTTTATGATTTCTCCGTTTCGCTACACCTTTCACAGACTCGTTGAACGATTTTTCCCGAGTAATTAATACGACGCCAGACGAAGCATTGCAATTATTTATTCTACCATCGATACTATCGATTTTATTTCGGAAATTTTTAGAAAATTCTACAGGTTAGGTGAAAAAATGCCCCCCAAATATTGAAAATTGCACCGGTCGTACACGTTTGCCTGGAACAATCGGGATCGAGTTACACGTTTATCGAGAGAAAAACAGGTCGGAAAGTTCGAGAACAAGGAAACTCGCGTACGAACAAATTGGTCGCTTTCTATAGCGCAGACGGTTGCACACGTGCAGTTTACCGGGTCTCTGCGCGTAAGCGTGGTAGTCGCGTGCACCAGTGTTTAGTACTCTAATAAGCGTACCTCGGTCGAGTCGCGTTGTCACGCGACGTACTTCGCGCCGCATAATTTTCATCGCGATAAGCATGATTTATGCGAGCTGCGCCTTCAACGAGCAATCGATAAGAGAGCCTAGCCTCCTCTCCTTTCGTCTTGGCCACGTTTCGTTTCCGCGGATCGAGCCGACGCGACGGGATCGCACGACCGTCTGTCAAACGAGCGAAACGCACACCTTCGATGTGGAAAACCGAAACCACCTCCTCGTGCTCGTTGCCAATCGACTGTAACGGAAGCAACAAACTACAGCTGCTATCGTCCTCCTACAATACACAAGAGACTGACTCTTTTGCAGCCCAAGCCCCGTTTTCTGCTTCCAGTTTGCCGCCCGTCTTTTAAGAGAAATTCGAGATACCTCGAGGGAGACGAGACTCCATTCGACAGAAATTGAAACCCATTTCAAATTAGACAAATTGTCATTTATGTAAAGAAGGAGAGTACAACGGAAATTCGAACCCACGACCTTTGGATTGCTAGCCAACCCTGCCATCACCGTGTCGCCGCTATTCGACGTTGGAGATTTCTTTTCTGCGGATTGGGGGGTCTCCGACCTTTCAATAAAAATATGCATCCGATTATGATTTCTCAAATCCGATTCCAATCGTAATCGTTGATCTTTAAAGCATGTACTTTTACGTTATGGTGTAATTATCGCGTGATTGCAATGCAAGTACGTATAATCAGATTACATTGTGCCCAGAACTCTGCCGAGGCAAATCCCATGGATCGGAATCGTGCACGTGACGAGTGCTCGACTCGCATCTCGAAGCTCCTTCAAACGATGCATAGAAACCCAAATAATCGGTTTAGTCTTCCACGATGACGCGCGTTATTTCGGTTAATGGAACATTCGGAAACGTCGATCGGTGGTTAACACTAACCTTGCATCGATAACGCGATTCTATGCTAGCCAACAACTAGAATCCTTTCCCCTATTAAACGTGTTCGACCTTGACTAACGTAACGATAGCGGATCGATACCGTCGTCGGAGTTCCGGACTCGTTCGAGACGTCTTCCGGAGACATGGTTTCGACTTGGACTTGGACGCTTGTCCTCCTATTGTTCGTCGCGAGCCAATTCCATTCCCCACCGGTAACGTTCTTTTCCGCCTACTCTCGTAGCCCATGCGTAATTCCCTAGGCCAGCCATTACTCCCTTCCCCGTCCTCTTATCGCCACTCGACCGTCAAACGATACAGCCGCTTATATTTCCGCGCTTAAACCGCTAATCGGCCTACGCGCTGCTTCAGTTTGCCGATTACCCGGCATTTACTCGCCGGCGTCCGTTACTTTATCCTATTCGTACTTTTATGTTCGTACGCGATCCTAGGTGCCCGGCACGCCAGCCAACGATTATCGGAAAAAGATTACCGGTGTTTGCGAGAATAACGGGAAACGTCCTAATTCCAGTTACCGAACGATGTGGCGCGCGTTCAACTACAGAGGACACGCACGCAACCAACTTCGAAATTCCCCCCCCCGAATATACACATCTGCTCGCCGGCGGGGAATCAAACGACGGCTCTTATCTGCACGGGTCGTTTCACACGAAATCTATCGCTGTTGTACATCGGGGTCAGGACTTTTCACGATATTGAAATATTTGTAGAACAGAGGTCAGACCACGTTGCTAGACTGAGATTAATAAGGGGTCACGACGAGGGTTTGTCGCTTTCAGTTACGCGAATTAATTCTAAAGAAAGGTGACGGGCCAAATTGAAACTAAATGCCGTTACGCCGTCAATTATCGTTGGTCCGATGTTGGTGAACCGGCCGAAATTACGCAAGTTCCTTTTCTTTTTTCTTCTTTGTTCCATCGATGAGAGAATAAAAAAGTAAGTAAAAGGTGGCGAGAAAGCCGCGACCAAGAAAGGACGGTCGAAGCGCAAGAATTCGAAGAAACGCGGAGAAACGCGGGAACGGAATACAACGGGGCGATGGATACAAATGGAAGAACAATTATCGTTGGCTCGCGCAACAGTAATTACCGCTTCCGTGGCACGCCGTGGAACGAAGCTTTTTCTTCCGCAGGGTTCGTTGCATTTAATGCAGAAATACGATTTCATTATTTACAACAACCGCCTCGATTCGACTACAGTCTGCGCGAACACACAACAGCCACGTCGTTAAGTAAGTTTAAGCTTTGCATAGATAGGAGTTGTTCGTCCATCGATAATTAATACGAAATCTACGAACGACGAGCAAAATTTTTTTTCTTCCCAACGTCTTTACGTTCGCTAACCATTCGGACCAACGTTCAGGATTATCGTTTATATTTTGGAATTAGTGTTTGTTGGTGATCTCATCGTCAAATTTTTTTCGAAAGCCAAATATAATTTGGGTTACGAGAGGTTAAGTGGTGGAGATAACTATATGGTATATTACGCGAGGGAAAAGCGGGAGATTCCGCGAGGCATTACCGTATCTGACCCACGAGTGAATACGCGTAGATAACGCAACGAGCACGCACAGACAAACGGGCATCTCGAAACATAATATAATATGTATACATATATGTGTCGTTGGAATATTGATTTACGCGGGGCTTCGCGCCATCTGTCAGCGGGCTGCAGCGAGTTTCGACCGTACGAGTCGACAATTTCGACAAGATACCAGGGAACGAACAGAAAGCACCGGTCCCGTAGCCCGATGCGATTCAGAAAACCAACCATCAGGAAACACTGCGTTATGCACGTGATCGTAGTGGAGATAAAATTGTATACACCACTTGCAACAGTTATTTCTAATCGAATACATTTTATAAGTTGTTTTTATTTTGGTTGCAACGGGCAGAGTCGTTGAAAAAGTTCGATGTGAAGGTGTTTCGTAAAATACCGGTTCCGGTATCGCATGAGCCCGGTTACAGCAGAGGAACCACAAGGCATGTTGGAGTCGCAGCATCACCAGGAAATAACAAGTCGGAAACGAAAGAACGAATGGCGGGGAAAGGAGACAGGAGGCGGGAAGAAAAGGTAAAATCGCGGCGGGTAGCGGCGGGACGAGAAACTCGGTGGCCGACCGGCTAGCCGGTCGACTACGGTGTCTCGCCGGCACTCGTGTTTGTTTCTATGTATTCGTCCGTGTACTCTCGGGGGCGGAGACCGCAGAGTATTGATTTCACCCCCTTCGCGTACCCCCAGCCGCTTCCGTCCCCCAAGCCAACAGCCCCTAGTCCCCGAGCCACGACTCGAACTCGTAACAGCCGCCCACCTCCCGCGTTCTCGACCATCCCAATTTCGTCCGAACCACTGGGCGACGACACCAAAGACACCAAAGAAGATACCGATCTAACCGAGAGAGAGAGAGAGAGAGAGAGAGAGAGAGAGAGAGAGAGAGAGAGAGAGACCTGGGCCCAGATCAACCAACGACAACCAACCGACAGACAGACAGCAGCAGACACACTGCGTGTGTGTTTTTGTTTTCCGTTGATCCGCGCGTCGTTAAGCTCGATGCGTTTAAATAAACGAACAAGAAAGCGTTTGGCGGTGGTTCGTAAAACGATAAACACGATTATGGGATTAATAAATAGATCAAGATGGATCGGTAGGATCGAGAGTGAGTGATAGCGAAGCATTCGAGAGAGGGAGAGGAGGGAGGAGGGTGCAAAGCGTTACCTTTGGTTCGGAAGCGGAAGTCTTCAGTTTCTTGGGAGGCGGAGGACTGGCCGCGGTATCCATAGCGTCGTCGGTAGTCGTGGTGATCGCAGGTCCGTTACCGGGTACCGCGGCTAGTTTGGTTTGCTCGGGCTTGGCGGCCGGTCCGACGGCGGTCGCGCTGGCCGGACTGGGGGGCGGGCAGGGTGCCGCGGCGGAACTAGACGGCGGGTTAGGCCCTTGAGAAACGGAGAAGCCTGTCCGCGAGCTAGGCGGTGGTCCCTGGGTCTGTTGGGGGGCGGTCGCGGCCGCCGTCGGTCCCTGAGATTGCGCGGCCGCCCCTGTTCCGCTCCCGGCACCGAAACCTGGCCCTGGCCCTGGCCCTGGCCCCGGCCCCGGCCCCGGTCCCGGTCCGCTCGACGTTTGACTCTGTCCGCTGGCAGCGCCGGACACGGCGCCGCTAGGCCTCACGGTCCCCCCGTTCATCTCTGGCTTGTTTTGCTGTTGCGACGCGTGGTTGCTCTGCGGCTTCTCGTGCTTGTCCCGCGCCTTGTCCCGACGATGTCCGCTCGATCCTCTCTTCGATCCCGCGGTCGAGGAGGTCGCGTTTCCGGTCCCGCCGGCGGAACCCGTCGAATGACTCGGTTTCGATTTGTTCGACGACGAGGACTGACTACCGGCACCACTGCCACTACCACCACCACTTCCAACACCACCGGGCACGGTACCGGCGGGTCCGGGACCGGCGACGCCGCCACCGGTACCGCCGCTACCGGGACCGGTACCGCAACCACCGGAACCGCCGCCGGCGACGCCACCGGCGACGCTACTACCACCACCACCGACACCAACACCACCACCAACACCACCACCACCGCTGACACCAGTTCCCGCGGTGCAATCCGAGTTCTGTGCGTTCTGTCCGCACCCCGAGCCGGACGACGCGGAATTCGAGCCCCCCGTGGACGAAGAGGAACCGCTCGAGGATACTAAACCGCCCCCGTTACCGGACTCTTGCGACGAAACCGTCCCGTTCATTTCGTTCGATTTAACGATCTCGTGTTTCGCCTCGCTGCTCTTGGTGCCCGGTTTCGTTCGCTTGATCTTCATTTTCAGGCCTTTGTCGACGGTGGCCGAGTGTTCAACGGCCATTTTGCCGGGATTACCAGGGTTTCCGTGCGCGGCGTTTACGCCACTCACGACGGCGTTGCTCTGTTTGTTACCCGTCCCCGTAACGATCGACGAGGAACCGTTCGCGTTCCCGGTACCGTTTCCGTTTCCACCGGCGCTACTTACGACGCTTCCGTTCCCGTTCCCGTTCCCGTTCCCGTTCCCGTTCCCGTTACCGGGGCTGTTCGACCGTCCGGATGAATTCAGGCAGCAGGAAGACGACGTGGAGGACGTCGACGAGGACGAGGACGAGGAGGACGACGACGACGAAGACGATGACGAAGACGAAGACAAAGACAACGACGAGTTAGACGACTGTCCGCAACCGTTTGGGCCCGCTGACGTTACGGACGAAGACAAGTTCGTCGAGCTTAAACCGTTTGCGGAATTTTGAAGCTGATGATGATGATGGTGATGATGATGATTCGTGGTATTCGAAGCCGATGCTGCCGAGGCAGGCGTAGAAGCCATGCCTGTCCCTGAGCTCAATTTCTCGTCCCTCGTCTTCTCAATGTCCGCATCAAGGTCGATTATCAAATCCCCTATTCCAATGTCCCATTCGTTGTCATCGTACTCAAAGTTGTTGGTCGCATTCGTCGCGGCCGGATCCAGCTCATCGGTGTTTGTAGCCACCGTGCTTGCTTTAGTATCGCGCTGCCGACCCGATGACGACGACGACGACGACGACGACGAGGACCTGTCCCGACCTTGATGGTGATGATGATGGTGATGATGGTGATGATGGTGATGGTGATGGTGGTGATGTCGATGTTCTCGATGTTCCCTTCCTAGTAAACCTCGTTCCTGTTTCCTCGACGTCTGACGACCGCCACCTCCTCCTCCTCCAAACTTGCTACCACCAACTTTTCTGTCGTTCTGTTTCCCGTTCCCGTTCCCGTTGTTGTTCTTGCCGTTGCTGCTGCTGTTGTTGTTGTTGCTACCGCTGCTGTTACTGCCGGGATCGACGACACCGTTCTCGATCGCACCGGCTTTCCCCCCGTGGCCGTCGACGCAATTCTCGTTCTTACCACCGCTTACGACGTTCTTGTTCTTCTGGTTCTTGTTGTTGTTGTAGTTGTTGTTGCGATGACCAACGTTGTTGTTGTTGTTGTTGTTGTTGTTGTGATTGTTATTTTTGCTAGCGTGATTGTTGTTGTTGTGGCTACTACTGCCGCTGTTGTTGATGTTGCCGCCGTTGTTGCCGCTGTTGCCGTTACCGTAATTAACGCTGTTGTTGCCACCACCACCACCGACGAACGGAGATGGTCCTTTGCGGTTTACGTTAGGGAGGCGACCGCCTAGTGGCGTGGTCGCCATGCCCTTTGAAACGTTTCCCCGGCGCCCGCCAGCCTGATCACCGACTGCCCGCCTGTTCTCACCGATTTCAAGCAATCGCACCACGCGCGACACGCGTCCGTTTTACCCCGACCACCGCCCGCGAGACGCGCCTCGTCCATCGAACACATCACTTACTGTCTCGCGGCTAAACTCCACCGACGATATTCGCGATATATCCCGGAAATCCGCCCTTTTCTTCGCTTACGCCTCCTCTTCCTCTTCTCTCTCCTCCAACGGCCCTCCTCTTCTTCTTCGACTTGCACGAATACTCTCGTTCCTACCCTCCTCTCAAATTTCCACAACCCTCGCGTCTCTCGAAACTCCTCCTTCTCCTCTTCCTCCTCCGCCGCCTCCGTTTTCTCGTTTTCTTTCGATAAACGACCACTTTTTTTCGCACCACCGACCACTACCGATTCCCCTCGTTCGTCGTCGTCGTTAAACTTCTTTCTTACCGGTCACTCGCGCACCCACCGCGGATCACCGATATCGCGCGTCGGCTTCTTTAAATTTCCTTCTCGTACTTTTGCACAAACGACATCCCTAATCCCGCGAATATTCCTGTCTCCTCAGGCGGTTCCGACGTATCTTCCCTCGGTCCTTTTACGAACTGCCAGTCCCGAGCGTGTATTCTCCTCTCGATTTGACGCTAAAACGACGATTGTACCACCTCTGCACTTCGCCGTAGTTTCGACCTGCAATCAAAAGACACGATCCTTTCAGGCGCGTTACGATGTGCGTTTGCGGCGACGAAACCGTTCATGCTTTTTCGTTGCTTCTTCGCGCGTTTATTTCCTACGCGCATTCTCGAGTTTCGGCCCGCCTCGGCCTCTTCCCGGACGAAAACAATTAAACGGGGACACCTGGCGCAGGTAGACCAGAGTTGTGCACAATTACGATCGAATTATACCACAAACTATAATTGCAAAATGTAATTGCGATCTAAATTCAAAAAGAACCTAGTTAAATTATATTAATTATAATTATATTATTATTTGCTTCTTTATGGGATAAACCCTTTGATGCGGAAAGTAACGGGTGTTAGAGAAACGACCAAAGAGAGAGTAAGCAAATATAGACAGGTAGAAAAAGAACATAAAGTTACGATAGAGCGTTTAAATACAGGAAAAGATTAGCACAACTCTGAGACACACCGAGTACAGTAACGCACGGTTAATTTCCAGATGATTTCGGATCCAACAGTGAAAGTTACGCGTGCAATTTTTTTGTACAACCGAAAGAGAATGGTTACAAAGGGAGAAAGCAAAATGGTTCGACCATGTTAAAACAACGATCTTGAAACGTTAACATTCTTTATACCCTTAACGAAGCGATACATTGTTAAACATTACGATCGCGACATATGGTCGCTTTTGCGACGATGCAACGAGACGAAACGATCGGATCGTCTTGCGCGAAATCACCTTTCTAGCGCCTATCTCTTCACCGTCCTGTCGAACATAACTGTTAACTGTTAACTACCAATCCCATCGAATCGTTGTTCCTCGACTACAAATTGGTATTCCCACTTAGAGGGGAATTCGTGTCAGGGAACGATTAATTTTACCGGTGGCATTTGGCCGTGGTCCAATCGCGTCGGCGTCGGCGTCGACGTCGACGTCGACGTCGGAGACGGTGTCAACCGCGTGAGAAAGACTAAACTATTCAACGTTCATCCCCTCCCGGTGGCTTTTCGCGCTTTCTCTTGTTCCGACTCTGCGATTAAACGAGATCGATTCGACACGATCGCGTCCTTCCGGTCGCTTCGAATAGCGCGCGTCTGTTAAACCGTTTCAATATGTACTACCGACGGATAAAACTCCCGTCGCTGGGCCTAGGATCGTTATCGCTTTTCTTATTACATATTACCCTTCCATAGATTCGGAAGAAAAAGGGTTTCGTCGAGATAACTTGGATGATATATCCTTACGATTCGAATAATACGCTGCTTACGGTAAGAAACGAAACGACTGACCTTGGAGTCATTTTTCAAATCACTGTCATAACATGGTAAATACTGGCGCAAAAACTCTAGGCTCTCTCGCACGTGTCACAGCCGACTCGAAGAAGGCTGTGTAGGCGTTACGTGTTCGGTCTATGTCAGATTCTATTAAATTTGTTATATTTGTTACTCCGATGTCTGGCAAAGGACGATTCGCGTTTCGCGACACAAATAAACGTATAATAGCTTTTCCGTCCGTGAGCTTTGTTCCGTCGCGGCGACCCTCTTCATCTCTCTCCGTCGCAATCAGTCAGAATCTCCAACTGGTAGATCCGGGTTACGACGATACCGCCGCGTCGGGATTGAATTCAAATTACGACAAGTTAATATTCCATTACACTTGTCCGTCGTGACTGGCACGCGGACCCGAGCCAAGATAGTCCCCCTTGAATAATTGAACGATCGTGGAAAGCGGAATGACGAAAGCCTGTTTCCTTTCTAGTCGAGTGCGCCGTGATTGTTAGATCTCGAGAACTCTATGATACGAATGGTTTGCTGCGATAACACTGTCTTCGACGCAGCTACGAATGCCAAAGGGACCAACCGTCCTTTACTCCGTTACCGACGCGAGGCGTAATCGTGTTCGTGATATGTATTCGGTCATCCTCGACGTTACGCGCGTCCCGACGCATTTTTTAAGCGCTCAGCCCACGTTTTTCGAGGCTTGGAAAGCCCGCGTAACCAGTCGTCGCGATAATATCGTTTGTTTACCGACAGCAACGATAATATTTATCGAAGCTCAGTCACCGTACCGTAGATAAATTTAACTCCTGCTGGCTATTATCGAACAGCTACCGTTTATTGCTATCGTTGCTATCTACCAATATTTATAATAGCTACACTCCATATCGATCGCGATTAACTCAAAGCCCCCGACAATCACAAACACTGATTGTCGTTGCAAACTATCCACGGTGTTCGAAAATTTAAGGAAACGATCCAAGGGCGCCAGAAAACCTAGGCACGGTCCTGGTTCTCGATGATAATAACGCCTCCGTAATCCGTATCGTACATCTATCTAATAATAATACGAACGTGGCGTATTCGACTATATCTGACAAAATTATTTATGATTTCTCCTTTTAAGCTACTGGTATTCAACCGACGCTGATTCTTATTTTCAACGTTCTTTCGATCGATCGCGACAGATATTTCTATAGGTATATAACCTTAAGAGTGTCAAGGTTGTAGCAGTCACTCTGTTCGCGACATTCTTGCACGCCTGAACACTTGCGCTCTCGCTGGAACTATACGGCTGCACAAACAGGGTGTTCGGCCGCCTCTGGGAACAATTTCAATGGAAGATTCTAGAGGCGAAAATAAGACGAAAATCAAGAATAGCAATTTGTTGATCGAGGCTTGGTTAAAAAGTTATTAACGTTTAAAGTTCCACCTGTAGAACGGATTCTCACTCATAAAACTGTAAGACTGTCGATACGTCACAAAGTAGAGTTTCTCATGCTGAATGAGAACCACTATCACGCGCACGCAGCTGTTCGCAGATTGCCGTTCTACAGGCGGAACTTTAAACGTTAATAACTTTTTAACGAAGCCTCGATCAACAAATTCCTAGTCTTGATTTTCCTCTTATTTTGGCTCCCAAAGTCTCCCATTAAAATTTTCCCCAGGAGTGACCGAACACTCTGCGTATACTTACAAAAAATGAAATAAAAAAAAAAAAATGATTTTTTTTTAGTTCTCACATGAGACTGTCGCCTAAAGTTAGTGGTTTAAAACGTGGCACGTAGACGCGTCGGTATGACGATAGGATCATCACGCGCGCAGTGTCGTTGCCTGATCATGAGAAAATAGTCGAGCGACGGGTGTAGTATATCCGTAATCCGCCATCAAACAGCGACGCGCGTACTTACATGTACGTACAAATACGAACGCGCGTCGATCCCATGGGCGATGCGGCTCATGGACAGTAGGCGTTTCCAGCGTCGTTATAAATCAGAGCTAAACACGCTAATTATATCGGGACGGTAGACTCGGCCAACAGAGCGATTCGCCAGGGGTAAGCAGTGGCTCTCAAATCGCGGGAAACTTACACGCGTTATCTTTTCCGTTTCGGTTGGTCGAGCGAATTCGAACGCGTTCCACGAATCGAGTTCAGTTTCGATAAAAAAAACGGTTCGCAAAATTCCGAGTAAACGATTGCGCGCGTTTTTATGAGAAAAAAAAATGTGCGGGGGGAAATGACTCGATAACGCGTACACGATGGCATTTCAACGACTATTCTACACTCTGCTGAATGAAAACCAGTTTGCGCTTCGTTCTATACACCACGCTAGAACGAACGTTACACCGAGAAAGAAGGGGATCGCTGCAGTCGAGTTCGAAGGGATGGACGAAAGGCGGGGGGGGGGAGGGAATATGGATAAGGGAAGAATAGAACGATTTAAACGTCGAGCACCGTGTTCGAGCGGAGCAACGAATGGTCAAGGAAATACATACGTGCATGTCGACGCTTCGTCGCCTGAATTCAATGTCGAGAGTATGGGCAAATAATGGTGCGTTCCAACGATACGACCTAGCGAACGAACGTAGGTACGTTAACGCGGATGACGAATGAGACCCAACGACAACGACGTTCCTCCACGACACGACCATTCTTGTCTTCAATTCTGTTCGCCTCTTTCCTCGTTCTACGCGCAAACTTCAAAAGAAACAAGACGGTAACGGACAGCTTTCGAAAAACCGTTCCGTCAATTTCATAAAATCCCATTCGTGATTTTTGGTCTCGTTTACGTTTTACGTTAATAATAACACGGCTTGATTTAAGCAATTTTAAATGACATTTATGAAATCCTATGGAATGAAAATTTATGAAACGACCAATGATCCGCAATGTCATGCAACGTCAAGCACCAGGGAAATGTTTCGAATACAACGTATCATTATATTTGTGAGTGTTTGCTATTGATACGACTTGGTATACAAATGTAAACGATTTGAATAAAACAGCAGCGCGCCTCGAGAGTCGACGGTTTATACAAATTATGCGGAAGAAACGAGTCGTAAAAGAACAATGGTCGCGTGTAAAAATATTTATCGTTTAAATGACACACTGGTCTGTCCATACCTCTTTAACGTTTTCCCAAAAGTGATCGAAAATTATCGATGCAATATCGGTATTTTCTAGTTCGATCGATTACACCAGTTACTTGCAAAACCATTTCCACGATCATCGACCACAGAGACGAATACTAAAGGCTGTATGAAAAACGTCGAAAGGTTTGCTAAATTTCAACGATCGCGATAACCATCGATTCGCTGGATATTCGTCGCGATAACGCGACGATATCGTTTCCCCGATATCCAGTGGGTAAATACAATACGAAGACAATATCAAACACGTCGTCGGGACAATTTGGAATTATTGATTATATCGTATCGTAACGACGTTCCAAATTACGTGTTCGCGCGTACGTGTTCGATTACTTCATCGGATACGTGTATCCGATCGCTGGGAATGATCTTTTCAAATTCGTGCAACTACGGAAAATTCGTTGATTGGGTTGAATCGACGAACTGGAAGGCAAGAAAACTCGAGACTAACGTTCAACCTGCTGCCACATGCGCAACAAGCTTTAGATACAATATGTATACCGGATGTTCGGTCAGCCCTGGGAAACATTTTAATAGGAGATTCTAGAGGCCAAAATAAGACGAAAATGAAGGATACTAATTTGTTGATTGAGGCTTCGTTAAAAAGTTATAGAAACATTTCCGGCCACACAGTATATTTTCGGTGAGAAATTTTTTTCTCAAAAGTGTATAGGATTTCGGTGGTACGTCTATTCACCAAAAATGATTGTAATTGACACCTGCAACCGAAAATAAATTTTTCGCGAATGATTTGAAATTTTTTAATTTAATTTTTTAATAACTTTTTAACGAAGCCTCGATCAACAAATTGATAATTTTGATTTTTGTCTTATTTTGGCCTCTAGAATCTCCCATTAAAATTTTTCCTAGGGTTGGCCGAACACAAGTTTCAGACTCGTCGCGGGCGTAAAAGTTGGGTCTCGTTGAAACGTACGGGACGCAAAATGGACATGTTATCTTTCGGAAAAGTGGTTCGAAGCATGCCGTGCAGAACTCAACTGCAAAGATAAAAAGCATCGGTATTTGGAAAAGTCTCTTTGTAACTCCGTTGATCCGTTCGGGGGTAGGTAGGTAATGCGCGTGACTCAATTTACCAATGTGACGAACAGTAACGGTACGGTCTCGTAACAGTAGCTAGAACGTAGTCGCAATACCTCGTGCAGGTCGATAAATACTCCGGGGCTCCCTGCCGGCGATTTCACTCACGAGGCTGACGCGCGCGAAATAGCACGGGCACGAGCACAACCCCACACAGCCAAACGCACGCACGCACGCACGCACGCACGCTCGCACGCTCGCACCCACGCAACGCAATTACCGCGCGTATAAAGACGCATTGATTTACGAAAGCACAGCACAGATATCACGTGTGCATTGACAAGGCGACACACACTCGCGTTCGTTCGATCCAAGAAAGTTTCGTTTCTTCTTCTTGCGTAAGCGAACGAAAACGCTCGTTCGAGCGAAACAACGAATGGAAAAAAGAACAGACGAAAGAAGATGGCACCGAACAATGGGGCAGAATCGTCCAAGACGCGCCGTGGAAGATGCTCGGGTTTGTTTCTTTCGCTGGTCACAGGTTGTCCGGTGGCGAAGAGGAAGAAAGAGAAGAAGCGATACTGTTCGACGCTGACAGCGGTTACGGTAATGACGATGGCAACAACGACAGCAACAACGACGGCAACAACGACGACGAAGAAAACGCTTTGTCACTTTACGTTACATCGGAGCCATCTCGAGTCCCGGGAAAATATGTTTCTTCGATTCAGCCAACCAGTCCGACGATACAGTTACGGTCGAGGGATCGTCGCCGGTTCGGCGTGCACTCGACTCTACGCCAACTTCGGCTGCTCATCGCTTACTGAGTAGAACGTTTCCCCTTCCTATTCCCTTCAGCCTCCCCTTGTTCGCCGCCAGCCGCCAGCCGCCAGCCGCCAGCCGCCAGTCGCCTACGTCTCCCACCACCGTCCTCGCTACCGCCATTCTCTTTATTCACCACGGATTACCACTATGATCGTCTGCCAATCATGCTCGGTCGAAACAACGGTCGGTAAACGCAATCTTCCTAACTTTGTACGCGGCGTACTCGTGCATACCTATTCTTAGGCATTGCGAATCTTTGTTACGGGCGACAATTTTTCACTCACGCGACGCGTCGACCATTCGTTCGCGCGTTTCTTCTAACATATCGGTAACGATCGTCTTTCTCTACGAATAATTCTAATTCGAATTCCTAAAGAAATAATACCACGTTACCGTTACCGTTCTAAATGATCGTTATGTCGACAGAAATTAACTGCACGATCTCTGGCGACAGAAGGAACACCTTGACCTACCTCGACCATCTTGTCGTGTTCGTTGCGATACCGAGTCACGATATTATTTTACGGCATATTTCGAAATCGTAAAAATTTCTTTCGATCGGTTATCGGTACATTTACCTCCCAAGTAGGTAGGCGGATGATATTGAAACCTTGCCTCGCGATCGACAGTTCTGTCGGTTTGCTACGACCTTAATTTCCGGCTACGCGATAATCGTCTATGTAATGTTAATTCTTCCGATTTTCGGGGACAAAATGGAAAGCAGAGTCTGCAGAGTTGTTCTAATAAATTCTTGTCGAAATCATTATTCCAATAAAGATTTATCGGAAGAAAATTTCGTTGGAACGAACCTACAAAGTTTAACATCGCAATGGATGTCTATTGATACAACATTGTAACGACTTAACAGTTTAATTTGCTAACATATTAATTAAAAGAATACTGGAAATATCATTGTTGAATATGTATTGCTGTTAAATTATGATAAACTATCCATAGACGAGCATCGTTTATCTACTACGCTTATTAATTGCGTTCATTCGCATTTCAAATGAGAAATAAGACGTTGTTCCAATAAATTTGTCAATAAAGCGAAAGATTTATCGCCGAATAAAGAATAATTATCCATCCGATAAAATCGTCGTTCTGTATTTATGAATAAATCTCGGGATTTGTTATTTTATATTATTTGTAAGTAATAAAATTATCCCGAGTCCGTAGGAAAGGAAAAAACCGCGGGTAACAAGACGCACATGTTTATTTATCGCTCTCGCTTTAATTCAACGATTACGGTAGCGTGTTTTTCTGTATCGAGAAAAGTGCAAATTGTCGTTTTGGTCGACGTATCAAATTTTATTAAAAAGTGCACGTTTCGCTGAATGCGATAACGATAAAAGTAGCTACGTGCACGCACGTACTCGGTCGCAGAATTGAATCGGTCGATCGAGCGAAACAAGCATGCATGCCTAAAAACGACTAGGAATTCCGTTAGCGCGAAAGTATCTGCCGCGATGGTATCTAGCATTATTAACCCCGTCGTATAACGACCGCATTGTATGGTAAAGGTACCCAGAGAAACGAGATAAATTGGTAAATATGCGAAATGCACGACTAACAAGTTCAACGGTGGTTTTTTTTTTTTCTGCCACTGGAAACGGAAAGCTGTTTAATTTCCCCTCGCTTTCCGAGAAATATGCACGTGTTCGTGGAAGTGGAAAATGAGAGATTGAAAGAAAACCCGAAAGCTTCTGGAGCCGTGTGCGCGCGTATCTGAAATTCCGCGTGCATACATACGTAAGTAAGTAAGTACGTGTTTTCGTTCGTCTTCTCTCGAAAACGAAAAACTAAATAATCCGTGTATCAGAGTGTTCCATAAAATATCGCACACCTTGAAACTTTAATTGAGCATTTCCCCAAACTTTACCCACGGAACGAGTTTTATCTCGCTATATATTTACGGTAGAGCGACATATTTTACGGCTATTTGATTTTTAAAATACGAAATATAAACAGCGACTCCCATAACTTGCCCATTCCGAATAACTCCTACGCGTTCCATTTAAAACATCCAAGGCTACTCAAATAAATATACATATATAGAAAATGTGACTAGATAGAAAAAAATCATCGCGACAAATAAAATTAAATGCGGGGATTATGATTAACGTACATTATGAATTTTTGAAGGAAGGCATATACATATTACTTTATGTTAATTCTTTTTACCATAAATATGCTGGAACGTTAGCACTGTGTCTGCATTAATGATTAATTATGAATTTTTGCGCAACACTTGTTCACATCAGTGGAAAACAGTTTGGAAAACGGTGTATTAATTTATTAACTGGCAACTGCACAAAACATCATTTCAACCACGATGATCTATGGCTTTCTATCATTGTTCTGAAAACAATTGCGTGCCTGTGCAACGCCATTTCGGTTCTTCGGATGCAACCAACTACGCATATCCACGTTTCATATTTTTCTATTTTAAACAATTTTTTATCGAATGCAAATTTTTATTCGCTAACGGTTTCTAAAAATTTATTTAAAAAGGATGAGGGTCGATAATCGCCGCGTTGGAATATACAATAAAGAAGACAAACACGTTGGTGCAATACCTTATAATCAGTTAGAAAGGAGCTTTGAAGTAACTACGTTTATGTAATAAACCAGTTTTCCGACAGTATCTGCGAACGTTACACGACATGCACGTATGATCCGTCAATGACGGGATATGAAGTTCAATTTAAATAAACGATACATCGCTACTATTAACGGTACAGTGAAAAATCGTTTCCCCATTTTGCATCTCTCGTACCGAGTCCATGCAACGTCGTACCGATTTCGATATTCTTTATTCCCGTCCCTACACCCCTAATCGTGATAAATAGAACCATAAATATAGCGTTGTCACCCATGTAGGTAGGTACATACAGCTGACGCGATGATCGTCGCGTTAATACAATAAAATGTCTACTTGTTTCGTCCGCGTGGATCGGCCTATTACTCTGCAAATTCCCAGCGCAAGAACAGAGGCAGTGAACAAATAAACGCGTTATCAAGAATACTTAAATGCATCGTTAACGGCGACCCTGAAGCAAATGAATTAACCAAACAAATTGTCAACGGTTAAGAAATCAACAATTGCGTAATTAACCGAACGAAGGAGGTACTAACCGTCTTGGATCGTGAAACGCAAACGGATAACGCAAAAAAGAAACAATACCTATAAGTGTCCGAATGCACAGCTGTACAGTCCGTGAATGAACTATATTCGGAGCACATATTCCTGTTGACGAATTCTTTGTGTGGCAAAATAATCCCGCGAGTGATGATTGTTGCGTCGAACGGGAGGAAGGAGGAGGAAGACTGCTGGTAAAGAGAACAGAAGAGAAAAGAGAACGCAGATGTGCGTTGGGCGGTAAAGGACAGACAGTTTTCGCGTTTCGCTGTGCGGCGCATGCGTCAATATTGTGTACATTGAGAGAAGAGGCACCGCATTACGGCTGTATATGTATAACCTAGCAGATAGGATTCTCGCGGAGAGAGAGAGACAGAGAGAGGACGGGAGATTTGGAAAAAGCAGTCAGTCGTTCCGAGCAAGGAACGCGTCCAATATTACGAAAATATAGTTTTTTCTTGTTCGTCGAAAGATAAATATTTTATTCGGTGAATGTCGAGAACGCGGCCTGGAATGGCTTGAAACTGGAACGGAATCGAGCACGAGCACGAGCACGAGCACGAGCACGCTTTGTTACGCATTCGGAACAGCGGCAATATAAATTAATGCCAGTCCTCGATAGCATTCTCTAGTAAATGGCTGAACGCTGCATCGATGTGGGCTCTCGAGCGCTCAGCGTTTACCGAGGCATCATCGTCCCCCCTCCCCTCCCTCTAACCCCCCTCCGAACTCGACAAGCTCGCCAATACGACCGGCCACTGGCGTAATCTTTCAGGGAACCGACAGCATTCTACTTGTCCCCCCCTAAACTTCTACCCATTTTTTTTCCAACGGCTCTAAAAAAACGTCTAACGAGGGATTAACGTAAACACCGTTTTTCGCGATCGTTCCACTCGTAAAACAGCTTATCTCCTGTACGGCTACACCGGTATAAAAAAGAAGGATAAACGCTCGTCCAAACGCTTTCGAAAAACATTCTCGTGCATTTTCGACTCGACGAAATTTTAAGTAATTTTTTACTATTGCATTCTACCTAACCAATCTGTTTCAGAGCATAGATCGAGACTGAGAATAAAAATATTCCTTTTTGCTGAATACTTGTCGTCCGAATCGGTGTTGGATACTTTCGAAATACACGTTCATGACCAAGCGACCAACCATCATGTATATGTATGTATGTACGCAAATCTTGACCTGACATTAAATGGTCGACAGACACACCTGCTTGTAGTTGGCGCAACAGAACCGAGTATGTACCGTAAATATGGGTTGACGATTCGACGCTCATGGCAAGCTGTATTGGTTGATTCCATCTGCGTTAGGTCCGTGGAGTTTTACAGGCACACAAAGTCTACCTGCCTTTTCTTCGAGCACAGTCTTTCGCCTTCGTCTCCACTGCATTCGCTCTATTGTACCTCCATATAGTTCTCTATCCTCTTTACAGTCTCGATCTCTTTCTCTTTCAGTTTCCAGTCTCACCGTTTCCCTCGTTGTTTCTTTTTCCCCGCATACTTAATCTTCCTCTTCTTCGTTCGCTTCTAGCTTCTACTTTCGTCATTTTGCTCCATTCGCTTTCTATTCTTTGTATTCGCACGGGAAGCCTTGGGACTCCCCGTGCCCATATTGCCCTTACGGGTTTAAAACCTTGAGACCTGCCGCCCAGGAGTTTTTGTCGCAGGGGATCCGTTTCCTTCGATAGTATCGGTTTACAGAACAGAGATTAGGTCGTGACCGAATCGTAAGGGTCAAGAAAAACCAAAAAATATTATTATATACAATTTGTATCTATCGTGTTTCCGATGGATGCATAAATGTTTTGGTTCGAACTCGATAAACAAATTATTGTACGACCCAGAAAAGTACATAAATTTTTGACGTTGCAACGATCTTCTTACGATTTCTCCATTATCTGCCTCAACAAAGGAACGTTTCTTGCTCGACGGTTTAACAGAGGCTATGTAACCTCGTTACAATTCCAGGTAGAAAATTCCGCGTTAAGCATTCTTTTAAAGGACAAGAGACCCGCCGCAGTTGACGCTGGTAATCATTTCTTTGTACGACAGAGTAAAAAATGCAGCACAATTTCAGCGCGAGCTTCCATCGCGAACGTTGCAGGACAGCCGGGAGAGAACGTTTTAAATTTTCAGACAATAAAATACGTTTTCACGAGGTAGGAAAATTAGTAACGTGTAACGTTGATTCAACAAACGTGTATTTGAATCGTTCGGTTTGAGCGAATTTACATCTTTTCTTGTGCACCGATGTGCGATCACGACCGGTCGAAACATTAATCTTGTTTGACGGCCGATTTGTAACAATTATGCTCTCGCGGAGAAAAACAACGAGCGGTTGCTCTTCTTGTACGATAAAAGAGCTCGTCGATGCGATTCTTGCAATACTGAAATTCTAATGCTTCTGATTTACAATCGATTTAGTATCGATTTGTAAAATACCAGAGTTATAAAAGGTATGGAAATTATACGTGTATAGTTTACAAAATATTAGCAAAAAACCATCGAGCGATACGTATTTTCCAAGATGGCGGAGATTCCTCGTATAATGGGCTGTCGTCGGTAACGAAACGAAGTGGAGTAGGAAACAAACGACAAGCCCAACAAATTGGTTCGATGCGCATTTGCAAACTTTTGAAAAACTGTGCAGATTCGTCAGAAAGAGGGTTGTGTACGTCGTGTACACATAATGCCAGACAATGTAGCTTGGCTGGTTACGCCGCACAATTAGTACCTACGTATGCGGTGATCGTGGAACATTGCGAGAGCCACGAGCAACCGTGTTGGTAGAGCTAACACGCCTATACGAGTTTCAGTGGCATCGATGTCATGCCATGCTACGCGACGTATACATATACCCTCCCTCCGTTCTACGAGTCGGTCAACGCCGCTGTTGTACGCTCCTGCTACCCTATTCTTTGCGCCCTCCGCGTAATGGTCATGTTTTTTAATTAATCCATTCCGTAAATGTTCCACGAATTCTATTATAGTATCGTATACCGAACAAAAGCCCCGTGAGAAATGAAAAAGTCGAACGTGGTTCGTCGCGATTACAGAAGATTTCCGCTCTAAACGATAAACAAATTACCGCGTTGCTTCGCGACTGTAAGAGAAGGAGAATACGACGGATCGTTGATCGATGCTGACGGTAAACACTGCGCGACGATTCCTCACCCTATCGTTACGAATAATGAATCTAGCGTGTAACTGCGTTTTTCGAGGCGAATAGGACGGAAACGAATCAAAGCCGTTCCAGCGATTCCGACGGTGAAACTGCGGGAACAAGAGAAACACGCTTCCATGGACGCGATATAGTTGCGTGACCGTGCTAATGCACGAGAAAAGGACAGCTCGATGGGAAGATAGGCAGATACACGAAGAAGAAACTAAAAAAGAAGGGAGGAGGAGCAGGAGCAGGAGCAGGAGCAGCAGCAGCAGCAGCAGCAGCAGCAACAAGCAAGGGAAGCAGGAAGGTTATACTGCAATTTGAACGGAAAAAGATATTATATGGTTAAAGGGAAAAGGAAAGGGACGGCATGACAGAATGTACGTTCGAAACGTGTGTGTGTGTGTGTGTGTGTGTGTGTGTGTAAGCGAGTAAAAGAGATAGGAGAGAAGCAGGGCGAGAGCGAGATAGGGAGAATGCGTGTGCATGTGTAATGTAGGAAGAAACTGTGAGAGGAACAGGGAGAGGGGAAGAAACAACATCGCCTAACTCGCTTGCTCGTACGCACGCACGGTCGATCGCTCCTGCTGGCAGCCATTTTGTGCTTGCCCGTAGACTCGACATTCCTGTCCCGGGAAAGTATTGGCCGTGATTCGCTTTAACTGTACATCTGTCCGTGTAATAGCACCAGGTGTACTCGCGAAAAAAACTGCCAACGGAAGTACATTGGCAAAAGATGAAACTTTTTCCCTCGCGAAAAGAAATCACGTCGTTTGTCGTTCTATTAAAATGGCCAAGCATCCTGTAACTTTGGACAATACGTTCTATGCCAGATACCCTTCCGTAGTTCATCCAGTAGTACAGTC
Source organism: Colletes gigas (assembly GCF_013123115.1). Classification (NCBI taxonomy): domain Eukaryota; kingdom Metazoa; phylum Arthropoda; class Insecta; order Hymenoptera; family Colletidae; genus Colletes; species Colletes gigas. The sequence goes on from NW_025106641.1 coordinate 234,618, forward strand.
TTAACCAAAAGCGTTACTTCTACCGACTACCTTTAACGACCAAACAGTTTGTTAGCATTTTCTAGCTTGAATTCCAACGAACGTGCATTACACGTACGTGACTTTTCTATAAATTGGATAGTTAGCTTGTACACGACTCAAGTTCTAGGCAAAGAAGATAGGTAAATACGTGCTAAGTACGTGGGACGGCAGACCTATAGTTAAATCGAATTATACGCGCAGAAAATAACAAGATAATACTTTCGACGTGTCCTGAATAATTTTAATACGAGCTTAAAAATAGCGTAACGACAAATCGTACGGTGCTACCGAGTTTTCGAGCTTTCGACGAGAAACACAACTACCATACCATTATGAGTTACGAATACTATTTCGTCGATGAGAATACGAAATGCCTTTGGACGCGTTCCAGGCAACTTTTCAAATTGAATTAGGAGAAAACGTTTCCCTTTGTACGCGATGTCTGTGCTCGTGTGTACTATAGACACGTGTTACGGCCGTAAAAACGGGAATTCGTACGAACGTTTTAGGAATATGTACATCGCGATTACGAACAGTTTTCACCGACATTACCGATTTATTACGCTTTAATTTGTACGCGCGTGCTTGATACACGACAATAAGCACGTTCGAGTTAACGAAAATACGATGCGAGATTACGAGATTCGCGATAGAATTGCATAAATAATTTTTGCGATTTAACGTCACGTAACCAGCGTATCGTGCCAACTAGCGGACAATATCAACGATGCCGGTAATGGAAGCGACAATAATAATTTACCAATGCTACGGGGAGACTTTATCGTACCAAGGGTTATCGTTGCAAACGCGACGGTCGCTCGATGACCGTACGTCTAAAGTCGGCCGTTTAATCAATTCCAGATTAGAATAATGTACGCGTCGGCCTCGCTAACTAAAACAAACTGTATTTATGTAATTATGCCGCGACCGTTTGCGCAACAAAAATAATTCGTCGGGTCGGAAGTGTGTGCGGCGCGCTAGACAAAATGACAAAAAACGAAACATCTTAAGAGAATTGGAAAGTCGGAGGAGCCGTTCAGAATACGAAGCGAGACCAGAAACGTCGCATTAAGGACTATTAGTTTGAAAGAGTCGAAAGAGAAAACGTAAAGAATAAAGGAACGTAACGTTACTCGCAACAGTTCCTTTCAACAAATTATCGGTTGAAACGCGAACGAACAATGTCAGGAAACATCAAAATGCTATATCATGAATAAAAATACGTTTCACCTGCATACAAAATGTCGCCGACTCGATGGAAAAGATTAAACTTATCTTCGTCGATAAAGATAATTGGAAATTAACAATTTAATCGTTGATTAACCAATTAACAGCGATCTATGTATCTCTGTAAAATCATTAAGCTAAATATTCTCCTGCAACATCGAGACTTTTTCTCTTATTCCCGACGATGATAAGTGGCTTGTTTCGAACCGAACGACCATGGAAATCATGATTGCGTAATACTCTTCTTACCGTTTCGGAATTAACAGTTTTTCTTAAATATTTTTCCATCTCATTAGCAACTTTAACAGCACCGAGCTTTGAATTCTTTTTAATTATTTTTAGTATCCATCGTATACATTGACCTTCTTACTTCGAGCTGTTGATTTATTTGTTATTCCATTTTCATAATGTTTTACAATATAACACTGCATATTATGTTTGTAAGTAAGCTAATCAAAGGTTATATTTCGTGTTCAACGATTACAGTGTAAATAGAATGATCGGTAATGCAAATCCAAAGGGTTTAATCCCGTTAATAAATGAATAATAATATATTAGACAGACCTTGTGTTAATAAATGTAGCTATATTTCAAGTAATTTGTTTTAAGGAAATCTCCTTGGAGGATCGAATTCGTCCGATTCGCGTTCGCGAGTGCAGAATCGATCGACAGAAGCTGCAGGAGGAAGACGATGATGCGTGCGCGCGAGAGAAAGGATGAAAAATTGTTCGAAACAGTGGTAAGTGGAAACAAAGTCGAAGATACGAGAGGCAATCGAGATGAATCGATCGAGCATCGATTTCTCATTCTCTCGAGAAGACCGACCGTTTAAACCGCTCGTTAACGACACCTCGAGGTCGGCAACGTTGCCGCCCCACCGACGACGACCGCTAATTACTCTCCACGAGGATCGTTTGGGTTCACTCACCGCTCTCTCGGTTATAAACCGACAATAGCGATCGTATCGCTCCGCGTACGTATGTACCTAACCTGCATATACATATGCGTAATGTATCCGCGTGTTTACCACTTCCAGGCAAAATGTTCTCGTTTAATGTCAATCACGTTAATTAATTGAAATTATATCGTTTTGCTCGGAAACCAGACTTCTGTCGGCAAAATGTATTCGTGCGTTGCGACAGAATGGACGAGCAGAGGGGGCGGGGGCGGGGGCGGGGGCGTGGGGAGTCTACCGTTGTGTATTTTATAAGCTCCGCGTTTCGAGTATGTCTACCGAAAATATCGAATCGATTCTATCCGATCGTACGAACGCGATGAGAGACGCGCAAGTATTAAACGATGACGCTCCCCAACCATTATAACGGCCTCCAGCCATGTTACGTAAATACGTGTACATATGTATGTACGTTAGGACGGAACTCGACGGATCAAACGTTTCCGCGGCAGGGGAACTGTGAAATCAGCTGTCGTTGAACCAAATTTCTTCTGTTAAACCAATTCCCTTGGGAAACTTTTCTACCGACCGAAATGTAAACAAACTATTTTTCTTTGCATAAATTAAACAGCGGGTACGTTATCTCGTAACCGGTTCGCGAACGAGGTTAGATAGCGTGGATTAATCAAACGTTTCGTCGAGCGAAGATGAGAAATCGAAGTAAACGGTTGGCGTAACATTTTGATTCTTGCTCGACGCTGAAGAGAATCGACGATGCGAGGCAGTGACGCTAGCGGTACCGGTTTGAATAGTTCCAAGTATCCCATGAATTGGCGACCATTCAACGATTCGATTTAACGAAATTGGAAATTTTACTTGCAAACATTTGTCCGAATAAAATTTAAGCGGTCTAAATATTTACTGGGATAATCGTTCCGATAAGAATTTATTCGAATAACGCCCAACGTTCGAATACGATCGAATCCGATGCGACGTAGCATCGTTCGTGAAACGCGATGCCTCCCTGTGGCGACGAGCACCATATTCGAACACAAAACTGCCGCGTCGTGTTACACTATGCAATTCGTTCGTTAAAATAACAGAGCATGGATAAAAGCAAAATCCTGCTGTTTTAAAACAAAATTGAAACATAACGATTAATTTTTATTCCCCCGTTCTTCCTGATCAATACCAGAATAAGACCAAGACCAAGACCTAACGCTCGTGCGAGACGAGTACGTTTCAGTGTGTAAAAAATCAAGAATATTTCAAAGTAAAATGCGCTGAAACGAAAACGGGAATGATCTGCGTTGTGGCGCGAGTCGAGCGACGAGTCTGGTGAAAAAATTGTAGAAAGGCGCAAAGCCGAGGTCGCATCTCGTTTGGTCGAGGCTCGATCGTAATTGACCGAACCGGCGACAACACGACGTCGTGACAAATTTTGCGTCGCACCGAACCGCGCGAAAACGATACGAAAGACGAGCAGTCGAAGCGTAAATGGCGCGTAGAAGTAGTAACGCGCGCATCATACTGCGAAATATGTACACGATACCAGTTCCAAAGAAGACAGGCAGCAGATCGCTACGGCCGAACGCGAGAGAATGTGTGTGCGACACGTACGTCGCGTACCGGCTTTGCTTTTGCTCGCGAGAGCGAGGCTAGGAAGCGGAGAGGAGAAGAGAGGAGCGAGAGGAGAGGAGAGGAGAGGAGAGGAGAGGAGAGGAGAAGAGAGGCGAGGAGAGGAGAGGAGAGGAGAGGAGAGGAGAGGAGAGGAGAGGAGAGGCGAGGCGAGGCGAGGCGAGTCAAAGCGCACACACTCGGAGCACACGAGTGTACCGTGTGTACGCACACACGCTGCGTACACACGACACACGACGGTCAAGCGATGGGCATGTACTTACGTGCACACGCTCCCGCGCGACACACGACGCAAGCACGCACGAAAATTGTTGTTCGACGGAAGTACGAGCTCCTTACCATTGTGCGCGCGTATCAGCGGCTAGAAGTACACGCGTTGACCAAATCCAGCCTTTCTGAAAGTATTATGATATCCGTATGATCGGTCGTATGCATAGATTCGTCGACAGCGGTGTACTCCGTAAGGTAATCCGGTTCAAAGAAAGACGAGCAATTTTTCGACGATGTCGAGTGTCTCGTGACACACAGCATATTCACCTCACGACCCTGTTCGCACGTTCATATATGCGCACGCACAAACGATCACACTCGGCACGATCCCGATGCTACACTATTCGCGGAAGAACATTTAAATACACCTTACGGCATCATAAATCGTATAGATTCGGAGTCGATTATCTGCGCGCGACGTTGTATTCTTCTTCCTTTTTTCTTTTTTTGTTTTTGGGGTGGCGATTAACCGTTGCTGCTTGCCTACCTTCACTCTCACTCTCTCATTTCACCTCTGTCTCTTTCCCACGTCGTGCACTCCACATTCTCCTTCTTCCTTCGATGATACACTTTATCTTTCTTCGAGATCCGCTTTATCTTTGAACGCGGTTACGTCGCGAGCTCATCACTATTCGTCACACTGAATAAACAGAAACGCCACGACATAGGACACCGACGGTACTTACGTAGCAACTTTATCGAGTACGAAATAAAATGCGTGTGCAGTGTCCGAGTTCTCTTTCTCTCTCGAGCCGAGGAACGAGGAACGGTTTCGTGCTGCGATAGATCCGATAACCGCTCTCGCGAAACTCACGGGAACCGAACGATAGATCCGTGGTTAGAAATTTACGAACCTGGCGACGTGTAATTAACGAGTCATACTCGCGATAATTCCGATACGTCCAGGCGACACTCCACTACAGGCGGAATATACAAAACACGACGAACGGGATGATGCTAGTACCAACACAGAAACGAGCATGCCCGTGCGCACTCGTTCGTTTGTTCGTTTGCTCGCGCGTTCGTCCCGATATACACACACACGCACAGCCCCCTACACACACACGCACGCGCGCGCACACACACACACACACACATGCACCGACAGAGGCAGAGGTATCGAGAAAGACGGACGCAAACAGAAGGATGGAAAAGGTACGTGGAAAGGAGCGAGGGAGAGAGACACAGCGAGAATGAGAAAGATGTTTGCACGCAGCACCCTGCGCGTCTCTATCCGGCAGCTATCGAGGATACGATTATCATGCGCACTCTCTCTTTCTTCGTTTCCACTCGATGCCTCTGTTTCGGCCTTTGCGTTCGCGAACGTCTACCGGTGTTTAACTGGTCCGGATCGGTGCTGTTCGTTTCGATCGCGCACTCCCACAGAGACACTTGGAGCGTAGGCTCGCGTACACATCGAGAGTCGAAGCAGCAGCTCCTTCGTCGTCTCGTTCAGCCGACGCCGCGAGAAATACACACACTTTCTTTCCCAAATGTCGAACTTCCCTCGCATCCAGGCACACCCGTGTCTCTTCGACGCGATCCCGCGATACCTTGGCCACGCGTACCTCGTCAGGCTGCTCGAAAGATCGCACTTTTCTAGTTTGCGACGAGTAAAGAAAAAACGCAGACACCGCACCTCCCTTGTCAGAAAGCACTCACGGCAGACCGCAACACATGGCTACGGGCCTCCACCAAGATCGGTCGTTCTCGACCGTGCTCGGCTAACTTCGGACAGGACCGTATCCATCGTTCCAGTCTCCATTCTACTCCCTTTCGACGATACCCACAAAATCTTTTATATCGTCGTAGAAATACCCTGTTGATCGAACCAAACGTCTAATCGCGTTGAGCGAAATTTCCTAGGCAAAACAAGCATTGCTTCGTAAGACAATTCGAACTTAAAATCATCCTCAAATACTCTTTTTATATATTTAATTCGCAATCATTCTCAAAAACGTTCTCGTTTCTCACGTTCGGTCGTATACGTGTATCGCAACACATCTGTAACACGATTCTGCTTGAATTTAGTGTTCGCCCTGTTAATACGTTAACCTACATATTTTAAATGCGGCATCGAACGTACAGTTTTCACGTTTTCTGCTTCGTGTACATTGAAAACTGTGCATCGCACGAGTGCTTTCTGAATTCATAAATACTTTGATTTTTCAATCGGATAGACAGACGTCCGTGAGCTTTGGCGAAACGAAGAAGAGAAGGAAAAGGATCGGGGCGGGAATAAATGAAAAATAGGAGAGGGGCCCCTGTTGACTGGTTTCCGGTGTTGGGCAACCGTTAGAAGCAGGGCGAGGGTTCTGCACAGGCGTCCTCCGTCGTCTTCTACCGAAGGCCGTGTGGTGTCACGGTGAGCGTGGCAAAACCCGGAAAGAAGAAAAGAAGCCGAAGGAGCTTGGAGAAGTACGAAGGAGCACGAAGGAACCCGAAGGAGCTAAAAGACCCTCCTCGCCTCATGCACCTCCTCCTCCTCCTCCTCCTCTTCTTTTTCCTCGTCGAAGGCAGAAGCAGCCCTGCTTGCGGCCACCACCGTATGTATGCTACGAACATACATCGAAACAAAACTCTCCTCTGTTTTTCTCTTTCTGCCTCTCTATTATGTTCCACCCTCCATTCTGCTCTCTTATACTCGCCGTCTATCGTCTCTTACACGTTGTTATGGCGAACTACACCAGCGACAGGCTCGAGCATTTGTCGCTGACAAATGACACTTGCTATACACGAGTTCAACGAAGAAAACGAAATTAAGCTCGCTTAAGACTACCGCTTACGTTGCGACGATGATATCTTTCTATCGTGTATTCCGTCGTACTATCGATTCCATAGAAACGTCTGTCGATGCACGTTTTCATCTACCTCGGGCTATCGGTCGAATCGTTTCGATTCTCTGTTATCTGAAACGTATATACATGTTTCTTTCTACTCCGACAGCATTAACATACTACATTACCATACACGCGTCTTACCACGCATCGTATTTGCGCTGACTTTGATCCTTGACAGTTTCGTAACGTATATTCCCCTAGATCCCATCCGAGGCCGATACAGAACATTTTTATTTCCCTCAGTCACTCTGTTGCTCCTGCTCTTTTCTTCCCATTATCTTTCCTCCTCACAACCTTCGTCCCGGCACTAGTGCCACTTCGCCCCTTACTTCATTCTTCTGTTCCCCCTCGCTGCCTCTCTTTCCTTTGCACACAAAACACGCGCGCGCGTGTGTATGGCTCTGTACGAGCACCATCTCTTTCTCCTCGACGATTCTTCGTTCCCATAATGAACCGTACGACGTGGTTCGTGGTTAAGAGCAAATGGACGTAGCAATTTCCCCGTCCCATTAATAATACTTTTAGCGGAACTTGACCCTCTAAAGTATCGAGTCAAGTCCGACCGTCAAAATCAATTTTGACTTTACTTTTTTTCTTTGCATCGAAATCGAAGCACAACGTTTCCCCTTCTGTTTCGATATCATTATACGATGCATTATCGAAGCAAACGTAAATTACGAAACCAGGAAAACTCCTTATCTTCGCATCATGGTACACGATACCTTACGTATACATTTATGTACTACGTAGGTACGTCTTTTGTGCGTCGTTGCAGACATAGTAGTATGTATCACGAGAATCGCGGGAGCAGATGTCAGCGGCTCTTTTATGGCGCATCGATCCAACTCGAAGTATATTTGCGACAAGATCGGTGCTTTACTTTTCCGGTAAAGTGCAAGTAAATTGTCGTCAAAGAATGGAAAAACGAACGGAATTTTAATCGAGAGACAACAGGATTCGTTCGTCCGCTTGCGTCGTTTACGCGCGAAACAAATTGCCGATTCAATCTTGGAAATGAATTATTTATTTTCTCGTTTGATCGACAGTGTTACGAAACTTGCCACCCATACTCGGTATCGCGAGTATCGGGGCGCGAGAGTCGTTCACCCTCAATTATCGTTTCGCATCGTCGAAACGGTCCCTCGTTTCAACGTCGAACGCATTCGTTTGCTAATAAGGAGGCAAAAGGAGCAAATGCCTTGGAATTAGAGAAAATAGTCGATGGTTTTCTGACGGAAAGGCAAGGCGGACGTTTCACCGATAAAAGTGAAATGTTCGATTTGCTTTCACTCCGTTGGCAAATCGTAAACAACAATATAAATATCTCGAGGAAATTACAGTACACGCCGTGTTTTCAGATCTCGCGTCTCATCGCTTCGCTGTATATTGTACTTCCTTTTCTTCGCTCCACGCTATCAATCAACACGCTCCTTCCCTCTCGCGTCTTCGTTTGCGTACAATTTCCTCCCAGTCACGATACACTCGTGTACGTACATCGTATAATGCTGTACGCGCGAATCGCAACTTCGCGACTAATTTATGGCGAGTTTGCGACGAGAAAAGCAACACGACGTGTTACGATGTATCCTAATACGGTGGACGGGGCAGGAAGATCGGCCACGATCGGTTAAGCACGTACGGAATAACGCGATGCGAAGCACGCTCGTTCGAAATCTTGATCGACGACGGATTTAATCGTTTAATCGTTCGAATATAATCAAAGACAGTCTCTGATTAAAAATATGACATATTTTACGTAACGAATGCCCGTGATAGCGTAGCGTTAAAAGCGAATGCATTAGAGCTGAAGTAATATAGTCGATTATCGAGGGACGCGTCGAAATACGTGGTTGACCGCACCGCTTTCGCACATACTTGCCATCGAACGTAAAACCGATGCGTCGAGCGACAGGTTAACATCGTTGATATTTGCATTCTATGAAGTTTGGAAGGAAACAAGAGCAAGAAATCGTGTGGCGCGCTGCTACTCCGAAATAGGCGGAGCCAAATAACGGTCGATACGAAACACCCCTCGATGGAACGACACCCATCCTCGCGTACTACTCGACTCGAGTCGAGTCAAGTCGAGTCTCCCCCGAGTCCTCGACGTCTCTTCATCTTCGCCTCGTCCCTTATCAGCCTCTATTTCCTTCCGTTCTCTCGATTCCCTTGCTTTCCCTCGGCATTTTCTCCTCTCCTATCCTCTCCGCTCCCCCAGCCATATCGCCCCCCTTTCCATCGCGAAACTTAACCCCGGCTTCTCTGCTCGCTCTTTCGACCTACCAAACGTTCGCGGTCAAAGAAAATATCTTTATCGTCCTTTCTAAATACCGTCGCAGCCCGGAAACTCGTGCTCGAACGCTTTATCGCGGACGAGATGGTCTTTCCCGCGAAACGAAGGAGAAGAGAATCCGTAACAAAAAAAAAAACGAATTACACAATCGTAAACGATTACGATGTTAGTTACGAGTTTGGTATGCTCGAAGCGTGAGCGAAAACCACCCGCTGTCAACGAATCGATATCCGGATGGGCGTGGCCTTGTCGATCCTCGCGGATGCTATTGCTAACGCGGAATCTCTCTCTGTGCGGATTTTCGCGCTCAAAAGATTTAGTCTGTTGCAAACTTGGCACGAACAGACTTCGATTCGATTCCCGGTCGAATGCCTCGCGATCGAATCTCGGCCCGCGTTTCCAAACACGAAATATATGTAGATTTTCCACCCCTCCTCGTGTGCTTTCTCCGCCACTTAGAGGATCTCGCTTTCGAACTCGACCATCGACGATCACCGGTTTAAATTACGAGGGTAGCTCGTTCGAGGGAAAAGAACAACTCGGTAAAAAAAATCTCGTCACATTTTTCCGCCGGTGGGGTGTTCGCGTAACGTCGGGAAGGGCGTCGAGAATGGACTATACTGTATAATAGTGGCCGCGAAAAGTTGCAGGGGCGAAGGGGAGAACGTAGGGGATGGGGAATAGTAGGCGAGGAGAGAAGAGTATTCGCAGCATGTGGTCTCGTCAACCCCGTTGCTCGACTCTCTCTTTTCACTCGCTTCTCCCCTCTTGTTTCCTTTCTATCTTCCATCTACCTTCGCGCACCGATTTCGGTACTCTCGTTCCCGTTTGCTTGGACTAAATTTCCCCCTGGGTTCAAACTCGCTTCCTACCGCACCTACCCCTTTTGTAAATACTAATTGCTCTATACAAACGTCCGAAATGTACTTAACGTTCCCTTTCTTGCACGAGAACGCCCCTCGCGGATGTAACCTTATCCTCTCTCTAGCTTCTCGTCACTTTCCTTTTCCTTTTCCGCCGTCTATTTCTTATGTTTACTCGTCACTCGTCGCGCGTCGTTACGCGTGGCCCTTCGCGCTACGAAAAACGGAACGTGAAAACCTTTATTATAATAGAGAATAGACTTACCGAAACGAGGGTATAAAAAGTGTGGCGGATCGCGGTACGAATACGAGCGAATTTTAAGAAGAGTAAATCCGCTTAGCGCCAACCATAAAGGGAAACAAACGGGTTGACGGATAATTTCCTATTTCCGTTGACCGTACGCAGGATGATCGAAATTTTACCGTCGTTGGATGTTCAAGATAAACGAAACGAACGCGAATCTATTTACCGTTGCTGTCTACGAACTGTCCGGAATAGAATGGAACAGAAGAAAACGGAACGGGATGAAACGAATCGGTTCGCTCGTATTCTCCGGTTTTGGGCAACAAGAGGTGCGACACGATATATCTGTGTGCGAATATCTGCTGCAAGAGAGCCTAGAGTCGAAGCCGAAACCAGCTATACGTATAGCCGATTTACTCTTTGATTCCAAGTTGAGGGGTGTAAGAGTCGTGGGAGAAAAGTCAGCGAATATGCAACCCCTTGTACATATGTACGCGACAAAGCTTTCTACACCGTCGGTATCATCAGCATCGACCCTTCAGCCGCAATGTTACTGGACACACCAACCATATATGTACCACCTAATCGCTATAACTCTTCTTTTCCCTGTTCGTATCGCTATCTCTTTTTTCATATAGCTACACAAACACTGTTTGTCGATATCCTACTCGAGATGCGACCAGTTTTTCCATTTTTCTCAGGTTTGTCTCCACAGCCGTCGAAGAGACGAACGAATTTAATCGTTCATGAATTTCAGATCAAAAATCGAAGTTACCGCGATACATTCATCGGACACCGTAGCTAGAAATTTATACCGAAACGAGAAATACAGATATTAGATTACATCCGAGGATTCGTTATAAAAACAGAGACATAAAAATGATAACGTTAACTGAAACAATCCTTTAGGTTAGAATTTTAAAATCCTTTTAAAAACATGACTACGTTCGACTGATTTTTAAGAAAACACTTTCATCTGGAAATATAAAATCATCGTCGAGGTAAACTAACAAAAAATTCATGATATGTAACGAATACGAGATCGTATGTGGCATTTATGCTAACTACCATATGACTGTGTTTCTATCATGTGAGGTTACGTTTTCTATGCGGTAAATTCGAAACTACAATATTATATAGTACGTGTGTACAATATGAATTATAGTAATTTATGCGATTATTAAATTACCGTTCTACTGTTTTTTGTTATTTTATCGAGTATTTGTAGTTTATTCCAAATTTATTTGTAACTGTTGCTAACACTTATGTCTTCCAATTAGCAATTACCCAAATCATTAGAAGTTCTTGTGTTAATCATTTTAGGAAGAAGCTTTTAGAACTTTTTACTAATATTTTACGTGTTCAAAATTAAAAGTATGTTTTGTATCCAGCGTACGAATGCCCATGACATTCTATATTAGGAGATTGTCTCCTGTTGTTAGGAGACATAAAATTTTCATTGTTATTATTTTGTGATTGTTGTATCATAATCTTTTGTTAACTTATTTGCTAACAAGTTTGAGATGTTGCGACGATTCAGTTGAGTACAAGCAATTTGGTTGCTTTATTAGACATTAGGTAGTTTGATAAAAAATAGAGGTATCTTTCGGAATGAATAGGTTTTTGATACCAATTTCAAATTTGGTAGTTATGGAATCTGATCGATCTTACATCTAACAAACATAGGCAGGAAACCAATAGTGTTGTCGACATCTTGTTCTTTTACTGGAAGTAAGATATCACAGACGTGCCAGTAATATAGCAAGGGTTTATCTTTTAGAATCAAGAGAGTCTATACTTTAGTATCCTCCATCGTGATATTGGCAAAAATTGGAACTGAAATAAAACCCATGGATAACCCAAAACTTTCTAGCACGTACCATTGAATGAAAAATGTTTTGAACGTAATATCCAATCTATTACATTTATGAATCCCTTTTCTAGGATATTTATGTTATTTTCTATTAGATGTAATTTATTTTAATTTTATTTCTAGGACAAATAAGTTTCTTGTCGTGTATATTAACTTGTAAACTATTTTTTAAGGAACTTATTTGTCACAAGTTCTTTATGTCAGGGTCCACCGGCGCCACAAAATTATCTTAAAGTTGTTATATGTATAGTTGCTAATACCAAAAAAAGTTCAGAGAGCAAAAGGTTAAGCCTCTAACTGAACCCGCTAATGCGACATACATATACCGAAAGTTCTTCGCACGAAATTCTAACCTATTTTCACATTCGATCCCATATCTGTGTTTTCTGTCGGTGGTAAAAATAAATCTGTATTTTTCAAGTTCTTTCTATCCTCGACCCTTTTCATATTATACTCTCTCCACTCCGCCCACCTATCTATTCCTTCGTGCATTTATTGCCAAATATTCTAAAAGTCCCTTTTACCTTCGTTCCTTTCTTTATCGCCTGTCATACTTTTTACCTCGATATATACACCACCTTTCCCCACCCTCGTTTCCTATCTCGCTTCCCTCCGTTTTACTCGCCACCCTTTTCTTCGCTTGTTTCGGTAATACCCTGTATAGAAACGCACGCATACCCGTGCACTCGGAAATGAACTCGGGCTCCCGCCTTCGTCCTTTGCCCTTCGCTATCCTTTCGTCTCTTCGGTGGTCTCCTGTTAGTTTCGCTAAAAGCCTGACAAGGTTGTTACGTATAGAGAAATTCAATATAGCCGTTAATTCTCAGATACTTGTATCTACGTGATTGCCACAACCTCCTCTCTTTTACTGCAATAACTTATTACCAAAGAGTGTGTGACACGCAAAGTGCAACCGTGTAAGAAGAATTGGAGATTTCAATGTGCGAATGCGAATGCGAATGCGAATGCGAATGCGAATGCAAATTAGTAATAACAAATGAAGAGTGGGTTCAATCGCAACAGGACGAAACAGAATGAATGTTGGAAAGGTGTGTTGGTGCACCAACTACCAAAGGCCATAGTTACGTTACTGAATGACTACCCTCTAGCGGTAGTCTTCGGTGAGTTGCTAGGATACACCCCAGGTTCGAACCCCTACGGTTCAGCTACCAGTGCCCGCCCGGCTACTTTTCATTGCATTTCTAAGAACATGTGTATGGTATTAAATCGAACGAAATCCCTATACTAAATAGTGTCCTTTTTGCATCAATCTCATCAAATAGTTCGTAACATTCTAACACGAACACTGAAAAAACCAAGTTCAGTTTAGTAACGATCAGTTTTTGTTTTTTCTTTTCAGCTTTAACAAATAAACAGAAGAATGTAATCAATCTGATTATGTAAATATCATATTTAATTGTAAATGTAAAAATATAGTTTCGCAAGTTGTTCTTCGTTAATTGTTCTTCGGGACAAATGGCTTTGTCGCTGAGAGTGAAGTCGTAATTGCTTTTACGCGAATGCAATTATGGAACTTTAACGATGACGCTAAGCTCTTAATTGCGTTTATGCTCGAACGAGATACCTATGTAATCGAGGAAACAATAGACAGAGAGTGTAGATCTTGGTGCTATAACGTTCTTATTCTATGTGTTTCTCATCCGTCTTCGCGCCTTACGTACTATACTATATCGTATTTCATATACGAATAAGCAGGCACGGTCTTTGTATGATTCATCTATTACCAAATAGTTAGAATCGTTCGTCGAAGCGATAGAATACAATTAAAAAATATAATTACAAACAACCCTTACCGTTTTTGTGCAAAAACCGGAAGTTGCTTTAGGTTTTTGAGTGGCGACATCTTTCGTATTTAACGCTAACTTTCCTTCCAGACGTGTACCGGTTTACTCGGCAACCGGTACTAACCCTCGACATGACACAAAAGCCACTTTATCACACACTAGAAACAACTGTTTCATACTCGTATTATCGAGAGACGACGACGATTTAACGAGAACTCGCTAAAATTCACCGACAGTAGACGTTTTAAACAGAACTGATGATAAATACACGCACAAAATGGCAACTCACGAACCAATCGTTTCAGCTTGTGCGTTTACAGGACTGCCGTAAACACCTCCAAGTCAAATTAACAACTTTACGTTCGAAACCTCTCTTTGACTTGCAAACATTTTAAAGAACGAATTCGTTGTTAAAATTATGTACATTAATTGTATGATAAAATCTGCTACTTGGCGTAACAAATATGCGGTATAAACTTTGAATATTATTCAAAGATACGTTGATGTTGACTAGGATTATTGAAATCCGGCAATCACAGGCCAAAGCGCCTCTAGTGTCATGGCCTTTTCCTGTTCACGCTCAATCTAACGAAGACGTGAACGTAAGTTGTATGGTAAGAAATTTGGAGGTTCGATGTATTTACCCGCCGGTCGTGCGAAGAAAAGTGATATTAAAACATTGGAAACACATAAAGATTATCAGTGATTTTAAACGCACCATATGGTCTATAAATTACGAGTTGAAGTGTTTCTATCGTACATGTGACCACATGGCCACATGTTTTCACGATTTTCATACAATTTGAATCAACAAAAGTTCCAAATAGTGGTTTTCGGATAAAATTTCGTCTTTAAAATAACTGTATCCGATACAAGGATTACTTCCATAAAAATTCTGTGATGTAACGGTACCTGTTGTAAATATGTGCTTCTGTTAAACAAAATTTACACGTATTTTTTTCTCTTATGTATATGTATCGTGTTGATTGACATCTGACACAAAGTACATTTCGTCTGTGTTCAGGAATTTATTAAAGAAACTGTTCTGGAAGTGTTTGTGTATTCGATGCTACGAAGTATCGAGAGATCAAGTTTTTTTTATTCAAGTTAGATATATTTTTGTTGTTGACATGCCTAACGAAGATAAAAGTTTGTCGCGTGGAAACTAATTGCCTGCTTCGCGTCGTTTCTCCTTGTTTCTTACATATCCTGTTTTGAAATTTGTTGGCGTAGAATCATTTAATGTACGAATTCCTATTTTACAGATAAACCATGGCCGACATGGAAACGTTCGATGATGTGGTACCCACCACGGCGACTTTACCAGTGACACTTTCTGCAGAATTGCCAGAAATTAAGTTGTTCGGTCGTTGGAATTGCGACGATGTGCAAGTCAACGATATGTCGCTACAAGATTATATCGCAGTCAAAGAGAAGAACGCAAAGTATCTTCCACATTCAGCTGGGCGTTACGCGGCAAAACGATTTCGAAAAGCTCAGTGTCCTATAGTGGAACGTCTCACAAATTCTTTGATGATGCACGGTAGGAACAATGGCAAAAAGCTAATGGCTGTGCGTATCGTAAAACATGCCTTTGAAATAATTCACCTCCTGACGGGTGAAAATCCTTTGCAGGTAATTGATATCTCACAATTTTATACCGTTATTATATATATATATATATATATGAAAAATAAAACATAATTTCATTCGATTTAGATTCTCGTGACTGCTATTATCAACTCAGGGCCTAGGGAAGATTCCACGCGTATCGGTCGAGCTGGTACGGTCAGAAGGCAGGCGGTGGACGTATCTCCGTTGCGACGCGTGAATCAAGCGATCTGGTTATTGTGTACCGGTGCTAGGGAAGCCGCATTCCGTAATATTAAAACAATCGCGGAATGCTTAGCCGATGAACTCATTAATGCTGCCAAAGGCTCGTCCAATTCATACGCGATCAAAAAGAAGGATGAACTCGAGCGTGTTGCTAAATCTAATCGATAAACACCTCTACTTGTGAAAACGTACAAATAAATGTTTTATCTTTAAAGCGATCTTATTATTACGTTCTACCTTTTTAATCGAGAGACTTTATTCGTAAATGCATCGGGTAAAGTACCAAGAAAATGTTCAGTACTAACAAAATAAATTGCGAAACGAAAATTAAAAGAAAATGTTTAAAATCCCATCGATTTTACAGCAAAGAACTGATGCAGTAAGCGACGAGCAATAGTAACGACAGAAGATTGCAAGTTGGAATAATACGTTTGGTAATACATTTGATGAGTAAAAATAAAAATGATGTTAAATGTAACGTTGAAATTGTTCCGCTATGAGGAAGACTAACTGAATTGTAGAGATACGAAGTAAGGTTATGTTGTTTCATGGTGGGAATTTAGGATACTAGCCAATCACACGTAGGAACAACTTTTGCACCGGTTCGACTCGAGTCCATCTAGGTAACTGTAATATAATTCAGTTCTACTGCACAAGCATGGCTTATCATGTTATTATAGACAGTTTTAGATGTAAATTTGTTCAAGGGTTGATCGCGTAATCGGGTTTCCTGCGGTCGGATAATATTTTTGATCATGGCGAAGGTATTAAAGAAGGTAATTCATCCGCAGATGTTGACAAGACGATAAAAACGTTTGGTAACGCTAAATTTGTCTCAAATTCGACCGTGATACAGAACATAACCAATAACATTCTAATTTTGATCGTTCGATCTTATTTTCTGATTTGACTTTGGCTTCTTTACATCCTAATGGTTGTTTCTTTTCAGACGACAGGATTAACGGGAATTGCCGTATCAAAAGATCCGAAATTTGAACTAGATAAACTTTACAGAAGAATTTTAAAGGTGTTGTCAACTTTACCGCAAGAGTCAGCTTATAAGAGAAATACCGAGAAACTTATCCGAGAGAAACACGAAGTCATTCAGCAGGTAATTTGAAATCTACAGAATATGGTAAACATCTAATACGCCGTATCTACAACATTGCAGACCAACGACGTGGCTGTTATAGAAGAAAAGATAGGCTGCGGTCAAGCCGAAGAAGTTATAATTCAAGCAAAGAATGAATTGGCTCTGGTAGAACAAATGTCAAAGTTTAGGCCATGGGAAAGGTTGATAGAAGAACCTCCGGAGAATCAATGGACGTGGCCTCCTCATAAATAATTTTAATTTTGTCACAGAAACTTGAACATGGTACTAAACGAGCAAATTGTTGTTTGTTTAGACAATACCATAGATTAAAATATACATTGTAGTTTCTATCGTTTATTTAATTGTATCCGCTTAACGGTACCCCGTAATAGAAAATAAATCTAGAGTTTGTTAATGGATTTTGCATCTTTGTCGGGTTCTTTTAATCGGTCGAACGTTGGGTTTTAATTAATCGAATTTTAAGTAGTCGAGCACGTTCGGTAGAAAAGAACGTTACAGTGTACGGCTGTTGTACATACATTTATTGTTCGTACGAGCAATGATACTGTAACAGAGGCTGCTGCAAAAGGAATGTAGAGAGGAAAAAGTTAGCGGTGCAAAGGATAGAGAGGAAGGGAAAATGCGATGCGTTACACGGTAGTGGGGAACAGGGTAAGGTAGGTAAAGCCCGAGCGGAGGTAGGAGAACGGTTTTAACCAGGCTTTGGGGGTGGGGATTCGAGGGTCGGCGCTCAGTCCTGATTTCGCGTCGCGCTCGAGGATAGCGAATGCTCGAACTGCACTTCTCTTCGAGACGTCGAACATTCGATACATTGTGCCGCATTGTACCGCATTTTCAATTCTTCGCTCTCTTTTTCCTTCTCTTTCCTCTTCCCTCCCTTTTCATTCTTTGCATTCTACCCGCTCGCTCATTTTCTCCGCTTCTTCCCCTTTTCCCTCTCCCCCCGCCGCCCCCCATCCTTCTACACCGTTTCTCGTTAAACGTTCTTCTTTCTTTTGGCGCAAATCAAACGTCAAACGATACGTCGACTCCACGTTCGAAGGATACATCGAGTAGTCGCGGTTTCGCGTGTGCTCCAGTGTATCTCGAGTTAAATGCTACGTGGTCTATCGATCGCTCGTCGTTCCGATCAAGACGAGTAGTCGCGTAGTGACACCCGTGAGATTTCGATCGTTTACGTGGGATGACTCGGTGAGAAGCGAAGAAAAGTGGAACAAGGAGCTCAGTGGAATCGACAATCGGTGTGTACCACGTTTCGTCTCTAAACGTAGTTTTACGATCAGCTTAGCTTCCGGTCCGACGAAGAAACTTGAGAGGCGCAAAGGTATCGGCGTTCAAGTTTGAAAAAACGATACAAGCGTCGAGATATCGAACCGCTATGAAAGCTCCGAGTATCGATCGTTTGAAAATCGGACGGTCGTTGTCACAACGGACAACGAAACGAGTTTGAGTTTGTCCGGAAGTCGAGCACATATATCGTCGTATCGTAGATTCCGAGGCAGGAAACAATGCTCGCGGAAGAAAACGCGTTCTCGCGGGCGAAGACAATGCGCGTGATTTCGTTGAGCGCGACGAAACGAAAGCGGCTAAGATATCGTCTGGACTCGAACGAACGAACAAACGTGTTTGGGTAAAGAGACGGTCGGAACTCTGCATAACATAATATCGCAAACTCGGTTTCGCAATTAGCGTTCGAAGGCACGAGAATTTATGGATCTCGAGATTTGGTCGATCGATCGAAAGATCCGTGGATCGACTGGAACGCGAGCCGCCGACATTTGATTCTCGAACGAGATTCTTTTGTTCTCCCGCGCGATTTATCCGATCGTTTCGTTGGCAAACGTTTCCTTTCGCGGGATACTAGTCTCGTAGAAAGCTGGCCCCGGTTGCCTCGTAGATCGCGCGCGGTCCGAAAAATTCTACCAAAAAGCATCGAGTCGAAGAATGGGGTACGCGAACGAAATCGGAAGAACGTTAACGCGCCGTGACGTTGCCCCGTTATGTGCTCGGCGCTCGACGTCCCCGCTGCGACCGCGAGCTCTGTTTACACCGGAGATGGATTAAATTAATTTCGAATAACAGATAACGTAATTGAAACGTCTTGTCCCAAAGGATAGATGCAAACTCTGTTAACGGATGATTCGCGTTTACGTTTTATTAAAATTTTCTGGTTCACGGTTGGCGAAACAGTTGCACGAAGAAGATGGTTGGGGGATCAACGACGAGCGTTGCCCGCGGGCGAATCTCCGCGCTACGCATTCGTTCGCTTTCGAACAAACTTTCGATCGGTCTTGGAACAAATCCGTAAGAGGCGGTGTAAAAGGCGAGGCTCTTTTCGCAAGGCCGAACATTATTATTTCAATGCGTCTGATTGCGTAACGCGCGCATATTCTCGGCAGCAAAGAGCCGCGCAAGCGGTTTTCTTCGTTCAAGTATCCCGTACGAGAAGCAGAGACAGAGAGAAAGTTTGTTCGTTGCACGGTTCGAGGTCCCTCGAGAGTATTTAGCCGGAATATAAAGCGTACGTACGCGGTATATTTGTCGGAGATAAGTTACCTTAAAGAGGCGAGAGATTAGCGAAAAGCGACAAGGATCGTGTTTCGGGGCAAAACGTCTGAAAGCGACCGCTTGAGATTCTTTCCGCGTTCACGGTAGACCAGATTCCCGCGGTCCTGTTCTCTTGGAGAACGCAATTTGTTCGCAATGTGTCTAGATCGTTAGAAAAGTAAGAGGGTGTTCGAGAGCATATTGAATCGCGTTAGTGAGAAATAAAGCGAGCGTCAACCATCGAGAAAAGAATCGATCCTCGGTGAACCACGGTCGGCTACGCGTAGGTATCGCGTTCGCTCGTTACGCGCGATCGAGCTTTCGCTCGTCGTTTTGCTTCTAATTAACGAGAAGGTATCTCACGGCTCGCGAGGAGACCACCGTCTTTCTCCTCCGGCTTCCCTGAGAACGCGGCTGCGGTTCCTCGCGCAGCGAACCGTCGCGTCGCGTCGCGATTCCGCGCTCTTTCTTCTTTTCACGCGATCAATTTTGCCAGGCGCGTTTCTATCCTTTCGTTTGGTTTTCTTTCGCTGGACGGATCGAGCGAGAGGTCCCGTTAAACCACGGCCCTTTTTCAGAACTTTGGTTCACCCGTTGACCAACGAGGAGAAAAGGTGTTGACCAGGGTGTGTTGACTCACCCAGATTTCAACGAACTTGTTACGGGATCGAATGGGGTCCGCGCGTATAAATTTCTTCGGAGATCGAAAACGGATACGTATCGACTGCGAAAACAGGCTGAGCGACACGAGCGGATAAGGAGTCGAACCACGGTTACTTGGCCGCGAGCGCGTTCGAGCAATAAGAGCATAGTTCATGCTGCGTCGCTCTTATCACCGTCGATGAAATCTATCCGTAACTGCGTCGTCGCGTCGGTACGGTTTTGTTTCCACGAGAGGTTGGCTTGGCCGATAGAACCGGCGCGACTGTTTAAGCGCTTTCTCTCCTTCGAACAAACAACCAGAGGAGAGAATGCCGAGCGACCTGGCTGGCACGTTCAGACCGCGAATTTCTCAAAGGCTCCATCGTATACACGATCGGGAAAACCACTTTTTTTTCTCGCGTTTTTGTTCAACACTTTCTCCGGCGAGAATCCGCGCGTACCACGGACATCCTATTTTCGAATATTTTAATTTCCGAAACTCTTGGAGTTTCTCGTCGTAAATACATCGGTAATGGACCCAGCGAGTCGTTGACGGTGTCCCACTTGGTCTACAGGAGAAAGCAAAAGCTTAAAAAGATGCAAAACAGCGACGACGGCGAAAGAATTCGCGCGAAGGCTCGACAACGATTGTGCTGATGCTGAATTTACACCTGTAAATCGATCGAATATACCCTCGAGTCGAGAAACCAGGCCGATGCGATGCCTCGCGATGTCGTAACAAATCTACCTTCCTGCGTAGCCTTGACCGGCTAAAATACTCGAAAAGTATTAAGTACGTATAACGAGGTCGCTAACACCTTATGCGATTTCTCTCGTTATCGTTTCTTCTCGATTCCCGCATAGAAAATCTATGTCTCGACGAAGCTTGCAATGTTCCTATAGTAAAGATAAGATGCCCGTTCGCGTGAAAGTTTCGGCCATCGAGTTTCAGATCTTTTCGCGGAAGAAACGCGCGCGCCTACTGTCTGGGCCCCGGAAATCTTTCGCGACGATGCGTTTCCCACGATAAGGAGCGCTAGACGAGCGTCGGCACGCAAATTCCCGGCATCGAAGTCTCCTCCTTGTTCGGTGTTCGAATTTCCAGGCACCGTTACAACGATCGTTCGCATCGTTCTCTCTTTGCGCCAGCAACTTTCACTTTTCGTCGGCTCGCACTCTTTGTCCGTCAGCGTCGAGGACGTCTCATCGAGTTATCGGGCCGTTCGATCTACGCCGGTAGACGACCGCCTACGCGCACCGAGAGCACCCACCGCGAAAACCTTCCCCCGACGATCTACGCGCGCTCGGAAGAGCAACGGTCCCAACTGGAACGCTAGATCAAAGCAAACGATCGCGAGTATCGCCCTTTCGACTGACACAACCATCGTTCCAGCTGGTCGAGAAGTTTTGGGTCTCCGAATCGACTGGCCAGAGTTATTTCCTCGCGGCATTCAAACAAACACTTTTTTAAACAACGAACGCAAAAGATGATTTTACGCAGAGTAGCCAAAATGCGACTCGCATCACTGTGGCTCTCAACCCGCCGTTTATTAAGCGTTGCGTCGAAGAACAGTTTGGAAACTCACGCGGATGTCTTTGGCGGCCTGCAATAACCTTTCGCGTGACACGTGCGCGGTCATCAAAGTGTTAACTCGGTCGACGAATTACGTCCGCCTCGGCAGTTTAGAGACGATTACGTTGCCGTCGAACATTATGCGCGACGACGTCGCAGAATTTGTCGAATCACGCGACGGAGTTGGCGAAGGTAAACCGTTTGACCGGGCCTCGTTGCGAGTCGAAAGGGCACGCGGGAAAAAGCGTGGTTGAGAAACGTCCGATTCTACGTCGCCATCGAGGATCGTGCGCGCGGCCGCGTGCCGTACACCGGAAGTTCCGCAATAGATGTTGTTATGCTCCGCGAAAACGTGTACACGTATATCTCGACTCACAACCCGCGTTTTCGGCGTATAGCGTACGGTACGAACGCATAAACCCCGTCATGGGTTTGATTCGGGTTAGACGGAACGGAGAAGCAATAAACTCTCGTCTCGCTCTACCAATGACTATTAAATTTCACGTTTCCACCGCGTTCATTCAAATCTGAATTAAACTCGATTCTCATTACCGCGATTTATATTTCAACGATGTTAATTCACTTCCTCCGCATAACCTGATTTTTATCTCTCTCTTTCTCGGTCGTTTCATACTCGTTTACCTTCACAGTCGTTGCTCGTAATGTATGCGTGCTGGGTAAATAGGATTTGTAGGCGATTGACAATGTTTGATCATCGTGCGAGGAATGCGTGGCCATTTTGACCCAGTTGTAGTCAATTTATTCGACCTTTCGAACAGATACGATTGTCTCGAACAGCTTTGCAAAACTATTGGCGAATTTATGGAGTTCTTCGAGTATACCGCCAAGTCGGACGATTCAGGTTACAGTCGGGTTCCGTTATTCGTAGTACAACCGGCGCGGCGGCGAGTCGACGAGTATTTGAAGATTTATCGGACACGCGTACGATCGAATACGATTCGGCTGCCGCGTCTGCTCCTCGTTCGTTGTTTCTAATTCTAACACTATTACACGCGGTCCCATATGTATACATATTTTCGAACTCGATTTTCCCTTTAGACTCGAATGATCGCCTCGGTCGTACCACGAGCAACCCCGTTCTCCAACACCTGTTACGTACGTTCCGTATCGAAAGATTTATAATCGTCCCGGAGAACACGCTACATCGCAATTTACGCGCGCACCAGACCTTTTTTCATCCTTCGACGTTTCGTCAAACTTTCGCCGGCTGTTTCGTACGACTCTGTCCCGTGTCGCGGCGTTTCGTACGGTGCGGTATCTTCGAGGTCAGGTTTAAAAGCAGCCTATGGCTGCAATTTGCGTTATAAAGACGTAAAAAAAGGTACGCGCCTATAATGCTTAGCAAGCTGTCGGACGGAAAATGCGCGCTCGCATGCGCAATCGAGTGCGCGGACCGCGAGAAACGAGCGCACTGGAATGGTGGTATCGTGGCTGTGATCAGTTTCTGTGCGTCTGTGTGTCGTGTGTTCGCTATCCGTGGCCCATTGCACGAGCATCGAGTATCCAAACGACCGAACGCCATCTACCTCTACTTCGCGCCCAAACTTCCGTGCTCTTTTCCATTCTCGCATCGTTGCGTTTCTCCTTCTTTCTCTTTCCTGCAACCACCACCCTGCTTCGCCAACACACAGACACATGGACACGCCGCGAGCTCCACCACCACCATCACCACCACCATCACCACCACCATCACCAACCACCAGCAGCAGCATCGCCATTTGGTCTTTTCTCTTCCCTCCACCTTTCGCTCAATCACTCCTCGACCCTCGCCTCGCAGCTTTCCTTCCGCATACCAAAATTCCTGAGAAACTACGCTCGCCGATTTCTAATGGCGGAGCGCATCGCGCCGCGACACGATGCCACGATTCCAACCGAGGCCCGCGCGCGCGCGCGCACGCGCTACCGCTACCACCGATCAATCTCCTTATTTCCGCTTCTCTTTATTCGCGTTTCCTCCGATCTCGTCGATCGTCCAAGGAGCGACGCTCGCTCGTGGCCGATCGATCCTCCTCGATAGAGTTCTAGGATCGCAGCTAGCCTCGGCGCATGCGCACAGGTGCCGATCGAATGGGTGCGCCACACGATGCACTTGCGCGACTGCGCCTGACCCAAATGCCTCGCGAATAAAACTCATCCGTGCTCGTTCTTGACATCCTGCCTCCTCTCCTCCATCTACCACCCCCTCACCCAACCTTTATTTATCTATTTATTATACATGATATTTACTTGCGCGTCGGTCGATACGTGTAAAATACATGTAAACACAAATAATTATCCGAAATCGATTGATCGTTACCGACAACAAACCAGGAATGCGCGGCAAAAACTAAAGGAATACGAATATCAACAGTACTTGCATAATAATGGCTATAAAAGATGTAATAAGGAACTTCCAGATGGAAAGTGTACGTTCAGATTTAACCTGTTGCTGAACACGTGAGCGGGACGAAATCAAGGAACGATGCATGCCATGCATGCATGTATTTCCTAACTGGAAGTTCCTTGTTATATCTTTTTTAGGCATTATTATACAACTGCTAAGGATATTCGTGTTCGTTGGACCAAAGTTTTTCTTCTTCGCGTTCCCCTTTTCCTTTATCAAATCACATGATCGCTCGATGTTTACATTAATTTATTATCGTTCTTTGGTCGTTTCTCAAACTGGTTTACTTCCTTCGAATTTACATACTTTAAGTTTCATTTTCGTTTACGATCGTCTGGAATATCGGTCGACCCGTTCGTTGGAAAACTACGCCGAAAACTAGAGGATCGGGCCGACAGACGTATTTCCGAAAACGGTGCTCGTCGAAGCGAAACGGAAAGGCCGCGGCGAGTTCCGATCCGTCGCGTCGCGTCGGCTCGAGAGAAACGATCGCGCGATGGCGTAACGGCGCGTACATTCTCGACAACCTCGAGCTCGATAAGTCCAAGATTTTTTTGTCGACGCCGAGTCCTGGAACGCGAAGAATTCGCCTCGAGCCGAGGGAAAATTCGCTCGCAGGGTTTTACCGAGCAACCGGAACGTTTTCCTATTTATCCTCCGATTATTACGACTCCCTTCCCCCGAAGATTCGCGCTCCTTCGACCTTAGCCTCTCAAATTGCAGCTAATTTTTACTGTACAATAGAAACCCTCGTTAACACCCAGGAGCCCTATCTAGATTTATTCTCTTCGATATCTCATCTTCGAAATGAATTTTTTTACCAGCTCGGCGAAACATCGCGTCATTCAAGATGGCCGACGTTGGCAGTCGACGCGTTAGGTGCTAGAAAAGAAGCATTTTACTCGATACGCGGCGCGTACTTTCTTTATTTACGTTATAAGGATGCAAGAACGACGACAACAAGGTCCGTATCGACCAGAGCCGGGCGTACTTGTTCGAGAATTTCCTGAAAGTCGGTTGGAATGTGGTCGATGGCGCGTTACGAGGACAAGGGGACTTTTCACAGCCGTCGACTTTCCTCCGAGCTTTCCGATCGCGGAGGATCGGGCCGCGCCACGACGCCGCGCCGCGCCGGCTCGTTTAACGAAACGGATCGTTCTTGCGTAGACGAGTTCGAACAAGGCGGTCGCGGAGCAAGAGGAAATGAAAAAATCGGAATTCCGGTGCGAGCAAGAGACAAGAAGACCCAACGATTACAGGGCGGTTAAACGATAACCGGTTACGCGTTTCGCTCGTTCTTCTTCGCCAGCCGTTATTCTCGTTCGCGGATAACGTTTAGCGCGTTTGCTTTTATCTTGTCCGGTTCGAGCGTCGAAACTGCCCTCAAGAATCGATCGTCGATCGTTAACGTCAAGGACGGCCGGAGGTCTCCGCGACCCGTTTCCGGACCACTTCCGTGTTCCCCCCGGCGAATCCGTGAAATCGATCGCCGTCGATCCTTTGCTTTGTAATAGCGACGCGGAATGGGCTATTCAATTACGGCACACGTGAAAATTCGTACCATCTGGACCGTTACGGGAGAAATCGAGGCGAAGGTCCGGCGCGTAAGATCGATCCAAGATCGTGGAACTATTCCTAGTGCTCGTGTTCCGTGAAGCGGGCTTAACGATCCGCGACTAATCGCCGTACGAGCAAACGGACAACAGCCTGTGTCTGTCGACGCGCGCCAATGCAACCGTCCGGTATAACGATCCTCGTTTCCCAGGATGTTTGTTTCTTCCAAACTCGACGACAACCTCAGGGCCTGACTGTAATATGCACCGATCATCCTTTCTCAGTTCGATTCGGAATTACCTTGCAAGATTAGATTAGAATGCAAAGTTATCAGATTCAGTCCTAGTGCTAACTTGACATTTCAAAGATATAATTTCTCGTGCCTTTGGGTCTCGTTCATAGAACTGCCAGACTTTTCAACGATACGAACACACTAAGATTACTAATACCAATCTTGGAATATGACTAATCTGGTCTCTTTACTACGTCACATTCATGCTCTTGAAGGGCCCCGACACAAATTTTTACGCTTGGCTGCTTATCATAGCGGCGATCCTAAGCCTGGATATTCTCATAATTACGCCAAGCTCTGTTAGTAGGAAGTTTTCGTTCGTGCGGTCGAGTCGAGCGCGCGACTCGCTACTCGCGTATGCTCGTGAGTGTCTCTTGTTTGCATATTCCGCTCCTTTTCTCCGAAAACTCTTACAGCCGTCGGCGAATTACGGTCCGACGATTACGGCTGTCACGCTCCACCGCGGTCGCGATCGTACGCGACCGTTCGGAAGCAATTCCTCGTTCGAAGACCTCGTCGGACACGCGTGCACCGCGGCGTCGTCTCTTTACGCAACGCCGATCTCTAGAAACGTTCCGAGAGCTGGAATGTAGGCCGTAGAGATCGTCGGTAAGCGCGAGTCCGCGTCCTCCGACTGTTTGCATGAAAATTCATCTCTAAATACGCTATCGGACGCGTAGTCTCTCTCGGTCACGCGCGCCTAAGCGACCGTTCAACTCTTTCGTCTTCCACGTTTACCAAAATTACCGTCAAAATATACGATATTTCGTACAGGGACGGTAGTTGAACGGTAGTTTCCAATTATTATCGAGGTTTACATTTCGATCGAACGTTTATGGATTCGGTTTCAACGAGCAAACACTTATCGTTTGGAAACTGTTCGAACAAAGTACAAAACGAACTTAAACGCGAGACCAGTGAAAGGACACCGTTACCAAAGAAGAAGAAGAGCAAAATCGAAAAGGAAGAATAAATCAACGGGGTACGTTTAAACGAGGCGTAGAAATCTATGAAACGTATATTAATTGGGAGAGAGTTATAATAGTGGACAGAAAAGAAATTTAGTAGTCGAGAGAAGATGTATAAAAAGATTTAGACAGATCCTGGCGATTAGAGGATTATCGGAGATAGATTGGAAAGTAGTAAATTGACTGTTTCCGGTTCGAAACGTTTCTGATATTTCGTTCCAGGAGGTCCATTTCCAATTCATCGATTTTCACCTGGTACCCCACGGCGTACGTCGGTCTCTTTATTGTATCGTAATAATCGAAATCCCATTTACCGGTAATACGTTTATACGCGACGCGTTTGCTCACGAAAATATGTTTCATCGTCGTTCGCGATTTAAAATTGGTCATCGTGTGACGCGGCAAGATTCTTGAATTTTTTTTTTTTTATCGTAAAATACGGTGCATGCAATAAAGCTGATCGATGACCGCTACGTAACCCGGATCGAAGAGCTAGCGTATGCAGAGATCCTTTTGGGGATAAATACGAAATTCAAGATCTCAGCGTATCTTTTGGCAATGTTCTCCGAACCAAATACTAATGCGATACATATGATTAAAACTCTCTTTTAATAGTCCCGATGGTCGTGGAAATTTTGACAACCTTAAGTCTTAAAAGTCTGGAGGATTTGCGTGGCCGCGAATCGAGCGGGTTCGTTCGTTTGCCAACTTTCGGATTCTTTACGGATTCCGGTGCGCGGAACCTCGTTAAACGAATTTCGGTCATCGATGCGCGCTCGGTGTCGAAAGCGAAGAGAGAACGGGGAGAGGAGATGGCAAAAAAAACAGGCTGACAGGAGTCGCGTCTCGTCCGCTCTCACCGGATTTACCGGATCGGACTCGTCCGCGCCCCAGGAAGACTTTCTTTTTCGCACGAGGACCGCGACCTCGATCCGATTCGATCCGATCCGATCCGATCCGATCCGATCCGATCAGTCGATCCGATCAGTCACACGTTTTTCTTCCTTTCTCGATTCACCTGTCCCGAGCCTCTTGGCGCAACGATACGCGCTCGCGAACCAAAACCGACAACACGCTTTAACGTTCCCGGTGAGTACACGGACTCGAATTTTATCCACCAACCATCGACACATTATTCCAGATGCATCGGTAAACGTTTAGCCTTCCTCGCGAAATCGTTTTTTTCCACGGAGTTGAATACCTCGTTACTTTGTATTCCGTTGTTAGCGCGTGTCGTGCCGTCAAACGGCAGAATACTTTTTTATTCGGCTTGATCGTCGAACACGGAATACACAGGTATCTCCCTAATTGTCGGGGGCCAGTGAATGCCGGAATATATTAGCATTTCATATTCGATAGCCGTACGTATGCACGAAATATGCGGTTATGCGGTTTTAGTGTTCGGTGCATAACGAACAACGAATACGTCGGTCACGAACAACATTTTTATCTTCACGGTTAATTGTCTGTTGCGGTCGCGTGTACACGGTACTCGAGTCAACGAAAATAACACGGTGCTTTTATCGAAAACCTATAAACGCAAGGAAACTTGTACGTTTGAATCTCCGAAGAATTTCTATTGGACGCGAATAGCGCGGCGCGGTGTTTCGGGAAGACGATACGAAATCGCGATAGTTAAAATTCGTAGGTACGTAAGTACGTGTGCAAGCGATCGATAGTAAACGAGATCTTATTATCTTCCAGATAACGAGAGGAAAGTTTATTTCGCATCGTGTTTCCAATCAGATTCAATTAAAACTATACTGGCCGTAATATATCCACGTAGGAGATTCTATTATCCCACCGCGCGAGATAGACGAGCATTCCTACATGCTACTATTCGTAGCGAGAACGGATAAAATTGTATGGAAAGATAAATAAGGTTTCAACACGCGATTCTCGTTAATGGCGTGTACACGAAAACGTTGTACTCCCGTTGGCAGATTTTGGAGAATATACGCGTTGTGACTCGGCAACAAAGAATTCGTGGACCAGTCTACCCTGTACCGTGCTCGTAAACGCGATCGAGAATCGCATAAACCAGGCTTCTCTGGAAGCCTGGCAGCGCGGTTTAACGATTCGATCGGATCGCGTGCGAGATCCGATTCTTCGTTTGAAAGTTCGTTGCGTAGATTAAATAGGAAGCGTGTGTGATATTCTTCCTACGAGCCACCGAACAAAACGATTTAAAAACCGATGAAACGTAAGGACGACGATACGCTCTCAAGCATCTTGGTACATGTTCGAGCAACTTTCTCTTCGACTTTACGCAACGTCGCGTTTTACGTTTTCAGTGGATCGACCGTCCGTTTCGTAGACGCTTGCCGAACAATTTTAAAATATTTCCGAGAAACGGAAAGGGTGAGACGGTCGATGATAAAACGTCTCCAGGCCCAAATACGGTGTGTCAAAGAAGAAACTCGCCATAACTCGAAAACAAGCTCGTTTGTATAAAGTCTTTTGTGGAATGTAGTCGTGAATTCTACACCCTGTGTAATTATTCCATTTCGGTAGGATTCCTCGTCGAATCGGCGATACGCGAGAGAGCCGCGATCGAGCGCGACGCGGGTTCGTCGATGCGTGATCTACCGCGTCGGATCGTCGCGATCCGGTCTGGGTCGTTCGTCGATTTATCGCGTCTCTCGAACCAATTCGAAACCGTTAGGCAAAACCCGTTATCGGTGGTATCTCGGTTGCCTGCCGCTTCGCTTCGCTTCGACGGACGAGAGCCAACAGGGAACCGAAACGGGCCTGTTCGATCTCGTACGTCCGCAGAAATTGGGCCCCGTTTCCAACGAATACCGTGGCTCCGATCGAGAGTTCGAAATCGATCGCGGAGTTGGACGACTCTCGACTTGCGATCGCAGCGAGGGGTAAACGTCTTCCTCTGTTCTTCCTCCTTCCTCGTCTCCTCTTTCTTGTCTTTCTACTCCCGGGGACAGTCTTGTTCCTTACTCGTTCTCGTTACTCGACACCTTTTCTCCGTCATCCTCGGCTGCTCGGCGCGAACATCCGTCGCCCCTGGTTCGAACGGGCCGCGAAATTTCCCGCGCGTCTGACTCACTGCACTCGTTCTACTCGACGACCACCGGTTCTCGGCCAGGAATGGTCATAATTCTCGTACAACCGACGAGTCTCGAACGATTCTTTTGCTTTTAAACGCTGCGACACTGCGTTGCTTGTACGATCGGTTTACGGTGAAAATACGGTATTCCTCGGCGTTGGCTCTTCGATAAGAAACGTGTCCTTCTTCGACGTTAATTAGCTTCCGACGTGCTTTGATTTTCTCTCGATTTCCATCGACCGACGCGAATTGCTCTCTATCTTTTTCAAGCGGACTCTCCATTCCAACAGCATTCCATCGTTTTACTTAACGTTTAGTTTATATTTATCAAAAAATGTTTAGGGTGGGGGGTGATCGGTGATCCGATTAAGGGTTAAACGACGAGAAAGGAATCGAAAGGATGACAGAGAGTTTCCGTTGCGACAGATGCACGATGGCGGACGGGTGGCGTTTCTCGTGAGGCGGCAACGCGAAGGACGGAAGGATGGGCAACAATGGGAGCAATTCGCGGGACGAACAGGCCGCGTCCATGTGTTCGAACGGGCTGCCGGGTTCGGAAGCGAGCCGCGGGTGGTCGCAATCCTTTCCTCGGGAGCTCGCGAGGCATCGGTCGCAGCAGCCCACGGCGGCACGGAAGGTCCTTCCCGAGCCACCCAATCAGAGACTGCGTGCCACCGACAACGGGAGCATCATTCACAACGGAGGGACCATAAGCGGCCGCAGACCACCGACGTTTGCGTCCTCGCGCGACCTCGGCAAGGTAAAACGTTCGTTTCGAGCTTACCCGTACTGCCTTCCATCCACATTGCGTTGAAAAAATTCCTTACTGAGCACGTAATACGTGGGCACAAATGTTTCCCCGAAATTTCATGCGTATCCCCATAGAAGGAGAAAGTTCTTTGATCCGTTTACTGACGAAGAAAGCAATGTTTCAGCACGAGGGTCCGTTCCGAGGCAGGAGCACCTCGGCGTCGAACGTCGCCGAGCCCCGATCTAGGAGGATCGAGCGACACTGTCGACGTTACCAGAGCGACGCCAGCCAGCAGGAGATCGCCGCGGAGCTGAAAAGGTTCGGCAGCGAGCCCGATCTCCGCTATTCCCCCGACGTCGGTGCGTCGTTCCAGGATCATCGACAGATCGCCGGTAAATCCGCCGACGGAGAAGACGGACGGTCGTCCAACTGCCGTCGCGTCGACAGGGACGTCAAGGATCGCGTCGAGAGCAGATACAAGGCTAGAAAGAAGTACAAAGCACCGGCTCCGCCGACGCTGCTCGAGCTGACCGGCGACGCGACGAGCGCCGGCGATCCTCGATGCGCGAGGGACCTCGACGCTCGATGTCGATTCGAGAGGGAGGTACAGCCGCCGCCGCGACGCTCTCGTCTCTTCAAGACGCGAGCGGAGAGCAAGAAGGCTCAGGTCAGCTGGCAGCTGTCAGGATTGAATCGTGCGTTCGATCGCGAACGAGTACGAGGAGGAGGAGGAGGAGGAGGAGGAGGAGGAGGACGGGAATCGAGCGAGACCAAGGTGGATCCTCGTCGCGTGGACGAGCATCGACAACGGCCAAAGCAGATCGACGGGAAGAACACGCTTCAGAGGAGCATGAGCAGCCCAGAGTTTCAGGCCGAGCTGATCCAAGTCGCGAGAAGAGTACGCGACAAGCTCGATTTCACAGGCACCGCGAACGCCGGCGAATCGACGACCGAGTTTCGATCGTTGGATCGTCGATTGGACGTCTCGGTGGGCTGCGAAGGAGATCGTGCATTTCGAGAGAAGAGTCCGGATGGACGCGAGAGTCGCGACGCCAACGAGCGTCTGTCCCCGAAGAGCAGAAGTCGAGGCAGACGAGCGGAGGAATCGAAACCTACGGAGAGGCCGGCGTCCAGTCCCGATCGAGACGAGGCCAGGAAACCGTTGCGAGAGAGGATCGAACGGAAGGCGGCGGACCGTCGCCGACGAGCCAACGAAGGCGCGAAACACGGCAAGCGCGTCGAAGTAACGGTCGGTGTGGCGGAACGGCCGCGTGCCGCGAAAGATGCTCGCGAGACCAGAGGCTGGGCCGTCGGAAGATCGAGTACGCCGGAAACGGTCCAGCGGAAAACCGGGGACAAGGAGAACTCGGATCCCAGGTGGTGGAACGGGGATAAGGCCAACAACAGACGCAAGCAATCGAACGACGAGAAATGGCCCGCTACGGACAAACCGGAAACTAAAAATGCACCTGCTTTCTCCGAGGAAGCGAAAACCCTGGAGGAACATCGACGGGAGGACGACCAGTGAGTTTATTTCTTCTTTGAATTATTTTACTTAACGTTGATTTTTACCAAATTGTTAACTGGAAATCAATAATTCTAGAGATATAGCTTTTCCCTGTCGAGTTCCTCCTGTACTTTTAGAACGAACTGTTGCGATGTGTTTCTGTAGGTTCGCTTCGTCGACACAGCCAGCTCCAAAGACGTTCTATTTCGGCATGAACGAGATCCTGACCAGCGAATCTCGCGACGGCTCTCATCACCGGAAACAGGAAACGCGGGCCAAGTTCCGGGATGTGGAAGACGGTAGATCTTCCGTGGAAACGGCCGAGGATACGGACGACAACTCTGTGAGCGAGGAATCTTTTATTAATTTCGTTCGTTTGGATAATCAAAGCAGAAATATACGAATCAAACCTGAATATACTCCATATATCCCATGTATCCTGAACGATCTATGCCTGAAACTATAATAGAAAACAGTTGAATGTCATAAAAAAAGAAAAGTTTGGATAATTTGTAAATCGATGTACCGGATAACTGTTATACCACCGTGGCAAGAAATCTCTGCTATTTTACAGGGACGAAACGTGGTAGAAGACATCTCGCTGAAATTACGACCAACCTTGCCAAAAAAGCAGCTGGAAATCCCACGATTTTCGCCGTCCGCAGCGTGGAGATTACTATCCGCTCTGGAAGCGCCAGGACCGAGTATGAGCACCGCCAGCGAAGAAATACCGGTTCGTAAAACGTTAATAAACAATTTCGTACCTCGTACCCGCTCTGTTATTAAAATTTCCTTACGAACCAATCTGTAGTTCCTTCCGATACACGCTTCCTTCTAGAATTCGTCGATCTCAGAACCATTCCGTTCCGTACTGGCCTGCAAAAACGATCAAAGCATCGTAAAATCTGATGATAATTGATAACGCTAAAAGTTTGCCTCGATCGCGTTCCAGGTGATGTTCGAGGAACGCATAGAGCGTCTCTCGAGGCCTCCGCCGCCCCCGCCGCCTCTGCTCGCGCTCGGTCCTAGGAGTCTGCACGACAAGTCCGGCGATTCCGGGATATCCGGGGACGCCGGGGCGCCGAACGAGGATTCCTTGGACGTGAGCACCATCAATCGAATAAAGACGCCGGCGACGAGACCGACGTGGACGCCGCAGCAGGACCTGGGCGAGGAATCGAGCAGCGACGCTGGCGTGGACTCGCCGCCGCCTCTGGCAACTCCTCTAAAATATCCTCCCAGAGCGCACGTCTTCTCCCTCTCGTTGCCTCGCGAGGACTCGAGGTCGTACCTCTGCGCCCCCGAGACCAAGCCCAGAGAGGTGTCCGCGTTCAATTCCCTGAAAAAGCTCAAGAGATCGGTGTCCGGAGCGTTCGGTATCGGCGGCCACGACCTCCACAGGAAGTCGGCGCCCGACGTTCTCGACGACAACTGGTTCCTGTCGACGAGCGCGCCCACCTCGTTGCAGCACAACCAGGTCGTCGAGGTGACGCGGGTCTCGACGTCCGTGTGGAGGCCGTTCGTGCCTCGGAACGATCCCGAGGAGAACGTCAACGACGACGAGGACGAGGACGAGGACGAGGACGAGGACGAGGAGGAGGAGGAGGAGGAGGAGGAGGAGGACGAGGACGATATAGCGGGGGACGAGGAGGACGCTGAAGGCGACGACGAGGTGGACGACGACGCTGGCGACGAGCTGGTGTCCGAAGGCAAAGTGAACGACTTCCCCGTGGTGATGAAGCCTCCGTCTTTCTCGTACCTGACGCCCGGCGGTCACGTGATGTATCTGCCGGAGTCGAACGAAGCGGAACACCGGGTGCTGAGCCTGAACGGACGGAAAATCGCCACCGGCGAGGAGGCGACCACCGAAAACTCCAAGGAGCGCGCGGTCACGGCGAAACGACGCTCGAAGAATTCGAGGTCGTGCGTGGGCGGGATCGCGAGCTCGAGAGCCGTCGCGGAGCGCTCGAGCTTCGTCGAATCGTACGAGAACAACGGCGAGGCGAAGCAAAGAAGACGACAGTCGTCGACCTGCGAGCGAGAATCGAACGGAGAACCGTCCGGCGAGTCCGCGGAGAGGAAACCTCAACCAAAGAGCAAGTCCAAGAGCAGACGGTTCACCTTCCAGTCGACGGTCAGACAGATCGAGAGGCGCAGGTTGGCCGAGAAATTGTCCAGGGAGGCGGAGGCGAAGGAACGGCAGAGGAAAGGCGAGCTCGAAGCCATGCGGAAGGTCGAGGAGGAGTTTCAGCGGAAGCGCGCCAAGGAGAAGGCCAACATCAGGCAACAGTTGCGGCTGTTCAAGGAAATGGAAGAGAATTTCAAGTGAGTCGAGAATACGAGCACGGCCACGGCCTATAACACCATCGAGCGTGTTCTAACACATACACACGTTTTGTATTAATTTTTGTCCAGCAACATGCCGGCCGTCGAGTGGGATGGTTCGCAGTTGTCTCGCGCGGAACCCGACGGAGCACCATCTTCCACGGCTTCGTCGCCGACCTGGTTGCCGGCTGGAAAATCGGCGACCACGGCTGGGAAGAACTTGGACGCGAGCAGCGAATTTCATCGACAACGAGAGCCTGGCTCTGGTTCGGGTTCGGGTTCAGCCTCCGACTCGAAGCACCGTCGCGGCGAACAAATCAGCTACCGACCCAAATACTACGACTGGGCCCCGGATACCTCGTCGAACCTAGAATACAAACAAACTACCGTTCATCCAAAGATCGTTTGCGATATCCCTAAAAGTTCACCCGTCTTCGTCGACGTAAACGTTCATCCTGCCAAGCCTGTAACGTCCAACTCCACCCCCAGGTCCGACAATTACAGGCAAGTACATCGATCTTCGAGAAAACTATGATTCCGAGAGGCGACCACCGTGTAATCGTTTCGTCCTGCAGGAAAGATTTCGCGCACGGTGCGATGATAGGTAGATCCTCCTTCGCGAGTAGCGACAGCGAATTCTCGCAGCCAAACACCAGGCCGCATTCCAGGGAGACTGGAATAAAAAGCAAACCGCATCATCGATCTAGGTACGTTCAACGATAGTCGTACCAGCCTCCATTTCTGCTTCAGTCGACCGTACTTTTCCTACCCTTGTGTGCTACATCGAACACGATCGTTTGCTATCTTCGATTCAACGAACGTTACGTATTAACAATCCATTTCTGGCTATTTTCTGCATGAAAAGCGATCGCGTTTCCTCTTTGCTCGAGTCCCTCCAAACCGTTTCGTTTCCGATTACTAATCGTTGGCTTTTTCGTTTTTCGTTTCACGCAGGTTTTAAGGTGGGCATGATATATGTATTACGCGTAATCTTAACGCCTCTAGTCATCTAACAACGCTTCGCTAAAGCTAAGCCAGGTAACGCTTCTAATTGCGCATGGATCCGTCAGACTCTAGCTAAAGTACCATATAAACGGATGCTCGGAATGCTTGTCGAATCGACGTGTTCTCTGAAAATTACTTATACATATGTATGTATATCGATGTAAAGTTTTCCACGATGGTCGTCGATTCGATTCGATTCGCAAAACTCGGTCGAATCCTGGCGGAAACGGTTCACGCGCGATTCACGTTTCTGGAATAAGATTCGTTGAAATACCGATTCGTCGAACAGTGAACTCTTTCCGCCGATTCGAAACGCGACGAGATAACGGAAAGAAACGAACGCAAACAAACACGAGCGAACGTTGAGCAGGTCGGCTAGTCCGGAACGAAGCGACGATGCTGCAACCTCGGAAGAGGAAACACCGGTGGAACCAGCGAAACGGCCGAGGAATCCTACGCATGATTTCATACTAAACGGAGTGCAACCATTCACGAAAAAGAAGACTTACCGACCGATTGCTTTCAATCCTCAACCGCCTCCGCCGCCCATTCCGAGTTAATCGTCCCGAACATTTCGATTGTACGCGTTGCTACTGCCCGTACACGTTGCTACGTTCGAAGCGTTCTTTACGATCGTCGTACTTTTAGGGAAGTTTCGAGGAAAGACGAATAATCGAACGTCGATCGTTCGTGAATAAATAAAATACTTTACGCGAGGGCGTAAATTATCTCGTAATTGCACACATCGTGTAGGTTATACGCGTTATGGTTAAATCTCAGAGATTCTATCTTGCAATAGTAAATCGCACCGACGATTGCGAGCGTATTTTCTTCCGCATACACACATCTATACGGACGCGCACACAGATACACACACATATGTAATATAAGTCAATAAAACATTACCTTCTTAAAATGTATTCTGTCATTTTGATCAACAAATATCAACCGCGATAGATATGAGCCAAATTGAACTTGGGAGGCTACAAAGTCAAAAAGAAAGCTTGAGAAACAATGATCTAGAATATTTTTACCATTTCGACATGAAGTCCAGTGTCACCGATATTCGTAATGGAATAAGAATACAGCGCTAAATATGGCAGAAATTACGATTTGAATCTAGTAAAGAAGCTAATATTCGGTCTAAAATAAATGTAATTATAAGATAAAAGTGATACGCTTTCACCACAGACGACGTATACGAGTAGACAGCTTACACCTTATGGACTTTCGTGGCCTAATCTGACTGCCATACCGACGTGAAAATTCCGAGGTGATTTTAGCGTCCTCTTCTCATAGATGGCGGTCAGTCGCCAAACTATTCACCGAACTAGTATTGATGGGCTGATAGCGTAGTGCGTGCGTAAATACATGTGAGAAATTCATTTCTAAATCTGCCGGTAATGTTGCAAATGACACGAAAAAGGTAATGGGATTTCGAGACCCTATAAAAATGGGTCGAAAAAATACATTGGGTGAACGATCTACTCGTATACCTCGTCTCTGACGAATCGATGAGAATCAAAACTAACCTAACGATGAAGCACTATATTCGTGATAACCTATGCAAGGCGGATCGCAGCCAATTTGTTAATATTGTTTAGTTTTTAATTAATAATTGCATTACCCGGCTAAGAGCGATACGATTATTAATTAAACGGTAAATAATAACGGGTAGATTTCCACGAGGTGGTCCGAAATTACTTCGGGCAGCTTCGGATAATCGAGAAAGAGGGCATGCGTTAGTATGTAGTGTGAGTAGTACGCGCGGTGCTCAATCTGACATCTCTGAAGGAAAGTAGGAAACCACGATTGTTGGCTTCTCAAGCCGCGAATTCGTCATCACTGATCTCCCTGGCCTAAGGCAATAGCATGGTAGCATATGACATACGTTCCTCGTACAAGTACTTATTTAACTGTATTTATAAATTGAACAAAATAAAAAATAACGAAAAATGACGGCAGAGAGAGTAGAAATTGACGCGGTAACATTAAACGGAACAACGGATGAGGACGTTGTAACGCCCTGGGACGTTACATCTACAAACGAAACTGGAATTGATTACGATAAACTGATTAGTGAGTTCTACAAAGATAATATTTTATAAAGAATGCTTTAAGAATTAGAAATATTTTTGTTGGATTAACAAAAATAACTACTATTTTGTTATGTTGATTTCACGTAGGTTATAATGTTTTTCAAAAGCCGGAAATTTGCGTAACCAATTCCTCTTTATTATTACAGGGAAATTCGGGAGTTCAAAAATCGATGAAGAACTATTATCCAGGTTTGAGAAAATCACTGGCCAAAAACCTCACCATTTCCTTAGAAGAGGAATATTTTTTTCTCATCGAGACATGCATACTATTTTAAATTTGTACGAACAAGGAAAACCTTTTTACCTTTACACTGGTAGAGGACCTAGTTCAGATTCCATGCACTTGGGCCATCTTATACCATTTATGTTTTGTAAATGGTTACAGGATGTATTTCAAGTTCCGTTAGTCGTACAATTGACCGACGATGAAAAAGCAATATGGAAAAATATAAAGATAGAAGATGCGATCAAGCTGGCCTATAATAATGCAAAAGACATTATTGCTCTTGGTTTCAAGCCAGACAAAACTTTCATCTTCTCCAATTTAGAACATATTGGAAATAATCCTGCATTCTATCAAAATATAATTAGGATACAAAGATGCGTTACGTTCAACCAAGTGAAAGGCATATTTGGATTTGGAGATAGCGATCCGATTGGAAAAATTGCATTTCCACCTACTCAAGCTGCACCAGCAATTTCTGGGACTTTTCCTTTTATTTTTAAGAATGCAAAAGTTCATTGTTTGATTCCATGTGCCATTGATCAAGATCCTTATTTTCGAATGACAAGGGATGTTTCGCCAAAGATTGGCTACCCAAAACCAGCTTTACTACATTCTGTATTCTTCCCAGCCTTGCAGGGCTCTAAAACAAAAATGTCTGCTAGCAATGACAACACTGCAATATTCTTGACAGATACAGCCAAGCAAATAAAAAATAAAGTTAACAAACATGCGTTCTCAGGAGGGCAGGCCACTGTCGAATTACATAGGCAACTAGGAGGCAATTGTGAAATTGATATATCGTATCAATGGTTAAGATTCTTTCTAGAAGATGATGAAAAATTAGAACAACTTAGAAAAGTAAGTTTAAATCTATGACTCTTTTAATTATATGCTGGTACATATAAGAAACATGAACGATCGTAATTTTCAGGGTTATACTAGTGGAGAAATTTTAACAGGAGAACTTAAAAAAGAATTGATAGATATTTTGCAACCTCTGGTAGCTGCGCATCAAGCAACTAGAAGTAAACTAACAGACGACACAGTCAGAGAGTATATGATTCCTAGGGATCTTGGTTTTACAACAAAAGTAAAATAGTTGCACAAAAATTACT
This sequence comes from Colletes gigas, assembly GCF_013123115.1. Taxonomy (NCBI): domain Eukaryota; kingdom Metazoa; phylum Arthropoda; class Insecta; order Hymenoptera; family Colletidae; genus Colletes; species Colletes gigas. Next base: position 273,609 of record NW_025106641.1, read on the forward strand.
CTTTATGTATATAAAGCACATTTCCACAAAAACTCCCTTTTCATGAGTTTATTTAATTTTATTTATTTTAGAATCATAAAAGTAATTGATTTGTTAAAAAATTTATTTTTCGAAATGCGATTATGATAGATTAAACTGCTTTTATAAAAATGATTCATAATTATATCTACGGTCCTTCCTATCTAAATATACATAGAGATATAACAAATTTTTCACCATATATTTTCAAAACAAACTTTAAAAAATATGTTATTAATTCTCCATGAAAGTAGTCCATTATTTTTGTTATATTGATTAGCTAAAGAAAACATGCACAGAGCATTTTAAAATTAACTGCCAAAGTCAGTTTGAATTTATCAAATAAGATATCTTGTTATTCCTGATTCAATTATGGTTATTTGGAATATGACTTGACAGGAATGTATTAAAATCATCAACTTTATAAAAAATCTATTTTAAATTCTTACGATCCGTTATAAAAATAAAGTATTTATCTCATCCATTAATTGTATCATTTTTTTTCGCGAAACGGAACAGTAGATTAAAGTGGCAATTTTTCTTATCAAAATATAAAATGTCATGTCAGCATATTATAAAAATAATATTTCAAATGTTTTCCTAACAATTACGCTAAAGTAAATCCAACTAGATAATCTGTGCATGAATCACAATTACATAAAACGGGAAACAATGTTCGTTAAAATACTATCGCTTATCGAGAAATAATATTTTTTTTTTCTACTGTTTATAAATTTAAAGTAATTTTACATACATTACGTATTAAACAATTAATATTATTATAAAATATAATTTTCTCTATAACTAGAATATACAATATTATAGTTAGATCGTAAAAATAAATCTCGAGGATGTAAGCACGAGTCACAGAAATTCGAAATTCAAACTAACTGAATTTGCTGACCATAGGAATACCGATAAACGCAGTAATCAGTGACAGTAGAATTTATCATCAACAAGAACTTGGTGTTTTTGTTTATACGCGTCTTCGAGAGAGTTAATTCCAGTATCGCGCGTGAGTTAATTTTACTTCAGAATCCAATATGATTGCCCAGGCTTGAGCGGAAATCGTGGGTTTTTGATTGGAAGATCATGACGCCACGAGGCAATGCTATTAATAACCAACGCATGCGCAGAAAATCGCCTAGTGTATATCCGCCATTCATACAAGTCGATTTCGTTGGTTCTGTGTGTTGAGCCTAGCAAAGGAACATGGTGATAGTGATATGAAACAAGTCTATTAGCAATACCACGCTCTACACACATATACTTTTCCGAAGTAACGATGATATTTGGTCACGATCTCCCTACGTAAGTTTCGCGAACATGCAATCTGAGGTATAAACTATTTTAGTCGCAAAATTTTACACTGCCAAATAGAGTTTCTTGTTAGAATCTAGTATAGCTTACTTTCCCCCCATATTCCATTAATTTACAACATCGACGAAGTTACTGTTATAATTGTACAGTAAGCGTAATTGCATGTTGTTCGAATATTTCCATTTACGCAAATGTTATCGTATCACATTCGTAACGTTCACACTTCGAGATAATCTTGTACGTTACGTTCGGCATTAGAGCGATGTTATGTTCTAATTTTCCTTTTTCCCCCGCTTAAACCAAAATTGTGACTGCAACAGAATACGATTCTCTTAATATAATCGTCTCTCGCAACGATGCGATCAAAAAGAAAACTTTAAGCAATGTCGTAATATGTACGTTGAACGTGATATTATTTTTTCCTTTTTGATTTATATCCGTACCGCTAGAGATCATTGGTAACAGATAGTAATTTTATGACACACATTACATTGTTTTCGATCTCAGACGTATATTAAAAATAAAGATTTTTCTATTCTTTTTCTATCCTTGTAATTTTAGGTAAAACTTAAACAAGTGTTATTCGAATGATCAGCTAAAAGATGCTGGTCAAATAATACTTAAGGAAGCAAATTAATCAAGCTGACACAGCAAAAATTCATTAAATACTATGGGGACACTTTTGGACACTCCAAAAACGGATAAATATAATGAACATGGCTCTGGCAATGGACTATGCTATGGTGTTGCTAGCATGCAAGGTTGGAGAATGGAAATGGAGGATGCTCATAGAGCGATAACTGGCTTAAAGGGTGGTCTCTCGGATTGGAGTTACTTTGCAGTATTTGATGGTCATGCAGGTGCATTAGTATCAGCACATAGCGCGGAACACTTACTAGAGTGTATAATGCAAACAGAAGAATTTAAAGCAGACGATGTTATCACGGGAATTCATTCTGGTTTCCTTCGACTTGACGATGAAATGAGAGACTTACCAGAGATGAGTTCCGGCACAGAAAAGTCTGGTTCTACAGCCGTTTGTGCATTTGTATCTCCCAGAAATATATATATTGCCAACTGCGGTGACTCTCGAGCTGTACTTTGTCGGGCAGGAAGTCCAGTTTTCTCTACAAGAGACCATAAGCCAGTTTTACCCGCCGAAAGAGAAAGAATTCAAAATGCTGGCGGTAGTGTAATGATTCAGAGAGTTAACGGAGCCTTAGCTGTTTCTCGTGCACTGGGAGACTATGAGTACAAAACATTAAAAGATCGAGGTCCCTGTGAACAGTTAGTGTCTCCGGAACCAGAAATATTTGTGCGAGATAGAGACGATGAACACGATGAGTTTCTAGTTTTAGCATGTGATGGTATTTGGGATGTAATGAACAACGAAGATCTATGTAATTTTATACATTCAAGGCTGCTGCTTACAGACGACCTAGAAGCAGTTACGAACCAGGTTATAGACACCTGCCTTTACAAGGTAATAATATCTAAAGCTTTATGTATATTTTTTATAACGAGCTTCTTATTACTATTTTCAATAATGCCAATTTCACCAAATTCAGTGTTCCTTGTGATATGTTGGAGGAGGGGATAGGTCACTGAATGTTCTGGAATAAAAAATAGTTGTTGCTTGCTCTTAATTTTCAAAACCTAACGAGTGAATATCTATTATCGTCTTGAAAATAAAACTAAACCAATCTAGACCATTACTTTTTATTTGTAATGGTTTATGGTTGTCCAGTTTGTTTATAAGACGATAACATTGTGTATAACATAAGGATGAATTTATATGTATTTTTAATACATTTATTATTACAGCTTAAACCTTTCAGTAACAATAAGATAACATCCTCCTAATTCTATTAATTATCTCATGTTTTTATCTTTTATGTCACCAATTTTATTTACATAACATTGACTCATTGTAAATATGTTATAGTCAGAGTGTTAAATTACTAAATTTAGAATTTCGAAAAGAAGTATGTATTTAAATATTCTGGATATACATATGTGTAACATATTATTCGAATTTCGTATTTTCTATATTTAATGGAAAGTAGATAGAAATTATGTTATTACAGATTTATTTATTGGAAATGATGTGTTTGTTGTAGGGTAGCAGAGATAACATGAGTATAGTTTTGGTAACGTTTCCTGCTGCTCCAAAGCCAAGCCCTGAAGCACAGGAAAAGGAAGCTGAACTGGAAATGGCCATTGAAAGGAGAATTAAAGGTTCATTAACATTTTCATATTCACATCAATTATACTCTCTCTGCTGTTGCATTAATACGAGGTCACAATATCATACACGTTCTTGACATTCTGATAATTCTTAAATACGATGCGACATATAATCATTTGGTAATGAAATTTTAGTACAATCGAATACAATCCTCATAGTAACACAACACAAGTACAAAAAAGATAGATCTATATTCCTTATAAATTAGTAATTAAATATTTACGTTTATTTTTCGTTGAAACTATTCAAGTATATTATTTCGTGTATAAAGTGTACAAATACAAAATTAACATAGCTTTTAACATATAGCTAAATTCTTACACAAATACTACTATACGACTGAGTGCACATTATTGAAATTTTTATCTTATCAAGATTTCAGTACTATTCGTGATAGAATAATATCTCATAAAAACATTTATTGTTTATCATTGAAACTTTATCATATTATGTGAACATGTAGTGGCAAATATTTTACTAGTGTTCATTATGTACAGTTCAATATAAACATTTACTCGATAGTGCATTTTAGGAGACCAAAATTGATAGTATCTTGATATATGTTGAGTATATGCCATGTGCTATTCTCATCTTATATACATACATATACTTCCTTGAAGGTACATGTACATGTATATGTTTCTATTAAGAAACGTTAAAAGTTGATACGTTTATTCTTGTTCAATGAATGTATTTTCCTACTATACTATATCCTACATATTCAAACAATTAACTATAATATTATTAATTTGTGTTAATTTTTTATTAACTGGTAATTACGGATAGTAAATTGATATAAAAATGCAATATACAAATAATTATATAAAGTGTGTGGAATACTGTAGAAGTAACAGATAAATTCCATTTGTTTTTATATTTCACTTTGTGATTAATCATATTTGTGCAATATAAAAGTTCTCTACGTACAGTACCTACCAAACCTTCCAATCGTATAAAATATTAAAATTTATTTTTATAGTATCTTTTACAACTAAAACTTCCAGTATTTCTATGACTCGATATACACGTACATACATATTTGTTTCATCCAACCATATTCTTATCACCTGTATATTGTGTAACTGTTGAGATATAATTAAAATTATACATACTTCACAGATACTTTTCATCTGATACAGATTCTGATTTTCTTAGTATTCAATTATTGACTCACATAATTGTATTTTCATCAGTTTAAAGATAATAACGTACATAAAAATACAAAGCCAAAAATTTGTTAAAAATATATCATAAAAAATTGTATAGAGCAATTTAGTGGAATGTTCAATGTATTTAAAATACTTGTAAGTCTGAAGAATATTTAATATAACTTCTGTTTTAACATCTATTAAAATATTATTAATGCACCTGTTATGTACATTTTTTGAGTATTATACCAAAACTATGCTATCAGTATAAATATTATTATATTAGAGTAGTAATAATTGTGTCACTAATTTAAGCTGTTAGAAAGATAGACAATTATAAATATACTAATGGTTATTTATATTTAATGTTAGTTTTCCATGCTGTCAAAGTGTATTAATTGTTTTTTCTTTAATTAAACTCTTTTAACACCTAGAATTATTCTTACTTAAAAATGCATTCCACCCTTGGAGTTGATATTTTTTAGAAAGATTCTTGTAAGTAAAATTTTTGTTAAAAAGTTGTTTGTTCCTCTTTCTCGAACACTGTTAAGTGGTCTTACAGGTAGGTAAACATTTTCTTATGAAAGTATACAAATATTTTACCTACTACATTTTTATTCTTTCTGTAATGACACATTTCTTATGGAGGAACATTGCAACAAATATATTATTTTCGAAATATGTACATTCCAATAATAGTATAGTACAATTCCAGAGGTGGATAAGTTTAAAAAGAAGTTACAAATATATTCGTAAATAAGCATAGACAAAGATGTATCTACTTAAGACCGGATTTCATTTTCAGGTTTTCCATAAGAAATGTACTAAAGCACCAACTATTCCAGTCCTAAGTAGATGCATGTATTCATTCTATTATAAGTTTATTTTTTCGTTTAGTAACAATCTTTCGCAAGATTCTAAATATATATGAACAAATTGCTTGTAAAAAAAAAAATAGAATGTTTAGTTGTTAAAAAATAGTAGTAGTAATGTATACTACAGGATCTATTTGATTTGTTGAACAATATTGATGAAATGTTTGTAAACAGCATCTATAATAATATTTTATATACAGCACAAATATGATAGTACACGCACAATGCACTTAATAATAATAGAAAATTTTTATAAATAATTTGATTATATAATATATGTATATATATATATATATATATATATGTATGTATGTATGTATGTATGTATGTATATGTGTATATATATATATATAATATTTTTAACTATGTTCATAACTAATTCATAAATCATAATTGCTTTTATTATATTTTTAGAAATAGTAGTTGATGCACAAGAGCATACAAATGAATTCGACTTTTTGAAGCTACTACAACTTCTTGGGGACCAACACTTTCCTAATTTGCCCCCTGGTGGTGGTCTTCCGGCTAAGTATGTATATTTATTAATTCGCTAAAGTTTAAATTAAAAAAAAACCTGAGCATATTTTTCTTTCAATTATTAAAATTCGGATAGGTTTAGTATATTTATAATTGGCATAATTCCAGAAATCAAGTTCCTTTTCTAAAATTTGTCTTTTCAAAATCGAATATTTCTCAAAACTTTTATGAGAAGGATACTTTTAAATTCTTAATATTTTTGTAATTTTAAATATTAATTTACATATTTATTATTTGTTTTTTTCCAGACAACCTTTCATTGAACAAGTGTTTCGAGAAGTTTGTCCCAGCCGAGCGGATAGTGTAAGTCTTGGATACGATTTCACTTCGATATAACTAACCCTTGATCTTTTCCTATACTGCATCAAGTGTACAACTATAATCATTAGACATGTTCCATAACCATATAACGATGCAGATGCTATCCGAAATATCTTTATTTTAATGATCCCTCCCGGTGTAAAAAGATTCGTTTTAAAATTGTAAGAAAAGTACACTGGTATATTATAAACTAAGTCTTACCTAAAATAAATCTGCTGCATTAAACATGTGCAGATCATAAACTCTGGCAGTACGATATTGTTGGCAAAAATAAATTAGAGTTTTAAAAATACATTTAAAAATCATAAAATATTATACACACACACACACACACACATCCAGTCAGAAATAATAATGTACACAGTTCATTTCCTAAATTTCTAATTGAATTTGTATGTTCAATAACAATATAAGATATTTATTTTATTTCGGGGATTATTTATTAGAAGATAAAATATATATATATATATATATAATTGAGGGAAAATGTCTTGAAATACAGAATTATTCGATAAAATCAAGTTGCAACAAAAATGTTTTTAAAATTTTATAATAATCACTTTCATAACACTTAATTATTATTATTAATTATTATTATTATTATTATGAAACATTAGTTTTTGTTATCGGTTAATAAATACATTTAGTTTACAGTACAAGTAACACAAATAATTCGAAATATGTGTAGGTAAAGAAAAATCTATGTTTTTTATTTTTTCTTTCCCAGAAGGGTATTATGAAGCTGATAAGTTGAAAAATATTGATATTCTACAACATATAGGCATAGAGGAATATTTCTCAATATGTTTCTATGCATAATTTAAAAGAATGCAAAATAAACTCATAATACATCCTGCAGCTGGTTCCAATCACAATCGATATTGGTGGTTTTCATAATTATCACTATCTATTGTTGGATTTTATAAATTCTTCATTCAAGGAGTGAAAAATGTTTATATTACAGTTATTATAAGCAGAGGATTTGAAGGTATTCTACTGAGAATAAGTGCAGATATACTATATTATATTCTATGAGAAACTAGATGATGTGAAAAATTGATTTAAACTCTTTATTAAAAAAATGTTTCTTTAATTTTAATTTGCCTTGAGATTAATAAAATTGTATATTCTCTCTTCGATTTGTATTAAATTTGTATCAAAACAGATGAAACAAATGTATTTTTCAATGTAGTTAAGTAATAATTTACAAAATTATATTTATTTAAAAGTTATTTCACGGATCTAGATTTTCATGAAAATTAACACTTGGTAGAGTATTTATATCATATCCTCTTGCAATGTTGATAAAAAATGCATAATATTACTATATATAATTATATATTTTTGTAGCTCTAGAGAACTTGCGCTCAGAATATTTACTTCGTAGGTCAGTTTTTCGTGCTCTTCCTTTGTAATAAGTTTGAAGAATAGTCGTATAACTGTTTGTTCTATATTTTGATCTTCAAGTTCTTTCATACACAAGAAGAGTAGGAAAACTGATCGTTTAGTTTTAGAAATACGATTACTGTGTATATACATAAAAGTTGTGTTGAGAAAACTGTGTATCAATATTTTATTTAAATCATTTTTCAAATCAAGTAGCAGGAACGTAATAAGGAGGCCTTAATTTTAGTTTCTTAAGGTAAAATTGTATTTCACATTAAATTATTTGTATTTCAATTATCGGAATAATTGTTTTTGAGGCAAAGTTATTTAATTAATAAATGTCATCGAGCCTGAAATCTTGTAATTAAATGATAACAATGTACCATTAAAAAACAGTTTACATAAAAATTATATGTAAATTATGTGAAGAAAAGGCATAGAAAAAGTCACCAAAACACAGTTTTCAATGATCAGCACACATTATATGTAATAAAGAACAAGTAAGTATTGTATATGTTTGAGAAAATATGATATTAGAATAGTATATTATTAATTTTTGCAAATATAGACTTAACCAGTTAATGAAACAACATTTACCAGGTAATCATATATTTATCCTTTTCTGTTTTCATGTGACTGATTTTGTACCCTCCCAAAAATTTCCTACCCGTGTAACGTAACATGGAAACTACATATACATGCCAAGGCCATTCTCAAACATAAAAATCTAGCATACATACACCAAAGTATACATATATTACCGTTTCTGGTTACAAAAAGAGTTTTGAAATTAACCGAAGTTAACCATTATTATCGTTTAAAAGTAATATATTAAAGTAAATAGAGTTGTCTCCTCTATTTTTACTAAGAACGAATTATGGAGTGTATAATGATAGTAATATATTTTATTGATATTCGAAAACCGTTTACTTTACAGGTTTTACTCGGATAGAAATTTTCGTGTGTACACTTTTGCGTGACTTTAGTCATTGTAAACCACCTATCATGATATACCGAAAATATACAACTTTCTTTATTTAAAAGGAATACAACTAAAATTTTCTTTACTTAAACGAATAGTAATTGAATTATCGTATCTTGTCTATTCATTATATTCATACTATTAAAATAGGTTTAAAAATCAAGTTTCAAGTCCATGTTTTACAACTTTATTATAAACGAGATACCTGTGTACTTTCAATTAAGAAGTAAACTATTTTATCTTCATATATGCAACTAAAAGTTTACTACCAATCTATAATTTACATATACAGTTCGAAATGTTAGTAATAACAAAAGTAATAAAATAATATTAATGAGAATAGTAGCAATGACCACAGTCGTGATAATAAATCCAAAGTGCATTTTTAACATGGGCTTCTACTACTTTCTAATTATACAATTTTTTACTTATAGTTTTGTTCTGTATTAATTATAATTTCTACTAAATTTTTCAGTTGACAAAATTTCGAAAACATCGTTGACACGTACAGTCTCCTACTCACTGTCAAGAAAGAAGGAATTTATATTTATTATATTTCGTAGTTGAAATAATTTATACAGAATAGGACTATGAGTTAATGTCAAATACATGCATCTATAAAATCGAAAAAGTAGTAGTCTTTTATTTTCTTTTGTACATAGTTTGGTGTTTTTTGAATTTTATTTTATTTTATTTTATTTTCTCGAGATTTCTCCGGAACGTGCTTACATTATGATTTCACGATCAGAGAAATATTTCCAATATTTGTTCAAGGAATGAGTATTTCTTTAATATCGTGGCATAATCCTTCATACCTCCGTTTCATTCATTAGATTACATTTCAAGAATACTTAAGTCCTGCAGTTCCTACAGTTCCAGTTGAACTGTACAAACCACTGATCTCAAAAATAACTGTTATTGTTTCAATATACTTACACATATTAATCGTTTGCACTCTATTGGCGCCATTACGACGACATACATGATACGTACGTACCATAACTGAATTAAATTTTCTTTCCCGATAACACAAATTTAATTTACGAAACATACGAATAAAATTTAAATTGTAGATGTTCATAAATTTTTGTGGGGAAAAAAAGAATATTACTTTATTTTTAGATGTCACGCCATAAAATTGCATCGACAGTTTCCGGTCGTTCGTATTAATAAAAATTTTCCGAGTGCAAACGGCTAAATTAAATACGTTTAACTTTTTTTTTGCAAGATAAGAAAATACAATTAGAAAAATAAAGCGTTTGGCCTGCTATTTTAATGTGTACATTTGATGATATCTTAATACATACGGAACAATATTTGCTTTGCTTATTTTAACCCTGTCACCTGCCTATGATCTTTCTGTAAATCAATGATGTATTCAGAATGATGTATTTCATTATTAGAAATGGAGAAATCTTAAATATTGTACGAGTTCTTTCTTTTCTTAAGGGAAAATTCACTTTCACTATTCACATACATATATTTGTGTATATAAATAAAGTAAATCCTTTCCTCATTTTTCTCTACTAATACATATATTTGTTTAATTTTTATATTGTAATACATAATCAATCACAAAACAATTTTAAAATGTGACATGGTTGATATTGCGTGTAAAATTATTATCTATTTTGACTGGAAACATGTCATAAGGTCTTAACTGTCTATTTAAATTAATTAATTTAACATGTCATATTTCGGTAATGTAACGATCGTTTTATTTTTCATTGGAATATTATAAAAATATTATCTCGATATTTATTTGATATTACGTGTACCTATACATACATTATCTATAAGTATATATGAATATATACATATACATATATAGTTTATAATTAATAAATAAATATTTCCGAAATATGCAAATAGATTGAAGAAACAGTTAAGGTCCTGGGATGATTGCATACATTATATCGAAAATTCTTATGTATTGAATCCAGCATAAGAGAAGAAATAACTTTACACATATTACTATTATGCATAGATTTATTTACATAAAGTTATTTATCTATGTTATTGTACATAATATACGTAATTAAAAACATATTTGATGGGTGTAATTGTCATTTTGATAAGGAAGCGTGTGTGATTTGCGAGATTTTGATTTTATTATCTTGCAAAATTTGTTATAAATTCTTAAATAAATAACACATTTTTTCTTTTCTATAGTTTTTAATACTCGTTCTTTTTCTATATTTTACACTTTTTTCACAGATATAATCTGGATCGGAGTGCAGTTGTTTATAATTTTATTAATTGCTGCGATTATTCTTTAATAATTTCGTCTTCTTTATTACGGAAGAATATTGTTTGGAATGTTTGCTAACAAAACTAGACAGATTCTTTACTTATTACTCGAAACAATATTGTTATTGTTAATTGCATATTGCTACTTTGTTCATTCCATTTTTTTTATTTTATTTTTTTCGCATCGTAAAACGTTGTAATGACTAATTTCTATGTTTAGCAGTAAAAGTGCGATTTTCGAAGTTTTTCGAATATTTTAAATATACATATAAATATATACTTTTGTTGATACTATAATTTCAAAATGTTATTTAATTAATGTATAACATTTCCATAATATTAAATAAATATTGGATAAGGAGAATTTAATATTATTCAAGTAACTAATGCTAGTAAATAAGTGTCAAAATATAATAGTCGAGACATAAATTTGTAGTTTGCCGAGAAAGATTAAACGAATGTGCTTTTTGTGGCTAGATCTTAAGTTAGACTTAATTATTTCAATACATATATGCTAGTGTTAATTTAGATAGGAAAAATAAGGTATAATTTAATAGAACGCACTACAATATTTATGTCGTATTCGTGGTCCTTGGCATATTTTTTAATACTTCAAGATAACCAACTGTATTGATATTTAATGTATCAATAGTGTAAGTATGTAATACATTTTATATTTTTAATCGATGGCACCGATAGTTGATTCACTATGCTATACGTGTCTAGTATTAAACATTTGTTACATATCTTAGCGTTAAAACGTATTCTTTAGGTCATAATGAATATACTAAGGATACAATATTAAACGATCGTTTTATTTTTATTTTAGGATTAATAACCATCTTACATTTTTGTGATGATAATGTAGTACAAATAATATTCTGTCCTTGTGTAGGAATACTAAAAAGAAACGCTGTCTTTTAATAATAAGTGTTTTATTGTAAATTCTATGTGTAGAAATATATGTATGCAAAATTAAAATACTATATGATGATATGCTTACAGAAGTCACAAACCAGTTAGTGTACACAATATGTATACAATTTGATACATGTGGTATACAATAAACTGGCCGATCCAAAAGTCATGAAACTGAGATACCAACCAACAAGAACTTCAGAGGAGTGCTACATGAACAGAGACTATATGGAATGGTAATTGAATGATGTTACAGGCATATTTAATTTCTGGTTAAACAACCCTAAAAATCGTATTGCAGCGTAATATTAAATTTAATAACAAAATTTATTGTACAAAACATTTTATTTCTAAGTGAGGGTAAAAAATCTGATCAAGTTCTCTATAGCAATATATTATAGGTTTTTACTTTGAATATATAGTTAATGTTGTATGTTATTACCCTTCTACTCAATAAATATTTATCAAATATATCTTGTTGTGTCCTCGCCATTTATACATACATAGAATTTAAACCTGTACAAGTTTAAATTTAGAATGTTACACGAAACGCTATTTCGATGTTATTAACAGTATTGAAAAGAACAAAACAATACTGTACTTGAATATTTTCATTGCATTAAATTACGAAACATATCACGAGACATAGTCCTCGAATTCAAAATTACTTTACAACGCTTAAATTAAAAGATGTAAATCGATTGGTAAAAAACAGATTCTAATTTATTCAAGATATCACAATGAAACTTTGTTTAGGTAAAACATAGCCATTTTACATAATATATAAACTGTATATGTTAATTTATATTTACAATTACTTACTATTCTAACTAAAAATATTTTGTATGCACTTTCGTAAGTGTTATTCAAATTAAATGTTAAGAACTAGGTTTGCAGTTTTTACTTTTTCTAAAGCACATTAAGTCTAATGTGTTATTGAATTTCCTTAATGTTACGATTAACGGCAATTGCATCAAAATATACCTATTAAATAATATTTACAAATTTGTGCTGGTTTGCATAGAAATTTTCAATTTATATTTAACATCATGTACTATAATTTAATTATCATTCCATAAAATTAGTTTGTCCGTACAATATAATTTATAAAACGCTATATTTTTCAAAAAATCGGACATGTGTAAAGTTACCTAATGAAATGTAACTATACGTAATTTTGTTTATTTGCACAGGAGATAATTTTATGTTTCATTGTAATCTTACCTTAACGATTACAAGGAATAATTTAATTCGATAAATATTCTTTGTGATGTCTCGTACGCAAGAGGAAGAATATTAGTCAAATAAATTGTATTACTGTACTTGCGAGTAAATTGTCATCGTAATTATGTTACATTTAACTATCAACGAATTATGATATCCGTTTTCTATTACGCGATTACGTGGAATCGAAGATTAACATTTATTACGTGCGCAAAAATTTAACCAACTCTTTTCTAATAGGTACGTGAATTACAAACAAAATGTGTAATTGGTAAAATAAAGAACACTTCATTCCTACATATAATACATACGTACCAAACACTTTGTATTATCACGAATTAACTAAATGAAATATACGATTAGAAAAATTCCGTTCTCTGCAGAAATTACATATCACGTTTTTCCCCCTAAAAAATAATTATTTTCTGATGCAAGTACATTATATTAATGCATTCGTGCTCTGATAGTAATATATGTACATACATACTATCCCTTATTCAATCTACATAACATGACTTTAACAACATTTCAAATACAAAATTCATTTTGATGTCATACATATTACTATTAAATTTAATTAAATATAATCGAAACTGATTAACATAATAAAATCTCCCTTACATTCATGTTGTATTTTGTCAGGTATGAAGTGTTTAACAGGTCTTGTCTTATTTCTATAATATATGACCAAAAATATACATGAAATATGGTATGCCTACACAAGAATAATTTTTGTTAAAATATCGTTCTCAGATAAAAGAAAAGAAAAAAAAAAAAACATTGCAACGCTCGTGAAATACATTAAGATAAGTAGTCTTTAAGTAGCAAGCTTATTACTTGATTTGTCTGATTGCATATCTTGCAGGGGAACAAAATAACATGAAATTTGGAACTTTATGTAAAAACTGCTGATAAGTTGAAAGTACATGGACAACAGATTGCAACGGTAGCGATGACATCTCTGACGCAAAGCATATTATTATGTGTACGTCGTCAACAGACACATAATCACACAAAGTGTGGTGAGCGTAAAAAAGGCAGTCATTTTAAACTCACGTATATCTTATTAATGAATTCTATTCACAAGTAAATAATGAAAATGTAGCGTATTATATTGTACACTGAAAAATTTGTACCAAAGAATTATGACCTTTATCTCTATCACAAGTGTACTCGGTGTTTGGAATTATATTGCAAGTAACAATACAAATCAATATATTACATAAATGGTTTAAAATAACTAATTATCAGATCTCACGAAACCTTTCATAACTGAATCGAACTATTTCACGTGTCATACATGAATTAATGAATTCATACATATACAATATATTTACAGTACATGAACACCCACTTCCCTCGACACACTGTTTTCTTTGCATGTTTTAAAGCATCGTCAATGTTTGTGTCTTTTGATACATATGTGTTCTCTACATATGCTGTTACAATTTGTATAAAAAGAAGTTAGCTAGTAAAATGGTACAGTCTATTTGTTAGTCGTCCATCCACGCCAGATGGAAGCTATGCTTGCCGCTGCACTTGTTACCAAACCACCAGCAACACTCTGATTCACTTGCATACTTGACGATTGCTGACTAATTATTGCACCAGGGATGGGAACTGCCATTTCAGGGCATGCAACATTCGGTACCTGAAAGAAAAATTTTTATGAAATATTATATGGCCCCACACGGGTCGTCGAACACCGCATTATTTTTTAGCAAGTGACAAGATCTTACAGCTTCCCATTCCCAATTAAAAGCATCTTCCTCCTCGTCGGAAGCAGAGTCGTCGCTATTTTCTAAATCTGGAAGTAATTGACTATGCAATTGTGCTACAATATTTGAATCAACTTCCATTGGACCAATTCTATATTTAAAAATAGATAATTAATTATAGAAAGAATTATAATCGATTAACATATTGATTAAATACAACCGATACACACCTTCCAAGATCACTGATTTCAGTATTGAGCAAGTGCATTAGATTTTGTAAAGTATGCATTGGATGTAAAACCGCGATGTTGGTATTTTGTGTGAAACATAAATGTAACACGTTATTATTGAGCCTTGCCACTTTTCTCGCAAATTTTTGATCCGACATCTCGTTCGCACAGAATTCACTGAAAA
Organism: Colletes gigas; assembly: GCF_013123115.1. NCBI lineage: Eukaryota > Metazoa > Arthropoda > Insecta > Hymenoptera > Colletidae > Colletes > Colletes gigas. The sequence goes on from NW_025106641.1 coordinate 288,968, forward strand.
TTGTCATTTATAGAAACGGAGAACGAACGATACGTAAACGCGATAGGTTACTTGAAATCTACATATAAGAGAAAGTGAAATTTTCAAGCTAGTCTTTTCATTCTCTATTTCATTTATAAATGAGCAAACAATGATCTTAAGCATGAAAAATTCTCAATATTTAATGCAAGTATTTGCAAATAAAAAATGAAATATTTGTCACATACCCATAAGCAAGTTTATATGGTAGTCTTACATTAACATAATAGGCAATAATATTAACCAATTGTGTAGCATAAGTTAAAGCAGCACTGATATTGTATGCCGGATTGTGCATCGCATTTTCTTTATTTGCACCTGGCACTCCGTCTTTGTTTGCTGCCACTAAAATAGTAAATTAATTGTTTAAAAAAATCATTTACGATACATAATATAAAACGAAAAACATAATGCGATGTATACCCCATAGAGAATAAGCCCTATAATCACCAGTTCCTGGCAAAGTAGGAGCAACTATACGGTGTTGAATTTCCGAAGCATTTTCGGTATCGTTAATCCATCTCCCTCTAACGTACGAGGTTCCAGATGCATCTGCCAATGCACAAGTTACAATATCTGAACTAGTACCTTCCTCGCTGCTACATAAACTAGAAACAATTGATAATTTTTTTACTCCGATTACTACTTGTAACAAAAATTTATTACCTTCTGCTAGATTGAACTTTAGATAAAGGAAAAATATATTGTATCAATTGTTTTGCAGCAGTTCTGATCACTTTTTTCAACTGTTGCCTTTTTCTATCTACCGCTTCCTTTTGTTTCTCTTGCTTTGCTCTCAAACCGGTAACATATCGATGTAATTTTTCTACTCTTTCTTCGTGTCTAGGTAATCTAAGAGCTAACTGAGAGTTTACATCTTTCAGAACATTTAAACGTTGATTACCTGTACGTTAATAAAATTCTATTCTATAATAATACCTTTTATATTATAGAATTATATTGAAAACAAGATATACCTCTGTTTATACTTTGTCTGGTTTCATTCACTAACGATTGGAGTAGCCTTACTCTTTCTTTACAAGTATTTATATCACATATCTGCAAATATCAACAATTATAAATATAATAACTATATGCGAACGTTGTTACCAATGGCATAGCGATATATACGAATTATTATAAAATACCAATTTATCCCGTTGTTTGTGTTTTTCAAGAGCCTTTACACATTTTTCTTCCAGCTGAGCTCTTGCAGCTTTCAGCCGTAAAAGTCGCAATTGTTTATCTGCAAATCTGTCCAAATTTAATCGAAACATTATTAAACATTCCGAGAAATTTTTATTGCGTGTTAACGAAAATAGAAATCGACTTGTACCCGTCGTTTGAGTGAAATATCTGAGAAATGTACGGATACCGGACAGAATCTCAACATAACAAGGAAAACACGGAAACGAACAATTGTCAGGATATATTTACCGTTCGGAATAAACAGAAGTTGAATGAATAAAATCACCATTTTGAATACACTGTCGACAGTAAAAAATTCGACGACTATTATGGCACAGTGGACACTTTAATAAAGTAACGCTTAAACGGTTCGAAACGTCTTCCAGCTCTGACGAAAGCTGAAAATCTGCAGGTGCTGTACAGGACCCATCAGAACTGCTTGTCGCCATAACCAAGAACAAGAACAATAGGCCTTCGTCTGTCTGTTGTCACTCATCAGCTGATCTGATATTTACTTGCATTCTCCCGCCACTCCACGCATGATACCGTTTTTATCGCGTATTCTCACTTTCATATTTATTCGTGCCAGCACACGGCCAGCCCAGTCTTATACAAAATTTCCATCTAATTCGATGAGTAATTGTTGAATTATGGAAAAAACAAACTTAAATCTTCGTTTACGTACATAAATGTATATCATAGCTGCACCGTGGCAGCAATCGTCTTGGAAAAATCCCGTTACGAGACAAGGGGGCGGGGAAGTCGAAGATACCATATGTCCATATGCATATGTATGTATGTAGGCAGTGATGCCAGAAAAGCACCGTCGGGTGCACACTCACACATGCTAGATACGCGTACGTGAGCTCGTGGAGTTTCGGAAAGACGACAAAGGCAAACTGACGCATGCCCTCTTTCTCGATTCTCCCACTTCCTCTTTCTCCCACACAACTGAAATCCGACCTCCAGTCAACGGCGTACGATTTGGATTCTCGACTGCCCAGGCATTTTTACTTTCCGACCTATGTAGGCGCACATAAGCAAAGTATCCATAATGAAAAAAAAATTTTGTAAAATTTATTTTACGGAAATACACGTTTTAAGACCTCCTGATCATATTTTAATTATTGAAAAAAAAGAAATTTTTTTTTTATTCCCATGTATGAGCGCACATATGTATATTATTAATACGATTTTTGAAAATAAATAAAGTAAAACTTATCTCATTGAAATTATTTCTAGAAGTTGAGCTGATGAATACCTAGAAAAAAGTATTGGACAACATTTAATTTTGATTTAGATTAAAAATCAAATTTATATTGTTTTAAATTCGCAGCCATTAGCTCGGTGTTACCCATAATGAAGAAGTTGTTCTTCAAAGGTAACACCGATTACCAGGTCTCACCACGAGGAGGTTGCTGCGAGTGGAGACCCAAAGTGAGATCGATGGAACAAAGTTCGATCGACCTTCCTTTTTACACACTTAGAAACTAGATTACGCAAAAAAAAAGATGCCAAGTAATTACTGTTCTAAAACAAAGGAGGAAGCTAAATTATGGGAGACGCGACACGACGAAACGCGACACAATACTGCACAGTGCAGTAGGAATATGAGGTGCGACACGTACCGAATAGCGGGTCAAAAGGGGCAGCTCGTTGCCTCTCAGCGAGTCCAATTGAAGGGGAGGAGAATCGACGCACCAGACACGGGTTCTCCATTTCTCCCACGCATCCTGCTGGGAGCCCGTAGGACCCAACCCGGGACGTCTGACACAGGAGAGAGATCCTGAGTCGGGGCTACCGCAGACAGGAACAGGTCCCCTCTACGGCCGATGACTCTTTCCCTAGAATTGTCTCACCAGAGGACGGCAACCGACCCTTCGAACCATCTAAACGGCCGATCACTTGCTTTCTACATTAAAGCAGCGGTGACCGGAGAAACGAGACTGGAAAAGAAGCTATTAATTCATTCATTACTTGGCAATCTACGCAGTAAATAAAATAATATACAATGTAAATTGAAAATTAACGTCGTAGGTGGAATTGAGAATTAATGTGAATTAATGTGAATTAATGAAATATAGGAAACATCGGAAAAACAAGGAAAAGAAGGAAAGAGAAAAATTCGACGTTAATTTTTACATTCGCGCTGCGCCTTAAAATTAATCGCTTACGTGTAAATCCCGATGAATCCGACGTCATCTATTGATCTCCTCCTCCTCCTAGAAATTGATCTGGTAAAAAACTGAAATAAAAATTAGTAGTTATGTGTACATGTAGACAAATAATAAAACCTAAATAACAAATTAGTTTGAAATAAGGAATTGGAACAATCCAACGAAGTAAATTAACGAAACGAATCATTCGAAAAAAAAGAAACCAACGATGTGTACTTTGAATTATAGATTAATTTTGAAAATTAAAAAACCAACGAAGCGCAAGACGAATAACAAAATAAATCGTAAAAGAACAAACCAACGATGAAAGCGAGACGAAGATAGAATAGAATAAATTGAAAAATATCAACCCAACGATGTAATGAATATAGATAAAACTAGATGAACGAAGAACCCAAATATGAAAATACCTAAATACATAAAAATGCAGAAAAACACAATATTTTCATTAGTTATATTAATATTAATTGTATCTATACCAAAACCAAAGGGTGATCCTTCCTTCCTGGTCAGCATCGCAGAAGATATCTGAAACAGAAAAAAAAACGCGTGACAGTACCCCCGGCGGCTCCAGGAGTACTGAAAAAATTTGCCCAGCTGTGTCCACTTTTATGCAGTCAAGCCAAAGAATCAACGAGCCAATCAGCAGCCAGTCCGCTGGGGGCGACACTCCGATAGAGCGACACTTGCTTCACCTAAGTTTATAAGAGACCCCCCTGAGGCCCGCGCGGGGGAGTTATCTCCCAACCACCAAGCAAGACGGACCGTATCGAGATGAAGAATTTAATTGAAGACTTACATTCGATCAAAATCGAAGATGGCGGCCAAGGGACAAAACCGGTCTTTTTAAAGACCAAGAAAATCTCACTTGTGGGAACAACTTATGCAATGAACTGAACAACTTTTATATTTAACAAACTCAGAGACACTTTACATCTCTGTTTTGTAACAACTTTTATATTTAACAATTCAGAGACACTTTACATCACTGTTTTGTAACAACTTTTATATTTAACAATTCAGAGACACTTTACATCACTGTTTTGTAACAACTTTTATATTTAACAACTCAGAGACACTTTACATCTCTGTTTTGTAACAACTTTTATATTTAACAACTCAGAGACACTTTACATCTCTGTTATGGAACAAGTTATGCGATAAAACTGAACATGGTATATTTGCCTATACATATAGGAAGGAAATTCGTCGTTAGTATTGTCGCCCGTCAATGCACTTAATTATGCAAGATCAGTATACTATCTAATTTTATTTTTTATTATACCGGTTTGTAATATCGTAAAGATCAATGCAAAAACATTATGTACAGCTCTTGTATTTCTTTGATTTATTCAAGTAGTCAAAGTATAATATTTAACAAACTTTTGATTCAAATAAAACAACGAAAGACACAAAATTTGTGTAAGCACCTGTTACATGCAACCTATGTATAAATGCATAATAACTAATATTGATATACGCATAACGAACTTAGTTTGTGATATGAAACATTAAGAAAAGTGTAAATTAATAAATAGGTTTCAAAATAGGTATTCCAGGTTTAACAACTTTCATAAACAATCGTTCAGGGTTATTTGGAATATTTCGAGCTACGTGATATGTATTTAGTTATTTAGCTGTCAAATATATAATTCGTACAAGTGCAATTGTGTTTTTGGGGGTGATTACGATAAATACGCTCAACGAGTATCGGATTTTTTTGACGATTTGTTAAAGTGCAATGCTGTACCATTAGTTTTGATCGATGGTGGTTGCGAGGATAAGAAACTGCAAACAGTTATATCTAGAACTAGAGAAAAGGTTCGTACAGCATCATCTTATTCTCCGATCTGTCAACAGAAAATGAAATTTTTGTCCTTTACATATTTAGGAAGTTTTCAACGATGTTACGAGAAAGAAGAATGTTCGTCATGTGCAATGCTTATTCGAAGCTGATAATGCTATAGCTACTGTAGCAAGGATATTGAATTGTCCTGTATCGAGTTATGATTCAGATTTGTATGTGTTTGGGACATTGTACATACCATTTGATACATTGGACAGTTACACGGTGAAAAGTTCAACTGGAAATGGTTACACGAAACGTTGTAAAATTTATAAAGTTGAACACTTATTAAATTCTTATAGAGGTTTAAGTAAATCTACACTGCCATTAGCTGCAATATTACTAGGCAATGATTATGTAAAACTTGGTACATTTAGAAACTTCTTTGGTTATTTAAAGTTACGACGAATAACAAGAAAAAGGTATAGTAATCGACAGTATTGTATAGAAGCAACTTTACAATGGTTGAGCGGATTTTACACCTTGGACAAAGCAGTCATTGCAATACTATGTAGATCACCTAAAACCACAAGACAATAAATATTAAGCATAATAGAAATTAATATAAATGGCTATACAAATGCATCTACAGAAATACTTGTTCCATTGGGGTTTTTACAGGAATATGCAGCTCGTGCCACAACACATTCCATAAACAGAATTTTTAAATTTGATGGAGATGTTAATAGTCTAATGTACATGGAAGAAACTGATAAAAATGGAGACTTTGAATCATCCGAAGAAGAAGAAGAAGAGGAAGAAAACGAAGTTGAAATATTAGACATGCTTAAAGGGGTCAGAATCTGCTACCAATAATGCACTAGCTAATGTACCTAATTTGTTTGTAGATGAATTTCTTATGGGCAATTATCCTGCATATTTTATGGACTTGTTGGTTCGACGTTTATATATTTGTCCTGTACAAATAGAGAATTATTCCTATCCATTGAGCAATGTAATAAGTTTAAAAATTATTAGAGTTATATATGCATTTCTGCAATCAGGAATGAATAGAAGGAGAGGTTTCATGAAATACATGATTAGAGATTAGAATAAAAAGCTTAAATGTTACGAACTAGAAGGCACTGACACTAAATTTTCTTCCCCATTACTGTCCCTATCTAATCTTAGAGAAGTACTATTAACGAGTCCAGGATTAAAAAATAATGTACAAACATGCGTCATTGATTTTTCATTACCATTTGAATTTAAATTCAAGTTATATAGACACAAATATATAAGCAAAGCCCATATTGAATGAAAAATTGACACATAAATACACGTTTCAAGACCCCCTGATCATGTTTGACATGAAACAATACTTTGGAAATAAATCGTTTGAATATAGTTTATCAAGTAAGACTTTCGAAATTATTTTCAAACTATTTATTTTCTAATTGTTCTACTATTTCAAATAATAATTTTTTGATTTTATAGCAAAGAATGTTTACTTAATATCAATTCAATAAATTCAATTTGTATTTGTATATTTTTCGCCTATTTAGGCAAATATACCATGTTCAGTTTTATTGCATAAGTTGTTCCATAACAGAGATGTAAAGTGTCTCTGAGTTGTTAAATATAAAAGTTGTTCCAAAACAGAGATCTAAAAAGTCTCTAAGTTGTTAAATATAAAAGTTGTTCAGTTTAGCGGTTCCCACAAATGAGATTTTCTTGGTCTTTAAAAAGACCGGTTTGTCCTTTGGCCGCTGCTCGTGAACCATCTCCTTTCGCCATCCTCGATTTTGATTGAATGTAAATCTTCAATTAAATTCTTCATCTCGATGCGGTCCGTCTTGCTTGATGGTTGGGAGATAACTCCCGCGCGAGGACCTCAGGAGGCTCTTATAACGTTTCAAGGAGCACGGACGATGGTCGCCCCCAGCGGACTGGCTGCTGATTGGCTCGTTGATTCTTTGGCTTGACTGCATAAAAGTGGACACAGCTGGGCAACTCTTTTCAGTACTCCTGGAACCGCCGGGGGTGCTGTCACGCGTTTTTTTTTTCTGTTTCAGATATCTTCTGCGATGGTGACCAGGAAGGAATGGATCACCGTTTGGTATACACGTAACTAATATTAATATAACTAATCCATGTATTGTGTTTTTCTTCCTTTTTATGTATATAGGTATATAGGTATTGTTGTACATATTTGGGTTGTTCCTTCCACTAATTTATTCAATTATTTTCCTTTCAGGTTTTATCTATACATCGTTGGGTTGATATTTTTCCAATTTTTCTGTTATTCGTCTTACGCTTCGATGGGTTGTTCTTTTCCAAATTAATCTATTATTGCACATCGTTGGTTTGTTTTTTTTCTATTAATTCGTTTCTTTATCTTACTGCGTTGGGTTGGTCAATTCCTATTATGTTTTGGTTTTGATTTCGATTTGTTATTTAGGTTATATTTGTGTACATGTATTATTAATATGTACCTATTAATTTTTACGTTAGTTTTTATGCAGGTCAATTTCTAGATCGCCAACAGATGACGTCGGATTCATCGTTAAACGTAAGCGATTAATTTTAAGGCGCGGCGCGAATGTAAAAATTAACGTCGAATTTTTCTTTTTCCTTGTTTCTTTTTCCCAGATTTCCTATGTTTCATTAATTCACATTAATTCTCAATTCCACCTACGACGTTAATTTTCAATTTACATTGTATATTATTTTATTTACTGCGTAGATTGCCAAGTAATGAATGAATTAATAGCTTCTTTTCCAGTCTCGTTTCTCCGGTCACCGCTGCTTTAATGTAGAAAGCAAGTGATCGGCCGTTTAGATGGTTCGAAGGGTCGGTTGCCGTCCTCTGGTGAGACAATTCTAGGGAAAGAGTCATCGGCCGTAGAGGGGACCTGTTCCTGTCTGCGGTAGCCCCGACTCAGGATCTCTCTCCTGTGTCAGACGTCCCGGGTTGGGTCCTACGGGCTCCCAGCAGGATGCGTGGGAGAAATGGAGAACCCGTGTCTGGTGCGTCGATTCTCCTCCCCTTCAATTGGACTCGCTGAGAGGCAACGAGCTGCCCCTTTTGACCCGCTATTCGGTACGTGTCGCACCTCATATTCCTACTGCACTGTGCAGTATTGTGTCGCGTTTCGTCGTGTCGCGTCTCCCATAATTTAGCTTCCTCCTTTGTTTTAGAACAGTAATTACTTGGCATCTTTTTTTTTGCGTAATCTAAGTGTGTAAAAAGGAAGGTCGATCGAACTTTGTTCCATCGATCTCACTTTGGGTCTCCACTCGCAGCAACCTCCTCGTGGTGAGACCTGGTAATCGGTGTTACCTTTGAAGAACAACTTCTTCATTATGGGTAACACCGAGCTAATGGCTGCGAATTTAAAACAATATAAATTTGATTTTTAATCTAAATCAAAATTAAATGTTGTCTAATACTTTTTTCTAGGTATTCATCAGCTCAACTTCTAGAAAATAAATTTCAATGAGATAAGTTTTACTTTATTTATTTTCAAAAATCGTATTAATAATATACATATGTGCGCTCATACATGGGAATAAAAAAAAAATTTCTTTTTTTTCAATAATTAAAATATGATCAGGAGGTCTTAAAACGTGTATTTCCGTAAAATAAATTTTACAAAATTTTTTTTTCATTATGGATACTTTGCTTATGTGCGCCTACATAGGTCGGAAAGTAAAAATGCCTGGGCAGTCGAGAATCCAAATCGTATGCCGTTGACTGGAGGTCGGATTTCAGTTGTGTGGGAGAAAGAGGAAGTGGGAGAATCGAGAAAGAGGGCATGCGTCAGTTTGCCTTTGTCGTCTTTCCGAAACTCCACGAGCTCACGTACGCGTATCTAGCATGTGTGAGTGTGCACCCGACGGTGCTTTTCTGGCATCACTGTATGTAGGCAAATTTCAACAAAATCTACAGATATCTATAGATATGTATTAATATTCTATATTAAAAAATACATAAGAATCGCTGAAAATTATTTTAGCATTTTAAATGTTTTATAACAATATACGTATGTATATTGCATTTACTTGGAATAGATAGAATAGCTTAGCACCTTCGTTTCTCTGATTTTTCTCAACACATTCTTTCGTAATTTCATACGTGTTGTAAATATATTGTTATGAAATACATTTTTCGTAAAAATTTATGCAACACTCAATCTGGCATTACTGTACCATACTCTCTTTACAGTATAAAGTTTATACCGCGAAACGCCGTGACATTAGCTAGTACTTTACTGTACCGTTCATTGACCGTTTATTTTCTAAATTAAAGAAAACATTTTAAAATGATTTATCGTCAATTATTTCAAAGCAAAATCAATTTTAATGCATACTAAATGTTATGATAATAATTCGTTTGGAAGCGTTTCGGGTCATTTTATAGCACAACTACAAATATTTTTACATGTAATTTATTACATTGCCCTGTAGGTTAAATTAGGAACGCATCATAATGAAACGTTTATTTATCGATAATATTCCTTCGGTAATTAGAAATGTACATTTCAAATAAATATCTTTTTAGGTGTTTATCTGCTATTTCTACATATTATAAGTAAGAAAAATAATTCGAAACAATGACGTCTATTATAAAACTTCATGCTGTTTCTGGGGCTATGGACGAGTCGCCTCCTTGCTACATATTGCAAGTTGATGAATTAAGAATATTACTTGATTGCGGATGGGATGAAAATTTCGATCAGGAATTTATAAAAGAATTAAAGCGGTAAATTAGCTATTGCAGAACTGTAGCAATATATTATGCATATTCCAGTGGTGCGTTATTTTATAGGTAAAAATGTTGTCTACCTAGGGCTCTGACCAAAGTAATGCATTTTTTATTCCTAACTTGTTAAGCGATAACTATAAAAAAAACCAAAAAAAAAAACAACTTAATTTCAAGCATGATGATTTATTTGAATTAATTAAATTTTGTCTTGGGCCCCGTGTAAATATAACATGCCATTTGCATATTCATAAAAGTTTTCCCAATTATTTAAAGCATACGTATCTATTTAAACGAAGTTAAACAAAATAACTAGAACAATAGACTAATGTAACTTTTTCCAACTGTGTAGGCATGTCCATCAAATAGATGCGGTATTATTGTCGTATCCAGACCCGTTGCATTTGGGTGCTTTACCATATTTAGTTGGAAAATGTGGTTTGAATTGTCCTATATATGCTACAATTCCTGTATATAAAATGGGACAAATGTTTATGTATGACATGTATCAGGTATATACACAATAAAAAAAAGAAAGAAGAAAGGTTCAATCATTTTTTTAACTTTAATCGTATCATGGACAATAATTCATTTGTACTTTTGATTACAGTCGCGTCATAATATGGAAGATTTCGATCTATTTACGCTCGATGATGTCGACGCAGCGTTTGACAAAATTGTTCAATTAAAATATAATCAAAGTATATCCATGAAAGGGAAAGGATATGGAGTTACCTTAACACCTTTACCCGCTGGTCACATGATCGGCGGAACCATTTGGAAAATTGTGAAAGTCGGCGAAGAGGATATAATATACGCTGTTGATTTCAACCATAAAAAAGAACGACACTTGAACGGCTGTGAGTTGGAAAGATTGCAAAGACCATCTTTATTGATAACGGATGCTTTTAATGCTACCTACCAGCAAGCTAGGCGCAGAACTAGGGATGAAAAGTTAATGAGTACGTCGATTGAAATAAAACTTACTACTTCGTAACAGATATGTTTGACAGCGTTTCACAACATTTTGTGTTTACTAATATTTTACAGCTAATATTTTGCAAACGCTACGCGGCGGTGGCAATGTTTTGGTTAGCGTAGATACTGCTGGTCGTGTATTAGAATTAGCACACATGTTAGATCAACTCTGGCGCAATAAAGAATCTGGTCTACTTGCATATTCGTTAGCTCTTTTAAATAACGTTAGTTACAATGTTGTGGAATTTGCTAAATCACAGATCGAATGGATGAGCGACAAATTAATGAGGAGTTTCGAAGGAGCTAGAAACAATCCATTCCAATTTAAACATTTACAACTATGCCACAGCATGGCGGAACTGAATTTAGTTCCTAGCCCAAAGGTCAGAGGCTATGAAAAAATTGACAATTTATAAATGTAATAGAAAATTGAACTTGCGTATACGATTATATTGTAGGTTGTACTTGCAAGCACTCCGGATATGGAATGCGGCTTTTCGAGAGAATTGTTTCTACAATGGAGCGGCAATTCCCAAAACAGTATTATATTAACTAGTAGAACATCGCCAGGAACACTTGCAAGAGATTTAGTAGAGAAAGGAGGCAACAGGAATATTACATTGGAAGTAAGAAGGAGAATAAAATTAGAAGGCATGGAGTTGGAAGAATATCAAAGAAAAGAAAAATTGAAACAAGAACAGTTAAAACAAGAACAAATGTACGGAAATTTATATTGTATATTGTATAGTACAAGTTTCATTACTGATTTATATATTAAAAAATAATATGAATATTTATTAGGGAAACTGCTGACGTGAGCTCGGAATCGGAAGATGAAATAGAAGTGGGAGGTGGACGAGGAAAACATGATTTGTTAGTGAAACAAGAAAGTAAACCGGGTTTCTTCAAACAAAGTAAAAAGCAACATCCTATGTTCCCGTTCGTGGAAGAAAAAATTAAAATAGACGAATATGGAGAAATTATAAGGTAATATTCTCATGTTGTAAACGGTATTCGTACATGTATAATAGTTTTCGAAAACATTTATATTCGAATTCATCTTATTGCAGGCCCGAAGATTATAAAATAGCAGAGACTATGCCGGAAATAGATGATAATAAGGAAAATCTAGAAACAAAACATGAAGATGCTGCACATCATCCGGAGGTACCTACTGACATTCCCACCAAATGCATTCAAGTTACACGTACAATGACAGTTAATGCATCTGTCACATACATAGACTTTGAAGGCAGATCTGATGGGGAATCGTTACAAAAGATCCTAGCACAATTAAGACCGCGGAGAGTTGTACTAGTTAGAGGGTCGCAGAAAGACACAGAGATCTTGGCTCAGCAAGCGCAAAGTGCGGGCGCGCGAGTGTTCGTCCCAGCGAGAGGAGAAACGCTGGATGCTACAACGGAAACGCATATATATCAGGTAATGGAATTTCATCGGAACATAATCTATTTCATTTCATACTAAAATTACTAATCTAATAATGCCTAGGTCCGTTTGACCGATGCTCTCGTTAGTGGTTTGAATTTTTCAAAAGGGAAAGGTGATTCGGAGGTAGCGTGGATCGATGCAATGATAACTGCTCGCGATCAAGTATGCCGAGATGCTGTCGCTGACACACAGCAAGATGATGCGATAGACCAAAGTGATAAAATACTTACTCTAGAACCATTACCATTAAACGAGGTATGTATACTTGAACGGGGAAAAATTCTTTTACTTGGAATATAAATATATTTAATATATGATGTTCCTATAGGTTCCCGGGCATCAAACAACATTTGTAAACGAATTAAAACTGTCTGATTTTAAACAGATTTTAAATAAAAGTAATATTCCTTCCGAATTTAGTGGCGGAGTTTTATGGTGTTGCAATAATACTATCGCTGTTAGAAGGGTTTGTATTCGATACATACATACATACATACATACATACATACATACACATCATCTACATTCTAATAAAATTTAATGTAATTTAATTTCAGCAAGAGGCTGGCAAAGTGATACTAGAAGGTTGCATTTCTGAAGATTATTACAAAGTACGTGAATTATTGTATGAACAGTATGCAATTGTATAAATTGATAATTATAAATTTTGTACATGAATTTTCTACTATTTTCTTACACACTCAAACTCATGGTCTTCAATTTCTATGTACATAATTCAAGTCGAATAAAACGAAACCTATAAATATAGTAGTTTATTCATAAACAAGATCGCCCGTTTGTATAAACATACACTTTATTATACAGTACAAATTTTAGACTTACAATAATTTAAATTAAATGCTTAGTAGCTACAATTATACGTTTCTTTCTTTCATAAACGTATACCGTGCGTGCGTGCATTCTTTTAACATAAATTTATAGTTTGTTAATTTCCCGTTTCAATTCAAAGTTTATCGTTTTATAATATAAAGTTTAAATAAAATTAACAAAATTACTTTAAATGTAAAATAGTGAATATTTTTTTAACAAAACAATGCACACCAAGCGCTTGCGATACGTGGAATGTTACAATAAATGTAAAAGTTGCTAGTTATAACTTACATTTTTTATGCATTCGTTTAGTATGAAAAATTAAGAATTTTATCTTTTCGATATAGCTGAATAGTATAACAGTACCATACAAGCAACGATACTTGATTCTGTTTATCAACATATAAATACATATATACAATATCTGTCCAATCTAAGGACAGAAACAACATTTATTAATGTTTCCTTTTTTTACTGGAATGTACCTGTGCTTTGCTATTTGTTGGAAACTGTCTTCTATAATCTATGTTTCCGTCAATTTGTTCGCTAATTGGTCGATAACAACGGACAGGTGAGTTGAGAATATTATCAATTTCTGTACTCGTATATTCTGAAAAGGAGACCTTACTGGCTGTTTATTTAAGAATAAATAAATAAGTTTATATTTTCAAGATTCTTACCAGGCAATGATTCTTCTTGATCTTGCGTTTCTTGGCAGTTGTTAACATGTTCCTCGTAATGTGCACGATTAGTTGTTCTATAGATTAAGCAAACACCACATTCGAGAACTTCGTTATTAACGTTTTTCGATGTTATTTTACTTTCAAATAAATTAGCATTATTTTCATCTTCGTTATCGGTTATGTATTGTTCACATTCCGCAGCGTGTGTTTCTATTTTATCGCTCGGAAAAGACTGATTGCAGATAGGGCAATTTATATTATTTCCTACATTATCTCTTGTACTTTCAATTTTTTTAATTATCGAAGTCCTGTTATTATCCTATAAAGAACGAACGATGGAGAAAATTTAAAATACATATGTTATTAATAGAAATCCATAGAAATTTCTTACCTGAAACAAATTATTTTCCTCCGTGATTTCGATAATCTTGTTTTCGTTTTGTTCGCGTAAACCACGTAATTTTTCCTTACTTTGTTCACCAATTTTTTTCCGTAATTTTGCATCAACCACGCTATTCCACTTTCTAGTTTTTGCCTCTCTAGCCTTTTCTTTTTCTTCTTGTTGCTTTTCTCTTTGTTGCCTTTCTTCTATTTGTTTTCTATAAAACTCTTCCCTTTTTCTTTTTCTCTCGTTTTCCTTTTTTCGAGCCTCCTCCTTTAAGATCTCCAGTTTTTTCTGTTTCTCAATTTGAATTTTTTCCAAAATCATGCATTCATTTTTTATTCTACGCGAGAGTCCTGTAACTGGTAGTGGTTTAATTTCTGTATTATCGAACATTTTAATATTACCATCGGCTTTATCTTTCTCTAATTCTGCAAGAATTTCTTCATCCGTGAGAATATCACTTGTAACACTTTCTTCCATATTGCTACCGTGTGCTGTTAGATTTTCAGTTTCAGGTGTATTAATAATATATTTTTTCTTATTACTAATGTTTTTAAGCGGATTCAGAGGTATAATCTTTCTTGTATATAAAGAAAGCAATTCAGGCGATAAGCATTCCTCTTTTTGATGTTCTGCTTTAAAATTTTTTGTACTCTCTATATTACAAGTTCTGCTAATATTGTTAGTATTACCCGAACGTTCATCTTTTTCGTTTGTAATAACAGATGCTCCTTTGTGAGAACGTAATATCCTGCTTGGCCCTTCTTGAGGTAGCGTTTTCTTTTTTTTAACTATTTTTTCATCTTCGTCGCTGTTAAAATGTGTTGCGTTAGAAGAAGAAAGGACCACGGTTGATTTACGTTTATTAGGTCGTTCAATGTCATATTTGTTTGTACATTCCATTTGATTCTCTTCAGCCTTAATGTTTGTTAATGTTTTTTTGTCCAAACTACCTTTAGCAAGTCCCACCTATAGAAATGTTGAAAGAAGGATTAGAATTATATCAGATAGAATGAAGTGGACAACTATTCTCTTTTTTTTTTACAGAAATACGATTTATTCAAAAATTGTTTGTAGCTTACAGTTTTAATTACTATTTCAATAGAAACACTTATGCATACATGTTCGTATAAATGCAATCTTTACAACTTTTATAAAAAATACAGATAATCAGTTTCAATTATTTGTATACAAAACATCAATCCTATTTTTCTCAAACTGTTCCATTTTTTCGAACAATTTATACTTAAGAAAAAATTTGTTAAGTTTAGTTAAATTTGATCGCAAATGTTCTATTCGTTAATTATAAAAGACAATATTAAATACCATTTATGCTAAAGAAATGTTATATTAATAAATGGTTACATATTTTTAATTAGAGGAAAAGAAATGGAAATTTTTTATGTTAAGAATATGAATAGTTTGAATGTAATTTCAATACATAAAACAGAAACTTGATTATTGCGTGCAAATACAATTTAACATTGATCTTTTACGGTACAATGTCGTACCGAAAATATTTAATATATGTATCTAAGAAGCAGGTATTCCCTGAGATCCATTAACGATACGATCTGTAAGAATTGGATTGTACGGAGGTACCCACCTGAATGGGTGACCCCCACTGAAACTTAGTATCGGTAGTACGTTGCCAACTATGCCACAATTCTGTTGTTTGTTTTAAATGAATGTTTAATGCGAGCACTAGTTTCTCAAGCGACTCGGGTGTTTGTGCATCTTTGCATAATCTAAATGGCATACGATCTTGTACTAAAGGTCGTTTTGGCTGTTGCAAAGGCACATCATTTTTGCTAGTGTACGAATCGAGCGGATTAACTTGCCACCGTTCTAGCTTTTGATCACGTTCCGAGTGTGTGTCTACCTTTGTCTCCGCATTATGCGTATGAGGATCTTGCGAAGTATTTTTTAATTTTAATAAAACATATTTGTTTGCGCTCTGATGATGACTGTCTCTCGTATTTAGATTATCGTGTAATCTATCGAACGTGTCCTCATTGTCAAAGTTTTTGCCCCTGTACGCAGAGTTTCTTGATTCTGTAATGGTAGCCACAGGTTCAGGACTGCTATGGCTGTGAGTGGATATCCGGTGAAATTCAGGCGACATATGATTCGATTGATGTAGGAGTAGCGATCTAGATGTGTTGCTATGTTCCTGTATTTCCAATTCTTGTGCTAAATTTTCCTTGGATATCACTTGTGAGATACAATCGTTGGAAGATTGTAATAAATCCTGAAAATTATACCATTATATAATGCCTATAATAATCGAGTTCCATAAATTAATTCTAAACAACAGTACGCTCGACTTTTATTTCTCGTTTATAAAATATTAAACAGAGTTAAGGAAGTAACTATTTACAAGCGATAAACTAACCTTCTGTGCATTTTTACTATCATTAGCCGTATTTGCCATATCTTTCGATTCATTAATAAAACACAAGATTTCTTTCATATCCTTATATGTATACCATGTTTCGTACATTTTCATATCTGCAAAATAAACAATGTTTTCAGAGAATTCAAGAATATTAAAATACAAAAAATCATTGTTTATGCTTCGAAAAAATAAAATTCCTCTTATTGCGATCCTATTAAAACGACGGTAAAAGTATATTGTTACAGTAATATTATTTAAAAGAACAAAAGGTATAATTAAATAAATTGATGATGATGCTTGAAAAAAATTTACATGATCAATGATATTCAGGAATTATTCGATTACCTAGAAGCTCCCGTTTCATTTGTTCTTCTTCTTCTTCAGTTTCTTTAGTTGTCAATAATTCAAGCTTATCCCGTTCCATACTGTCTGACATGTTTCCTTGTAATTTTGTACGTATCAAAATAGTGAATGTCAATAAATCGTTTTGTGCTCAACGAATTCAAGTTTAACCTTAAAATTTGTACGCATTTGTAGTTTCAAATTTTTCCACACCACTGCTTAATTGCTTTCTTAATAACATGCGTACCCGTCGGAAAGATTCAATAGTAAAATATTCACTGAAAAACGTGTATTATGCTAAATATGCGATTCCAAACAACTTCGGGCATCAACATCATTTGCTTTTAACTATGTCTTGCTTCATGAAATATCGATATCGAAAGTAAATTATTTCAAATTCTTCAGTCTTTAAGCTTATTTACAAGAGCAATTCAACTATCGAGGAATGCCATAGATGAACTACATTTATCTATTATATTATAATTAGATAGAATAATAGAAATATTATAAAAGAAATGTATAATACTGTAAAATGATATATTATCGTTTAAACTTAATTAGTATTTCATGTACTAAGTACAATGTTAGGATATGCTAATTTGTACAATTTTTGTAATATTTGTACGTATATAATTATAAATCAAATATGCATCTACAATTTTTTTAGTGCCAAGATGGTATAATGCAAACACACATATATCCATTAATTTTATCATTTGAAAGCAATACGACTCGTGCAACAATTTTTACAAATGTGTCGTAAAAAAAGGGGTTCGTTTGGTACACTGTACTTCTCTCAAATGGTACACAGTAAAAGGATTTGGACTTTAGCGAACACATTTTTTTTTATAGCAGATTAATGCTTGGAGAATGTAAAGAGTCTCTCGTGATACATTATGCTCATATTTTGTTCAACTTTAGTTAATTTCAATCTAATAAAGTGTAATGTGTTGGTTATGAAAGAAAGCACGAAGATATAAATATGGCTGCCCCCACGGTCAGATCATGTTTTCGAAATAAGTAAGTTTTTAAATAGATATTTTCAATAATAACTTCATATTTTTAATACACGTTACGTCTAATGGATAATTCTAATTTATATTTACTAACTTTTTAAAAATGTCATACATTAAACATAACCTTTGTTTGTACCTTAATATCGACATAACAATCATATTTATAAATTCCGAAATGTAACGGAAGTTTCAAGGACTTTTTTCTCTCTTTTATTTAATCCTTTGTCAGTCTTGTATTTTTGACAAAATCTGCCCAAAAATGATCACCGTTCTCTTTCTTACAGTTTACAGAGACAATTTTCAATAGACCGGATATGGGGTAAACAAAGTGCAAATCATATTTTACAAACTTATTGTATTTCGAACACTCAGCATCATGTTTACCATGCTACACCTGCATGTTTAAAGAAGATTAATAGCAAATATAGCAATGCGGTATAATTAAATCTATTTAAATATATATATTTAATAGATATGTATATTTGTTTGTGTAAAAAATGCTAAATTATTTTTAGAATTTAAGACAATTATTCATCAACAAAACTTTAGACGATCATGTACCTGTAGTAACGGCGACCAAGAAATCACTTCTGATAGAAGTATGGAAACCTATGACGGTAAAACAATTAGCAGACTCTGCCAAAAGGGATATCGAGGATGTTCTTGAAGTCCTGTGTCTTGAGAATACAAGAACATCGTATGTAGCAGATACTTTTTTAACAAGTTTTGAGTTAATATCCAATGTTGTCAGAAAACTAGGTGGAAATCCTAAATTAATTGCATCACCGGATAATAGGAAAGCAGAAGTAAAATATAAGGATATCGTTAAGAGGTAATGTAAACTAACGCGTCTAAACCATTAAAATGATAAAATCATTTTTTTTATTATAATAACAAATTGTATTTAGTTCTCCGCCCGACGAATCTGTATTAGTAAAACGACACCCAGTTGTAACAATCATGGGACATGTCGACCACGGCAAAACTACGTTATTGGATGCGCTACGTAACACATCGGTCGTAGAAACGGAATTTGGAGGAATTACACAACACATAGGTGCTTTTGATGGTTGGTATTAATACGATACTTAAAAATAAATAAAATGTTATGAAATAAAATCACGACCAAGTGTATGTACAGGTGAAATGTTTTTCGTAATATAATTAATAGAGAAAATGATACGGAGCAAAAAGAAAATTAATTCTTAAATATTTATAGCAAAAGAATACGGTATTATACTAAATTGTTAATAATATCATGTTTAGTGACATTGAAGTCTGGAGACAGAGTAACATTTCTGGATACTCCCGGACATGCTGCTTTTGCGTCTATGCGATATAGAGGTGCACATATTACAGATATTATAGTATTAGTAGTAGCAGCTGATGATGGTGTTATGGAACAGACTTTGCAAAGTATAAAAATGGCAAAAGATGCAAATGTTCCGATTATCGTGGCTATCAATAAAATTGATAAACCTAATGCTGATATTGTAATTTTTATTTAATGTCAAAATATTAATACTTGTATGAAATAAAAATGACAAATATTCAAATTCATAATTTTATTTTAGAAACGGACGCAAAATATGCTTGCAGAGAATGGTATTTTAGTTGAAGATCTTGGTGGAGATACACAGTGTATTAACATATCTGCTTTAAAGGGAACCAATTTAGAAAATTTAACGGAAGCCATAGCCTTGCAAGCTGAACTGATGGATTTGAAAGGAGATCCTGTGGGATTAGTGGAGGCTGTTGCTATTGAATGTTCTAATCACGTTGGTCGCGGAAAATTAGTAACAGCTTTGATTCATCGTGGCACTTTAAGGAAAGGCTGTTTAATAGGTAAAATCGTTTTATATTAAGTTTTGCATAAAAGAGAAATGAATTCAAATTTTAATATTTGGAACGTATTTTAAGACCGTAATGCGTAAAAGAAAAGTGGGGAAAAACGACACTCGTTAAACTAAATATAGTAAATGCGTTCATTTTTAAGTGTCTGGATTGGCATGGGCAAAAGTGAGAGCTATGTTTAATGAATCTGGACGTTCAATTTTGGAAGCCAGACCATCAGAAGCGATACAGATTATTGGATGGAAAGACTTACCCAATGTTGGAGATGAGATATTGGAAGTAAAAAACGATAAAGAATTGCAAATGGTTCTAAAATTTAGACAAAATCAACAGAATGAGACTTTGGCTAAGGAACATAATGAGGCTGCTGATAAGAAGAACCAAGAACATCTTAAGGTAATAAATTGAAAATAATATCTAGTTTATATATAAATAATACCATTTTCTTATCAGATTAAGTGTAATCTACTTTCTTAATTATAGCAATATAAAAAAATTTTATCACTAAGGAGAGAATTCGGGAAAATACAACCGATATTTAAAACATTTAAACACATTCGTCGTTCTACTTCTAAGGAAACGGTGAATACGACTCCTGAGGTTAATGTTATTATAAAAGGTGATGTGGCAGGAAGTGTCGAAGCCATATTAGATCTGTTTGACACGTATACAGATAACGAACTTTGTCGTTTAAATATTGTTCATTACAACATTGGACCCGTCACTGAAACAGATTTAGAATTAGCAAAAACGTTTAATGGTAATGTATTGTTTTAAAAAATTTATTGTATATTATTGCAGATTGTTTAAGACTATTCGTGTATTTCTAGCAATTATTTATCATTTTAATGTAAATATACCCAGTAAATTGGAAAAAGAAGCCAAGGAAAAGGGCATATCTGTTCGAAAATATAATGTTATATATAAACTGTTCGATGACATTAAAAACGAAATTAATAGTAATTTGGGTGAAATTCATGTCGAAGAAAAAATAGGTACTATTAACATAAAACAACAAGATGATTTATACATACCTGCAAAGACGACTGATAATATTTTATTTGTTTGTTTTTTTTTCTAAACGCAGGCGAAGCAAGCGTGTTGAAAATGTTTGAGATCACAGACGGAAAGAAAAAAGTTAATGTTGCAGGTTGTCGTTGTACAGCTGGTGTTCTGCAAAAATCTGCAATATATCATTTAGTAAGGAATGGGGAAATTATTTACACAGGTAAATAAATTATAACAGTTAATACGTTAGACTATTAATTGATTAGTATATTAGATTTGTACAACAATTCTTTCTTTTGACATCTATTAAATAAGGTTGAAATTATTCGTCAATTGCTATAGGTTTCCTTTATTTTTAATTTTATTTTATTTTATTTTATTTTATTTCTCAGTGAACATATAAATAATACTTGTACAGTATGTACTTCATGTATTTTCAGTCAACGAATCAATAATATCGGAATACTTTGTTGTGTCAACAGGAAAATTAACGTCGATGAGACATTTGAAAGAGGAAGTGTCATCGATCCAAATTGACGTCGAGTGTGGTCTTAGATTTGAAGATATAACCATGGAATTCCAGCCTAATGACACTCTTGTCTGTTTCAACCAGAAGAAAGAGCGTCAAACAATTAACTGGGAACCTGGATTTTAGTCGATGTGGTTGTATTTAAACGGTCAGAAAATAACATATGTCTAATAGAAAATAAAACAGACGCGTCATTAAACATTCTATCTTCCTTTCCCATAATTAGGAAACTAAATCATTCGTACAAAATGCCTTTTTTTACAAAATGTAAGTACAAATTTCTTTATTATTGCCTTTGTGATGCAACGACGTTGTTCTTACATTTTACCGATGGTGATTTGCATCGTTTGAAACGAAAATCGTGCAGACCATAATTTTACGATCAATGGTCGATTGTTGTAAGGTTCCTTTATTTACACGTCACAGTTCCCATATAAGACGAGTAGTGTCTTCGAATCAGATAAATCCATCATGTTGCAATGTTCAAAATTGCCGGCTTCTTTAGTGAACATGTGAACGATCGGCAGTAATGTTACTAGGACCGCTTCTTCATTTTGAGAGAAAAAGATGTAATTTGTCCGGATAACGTTAAGAGGCATACGTTTCTCGAAGACGACGTTGCAGATGCTGGTACGCGGTCAGAACGCCGCGTTTCTTTTTCTGTAAACGGCACGGAGCTGCTTCCTGATTCGATATTGCGATCTTTGTGTCTAAAGGCTCGATGAGAATATTATTATCCGGATGCACGAAGAAGGCAATGGAATGACGACCTCGGCCACAGAGTTCTGGGACAACGACACGATGTCTTAAAGCTGGAATTTGATTGTTGGTCCAACTCGCTAAAATGTCGCCACTGATCACCAAAATAGCACCGGGAAGATGGCCGACTCTTCCCCATCGTTCTCCAAACGGAGTTT
Organism: Colletes gigas; assembly: GCF_013123115.1. Classification (NCBI taxonomy): domain Eukaryota; kingdom Metazoa; phylum Arthropoda; class Insecta; order Hymenoptera; family Colletidae; genus Colletes; species Colletes gigas. The sequence goes on from NW_025106641.1 coordinate 311,292, forward strand.
GTATTTCCAAACCTCCTTCGCAATCCTATAATCGATGATGTTGGACTTGTATTCTTTGTAAAAATGGATTTTCTAAAGTAATCGCAATAAATATGTATACAAGAAAACTATTCCTATGGTTTGCAGGCATTTAATTCCGCTTCACTTTCAGCGTATACCGATTAAGGGTTTAGTTTTAATTAGGTAATTACGTATTTGTAACATAATTTCACGAATGTACGTACCTGTGCCAATAAAGTGAAAGTACCGTAATCACAATGAGCGCCGTAACGAGCCAGTCCAGGCGCTGGTGCACCAAGAGGCGGATAGTAAAGGAGACGAAGGGTTGACTCGTTATCAGATTCCAGCATGTGCGAATGCTTCGACAGCAAGAAATCAGGTGATTGCTCTAGGCCCACGGCCAGAGCCTATAAGGCATACATCACATACATTGGCCTGTATTTTTACTTTATAGTGTCTACTGATACCGATGGCTGTAATGTAACCGAAGAAACCAATCGTGTTAGTTGTTTGCTGGCCAGATTGGTTTGTAGGGTTACTTACAGTTAGAGCTGTTTATTTTATTAAACAACCACTTCAAGAGCTTCCGAATTGTCACGACGTGAAATGTTGCTTTCAAACCGATTCTAAACTCTTAAACTTATATGAGGGAATTTTAAAAACTCGATACGAAAACCGGACGAAAACTGACTACTTGACAGACTTTCCATGAAAACCACGAAAAAGAATAATAATATACGAAACTGGTTTTTGCATCGAGCATCAAAGTGTCGTTAAGGTGTTACAAGGTAGCCGAAATCATCGCAGAGATAAAAAAGACATTACAGTTAGGAGCATGGCAGACAGTTGCTTGAAATCTCGAGTGAGTTCGTCGACCGCTAATCTGAAGCTAGGCACCTCATCATCTGGGAGAATACCCCCGCTTCCGGTTACGTTGAAAAGATGACGTGCTTCTTTCTCATCGGTATATCTGTACCAAATTAACAAAATTAATCCGTCGAACATCTAATTGTGGATCTTGATCGAACGATTCGATCTAATTAAATCTAATCGGAGTATAATTACGAGGAAGGCCCCGGTTTAAGGTAACCGTGGTTCCCCGGCGTGGTGCGCTCGTATTTCGCTCGTATCTCCTCTGGTAATTCGCAAAATGAATCGAGAGCTCTGTAAGCAGCTTTCATCTGCAAACAAATATCCGGGAAAGGTACTTGAATAAAACGAGTCAATATTTGTAAAGAAAAGCTCTTTTATAAATCTAGAGAAACAATAGTACGTAATCCCTGTAGGATCAGTGAATTAAAAAAAAAAAAAAGGAAAAAAAATTAAAGTTGAAAAATGCCTCGCGAAAGTAGTTCAAAGTCCACGTGGCTTCTTGGAACACTGAAATGATCGGTAATCTAATACCAAGTACTTGAATGTGTTTTTAATTGAACGAATCATTATGTAATTAACGTCTGTGCTCGGTATCAGAAATATGTCACCTACCAAGGTGACATCCTCGAGTTACAGATAAGTAGAGACGCGTTCAATTTGTCATCGTAATGTTGCGTATCATTTTTGTCGTTATCGACTTGCGAACGAGCGAATTGCTAAATTTGCACGGGTCGCGAAAAAAAAGCGAAGTTGTTTCGAGGGACTAAAATTTGCTCGTAAAAAACAATTCACAAATATGTACGTATGTGGTACGTCGAGTCGACGTGCGTACGATCGCGGTTTCTTACGAGCAATTGCTCAACCAATTCGTCCCAAGGCATCGTTACGGATGCGTTCTATTCGCGCGTGTGTCCGATCCCCCCCTCGAGGAATTCTTAATTCGATTCGAACCGAGATAATTAAAGGCGACGGTTTGTTTCAGCCAATTGACGCATTCAGCACTCGTACACACTGTTGATAACGAACATGTCGTGACGTCAGAGCGAACCAAACTGTCGCTGAAAACGAACGCACCGAGAAAGATTTCGCTGGAGGTAACCAGCCGTCGCAGCTTGCGAAATAATAAATTGGCTACATCGGGCATTATCGGTGATGTAATGTCGTGTGTCGGCAGTCATTCCTGTTACGCAATCTTTGATAAAGAATTACAAATGTAACGACGATAATTCTCCGTCGTTACGTACGAAATTACTCAACCGATTCGTCTTCACGGTTTACTTTGAAATGGACATCCAAAGAAATCGTGCAAAAGAATGACCAATATGTCGAGTACTAACGCACTAACGCACTAACGCACGACTGATTATTACGACGATTATTTCTAAACGTTACGTATGTCGTAACAATTTCAGAACTAAGGATTGATAGAAAGCATACCAATTATTCACCGTTTCTGGAATGTCGGTCATTGAATGCAACAAGCCCACGCATGCGCGAAACAAATTCGTGTAAACACGCTCCTAGTGTCAAGATACACCATGAACCACACGGGACGTGTTTACGGATTGGAACGAATGTGCCGTTTTCTACATATATAACCCTCGTACCACTAATCCCGCGAAAATGTAACACGAGCGGGTTACGATAACGTTCGTTTTCTTTCTCGACGGGAGGGTGGATTCGAGCGTTGGCAAGGTCATCGAAAAATACACACGTATTTATCGGCGAACCCTTGAAAAACTCGTCGTCGTCGTCGTCGTCGGCACGATGCGCGTAATGTATACACGTTCTTCGTTTGTATTTATGTATTCGCCTTGACTCCTTCAATTCTGGTTCCACGCGAGACCGTAATTTTGTAACGCAACCGAGGACGGGAGCTTCGTTACACGGTGAGACTACCCTGGATGTAATACGATCGAATACTCGGTGATCTTGCCGTATAACCTATTTATCTCTATTAAACGAGCTGCTTCTGTAAGTGGATCGTTTAATCCTTTTCGAAACGAGACTATTTTCTATCGTATCATCTGCTTATTCATGCAAGGGTACTGAAAATTCTAGCAAAATGTGATTTAACATTGACTTTGTCACGATTGCTCGAACATTCATAATTTTTAACAACATCCTCTCTCCCCGCTTCGAATATAATCATGCCAGACATCAAGGGCGTTTAATACTTGAGACTCGGTCTTCGATTATACGAAGAGAGGCGAGTATCGATGGAAATGCGTACCTTGCATTCCGGAATGCCGTGGTTGACGAGCAAGGCCAGTCCTTTCTCGGACAGCGCCCTTACCAGCTTCCAAGCCACTTGTTTCACGACACCCTTCTGAGGACATCTCTCAGTCCCTGGAAGAAGAAAACGGAGAGAATGAGAGGGAGAATAGCAAGCAGGAATAGCAAGAGGGAAGTATACATATAATTGCTGTAGAAGTTGCTCGAGTGTCGTCCTTCCACGAGAAGAAGGCACAGCATGTTTATATCCCCACTCCTGTTGCAGTCCGCCGACTCACAGGTATTGGTCGAAAGTGGTGACAAAGATCGGTGACAGCCAATCAGCGGACTGCAGCAACAGTGGGGATGCAAACACGCTGTGCCTTCTTCTCGTGGAAGGACGATACTTGAAACATTCGTAAGTCGAGTAAAGGTTCTTTCGGTGGATAAACAAGTAGCATGAATATTCTTAGCAATTAGTCGAATAGAATGTTTAAATAATAATATTAGAACAATGAAATTCGTATACACAAATATTCCAAGTTTATTCGTATCGTTCGAATAGTTCAGCCCCGGGTTCGAATTACTCTAGCAGGTTACGCGTGTCGTATTTACGATAACACGCTTTCTTTACAGAGTTCACCAAGATACTAAGAAATCTCTGCTCCCCGCTGGAATATCGATTACTTCCGTCATTGAGGGAACACTCATTGATAGATACGGTGTTATCGGGACGCGAATTGTAAACGGACGCGACAGTCCGTTTCTCTTCGCGGAAACGTCGAGTGACTTAATATCAAACGTTTCATCTTTTCGATACTCCATTTTTCTTTTTTTCTTTTTATTCCTGATACGCGAAGATCAGTCAGTCTTGGAGGATAAAACTTTTTAGGTCTGGGTCGCGTGTTTCGAAATGTGACAACGTCGACGGTGCGTGACACTGACTTCGTTTGTAATTTTTCTTCGTGTATATGCATGATTCACACTTTGATAAGTGCATGCCAAGACAATGCTTTTTTATACTTTGCTCGAGCGTGTTTTTATATATGTAGACGGTTAAAACAACGTTCTTTCGCGGCAATCCTATTTGCGCGTGAACATGCGATTTTCAGTAGGGTCGATGAATAAATGGCTCGCTCTCGTGGCAATTATTAATAGAAATCATGTTTCCGGATGATGACTTCGATATACCGTATTTATAACTGTCGCGGTGAGGCCGTCGATTGGTTGGAAACCTGCAACAGACAATACGATATCTGAATGTTTTAGTTGGGCCAATTACTAAATAATCGGCACAAATCACGAAACAAGACCGCTCGGTCGCATTCGTTTTTTGCCAGATGCTGATAACGAACGTTATCGCGATGCACGCACGGTGCACACGGTTGGCTCTTCTTTCCACGGTTCGCAGACGGAACTTGTTACAACGATACGCGATGACGATTGCTTTCTCGGGACTTTTTTCCTCCGTGAGAAGTTGATTTCACTTCGCGACACGACGGATCGAGATAAAGATCCGCCGCGACTGTACGTTTCCTCTATTTCCGTGACGATGGCAAAGGGATAAAGACAGATATACGTAGAGGCAGGTAGAAAGAGTCGAGCAGAGAAATACAGTAGAGAGGATAGTTCCTCGTCGCGTTTCTACGTCCTCGAAGATAAGCATCGCTGTTGGGCATCAGGCCAATATTGCAAAAGTGGATACTAAGAACTTCTGCTCGAGATACTTTCGCAACGTCGCGATAATTATGAGTTATCGTTTTCGAAAAAATTATTGAAACGAAATCCTTATGGTATTTGTCGAAGGGGAAATATTCGTACGAGTCACGGGATAATAATTCATTCGTTTAAATTTCGTTAATCTCTACTTATTGTCGAACAAAATGATAGTAGATAATACCACTAGATGGCTCCGTGTTTCTATATACGTTTCTCAAAAGTTTTGTTAAATAAATTACTCCATACGAGAGTGAACTGCGTCGTACGCAAATTGCGTCTAAGGCAAAGGTTACTGGGCAAGCTTTCGTAATGTTTTTGAGTAGTCCAAGACGATGATATTTTTTCAAATCACCTGTGTAAATAAGCCAATTAATATTTCTCAATTATTTTCTATTTCAAACAGTTGTAAATTTTACTTGAAAGATAATTGCGAAGATTGATCGGTGTTGCGTTAAAAAGCTGTGTTTGCAACGCTTTCATTAATCCCTTTTGTATCTAGTGAATTAAACCTTGTAATTATTTACTCGATGCTTTGTCGCACAAACTGTATTAATAAAAAATACTTGATCACTTTGCAGAAGATTATATACATCGACTCGATTAAGTGGAAAGCAATTTCTATGTACTTTGCTTTTACGACTACGTCTATAATTCTATACTTTTTAAAAATAATTTTTAAGCAGCACCAATAAAAGACCTCGCTACAGCAAACACTAACATTCTCAGCGTTATCGATCAAATTTCTATACTAAACATTTCACGTGTCATCGTAGAAGATCGTCGCTTTAATTTCTACTTTATTTTTATGATTTCAATTCAACTATTGTTATTGAAATATTATTTGTAGTAAGGGCATCGACTCAAAGACTTCTAATCCTTAATAGAACAGTCCGAGGATAACGACCACAAAAAATTTGCATCTAACCATGATTCATCCAGTCCTTGAAGGATGAGGTTAACGCGTTGCTTTCCGTATCGCGAAATAGTTGGACAAACGTAGCATGTTAATTCGACTACTTGTTACAAAACAATACTAGCACATGGCGGTGATTTCTTATCGGATAGATATACAAGATCGTACAAAGAGCAAATGAATCAAGCAGAAGCAACAGCTAATTGGTGTTGTTGAATAAAAAATGAGTATCGTCGCTTCGAGGTGGTTTGAGCAGGATAAAAGACGCATAAATAATTTTCAAGTTTTATGTGCGATTCATTATGGCTATGACTCATTTCTTGCGCAATATCGAGAATGCAAAGTTAGGCGATCCTATCTACGAAATTTTCACTACTAGGTAAACATTTCATCAAACATTTCGAAATTCTGTTGCAATACATACACTGGTAATGTTTTAAAATTTCTTCTCTTGCAGTTTTTAAAAATATTAGAAATTCGAGATAATGTCCTTTGTGAAGTAGGTCCCAGTCATCGGTCGCTCATGATCTTGATCTTATTGTGTTTAGTATGCACCGACACTAATTTACTATGATACTAGAACTGTTGAGTACTCAATGCGTTGCCCTAAAAAATGAAATACAAATATAGAAAGTACTAAATGCGAAATATTACTGTACAAATCGAGTACTCGGCGACTGACCAGGTCCTTGTAAAATAACAACGGAAATTTGAACGTCCTTGCACGAAAATTCGTTTCAAAAACATCAAGCCGCACTTTCGACGTAGAAATCACAACTTACCTTGCTACTTACATATTTAATGACGGAGCAAGGTCTATATCAGTGTCTCTCAATCTTTTCTTTTTTCCTCACGACCCATTTCTAAGTATTACATAGCTATTACTGTAACCCTTTCACCCACAATACTGCTCGTTGATCAAAATAATAGTATGCTAATTAACTTTTAATAAACAGGGTGTGTTCGGCCAACCCTAGGAACAATTTTAACGGGAGATTCTAGAGATACAAATAAGACGAAAATCAAGAATACTAATTTGTTGATGGAGGCTTCGTTAAAAAGTTATTAACGTTTAAAGTTCCCCCCGTACTGAATTTTTTTTTTTCTAGAAAGTGGGTAGGATTTCGAGGATATGTCTAATGACCAAAAATTATTGAAATGGACCCCCGCAACTGAAAATAATTTTTTTAGAACGATTTGAAATCTTTTAATTTTGTCGAAAAATTTCACATCTTCTCGAATTTTTTTCTGGAAAATGAGTAGGATTTCGGGAATATGTCTATTCACCAAAAATGATTGAAATTGACCCCCGCAACTGAAAATAATTTTTTTAGAAGGATTTGAAAAATTTTTTTTTCGCCGAAAAATTTAGGCACCTACCCCCTGTCGATTTTTCTTAAAAATTCGTTTTTCATTTTGAGTAATTTTGTTTGACGCCCTACAGAAAAGTTGTCTAATACTTTTTTGTAGGTACCCATGAGCTCTACTTCAGAAAAAAGTTTCATTGAAATATATTCACTATTGTAGGAGTTATGGCTGTTTGAAAATTGGACCATTTTTATAGGGTTTTTCTCACTTTACGGGGTCAAGGAACTACTTTTTGGAATTTTTTGGAATTGCTACATATTCTCCATCAAAATACGCGTTATTTGCTTTTTGAAACATTAAAATCGTCCAAACCGTTCAGAAGTTATGACATTTTAAAGATTCGCATGAAATTTACGGGCAACATAAATTACATTTTCGTTTAGGAATTTTTTTCTCGAAAATGCGTAAGATTTCGAGGGTATGTCTATTCACCAAAAATGATTGTAATTGATTCCTGTAACTAAATACAATTTCATTTTAATATGATTTGAAATTTTTTAATTTCGTCTAAAAATTTCAGTACCTACTCGAATTTTTTTTTAGAAAGTGAGTAGGATTTCGGGGGTAGGTCTATTCACCGAAAATGCTTGTAATTGACCCCTGTAACTAAATACAATTTTTTTAGTATGATTTGAAATTTTTTAATAACTTTGTAATGAAGCCTCGGTGTAATTTCCGCCTCTATGATGTTCGATTATCGATGGCTACATTTACAAGCAAATATAATCCTAATCCATAGAACAGTAGATAAGTAGACACGACTAAGCTCGATTAATTAGTAATTGCTAAGAAAATTCATGAGTGGCTTGTCAAGAGCGTCGATTCAAGGAAGATTAGCACCGCCGAAGGCGAAGGTCTTTTGTCACATGGTATCGTAAATCGTTCCGTCTTCTCTTCCGATGATCGAGTGGCAGTAAATCTTCCGGTGGAAATCCACCGCAAACATCACGAGTTACTGGCGAATTTTCCATACCGAGCCTCTCGGAACTGGGCTTCATTCTTTGTTCACGTGAAGGCACGCGAACGGAACCGACGGCGATACGCGCGCGCGCAAAAAAAAAAAACGATGTTCAAACAATCGTTTCGCAGTACTTTCGACGATAAATAATCGTTGCTTCCTCGTAGCGAGGACTTGTGTTTGAAATAGAAATAATTTCCAGGGCGAATTTGAATCTTTGTTGTAACATGTACTGCAACAATTAAATAAAATACTTTAGAGAATGCATTTGTACCTTTTAAATTACCTTCGTGTAGTGCACGTCCTTTAAAACAATTTTTATATATTCCTACTAATCAGTATTCTTGATTGAAAGTGTCCGTATCAAAGTACTCGAGTGCACGAACAAATCTGCAAGAATTATGGTCGCACATTAGTGGAAAATCTGGAGAATAAGGCGAACGAATGTGTTTCATCGCGACAGTCTTTGCGAATTATCGAGGAACATATGGTTCTTCGTTATCTATAGATACATACGTCAATGTACGTGAGTAAATATTTCCACAGTGAACACTCGTTATATGTTTTGTGACCGTACACCAGTTCTTTCTTTTTTTTTCAAGTGATTTGACGAGGAATTGCGAAACGTATTTTGGCAATGTAAAGTGGATCGAAAAAATGACGACAGACAAAGAAACGTGTTAGTTGCGTAACAGACGAGCGATTTTTGAAATCTATCGTAACTAAAGACGGAACGCTTTGGAAGACTTTCAATGCCAGGACGTTGAACTCTTTCCGAAAGCTGTTAGCACGTACTGTTAAAAAAAAAAAAGACTGTCGCGGTCAATTTTAAGGAACTTTTCGTTTGACCTTTTCAAAACTTGGAGAATCTCGAAACGCGGACAGATTTTATATTATTAATTCTTTCAAAACAAAAAGTGTTTCTATCGTACTTGGCGAATAAACGGGTTTCTGTTTCTCATAAGAATTCTATTTCTCTGCAGTGAAGTAATAACAAGCATGTATCTACTTAAACAATACGTACTTAGGCACGTGTATTATAATCATTCGGTCTAAGTGTGTTAGCATTCGTAATGGAAATGTAAAGGATGTGTCATGCGCATACGATTTACAGGGTGTCCCAGTAGTCGTGGTATAACCGAGCAGTGGAGTGATTTTTAAATACGCAACTTTGCACGCGACAATTTCACCGATCAGTCCCGAATTTGATGAAATTCAATCGTGCGTTACGATGTCTGGTCACCCCATATTTATCGAGCGTTCATATCGGTGGGAACGTTACGACGAATCGTGCTGCTGGTGCGTGCGTCCCTATCAGTTGAGGTACACCGCACAAAGTTGCTTCGAACTCGCAACGCAAACGCATTACATATTCCGTTGGAGGATGGTAAATGGCATATGAAAACGTATCGCCGCTTGGTAACGGTATATTCGATCGTTATGTACCGGGCGAAAGTATCGGCGAGACAGCCGGTACCAGGAGAAACTAGCGAAAATTTTCTCCTGGTCGTGTGTACACCCTAGAAACTCAATTTTAAGTAAATATTTGGCCAATCATAACGTGGGATATATCTGCTCGTGACACCACGGAATAATTCGACGTGTTACAGTACCGAAAAATATTCAATATTAAATATCTAGCATATTTGTTAATATCATTATTACTAACCTATTATTCCTTTGAAGCAAAGCCCAATAATGTACGGAGTCGTGTAAATTAAATATCGAATATCTTCACAATTACTGTATTTGCAGTACTAATCGCCATTTTCTTAATTCTTTCGCTGCTGAATATATGTATAAAAGTGACAAGACGATCTCTTAAAATTAATTCCATTCAGTTCCTAAGAGATGGCTCTTTGTACCCGTGAAATTTCAATATTCTAATTCCTAGTAAAATACAAAGAGACGTTGAATGTGTACGGACGATATACGTGTTATCGTGAACATAACGACGACGACACTTACGATTCTATTTCCGCGGATATCGTTTAATCCGCGATTTGCTTTGCTAAATACATCCGCGTATATACTGCGTATTAAAAGGCGATAAACAGTACGGAAGTAACTCTTGATTTCGACAGCGACACGCACCGTCCATAAATGTGTCATCGGGTTTGTACTCATCGATTTACGAAACGTTTGATAAGTCATAGACACGAAGTGTCCAACGTTCGCGTATTTTGTCCGTAAGACGCGTGATGGCGTTTCTGTTTGCGTAATGGTTTCCACTTCGTAAAGCTCGTTTCCACTCCATAGGCGGAAAAAATGAAATATTCATATTTCACGGGATTTCCTGCGACGTCTCTACGTGCCGCGGACTCGCAGTTGGACTTATCCGAAGGTTTGATTCAACAACGCGAGAGGAAAAAATGATTTCGATGAAACTACGACGATAAAACCCGATTCCAACAGGCGATAACGGTTCACGCGACTACCGTGTGAAAATAAACTTTGTTCGGCGTGACGCAGCCAGCTCCACCTTTCGGAGGGTCTGTCGTGACGTCGTGAATACCAAACCCTGTTTCCACGCCGCGCCGTACGGTGGGCCATGATTGAAATTTAACCGTTAACTAGGTTATCAGTCATCGTTTAACACTGTTTCTACCGTGATTTTATAGTAAAGTCTCAAGTAGTAGCAATTAGGAAAATTGAGAAATGATTAGGAAGAACGAATTGTTTGAAAAAATGCAGTCATACTGGGGGGGGGGCATGGCTCGACTGAAATGTAGATTGCAAACCCAGATGGTACGAGTGTGTTATTTTATACAATGATCGTGAATCGTGGGAAATATTTTCGTTCTAGCGAGACGAATTATTTCGCCAATGGAAGATGCCGAAATTAACCTTAACTTTCCCCTTATTAAATACAATAATGTTACAGCCCACTTATTGCAATGTGTAAGAAAAAAACGGAAACGACGATAATAAATGTGAAACGTGAAACAGGAATTGCTTTCAATTGTGATAGCAACGCAACCAAACATGTATCTAGTAACACATATCTGCTGACAGTTAAAATGCACGGTTGCTACGATGAAAGTGAATTTGAAGATTGCGATCTACATCATTCGCGCGCTAATGTTTTAACCACATACAAATGAGCCACGAGTGAAAACAGCTACACAACACAGGGGAACACGTTTTATTTTGTTTGCAGTGTATCGCAAGCGCGTTTCACAATTGAGAACCCACATGATATCGTGCCGGGGAAGTTTCTGTCACGTTGTCTTCGCTGAATTATATCGTCACGCGTTGTGTCGACGAAACGTGACGCGACCATTGAAACGAATACTTTTTTGAGACGAATCATTTTCCCGGAAAGCGTCCACGTCAGCCATATTTTTAGTTCGATCGATCGTCGAACCCGAAATGGAAAACTATATCCAGATGTAATTATTTCAGAAAAATGTTACCGTTAATTTAATTACTTTGTATTCTTGATCGCGTTAAGACGTTATATTTATTTAAACCACATGTTTGTTAATTGACCACTAAAGAAGCGATAAAGGTATTACTTGGACAGATAAAAGTTAATTACTTGATACTGAATTTCTTAATGTAATTTGCTTGTGCTTTTTTCTCTTTTATATATTTGCTCAACAGGTGTTTTGCAACCGATCCGGCAAAAGCGTTACCATTTTTATTTCGCAACATTCGCATCCAGCAAAGCTACCGTTGGTTGACCAGGATTTCAATAGCGTTATCGCTATTGCACGCGCGAAACAAACTAAGAAGACACAAGATTATGCACAACCTCGGTTTTTCTTCGATATACAAGTTTTCATGGTCAGTGTCTCGTCGCGAGGATTGCTCCGACTAGACCGAAACCTTTGCACCTAGTACAAGATGGAGAATGTAAATCAGTGCTCAGTAATCCAAACAGAATGCAACGATTGAATCGTATTGATTCCTAATACAGATTGAAAACGTTCTGAACGAATATATTCGGAATCAAAGGATTGCTTGAATCGACTGCCGAACAATTATTAATTTAGTCTATTTTAATTCTACCAAAATAAACCTACGGAACCCAATCTAGCCGACAATGTTATTCCGTCACGTTTATGGCGATCGATACTTGCGCAAGTACGAATTTTGCAACTGCTGCTACCTACGTGTTTTCTCCAGATGCCGATCACTCATCGTCTCCTCGCTGTGCGCATTCCGTGTCTCTATGACGTTCTTCGTCAGGGGTGTCGTACTTGATTCTTACATAGGATCGCATACAGGGCGAAATAATATTTCAAGTAGAGCGTCTTAAATTATGGGTTACGACGTTTCCCTCCTGATTAAAGGGTGTTAAATGTATAGTTATGTATTGTTATTTTGTTACAGATGTATTATTATAACGTAGAGCGCCTAAACCTTTTACAAGACTGGCCAAAGACCGCTTGACCCGGAGGTTACTAAAAATATCTTCTACACTACGGGGGGCACAGCGGATATGGAGGCGAAAACAGTAACTGGATATAAAATTTGCGAAAAAATATTTCGATATATTATCATGTTTACGAATTAGTACAGTCGATAATGTTCGCGATAGTTAAAAATATTTTCGCCGCTCGAGACACATTTACGAGTATTGTAGGCTATACGCGAACGTAGAAAACGTGAACCTTCAAAATTGCGTTAAACAAGAACTGCAGACTTCCGTGAAAAACGTTTTGAAACTCGCGTCACGGTGTCTTTCCCGTTACGGACGCAAGACTATCGACCGAATTCTTTCGTGATGGAACAATTCAACGCTCGTTGGAATTGTTTTGGCGTAAATCAATACTATCTAACTTTTCTGTACGTCGAAAGACCAATCAATTTATCCGTTTGTGATAAAGACGATATGGCCATTCGCATGCATACTTTATGGACAAACCTTCTCCCGACCTCTAAATAATTACCCATTCTTGTATCACTTAAATTAATAACACGTTTATTACGAAACTACGAGAACCGTGCTATTAGTATATTCGTAAAAATAGTAATATCGGTGAACAGCGCTGTACTCTCGATATTGCAAGAAAATTAGAGGCGGTATAAGGTTCGTGGAAAAATAGTGAATGCGAATAAGGTGCACCGTGCGATCGCATGGAGAGTAATTTTCTTCAAGTTCGCCGATACACCCAATAATTAATTTTAATGCCGTTTCGACGTAACGTAGTGAAAAATTCAAATTGCCCGAAGCTCTAGCTCTATTCTTGGACTTGTGCATAAATGTTAGCTTATTCGTATCGTTGTGTATCGGAGAACGGGCACGTGTAAACGACGGACAGGCAAGAAAAAAACGCAAATCGCGTTTGTGTCTATGCATTTGCGCATGCGCAGGCGCGACTGTGGAACAAGCAAGCCTATCGTACGGCACACGACGCGAAAAGTGAACGGTGTCGCGTAACTTTTTTTCCGCGACCAACACTATCGCCGCGCGAAGAAATGCAACTGCACAAACGATGCTCGAGGATAAAATGAAGCCCTCGATCATTCGTCCGACTAGTACATGAAAAACGACACCGTGAATATAACGCCTGTAAATACAGAACGTCGAAAAGATCTACTACAAAACGCAGCATAAACTTATGGGATGACCTAATATGTTTTCATTGTCTCCGAAGATACGAGGCTTTGCTTTAGTCAAGGACGAAATTTCACGCTTCAAAGAACAACACATAATAACATAAAGCTATTCTTTTGTTTTCAGAGACATTGTACCACTCTTACGGAGAATATGGTCAATTTAACACGCTGAGTGGCAAATTACTGTCTTTTTAAAACTAATGTTTATTTTCTTTGTTGGATTCAGAAATACTTTATTATCTTGCTTGTTGCACACTATGTTTTTACGTAGTTGGCGTTGTCTCTTAAACAACACGAGAGTTCAGGATGTCAGCGTAGGTAGCGAGAGGGGGCGATGCAAATTGTTAAATAAACGCTGACTCTCAGAAGTTGCTTTCTCAGAAGTAAGAGACCTGTGCATGACATACTATGCATTCATCGATTACACAATTTACGATAAACGGTGTGCAGAATGACTCCAAGTCGCTCACGAGAAGGAAGCGTTTCGACGAAGGTCGGAAGTTGACCGCGATAAGTCGCGACGGTTACTGATTCGAGTTGCAGCGACTGTTAGGTACGGCATATTCTTTTACCCGATGAAAGTAAGATCGAGATCAAAGAGCGTAATAAAGGGGGGAGAGGCGTCGCGTCGGGACGCGCGAATCGCAAGAGAATTTCATCCGACGACGACCGACTAAAAATATTTTTCCCTGGGAGCGATTGAGGTTAAAAGTGCAATCGGAGGTTTCATTTAATTAAAGAGCAATCTCTGGCCGACTGCAATCTCGGTGAAACAAGTCGTACGAAGCAACGTTCAACAAGTGGTTACTACCAAACGCGAACGTGCCAAGGTATGTAAGTAGGTACATACACATATATTTCTATCGAACAATACTATATCGCATAAAGAGAACGCCGATGACTAAGGGGTGTTCGCTCGGCAATTTAAATCGACTACACTAGCCACGATTTACATAATCGATGACTAACATTGGAATTGTAACGATAGTTCCGTGTCGATCCTGATCTCGATCGCGAACGCTTTGAAAACGACAGGAGCGAGTCTAGTCTGTTTTGGTCGAGACCGGCGTTGCCGTTCGCAAAGTCGTGTGGTCGTTGGCCTGTCGCCCAGACTCGAAATGTACACGCGGCTGGGACAGAAAGAGACGAAAGAAAACGCTCGAACCGGACTGGACGAAGGGAAGGATGAAACGAGAAACGGAGATACGTTTCGTAGGCTCTCGGGTCGTGGATTGAAATGCGCCGGTCTTTTCGTTTCGCATCGTGCACGCCAATCCATTATTCTCGACGGCGTTCGCTGCGAGCGCTTAAATCATTACCCAACACACAGTTACAGCTACAAAAACGCGCGAGATATGTACTTACTTACGAGTTTCATGCATCTCGCATACGTAGATACATACATAGACGCGCGTGCATAGACGGTAGGCACGTTCCTGTCGACCAACCTTCGCGATTGGTAACTTATACGTACGACCCTGAGAATCAAACGGCCGATAGAAATCAACGACTACAGTAGTATGTATGTACCGTCTTCGTTAGAATGCTGGTCAACGTGAAAGGGTCCTCACGCGATGAATACTATTTGCGAAACGAACACCATCAATATTATGTTTGACAACACGCTGGTTGCACGCGCGTTAACGTCTTTTTATCAATATTAGCAACCCAGCGGGTTGTTTGATCACGAGTAACGTATCATCTCAGGAAGTTTCACTGTAGTTCCAAGTTCTCGAGTGCGGGAAAATTCAAACGATGTACATATGTGAAAGTGGCTCGGAGGGCGAAGGACGCTAAAATATCTGGATACGGCCCTGGTCTTGACAGTATTGTTTAAATTGTTGCTGATAGTTGGACAGAGACAGCCATACGGGTGCGATATCTAAAAAATATTCCACCGAATATTTCCATTCTTGTACAAAAATATTAGCGTATATGTACATCGATAAAATACACGATTATTTGCAATTGATAATAGGGTTAAGTTAAAAACGAAGATCGTTTATTTTAATAAAATATTACGGCGTAGAAAATATAGCACCTCGAGTGTACTTAAGGGTTAATCATTTAATCGTTTTGTCTTTGTTTGCGTTTGTTACCAATCGATCGGATAAATCGCGGAGAAAAGATGCATGTGGCAGATATCATTGTCGTATCAAGCTATGAATCAGTAATTACGCTTAATACGATATAGTTCTGACGCATAATCACGATCGTATCATTTTTTTCATCCTGAATGGAATTTCCCATAACAAACCACACCCCGCGAAAGATTAGTATAAGATAAGCGTGTAATCTCCCATAGTACTTTCTGACGTATACATTATGGTAATCGAAAAGTGATAAATTATTCTATAAAGACTACATATATGTATAGATAGACGAATCACGAGATACCCTATAATCAGTGACTCTCACAACCAGCGTTTGATGAACGAACCCCTTACATACGAGCGTGCAACGAAAATTTCACGTTGGATTCAATTTACGCGCATTATCTTCTACGAAGGCGATCTGTGTTTAATTTTCTTACGCAATTATTACTGCACGGTGATGAAACGATAGCGTATATGCAAAGAAAAGTAAAGAAAAAATAGATCAACGCTCGAGTCGCGTACGAAAGTAGGGGTGTAACAATTTGTTTAAGATGATCTGCCAACAATTTTGCCAATTAAAAATGTTTCGCGGGTTAGAAGAGGTTGAAAAACACTGCCCTATATGAGCGAAGAGGACGCCAAGGGAGGGGCCCTTCTTTGTGAGACGGGCTCTGACCTCAACGGATCGTCGGACCCGAGGTAGGCGCCTTCGACTGTGAAACGACGAAGCTGTTGCTGCTGGTTTGCTTGTCTGTCTGGCCAGTTCCCTGGCCTCGTTGCCAAGCAACCGCAAAAGCGTCACCCCCTGAATCTCTAAAATTCCTCGCACTTGGCCGTTCGAGCGAGTTATCCGTTCGGAGCATTATTTTTTTCCACGTGGTAATCGCGGTGTTAAAAATACGCGCAAAAGGCAAACGGTTTTTCATCGTCGATTCCAGGACAAATATATATTTTTAGAAAGCGTCGGTAATAATTCAGTAACGCGCGAAGTCGGTCGTTACGATAAAGTCAAAGTTCACACGATTTCGTCGCGTTGGCATTTAACGGTTAAGAAAAACCTGTTCGATATATGTACCAGGAAATATCTACATATCGATATATGGCAATCGTTCATTATTTCAAAGTCGATCGATCAACGGCCAATGCAACCATGAACTTTCGCGTCAAGTCATCATATCGAGAGTCATTCACGCGTCGAGCAAAATTACGTAGATACATACATATCTCGTCTCGCATCGCCACGTGCGTAGGATCGCAGTTAATTACAAGCTACGCCGGGTTTTGTGTCGCGTGGAATTTCGTAAGTTCGACCCCCATGACCGCAAGTTGCGATATCTCGTGACAATAAGCGATTGTTTTACGTGGCACGATTAAACGCACGGTCGGTGCCGCTGATCGTCGACTGTTAACGGCGTACGAAATTTGAAATCTGGTTCTATCGACTTACCCATATGAGCGAGGTCGATGATCGGCACTTCGCACTTGCTTAGAAGCGTCTCACATGTCTGAGTTACAATCGGGGCACTCGTGCAGCAGCTCATCTTACTCGTGGCCAGTTACTCGTCGAAATGAGATTTCTATCGCTGTCTTTCTCCTTCGTCCTCCCGTTCTCGTTCCTTCTCGCTGCTCGGTCTTCGGCTACTCTCGCAATTTCGTATCTTGTCCCCGATCTTTCCGTACCGTTCACTCGATCGGTTCCTTTTTCGTGCGTCGACTTTAAAGCTGTTTGCTACCTTTTCGTCCTCTTCGTTCGATCGTGTAGCACCGATGATATATCGAGACAGAAAATACGTGGCTCGACGTTGCGACGCGTCTGCACACTACACTCACCACGTGCGAATTCGCCCACCCGGTACAGGCGATCCCGAACAATTTCACTAAAATATCCAAGAAAAAATCATACTATCACTGTGCGCGCGTATGGAGATTCTTTTTCCGAGTTACGGGCTCTCGACACTCGCTTCGAGAGGGTGAAAAAACCTTCGAGCCTCGATGGCGTTGCCGGTTATCGTTACAAGAAAAGGGCACGGACGAGGAGTGTTACGGCAACCCTAACGGTAGCCGTAAGAGACGAGTTTATTGTGGGGCTGGTGATGCGGCAGGTAAACGTATACGTGACTGTGAACTGGTGGGCACATGCTACGCTATCGACGGAGTGGCAGATGACCGAGTATCGAGAGAGAAAAAACGAAGCGACACCGCAACGATCGTAACTGACACGCGAACGTTCGTTGACTAAGCCGAAGAACTCGCAAACTAACCGGACGCGCGCCTCTTACTCCGAATCGGCCCGATGTCGCCCGAGCGGACACGAACGTGGTCAGATCGAGACGAACACGACCGGACGCTCACGATGTTTGCCGAACGGACGATTTCAGGACTCGGAAATTTCGCGCGGTCGGATGAAAACCAAGGAAATCAATTTCTAGAAGTTTCGGACTTTTATTCGAGTATTCCTAATTTTATTTACACTTTGATACCGTAAGATACACACGCCTCTTTTGTTTCTACGACTAAATAGTATTGTTTCGCATTTGATTTGTACTTTGAATATTATAATTTTTAACTGCGAAAGAAGAACGAGGCAATCTTATTAGTATTCTACGTCAGTTTGGAAAAATACTAAGTTTCTATCAAAAGTGGAACAAAACGATTTTATCAACTGCGAGTTAAAATTTCACAAACCTGGCGTTTTGCTAAAACACGACGTGACACGTGGGACCGTCGCTAGCGCGTATTGGCTCCTCTAATGTGCTTTGCACGATGCTTTGAACCGTACTGCACTCCCGTCGACGATCTTGAATTACTAACGCAAGATTCGTCGATCCCCACCACTCGCGGGCCTCGCACGGTCTCGCGCCTTACCTCTAATCGTTGCAATTGGAATTTGTAATTCCCAATACTACTAAATGGATTTAAACTTCCTTTTATCGAAAAAACCTTTATAATGCTTAAACGCGATAACCACCGTAGTCAGCGTGCACCTGTCTTCGAACGTTTCAGGATTACCGATCGTGCTCGCCAGCTGTTACACGAACGAATGAAATCGGTCGTTGTCTCGATCCCCGTTCTTCTCTTAGGTATCAATAAATTTTAAGCGATATTTTTCTCGTCAAAGCGTCGAGTCTCGTTTCTTGGCTATGGTGTGTTCCTCGTGAGTGGTCGGTCTGATTTTCGCGATTTCAAGTATGGCGGATCGATCGGTGTACTTGGTCGCGGGCGACGAATTCGCCGTGGTGGAAGTGGAATTCGTGTCGTCTTTTGCGCTGCTTTTATTTTTAGAGCGAACGCGCCTCGACGACGACACAAGTTTCATTTTTTTCCTGCGTCGTTTATCTCGCCTCTTTGTTTCCCGCGAGGGTCGCGCCTCCCAGTTCGAGGGGGATGTGCTCAAGTCTCGTCTCTTCGTTTCCGAGCTGAATCGAGTACGATAACGATTGTTCGTTTATCATTCGAATTGTTTTCAAGGGTACGTTAAACGTCGATCGAACTATTAACGAGACTATATCTTATCCGTGGACCAAATGCAACCGATCGAACAACTGCTCGCTTAATGACCCGACGCCGCTTATCGTACCCGGCGCGTACACTGGTCGATTTTAATTGAAATTGCTCGATTAATTTATGGAGCTCGATTCTACTTTCGTAAACGACGAGTAGATGAATTTATTTAGGAATTTATTGATCGATTTACCTTGTACCCTCTAACGATACGCTGGTGGATTCGTCGACGAAGGCCGCAGGAAGATGATATAAACGACACGTTCCGCATAAAAGCTTGCGCATAATCTGTAAAGATAGACGAGATTATATGCGTCATTTTATTGAATCGAATAAAAGAAAAACTAAACAGAAGCGGTATTTCTGCAGTTTAGCGGCTTCTCTCAATTTCGATTATTTGACTAAATTTTCGACTCGGTCAAAATACTGTTTATCACAAACGGTTGTAAAAATTTTGATGGATATTTTGTATTTTTCAATCTATCGTAATCTTGCAAGAGACTTATATCACGATACCAGGATTAGTAGTTTACGACGCAAGTAATTCCCTTAAGCTTATCTTCCTTGAACCGAATCCTAGTCAAAATTTTCCTAAATTAGAAACTGTAGGAGAACAGTGTCATCCGCGTGTATATCCAAAACAGTGTACAAAATTTTACGTTTCTATTTCAAAGAATGGTTCATACAGGGTTGCTAGATTCCTATGCAGAAAACGGCTAAATTATTACATAATTCTGTTTACTCCAAAGATGACTTGAAACGTTGTACTAAAAGTAGCATGTTTAAGACCGATAATCGGTCGTTTATCGTCGTGGTCAAAATAGATTAAGGCCTGTAGATCCGAGGAATGGAGAAGGACAAGTGGAAATTAATATAAACCAAGATGATTTATTGACCGAGGGGCTCGAATTAATAAATATTCCATTCCCTGTAGCTTTGTACGATGTGCCTTGAACTCTTCTAGATCCTAAAATTCGTAAATATCGTACCTTCGTGATCAAAAAGGCTAAGAAGACTTGAATGATCACCAACGTGCTGGTCATTACATAGGCGACGATTACTATTCTAAGGAGAACAGGACTGACGACTTCGGCGCAGCCGTTCGTGTTTATGGTTCGTACGTCCTCGTTGAGGATCTCCGTGTGCTCGCACGGCACCATTGCTCTCAAATTGCAGCAACTGAAGGGAACACCGCGGTCCCTGTACTCCTCGTCGGACATGGGACTTTGGGCCGACATTTCCTCGCGTGACGCATAATCCACACCCTGGCGAAATAAACGGTCTTTTGTTATGCTTTTACGACACGATCGTTTCACGTTTTCTCACACCATTATACCGTGGTTACCCTCCTTGATATCGTGGATTCACCTGCCAGTCAAAGTGGAACCAGTCTGCGTAGGAAGAATGGCCGCAGCATTGAAAGATAAACTGTATCTCGTCGATGGCGCACTTGTAAGACACCGCGCTCGCGTACAAGCGCATCGAGCTGTTGAATATGCCGATCAGCGTGTCCTGCCTCACGCTTATGTGATATCCTATCGAGGCCAACGTGGCAGCGTTCATTATTGCGCATATCGCTATTATTACCAGCAGGCATCTTAATACTCGTTTTGTTTCCGCGCAGCAGCGTGGCACCTTGCGTCTGAAAGTTCGAGGCAAACGATTAGATCAGGATCAGCTGTCCAACGCTCGTTTGAAATGAAAAATAAAATCGTACTTACGCGCGTATGCTACGTACAGTTATCAGAGCAGTCGGTAAACCCAAGCTGACGTTCACCAATGTGAATATTACGGGTCGTAGACCGCCAGCGAATCGTATGATTTGCCATTCGGCGAATATCTCCAGGATCAGTATGAAGAATCGCTTAGCCTCGAAGATGGCCAGGGTGACAGCGACGCCGTAACCGAATCTCACTTCCCATCCGCAGTTGCACGGTAGCCTTGCATTCTTTTTAAATACCACCTTGTTACTCCGGCTGCTCTCGCTGCTCGACATTCAACGATAATTGCCGCTTTCTAAGATTACGTACTGCGTTCTGCGTTCAGTCGATCGTCCGTTTACCTGAAAGCATCTTCTGAGCATTTCTAATTCGACCTTTCGTTGGCAACCGTAGTCGCTGAGCCGAAGCGAACATATTTTTCCGAGGCTGATGCGCAATTAGTTAATTCGCGACCGCAATTGAAGTACGCAAGGCGTTCATTTCACGCGCTATTTCGTGGAAAGCTCGTAAACAAAATAAACAGGTTTAACGAGCCGAACTACGACGTTTCGCGTTCCGATAAAAAAATGAAAACAACGTCGAGTTTTCTGCATTATTGCACGGAAACTGTTTCGGCTAACTTTGGATACTGTCAACGTACCCAATTACGAAATAAATGCAATTATACAGCGAACAAACATCTAGTACCGCCACTTGACTATTTTCGGATGACCCGACAATAAGATTCAATTAACAGCGATCATTTAATTAAACGTTCGCGTTTGCTTCGTGGCGAGATAGACTAGCGAACGAAGAACTGATGCCGAACGTGTCTCGTTCGAAGAATGTTGGCGAGAAGAGTTCAAGGACAGCTACTATATGATCTTCGTCGAAGCGTTTGTGGAGTTCTGTGTCCGACGGAACACTCACCAGACGTCATGGCGCGAGAGATAAGGCAGCCTCCTCTAAAATTACAAAATCGCCGTGAGGTTTTACGCACTTTTACGGATTTTTGTAAACACTAACGAAAACGGTGTACGGCCGATGGGACATTGTCTTCGTTCCGAAACTAATTTCACTCGTAGGTGAATCGCAGTCATCGTCGATCGATGCACGAGAACGCTGCCTAATTAACAATTTAATACCATGAACGTGGGTACAGAAAATATTTGTATTTCCACGAATCAGTCAATTTATAATTACAAAAAATATATATTACAATGCAGTCTTAAAAATTAGTTTTTTCTTTACATATTTGTAGATTCGTTGTCTCCGCAGGTACTTATTAGAAAATTAAATTACCCTGCAATGCTACACCCACGCATAATCTCGTCGATAATTATATTATTATCAGATAGATATTGAATAACAC
Source organism: Colletes gigas (assembly GCF_013123115.1). NCBI lineage: Eukaryota > Metazoa > Arthropoda > Insecta > Hymenoptera > Colletidae > Colletes > Colletes gigas. Next base: position 333,574 of record NW_025106641.1, read on the forward strand.
AAACAGCTTTCTACATACTTTACAATCTATTGACAAACAGAGCATAAACGCACTTGATGAGAATTGCGAATAAATCGACGAAATGAGTGGAGAATGCATTGCTCCACTATAGTGCTTTAGTGGTAATGAACAAATTAATAATCAAGGAATTGGTTTGTAGGAGCATTGTTTATCATTAGTGCAGATTGTGCATACACTATTTTCTATCAAGTTCCAGGTTCGGAACTTGCGAATAAAAAAAATTACAAAAATTATCCTTAGTATTTTAATTGAGTTTCTTCGTTCCAGTAAAATACTAATTCTGAGTAAAAAAAGTAAAAAAATAGTTCGGTCCAGTCGGGGAATTTCCTTATATTACATCATTCGAAAAGTGTTTTGATAGCAAAGTTTGAAATGACTGGACCGAAAGCGTACTGCAGTTACTTGAATCATCACGATTTACATCGTGGTCGTTCGACCTCACATGTTTGCGCAAACAATTTGCATACACTTTCAGTGAATGAAGTACCGTAACATATTTTCGATTGCGTAATGCAACGAAATACATAAGGTAATTGCACCAGTAGTTAACATAAAAATTAGCATTATTAGCGTCGTTGCTTCTAAAGTAATATCGTTCGAGGATAATTCCTGGTTGGTACTTGACTCTGTCAAGGAAAAGTATCAAAGCTTGTTTCTACTACCAGTGCTTTTACCTTAGCTCGACTTCACGTCACGCAATAATTATATATTTTTACGTAAGAGTTTTTTATACCGTAGTTCCAGAACGCCAAGAACGGGAAATACTCCGTTAGATAAACAGCCAATCGCATTTGTCCATTGAAGTAGGCCCTGAAGAACCACGACCACCAAGACGTGGTCGGTAGCAAGTATTTGTGGGTCATCAGTTGAACATTGAACATGAATCTGCTGTACGGCGACATCTTCGACGTATCTGGAAGCATTAATTTTGCTCAGAATCGTGTAAAAACTTCAATTTTGATATCTTTGCAGCGCGACGCTTACCTATTTTTAACGAATGATTGTTATTGGTGGCACTCGTCGATGCCAATGTGAAGGTGAACGCCATGAAGGCGTCCGGATCTATGTAAGGATTCATCGGCCAGAGAGCTTCTATCAACGTGTGAGACATTTTATCGAAGTCTTTGTTGGTATTGGCAAGCGATGGAAGGAAAACTTTGTCGAGAAGCCGTCTGCAAAGAGCTCGCGTCTCTTGGACGTTTCCGGTGCAGATGTTGTATCTGAATAAAATACAATTAATCCTTGCATCAAAACCAACGTTTTCAGAAAAGTATTAAAACGACCACTGATTGTTCTAAAGGAAAAAGTTGAAACTGGCAACTGCATCCGTAGATAATCGTTTTAAAAAACGTGTAGTATAACTAGGATTAAGGAAATGTGTTAACAGGACATATCGTAGAATGCAAGGAAGAAATGTATTGATTCGTGTCGCAACGTAGAACGAAATTAACTTTAAGGGAAACGAACTTGTCTTCCATTCCCAGCATGCTGCCGACCACGCGCCAGAAATGAATCAGCCCCTCGAGTTCGTCGAAAGTGTTATTCACCCCGAGATAGTCGCCGCCGAGAAGGGTGAATCCTATGAATCCGAACTGCGTCAACGCCATGTCCAGTTGCGATATTCTGTTAAGACCAGCTTCCGAGCTTCTCTGAAACGCTACGCAATGCTTTTTCCTAACGATTTTCAGGGACTCCATGAACCTGCAACAACAGAAAATCTTTGTTAAGACCGAAGACAAGATTGACGATAAATCTGTTTACAAAAGTTTTGTTTGTAACAAAAGATCAAGGCCTCTAAACGATGAATTAACACCAAAACGATTTAACAATATTCTTTGATTTATCATTACCAGACTTAAACAAAATATTTTATAAAATAATATTATTTTGGTAACCATGAATAATCTCTACGGAATTAGTATAGGTTTAGAACGGTAGAGTAATACTAGGAAATGAGTCGTTTAAAGTGCCGTAAATCCAGCGACAAGAAGTGATCGGCAGGTCTTCAAAATGCTGTTTCTATTAATAGTAAAAAGCAATGAGAATAGAATCTATTTAAAGGAGGCGCTATTCTCAACGTATATCACGTTTCCGAGTAAGAAATCGGCTTAAGTATAGGCCGTACGCTGGGATGTTTTACTATTTATGTCTGCGTAGAATTTATGACGTGTTTTACCAGATTACCAAGCAACGTACACGGAAGAAAACAAGGATGGTAGCTAACCAGTGTGTACAATAACAATGATTCGCGTGAAAAACTTGATGCTTACTCTTTCTGCACACCGGGTCTTTTCTCGTACCAAACCCAAGTGTGAAGAATGGTGGACACGTATCTGCGAAACGCGGCGCACGTAGTACCGCTTTGTCTCGTGAAGATTAAAACATCTCTGACCGAGGGTATGGCGAACAAACATAACAGCCCGCTCAGTTTCGCGATCATCATGGTGAAAATATTATTGCTAAACATCCGCTGACCGAGGTGAAACTTTTCCTCGTCGAAGAAAGACGGCAATTCCGGACGGAGCCACTTGAAATCCATAAAAGTGTTTCCTCCTTCCTTGAGGAGTGTCTGGAACCTTGCATCCACGATACCTAAAATAAAAAACGCAAGGCGTCATAAACTGTACAAGACGAGGACGACGCGCTGGGACCCTGAAATTAAATTTAAAAAAAGAATATTTAGGGGTCGTTTCAAAGTCAATTTGAAGCGGAACCCTTATGCTTGACATCAGCAGCCAACCCAAATTGATCCCTAGTCATTTAGTCAATATCATCAAGTTTTTAGAGTCAGCATTTATTTTAATTCAAAGTCCTAACTCGTTCAGTATCCGGCAGTATCGGAGACTGTACGCTGATGCTACCTAGCGGTTTTTATTCCTACTTCGTGAATTCCTAACGGGTGGTGAAATTGTCAACACCTGGCGAATATGCAAGCCACCTACTTAAATCGCTTTCTATTTAAAAAATTGTCATTTTCGAGGAAATAATAGCACGTCGAAGGTAAATCTTGATTAATTATGGACACGTGAAAATAATAAACTACTCTGGTTCTTGGATAAACGCGCGATATTTCCTCTTGCCGAAAGAAAATTATACGGAGAAACACGTGTCAGAATGTTTGCATTCGCTTTGCCCCAAACGACATTCGAATCGCTTAAATTGAACGGGAGCCGCGTTCGCTAACGGAAACAATGCACACTGGCGAAAAATACGGACGTGTTTGGAATCGTGGGACAAGGTACGTAGATACACGAGACCTCGACCTCGAGCTCGAGTGGTTCGATACAGACGATTTCGGATCCATGGGATTCGACATAGACTTCCGATTAAAACGAATAGTTTCTATTTAGCATATTCTACCGATGATTTACGATCGTTAATGTCTTCTTAACTCGCTTCGAACTATTTGCCCTGCTCGTAAATGTGTGTAAGAGATCACCATACGTTTTTTCTGTGTCCGGCGACTATTTGAGCAAGTATAAAACAGAACGTAACAGTTGACTGTTTTGCAAGAAGCTAATCGTACGACTCGTAAATGAAAACTGTTCCCGCTGTCGGCGCTATACCTCGAATATCGTAAAAGTTTGTAAAAATGCTTTGTTTGGATATTGGGTATTTCTATGGTTAAAGAAATTGCGTTTGTTTCGCGACAGACTGTGCATAAAAAGTTATGAATGATATCATTGGACGTCTCACGTAATGATCTACAACGGTCGTTACGAACCGGGGGAATTTGTAAAACAAGCCCGTACAAGCGACACGCACGGCGCGGCGTGTGGGTGATCTTACGATTTGATACGACGAAATTCGTTTGGTATTCAGAGCCATCGAAAGTGGATACATCTGTGCAATGGACGCGACGGGAATAAACATACGACTGGATGCTCATAACGAGACACGATACGTCCAACGGTGTTAGATGCACCGCAGACACGACGGAAATAGATTGAGGCTGATTTCATGGAACGATCATTCGCAATGTAGCTACGAAAGTGACGAAGACCTCCAAGGATTCGTCCTTCGTCGAGAGAAATAGTTTCAATTAATTGTCGTTGCAAAGTTTCTGGTCGAAATTCGACGAAAGGCAACGGCCATTAATTTTCTACACACGCGTGCTGGAAAGTTAGATCATCCAGATTATGTCACCGACGTTCTTGCGTAAAAAATTAAAGCTGCTTTCACCCAGCTACATACGTTCCTATCGCTCTGTTCGTTTCATCCGATAGAATGTTCGATCGACGATAACAACCTGCAACAGAATTATCAATGATTCAGAATCTGTGTGTTTGCGATACACCTGTAACTCCTACTAATTCTATATGTATAAGGTCTATAATAATATAATACAGCCGCACATGGTGGTGCAACCAAAGTTAGAACCACAAGGAAAGTAAGTCGAGGCCGTGTGTTTCCATTCGCACTTTCATCGGGCGTTGCACGTTTAGAACCTATCTGCGATTCGCTGAGAAACGCGAAACGAGACGTTAAGTGACGCACGATGATAACCAACTGTACCAACGATGTTAACGCTTCAGATCCATTGTTCTGTTTAATCCGATTCCACTGTTAAAATCTGCTATTTTCACTCGAAAACAGAGACAGAACAAATATGGATTTACATTGTATATTGAGAATTTTACTGTACCGAATATGTATAATACAATATGTGTATCGTAAGAGGAATTTCTAGGCGTCGCTAAACCTTTTTGTAAACTTGTTTAACAACCTTGGAAGGAGCACCGAAGCGTTACGAAATTTTCACTTTTTTATCTGCACGGACACACACACACCTATAGCACGGTGAATAGGTTCCTAGGAAATGTCGTGTTGTGTGAAACCGTGTTGCAGGAGGGTTACCTGTACTATAGAATATATGTATAAGGTGTTCCTCGCAACCTGGTCGAACCATAGTGTTAAAAAAAATAGTCAAATTATTGTTTAAAACAATTTCCATCGAATCGAAGAAATCTAGTGTAAAAATGTTGTAATCGTACGACTGGACACGCTAAGTGGAGAAACTTGTTTATAAAGTGGATATTCGAGTTCACCGTATTTCACTCGGTAATTTCTTGGAACAGTGTCAACGATTTCAAGGATATAAAAATTCTTCTGAATTTTAAGCGAAAGGTCGCTTGAAATATTAACACTTTTATATAAAAAAAAGTGAGAAAGGATTTTGAACAAAATTATTTTTCATATTATTTATCTAATGATTTAAAGTAGATTTTTAGTTATTTACATAAAATGACGAACGGTCGTTATTACACATCCGTGAGAATCGGTCAAATGAGAATTAAAATGTTACATAAAGAATATGATAAAACAGTCGCGAGATAGCGAATATATATTTAGCATGACTTCATAAATCGTACCAGTATGAAACCCGTGTAATAATACGAATTAAAATGCATGACTTTTAGAAGAATCTCGGTTTAATCCCAATAACAATTGCAATATGTAAAATATTCTACAGTGAACCCATTTATATAAAAACGTAAATACGTAAAATAAGATTGCATTGTTAAATTTTTACATACTATTTGTTAAAATAGTATTTTATTTGAAGGTTAGCCCTGTTCAGCACTGTCGAAAGCGTCTAATAATTTAGCAAACGCATATTTATTTCTACGTTTATCGTGGAACGCATAGGTCTGTTTGTCAAGCAACAAAGTAGCGAGGGTAATCTGGGTCCGTTGAGGGGAAAAAAGTGCTTACTGGAGCATTAAACTTTGTAAAATGGACACTGACCTGCCAGATCCGCGTCCTCCTCTTCGTGGCTTTTAAACCGTTCGGTTCTCCTCATTTTTCCACAGAAAATCCTCAGGTTAGTTTCTACTACGAACAAATAACTGCCATCGAGTGCACTGCACCATGAACTGCCGAGGCTTCACTGTGAAAGCTACGTTGCTGGAAGGAATCGCTAAGCCCGTCAGACATCGGCACGATCAATACAAAAACTACTAGATTATCGCTGCACGAACGGAATTTGCCATGAGTAAAATGTCTCTGATCACGTTATCCCCAACTGATGGTGGTGCACAGCACAAGGGAAGGAAAGAAACTGGTTTCTATCGCACATCTTCGGAGAAAGGTAACGTCTCCTACCTTTCGCTTTACTCCTTCCTCCTTCCGATTCTTAACGTTGGCGTCCTTAATCTGTTAGACCTTGACATCGATTTGCACCAGACATAGAAACACTCAGAATTAGATCTCGAGAGCATCGCGTTTCAACAAGTCGTAACGTTCGAGATTTTCTTCCCGCCATTTGCGTACGTTTCCGTGCCTTGGATTTTATTTCCCGCCATTTATCTACATTTCTATGCCTTTGATTATTTTTCCCGCCATTTGCGTACATTTCTGTGCCTTGGATTTTATTTCCCGCCATTTCTGTACGTTTCTATGCCTTGGCTTATTTTTCCCGCCATTTCTGTACGTTTATATGCCTTGGATTATTTTTCCCGCCATTTTTGTACATTTCTGTGCCTCGGATTTTATTTCCCGCCATTTCTGTACGTTTTTGTGGCTTGGATTTTATTTCCCGCCATTTATCTACATTTCTATGCCTTGGATTATTTTTCCCGCCATTTGCGTACATTTCTGTGCCTTGGATTTTATTTCCCGCCATTTCTGTACGTGTCTGTGCCTTGTATTTTCTTTCCCGCCATTTCTGTACGTTTCTATCCCTTGGATTTTATTTCCCGCCATTTCTGTATATTTCTATGCCTTGGATGTCTTTTCCCGCCATTTCTGTACGTTTCTGTGGCTTCGATTATTTTTCCCGCCATTTCTGTACGTTTCTGTGCCTTGGATTTTATTTCCCACCATTTCTGTACGTTTCTGTGCCTTGTATTTTCTTTCCCGCCATTTCTGTACGTTTCTATGCCTTGTATTGATTATCCCGCCATTTCTGTACATTTCTGTGCCTTGGATGTTCTTTCCCGCCATTTCTGTACGTTTCTGTGCCTTGTATTTTCTTTCCCGCCATTTCTGTACGTTTCTGTGCCTTGGATATTTTTTCCCGCCATTTGTGTACGTTCCGTGCCTTGGATTTTCAACTTTTCACTTGGATTATGCTAAATAATTTGTTCACTGTCTCTACAATACCGCACAGTTCGAGTTGCGTTTCACAAGAAGCTACTAAAGAGTCGTTTAAAAGGTTACACATATCGTGCAAACAAGTACTGCAACGCACTCTAGGTGCAAATGCCGTTGGCACATACACATAAAGTAGCTTTCGATCATTACAGTCCACGGGGAAAATGCTTGTCGCCGTGTGAACTCGATTTCTCTTCGTGCTCGTAGACGACTTTCCTGTACCAAGTTTTCTACGTAAACATCGAAATGCAATCTAATGTGGATTTTCCTTCATTAAAGACTTTAAAACAGAATTAACAACGATAGAAGGACGCCCAGTGATGGGCTTATCTTTCGAGACAAAATTAGCACGTTTGAATTTAGAAAAGCATCTTTCACAGGTTAGGAATCACACGATCAACTCACAGAAGCACCCACTTTTGATTCTAAATAACAATTAGCAGTAGATCGTTGTCTCGCGACACAGAAAGTTTTGATCTATCGTCTACTGTTTTAAACGAAACGGTACTGATACAGATGTCTATTCAGAAGCCATCAAACGTTTATACGCACCCACTGTGTATTTACCGATAGAGCGAAAAAGCCCCATCGATCGGCGGAAATATTAGCCAAAATTTAGCCCGTAAACACCATGATTGCCAACAGAGTGCAGCATCTCCATCGTTTTGTCGGTGCAAGGGGAAGCATGTGGTGCTTTTTGTCGCGTTTCGTACGAGCGGAAAGGGAAAGTTTTTTGCTTGTACTCTTGCTTTCCGCGTTAAGGTCGTACGGATATCCTCGTCGTCGTGATGTCGATGCTCTGAGTGAAAGTAGCTACTAAATTTGCAACACCCACCGGCTGTGTTGGTTTGCTGTACACGTGTTGCATGTGCTTTTAATCGAACGGGAGTATCTAAATGCATTTCCTAATGCGTAAAGTTGCAATATTGGTCAACATCATCGATACACGTACCTTATAAAACAATTATTCGATAAGCTTTTTATTAACACGTTGACTGCCACGATGGTTGCAACTACTCCATTGAACTATCGATTATTTCCATTTGTTATGCTATAATTTGAAAAAATGTATAGCAGTGAACGTGTTAAACGAGTTACTTACGCGAGTTACGAGAGTAGCTTAAATATAGACGGAAATTTTCTTTAATTTACTTTATTCCTAAAGATAGATACAAAAATTGAATGTCTAAAGCTTAGGCAACTTAAAAATATCAGATTTATAAAAATTGTTGAGCTGTCTCAAGTTATTTTTGCACGAAATTTATACCTGACTTGTTGTTAACACGTAAAAACGTATTGTTTTTAATTGTATGGAACAGTTCGAGACTTAATTTTGTGTAGTAATTATTTTCTATTCCTATTACATACTTGAGTGATTTCAAAATCAAACTTGTGATTAAATTGATCTCTTATGCTTTACGAGTGCAGTGTTGTGTATCTGGTTTAAACATATTCGTTTTTTGTTCGTACATTCTTCTCTTTGGTTTGTCCAATTTACGATTTACTTAACTTTGTATCGTTTATTTCGTACGTAACGTTGCTGTGTTCTTTAACTTTGTTTATGTTCATTGATAGGTTTTTTCGATTGAAAGTTCTTTGGATTTCACGTGAAAGAGATTGCAATTAAAAAATAGTAATTTAACTGATATTATTGTATACCGTGTGCGTAAAAATGTACGTGTTTCTCTCGTTTGAAATAAAAATTTTCATGAAAAATACAATTATTATTTGATTCAAAGAGAAAAAAGGAAAAATGTTTGTACTGGTGAAAGAAGACGCCAGTTCGCGTAAGGCGACTCTGCGTAGATGTACTTGCTTATCCTGTACAATTCTAGAAAAATAAAGAACATCAGGCAAGCTTTGGAAAAACCATGTATTATAGAATAATAATAGATTACATTGTTCGTGGTAATAATGATATAATAAACCAGAATATACCTGACAATAATAATAAGAATCTAAAATAACGCGAATACTGAATACATATTATTAACAATAATGAGAGAGGAGGGACTTTGGGGATGTGTTGGCAAAGGAAGGGGCCAAGCCGCTCAGAACTGCGTTTCAAATAAAAGAAAATCAAAGGGAAAAAACTATTCGATAAAATTAATAAGATCTCTGAATCGATAACCTAACATGTTCGACGTCTTTTGTCACTTGAGCATTTAAAAATAATTGACTAAATAGCCCGAGAGGCGAAACGATTTCTGTCGCGTACACAAATCCGCTCCTCCTCTTCAAAAATACATACTATATTGTACGGAAAAAAAGATATCGTCTTTCGAATCGATAGAACAACAATAGAGGGGAGGGGAGGGAGGAAGAAAAAAAAAAAAGTACGAAGAATGACAATCGGCTGCATGTATTAAGACTTACTGCTAAAGTAATTACTGTAAATTGCTAACAAGCAACTTACTATTGTTTTTTAAAAAAAGCAACGCGTTCAAGGCGCTGATTCATATAAAATGTAACACCTTTTGAAAACTAATAAAATAGAGAATTTTCTTCGTATCCTCCAATCAAGCACGAAGCCCGTAATGCTTCGCTACGTGCTGCCTTGTATGTATTAAAAAAAAAGAAACATGAGAAACTCCTATGTACGTGTATGTAATACGTATGTATATACGTGTGGCGTATCCGCCCGCAAAACGCGAAAACGTTTCATTGCCATAAAGTTGTTCGTAGGTATGCGATAAGTTTTACGAGACGAACGACCGTGTCTTTCTTTCCTTTTCTTTCCACGCAGCGCTGATGAGCAAAAGAGCAAAGGAGTTAAAAAAGAAAGGGTGGGGTGGGGCGGGGTCGAATACATTTTCTTTTTTCACCCGAGAGCCAGCTCGTTTTGGGAATTGTTCGTTACTTTCCAGGACATCTGGAAACGATTTGATCGCACTTTGGTCTTGCGGATTGGTCCTTTCCCACCGGCGCCAAGTATCGATAATAACTAATTTATTCACGAGCTGAGATCTTAATCTTACTAACGAAAGCACCTCGAATACACTAAACAAGAAGATAAGAGAGAGAGAGAGAGAGAAAAAAAAAAACAATTACGAGTAACGTCTTAAAAAGTCGGGAGAACAAAAACGGGTATTGAGGTTATACATAATTGGCTCAGTTGCATGGACAGATCACACTGACATTTGTATCGTTTGCTTTTTCTTTTTTTGTTGTTTTTATCGTTTTTCCATTATTTACCGACTGTAAACGATTCACGGGGGTATATTGTTTTTTAAAATATTAAAGCATGCAATTCACGTTGTGAGAACACACGGCACGACACTGGTCTAACAATGCTAAATAAAATCGATAGGACGATGTCGTTTTTTTTTTTTTCGTAGCAGCGATGCTTTGTGTTTCGTTTAGTATGCGAAACGGCACGTCGAATTTACAGAAGCCTCGTGGTTAATTCGATACTACTAACTCACCGCCGTGATATTCGTGCACGGCGCGGAACTAAGCCAAGTTTATTAATTGACCGATACAAATCTCTATTATCCTAAACCAATGACAAAATGGACAATTACTTTTTTTTCTTTTTCGTTTTTGTGAATCGTCGAAAGCCTCTTAGGCAAGCTGAAAAGCCGCGGTGTAACAGCACGCGTGATTCGATGAAAAAAAGCTGGTCAATCGATAAATTGTTCGTGTAACGTTTCTCCATTCATCGTTTTACATGATTTGTGAAGATTTGGCAGCAGCCCTGTGTTTTGTTTGCAACTAACAAACTATGGCATACGTTAGAATGCGGCGTTAGAATCGACAAGTTTACCGAGCGAACAAACTTGCCTTTGTTTTTTCGTTAGCCTTAAAACGCGTACTCCGTGTCCACTTTTATGCACGAGATCTTATACGAGCGTAAAAAATAAAGTAGAAAGAGGGGAGGTGGGGGGAAAATAGAAGAAAAAAAAAAGAAAAGAAATGTTCTCGTAAGGAAGCACCGGCGCATAAACGTGGACTCTCGAGCACGATTCTTAAAAGTTACACTGAAAATCTAATACGTACTATGAACCACGATATAATTCTCTATAATTTGCGCCACTCGGTATAATTCCAATAGGTAATTCCTTTAACTGTTTTGTAGGAAGTAAGTAGGTAAGTACGCGATGACCAGTCGTTGCTTCATCGTGAAACTGTCTCCTTGGGTTAACCTACGGGAACGACTGAATATTTTGCGTCAACTTACTCGTATGTTTCTCGGATTCAAGACATACCGATTGGTTTTTCTTTTTCTGTAAACAGCAGATTCGAAACTGTACCATTCCGGACGTATATCTACACAAATCGAAAACACTGTGTTGTAATTTATTTTCGTGAATCCAGCCTTTAGGAACGTTGATGGTGTCCCGAAGTCTTGTTTGAACGGCATATCATTAGTATGTAGTTAAATGTCAGTTAATTTCACTTTAAGATCGTCGATATGCATTACCGGAAGCAACAATCGTTTGACGGAGCTCGACAAGCATATATGCTTGTAGCTTGTAACCAAGTACAAAGATCATTATCACGGAATACCCGTTGTACTTATTTAGGGTTTGACAATTATTCTGTTGAAAAATCTAATGGTAAGATATCTCGTTACGAGTTTCTCTAAATCGTTCGTCCGTGAACATCCAGAGAAAATACATATTATTATCACTTCCATCAACGGTTAAATTAATGGGTTCTGTTACTTGAATAACTCTCACTATGATCCGTCTTGTCGAAATTATGCGAAGGAAGACGAATGGATTCGTCGGAAAACTAAACGGCGTTAACAAAAGCACGTCCTGATATTTTGGTACAATTATTCTCAGATGTATCGTGGATCGAGATGTATCGAGTCCCCCTCTTAGCGTCTGCATCATCTTGACTTTTTTTTTTATTGGTTAACGTTCTATCTATTTACACTGATGCCCCATTGGTTCGAGCTAGTAATTCTTACTAGCTATGAACTAGGCTATCACGAGAGCACGGAGCTAACTTCGGTAGCTTCTTTGCAGTCTTGAATAGATATTTGAGCTAATTCGTTCATCACCTCTTCGTGAGTAATCGAGTCCGATTTTTTCAATATCGTGTATCCCTGTTGAGGTTCTTCGTTCTCGCCGTTCGTTTTGGCATTAACCTTGGCCTGTCCGTTTGATTTTCGCTTGCCTGATGTTTCTTCGCCAGACATACCAGGATGAATTTTGAAAACACTTTTTATAATGCTGTTTACCGTTGTCTGAGAACGTTTCGGGCTATCGTTCTTTTGATCGGAAACAAATCTGATACGAATCGTTCTGTTATTTTCCGTACTCTCTTTATGCTTGTTCCCTTTCATTGCCATACCCTTCGATTTCGGATACTTTGGTTCGGATGTATTTTGACCGTTCGGAACGTCTGTATGTTTAATTTCTTGTACTTTGTCCGCCGAGAGCGATACATCTTCGGGAGAATTCGGCGAGTCTCGTCCAGCGATCGTTAACGCGGAGCCTAAAGCGTGAGTATCGTTTGGTATTTTGGACGATTCGAGTGCCACGCCCTCGGAATCGTTATTCTTTTTCACTTCTTCATCCAAATCTGTGACTTGCACGTTTTTCGTCTCTTCGACGGAACCTTTATCCGCGAGTACCTTACTATCTATAAACGCGTGATGATTCGCATCTTGTCGATTATTCGTTGGTAATTCTCGTTGTAAAACTTTAACCGGACTCTTCGGTTTTGTGCCGTTGTCGGAATGGTCTTTTTTTTGGCAATTTGTACAGGAAGATTGCTTGGAATGGGTCGGTGAATTTACTTGCCTCTTACTCGCGTTGTTCTTCTGAGCAAAACCCATATGCGGTCTACCTAGTCTTTGAAGATTAATTTGTGACGTGACGCGAAACGACATTGTCGGCTCGCAATAGAGTATCGGGTCTACGCGTTTTGAATGTTTTTGCTTTTGTTGCGGTTGCATCCTGTGTATTGTATTGTCCATTCGTTGTTGGTAAGCGATATGCGGTTGGAAAGGTGTTGCTAAATTTGTATTTATAGTCGGATTGAAGTTCACGTTTGCGGGTGGACCGTAATGAAGATTGAGGTTAGGATGCACGTACGAATCCACGGAGCTATATAGAGTGTCCATTCGTCGCGGTAACACATGGCACTCTCGAACCGTACACGCAGGGCAGTTTTGTTGATGCATACTCTGAACCATGTTTTCTCTACTGCGATCCATGTCGTTGTAACGATCTTGCGTAATTCGAGGACCAATTCCACGAAATACTTGCGGCACTATTTGCGCAGACTGATACATTTGATCGTTTTGGGGAATCACTTGGGTCTGAGATTGATGACCGTAACTTTCGTAAAGTATACCTCTGTTACTCATTACCCTACCATAAGCTAGACTGGTATAATATTGTGGAGGTTGCGACGTGTACTCTTGTTGCTGATGATCTTGATATTGAGGATACTGAGGAACAGGTGGTTTCGCGTCGATCCAAGTTTCTTGTTGAGGAAGGGATTGCTCTGAATCTCGTTTAGCTTGTACCGCATTCCAAACATCCTTTAGCTCACCGGTGATATCTCGATCCTTTAGTATTGTATATTGTCTTGTAAAAATCACTCCTGTGTTCTCAGTTTCCACAAAGTCTAATAAATGTTCTATTAAACAGGAACGCTTCTGTAACAAAATTCAAGCCATACGAATAGTTAGTTTTCGTAAGAAACATGTAAATATTACAATTCCGTATCTAAAATACCTTTGGATCTGTAGCATTTTTGCCATTAATCTGAAGATATTCTGGATTAGTCATTACTGCAAAAACAACAGCATCTGCTTTTGTACGTGGTGGTCGTACCCTCATCCCTCCATAAAGCGGTACAGGAATAGAGGGGTTTACTGGCATTGTAATCTTTTCCCAGGATAAAACATTTACATAACACGGGACTCCACAACCCTAAAATAAAAAAAAAATATTTCATTTTTAACTTTGACTTTGAAAAATATGCTCGTTTTTTTCTCTATAGTTTCTATAACCAGGATCTACCTGTATAAAGTCTTGTATGCACATATGAGGCTGAGGAGGATTTTTAAAGAGACGTGCACCATTGCGCTTCATTCTTGTTGCTCCACCTTCAGTCATTTCGTAACTGAAAATACATTTATTCTGATGTTTTGCATCGCACATTGACGATAAAGTTTCGTACTTGCAAATACAATAATATGTATATGCAGATACACGTTTTACGTACAGTTTGCATTTAAATTGACATACAGAAGTTACACAAAAACAACACTCGATAATAAAAATAGTACTTGGTTATTATTATTTAAAAATCGTTTATTTATTTGAATTTACTTCGTTATATGTTGCGAACGATAAAGCCTTACCTCGAAAATAAATATGAACAGCACGTTTGTAAGTTTCGGTAAAACGGGGAACGAATAATCAGTTACAGAATATCAGTAGTTGTGTAGTAACCATTACAATACGACTGTGAATAGGAGCGATAGAAGGGGAGGCTGAAAATTCGTAACAACAAATGTGGCGGAGTAAATGCGTCAAATCGCATGCTGGCACTTTTTAAACGTACGGGTACGCTTGCGAAATGGAAAGAAGGGAATTTTTTAATCGGGGGCCACCGCGTGTAAATTTCTTTTACAGAAGTTTAGTATAGAAACGGAACAATTTTTACGATCTCCCAGACGCATTAGAGCCCTCTCGCTTCTCGACCATTGTAGATTGTCAATATAACCTCAAAATTCTACGAGTTTACGTACTAAATACACCAACGAGTATAAACGAAGCGATTATTTTCGTAATGTAATACATTGTCGAGACGATATGTAATCCTCTATTACGTAAACTCACCCCGCGGTGCTGTTTCACGCGTAAAAACACTCAAACAAACAGAGACACGACACGATACATTATCGGGCAGCTTCGGTGGAAAAGATCCATCGCTCCTTTTGTTTATTATTTTTCCGGAGTCTGCGCGATTAAATTGACCACGGGCGCTGTATTACCTTACGCGTACAGATCACGAACTAAAATGTCTAAGATGGCTGAAAACGGAAATCATGCTTGATGGAGGTACGTATGCACTAATGTGAAGTGGGCTGAAAATTCCCTAGATAAAATTTCATCATTACGTGGAATATTATTTTTATCAATAAAACTAAAGGGAAATCGTATTTGATTGCAATATGCCAAATCCAATTAGTTATTAATGCAGCATAGATCGTTAAATAAAATTAAATCGAATAAATAGTGATCGATAAGTGTGACGAGGAATAATTGGCGGGATGTTGAGAATTGGCGGGATATGGCTGTGAATGTGCATCGTGGAATTTGCTTTTCGAAAAACACCATTCTAAGAAAACAGTGAAAATGATCATTGTCATTGATCGTTCGGAACAACGTAACAATCGTTAGTCTTATTGTTAATTAATTATATGATTAATAGTGCATCATTATTGTCTCTCCAGACGGTGATCATCGAAGGAGATATTTACATAATTTCAGTAATAAATAGCAATTTATTTATATTTAGTTGGAATCCCTCGATAATATTCTTTTTTTATTTATTACAGTAGAGAAATTAGGAAGTCAATATTGAAGGAATCATCATTAGTCATTGTGGTATGTGCACATTTACGAGTTTTTATTTTTTTTGTTTAATTTACACTTTACCGTGACATTTATAACATGTTATTATTTTCATGGGTTTTGTATCGACGTGATATCTACCAATTGTATCTGTATTTCGAACGTTTTTACCGTAGCACGATAATACGTATCAAACACTGCTTCGAAAAGTAAAAAGTACATATGTACATATGTATATCGTTACACATATTACATTTCCAGTTATATTTATTTTCATATTTTGTGTATTCGTATATCTGTTTGCTTTTGCTGGAAACTCGTGTATTTTCGTTTCGCAATTTAGCAGAGCAAAAATAAAAGTGTTATAAAACGTTTATCTCGTAATGTTAAATAACAACAATCATTCCAGAGTAATTATTCTTTTTGTGCAATAATCGTCCCGTTTAATTTCATCTTTATCGCAGTAAAAAGTTGAAGGTAAGTAACGTACAAATAAACAACGGTCCTCCCTAACCTATTCGACATTTATAGAAACGATTATCTCTCTACGAAAAAGAAGGTTCTTCTACAGTAGAATCTCGATTTCAATTTAATAAGAAAGATAGGAATCTATTAGTTATGGCCCTTACTTTATTTCTCGTAAATCGTCAATTTCTAACCAATGACCAGGTTTTCTTTCTCAAACAGAAGACGAAATACTGGTTCATTACATTATATTATTCGAACGTAATATATTTTCATAGAACAGAAATTCTTGTACACGTATTTTTGGTATGTTTTCAAATCTATTTATAACATTTAGATTAGTTTTCTGAAATAATATAGTGATATTCATCGGTAAATGAGAGTGTTCTATTATCCGTAATGGCATGTCACTCTATTATTTAGTTCGATCAATGGAAGTTCCATTGTTACATTGTCTCGACGCATAAAGAATTTCGTTAAGAAGCTGACGAGCCGAGGTTTCGTAAGCGACCATTAGATTTGCACGCACGCCTCCCTATCATTACATCGCATTAGTTGGAGCAATTAGTGGAATAATAATCAGAAGGCTGTTTCGAATAAGTTATCGTTAGTTTATTCGCCGAAGACGATCCTTTCGATCGTTAGTGGCGCCACTTGTGCACGGTGCACCACCGTGTACGTGGCGTATCGGAAGAACATCGATGGGGCCCCTCTTGAATCCACCGTATCATTATGACGCCTTGCAGGCAACTATCGATCCCGATCGATGATATTAATAGTCGCTAACTACAGTCTTCCACGCCGCTCGCGTTCTACAGCGTGTTTCATGTGCCTGGCCGGAACCGTTTTTTCGTCTTGGTGCATCAATGCCGTCGCTTCACAAGACCACGGAATCGCTGTTCGCGTTTCTCGCTGTTCGTTCACGATAATCGAGCCGTAAATAAATTTGCAGGTAATAAGAAAGAGGGAGGAAAAGTTTCCGAGCTTCCGTAATAAATTACAGGCTTCGCAGGTCGCGTACTGCTGGCAATTACGATCGTAGAAATTTAGACTCGTACGATCGCGACAAGTATTTCGATATTTACAGTTCACAGAGCATCTCTTTATCCTGTCATTAGTCTTTAATTAGTGGTCGAAGATCGTACGAAGCTAATCGTTCGAATATTTCCGATTCGAGTAAGTAATTAAGGTTAGGCTTAAAGGCAGTCGTTTAGCTGCACCTCGCGTTTACGCAATATCGTTTTATCGTACATATAATTAGGTTAGGTTCGAACGTTGACTATCTGTCTAGATTTTTCTCGGTACGGCAAATGGCATGAAACGAAGAATAGAACAAAAAGTGTGAATGTTTCTTCGATCTGTGTAATAAAGTCGTCGATAGTAATCATTAATATTAGTCTGTGGTCAGATGGCAGGACAAGATATATCATGTTTTCGTAATTTTTCAGCGCCAATGTGCATTAACGTTCACGGAGGTGCATTGGGAACAACGGGATCGTGTAACAAGGTGTTTTTCGTACGTGGATGGGGGTGGACAGGGCTGTGTGGACGTTTGGGATTTTGCGCGCCAAAAGTGATAGCTGTAACTTTGGAAAGTGCACATCTTCGCAACTAAGCTTCGGATCGTGAAACGGTAAGCGACTTTTCGATTAATATTTACAGGAGGAATTAGTTCTGATCAAAGCCCTCTTGTTTGGACAAGAGGATACAATTGTTTCTACGAATTAAGCAGCATAATATTTGGGTTGGGTGAAAGATGGAGGTTATCATGGGGGAATCATAATTATTTCGTATAAAAGTGTCTGCGGAGGTTGGCGGAATTTCGAAATTTTTGGTATTTTGTGGAAAAACGTGATCGTCGGTACGAGCGGAATGCAACGGAATCCTCTTTTCTGTTCCTCTTTGTTGCGCAGAAAATTGAAGTCGCGGTGCGCGAGAGAAGCGTTAACAGGCGGGAGACGTGCGAACGTAACGCGAAGTCGCGATAGGGGCAGCGATTCGACGAGACGATCGGTGCCCCGTAAGAAGTCTGTAATGCGAAATAATGGGTATCCACCCACTCGATGAAAATTACACGAGACGTGGTTCTCGATCCACCGTCTCCCCCCTACTTTCTCCATTGGCCCCATCCACCCGTGGGCCACGTACGCACGCTGGAAAATAAAACGAGAACCGATTCGCGGCGCGCGTACGGAACCGCTCGCCGACGTTCGGGGATAATTGTTTAGCAGGCGCGAACACTGTAATTAAAACCGAAGATGATGCAGATAGGATATATCGGGGGCGCGTCTGTCTATCGTGCAAGATGACGCTAACCGGTTACAGGTGGCGGTTCGCGCGTCTGCTCCTCGTTAGAGACGAACGCGTTTCAGATCGGTACCGATAACAACGTTTCGAATAAAGAATAACAACAAAATGTCAAGTATACGAACGATATGTTTATTGGATGAAAAATTCGTCCTCCGATAAATCCTATAGGATTCTCACGCAATAATATACGAATATTTAAGGGTCGTTCCAAGTACTCGAGCACTTATAAAATATTAAATTATTTTAAGAGTGCCAGCCATAGGTGAAACCCCTGGATCGGACCAGGTGCATCGAGCATCGTGCACGGCAGCCCCGCTGGCTCGTCTGGTCGTTTAAACGAGCCATTGGCTGGGACTCCTTATGAAAATTAATTGACATATCGATCGGCGTCGATGCGCGCGCGTTCGTGCAGTCATCGTCGTGGCTTCGTTCCGGTTGCCCGTGTACCCGAACAGAAAAAGAAGGTACGAAAGAGTTTAACAGAAAAATGGAACGTCGTGAATTAATACAATAATGAAATAGCCTCGAGGAACACTTTGCGGCGTCGATATATGTGTAACGCGACCTTTAATCGCCGTATGAAATCAACGGAACGAGCATCGATGCAACGCGACGTTATGTTTCCGTGACACGAGGTAGACCGATTGCCATAAAAGTCGAACCCAACCGTTGTAATTAATTCACACCTACGGACGGTACGCGGCGAATCTTTTTTTCATTCGTATCGATGTCGTGGTCGGAAATTGATATAAAACTTGCATTCGTTCGTTCGGTCGAATTAAATGTATTATTTTACGGAATCGAGCTCATTTTCCGATTCTTTACGATCGTTACGATTATTTTGTCGCGTCGAGCGTGGCGTCCGTTGAGCCTAGTGGGATTCGAGCTTGATAAAAAATGGTGATCTCGCGCGCGCGCGAACTCGCAGCGTCCCACACTCGATCTCGTTCGCATTGTTTATCGCGTTTCGTGCCGCCTCGCCACGGACGAATATGTCGGGCATGCTTGGCCACGATTAGGAAGGATGACACGGATAATATAATAACGAAAAAAAAAAGCCACCCGGGTATAAAAATAAATGGCCGTGGGGGGAGGTGAACGAAGAGAACCCGACGTGCCACACGCAGAGACCACGCGAGACGTGTTTATAGTAATGAGCCTTGTCGTTATTTGTCCAGCGAAAGGGATTTATCGAGATACCTCGTGAGATCTTGTTGCTCGATCTTCTTCTTCTTCTCCTTCGTCGTCGTCGTCTTCTTCTTCTTCCCCACCCCCACCTCCCTCGATGTCTCCTTATTTTCTCTTCGTCGCTTGCTTTCTTTCCACCCGTTCCCGTCTTTCTGTTCGTTTTAACCACGCTGTGAAATTTTACGCGACTCGAAAATTTCGAATTCTTTCATCGAATCGGAAACGGGGCGAATTCGGTTGGCCAAACGATTAAAGAGCCCGGTTCGCGTTTTCTGAATTGCCAGTTCCCCCCGAGAGCGACAAATCATCGGAATCGTCACGCATTAAGAGCGTATTACAGTGATTGGAAAGTGATAACCGTAATAACCACGCTACAGAATACCCGATGTGTGTCGGCCGAAGGAGGCGTCGACCGATCAGAGAATCAGCTTTAAATCGCCGATAATTTCTTTCCCCGTCCTTGTCTGCCAGCTAGAGGGACGTGCCGTGGGTATCGAGTACCAGGTACCGGGTGATCGGCTCGTAAAATTTTCTGACAACCAAATTATCCAAATGCAAACCGCCCGTTCTTGACCTTAACGAACCGTGACTGCATCCCCTCGAACGACACTTGCGAAAACATCTTCTGTAAATTGAAAAATTACAGGCCGAA
The DNA here is from genome assembly GCF_013123115.1 of Colletes gigas. NCBI lineage: Eukaryota > Metazoa > Arthropoda > Insecta > Hymenoptera > Colletidae > Colletes > Colletes gigas. Next base: position 353,854 of record NW_025106641.1, read on the forward strand.
CGATGTTTCATCGAGATAAACAAACACGGCTGTAAGTGACGCGGCTGTGGGCCACAAAATGGAAATATTATAAATCACGAGCTTTAATATCACAATTGAAAGAAATACTGAAATATATTTTCGAGGATTCTAACCTCGAAAAGAATCCAATATGGCGTTCAGTGCAGAGATCACGCCCTCTACATCTTTGCTCGAAACAAGGTTAGGTACGCGAGTTTCGTGCGCAAACGACCAACGATTCGTAAATAAATCGTAAGAAATCCGATTCCTTAGGAGTAGAGAGTCTTTAGAAGAGTTAGGAACTTGGATTCGATCGCGTTGGATGGACGGAATAAAATTCACGTTACTGGATACATCGACCTGTTGCAACTTCCGCGTGGAGCGATACAAATCACCGGAATTGTCGCACATTACGGGCGTATTACAGTGATTCGTTGGGAGATAGCCTTAATAACGAGGCAACAAAGTACATGTGTACAGGGACCGGGGCGGGGAGGCGTCGACCGTGCAGAAAATCATCTTTAAACCGCCGATAATTTCTTCGTTCGTCCTTTCTCTGGCCCGTCGGGGACGTGGGACGACGCAGGGAGACGGAGGAGGAGGTGGAGGAGGAGGAGGAGGAGGATAGAGGTAAAGAAGAAAGAAAGGTGCCGTAAGTATATCGCCAGGCAAGAGGGTCACGAGCCTGGGCTCGTTCTGGGCCCCGGCACGGTGTGATCTTATTATACCGCGAACCGATGATGACCGTGTTTAGGTGTTGGCTTGCCAGATTTAAGAATACACCGGGGCCCCTTCTGCGTCGACGATTATGGTAACGAGGCCTCTTTAGTCACGTTGACGTACACCTTATTCGCGCGCTCGCGCAACACGCTTTTGCACGGGCTTTGCGTATGTGCGCCGTTGTATACCGGTTCCGAGTGGTTCGCTACGAAGCCTCCTTATTGAAACTTTGTGGTTACCACGATGGCGGCTGTTGCCTCGGGAACTGTCAAAAAGCGTTAGACACGGCTAGCGACGCGTTCCACGGAGGCTGTTCGAGCTCGCGAGCTTGCGGAAATTTCGGGGAAAATCACAGAGATCGTTATCCGATAGGAGACTCTCGAAATCCTCCACGACTATGATACGAGAGTCGATCAACAGCTCCAACAACGAGCAACGAATGATATCAAAATATCGACCTTTTTGATCGTGAAAAATTCAGTTTCTACCGGGGATCGAAGGCATCGATTTAGCAAAGGGTGTCGCGTGTCCGTTTGCTCGTCAGGATAAATTAAAAAAATTGATTCGCAAGGGGGCACGCTGGTGGCTTCGCGAAAACGATGGGAGCCTCTGGTAATTATCGGTGCAACCAGAGACAGCCGGAGGAAAATATTCCAAATTAACTTACTTCCCCGTGAAGCGACATTACTCGCGAAAAGCAAATTCGATATCAAAGTCTCTTGGAATTAATTAAACCGTAATTAAGTTTCCTGAATGGAAAATTTTAATAATTTCATGTACAGATGTCGTGGAACTCCACAGCAACCGAATAACCAATATGGCGGCCATTGCTCTCGCTGTGAAAACGTATACGTATATATAAATATGTAATCCCTATAACAAATGAACCTATATCGTTATTCTTGATAAAACAGCGTAGACGGAGGTGTCGTGGGATTTCTCACGAATTGTCCAGGTACCAGTTGCCGTGGGGTTGGCGTCGATCAGGGTTGAGGGAGGTGTTCGACGAAGTTGCAGGTACGCGCAGACGCGTTAATGGCCGCGAGAGTCGAGGCTTCGATGTCATTTCTTGTTTGCGATGTGTTGTTGCTGGTGTGAGATATATCGGTCCTAATGACAGGCCGCGTCGTGCCGCCTGGCCGGGGGAACCCCACACACCGAACCGTCTCTTTCCACTCCGCGTACATACGTCGAATCCTCTTTTTCCCGTGGCGCGCTGCCGCTGCTTTTCGTCGCTTTTCACCGTCACCGCCTTCGTTTGTCTTTCTCGTATCGCTACGGGGTGTCCCGTTTCGATCGATCCACCGGCAGCTTCAAAGAACCCGAGGGGCGGAAGAAGCGCCCTTGGCTGCCATTTTACGAGGATAACGTAAATAGAAAAAAAACAGGATAATTTCGAAAAGACGTAACGAGAACGTCGACGATCGAAGGAATAGCGCATGGGCGTTTATAATTTATTTTTCGAGAGAGAAACGTTGACAAAATCGGTTAGCTTTGCCCCGGAGAGCGGGCAAGAAGGATCACCGCGAAAGATCGTATATCGCGTTCGGGCGAGCAAAGGTGGTGGGTTTCCTCGCGCGGGGCAACAAACCACAACGCCCGGGCTGTTGCCATTTTCCAAGGTGGCTGCTTTATTATCGGCACGGGGCCTTAAATCTCGTAGGCGCTCGTAGGCCGTGCTCGTCGAAGCCTCCTCCGTGGCAGTCGAGTTGTTGCCGGCTATAATACATTATGCCTACCTAAGGCTGTTAGTGGCCACCTCGTGCTGGCGCGTTAAGTTATTAGAGAATCAATTACTCCTCGCTATTGTTTATGACGGCCCAAGGGTCTGACGTGCCTCGTCGGTCCCCTCGCCGTCCCGGGGCCTGCGTGCCCCCTCCCTCCCTCTGTCCCCCTTTTTTCCACCATTCCTCGTTCCCGTTTCTGCCTCTCTCTCTCTCTCTCTCTCTCTCTCTTTCTCTTTCTCTTTCTCCCCTCCCTCCCCCCCATCGTGCCTTCCTTTCTCCGCGGCCGTTCATCGTACTGTCGGCGCTCCTACGGCCGTCTAAACAGGCCTCGTTTGCGGCCCGCGTCGTCCTACGAACGAGTTAACATCGCCAGGATCTGTTCTGCTAACGAACGATCGTCGATCACGCTTCGTTTCCGCGACGATCGTCGTACGCTCGGTCCCTCCAGAACCTGCCATCGGTGACGGGCTACGAACTTGCTCGATCGATTCTGTGTGCCGAAGTGATCGTGGTATTTGCAAATATTTCATGAAATTTTTCGAATCGGTATCGATCGCAAATCATCAGACGCGAGACATAATATAATGGTGAAACATATTTTCCCAAGAATTTTATCACCATTTACAACGGGTTCATTGTCCGTGACCCGTATATAGATCACGAGAGGGATGAATCGCTCCAAAAACTTTGACGATCCATGATAGTCGACTTGCTCGTAGACTTTTTGGAACGAAACACGAGAAATGAAGGGTCGAGATCATAATTTTTCATAAAGTTCGCCGGGTAACTATCGGGAAAAGTGTCTCGCGATCGTGGACAGCGTACGAAGAGGCGGATCGAGGGCTGTTGGAGCGAAAAGACGATGGCCTGCGATGGGTGGTCGATCGTGCATGAATGTTTCATGGCTCCTAACTATCCACGAAACATGATCGATGGCCGGTTAGCACTCCACTCGCCTGGTCCTTACGGCCGGGGCCCTGTCTTCGTGCGTGCGCGTGATTACACAGCCGCCTGTATACGTGTCCCTGCGGTGTGGTTGCACGAGGCGTAGTTCATAAATACGCCGCCATTTGGCAGTAAATCTTGGTAGCCACCGAGAGCGGCCGAAGGTGGTCTCTCTCGTCCTCGTCGTTTCTCCGCGGCGTTCTTCGTTGTTAATTACCGTGTTTTAACACCTAGCCCCCACACCAGTTTCGCCCGTGAGGTCCGCTTCTGCCTCCTCCCTTTTTGCTCTTTCCCCGTCCCTCCGGGATACGCGACCAGGGCCGTCTTCTAGGAGCTTCCACGCGATACACTTTTCCCTTCTCGCAACACATTTACCTCTACTCAAAGAGACTTCAAAAAGCTCGGTGACGCCTGGAAGTCGTTGGCCATTTTGTTCGTCCATCTTGGAAAATACAATTTTTCGAAACATTCAGTCGTTTTTAATCGAAATCTAGACATTGGTGACTCCGTTGCAAGTACCCCTAACGCAGTTGCAAGAACAGAGATGTATCGTTAAAGAAAGAGTAGTAAATTCTTTGATCGCCAAAGAGTCTTTCGTCTTCTAGACTTAACGAGCACTAAACCGATGACCTTGACACGTTCCAAGGCCGATGTCATTGAACTATCCACAATTTAGGAAGCCCATGACGCAGACAATAGGGTACAAGGAAGCAATAAAGAATACCATTAGTGTCCGTGTCCATGTCCGTGTCCGTGTCTGATTTCATCGGAAGAAAATATCTCTGTCCATAGTATTTTAATCGATACGGCAGTCAATAGCTGCTTACCTGTTCGAAATGCTTGGTACCTAGCGAGGCACGATCCTGTTTCGATTTAACCGCGCGAAGATTGATTTACAAATAACAAACGTTGAGCTCCACGGTCGATAGGCGAGCACGGTTGGTTCGCTGTACGTTTTCTTGATTACCGAGAACAGGTAGGGAGAACAATCGATCAGCGTATCGATCACGAAATGCTCTGGCCGGCCCTGAGGCGACGAAATCACTCGTCCCAGGAGCGACCGCGCCCAATGGGAGCTCGAGTTTCAGCATTTTTCGAAGCAGCCTGTCGGCCCTCCGTTAATTATACATTTGCCAGATATTACTGCTACCAGTTCCTCGTAAATCCCTTCCAGAACTAACGACGAATCTCTCCTTTCGAGTCGAGTCCGTCAAACGCAACGATACACAACGACGAGTCCGACTCGTCGTACTTTGACGTGGCTACACCGATCACAAAGTCTCGTGTATCGAAAGAAATCTGTTCTCTTTTACGAGCGGAACGAACAAGTTGTATAAAATCCCGACGAGAAAGCAGCCCCGATAGCGTGGCCGCCGGTTGGTATTTATCAAGGCCGAGGCCCCCAACGTCTTGTTAGCTATATGCAAGATATTTGCAATGGCTCCAGGGGCCGAGGGATAATAACCGAGCGTCCTGTATCTCTAATTGTAAGGGCAGAGAGTAACGTGGAGCGGTGGCACCTAGAAAGAGGGCCTCCTCGCGGTTCCTTCTTCGTGGCCGGATAAGCGATAAGGATCGGCGAAAGCACGGAACGCCGGGGTTGTTGGCCACCTCTCGACTCCTCGCGGAACCTCGAGCCTTCTGGAGAACGGCTGGTTCCGAGCCGGACGGTTGGACGAAGAATTACGACGCACTGGGAATTAATATGCACTGTTGGAATATGAATGGCGTTACGCAATTATCGGTTAACCCGCGAACCGATAGAGAATTATGGCCGCTGACGGAGAACGCGTCCCTCGCGTGAAATTGATGGGGCTAACTGGGGAACAAATATTTGTCCATTTTACTACTCGATTCACCGCAATGGAGACTGGGAGAAACGTTTAAAATTCAGGATCGAAAGAGTTGGTAGTCGAGTGACCGGAGAAGTCAACGTCCCCGCCCGAGGGTAGATAAAAGTCGCCAGAACCGGAAGTCGTCCTCCCCCGTCCCCTAAAGCTGTGACGCAACGGTGGAAAAGAAAACATCCGGGTATCCAAAAGCGATCGCCAGGGTTGACTGTGTGTGTGTGTGTGTGTGGTGAGAGCCAGATTGTGGTGGTTGTGTCTGTGTGTCGCCGTGGAGCGCGAGAAAAAGGGCGTGACGTATGGTACCCCGGGGTCCTGCGATACGAAAGCGCCTCTCCCCAAACAGGCACCACCACCGCGGTTCGCTTATATTATTACCGGCATACATATTTATGCGTGGAACACGCAAGACCCCGACGGAGGCGGTGAGAGAAGGAGGAAGGGGTTCCGGCGGACGACGAGGAAACGAAGGAGGGAACAGGGCGAGGAATGCGCGAGAGAAGACGCCTCACGTTGGCTCGGTTGAGTTAGTTATTACTGAATCAATTACCCGCTCGTATTTATAGAGTGTAGCGTGTTTCTTTTCTGTTTCTTCTCGACGCTCGCCACTCTCGGATCCCTGCTTCTCCCTTCCATAGGGCCCCCCCACCTCTTCACGACCTACCACCTTCGTCGCCTGACGTTGTCTTCCCGCGCGAGCCTTCGACCGGGGATCGAGAAGAATCCTCTCCGCGATCGCAACGAGATACGGCTGGAAATTCACGGGGTTCCCCGAAATATACTGTGCCCCGTCGAGGATGCAACTTTGGTACACGAACGTGGCGCCACGAGCGCCCTTGGCGGTCCCACGACCGAGTTAGACGGTTCGTTTTACGTTCACTTTCCAAATTCAGCTTTAGATCGAAGATTACTTACGGAAGCTGTGTTTCTTTTCGCAATCTCGTATTTGACTGTAATAATCGTAAAATACGAATGGGGGATCCCTGAAATATAGAGTGCCCCATCAGGGACGAGACTTTGAGACGAGTAAGCGTAGATGGCGCTACGAGAACAATATTATCACACTTTCTTTTTCTATTTACTACAGTACATAAATCAGGCCGAATTAAAAATTGTCTTGCAACTGTATCCTCAAACAGCGGATAGAGAATTTGAAAAGAGGTTATGCAATTGCTGTCGATGGACGATGGAGGCTGACGAGCAGCAGGATCTCGTGAGAGACTGCTGACAGGATCGTCCGTTGGTCGGGTCCACCTGGTGATCCCATGACCGGTAATAACAACGGGGCCAAACGTTGGCAAAACAATTACCACGGGTCTCTCTCTCGCTCGCGGTTCGAGTAAGTAGGTAGCCGGCTATTTACGACTATTGCCTCTTGCCTGGCTCGTTTCATTACCGATGCATTGCCGGATGCCAACGGCACGGGTCCCCAAAGTCACGCGACCATAATGCCACTACTCGTAAATACGTGGAGAGGAAACGAGCCGTGGGACGCCATTGTGATCCCACAGTCTGCGCGCTGCCAACTGCACGCCGACGGTCCGTGCCGCGCGACTAGGAAATTGGATTTCAGATTACGAATTGGCCTTCTGCAAAGCCGGGTTAATTACTCGGCTGGGATAGAACCGTTCGCGAGACCGTCGACGATTTCCTAAAGGTCCGTTTTCACGCGACCTGGACTCGCAAACCCTCTAGACGCGACATTCGGTTCGAAACAGTCGTTCGTTCGTTGTGAAATAGCTTTATTTTGTAAGCGAGATCGAAATCTCCGTATCGAGAGTGATTTACGTTAGCGTTTGATTCGTCGTGACGAGTTTGCGCGGGAATTAAAACTTGGCTGGTGTGCGTGCAGCTTAACGGTGGACGCGCGACCGCGTTAAAACGACGATGAATTATCGTCACGCGATTTGTCATTCCGCGGGACGCGTAACGACGCGCGAAATGTAGGCTGAAATTACCATTTTCAATTTAGCATCGCTGCGCGAGCGTGCTCCGCGAGGAAATTGGCCAGCCCGGCGCTCGAGAACCGCGCGCCGAGGTGGAAATTAAGTCCCGGGTTGTAACTCGCGCCTTTTAAATCGTTCGAGCGAACTGTGAACCGCGGGGGTGGATTTGCCAAGTCGAAACGGCCTTTGAACTCTTCGGCCAAGGGTCAGAACCAGAGATTTACGAACCTGAAATATCTCAACTTCCTTTCGAATGTTTTGATCATTAATTATATCACGTCTCAAGTATGTCAAGATTATTCGCTCTAATGTAAATTTAATATTGGGAGGGGGGCTACTCTTTTCAAGAGTACGAAATTCGGTATACTAAAATGTATCGATACTGTCTGTCGAACAATCATCGGGTTGCAACGATGGTTGGTTACAGTTGATGGGGACGACTCCCGTTTCATGGGACCCGCCAGGAACGACTCCCATGTCGTGAGACGCGACACCGACCACCCTCAAACTGTGGAACCTAATAGCGACGACCCTTGACTCGTTGGACCTGTGGGGTCCATCGCCTTCCGTATTCGCCACCAGAGGCATCGTTCCTCTCGCAAGCTCTCGACCGACCTTCCAGTTGTCTCCTGTCCTTTCCCATCTCTTCCACAGGATCCCACAGACCCGACTTAAAGTTAGCTAAAATCGTAAAGGGACGATGGTCGTGAGAAAAAGAAGAGCCGCCATATTGAGTTCACGCAGCGAATTAAAGGATCTCGATGTGTTCGGACACGATAATGAGGGGGTCGTTAAGACGAGTAATGATCCTCGTGCTCTGATCCACGCGACCTGTGGCCCATCGTTCGTCACCCTTTTATCCTTTAATGCGTCCCGAAAGGCGCATCGCGGGGATTGAAAACCAAAGTCGGCCATAATACACCCATCGCCACGTGCCGTTAATGTAGACGACGATGGCCCACGTGCTGCACAAGCTCCACCCGATAGCTTGCATTATCCTCGCGTCTACACGATACTCGGGGAAAATTACGCCGCTGCAACTGTTATTCCAAACAATTCAGTTAACCGGGGGGACGTTCTCGAGACACTTTCACCCCGAAATTGGTTCGTAGGAGGTCTCCGTCTGCGCGAGGAAAGAAAAGATTCGTTTTCTCGAATCGTATATCCGTCCGGGGTTGCAATTATGTCCAATTACCGTGCAGTCATTTAACCGAACGCCACGACCCAGATCTTCCCCCGGACCTGTTGTTGTACCTGTTCACACCGCGACCCTCGTACGTCGTACGCGAGGACATACGACGTCGTTAATGCGTGCACGGAAGTTTTCCTCGTAACTGATACTTGTCTCCGTTCTCCAGTTACCACGGAGGAATGGTACCGCGCCAGGGTACCATGACCACCTCAGCCGTCGCATTCGTTGCGCTCGAACGTGCAATTTCGAGACGGGTGCCCCTTCTTCCACATCGTCTGGTGCCCCCGATACTCGCGTCTAGCTGGTCTTTCCACCAACCTTGTACGAACGTCCTGAGAATCGTCCGTGCACTCCCATCGAACGATTCGGTAACCTCGTCTACCGGTGCAGAACGATTCAAAGTCCTTTCGAATCGAAATGTCTCGAGTCAGAAGCCCGGTGTGTTCCCTGCTTTCGTCCGCGACGGCGATCGAACGTAATAGAGATAAAAATCGACAATTTTGCCCCAGAATCAACAACGACTGATGATCGCGTTACATTAAAAACGACGAATTGGAGCGAATCGTCGATAAGATAGCATCGCTACTCTCTCGACGCAGTGATCTCGTTACGCGACACCCTTGGCTGTTGCCATCCACCCTCTACCGATGTTCCCGCCCTTCGGTTTCCACTTTGGTATCGAGCACAGAAGTATTACACACGTTTCAGCGACGCGCACGTGAATCAACACGTGGCCAGAGGCGATGGGTTCGATAATAGGTTTTCGGAAAGCTTGTCAGTCGCGATCATCGTCTCCGGCGAGGAACGTGGCTCGACAAATCGCAGTGAATGGTTAATTACGCGTAACGCACACCCCCGCGGTATTCTAGTTACCACGAATAAACAATATTCTTGGCCGATCAGGGTCTCGATAATAATTTATACCTCCATTCGATACCTTCTGTGCGACTGTTTTCATAGTTATTTTTTATCTCCGTTTGTTATCGGTTTCTAAGTAGGATCAATTATCGGTGGAACGTCGTAGAAGCGATTTAATGACTGGTCCAACATCCCTTCGGTCCAATTAGGTGTTTTTTGAGCCCATCGTTCGGTATCTAGGACGCTTCGCGGTTGCTTTGCGAGGGTTGCGGGGTATTTAGGGGGATGATGCGCGAGGGGGTGGTTTTCGATCATGGTGTTTCCCGTTACGGACACCCCTCGATGTCGGTATCGATTATACACCCTCCGTCGGCGATATCGGTGTACAAAAACTTCGCCCAGGGTGCGTCGAGGGACCGTTTTAATTATCCTCGTAATTACAAAAGGGGCTGTCGAACCCGTCGGGTCGATAAGTCAAGAATGATTTTTCAGATACTATATATCCCTCCATTCTATCATAGAAAGTACAAAAGTTACATTCTAATTACGCAACCAGAAATAAATTAATATAATATATTAATACTCTTGTCGGGGCTTTGGGTTCCTCCACTTCCGGTTCTAAAGGTACCATTCTCTGTCAGAAACGATCTTTGAAAGCCTACCATTGCTCTACAATTCTAGAATCGTTCTTAAATTTAAAAGATAAATAAGACCCGCGCACGAAGTTATTAAAAATGAAATGAAAATTAACTCGTGACTGTTATGGGAAATAATGATTATAACGAGGAAACGTTGTCTGTCGATGCTCGTTATAATAGAGTTCGATTATACTTCCTACTCGGTTCTTGCCGCGTCCGGAGTACCGCGCATGAACATTTAATCGCGCCATAACAGCAAAATTGAATACCTTCAAGTTCCTCGGTCTTTCCGCGAGCCCCGTAATGGCTTCTGATTTTAATTAGCCACGTTCGACGGTTGCGAAGTTTTAATTGCTACCGAAACATGCAAGAAGCCTCGGTAGAAATTTAAAAAAAAAAAAAAAAAAAAATAACTGGCAATTATCTAACGGAAAAACTTAATTGAAGGTCTCCGAGGTTTACGGTTTTATTATTAATAGACGCGAAACGGAGGATACCGAGGATGAAGGAAGCGTACGTATCTACCGAACCTGTGCCTCGACGTTCATGAATTTCATTTATTCATTTATGTAACGGACGCATTCGGATACGGTAAATTATTACACGAAGAGGAAAAGGAAATCTCTGCTTCTGGAGTAAGCAATAAGTTTAAAATTACATACATTATATCAAAAGTAATATCGATAGGAGGAGATGTTTAATTCCTCTCAGGTTACAAAATATCTTCCTTCTGATAATTAAACGATAGATGCTCGCTATGTGGGTTAGAAACTCCACGTGTTTCGAATATTTACCAAAGAGTTTAGTCTCTGTGTCCTCTAACGCTGACCTACCACGTCTTTCCAATTTAATTATGCTCTCTTTGAGTTCCAAATCTCTTCTCGCCAAAGTCAGCCTACGACTTGTAACGACAGTCTCCCATTAGTTTGCCTGCTTGCGTTCCACAGTTGTTAATTAATTGGAGGAATAAAAGGCACGGCCGGTAGAGGGGGTCCAGCCGTCAATCTTCACCCCGTGGGACATAATTGAGTTCTCCCGCGCCTCCCGGTTCTCGGGGGGGGGGCTTCCACGTCGAGGAAGAACGAGGACGGAGGATGAGTGTTGCGGGTTCGGTCCCTCCGGTGGATTCACGGTTCGCGGATGATTCTACGGGAGGATGGATCGTGGCCACGGGAGGACGAGCAGCCGGAGAGGAGGCTGGAAGAGGTGGTAGGAAAAGGAACGGAGGCGGGTAAAGGGGCTCTCACGTTACCTTCGGTGCGGCCAGGTGTCGGGTTACCTCCGACCTCATCTTCCTCCGTGCCTCCGCGAGTTTGCCACCATCGACATCGGCCGTCTCTACGTCTGTCCTTACGCACGCCTACCATCCGTCCTGTCACCTTAGTTTCGCACATGTCTCGCTTTTTTGGGGGACTCGACCCCAAACACCACCTCCACCGCGATATTCCTACTAGAGCAATAATTCAACACCGTTCGAACCTGAAGTGTCTGTTACGGAATGTCTCGTTGCAGTCGTGGGCCAGCAATTACTCGTACGATCCAAAATATCGACTAGTTTCGACTACCAATTAACCCACACCTCACCCAAACTTTAGAGGTAGAAGTGAGAGAGACTGTTATCCCAGTCTTGTTACAAATTTGTTTTTCCATGTTCTCGATGCTTCTTAGTTTCGTTTGTAATGCACAGGGATAAAAATCGACAATTTTCCAGTACCTCCCTCTCTAACGTTCGCTGGATAGGTTCCCTTATCGAGGGAGAGTATTTCTATAGTTAGCTAGTCCCTTACTCGTACTTTTTTATGGAGTACATCAATGAGAATTGGGGAAGATGGTAGTGGAAATGAAAATAATAGCACACCTTTACACCATGGAATCAAAGATAAATAAATGTAGCAGCGTAACGTATGTTTTCTCTTTCCGTTCGATCTTTATTATTCCAAGATTACTTTGCGACGAGCAAAGTACAACCGCGCGTTGTTATTAATATAATCAATATCAGGAAAGACGACTCGTATTTTCCTCGTGAAATACGATCGACAACGAAGCCGAATGCTAGTCGTTAGTCACGTCCCGTCGCTATATCTTACGGTCCGCTTTCAACGGGAATCTAAACACACAATTCTTAATATCGTTCGTATCTCGATCCGTCCGGCAGATACTTAACGACAAGAATCAAAGATTAGAGAACGCAATTCCATAAACACGAGCGAAATTATTTCCCTCCGACCGGCATTAAATCTGCAAAGCCTCCTTTCACACGACTCTGCGCTTACTCCTTTATGAAGGATCGATGACTAATTGAATCTGTTGCAACACCTTCACCTTGGAACATTACTATATATAATTGCATAATAAGAAATTAATGGAGGAGCGTGTTCGACTTCATAAAAGCGGAAGCCAGAGAGGAACGATGATGTTACGAAACTAATTTTCCTTAATCGTTATTACTTGTCTCCACGACGAAAATCTCTCGGGGGATGAAATTTTTTTTTCTCGCAACTGAGTAGGATTTCGGGGGTATATCCATTTACCAAAAATGATTGTAATTGATCCCGGCAACTAAAAATAATTTTTTTAGAACGATTCGAAATTTTTTTTTTCGCCGAAAAATTTAGGCACCCCCTGTTGATTTTTCTTAAAAATTCGTTTTTCATTTTTAGTCATTTTGTTTTACGTCCTGCGGAAAAGTTGTCTAATACTTTTTTTGTGGGTAACCATGAGCTCTAATTCAGAAATATATTCACTGTTGTAGGAGTTACGATCTTTGAAAATTGGACCATTTTTATGGATTTAAACAACAACTCATCGAATACTCTTAGAATTTCAACATATTCTTCACAAAAAGAAAGAGTAAAGGAGTCGTGGAGTTCTCACGGCCGCGATGGACGTATCGCGAAATCGAAAGCACCTGTCGCCGATCTGTTCTAAGCTCGAAGGAGCCGGCTAGAAAAAAATTGAAACCGGTGATCGTTAAAATTCACGTTCGAAGGTCCAGGCTGCCGTTTGCGGGACACCTCGCGGAAGAAAAATGTGTCGATACAGTTCCCGACGGTAGGTTAAGTAAGAGAGTTGCCACATAGGGGCTCGCGGTGGTAATTCAATCCCTCTGGGCGTAGGTAGGTACGTACTTACATCCCAGTCGTGTACATGCTCCGCAGTACGTAAGATCGGTCGTACACCGACGAACCACGACACACGAACAGACGGGACGCTGAGAACAGAGAAGGAGAGACGACCGCTGGTGGCCGACGTGAACGAAACGTCCAGAGACGGAAAACTCTCACGAAGGAACCTCTCGATTCGACACAGCCATCATAGTTCCTCTATCAAATCAACAGAAACGATAAATCGAGATGTTTTCGTCTTATGGACGTCCAGTATACAACTTCGATACGCGATAGTGGTGTCATGAGAGTCAGTGGCGTTCCCTCGACTAGATTAGACGGTTTATTTTTCATTCACCTTCCAAATTTATTCCTCTCTATCATTGATATTTGAACCGTAATAACTGTAAGGTAGGAGTCGAAACTCAAGGGAATCCCCAAAATTCACCGTGTCCCATGGGGGACGCGACTTGAGTACACCAAGGTGGCGCCACGAGCGTCAATGGCGGTCCTTCGACTAGACCGGACGGTTACTTTCGTTGATACTTGTCCTATGGTCAGCTAGAATAATATTACCACGCTTCGTTTCATTTTATTTTCATTTCATATGAAACAGAAAATTTGTTTAAAAACAAGATAGTTCGTCTACAAAAATTTCAAGGAACGTTTCTAATCAAATTCCAGCCGATGCCGATACCGACAGTAACCTAGGATTCGCGGTCTGGGAGAAAAGGTTCCGGGGAAGGACTGGCCCCTCCTGGAGGCGAAACTCGGCCAGGGGAACGGGACGAAAAGGGTCAGCCTCGTTATCCAGCCAGACATCCTAATCCCCTAATTGTAAGACGAGCCAAACGCGGGGTATTTTTCGTGCGTCCGTCTAACTGTATTTAAAAAGAAAAAAGTCGAGGAGGAAAAAAGGACACCGCAAGGTACGGGGCGTCGAGCGGAGTCTCTCTCCGTGCGACGGCGAAGACAGAAGGTTCTGGACTCGGGCCGAGGGAGGCAGACAGAGGCACGAAGGAAGCTCGAGTGGACGCGGTGCAGCAAAGACACCGGAGCAGGGAAGGATGGGAAACCGCGAGGGATGAAGGGAGACGGTCGCTCGGAAAAGAAGCTGGCGGGAACGAGACGGAGGAGCCACACGAAGGAAGTTCGCCTTGCATGGCGGCCTCGAGTGCCTACCGACTCCCACCGACTGGCTGCACCATCGCCATCGCCTCCACCTTCTTCGCCCCACCTCCTACCTACCTATCCTCGACGCGTATCCTGCACCTTCAGGGTGGCGTCACGCTCAAGACGCTTCCGGTGTTAAATTACTCGGTGCCTCTCTCTTTTTCGCTCTACCCCTTGGACCCCGCGTCCCCCACCTTCTGCTTCTTCTCTTCGGCAAACTTCTTCACCTCCATCACGATTCTCTCTCCTCGTTTCTCGACGTTTTTGTCTCGGTGCACCTTTCTTTTTTTCCTCCCCCTTGCTCCGGGTGTCTTTACGTTCGACTCTTTTGTTCGTAAAGTTCGACGATCCTGGCGGAGATACTCTCGTTCCTTGCCTCTCGGTGAACCCGTAAGTGGAGCGATTTTGGGGGAATCGGTGGGTGGTTCTAGGTGTTCAAACCTAGCGTTGGAACACCGTGAAAAACGTCCGTGAGATGTCTGGAACGAGTATACCGGGATAGAGTATCGACCTGGTGTTGTCTGTGACAGATACGAGGACACAATTAGTGGATTTGACGTGACTGGTCTATCTGTGGCTAGAATCACACCTGCCTTTTTGTGAAATACGAAGAATACATAATATGTATTGTAGGTGAAACAGATGGTTTGTATTCCTGTCAGCTGTCTGTTTCAGGTGCATCAACCTGCATAGTATCTTAGTTATTAACAGACAGATAGATCGATATCCTTTAACACAGTATCCTAGCCACGGATGGACGTTCGATTCAGCAGCTCCTATACAGTATATTCATTACTCACGGACAGTCGGATCTCCAGCCCCTGATATAGTGATCCAAACACGGATAAATTATCACTCGACATCCTGGTCGCAAATAGATAATCTGCCCAAGAATCTGTAATATTTTTAAACAAGGTTCAATATCCTTCGTAACTTATAAACAGTCAGATTAATACCCGCATCCACAACAAAACTTCTCGAGGTTGCAGAAAATAAGAATGACGAATCAGGAACTTCGATGAAAGATAGATCGTCGAGAGGGTCGAAGGCTTCCGGCGTGGCTAAACGGTATTCGTACGAAGGGGATCCGTTAGACTCGGTCGGTTTGTTTACAAGTGTTGGAAGTGTCGCGCGTAACCGATAATGGAGGGTCTAAATAGATTTTCCGTGAGGGAAACGATCCGGGCGGCGATAGCGTCGCAGGACGAGAACATATTCTAGCCTCTGTGAGCCGGCTTAACGAGCCGGATCTCACGACGTAAATTACAAATAATAAATATCCGGTCCCGAGGTTTATCGCGGTCGAAAGATCGGGGATTTCGGGATCGGATAGGGCGCCGGCACTTGGTCCGCGATGTGGGCGGGCATCGGGGGCCCTTCTTCGAGGGGCCCCCCACTGACACGACACCGCGTGGTGCCCGCTGTCTTACCTGACCCTTTCTCGCCCCCTCGTCACCTCGAAAAAACAATGCTGCCAACGGCGCACACCTGACCCGCGAGAAACGGCATCCTCGATCTCGTCACTCCTGTTGTCGATTTTTCAATGTCCCGTTGCCGCCGCCCGGGACACCTTAACAGAGATGTAGATACCGCTGTTTTTCCTTTAACGGGGGACTCGAACGGGTCGCGCGGGACACGCATAAATTTGCGTATCGTTGGAACGAACGTTGGAGATTGTACCGGGAACTGTGAAAAGTTGCTCGTGGAGGTCGTATAGGGAGGTTTAAATATCGATGGTTTTTTTTTACCTGCTTGAAGGAACAGTGTCGAGGAACGTGTCCTCAAAGTTTCGGTGGAAAATGTGAAAAATTGGCGGAGTTAGGGTCGATAGTTTGCATTTGTTGAGATGGACCCTGAGACTGGGAGGATATTACTGTCGACAAGGTGGAATACGATTCATATATATTGTCCTGTTATCGACACCTTACCGATCGGTAGCGGTTGACTCTAAGGCTATTTTTTATTCCCATGACAATCGATTGTAAGCGTGAGCGCCAGAGAGCCGATTAATAGGCTTCCGGTCGGTAAAGGGTTAAGTTACGTATATAGATCATTCTGTAAAGATCGACGCGGAACAGTAAAAGCTAACAAGATAACAGGACCACCGAAACTAAATACCGTCGGGTTGTTAAAATAAAACCGAATCAACGATATCGATAATCGGCATAATTTCCCAGGCTTTCCATAAGCCCCCGTAATTCCCAGTATCCGTGGAAGAGCGACGTCCTGTTATCGAGATACCCGGGATCGCGTCCTTCTAATCCATCGAAATTAGCATTATCCCGTGGCGGATGCGTGGGTGTGGAACAGGCGGTCCGACGTGATAACTTTTCGACAGAGGACGAGACAGTGTATAACAGAGATAGATAGATAGTTGGAGAGAGTAAGAGAGAGGTGGGGCCGTTTTACACGCATTCACGCACGCACGCGACGCGGCACGATTCACGAGGCAGGAGACGGCGTCGTGCGTGTGCCCGGTGCACGTCGTTGCGTGGCCCGTGGCGGGTGTGTGGGTGTCACGGGGTGGCCACCTGTCTAGCGAGGTATGCGCCGATAGCATCACCAGAGAGAACCAAACGGAACGAACGCCCAGCGCTAAGCAAAGACAAGGGCGGTAACTCACCCCGACAAATTATAGAGTGGCCAGACACCGCGATTCTCTCCACCTCTTTCTGTCTATTCCCCCACTCCGTGCAAGTTCACCTTCTTTTATTTCCTCCTGCCTTTCGCGACTTTTTTTCTCCGTTACTCTTTTCGCGCGTTTACTTCGCCGCGTATCTCGCAATCGTTCGCCAGGGAAATTGATCCCGCGTCTTCGCGTCCATTCGTATTGGGTCAAATAAAGTTTTCCTCGAACAAATTCGCACGGAACTCCTTTTACCCAAATCCTTTAGTAGCTGATCGTATCTTTCAATAATTTTCAACCCCCTTGGGTGACTCGTAGACACTTTTACGATAATTTTTCACCGACGATTGCATACGGATTAATATGCATCGTCGTCGATTTAGATGGAAGAAGGTGTGAAAGAGCCAGCGTTCGACAGTGGCGTCATTTATGGTAAACGGGGTCATGGTTTTGCGACAGATAGATTGCGAAATTGTGGCAGTTCTTTGAACTTTTCTTGCGGTAAAGGAAACCGATATTTCAAGCGCCTGGCCGTATGTAATTATTGATATTACGCCGCGGTGAATGCAACCGGCCGACGACTACAGGCGCGAACGAGCCCTAGATTTCTACCGACGAAACGTGGATAGAGGGATCGAGCGATCTACAGCACGCTTCGATCGAAGCGGACGCGCGAGACGAGCTTGACGAGTCAAACATCGGCTCGAGTCGCAAATTCATTTTCCTTCCCTTTCGAAAGAATTTGTTTTTTTCCGAAAGGAAGTTCGCATCGGGCACGAGACAATAAGGCTGGTATTCGGTCGAACTCGTAGCATGATTGGACATAGTTAGTTCGGGACCGAGGCAACACGCATCCCAAACTTTGATTAAACGAGTCGCAGGGACCCGCGGCCCGGCTCATTTGTCTACCGTCTGCCCCTTCCCTCCACCCTCCTTCTTCTTTCCTCCGCCACCCTCTGTCTTCGTGATTCCTCCACGCTACCAAGAATCGCAACGATTCCTTGAAATTCGCCCGCGAGGGTGGTCAAAACTTTCGGCTGTTTGGTTGTTAAAAACAGGTGCTCGCGATCTCTATCGACTCCGTTCCCGTATCGATCACACGGTTGCGTCTTCTAAGAAAATCAGAACTGCCTTTCGAGTCGTTGATACATCCCAGAATTAACCTATGCCAGGTCACGATGCCTCTGTACTCTCTAAATTCTCTTGGTACACCCACAAAACCTTTGTTTCTCGAGTACACATCGGTCTGCTAGATATTGTAGCTTCCCGCGTTCGCCGTCAGAGGGCTACGCTCTTAATTCTCTCGCAAGCGATCGAGCGTCAACCTCACCGAGTCCACTGGCAGGTGCCAGGTCTGGAGAACGATAGAATCGAATAAAAGAAATCCTCCTAAAATGTACTTGTAAAGATTGTAAAAGTTTTGAACGTAAATATAATTTGGAATTCTATTTCCGTCGATAACCAAAGAATCGTGTATGTGTGCGTACTGGAGGAGCTCCGAGAACGGTCAGAGTCGTGAAATTGACTCGATAGATAGAAAGAGTGGCCAACGGTAATTTGCACCCGTGGAAAATGTCCGTGTGTGGTCCTGGTTGTCCCGGTTCTTCTGTTTCGTCGCCCGAGTCCCTCTCTTCCCGAGCACATCGCCAACGATGACGTTAGTAACCCGATATCGCCGCCATCCACGGCCCGCAGACGGCTTCCATACAGATGTTCCAAAGGGAATAGGGCCGTACAGAGGTGGCGTGCCATTATCCGTTTATGGAATGCCGTTTCGCCGTCCACCCCGCGGTCTGCACCCATCCTAGCCATCGATAACGATAATCGGTTTTGCTAGACGCGCGTCGAATCGTCGACGATAGCCAACTATCAACCTCCAGGCGAGTTTCTCAACGTCCCGTTCAACGTAACAGGATTTTTCAGTAATTATCGTATTGTCCCGGGTAACCGGTGGATCGTGAAAGGTGTGAGTTGGTCAAGCACGCGGAAGAACGTTGCCCCGCAGTTGGAGGAGATTGTTCCACGGGTACCTAACCTAACCCAACTCCATAGTTTCGCTAGAAAGGTGATTCTAGCATTCACGATCTGATCGCGAGTCCCCGTAAATTTCCTCGGACGTCGAAACAGATCCGTCGATCGATTGCAGAGACAAGGTTTAAGTGACGCGAACAGAGGCAGGCCTCGTGGAAAGAACTCGATGTTTCGATGTACGATCGGACTTGCGATCTTGGTAAGTGCGAATCGAGGGATACGGTATCAAAACAATGGCATTAGAAGGCGCCACCGGAACTGCTCGAGGAAGAAGGCGCGAGGAATGCCCCCGGCGGGGTCGGTGACGAAGAAAAAAAAGAAACAAAGGCGGGGGACGTGTATACGATTCCCTACCGGCGATAAACGTCCCGAAGCTGGCCGGAGGTTTCGCGTGACGGAAACATGCGAGAACGTTGCATACATGCGTGTCTCGTGGGGCGACGCATCGCGTCGCATAAAGTAGGTGGATATGGCTGTCCCGGCGAGCAAGCGCCTCGTAGATAAGCAATTACGATGGAATCCGCAGATAACGGGGACAAATTCGAATTCCAAGATTCGGGGCTCCGATAGGATCGACACGATGCCTATACTACCCCCACTCCTCTTCTTTTCACTCTCTCTGTTTCTCCCGCTATTCGTTCCCACGACAGGGAGTTCTTTTTCCTTCGTTCCTACAGTCAGCGGTACCGTGGCTCGTGCTCGTATTTTCCCGCCTAAGAATTTCGCCTACTCGACCCGCGGCGAGCAATAACTATCGTCCCGGCCAATAACGAGTCCCGTTGCGTCGTATACATAGTATATCCGCTCGACGACCGTCAACCCGCGACCGTGTTTATGTCTTTTTAACCTTCGTCGGGAAATTCGCGTTCCAATCCATTGCCGGTAGTCGTGGACTCGTGTCAACCTGTTCGTGGACAGTGATTTTCGAGGTTAGAATCGGCCAGGCTCGAATCAGCGATCGCGTCTTCCAACATGGGACGTAGCTGTTGTGAAAAATTGTGTTGGAACGATCCGTGGGACGACGTGCATTCACCGACAGAGGGCCACTCTCGACGAATGCTCGAGTTCTAACCTCTTTGAGAGGCAGTCGTCTCGAAGGAGAAGAAAGTCATTGCACGCAGGTCGGATGGTAGGTGTAGAACGATGCAAAAAACTTTATAGACCCTCTTACAGTCGTTAAACGTCGACGATCAATTTATTGCAGCGCTGCCTCGCTTTTTGCATCGTGCTGCGTTAGCTATACTTGGAACGGAATCACCCACACCGCTGTTTACATTTCTAAGAGGCAGCTGCCGTGGCTGGAAACCTACTCGAACGTTTCGGTTCGATTTGTTCCGAGAACGACGAATATATATCAACGTTCCAGCAACATTTCAGTATCTTGAAATACTATGGCATTTATTTCCTAAATCGATCGTTCGCAGATCCATTTGGGGAACGTTCAGCTTCGGTACAAGTATCTACATACGTTTAGTGGTAAAAATATTTGTTTAAGTAACATTCGTCGCGAGAGGGTTTAACGTTCCGCCTGTTCCCCGTATTGTCTACTCGGGAAACCCGCGAGAAACAGGTTTACCGCGCAGTAAAAACTCGCCGGCGGTGGAAATTGGCATAATCTTTTTGTTTCGGTGTGCAGTGGTTGCTGTCGCAAGACCGATCGCGCCCAAGATAACAGCGAAGCTCGGCCAACAGTCGCGTAACGTTCGTATTCTTTTTTTTCTCGTTACGACGCGCTCTTTCACGGTGATATCACTTTTATTCGAATATTATTTATCATACACGCGTGCGTCCGTGCATGTGTGCGCATCGTCGACATCTAGGAAGCATCACGTTTGCCCTTATCAACGAGGAACGTTCGAAAGACGTGCACGAGAACGTGCGCATACAGGGTGTCCCATTTAGTCCCCATTTAAAACCATTAATTTATAGGTAAATATAAATATAATTTTTTAAATCATTCTGTATGTTTGTATGCGTGTAAGTTTGCCTCTGTTTTGCTTTACATCTCAGTGCATTGACTATATCGAACAAGGTTGATGAAAGGATGAAGAGATATTGACGCATTTTGTATGTTTGCAGGAACGTTTGCCTCTGTTTGCCCCTGTTTGTCCGTGTTTTTCGCCGTTCTTTCGTCAATATATTTTTCGTTGGCCGTGATTATTGTAAACGGGGGAAAAAATGGCGACAACCGTTACGATGAACACCCTGTATGTGCACGTCCTCGCGTACGCATTTACATACACGCAGCAGAGTACAAACGTATCGCGTTACCGATGGAGCAACGCCCATCGGTTTCGGATAGCAGAGAACGCACGAAATCGCCTAGCTGGCTAGCTAGCAGCGCAATACGCGAAACTCGTGTACAGGCACGGACGGTTCTGTCCATCGCTGCCATCGCGATTGCCACTTTGACGCCACCAACGGGGGATCACATTGTGGGAGTAATAACGTCAACTTTTCGCTTTACGCGCGATGACACGTCGTCCTTTGAGCGAACGTTCGGTTTAGAGTTGCGATTCGTTGTTGCGCTCAGCCACCAACGCCACCACCATAAATACCTGATCTTGCTGTAAAGTTGTAACCCTACACGCGATGCTTGTGCAATTTTCTATTGTTTTTTTACCCGTGCGTGTCAGTTGTTTTCAATTTTTTCGTGGAACTACAGGTTTACGAAGCCCAATAGGGTCATAGGGTTTCTCAATCGCTGATAGGGAATAGCGTGCTTTAGCATGCTCTTCGTACAATACGAACCGATAAATGCAACGATTTGGATACTTTCTTTTAATTAAAAACGTGTGAAAAATTAAGCTTAAGGAACGTGTATAGTTATTTTACTGCTCGAAAGGGTTTAGTATTATTCTCCGGGCGGAACAGGGAATCGACATCTTCTGGAAGAGGAAAACCGGAAGTCGTTCTCGTACCAGAAGATTTATGGTCTTCCAAGTGTCTCGTTGCTGGTTCTTGCTCGATACCCACCCCGCCCACGAGCGGCAGTAGATTACGATGCTTTTTGCATCGCAAAGCATCCTGTATGCGTTCTCCTTGGCGCGGGATTTATCGATTATACAAACAATAAGGAAATCCTCGAACGAACGAGATGTCGAAGGGCCCGAGGAACAGTTCCGCCTTTCGCGAAGACACTCCTCGTTTTGCAAATATTTTTCACCCACCATTGTCACGTACAACTTCGCGTTTATTCAGCCTTGGAACAAAAATATTAGTTGCTCACAATTTCTATGAATATTAACGTTCTTAGAAGGGTAGGAATTTCATCGTGAATTTTTACTCGAATTTTTTTTATGAGATCAATTAACGAAGACGTTCGATTATCGTCTCGCGTAAGAGAATTGATTTTCCGTCGCGACTTCCTCCAGAGCGTATCGATCGATAGTTTTCGACTTCGTTGCCAACCTGAAAAAGAAAAACCCCGACGCGTTTTCTTTTTTGGTCGAGGGGATCGGCGAGACGTCGCGAGATCGAGTCCTTCTCGACACCTCAGGCTTAATTAATTTTAAACAAAGTTAAAGTCAGGTGACGTGCAGCCACCAACGCGAGCGAATGCACTCGAGCGAGCGTTGCTGGTAACGTAATACGGAGTCGGACTACCTGACCGATCTGACAGTAAGCTCGAGACAAAATCGAATCGGTGCACGGGGAGCATCCGTACAGCTGGAACTCGTTTATAAACAAGTGTCTCTTTTTGGTTTCGGCGACGGTCGATTAAAGAAAAAGTTTCGCCATAAGGGGACACGTTGCATTAAAGAATTCGGAAAATCATTTTCAAATTATGCGTGTTCGACGACACGACGATCGATTTTAATTTAAAATTCTCATTTTTCAAGAAACTCTTTGTTACATGGAAAATGAACGTTGAAACGAAGAACACGTGAAATATCAGGGGTATCGGAGTTGACGCGATCGAAATAAATATTGCTCGTTTCGCGTCGCCCTTTCGTCGTTCTTTTGTCTTGTTATAGGCGCGAGAGCGATAAGGCGGATGCGCCTGTCCAGAAAGGAGAATACTCCCCTCGTATTGGTCCATTCGCGGTTTCCATGGACGCGAATCATCGATCCTGTTCGTCGTTGACGTTTGTTTCCGAGGACGGAGCATGCTCCAATGAGACGCCGTGTCTTGGCATTTCACCAGTCGTTCGAAAAACGAGAAATCACAATTTCCTAACGTTCTTTCTATAATGAGAATCTATAGAATCTGTAAAAAAGATTTACGCAAACTACTTTATAAAGATGATGGGATTTCCAACAACAATCAGTCACAGAATTGAAATTAATATTCTTAACAATAAATAATGACTGAAATTTTCTATTATTGATTCGATGTAATAAGCTCCTCCCTGTACGCTGCGTATATGAAATTGACATTATCGAACGTTTTCATAAGGAAACGCAAACTTTCTAATTTTAAGCCGATCAAGAAACATCGAAGAAAAGTCCTTTCGTGCAGGATTCAATTAAACTGGCGAGGCGATTAAACGCTTTTCGAATCCCATTCTAACTGAAATTTCTCCGTTCCTCCGTTGGCCTACCTATCCGTAAGCAAGTATGCTTCGAGAACTACTACCGAGCTCTGCTCATTAAGACATTATCCTCGCGCGTCTGAAACAACGTTCCGCGGTATGCAATCGGGTGCAGAGACGCGCACTTAAATTACTCCTCGGGAGTATCGAGCCTGGGACGAGAACTTGGCTCGTTAACGGGCCTCGAAAACGCGCTCGGCAACTTCCGAATTCAACGAGCCGCCATTTTCTAGCCCACCAACAAACCTTATCCACTACCTTTTTTATTTGAATTATCGAAAAGTAATATGGGCAAAGGTAAAATAATTGGGGCAATGTAATTTCCTATCATTTATGAGTAAAATTTCTTTTTAGTGGATCAAAAATAATTTTTACAGTTTCCTAGACTCGATAATAATATTACGATATTATGCACTTTTTAAAATAGTGAAAAAGTGTATAGTTTATTTTTTTGTTTTTATGGACGAATCCCTGGAAACGGCGAACTTCACTTTGTTAAACAAACGTTCAACGTCCCTATCGATCCATATTTTACCGCAGTTCTTTGTCTTTGGAATCACGGTTCAGGCAACGAGAATTTGTCATCGCCATCGGGGTCGCCATAAAATGTAGTCGATTCGAATATCCCAGTTTGATCGCGTTCGGTAATATATCTTACGATGAAACGAAATTTCTGAAATAATCAAGAGAATAGAACCGCAACGGAAGTGGACATGAACGAGATCAGAGCGTTGTCGACTCGATCTCTGCTCCCGAAACTCCGAAATTCCTCGCTGGTAAAATATTTCAAATTATAGAAATTCTTAATCGTTCGCAAAAAATCCATGCTTTGAATCTTATAAACAGTTTCTTGTCGAATCGAACGAATCGAGAAAATTAAATTTCGATGAAATCGTGTTTTGCCAGATCATTCGATTTTTAATTTTATTTCGTGGTCGTTGGAGCGATTTGTTTATCGTAAATTTGCCGAATCAGTTGTCCAGCCGAAAGGCGCACAGCACGAGCTTAACAAAACCATGGGAACCGTTTCGATCGATCTACGAGCAGTGGTTGGAGGTGAAAGGCGAACCATGCTGGGTGGAAGTTCTCATGCCGCGGGATCCTCGATCGAGGATGCAGAGTCGCATGGTCCGGGTGCAACAGGAAAACGCGAAGGTTGTGTTCGGGGTGAAATGCAACAGGCCACCGCCGAGGATCATACGAGAAATGGCCGACGATTTTCGCAGGAGGACCATGAGAATGTATTACAGGGACTGAAGCTCGCCTATCACAAGAACAAACGCAATGGGAAGAAATCTGGCCGCAAACGGAAAGTCACTTTCGATGTGTGATCATTCGACGAACAATCTTACGTTTAAACAGAAATTATAAAACTTAACGATGTAAAATTTTTAATTAAAAGAAATCATCAAAAATCCGTAACATTTCTTTATATCGGCAGTATTTTCGAAAATATTTACCGTAACCCAAAACACATATTCGATGGGTCACTTTGAGGTTGTGTTATTTATATTAATAAATTTGTTAACCATTTTCTAAAACATATGTTCTCTGAATTTTCTATTTTTCTTCGAGTCGTTTGATTTATGACTCTTCTGAGTCTCGATTTTAATTAAAAGTTTCGCTGATCGTTACTCGAACAAAGTATTGTCAATACAGTGAATGCATTCAACATCGATAATTGATTCGTCGATGTTTCGTCAGAAGATATCAAATCGCGTGCCGATCCCCAATTGTTCGATAAACGTTCTGTCATTCACCATCAAAATGAAAACTCGAGATTGACCCTGCGTGGACGCTCCGTATAAATTTTAAACAAATTTCTAAATTCTAAGTAACAACGTCATAAATCGAATATTTTGTCGGATCATTTTTCTGCTGCAATCAGCTTAAACCATGAACGGGATCAGGTCGTTGGTTTTGCAAGATCTTCCTCATGTTTTGCCCACAAAAAGCCTCAAGGTGACTCGCAATCTTATCGCTAATTATAACATTAAAATCTAATCTGATTGTAACGTAATAAAATTTCCATCTAGCGATAGTCCATTATTATTTAAAATTATTCCAGTTGTCGTCGTCCCACATTCACACAACAACATCCACGCGTCGATTATGGAATTTCTTCGAGTTCTCGCCGAAGGAAGAAGCCTGTCGAAGCACGAAGAAATGCCCCACGTCCAAGGACGTCGTTTCCTCGTCGTTTATGTCAACAGAAATGGTGGAAGATGCCTCGAAAGCGAACCTTTCTCCTATTGCTATGGTGACTTCGTCGGTTCCTCTGCCTCCTAGGATCCAAGGGTACCAATTCGATCTAAGAACAACGCCATTGAGTTGTCTGAAGATCCCAAAACCTCTCAAGGAAGATAACTTGATGTCCTTGTTGGATGGAAATCCTGTACCCAGGACTCTAAAATGGAAGCTGACGGGCTACAAAACTCTTCGAAATAAGCAGGCTGGCGACTTTGCGTTCGTGCCTGGTGGGGAATCTTACGACTTCGACATGATAACTAAGAACGACTGCGGCGAATTGCCTCTGAAACCCGATAAAAAACCTCCCGAAAGTCCTCAGGCTGCAGCTAGCAACGTCACCGAAGACACGTTGTCTTTAACCACAAAGGCCATCGAGAATAAGGAACATTCTCAGAAAATTGATAGCGTAGAAGCAAAAGTGGCTGAGGTAGACGAAGCAAAAGTCGAGGAACACGGTGGTGCTAGTCTGAACGACCAGAGTGTCTCGACGGTGATGGAATCGGTGGGTGCAGAGATTCCAAAAACGCACAAGTTGTTGGCAACGCCAGCGAAGATGGAGTACCTACCGATCTCGAAGCCAGAACTGCCAGCTGTTCAGATCAAGTGTCAATTGCAGCCTGCTGCTCGGTACTCGTCTCGTCCTCCTAATAGGATACAACAGTCCTCGCCGCCAGGGTTGCAAGAAGCTGCAGAAACTCAAAACGTTGAAGGAAGAGCTGTCTTGAACCAGCAAACAGCACAGGAGTCATTAGAATATAATACAAATACTCGATTCGATCCTAAAGTTTCCAAGCCGAAAGAGGTGGAAGACCAGTACAGGCCAGAAAATAGCATTCAGTTCTCTCCGAAAACGACTGAGAAAAAGTACAATCTTGAAGAACCAGGCTACTTTGCGCCACGTAGCTGGAAACAAAATGGTTCGAACGCGTTGAGTGGAGCGTCCAACCTGAACAGATCGACGCAGGAATCCCTGAACGCCGTTTACGAGTTCATCACCGGAGTACCAGTAGCCAAGGCACCGCCTCTGAAGATATCGAGCCCAGGCCTCGGCCAGCAGACCAAGTCGTCGCCGTGCGCCGCGACGCAGGCCAGATTGCAAGGCGCCGGAAGCCCCAACGGGTCCCAGAGGCAGTCGAACTATGGATTCGACGGGTCGTCCATGTCTGGGAACTCTGGAAACGGCTCGAAGAAACCTCCAGCCTCTTATCCGCCATTTGTCACGAGACAGGCGTCGTCTCATACTTTGTCTTTGCCCGATAGGCTGCCACGGGGTCCATCAAACGCTTCTAGGAGACCAGCGAACCCTAACAACAAGAGCTCCGCGTCGAGCATCAGCACAGGCGCCAGGAGGTCCAGTCCCAGGAAGTGTAACGACGACTCGGAGGATGGAAAGACCGTGTGCACGAAATCACGCGACAACAAGTGTTCAAGGAGAAGATCCTGCGACAGGGATGAGAGACCCAAGTGCAAGAAGGAGTCCAAGAAGACCTGCAAGCGTTACTGTTGTCCTGCGTTGCAGACCTCTGTCGAATGCGACTACGACATGTTCCAGTGTCCCAAGGATGGGAAGCAGAAGCTTAAACGCAACACAACTAGGGATCCCACGTGTCTGCCTAACGACTCTGAGTGCAGTACTCGCGAGAGGTCCTGTGGGAACGCGTCGAAAAGGAGGAGCAGCGAGCAGCCCTGCAAGAGGGAGAGATCTTGCGAAAGGTAAAGTGTTTTGATGTTACTTTCTTTTTGATTTGTATGGCATCGCCTCCCACATTCGCCATCAGAGGGCTAGGCTCTTGCCTCTCTAGCAAGCGCTCAAGTAATATAAGATAAATATTTAGGAGAGACCAGAGCTGCGATCGAGGACGACAGAGCTGCAATAGGGAGAGGCAGACTTGCAATCGGGACCGGCAGAGTTGCAATCAAGATAGGCAGAGTTGCAACAGAAACAGGGAAAGGTCCTGCAAGAGACAGGAGCGACGAGACTGTTCCGAGAGGGAACAGGGTCGCGTGATCTGCACGAAACCGAGACGAAGGGAGTCCTGTGGCCGACAGAAGTGCGAGGATCGAGACTCCAATAGGTCCGCCAAGTGCAACGGGAGACGAAATTACACCCAGTCGGCGTTCGCCAGGCATTCAAACACTGTGAAACGATTTTCATCCGTCCCGACGCTTGGATTCTCTCTGATCGGTTTGAGGGTGCAGGGTAACGAGTCTAACAAGTCATTGCTCGGGCCCCCAGCCAAGGGTAGATTCTATGGAAAGAAGGAGACGCCCCCGCCAAGCTGCAAAGGCACGGGTAACGACGCTAAGTCGAACAAGTGCAAGAAACCGCCTGCTAATTGTTTGAACCAAACATCGACCGCAGACAAATGCAAGCAAGCACAGAGTAGGACGGAGAACATATGCAAACAATCTGAGACCAAGTGCGGGGCACCGAGCAAGACTGAGGACAAATGCAAGAGGCCTGAACCCAAGTGCGGTACACCGAGCGAGACAAACGTATGCAAAAAGCCTGAGACCAAGTGTAGTACACCTAGTAAGACAAACGTATGCAAAAAACCTGAGACCAAGTGTAGTACACCGAGCAAGACAAACGTATGCAAAAAGCCTAAGACCAAGTGTAGTACACCGAGCAAGACAAATGTATGCAAAAAGCCTGAGACCAAGTGTAGTACACCTAGTAAGACAAACGTATGCAAAAAGCCTGAGACCAAGTGTGGAGCACCCAGCAAGACGGAGAACAAATGCAAAAAGCCTGAAACCAAGTGCGGGACATCATCGAGTAAGACAAACGTATGCAAAAGGCCCGAGAACAAGTGTGGGGCACAACAGAGCAAGACGGAGAACAAATGCAAAAAGCCTGAGACCAAGTGCGGGACACCGAGCAAGACAAACGTATGTAAAAGGCCCGAGAACAAGTGTGGTGCACAGAGCAAAACGGAGAACAAATGCAAACCGTCAGAAAATAAGTGCGGGGGAACGCGGAAGGCTGAGAACAAGTGTAAATCGCCCTCCGGCGTATCGAAACCGGAGAAGCCGGGTCCCTGTGAGCAGTCCGGGAGCAAATCCGACGACTACTGTTCCAGGAGGAGGGCAGAGGTGTGCAAAGGTGATGTCTTTCACACTATAGCTTATAAGTATCGGAACTTGCATTTTTTTTTTATTGGAGTTTCAAAGAACTTGTAACCTTAAGTATTCTAGATTTGTCAGAACAGTTAGGTAGAATGTTCTATCGGTGCTGTAAAGAAAGTATGATCGGTAGAGTAACTTGTATTTATTGAAAGGCCTAAATTACTTACAATCTGAAACAA
This sequence comes from Colletes gigas, assembly GCF_013123115.1. Classification (NCBI taxonomy): domain Eukaryota; kingdom Metazoa; phylum Arthropoda; class Insecta; order Hymenoptera; family Colletidae; genus Colletes; species Colletes gigas. Next base: position 382,754 of record NW_025106641.1, read on the forward strand.
TGTATATTTACGTGTTGTGATATCTATAAAGTAGTGCTGGAACGTTTAATTCTATGACCGTAGACAAGAAATCAGCGTCCTCGAAGGAGGAGTCCGCGAAGGACAGGACGCAAAGGGAACTGAAAGAGATGCAGGAGTGCAAGAAGGACATCGGCAAACGGGACAAGAACAAGAATAAGGATGAAAAGAAGGCTGCGCCCACCGGTTTGGAGCGTGTCGTCAGCCCCTGCAAACAGAGGCAGCAGAAAAATAAGACCGACAAGTGTTCGACATCGTCGAAGAAATTGGCGTGCATCGGCACCGCGTTGAACTGTTTGGTCAACACGGATACTGCAACGTTTATGAAGCAGGACAGCAGATCGTTCAGCAATCTATCGGATCGATCGTACTCTGCTGCAAAGTACAGTCAGGAATCGTCTTCGAATCAGCGGAAAGGCTTTTGGGCATTCGACGGAGACAGTGGTATTGAATATGATATCGAGCCTCTTCCAATCGCCGTAGAGAATCAGGAAGAACCGCCCGAGGACAACTCGTACGCTCGAAGTTGGTTCCTATCCTGGTTTCAGAATTGAGAAGACAATAGAAGGTATTCTAATTCTTTAAATTTTAATATTCTTACGGTTGATGTTGGATTCTTGGGAGAAATCTATGAGCCCGAAGGTCTTACATTTTCCTTGTTACGTAAGACGCCTCCCTTGGATGGTTGTATATCGTGCCCCCTGCGTTGGAAAACAGTGGCTGGTTAAAGAATTCGGGCGCAGACCGTCAGATGGCCAAAGTTGGCCGGTGAACCGGGTCTCGCGAGCAGTTACGAGATGTCTTTGTACAATGAACGAAGCACGACGGAGGCGCGCACGTGAATGGAGGGCTAGCAAGAGGTGCAATTATGGGTTTATTCAGGTCTCGCCGCGGGATACCCGGGGTGCCGTCACCATGGAATATTTCGTACGCGCGTATATACCTGGCGCCTCTTTTCCCGGTCCCCCTTTATGCGCCGTGCACACGATGGAACGCGCTGCCAAAAGAGAGAGAAAAGTAGAATGGCCCGTTGGCCAAGGGAACGAGACGGAAAGGGAAACGTAGAAAGGGAGAGAAAAGCGTGAGGACGTCTCCGCGGGGATCCCTGTGCTCCGCCACTTATGGGAACGTGATACGGTGCTTTTCGTCGGATGCTCTCTTGCGTTTTCGCATTGTAGTGCAACCGCGTTGTCGTCGTCGTCGTCGTCGTCGTCGTCGTCGTCGTCGTCGTCGTCGTCGTCGTCGTCCTTCTTTCGCGTCCCCGCGTTCTCCTTTCGCCTTTTTATTTTTTGTTCTTTCTCTTTTCTCGTGTCTCCACGAGAAGAGCCACGACAAAGGGAATCGATGTCAATGACGACGCTTTGTGCCCCGTTTCGCTGACTTCCGGCTCGTCCCACGAGAGACATTGGAAATTCGACTCCTCGCGATTGTCAAAACCCCTCGTAGTTCGTTTAATTCCGTTTTTCCGCGCTGTCAATTTTCAATCTCTCTGTACCTTCTCTAACTATTACTGGAGATTTACCATAAACCTAACCTACGAGTCGAACTAACGCGCATCGTTTCCAAACACTACGTCCCTCCGTGGTAAGCGAATTATTTATAATTTATAAATTTTCTATTCGCTTTTGTTTATCGACTTCGATCAACCGTATAACTCTCGGTGGAATATAACAGTAGACGATGCGTGGTAGATCTCGTGTTGGACGTCGAATTATTAACCAGATATTTTCGAGCAAGTTGTCACCGAGAAGATCGAACGGTTGATTTCACGGTTGCTCAATGGGGACGAGAACGTCACATTACGATGTCAACGACTTCTTCCTGGACCACAAACCGCTTCAGCGGTGTCCAGGATGAATGGTGACGCCACGGGTGGCACCCCGTCGGAGAGAACCGCATATAACCGCTGGAAATGTGTCAATTTTGTTGGAACGAGTCGAACTCTGATGAAACTGTCACTCCCCAGACACGTTAGAATTTGTTAGATCACAGACAGCGAACTTCGGGTTCGGTAAAATTTTATTGGGATAACGTATGAAAATCAGAAATAATATTTTATTTGCTTAGACGAATAAGTATCCGTTCTCGTATGAATTTATCTGAAAATATATTTATATCACAAAACGACTTCATTACGGTTACAGTTTTCATTGAGACTAAACAGAAAAAAGGACTTATAAATAGACTGGAGGACGTTTTCGGTATGGCACATGTCAGGGAAGTCATTTGCCTGTAAAATATTTTCCAGGAATATCCGACGGCTCCCATCGACAGGATGGACAGTTATTTTTTTTTTCAAAACCGTCAAGAGTGCCCTTGGGTCGCGGAAGTGGCGAAACAAGAGCAGAAGGGTTTTCCACGTGTTCGATCGCACGTGACGTCGTCCGGGGAAACGTCCCCACGTCAATCAAGAAAGAAAAAGACGGCTTGTGCAAAGCAAACTGCATCCGCCTTGACCGAACAGCGTTCCGAGCAAGGACGCGCCGGAAAATCTGGCGGACACGTATTATTTTGAGGAACGAAGTCTTGTTTTTCTAAAAGTCCTTGCGGTCTGGGAAAACAAGATGTTCTTTGTCCGCTTCGCCATACGATCGTCCTCTGGCCCAACTACCGAAAAAATACACGTAGAAAATCATCGCAGGACAAATTACCCCGTGACATATTTCGTCCGAGTTTATTGGTCGGTTTTTATTTTGTCAGAACTTAACCTAATTTCCGTTTCATAATCCAATATGTATTTCACGTAACGCAGTACGAATGACAAACAAAACGCAGGAACCAAATATTTTGTATAATAGTAAAGGAATGTTATGGCAAATATAAAACATTTTATTATTCCTTGTTGCATTTTAGTACAGTGACAGTGAACGTGTTGATAATTACGAGGAGCACGTAGATGTAGTATGTATCTACGTAGACTTTTGAGGTTATGTAACTGCTATTGTCGATTGCATCAAACATTTTATCGATATTTTCTGGAATTATGCCCAGTCAAATGGCTTTTTTATGTCGAAATATTATGGAAATTGCAGCGGTAATAACATAATATTTCGACTTGCGTGTCGCGTAAATGGAAAACGATTATTAACTTCGTCTTCCTTGCTTCGATCGAGTTTAGTTTAGTCTCGGTGAAAAATCGTTTTATGGCACTCGCATGTTTATGAACGCCTTCGCGTAAGAAAGACGAAAGGTAAGTACTTAATAACAGAAGTTGGATAAAGTTTCACTGCAATATACTTATGCCATGCACAGAGGATGAATATAGAATGACGGGAGTAGAATTTTATTCTCGGGAGCGAAAAGATCGACCATGTTAAAGGTGAAGAAAGAACCAGATCGATCTCGCTTTTACAACAAACTGACTTGAACATCGAACGAGCTTCACTTTTCCAAGTACATACATACGTCTGTAAGAGGTTAACCCTCTTTTTGTCTATGCGCGTCAATTTATTTTGCCATAAATATAACGAGATTGTGAAAAACGTATAATTTAGTTTGGTTCCTGTTAGTAACGTCCCCGGTTTCCAGGTGTCGTTAGTTTGTCGTTGCAATTTTTAGCCGTGTCGCGATCTTGAAAACGTTGAGGACCACTGTGTTCCAGCGAACGAACTCTCGAGCGATCGATTTCCAAATCGCTGGAAATGTATCGACGACTGGTCGCACGAAGTTCGCCGAATACGTGACACGATGTGCCGAACGAATTCGAGGATTCGTTCCCGGTCTCGGCGAGATATGTACTCGTAAAGAACAATTAAATAGCCGGTCAATCCTAGAATTTAACGAGCAACGGGAAAGAACCACGTCCGTCTCGGGATGGATTTGTCGGATTCGGTTGCGCGTCTCTTCAACTACACTCGCAATAGAGAAAGAAGCGAGTACAAGTCGGGGGTGTAATGAGGCTTATTTATCGGCGCGCGAGGCTCGACCAATGGCAAGACGGGATGGTGGTCGTGGCCATGCCCAGCAGCCAATGGTCGGGCGCGACGAGTGGCTGTCAGTCGGGCCACGCCCCGGCCAATCGGCGCTTAGCTGCGCATGACAGAGTGGCTCGGTCTCTGAGCACGCCGGAGCAGCAGTCCCTTCTGGTGCGTGCGTAGGAGAACGTCTCCTTTTCGCCCGGTCACGAAAGAGAGGGAGTAGAAATCTGACGTTTCGTTATCATTGCTCGACAGTCCTCGATACCACGAGCCGACGCTTCGTTCGACCCTATCCTCTCGCGTGTGACCCTTGCTAGTACTGGGTCGCGTGCTGTCGTTCGTCGGGAGTGCTCCGAGTGCGAGATAAACAGTGCATTCGGTCGTTGAAGTGCGTCGTGTGTCGTCGCGTGCCTCCGAGGGGCCTCCAGAGTCGACGACAGTTTAAAAAGTTTTTCCCGAGGCTCGAGGGCGTCGTGAACCGTGGGTGAAAGAAAGAGAGAAAGAGAAAGAGAAAGAGAGGGATAGAGAAAACGGACTATTTAACACGCTCCTAATAATAGCCGGTGCGCGTTCGTACGCGAGTATACTAAGCGCCTATAAATACACACCTACCACGGCCCGCGGAAACACGAGCCCGTGGATTTCACGGTGCAACCTGCCACGAGGAGAAGAAAAGACGCGAGCCGAAGGGAAAAGGGGGAGAATAATCTTGAAGGAGGGCGCACCTGGCGCTCTAAGAGAAACTTGCCATAATCGGATCTAGTCGGAGGCAGTAACGCAAGATAATCGCAGGCCGAGGGACAGAGTGAGAGAGTAAGAGAGAGAGAGCAAGGTAGACAGAGAGCGTGTGTGCGTGTGTGTGTAGCAATCGGTCCACCGGCTGCTGGTGGTACCAGTCTGAAAGCAGATTAGAGAATAACCGCACCTGGAGTGAGATTTTATTATTTCACGGTATATATCTTTTTCTTTCCCCTGTTCGTAACACGAGAAACATCCCGGTGCCGCGGGAGTTCGTCGGCAGTCGAGCTTGCAGCAACTCTCTACCAGCGGCGACCTAAAAATATCTCCTTCCTGCATATTCCGGACGCGTTTACACCGTCACGAAATCTCGCTTGTTGTTCCTCGCGTTGGCGTATACTTTCCTACGCCCCCTCCCCTTATCTGTGCTTTCTTTTCGTCCGTCGCGTACGACCACTCGTCGAACGTGCACGATTCCCTCGACCATCGGCCAGAGAATCGCGTTAACAGTTCTCCGGAAGTAACCAGGTTCCGCCGTGAACTTAAGACCCGACGCGGCAGGAAATACGAACCGAGGATGCCTCGCGGGAAATCGTGTGCGAAACAGTACCGTGGATGACCGTGAGAGGTATGAGGATCGTCGAGTTCGGTTCAACCAGTGGCTCGCGTGCAGCTAGATACCCGCCGTCGGAACGATTCTCGATAGGACCAGGTCCCGTCCGTCGGCCGAGCGATCGGTGCGTGAATCGTACGCGAGGGATCGAGGACGAGGAGGAGGAGGAGGAGGAGAAGGATAACGATTCGATCGCGTGGTAAAACAAAAGAAATCACAGTGAGTGCGACGAAGTGCAAAGAAGAGCCGAAGTGGTTCACGGTGGAGGGTGGAGGGAACGGTGTGCAAGGGGTCTCCGCCGTGGGCCCCGGAGATGACGCGATGATGGCCTACGGAGGAACCGCCGGAAACGGGGGCGCGATGGGACCGACGTCTGCTGGCGCGGACGTTTTGGGCTCGACGGGTGATTACAGCCCGCAGGGGACACCTACGCCGCTCACGGGACACGCGGCAGGATCCGTCGAGGTGAGCACCTACGGTCCTGGAACAGGACCGACCAGCTACAGTCCCCAGGATAGTCCGGCCAGCTCCGCCGGCGGCGGCGGTGGCGGCAGTAGCAACGGACAGCTTCCCAGTTTCGGGTTCACCCAGGACCAAGTCGCCTGTGTTTGCGAGGTAAGCTTTTACAAAACGATAATCGTGTTCTTCTGTTGGAATTGCTCGCTGTCTACGCGACACGAAACCTTGGAATTTTTATTTCAACTTTACGTCCTTACGCGTAGGTAGTTTGTGCATGCGTAGGGAAGAGTTGTCCAAAATCGTACCTGATTAATCGATCAATGGTAGGAAAAACCTCTATGGTGAAATTATTTTCATAAATGTGTATAAAACCCAAACGATAATTAAATAGGATATATAATAATAATAATAATAATAACTACAATATGGAATAACGTATTATTGTTCGTTTTAGAAGTCACGGATGGAATAATAATAGATTTTATATATCTGCTCTACTGTTCTACATCTTTCGTGAGCCCATAATGCACATTTCATGCACTCGTCATGTTTTCTACACGTGCCTTGTTGCAGAGGGAAGTAAAACCAGTCTTCTTTATTAAGATAAACGACGATTGTTTACGATCGTACTGGTACGATCTAAGAAACCCTGCAGCGAAACGATTTAGAAATCGCGATAACTTTTAGAAACAATAACGATTCCATCTTTATAATAGTTACACATAAAATAAATGTAACGTAGCAGTACATATTACGTTTTTATAGGCAAGATTAATGCAGAAGAAACTGAAGAGGTACAATTTTCAAACAACTCACCCCTACGTAATCACATATTCGTTAAGTTTTCTTTTCCACAATTTTTCTCTCCATAATGGTGTACGAATGAATCTGTTTAATTCTGTAACGATGATTAAATACCAAATGTACTGTATGGTGAAAAAAAAGATCAGTTCTGGCAGGAATTGCTACTTATATTGGGTTAGACGTTTATTAATGAGCCTATAAAAATTACTCAACACCGGCCGCCGCATTACTCTTATCGATTTAATACCACATCATTTTTAATCCGGTTCTGATTTTTCTTTCTACCTACAATATACGTATAGTACATATTTATACAGTTCGGAACGAATTAATCATGTAAGTGGAAGACTTACTGTATGCAGTGGCTTACGCTAAAAATCGTCCGCCGAATATTCTATTCTACGATTGTTAGAATGACACCGGCGACGTCACATTCCACCAATTGGAAGTCATCCATGTCATTCTACCAATACAACGGTCCAAATCTCCAATTGTCAGGGTTAGGTTGCTTTATAAATAACCGAAAGTGATTGAAACATCGCCCCAGTTGCCGAATTTAATTGTAAATACATATATAGCACGAACTAGAAATAGAAATTCGGAAACGTTATACTTGTAAAGAAAGATCGTTTAAAAAATATTGACAATAGATTATGAATTTGCGAAGACAGAATATTTCCCTGTTCGATATAAAAGTATTTGATTTATGTATATTTGAAAATGGTAGACGATTTTCAGTGTGGGAGACTGTAACTCGGGTCGAGTCGATTGTGGAAGTTACTTCCTATGTAGGATTGCTCGAATACTTGCCAAAATTACAGTTGCGGTTAAAAAGTGTCAGTACCAGATTTAATTGTACAAAATCTGATCTTTCGAGCAACATTATCTAGTAATAAACTTCCATAATCTCAAGTCCCATTCTAATAAAAATACCCCACAGTACTCGACCCGAAATTTTTGGTTACCCTCACGCCCCTTTATTGCGATTGGTTGACTCGATATTTGCACGCAGTGTTGGTTGGCACGATCCGACGGAAGGGTGCGCAAAGGCAACGTTTTCCCGAATACTCGACAAAATTCATAATACAAAATTGTTTCCCCTTTTTTTTGCTCTTGTCAATACTTTGAATGATATGGTAAAGAATATTATTTGATACACTTCGGGTAGAAAAATCATCGAAGAAACAAATTCAGGAACATTAGTAACAATTTGGGAAAAATGAGAAAATCAAAGACTTAAAAAGAGATTCTTTAATAATTTTGAGTGTTTCTTTATGCCCGGAAATAGAAGGGGCATGTTCGTATCGTCGAGAAAAATTACGCGCGAAGCACCACTTAACCTCTTGGCTACCGCGAACGACTGTTCGCAAGATGCTTAACAGTATCCTCAACATTAATTTATGCACCTTGCAACGCGCTGACGAAATTGGCCCTGAAATTCTCTGCACCCCTGGCGATCTCGTGCACAACAATGTACAGCACCGCACGCCAAGATTCACTTACGTGTCACGCGGCTAATGGAGTTGATGCGTTTTTACTACGACCATAAATTGTTTTGCGTGCGACGTTTACGCTTCTCGCGTCGAACGTCCTGCTCGCATGCCCGGAATTCGTTTCTAGCATCTTAAGAATATTATTTCGTACTCGGTTATGGGGGGAAAATAATATGTAATCCCAACGAACGTTATCACACGAATAAATCGCGCGAATTAAAACACTGGTACGGTAATTGAAATATTAAAATTAATAAATTCTCCTAAACCGTAAAAATAATCCGACGGTAGATGCAAATTAGAAAAGCAAGGATGCGCGAGGAGAGTCCGCGTTTGTGCACGCACGTTTCCCATACGTACGTAGATATTACGTATACGGCTAGACGTTTAACTCCTTGCCCACGTCACATGGATATTCCCCGTAATTTACGACAGCGTTTTGCGTTTTCGATAAACTACCGCGCAGTCGGCTCAGAATGGAATCGTTTAACGGGTAATTACACGCGAGTCGTAATAAGAAAGAGAGGGAGGGAGGGAGGCTTAGAGAGTGGTCTAAAGCGCATTTACGATCGCGCTTCCCGATAATTCAAGTTATCGTTTAAAAGCGTACCCGCGAGCTTGACATTTACACGGTTATTAAACAATCGAGTCTCGTTGTTTGAGGAACGCGACCCGAAAAGTGAAAGCTCACGGTAGATCCGTGAGATGTCACTTGTTATAGACCAATCGTCCGTCGTGGTGACGTTAATTCGCGATTACCCCGTGAGACGTGGGCGCTAGTTGTCTTGTATCATTCGATATATGTAGTAACCGTCGATTTAACGTTCGTGAAAGAACGTTACTCGTGTTGTTTTGTTCAGTTTTTTTCCATTTCGTTCGCCGGGTGCCACCGCGATCATTTACTTTGCTACCTGTTTCAAGATACTCGTGCGAAGACATATCGATCCCCTCGAGTTCTCGTAGTCGAGTGGAACAAGAATCGTATCAGCGACGGAACGAGACAGAAGGTGGCGCGTTTCGGTTCGCTCGACACGTCGGGTTGATTTGTCGTCGGGCAATCGAAAGCTTTCGTATACCGTCATTAAGACCCGATCGCGATCTTCGTCGTCCATTTCTCTTGTGCTTTCGACGCGGCTCGTTTCTCATTATGCCCAGGATTTCACGCGCCATCGTGATTAATCGGTCGTCAGAACGATCGCGCGAGAACTAGATGGCACACGGCGACGCGAATGAAGAAATAAACGTGGCAGGTGCGCGCGAGGCTCGTACCATCGGAACGCTCTTAATGGCGGCTCGTTTTCGGCAATTTGAAGGTAATGAACGATCGAGTATCGATCGCGTCAGCGCTGCTCGACCGTGACTGATACTCGAGTTTAATGAGATTTTAACTTTACCCTTTTTGTTTCGTCGTTTCTGATGTGTTACGAGTCTTGCATCGATAATACAGTAATTCCTCGCTTAAAGATCGAAAGTCAGGTTAGGTATGGGTTAGGGTTAAACGTCGTGTTTTTATTCTATTTATTCTTTATGGAAAACTTTCGTCGATAGTCCAACGTGTGTGCCAGTTTACGTTTAAATGAGTACGAATAAGCGAATAAATATTGTACAGCAATTCCTTGCTTCAAAGCGAACAATTCGATCGGTCAGCTGATTTCGATAGAGGGTCGGTCGTAAACGAATACTATTTCAAAGCAAGACCGAACCACGCGTTCAACTCTCCGACGAGGAGATAACTTGAAAGCGATATCAAACTCGTATCGGTTTAATTTCTTAGACCGGGGGCTAAACTTCTATCTTCAAGCGAGGTATTATTGTACCGAGCTCGCGAAAAAGACGTACGAGTGTCGTAAACGACAGGGGACGATCGATACAATTATTTTGTTACCGGTCGAAAAAATGTTTTTTCGATGTTCATTTTAGACTTTTCTTTACAAAATTCATTTTTGTTACGATGCACCCTTTTAAAAGAAACGAGAGACAAGCAATCGAGTATCGAAACCGAAAACCAATATACAAGATATACTAGAATAAGAGGAGACCGGGATGAGTTCTGCCGACTAACAGTGTGCCCCCCCTGTCTATCGTCTTCAAGGCGATGGTGTCGTCTGTCCAGGTTCTCCAGCAGGCGGGATCCGTGGAGAGGCTTGGCAGGTTTCTGTGGTCCCTGCCGTCGTGCACCAGGTTGCACCGGCACGAGAGCGTCCTGAAAGCCAAAGCGATCGTCGCCTTCCATCGGGGACACTTCAAGGAACTGTACAGGATCCTGGAAAGTCACACGTTCAGCCTGCACAATCATCAGAAACTGCAGGCTCTCTGGCTCAAAGCCCATTATATCGAGGCCGAGAGACTGAGAGGAAGGCCCCTCGGGGCAGTTGGTTAGTAATATTTAACTTTCGTACGATCGGGCCAGTTTTGATCGCAATTTTATTCGGATAACGGACCATCTTATTTACCAGCACGAAACATTTTATTATTCCGTTTTATCCCAATGTTAATTTCACGAAAACGTTACTTTCTATTCGTTATTTGAAAAAAATTGTTGGAATCAATTTTGCCCCATTGTGAAACGTTAGTCTAAGGTCAATTAAGAGATATCTGCAAATATAATAAATAAAGAATAACGTAAAAAATAAAATCAGGTTTAATCTACACTCTTAATGTATCCGACGCCAGCATTCACAACTGTTCGACAATGGCTATAATTGGTATCGCTGATTAAACACAGTGTCATTTATTATTAAACGATACAGAATCGAGCCAATCAAGACAAAATTTGATATCGAAAATACCTGTGCATGCGAGATGTAATTTTTTATTTTCCAACTCTAAACATATGTCTGTGAAACGTATTATGATACAATTCTGCCTCGTATTTCATATTATTATTGCAACGATAGCAGAGCAAACGACAAATGTTTTCGATTTCCCCTGGTTTCGCTTATCGCGTATCGCCATCGAAATAATTTTTAAATACATTTTATTCGCCGTTTATTTTCGTAGATTCTGCACGTAAATTTTACTTGACAACGGCGACACGCGCGTTATAAATACTTCGAATCTGTTTCATCGGCGATTCTAATGGACGCGAAAGAAACGTTTCGCGAAGGAATAAGCATAGAACGCCGCGCAATTCCCCGCGAACCCTGCCAGTTTTATTTTTGTCGCGCGTTGTAAACAGAAGGATGGCAAGTTTATAACGAGCCGTCATTCTAATTAGATCTTTCCATTTACTTTAGCGAACCAATTCGTGTCATACGATTCTTCGCGCGATAGAACCAGAGAGGCGAAGAGAGGCGAAATCTAAGCCGACCGAAACGTTCCGAGAAAACAAAACATTAACTTGGTATTGCAACGATCTGAGAAGCTGGACCGAAAACATTTATTTTGTGCCGGTCAACAGCGGTTAGACGTATTGTCCTTCGTGTATCCAGCGAGTTTCCTCGAATCGAGTTATTTTTAGCCGCGGCGCGTAACTATTTTAGAAAGCTCTTGTGGTATGATCTTTATTTATACGATTCTTTTTTTTCTGGCCCCGAACCGATGGGAATCGGTTGCTCGTTCGCCCGAGGGAAACGGGTGAAACAATGTGCACGGTATATTTGTGGTGCGATCGAACGACAGAAATAAAATGGTGTCCGTTGCGTGCACCGTGTTGTGCCGTTTCAAAAATACCGGTGCGGTAATTCAGATCCTCAGTGTCTTTAACGTAAATCACGTAATATCCACCCTTGACGCAATTGTTTCTAATTGGACGTATCGTAAACCAAAAGGCTTGATTCGATCTTTCGTAATCGCAAGAAAATTTATTAAATTCAATTTCTCGTATCGTTTTAGTTCGCGTTGTTGAGCCCCTTTTACGTTATGGAACTTGTGATCGAACGTTAGGGACGTGTGATTTTTCTGGCAAGCAAAAATAATTTATTTCCACTGTGAGAATCTATGAAATTTTAATGGTATATTGAAATAATCGGCGAATGCAAAGGTTCAATAACCGGTTGAGATTCTTTAGCAAAATTAATATCCATTAGCTGGCCAGTTTCTTCGACGATAAATGTGTGTTTATATTTATCACTGACCAAGAACGTTTGAATTGCAGGGAAATATCGCGTTCGACGCAAATTCCCACTGCCTAGAACGATTTGGGACGGCGAGGAGACATCCTATTGTTTCAAGGAGAAGTCCAGGAGTGTGTTGAGGGATTGGTACGCTACCAATCCGTACCCGTCGCCCCGCGAGAAGCGAGAATTAGCCGAAAGTACGGGCCTAACCACTACGCAAGTCAGTAATTGGTTCAAGAACCGAAGACAAAGGGATCGTGCAGCGGAACACAGGTATTTCGATTTATTTTTATTCAAATGTAAGGGTACACGTCAGTTATTCTTATTTGAAATTCAGAAACGACCGGAATTTCGTTCGAAACACGGTAGTCCGTTATGTAACATTTTGTAATAATCGAACAACACGACGCGCCAGACGCGTCTGCTTATTTCAAAGCGAGGAAGCTTGCGAGAACGTGTCAATGGTGATATAAGCGCCATTGCAATAATACCCTCGGCTTCGTCATCCCACCAGAATGACATACGTGTATATTTCTTGTTATATATATATATATATATATTTTTCGCGAGCGAACGAGTTGATACCCGTGGAATCCGAGGAGGGCGCAAGCGTAGGAGTTTCATGTTGTTTGGAAGGTCGTTGCTCTATATCCGATTTTAGAAACGAACCGAGCAAACTCGAAGACGGCCTCATAACTGCGTAACGTAACGCTGCGTGTCTCTGGCGTCGCGTGGAATGCCTTGTCCCTCGCAATGCCGAACATTTTTTGGGTTAACTTACAAAGCAGCGAATAAATTTCTTTCGTACACGTTCTTAAAGTTTCGCCACGGATACGTCGAGTCGTTCCATCGATCAATTTTTATTCGGTTCGTGGTCGTGATTTTCAACGCGAAACGAAATCGCTCGAAGCGCGACGTAATCTGTCGAAGCTTAATCGTTGGAGTTCGTTCGTTACTCTTGAACGGAAAACGTGTTAAAATTCTTAACTGCGCGAATCGATTTAAGTACCGTTAGGAATAAAATACAGCGGTGACCGGTTCTTTACACGATGCCAATTTTACCATTTTCCTTGGTGCACGCGTTAAAAAATCTCACGTTTGGATAAATTGATTTTAGGTTATGTTATAAAATAGATAACTATTATTATCATCTGTAACGGTATACAGAGTGTTTGATTCGACCCCAGTCTTTACCCTATCGTATAAACCTGTTGGTTCGATCGTGGAATCGTTACTTCCGGTTCGGGAAACTCGTTCAATGACGCGCGGACGAGACGAACGACCCGACACTCGACACCCAGTAACGGAGATTCTCGAATCCGTCGGATACCCCATAAATATTCGAAAAAAAAAAAGGAAAAAGAGAACGACCGCGCTCGATCCCTCGATTTCGGTGAATCCATCGATGCGAATCGGTGTGGCCAGGACGCGTAGACGGACGGGCGCTTCTCTTCGTCGAGAATTTCGCGAGGGAGGAAGTGGGAAGCACCACCGTGGCGAGGCCCAGTCCGGTACACAGCCGTGTCACGCCACGGGGAACGTATCGAATTTCTTATGGCTTCTGTGTATTCCCATGAACGGAGACAGAAGGTCAAAGAGAAACAAAGAAAGTTGTCGAGGGGCGGGAAGAGGGAACCCGCGGTGGTGGCTCCTATAGTCCTATCCGATGGCTTTGGGGGTATCGTGGATACGCATGGCATCATTCGCGGCATATTAATTACAGGAAATCCCACAAAGCATTCATACCACCCTACTACCGTGTTCTCCCCGTGCCGTAATTCGTTGTATACACCCTCGACGAAATATCGAACGGGCCGAACAATTTGATCGTTACGTGTCTATTCTCGTTGGCCACTTTTTCGAACGTCCTTCGTTTCACTTGTGATTTTTCTGTTTTCTTTACGTCGAGTCAGTTCGCTATGGAACGTTGAAAAATATACATTTACATATTTCATCTCCCTTCCCATAATTAAGATTTCTGGGATCAGCCAACCGACCGTATTTCAAGAAAGGCTGATCTATTATATCAAGCTAGACCAATGTTAGTTTCCTAGTGCCTCATAGGCACTATAAATCTACTCGATTCGAATCCAATAAATCCACGTTGGCCAACGTCGCAAATAATCCCCAGCGATGAAAACTCGGCGCTATCGTACGGTTAATATATTGCAGCCGGGGCGGCCATATTGGATTATTGAACGCGAAGATAGAATATCTGTCGATTTGACGTTGGCCTTGCGAGGGTTAGGAATGGGTTCCAGTGTAAAAAATGAACGATCGCGATTTCGAAATTTCCGTCTGTCGACGCCACCGCGAACGGAACAGACTTCCTCTTTCAGCCGGTGCTGGTAATTCGGTCCGCGCAAGCTGATGTAAATTAAAGCTGGATCACGCGTACAGGGGCGGAACCATCGTTGGTATCAGGCCCCCCGAGACCAGGGGGCGTCTCGTGGGCGTCCATGCCGGGCAAAAAACGTCGATCTCCAGGATGCACACGGTGTATTCTCCCTCGGGAGCTCTTATCGAACGATTAAACGGCCTCGTTTAGACACGATACATAACGCACGGACGAAGAACAGACGATTTATTCAAAGGTTCGCGTGACTCAAAACTTCCGGCCGCGGAAGGCAATAACCTTCGACAAATCGACTCTCACGGTTTGCGAAAACCCGCGTGTTATCGATTCGAGAACTCGATGAACTTCGAACCCCGCGATGCATTTCAATAAAAGAAAAAGTAACACGTCGAGGGTGAATTACTAGAGAATTTATTGACGCGAATCGTTCGGAAGCACGTATCTGGATTTCTTAATAGATAAATTACCCAAAAGATGGCAGCAGATCATGGAATACGACTTGTCACGGTCCCTGTAGGGGTCGCAGTGGGGCATTGGTGGAGAGGGTGTGTTGCGTAGAACAATGGAGGCGCAGATAACGGGCAGACGGCGCCGCCAGAAATCTCGCAATCAGCATCTTTTTCTGTTATCTTCCGTTCGCGTTCCTCCGGTTCGCGCGCACGTTCGGTCATCGGACACCGGTGGCTACCAGGCGACAAAGCGAACGGTTTTTTTCTGTTTTGCCATCGACAGCAACGTCGAGAAAGCAACGATGACTCTCGAAGGTGGCGATGACAGTATTTTCAAGGGTATATCCCCACGAAACGCGATCCCCGTTTTCTTTCGCGACCGTCGTCCATTGTTCGCAGCTATCAAAATTCTCTGACTTGCCAACGTTTCCAAAAACACCTCCCGAAGAGTACAGAGAAAATGTGTGCAAAGTAAATGCTTACAAGATAGTGGTGCCGGTAGAAAACGAAGCGTGAAATTTAATTATTAGACTGTGGATGTTATGTATTCATGGCGTATGCTAATATGGAAAATATATGCAAAACGTGTATGCAGAATATATTTCATAAATCAATATAATAATATCAATATTATATTTTGCATAAATACATGTTTTCTGTATAATTTTAGCATATTTTATGCACGTTCGCGCGAATACATAAGATCCGTAGATTAATTATTTATCTAGTTTTTCACTTTATTTTCTGACGGAACTAACCTAACCCAGACCCCTACTTTTTTTTATGGTTTTTAGTAATCTTATTCACTAGGCCGACTGAATATTTTCAATATAATGTTCCAGATAATATGAGAATGGTCGACAGTTTGTTCGTAGATTGGAAACCAGCAAAATGATGTAATCCCTTCTCCCGATGTTTGAAATTACGTTTATAGATTGCATCAAAATCCCCGACGTCTAATGCAGAAAACGATCGATTTAGCGTGGAACGATCCGGTGTTTAGTTCTCGAGAAAATTGACTTTGATTACTCCGACGATGCGAATCGCGCAGGCTAGCCAACGTTTTATCTGCCAAAGACTAGAAGGCATCTTAAAACATAAACAATCCGTGCAGATCGCGCCGTTTAGACACGCCGGTAAGCAATTCTTATCGCTACGCACCGCCCCGCCGGTCGTTTCGATTTCTTTTTTTCAGTCCGTGCACGTGTGACTCATTAATTTCTCGAAACGTCTACACCTTCGTGCTGTATTTTCGTTTCGGTGAATTTAGTCGTCGAGCCTCGATCAAGGTTACATTCCAATTACCCTATCGCCTATCGCCTATCGCCTATCGCCTATCGCCTATCGCCTATCGCCGTTACAAAATGACAAAGGATCCGTCTAATTATCTCTGCGATTTTCGACCTCGCATCGAACGTCGTTCGGTGAATTCAATTTTATCGTTTTTAGACGCACGTTTATACGTGTAAGTAGTATGAGTATTTAAGGCTGTTGAAGATGTCAAGATGTATGTATACATATATGTATGTTCGTTCTCTCGAGTATGACGGTCAGAGGACGCGTCCCGATGCATTGTTGCGTGGCTTCGAGTCCCATAGACAAAAATAAACTTATCTTCTCTGCACGTGCTGCGACAGAGTTTTTTTTCTTCTCGCTGGAAAGGCGTTCTTGTTATAAACGTCGCTTAAAGCGTCTTTATTATACCCTCGGGCTCTAATATCATCATCTCGTTGGGCGAAGGAGAAGGCCGCTCCTCAGACGGCTTCTAATCTTCGAAACAACCGAGAGTACATAACCAGTTCGCCCGGCCGAAGGGTTAAGAACAACATCGCGCCGCCAAAAATAAATAAAGCCGGAAGAGGTCGTCCCTACGTGCCGTAGAGAAACGTTCCTTCGAAACGAACTCTTCCGCTTTCTTTGTGGATTGTTCGCGTCGCTGTTGAAAATATTCAATTCTGTTTTATATTTAGAATTATTACGTTTCCAATGAGGAATATTAGAAGAACGACAATTATACTTTTAGTGTTAATTTCGTTGTTAGAAAATGTTGGATCGACAAAATGACTTTTTGCGGCGATGAATAGTGGAAAGAGAAACGGAAAAGAGGAACGCAGAGTTAGCTAATCCACTTCGTGAACCGTGTGGCAGGGTTCCTTGGTTCGATGGATCGAAGAGGAGCCGTGCTGCATAGTCGGTGGGGTCGGAGCCCAGTAATGGCTCTGTCGTTGTTCTCCAGTGTCAACAAAACATTACTAATGTACCCACTCCAACACAAACTCACCCCTGTCTCACCCTCGTTGCGCCACTGTCAGCATACCCTCGTGTTCGTTCGACGATAAATCGAGGGCTGAGGAACAACCCGGGAAAATGGCGTTGCTAGGAATTTGTCCTTTAATCTTTATCGATATTCTTTTCAAATTCGACGCTAGTGTCTCGTCGTGGCTCGTCAAAATTGTATGATTTCGATTCTCGTTGTCTGATCGTGATGGTATTCTCTCTACAATTTTAGAAACTGATCGTTAATATATCGTTTAAATATTAATCGACCCTGTTTCGAGGTTAGACTCGATTTCATTAGCTTTTGATAACCCATTTATCGTTTCAAATTTACCCAGATGAATTATCTGGAGAAATGCTAACCCGATGTGACTGGTTAAGTGTATAAAGAGTATAAAAGGCTTGCGTGTGATGTAACTACGGAGTGAATATTAAGATAAAAATATATCCGTGTTTAAATTCAAAATAAATAAAGTGTTAGCCGGTCGAGTGGAACAGCTCGTAAAATTAGGAAGTCGTAATCGTCGGCAAAGGTGGCGTCGCGGTTAAATGATGAGCATATATCACGTGGAAGCATTCACGGAATGTCTTCAAAGGGGATACTTGCTCGAAACGTCTGGAATTGTTTCCACGTATACATATATTTCGTCTCGCTGCGCAACGGTGGTCAGCGATAAACATCGCTTGCTTTTATTATTGCTATCCATTAGATTATCTATCTGGGATTAGGTTAGGTATTCTGGCGCGTTATATTCTCGACGGAACAATGTAGACACACGCAAAAGAGACCAAGCCTCCTTCAAGACAATGATTGTTATTTCAAAATTTCTTTTCGTCAACTCAATAATTAAAAACAGAGAATTTTAGTAAAATAAATCTTGCAGAATCTATCCATCTATTAAAAAATCATTCGTTCGAGCACTGTCTGATTGTTAAATCTAATGGAACTTGTTCGAATAATTCATACAAACGACGACTATTCGAGAAATTGACAGAGGATTGAATTGTTAATATTCCGTTAAGAGAAACTAGGAATTATCGAACGTTATTTGGAAAGAGTTTGGTACAGGGCTTCCCAACACGTGTGTTTTGACTTGTAATCGTCTGTGTGTTTCTAACCCTAATTGGCAAGAATACAGAAAAAGTAGTCTGCGTATTAAATGTCCGTAATTCAAGATTAATTAAATCGCGAAAGTGGAAGATGGAGTCGTATGAGATTGGAGTGGACGCAAATCGGGGACATGGAGTCCTTCAGGGTTTTGGGAAGGGATGCCACTTCCCGGATGTGGAGGAGGACAGATGGGGAGAAATGGAATGGAGTCAGTGTCGAGAGGGCGTTGCGAAGGGGACACGGGCGGTTGTCGGTCTCTCGGTAAGGGTTGGACACACGGGGGTGGCTGCGCCAATATTGACTCTTTCTGAAAACCTGGGGGACCCACACGGTGACAAAGAGGGTGGCGCTACTTCACCTAGCCTTTTGTGAGATCCACCGTGGACATGGCGCCCGACTCGATCAACGAACTCGTCATTTCGAGGTTAGGAAATTCATTGTCCTATCCTTTTTTCCATCCAACAGTTAATAACAAAACGACGATAGACAATTATCGCCCCGTATCGTAATATAAGCAAATCATAATCTTATCTCCATCGTGTAACCCTAAACGTCGTCGACTCCCTGACGTAAATCCGAAGACGTAAAATGAAGGAGTCGCGCGGACCAAAGATAAATGAAAATTGACCTTCTTCGACACGTGTTCGGTTCGTCGGATCTTTTTAATAATTAATTTCCGCCGGGTAGTCACCACGGGCCGAAAAGATGAATCCCCGTGCGCGAAGACAACGTTGACGAATCGCCTCTCGCCTCTTATAGCCCGGTCTGGCTTGTCGGCCGCAGCCAGTAGCGTGGGTCGACGTAGCGACTTCTCGACACGTCGACGATCGCGATCGATTTCCATCAAAGTCGATGTCGAGCTTTGATACCGATCGACTTCCATCAAAGTCCAAGACCTCGCCCTGTTCTCTTGGTGCACGCGTGCGCGTGCGCGCGCGCGCGACCGAACGATCGTCTCCCGCTGAGCACGGATGAATCATGATGCTCGTACATACCTACTTACCTTCGCGTGTTTGTCATTCGGAGATGGGCAAAATTTTATTCGATACAATAGATCAACCAATAAGATCAGCGCGTAATTATTTATTCGATGGAACAGGTACACTTTTATACGTTCCCTCGATAAATATTTTCGTCCAACGTACGTTTATTTAAATATTTTTCATCCTGACATGGTAACAAATAAGCATTCTCTTTGGTAAAACAATAGTTTGGATTAATGGGAATAGATTTACCGAAGCTCCTGGTACTGGACAGCGCGACCTAACCTAAATAAATTCTAAATATGGCTTTGATTATTCTAGGTTAGGTTACTAACTGCATATACAGTCAGTCACACAAGTTTACATACACTCGACCGACGTAGTTTGAATAATCAAAGTAAAGATGTACGCTGTTAAAGATATCTGTATATTTACGATAGCAGATTTGGATAAATACGTATAATAATAGGAACAACGTTGGTACATTATGTACGTTTGATGTTAGTGTTGTGTTTTTGTACGTTAGTTTGATAAGTATTATTTTTCTTAAAAATTCAATATCCACGAGATGATCAGAACTCCTTGATTGGTCATAGTATTGTAATTTGTTTGATGTATGTAGACTTTTGCAACTGACTATAACTGCACCTCGCTTTTGCAACCGTAACTGTATATTTAATCTCTGCTTCTACGTATCATATTACATTTAATCCTTCGGTTCATATTGCATACAATTTCTGTGCAACACAGTCTACTATTAGTATTGGATTGTTATACTATAGTATAATTTTTTCAAAGAAAACATGTAACCATTGATAATAGGCGGATATTTCAAATTCGAAGCTGTCAGCACCGTGTAATGTCTACGACCTGTAAAATGACCACATGGACACTATTATATAAAAGACCATCGAGTATATATATGTATATTTTGAGAATTTTATTTGCTAGCCCCTTCCAGAGTTAGGTTATGCATACGCCACTGGACGTAGGTCGTTTGGGATGCAGCTAGGCAAAGGTGAAAAGTTGGTCGACGGGCGATAACTGGAAAAAAGAGGAGAATCCAGCGGGGACGGTGACCGGAAGCCGATGGGCAGTGAAGTTTCGCTGCACAAATAAAGATGCGTTCGGGTCAAGCGTGTAGACACTCGTTGAAATCGTTCTCGCGATGCCGACGTCCCCGAAATAGCTACGAATACTGCCCGCGTACCATTGCCTGGTTTACGGTTACAGCATGCACGGTGTCTGGGCAACGCGCTCTGCGTATCTGAAACCAGAGAACCCATCTCCTCTCGTCACCGTGTGTCTCTCGCACGCTCTACCAACGTTCACGAACCGTTGCACGAAAAAGGCGACTTTCGTGTTGTTGGTTCGTCCGCCGCGGCGCTCCCGTCCACCGTGATTCCCGTCTGGTTCCGAATTCCCTCGTTCGCCATGCGTGCGAGTCGCGGTCCATTCATGTAAATTTTTCGAGAAGCTTTTTCGAGGTTAGAACCGACTGTGACGACAGCGTCAGAAAAAAACGCCGCGGCCAGAGGGTGATTAAATATGTCACGGAAGCGAATCGAACACGAATAGTAGTGAAAAATTGTCACGGCTGTAATTCATAATCAGAAATTAAATAAATAAGAAAGAAAAGTTCGAGGCTTCGAATCGTTTTCCTGCTGTTTATTTGTTTTCCCCGGGCCAGTAGCCTCGACGCTCGAAATCGGCAAGAAAATTCTAACCAGTGAATCACTGTACTGGCGGGTCACGAGGAATTTTCGACTCCGGACAGATGTAATCCAAGGAAACCGAATTCCGTTGCGCGTGCAAGTCTCCCCCGTGTTTCCATTCATTCGTTTCTCGCGGCGATTTCGTGAATTCTCTCTACCGCGGCGCCTATAAATAGCCAATTTTCACGGTTTACGCGTTTATTCCCGGTTGACGGATTCGCGGTTCGGTCGCTTACATCTACGCGACACGATTTCTCATTCAGATTTAGGATCTGGCGCGACACAACGGTGCTCGATCTTGACGGTTCGCGCAAAATCACGAGTTCGGTGCTCGAGCGTTTCGTAACGATATCGGTTCGTTTCATCCTTTGCCGCCGGTGTCGTTAAGTAGCCCAGAATCGTGGACGGGCGGACGTCCCCGACCCATCAGGCGCGAAGTCGGCGCAGAAAACGACGAGGACGACCTTTAGCGTCAATCAGTCGACAGTATTTCTGCGTCGACGCGTGTTATATGGGAGGTTCTCGAAAGAGTCACTCCGTTGATTCCGTCAGTAATCATCGACTCGAAATAGAGCACCTGTCTAGCCTTCGATGTCTAACGCCAGTTGGTCTCGTTGTGATGCAACGTTACGTGCTATACAACCTCCATAGTTGCAGAGAAATGGGGGTTACGTGAAGCTGTTGCACGAAGCGAGGTCCGTGCAATTAACGGGGTAAACGGTCCCACGAGAGGCCCATTTATTACATTTTTATAGTCTATTCTATAAATTTGTAATTTTTCATGGAAGAATTAAGTACCCTATACTGAATTTTATTCAAGCAAAAATATTTAAATTAGAAATAAATTTATCGCGATCTCCGCGATGTTAGTCATTCTTCCTGCGTGTATATCTCTTGTTTCTAGATAATACACTAAGTCTTGACAAATTATTACGTTAAAGTAGAATCGCCTAAAGGTCCAGCTAAATTATTTACACCAACGGACGTGCAGTTGTATATCAGTGTAAAAGTCACCGAACAAACTAGCTTTGTCATTCATTTGCCAAAAGTTAATAAAGTCCAAGTCCGAGAATTTATTTAACGATTAGCTTTTACGTAACGTGAAGTTATTGGGCGCGATAAAATTTGCACTTGACGAGCAAAGTTGAGTCAAATTGAATCGTACGATATTCGGATCTGTTGGAAAATGTAGTACACGTCAAAAATTGAATTTATTAGATCGGAACTGCAACCCCCAAAAGGTTCCTAGATTTGTGAATACTTAGCGGTGCACTATATTTTCAAGGAATCCTCAATGTCTATGCAAGATGGAGTACTATCTCTGGAACAACCGAACACGATCGAGGGTCTCTGACCCAGAGATCCGTCGTCGCGAAGACAATTGAAAGTAAATTTCCTTGGAGCGAAGGGACACGTCACGAATAATAGTTTTTAATTCGAGCTATCAAACGGCACAAAGGATGCGTTTGGAAAGAAAAGAGGCGCGTTGATACCGCGCCTGGGACTTTGGCGAACGCGTGTATTACGGGGGACGGAAAGGATTCTCTCCCCGATGGTGGTTCCGACCCCTTTTTCGTCGAAGAGAGCGAGAGGGGACGGCCATGTTGGGTCGCCTCAGCCATTTTCGGGCACACGCGGACAAAAAAGGAGGGTTGGGGGCCCTCGGTGAAAACCGCTTTAAAGAAGACCACGTCAAATCTGACAGGCCTAGGGAAGAAGGGGGCCACATATGGGCACGTAAGGGTCAAAAAGGGCCCGCCTCGTCGTCGTAGCTGCCGTTTGAAAAAGAACAATCCTCCTGCGGTCGCTCCTCTTCGTCGTGTTCTTCTTCCATCTCGTCTTCTTCTTTCCTTTCGTTCGACCTTCCCTCGTTCCCTTCTGTGTCGACTCGCTGGCGACAGAGGGGGCATTCATTCATGCACGCATTCCCAGAATGCACCACTCTCGGGCAGCGCGCGTCTGCCAGTGGTGCACGTCGAGCGAACTTGGTTTCCTCGTACCCGAGGCAATTGCAATGCCAAACAATCGCCTTTAAAGCGTAAAGAACGAAACTGAGGGAGAATATATTCATATTGATATACGATTTTCCATGTTAAAAGAAACTTGAACCATAACCTATCGGGGTAACCTTTTGGCCAACGCGAGATTTGGTAACGTTCCTTACGAAGGTATAACGTTGTCGCGAAACAGTCGAAAAATTTCTATAGCCTTCTTGGTGGAACAGAAACCGAGGAAAGAGAAAAAGGAACGAGGGAAGATGGTTCGGAACCGATCAAGCGTGGAATGGCGCATATCTCGAGGAAGTGAATTCGACGGGGAGGAAAATAAAACGGTTCACAGCTGCGTTCTGCATCCGGGCGGTGAATATATCGACGATATTACGAGGCTTAAAACTTGATTTACGAGGGAGCATTCGCGCGTTAAACAATTCACGATAATTCGACCTTGGAAACCGTGGCGAATATCCCCCGCGCGAACGAGGTACGGAAACGCGTGTTGTCGGTGCAGGAAATTGCACGTGTCGGATCGTCAAACGATTTCCTTGGATCCTTCGCGTGTCTAGTTGCACAACAGGGCTTATTAGACGGATTAAATCTGTTTCTTCTCGTAAGACTGTCCCGTCAACCTGTCCGTCGGATGCAGTAAAACGCAAACGATCCAGAACCGTCGGCCGGCGAGGATACAGAAACGCACGGGCAATTTGGCAGAGGCTTTTCTACCAGTTACTTTTATTGTCGCGGGCGGCGCTGCTCGCACGGAACATTTGAACTTCATTGTTCGTTACGACATTTTGCCCAGCAGCATCCCCGGCCAATGTTCCTTCTTTTTCTTCGTCCAAGAATACCGCGCTGGTACCGCGCGATTTTAATAGCAACCCATTGTAATCGTTCGTGGTAATTTTGAAATGGCCGGCACTCGAATACGTTGTCCAGCGAAACTCGTCGTAACGACAGTACTTGATTCATTATCGACATTTCTTTGTTAGGATATTAGACACCGTGTTTACCGACCAGCCTCTTGCGAGACTCTTTCTCTTGGACTGCCATCCGTTTCACGACCGAAGGTCGGAAACCGTGGCCCGTTGTGTGCCTCGGTCGAATGCGTTCGACGTCTATATCCGACCGCGGTTCTTTTTTTCCTCGTCTCTTTTTCGTGGTAGCATCCCGCCAGCGGAAGCGTTTTCGTATGACGTATCTATCTACGTGTGCAACGGTACACACGCACGCGTTCCCTTAAACGGTGTCAGTTACTCGTCAGCTCGGGACACAAAGCTTATGTAAGTACGCCAAGAAGCTTCGAACATCGTGGTGCGCGCATCTCTTCTCCGAATGTGTTCAGCGCACGTTATACAGATCTTCAGTTTCACACTATAAAGATAGAAGTAGCTACGTATGTTTTGAATAAGTCTGAAAATTTGTCTCTTTTTAATCCATTTACTTGTGGCGTATTCCAACCAAGAACCATTAACTTTTGTGCGTTCACGCTTTTCAAGACGACGGAAGGGTTATGCACGAAATATACAGCATTGTGTATCACGGTAAAAGCTAGTACAAAGCGTCGTCATTCTTATTTACGTATAACTCATCGTAACAGTCTTTGACTGCAAGTTTTATCAGGTATTAGCAGCATTTTACGAGAATCGCCAAGTTTATAGAAGCACGGTGATATACAGCCATAACTGGGGGCCGAAGGATGACGCCTCCTTCGCTTTAATAGATTGTAGAAAATACGGTGCAAATAGAGGTGGCTTTGGTGTGTGAATCGCGTAGCCGCAGCAGGATTTATTCTCTTCCAGCGCTAATAATTTAGCAGCGGGGAGAGGGAAAGTCCTGCACGCCTCTCGCATTTCCAATTTATGGTAATATCGCCGCTGTGTGATCTCTAAATAAGACCGCGGAGGATTTTGTCGGGAATTTTAGAAGCGGGGGATGAAAATCAAAGCGAACATTTTACAACGTTCATAATGCACTCGGTGGCACGTAAGCAACTATCCAGGGACCCTAACTAGGGCTGGGGCTATTCGGATATTTGACGAATACTTGAATCATTACCAGGAATTCGAACAGTCATCTATCCTATTAATACTATTTAAACTACCGAAGCGTTCGGATATTGGATAAGCAAATAATTTGACAAAAAGCACCAGCCCTAACCTAAACTGTTGTGCGCGCGCGAATGCAACAGTATCGCGGAGCATTCCCGGATCTTGGACGAAATTTATGATCGAACGTTTGTCGTCGTAGCAGAAACTACGCGCCGCCCTCAGGATTTGGCATGAAAACGCGCATTTTCTGGCAATCGACCCGCAAACGCATTCTTCCGTGCGATTATTCCCGTCGAAACAAGTCGATCCGTCGGATCAAAGCGCCATTCATTTTGCAAGCCTGGAGCTCGATGCAACCGCCACCTAGAGGTCGATAACTCTCCCGCTCGAACTCTGCTGGGCTATTCGTCTTTCGTTTCGTTATCCGTGTTACCTTCGTAATTATCGCGTCGTTCATCTTAACGGCCGCGGGGGATTGTGTTCCGAACGACACCATCGAATTAGCGTGTTCAATTGGTGACACAAGGGAGCTTTGAAGATCCTTTCCGTCGCTGGCACTCGATCGAGACTAATTAATACATCGCGTCTATAAGCCGAAGCCGGCATAACCTCTTCGTTGCGTTCGTATCGAAAGGCACGTCGGGCAAAGTGCGATCTGATCAACGTTTAGCAAAGTGTTTCCCTAAAAGAAGGTTAATTCGTAATCGGAAATCTGCCGACAAGCAGCGTCGATACGGCTTATCTGGATTCATTGTCTCGTCGATGATCGATTTGCATAGTTTATGACGAAATAAAGGACGCCCGTTGGGTGTTCCGTCTATTAGAGATTTTAATCTGCTTCGCGCGAAGGAATCGATCGACCGATCATTGACATGATTATTGGCCAAGTTCTCGTGTGCGGTACGAAAGTTTCTCGTGAGTGTCCGTTCCTTGTTCGCCGGGAGATGAAACTTGACGAATAGGCGACAGACAGATCCGTTCCCTTGTGTAACACGCTGTCGTAGAGACGAGGAAGACTACCGAGTGGCAGGTTCAACGTAATCCGGATTAAAGAATTCCGGAACACCGAAAGCGTTTTAACGCTTCGGTCCTGTTATTCGACGGACAGGCTGGTGAGTTTATCTGCTGCGATTTTATCGCTCTGTCACGTTCTCAATAATAGTTAACTACCGATCGACGATCGATATTCACGCCGATGGTGGCAATTTACGATACCTGCTCGAAAGATCGTTATTGAGGGGGGATCGTTATTGTCCTTCTAGAGGGCGGTTTAACCGCCGCGCCGTGACAAAAGTTTCTCGGTTGTCCAGAGTCGTTGCTTATCGCGCGTGTGCTATTTTTATACACTTCGAGAGAAACAGACACCCGTAGAAGTTACGACGGGAACGATCGGCGAGGGGTGAGGAGAGAGAATAGTTTTTTTCCCGTGAAATCGCGCGACGAACAGACTCGGCAGCAGACACGACGAGGGGGGTTGGAACAGGGGTCAGGTAAAAGAAAAAAAGCTGAACTGAACGTTGGAGCTTGACCATGGAGAGAGAGGTGAGCCGAAGTTTGTAAACAGAGGCGGTGTGTACACGGTAGGCTGCATCCCCATTATTTTAGGCCGAAGAAATTCTTTCCTATCTGCTTATGGAATCAGCTGCCGGCAAAGTCCCTTCTTCTGCGTTTCCTCGACGTGCTCACCTGCCGGGCAGACTGGATAGAGAAGGCGAGGAGGAGGCTGCGCGAGCTACAGGGGCCCCACGCTGTATACTTGGGAAAATCCTAACAAACTAGCCAACCGATTTTCAATTTGCTCTCTACGTCCGTGGGGCTCCTTCACCCGCGGCGAAGTTTGCCTTACTGCCTTCTCGGCGGCGTCGGGTAATCCAGAAGGCAGAGGCTTCTCCGTTTGAAGGAACCGGCCCTCCGTAATACCGTGCCCTTTTAATTCGCAGATAATCTCACGAAAGTACTAGGAAAAAGTCAAGTTTGCGTCTTTAGGATCGCCGCCCGGTTGGTTGGAAAAATAAAAATGTGACTTTTTTATTTGCGTTCGGCATGCGATTGTGCCCCGACCGCGAGTCGTTTCGACGCCGCAGGGGTTTTCGTTTCTTCTTTTTCCTCGTTTTTCTAACGAGTCTAATAATATTGTCTCGCGTTTCTAACGCGACGACGAGCGCAATCGGATCGCATCTCCGACCAGAATAGAAGCCCGAAATCTCAGATCTCTTGGCTCGGCTTTTAGCCGGCTTTTCACTGCTGCTCTCTCTTCCTCTTCCACTCTCTTTCTCTCTTTCTCGCTGACATTCGTGGCAGAGGGATCTTTCGGGACGTGTGTGCGTTTTGTACGCGTGGTCTCGCGCTCGCGATCGCGCGAGACGCCACGCTGACGATCGTTCGAGACGCGGCATTACGTCTCACGCCCTCGAAATTCCTTTCTGGCTGGCTCGTAATCGAGCGAATCGCGACGAAAATCGCGCCAACCAGAAGAAACGACCGCGTGGCGTCGCCTAAAAATTCACGCAACCGATAAACATCGAACGATAAGAAGGCCGGCCGGGTATCGTGGCACAATAGGAAAGCAAATGAAACGAAATCCACGCTTCGTCGATCCGTGAATCGTGTACGCGACGGTTCTCATCGAAAATTAATAACGCCTTCTAACGTCGCGGACTGGGACGTTTTGTCGTAATTGATGTTATTGGACCACATTCGAAGGCATCGTCTTTCATCGTCCGATGGCGAAAGATATCCCCGAAGGTGGCGGGTGGGTGGCACTGTCTCGCGCGACATCTTGCGTGTAATTTGAAAACCTCACGGGATACATTATAAACAAAACACGCCGTCGAGCACACCACGCACCGATTCTTACGGTCCGATCATTTCTGTCAGGAACGGCAGCGTCGAACGACAATCGCCGGTGCATTTCATTCGCGAATCGAGCAGACGGACGTAAAGGGTCGTGCGTCGGGATTAGCATAATTCGTAATTTAATTTCCCGATAAATTTCCAATGGCGTTGCTCGCCAGGCTGGCCGAAATGAGATGGTATCGGCTTGCGCGATTCCACTAATTCGCGTCTAAGTTTATATCGGCCGGGAGAGAGCAGCACGGGGTCGCGATAGGATCTCCCTCTCTCCCTCCTCACTCTCGTTCTCTTTCCCGTTGAATCTTTTTCTCTCGTGGCCGCCTCGTAAAATCGGATTATATCGGCTCTGTCGCCCCTGCGTTGTCGTACACACTTTATTCGAGCCACCACACGATATTCCCCCCTCGTGAACGACCGGGGTCAGGGTTCGCGGTGGTGCCCCATAATCACACTTCCCTCTAATTAATTTATCAAGACGATTTCTCCAGCGCTCCTCGAACCGGGGCTCGCGATCAATTGCTCTCTAGGGCGATATGTATCTCTGAAGAGTATCATTTTTTCAAATACAAAAATTATTTATATAAGCGTCACTGTACTTTAATAGTTCCAATTTTACGGATGGATTATTACAGTTTGGCGTTTCTGTCGGCGATAAATTCAATTGTCATCTTGCAATTATTCTGAACAGTGTCTTATTCTTTCGAAGGCAAATTGTGTCCCCCACAGTGCCAAAAAGCTCGACACTTTGGCATCGGACTTCCGTGGAATTTTTGTTATCGCGTTCTTCAACTTCTTCCCGCGGCTCGAACGATTAACATTCTCGGATCACTATTTTAACGTGGAAGGTTGCACTGCTTGGGAATCTTACCATCGGAAATGGACAAAATCCTAATCTGGATGAACATTTCGTCGAAGGATAAAAAATAAAATGTTTGTTTCGTTCGTTGTTTATTTTTCTAATAAAATCTTGTACATCTGCGGTCGGAAGGTGGTGTTCTTAGGATGCTGTCGGTTTCTCGCTTCGTAAGATAGAATCTGTCTCGATGGTCCCACGTCGAAATTGTTTCCGACCGTTTTCAGTTTCTGGAGAACGAACGAATCGATCTTTGCCACGAGTGTGGGGGTCAGCCTACGGAATTTCGAAGGAAGCTTATTTACGAACTGGCCGATTAATAAAACGAGCCGCGCCTTCGATCATTATCTTCGCGCCGTTTAAAGCGACGGCCATACTCGGACGCCATAAAATCACGGGCCACTTTGTTACCTTTTAATTATTATTGTTGTTATTCCCACTGAATTTTTTTTTTAAAGAGATAATTCTTATTCCCCAAATAACAAACACTTTTTCCGAACATCGAAATTTTAATATAATTTGAAAATATATTAAGACGATTTAATGTTGATTCGCGGAACAAATTCCTCCGTTATCACCAACAAAAATGGCGTCGCGGAGGGGGTGGGGGGTGGGGATAGAAACGTGTCGATCCGACGTGGTGTCACGGAGAACGACTTGGCCGAATAAATGTCTCCTACGCGCGATGAGTCACAAATCCTAATGAAAATAATAATGCCCGAAAGATTCCGTTCTTTCGTGGCCGCGGTGCAACGCGGATAAATTTACTGCGCGATCTCGGCTCGGATAAGGCATACCTGGGGACACCTCGTCGGGGTTATGGACCCTGGCATCCAACGGGTGGCGCGGAAAGTACCGGTGGAGACAAGCTTATCCGCCTTGTCCTTGCCTCGGAACTACGTCGTTCCACGTGTGGGATCTGTTGCATCGCGTCTCGTGGAAATAATTCTTGTCCCGGGGACGAGAACGGACTCCCCTGCAACCGGGCTGTGAATGGTGGGACGAGATTTTCACCTGCCGAACGGATTTATCGTTGCCTCCTCGGGACTAGTCTGCCCCCTTCTCTTCGCTCGTCGATTTCTTCTCGAGATTCTTTTTTAGTGCCACCTCGTGATTCCGGCGACGATAATTCCGCGAAGCTCCTTCCATCGGGACGCCATTTTCCCATCTGTTTATCGGTTGGACGATATTTAGGTTACATCGGATGACTTATAAAACTAATATAGTATATGTCAAGGGCGAGATCATTGTAGATAATGCGTATGCAAATTCGGACTCGACGAGGTTCCCGGATGGTTAACGAATAAAATTACTTTTTTTTAGACGCTTTTACCGTAAGGGTCCCCGAACGTGCGAAACGACACCCGGGGTTATCGATATCGCGGAACACGATGGGTCCCCGTGAGATCAGGGAGTAGCCGTCCCGATTCTGTTATCAGCTCGGTAGCCGGGGCCCGGCGAACGAGGGGGACCGGTTCTCGAAAACACCCCGTAGACAAGTGTCGCGGCACTTGCGGCGAACGGTGCCGTATCGCGGCGGCCACGTCTAAACGACTTGTAAAACAAGCGCTTAACGATTGCTCGATCCTGGGACGCGGAACGCGGACCCATCAGAGGGGAGGGGAACGGAGGAGCGCCAGGGGCCTTCTCGAGTCCCACGTGCTTCGACTTCGAGGAGGTCCAGCCCGCTAAATTGAGTTTACGAGACGCCCGAGAGAGCGTCTCCCGCCTTCGCCTCCTTCCCCCTCTGATCTCCGCTTTATATTCCTATTCTTCGGTTTAACTCGTTCCTCCCCGATCGCCGCGTCCACCCTTAATTCACAAGTACCGCGGGAGAGGTGTGTACCCTCTTCTCCCGGTAGTTTACGCATCGACGTTGGTATTATCTTACCCGATATTATTCCGAGCCCCTATCCTCTTCCGCTTCGCGGCGCTGCCGATCACCTCTCGCGCAGGCGCGCACGACCAGTCGCGTTTCCCTCGTAATTATATTGGACCGCACGTGGCGCATTAAGACAATACGCTGTTACATTTTATATCCGTCGAATCCGTGCATAGGAAACTCGCCCTATCGATAATTTTCCTAGCTCGGATTTCTCTCTGGTATTCATTTCTTCTAGCTCTGTACGTTTATTTTCGTTCGTTTCGTAAGAATCTCGTGATAATCTCGCCGTGGCATGTCTTAACCTCAACGCAGTTCGATTCGCAGTTCGTTTTGGCGATGTCCTTGTCTTCTGTCCTCTGACATATTCATCTTTGGTTCCAGGTTAGGAAAATTTCGTAAATATTTTCAGACTGGAAGAACGAACGTGTCCCCGATCGTTGTTATTCGTTTTCGAGCAAAATAAATTGCTCGAAACGTTCGATTACAAAGTGCTCGGAAGAGGACGTTTCACGTTTAACAGTTATGTTAGGCTCGTTGCGAGCGAACCCCGTAAGGACGACCAGGTTGTTGGATACAAGGAATTACGAAAGTGCGAATAAGCTGTGCTACGAGCGCCTCGGTGTATTAATTGGAATGCAGCCGTTGTGGCTGGCCACACGTATTGTTAGCGGGTAACGAGAGGCCCTCGGGATCGATAAGGAACGTAAAACGGTCCAAGGATTATCGTAAAAGTCTCTTCCCGTAATTGCGTTTTGTGTTCACCGTTCGCTGCACATTTAGTATCCCGTGATAGTGTGGGTACAGTAGAGATTTCCACGTTGATCGTTATTTATATTTCTTATCTTGTTTCCCAAAATAATGCTCCAAGAAAATTTTGGTTCTAAAAAAAATGCCTTGGGTGCAGTGTATGACTCGAGCTTCTATCTTTTATTTAATTCTGATCGAAAAGATGTGAT
Source organism: Colletes gigas (assembly GCF_013123115.1). Classification (NCBI taxonomy): domain Eukaryota; kingdom Metazoa; phylum Arthropoda; class Insecta; order Hymenoptera; family Colletidae; genus Colletes; species Colletes gigas. The sequence continues at coordinate 414,337 of NW_025106641.1, forward strand.
TCGAAACTGTCGACGAGCTTCGATTAATCGAAAGAAATGTTGTGTTACAGCGGCCAGAGAGAGGACAAGGCCCACGGCGGTGGACTCGGGGATTCCAGCAGCGAGAGCGGCGACGAGAAGAGACAGGCCGTCGGCCAGCAACAGCAACAGCAACAGCAACCCTCGGCGTGCGCCGTCCAACAGCAACAGCAGCAGCAACAGATGGTGGAGCACCAGCAAACGTCTGGCATGTACCAACTTCCGCCTCCGGTCTCCGTTTCCAGTCCTCACTCGTACCACCAAGGCCACGGCTCGACCTTGAGCCATCCTCACACGCCGACGCACCATATGCAGCACCACGACACCAGCAGCGAGAGCGGCGACGACAAGCGAAATCTTCATCATCAGCTGCAACATCATCTTCAGGTCGGTGCTCACGGTACTCACGGCTTGGTACATCCCACGGCGACCTTGCCGCCGCCGCCACCCAGCTGCGCCCAACAGAAGAGCCAGTTGGACTATATGCAGTACTATAGTCCACAGGTATAGTGAATCGTTTGCGTAATTTCAAGAGAAGGGATACGGTTCCTGGTGGAGGGATTTTATGGTAAAAAATCATGAGATTCTAAAGATCACTGTTTCTCGGGCCACTCTGGGTCTAGATCCAAGAGAAACAGTCCTTGATCATCGCTTTCAATGCTGATCAAACTTATGATTTTCTGCAATAAAAATGCAGTGTTTCTTTGTACAAGTATATCACTTAATATACAGGCCATCTGTGTAGGTGTAAAGAGGGATACCGGAGGTGAGATAAGGGACAATGATTCGTAGAGTCGATCCACGGCACAGAAATAGACAAAATATTACGTGAACGTAGACTGTCTCTAGACCAGACGCGTTGAATGTATTTTGGCTCGAGGGCCAATTTCTGTTTTCTAGTCTTAATAGCTGTTATTATGCTATAATTTATGTTTTGGAAACATACGTTGACTGAACTTTAATGTTATATTTGGATCTTCTTGGCTTTGGACTCTAACAATTGACGTCGGTTTAGCGTAACACGATTTTTATGAAATTTACACGTGAAATAATTCTTAGACAAAAGCTCGTATCTAAGAGGTGAAAAGAGATCTCCAAGTTGGAGAGGAAAAACATATTTTTCTTTAATCTAGAACATTGAAACGAATAAGATCAGTGTTTCTCAACTTTTTTTATATCATTTGGACAAAGGGGACGAATGGAAGGTGATTTTGTAATTGCCCCCTGCGGGGAGAACGCCCCACGTTGGGAAACACTGCTATATGCGGTGCCGCTAGATGGCAGAGTGGTTAAATCTGTTTCTCACAGGTTTTATTAAGCAAATGACTTCATATAGGAGTCAATTGCGGCAAGCACAAATTGCGTTTAGACGCAATTGCCTTATGGCAAGGGTTCCTGGGCAAGCCATAGTCAGGCGTGGACATGAACAAAATCAATTATAGAATGGAATACTTCATAACGAACAAATAGAAATTTAATTGTTTGACTACATATGCTAACAGAACTTGTTTAGAAATCCGGTCTTGTACCATTTTAACCTACGTTTCTCTGCATATTCTTGTAGATGGCATCCAGACAGTATCAAAAACACAATCTACTTTTGTCTCGATCGTTGTCCGTCCGACTTACAAACACCCATAGAAGCCAGTTATAAATTTCACAGGAAGAAAACTGTTTTGATATTCGAACGATGGTGTTTTTTGTTGTTGCAGGACTACCTGATAGGCACGCCAACCTCGGCGGACCTCCAAAAGTCCCTGCCCCACACGGCCACGACGATGCAGATGGGTGCTATAGCTCCTTCCATGGGTGGGCTGAGCCCAATGGGTCCATCGACGATGTTGCCCAACACGATGCAGGGCGTGAACACGATGAACACCATGTCGATGAACGGCATGGGGATGGGGACTTACCAGGGGATGGGTGCCATGGGGATGGCCACGTCGCACAGCACTTATCACAGTGGTCTAGTGCTGGGCGATTATCATTCGTTGTGACCCTGGGCCCCGGGCAGCCAGGGTAAGAGGAACCAAGAGAAAACTTAATGGAGAACTCGTTTCGATTCGTGAGGATCTGCCACGGAATTATCCTTTGAAACAATTAAACTGTTCGCCCTACCCCTCCCAGAGCTACCGTCGAGCCTCTCGAGAGACGTGTCGTGTCCGCGATAGGACCAGCTTTTCGTACTGGGCGGAATATCTAGGTAATCAGAGAACGTTTCTCGGGTAGATCGTATTCGGTGGGTTTGTCGAATCGAATTTACGGTAAAAAATGAAGGAATCGACGAGGTCCCTGGACCGTCGATTGGTCACAGGTTGGACAAGTGTTTTAAAAGAGAATGTCAAAAAAATATCTTGATCCGAGTGACCGTTCTGCCTCGACTTTCGCATAGAAACCGAGGACTATGGGGCAGGGTATATGGAGCTCGGTTGGTAAACGGGAAGATCGAGGCAGCAGGGAGAAAAGGACGCTTCCGGGTGAAATAGCAAAAGACATGTTAGCATTTTTCTTTTCGCGTATCGCCTTACGCGCGACAAGGCAGAGCTCGTACACTTCCAAGAAACACGGCCCCGGGCCGTGTCTATTTTTTCGCGGTACCAACCCATCATCCCCCTTCTAATCTCGTAGCGTTAAAACACCCCCGTACCTAGATCCCCTGAGAATAAGAGACGCATACGTTATTTACGGTTACCAGTAGTCGGCTAAGACTGTACACGCCTCGGAGTTCCGTTGGTAGCTTCTGTTGCATGCGGCGGTACAAACGTTTAGAATTAATTTTATCGCGTACAAATATTAGAAAATATTTACTACGAAATTGGGTACGATTAGTAAATTTTTAACGTTAGAAATAAATGACTTCGGAATCGCCATTTTAACGCGAAAACTCGTTGCTTCCCACGTCGTAGAATCGACGGTAAAAACAAGATGGCCGACACTGACGAGCCCAGAAAGTTCTCGGAAGCCACAGTCCGTTGTTCGAAAGACGACCAAGAAGCAGACAAAGTCATGAACGATCCCTGAGGCGTGTACAGATCTCGAGCCATCCGCTAATTAATTAACGTCGCTATAACGAACCACACACGCTCTTTACACACAACCTTCTTACACCGTACGCTTCTGTGTTTGTCCTGTGTACATATGTAGATAATACACACACACACACACACTCACATACACGTGCATTCGAGAGAAGATTAAGTTAATCTCGTTTGTATTAGGCGAGCGCCGGGTGCACGCGAATGGCAATTCAATTTCGCCGAACGGGACGCAATTATTCGAGGGAAAGATATTAATTTGCAACCGGGGCTTAAAATTTTCAATTCCAATTATTCGAGACCGGCGATCACTGTGTTGGTAATTATCTTTATAATGCGTCGATGGTATCGATACCAGATAATAAACGTCGATATTTATTAATCACGTGCAAGCACGTACTTGGTAGCATTTTTTGGTACCGATACATTCATAATTAATATTGATAACCAACCCAAAAATACTTGTTATAAAGGAATTGACCATTATTGCTCGTTCCATATTAATTAGAATTTATTATTTTTTTATATTGGCATCGAATATCGATACTTACCGCCAAGTACTTTGGTATCGAATTGCTCGAATAACGTCGATATATACATATATCGCACGAAACCCTCGCCTACCAACTTCTGTACAGACTGTTCGAGAGTTTGTCCGAGCTTCCACGATAGTTGGCTTTAGTTCAAAACGAAAACGCCTCTTGATCAATTTCTGGGTGAAAATTGGTTTCGATCGTTCCGCGAACGGAAAAGAGACGCGCGGATTTGAACGCTATGCAAATTAACTCGAAGCGACGCGTAGTAGGCGGAGCAGCTGTTTCCTGCCAACCAATTGCTTGGTGCCAATCTTTGCTTCGCGAATAGAATCAGCAACACCTTTTCAGACCGAACAGTTCGAGCCAGAGATGGTCAAAATGTTGAAATCAATTTATATGCCATTGAAATCACCGTATATAATTTACGTGTTTTTATTAAGATCATTTCTAATGATCAACTACTAGACAATTGAGTTAGATCCTTAGTTGTTATGCCAGCAGTGCTGGTAGTTTAATTTTAGCGGTAAGACATTACGATTGATGAAATTAACAACAATTCCGGTCGAGTGCATTCTTTAGAACTTGTTGCAGTACATAACGTTTTTAAAATTTGTTCGTTCGCTTTCCTCGCCTGAAATCCTCGAACGATCTGTACAGGGACGTCCAAAATCGCCGTTCGAAGAGAATCTTGAAGTAATCCGTTGATTTCTCGAGCACCCGGTATAAGATAAACACTGTCGTAGCATAAGTTAGCCCGTAAGGTATCATTTAATCGCAGTTCGCAGTCTGTACATAAACGTAAAAACGTGAAACGAGAGTGTTAGAGAAAAGTGTGACCAGAGTGCTAGAGAAATAGAGAGAGAGAGAAGAATGATTGAGAAGAGTAAAGGAGGAGGCAAAAAGCAGCAGGAAATATAGGTATCGCGCACCAGAGGTGACAAACAGAGTTTTGAGGGGGTAGGAAAGCAAGAGTTATCGGTTCTCTATTTAAGAGGCATCTCTCGCGCAGATGTCCCGGAATGTATTCCGTTCGCTGCGACATTGCCTTGTAAGATTCTTATCTAGGACACTGGAGGAAGGGAAAGGATTTTTCCCTTTAGAAATAGTCCTCGGGACGAAACAGGGTAAGTTAGAGAAAAAGGGGGCGAGAAGTGGAGGATACCAGAGACGGGCAAAATTTTATTCGAACAAGATGACACATTCTTTTTATTGTTTTATCCGACGAAAAGGCAAAATGTACATAGAGGAAGTATACGAAACAGGGTGAACGAACGAGACTCGATCGAATTAGGTTGCTTTAGGTAGTTTTAAATCGTACAAAGGCCTACAAAATTATGATCGATCAAAACGTTGAGCAAGTCATTGTTCGAAATTGTCAACCGGGCAAGAATTTTGCCTGTTTCTGGGGGAGGAAACTAACTAGCAAAGAATACGAAAGAAAGACGATAGAGGCGCTTTTGTATAGAATTCACATCTGAGACTCTTAGCAGCACCGGAAGTTCGCGCCAGTCGGTATACGAGAAAGCCACGACTGGTTTCTGCCAGGCTGGACAATTTTTATATCGTAAATTTTTATTCTAGTTACCTATTTAATTTTCACCCTACAAAATTATCGATTCTTTTATACCTCTAATCTAGAGAACTATAAAATAATGCAGAGGTTCCCAAATTTACCCTCACCCATAAAATATGTTCTATGGTCGTTAAAAAATATTGTCCACGTGTTAAGAACCCCCTAAAAGTATTGTCAAGTCACTAAGAGCTCAATGAAAGTATTGTCGATGCAACAGGGGCGCCAGTAAAAGTATTATCGAGAGCTCCGTGAAACTGAAACGGTTGGGAACCTCTAGTACACACTGTTTTTTAAATAATTTACACACCGAATGTATATATAAAGCAGCAGTGATTTAAAAAAGACGAAAATTGGATAGCCCGTCGCAGTGTTTCTCGGTATCGACGTTCTCTACGAGACACTCGCAATCCCGTGGACGATCGCGAGCAAAAATGTTTCGATTCACGCACAACCTATGCTTTGTACGCCACAGTATACACGTACTCTTCGCCAACGGGCTGCACGCGCGCGGTGTTCTGGCAAAAAAATGCACACAAGCGCGGATTGAAAACACGCATGTTTCGAAAACGGTACGTTTCTCTCTTGGAACGTTTGTTTAACACCGTGAGAAAACAAGCAAATCGTTTGCTCTCCGAGTACAGCGTCGAACGTTCGATCGAGATTTTTTTTTTTTTTTTAAATTTCGATCTACTATTTCTTCTTAGACGGACATCGTTCGATACGTTACACAAGCTTTTCTACACGCGAGCAATATCGTGTTCGAATCAATTATATTTCTTAACTAGGTTTCCGAGCAGTCTTTTTATCTCGTTTTGTACAATCAACTTTTATGGAGGATCGATCGTTCGATTTATTTTCATTTATTTCGATCTGCTGAATACGAGCAACCTCCCGATCAACGTTTAATCATTGTTATCACTCGAAACATATTGCTGACCGAGCAAGGAAAACATGGAACGCCCACAGTGAGAGTTTAATTATCCAATTAAATGAATAAATTACAAGTTCCACGGCCATTGATCAAAATTCATCCACGTTTGCACAAATTGTCTAGCCACAACGATATTCGAGTACTCGAACAGTCGAATACGATTTACGATTAGAACGAAGAGTATCGCAAACAAAGGAAACGCGCTAAAGGAATGATAATAGAGGAGACACACGTAGAGTCACACACACACACACACCCACACACACACACACACACGCATGCAATTATACGATGAAAGTGTTTCACTAAGCAAAGACGATTATTAATAACTGAGAGTTCTTCCCCGAGTACTTCTCATTTGTGTATTTTAACGGACAAGCCTAACGTTGCACAACTAACTAAGACAAATTGCTAAGAGAAGCAAAGAGTGAACGATAGAAAAAGAGTGAGAGCGAGAGATTGGTATTATCGCGTATGTGTGTGAATGAAGACGAAACGAAAGAAGGGGTGGCATGATAGACAAGTAAGAAGATCACGATGTACGATCGAACTGTAATCGAGTAAAGTTGATGTTATTTAAAGTAATAAAAGGAAAATATTATATACGTTGACGTTGCGTGACTCCTTACACGTTATCCCGCAACCGGTTGGATCCTTTGCCACGAGAAAACGTCTTCCTTTTGGATCGATCATTCGCAAACATAGAAATTAAATTTTGCGAGAGCAACGTGTGAACCCAAGACGGGGCAAATAATTGATAAATAAATGGAAAAGAAAGAGTAGAACCTTAAAGATGGTATCGTTCACAGTTGAAGGAATTCTTGTACTCATTGCGAAGAAAATTCATTGATATTGTTACGATAGAATCATTATAATATTATAGCCGAAGGCAGAGGCGTATCTCGGTAAGTAAAACATAAAATATAATTTTATTTAACTATTTCATTCATCACTGACGACTAACACATTTGTTCATTATTGTTCCTATTCGAAGCCACGTTTGCCCAGAAATCTAAGAAAAAACACCCTGGAGTTGCCTGCCACCGATAGACTAATCGTATTAAGAGAAAAGGATCGAAATGGTAGGACGTTTGAGAACTAATTTTCTATCGGAAATTATAAAATTATATAAAATATATAAAATATATAAAATTATTATCTTGCATAAAACACAGTTTTGTTTAACCAGAATTGTCAAATAAGTCGGTGGTTCGGTTTCAGAGATAAAGGAGTTCTGTTTACGAAACTACCTGCAGCAGCTCGGAAAGATCGTCGACCGATACGAGCCAGTAATTATTTGAAAACGAGCATCGGTCCAGTTCTATTAGCTCTATCAGCGATCGCCGATGACAGATAAAGTCGGGCCTCGTCTTTGTGCCGATACTTGCCGGTTCGAGCGCGCAACATTGTCGGATATAGAACCTTCGTCTACCCTCGGGATCGCCTACGATCCTCAAAAAGAGCATCTGGCTCTTCCACGTGACCCGATTTCTTTGTGCCCGATACGTCTCTTGTCTGCCCTATCGCAGAATCATCTACCGACAATTAACAGTGCAAACAGTAACAAAGCAGTCTCTGTACATACTTGCAAAAGCAAACTGGGACCAATACTGTTTGTAAAATTGCAGTTTCTATTAGCGAAGGATTCGTAGACCCTTCAGTTTCTCTTTTGAAAAACAAGACAGTCTTATACATATATTAAAAAAAACGAAGTTTGTTTATTAGAACTGGACTCTCTAAGGGCGATCTACGAGGCTCTATTTTTGTCTGTTATAAAAATTGTGCTACCGACGTGTTTGGCTTTCCGAGATTCGAGGAGGCTGATTTTAGATCTTAAAAAGTATCCAAAGATCCTTTAATCGGCTCCCTGGACCGTCGAACAACACTGTTCTCCCCCCCCTTCGGACGTCTTTTCCTCGATCCGTCAGCCGGGCGGAATAAGAGCAGTCGACGCATGCTCATCGGCCTGTTATAATTTCGGTTCTATTAGCCTCGTAGTGGGACCCATAAGCCCCGAAGGGATTTCAAGAGATCGTAAAGTTAAGCTCGGACCCCACAGAGGTATACATACCACCGTGAGTCTGCTTCCCTCCTGTCTGTGTGAGCGTCGAAATATACGCGATTCTATACATGGAAACTATCAGTGGTACTCAGCAAAAACGGAAAACACATCCTGACGGGCGTTCCACTATATAAAAATAACCACTCGTTCGGTTAACTGGCGATTTGTCGTGTTAAGTTTATCCGGGTGTGAAAACTAGTTGTGTTTTTCTCGGTAATTATTGAAACCAAATACCATTGTGCATAATATTTGTAGTATACTGGCTTGCAGTATACGTTTACCTTAACGGTCGTGTTAAAATTCGAATTTAGAGGAGAGTTTCCACTCGGGACAAGTGTATTTGGAGGATGAAAAGCCGGAATCTGGCCCCGTCGGGTGTCGTTTTCCTTTCTCTGTTGACGCAGTGAGCTAACAAGTAGCCATTGTGTGCCCCGTGTCAAGATGCTACTTGACGGTGCGCTCCTGAACGGACCCTCTTCACAAACGGTTTCGCTCTTTTATGCAGCTCGTCGGATTCAATGTCTATATAGGCCAGTGATACCGCACAAAACACTTTCCACCCTCTTCGATTGCCATTTCGATTCATTTTTAATCCAGGAAAGGACCCGAAGGATTCGATAAACGAGGTGCATTTTTCAGTAAATATTTTGTTCGAGGGAGAACGTTTAAAAATTATTTGACACTGTGTTTTTTAGAACGTTCTGTTGGAAAACTCGTTGGTACGATCGATGTTCCCGCGCAAGAGGACGAGCAGGTGCGTTAGACGGAATAAAATGGCGAAGAAGTTTGGAAAATGCGATCCTTCGAACGCGGTTGGCTGTTCGTAGCGACGCTTTATTGTACCGTGTTACCGAATAAAGCGGATAATAAGTTTGACGGCGTTACAATGCAGTCATTACGCGCCGATAATGACGGCGCATTCAAGCACGAACGACGAAGGTGAATTGCAATGCACCACCGGCCCCCCAACGGCCGCATCTGTCCGCTAACAATAGCTTCGCGTTCCGCCACCCTGCGAATCGTTACGCGGAAATTAATGACGCCCGTTTTCGTCGGCGAACTCTACGTCGAAATTATATTCTTCCGCCGCGGCAAGGAGCGCGCCTGGTTCACGATCGATGCCGTAAAACGGGCAAAAATAATAGATCCGATAATGGATGGAACGCCCAGACGATCCGGCGTACGCGCCAACGAACGTCGGAGAAGATCGTCGAATACATATTTGGAGAAGTCTAGGCACGACAGTTCGAATGTTTTCGCGTCGAGAATTTATTGTAGAATTCGTGATTCGAGCGTAATCTATATATCCAGCGAGTTCAGACGATGGTTTATTTATTCGACGCTCGGTATAATGTAAGCTATTTTGAGCGGGTACAGAAATTGAAATTGAACGTTAGACACATTTGAAATTGCGTTTGAAGTATTTTAATATAGAAATTACAAGCATGGGTTAAAACTAAATATAGATATTTTTGGAATTCGACTTAGATCTTATCTGGTGGCGATGGAAATCGCGTCGATCGGTATCGACATTCCCTCCCCCCCTGCGAGGATCGATCGCGGATCTATAGACACGATCGCGCGCGAGACACGGCTATTTACAGGGCGTATCGACGTAAATTACGAACGCGAGGGGGGCAACGTCGCTCCACGGCGCGCTTAGACGAGCGTCGAGGAGTGAGAGAATGATTTCGAAGGGGGGAATATTTATGGGCAGACCGGCTGAAATTAATTTATGCAGCCGCATAGGCTGCCACGTAATTTATTCGCGGCGCCCGCGACGATCAGTCACTCTCCTCGCTGGCTTTTGTGTGTAAGGAAATCCTTGCCCATTAGAAACGGCCACGAAGAGCCCTCCTCCACCTATACGCGCCCGACCGATCCCTCTTTCTGTTTCTCTTCCTGAGTGCTCGATAGCGGGCCGCGCCGCATACACGCGGCTCGCTGGAGGATCTAGAATCGCTGCGCGTCGAGGATCTATGGATAAACAACCGGGGACACGGTCCTCCGAAACCGGCCGACATCTTAAACGGGTCAATCACCAGCTTCGAACTCGTTTCGTGGACTTTGTTCCACTGTACGCGAGTTTTTAATACAAACATTTGTATTTGGATATACTAAAACTGATTAAGAATGATCCAACAAGCGGAGGACCCCGACTGTCAGTCTTTGACTCGATCAGATTTTGTAAGATGATATTCAAAGGTCTCGAACGTACAAACGACTCTCGATCTGCTGTAATCATTACTAATTTATCATCTTTCTCTTCCAGAAACTCGGTCTTCTTCTAGAAACGTCCGCGTTCTCAGCGTGCGTGCGATACGTTTGTTTACGAGACTGTATCCCCGGATTTGAGTTGCAGTCGAGCACCGGTATGCAGTACCGATAAAGGGATATGTATATTTTGCTACGTCGAACGGTATCGGTTTCTAATGGTAACATTTACACGCGACAGTATCGAATAGACTTGGAATATTTGGTCGGCTACAACGAGGCGTTGATAGAGTTACAATGGCGCGGCCGAAATTATGCGGACCGTAAAGAAAAACGATAACAGACTCGAGCTCGCAGTCATTTGCGTCGAGCAACGTTCACGGAAGTGGGTCAGTTTTTCCTAACAACTTGTCATATTAATTGCTGTACAAACTGCCTTATTTATGGCTTCCAGTTTCATTGATTTTTCCAGCGACCAAATGTGCCTGTTAACGTTCCAATCTTTTTAATACCTCCAAGTTACGCGAGTTCCGTGACCACGAATTTGATTCAAAGTACTCGCTAGTTGCGCTTAGTTGTACCCCTTAAATTACTTTAAGAACATTAGTTAAATGTTGCGTTGCTATATCTGTGGTAGATACCACGCGCCAGATCACCGAAGAGTTTTACTATTTGAGTTTACGACTCCAAAATACCAACGCAACTCTTGGGTCTACATTTAAAATAGTTTTTAGAAGCGTTTAACTTTAATCCTCTTACACGAGACTCCCCCCTTTTAAGGTCGTGACGTCCGCGCCCAATGTCCGTCCGGAAGTATACGAGGCGCTTCGGGAACGAATCACGGCGATTTCGGGAGCACGGGAAAAGACGATCGAGCCGTGGAGGAAAGAAAGAACCGAGGGGAGGAGGTAAGAGTCCAGGAGATCTCTGTCCAGGATCTCCAGTGCACCCGCGTTATGATTTGTGGGGGCCCAGATCCTGATCCTGTCTGCCTGGAAGAGGCACCCACGCTTTCCAGGAACCGCGGTCCCAGCTCGTGTGGACCGACGGAGGAAGAGGAACGGAGGAGGAGACGGGGCCCGGGGATTCACGGGTGGGGATGGTCTTCGAGATCAGCCGACCCGATTGCACCGAGGGTGTAATGGACGGACTAATTTGTGAAATTTAAATTCCGTCCCCGACGTTTTACCGCGAGGCGAGCCGGTGCGCCCGTAGGGCCCCGGGGCTCCGAGGTCGAGATAAATCGCGACCCCCTTCCCGCCTGCGTGGACTTCATAGAATCTACAGGTACGATCCTGGCGCGGATCTTTCTGGAAAATCGTAGGTGGGCAGGTTTCGCGCTACGAACGAGGTAGATTTGCTCGCCAGGCTATTTGTCGGATAGCTTAATTCGGAGCCGACCCCCGGTCCCTTTCTTTCGGGGACCGGGCCCCGGCCGGCAGAGGTGCCTCTGCTTGCACGGGGAAGGTAGTCGATTAGAAAAGGACGAAGCAAATGCCAGCTTAAAAATTGAAAATTTCCCAGAACGGGCCGCGGGGAAGAAAGTGAGCATCGAATAAAACAATGGTCCACTCGCGAACGATAAAAGAAAACGAGGGAAAGGAGGGGGTACGATCAGGAAGGGAAACGAAGGAAGAGAGAAAAAAAAAGCAGACGGCGAGAAAGCAAAAGATGGGAGCATCGGGAGCAAGACGTCGACGGAGTGGCGGATTAGAGGCGGCTTCTCGGTGTATAGCGAGCGGGCCTATTGTCGGGCCACATAATACGGTTATGATTTAGTTTTGGGTCGTCGGGATACGAGCGAACGAATGAACGAACGGGCCGAGGGGGCCTGACGCACTGTGCTGCTTGCGAGAGAGGAGGGGGCAGAGCTGTTGGTGTCGGGTTACAACGAGGCCAGGGCCCCGCCTGGACATCCACACGTCCTCGTATCCGCGGACCCACACGCAGTCGGGCCCTTTAAGCGTGCCCATAACTGCGTGTACGGAGGGCCACGATCACGCGTGTCCCTTCGTGGATCCCCTCCTCCCCCCTTGCTTCCAGTTATCTCTGTACCCTAGTCCGTTTTCTACCGGAGGGACGCTACCTTTTATTGGCTACCTTTTGTACCACGTTTTATTTTTACTCTTTTGTTGCCCACTGACATCCTGCAGACTTGTTTCACCCAGCTGATCTGCTCTCTTCGTACCCCGGGCAATCTTCATAGGAAATAGATTACCTTTTCAAAATATCCTATAACATATATATTTACACTGTATAGATTTTAACGGTTATAGAATCTATACGAGCGTCGACGCAACAACCTCGACTTAGACAAAGTTCAACTTGCAGGTATCTCGTAGGAGCTTTGGCCAGGACTTTTGTAAAATGGATCGAAACGATTACTGTCAAGCCCTGCGAGCAACTTGTCCGTGGTATTTACTCCACGCCGACTGTCGAGAGGAAAACAAGAATTGAAATGTGTTATCCCAGGGGAGGAGAGGATAGAGAAGCGATCGAAAGAAAAGCGAGGCGTGTCGAGATCCAATTATTTACGAGATTCGGTTACGAGAAGCGACGTCACGCGCCGAGTCAGGACGGGAGAGCAGCGCGAGGGGGCCTAGGAGCGTCGACACCACGGAGGAGGGGGAGGATGTAAGGTGACACCTCTGGGACAGGTCTGGCTTCCCGTCAAGAGCCCGTCCGAGATAATCATATTCATAATTCGCGAGTTCGCGGAACGTGCACCCGCGTCGTGCAAGAAAAGGACACTGTGGCAAAAGGTGACAAGGTTATTTTTATTTTTCCCTCGAGGGGTGAGGGAGAGAGGGGGGGGGGGGTGAAAAAACCGACATCAACGACTCGATGCGCGCACCAGCACAGAGAAACACGACGATCGTCGATCTTTCTAATAGAGAAAATTGCAGGTTATGTCTTCCACGCTTTCCCTTTTCGATGCAATCTTCTTGTTTAGACATTTTGCTGTTTCATCGAGCGGGCGAGAACAGATGGTCTACGTTCATAGAAAACGATACTTCCCACAAATGTCTATTTAGTCTAGAATCGCTGGATCGCACCCTTTTGCGATCATGATTTAATCTCTCGAAGCGTAACCTCAAAGTACACTAGAAATGCAGATGTTGGGGTCCAATTGTTTGGGTTTAGTGTTCTTTCAGAAATTACGGTTTGAGAAACCCTGCCTGTACGCAAACTCCTGATCACTCGCGCGTTAATATACAAAAATGTAAATCGCCCTGATTATATCCGGCCGGGTCGTTGTCTTCTCTAAAAAAGCATAAAAGGGTATCGCTTCTCGGAGCGGTCGAGGCCCGATCACGGGACGACGATTCACGGAAAAGGAGCTCTTAAATCGAAATCAACGATCACGTGAAATTGCGCCATTAGGAAATTACATTCGCGGTGTGGAAACGGGGCCGCGCGAAATTGAAATCCGTCGAAAATACGCGGAGTATGTCGGGCTGAAGGGTTTGGGTGGGACCGTGCAGGGGGGCAGAGAAGGGGAAGGGGCGAGGAGGTAGATGCAGATGGGCCGTCAGCCTCTTTTCCACAAGGGCCCGCAATAAATTTAACGGGCCAACGAGGGGGACAGGGCCGGTTCGCAAGCGGCGATAACGATCGAACGAGCGCGTCAGAGAAGTGCTAAGTAACTACCGATGGTATCGAAGATAGAACGCTCGAACGAGTCTCTCTCTTTCTCTCTTTCTCTCGTGTATGGCGTGCGTGCCACGGTACGTCATAGAGGATTTCGTCGCGCTATCGACGTCACCTAAAACTGTCACCGATACGACCGTCCCGGTTGGCAACAATGGGTCCCCGGAGCGGGCTAAACAGCCGGCTCGTGTTCAACGTTTATGAATCGAGTTTCTACGTGCCGATACGCGGGGGAGATAGCGGGGCGGGGGGAAATCGCCCCCGTGTATACAACGCCATGGGACTTGATCTATGCTCGTTGATGACGCGATACGTCAGGGGATTCGTAAACTGTTTCAACGGTTCCTGTCTATCGAGTAAAGTTGAATACACGAGCTTCCAAGAGCTTGGCTGCGTTGCGGGAGTCGTCTGCTCCACCGGGGACGAGTCGCGTGTCGGTATAAGGTTAGGAATTAGTGGAAATGTTGTTCGGAATGGCCAATGAAGTAATTAACACTTTTACGACCGATGACGTAAGTGCGTGGCTTCGCAAGACGAATCTAGGAGACGCTACCATCGCGCCTAAACAAACACCGAAACATCGGAGGCTGTCCAAACGTATCTCCTCGGGTAATATTAATTGCATCGAAGCTGGATCGTGTCCAGACAACCGTGCGTTCAATTAGGTCCTCTGTAGACACGTAAACACGATTCTCTTAATTCCCTATGGTGTCGTTGTGGACGGAATTACGACGGTATCTGCCCCTAATTTCATTCAACCCTCTCGATCGTCCCATAGAAATCCCTCTGCTCGATTCCGATCCACCGGACATATGTCGAAGATCTCGTCCCCTTTTGGCGCAATGACACCATGGAATTTCGTGCAAACGATTGGCCAGCCGGTCGTCCAATGAAACCGCGCGGTCGCGGGGAGAATGTTATGGGAGTTAGGGTCCTGGTTAGAGGGGATCTACGGGCAGACGAGGTTCCTAGGGTGGAATTTATGGGATTACGAGTCGGCAACGCGAATATAACCTCGTTATGATAACTCGTAACCCTCCTCCGTTGTGCGATTACATTGGATTACAAACGCAACTTGGCACCTTCGCGAGTCGTGTAAATCCGAGACGCGTCTATTTTAAGAGACACTTCGGGGTTCGTTCGAACGTTGTATCGAGCACTTCCCACGTGTAATGGTGAAACCATTGTTTCCCTCGGCGTTCCACCCTCTGTCGCAGTGTTTCTCAAACTGTCGCCCGCAGGCATTTAGCAGCTCATGAACTTTTTTTAACGAAATAAAGTAGCACGATGTATATTAACACCAGGAAGAGGGAGAAGCGTTTCTAATGGAACGAAACGATGTAATGAAAGGTGAATATATATGAGTTAAAGTGTCAGGTGAACGAGTACAGAGTCGATCGTTGGTCGCTTGTAACTCTAGACAGAAATTAAGTGGTGCAACGGTCAGCCGCAGCTTCACCGTTGCGAGCGGTGTCGTAGAAAGGACAACTTTGTAACGCGACGACGATGCACGAGATTGCCTGTCGAACTTTGTTGAAATTAAATTCTCGTCGATCCTAATGTCCTCCTGTGTAAATAAACCTGTAAACTATTTGTTATATCCCAATAACGTCGGTATTCTTGATGCAACAAGGGATACGTCTCGATGTATCAGCGTCCAGTCTCGGTTTTGATGAATCTAGCTACAATGTTACCAAGATACCAGCTCGTGCATACCGTTGGATGCAACTTTATACCCGGAAGCTTTCGAGTCCGTGTCAACGTTGTAAAACTGCACGTGCCACGCAAAATGTAAAACACTCGGTATGTTCTACACCCACTGTAAGTCCATGTCATTTCACGATGCGAAGACACGCGATAGATACTTAACGATCTTACATATTTCAGGTCCGGACACAGTCTTGGATTGGAAACATTTGGAACCGTACCTGTTGGAAACCATCGAACTTATCCCTAAATTATTAGATGAAGCTTGTTTGCAACGAATGCTACAGAAGATTTTTATCGTTCTCTTCTCTCGTTGGATCGTTAATTAGAATCCCGAAGAAGAATCACTTTCGCCATGCGTAACGTGCCCCCCCCCCCGCGTAGGAAGCCACGTCGCGGGGCATAAGTACGCGCGAACAACTGGATTCTCCGGTGACACCGGGCACTGGTCCATTCAGAATCCCCGTCACGACGGCTGAAGGACGTTGTTTTCCTACGACAAATTACGCGCGCGTTCACCAGTTTCGACACGAGCCACGGCCAGCCACATCGTGCCGCCCGCATATGCACCCACACACACACACACACAACTCACCCGACCTACCCCACTGAGAATCGTGTTTCAATACGGAAACCGAAAACCATATCATTACGTTGAAGCTCCGTTTCGTCGCTTACGAAACGCGCGCGCGCAACTGGAAAGGTTCTGTCGTTGTGTGGGTGCATGCATGCGTGTGTGTGTGCTGTTTCACAGGTGCGTATTAACGCGAGACGAACGCTGGACGCCGGCGGATCGCACATGTACGACGATGCAACTTCGTAGCCTCTCTCCGACGCTAATTTTCAAACTGTTTGACTCGGTTTGACTGCGCGCGGACCTTCTTCGGGTTTAATCTCTGGTACGGAATGGCAAGTGGAGATTTTTAATGGATATTAAGCAAACATTGTTCATGGAATAGTTTAATTCTTATTGGGAAACCCTATGGTCGGAGAATTAATCGTGTAGACACGTTTAAGCGGTCATACCGTACGAATATATCGCAGTCAAAAGGGTTAAAACGATTCGAAACCTTTGGCGACGCGTGTGAAGCAATTCAGTCTCGAGCCTATTGCTATGCAGACCACTGAAATCGTACTCCGCGCGGTTCCGCCCTCCCCTCGTCTGTCCTACGGTTTTAAGATCTTTCTCGCGCTGCTTATCGAGCGCAGATTGCTTCTGAAAGCCGCGATTCGCGATCATCGATTGCTCAATGCGATTTCGCGGTATCGACGTGGCCTCGAAAAGATAAATAATAAAAGTAAGACGAGGTTGTAAAATTGAATTAAGAATATAACATGTAACCAAGGTAGACACTGCTTAGAGGCAAAGTGTACTCGATCGCTGCTTTCAAACTCGTCTCGACTATGGTACCCAGTTCGCGGAGACTTTGAGACTTTGGAAACGTCTTGTAGGATAAAAATTGTATGAACGAGGGAGCAAGAACTCCCAATGGCGAGAATTAACGGGCTCGCGGAGGGGTGATCGTCCAAAGTGGGACATCGCCGGTAATGGAAACAGTTCCGAAAGCACGGGGCCCGAGAAACGAGGATCGGGACAATTGGCGAATGCGGGGCAAAATTGTCCACGTTGGTTACATAATGGGCCTCCTCGCCTCGCGCTTCGTCAAATGGTGGGCAGTCCGAGTATTTAGATGAGTTGACTCCAATTGGCGTACGTACCGTGAGAATCCAGTATCTAGCGCGTGGACCGTTGGTGTGAACCGGCCGAGTCGCGAAGAAAAATGGGTGAACTAATCATGCAAATTGGGCACAAAGTTACGTAATCCCGGTCTATCTTCGGCCGTGCCGCCTCTAGAATCCGCCACGTCGGCCGGATGACTGGCGTTTGGCAAAATATTAATCCTACCGCGGAAACCTTCGTGCCGCGTACTGCCAAGTCGGCGATCGCGTTCCCCTGGCATCTAGAATTTCTCGTCATTGTACTTGGACAAGTTCCCTGCGACGGCCTCACTTTCGAATTAGCTTTTGCAGAATGTCGTGCCTTGACAAATTAACGCCGCCGGTGACTGAAACATTTCTGTCGATCGCGGACGACTGACGCAGCCTCTGCGTCTACGGTAGGTCTACTGTATTTCTGTATTTTTGCCAGAACTTTGGACCTTGGGGTCTTATTTGGTCTAGTGGTTTCATAGGATCATCCTATTTGCTAGAATTTCATAACTCGATAAGCAACCACGTTTCTTCTTGGGTCATTTCTGAATAACGTTTGTTTTTTTCTGTTTTTAGGCAACTCAATCTGGACAACGAACCAACGCCAAGACGATGGTATAGGAAGCGTTCGTCGAGGTCCTCGATCGGCGGGGAGTCGGTGGGTCAAGTCGGCGTGGTTCACGGGCAGATTTGAGCGTGGAACGGAAGAGGTTCGGAACGATTATGCAGCACGACACGGTGTGTGCAACGAGGAGGAGTGCAGTGCACGCTGCGAGCAATGTGCGAGGCTTCGCGCGGCCGTCAATTACGATTAATTAGAGCGGAGACTGACAGCGGACGCAGCGACGGCTACTTAATACTTTAACTTGTCCCCAACCCTCCACCCGTTCACTTCCTCCGTCGTCGTCGACGGCCACGAATCGAGCGAGCATGTCGCGTTCGTCGCGAGACCACGCGCATCCCTTTTTTTTCTCTCATCGGTTACGCTGGAACCAGCAATGGGACGTTGAATTTTATTCGATGGTATCCTTTAACTGAACGAGGAAAAAGGAAGTCTTTATTTTTCATTATAGGCACCTGTATAACACCAGAAATAGTGTAAAAAAATAATAGAAACTGGGTACTCTTGCAATATCGGTTGCAACGTCGTTAACTATTTAAATAATTGATCATTGCAATTAGTCGTCGACATTATGAATATCGAGCGTTCGTGCAATATTATACAGGTAAAACAAATCCGTACGATATTGGTATTCGTTACATTGTTAAACAGTTGCAATTAACGAAGATTAATTAATTTAGAACGGTTTCCCATAAACTATCCGTTTCACGGTTTCGAGCTTCCAGTCGTTACGCATGGTACCGACTTCGCATTAATAACAATAATTTTCAACTAGCTACCTACCATCCGTCGGACCACTGTAATTACACCAGCAATTACTAACATTGGCTCGAATGTATACATTATTCGTCAGGAATTCCAATCTGCGATAAATACCGTAGCAACGATTTAATTATAATTATACAGTTGCAAGAAGAATTCGCGAATAAAATGTATTATTATCATCGCCGTTTGGTAGAAGTCTTGGAAGCGGGGAAGAACGCGAACGTCGAATGAGTGTATGAATGATTGCGCTGGTCGTCAGTCTCCTTCGCTAATTGAGCCATTGTCTAGGTCCGGTTAGGCACGTCTAAAAGCGTAATGGCCGTTTCCTAGAGACGCGCCAGCCCGAATACAGAACGAATTAGAATAATTCGTTCCGTCTGGCTGCGTCACTCCTCGGAGACGTCGTTTCCCGCCAGTAGGACGTGTCCTCCCCGTCGCCAAGAATCGGCGGTTCCGCTTTAATTTCGACGCTTAACCTCCATTTCGAATAGAGACGCACGCGGGCGACCCGTATTACATCCGTGATTTTGCAAAATATCGCTTTTATTCCTGGTTTTAATTAAAAACGAGCCACGCGACCGACAACAGTGCTCGATCGTCCCCAGGCGGTTCCTGTTCAAACATAAATATTGTACGGGTTTAGAGAAAAATAAAAAAGATGTATATCGCGCCCATTGCTTCGGAGTTGAATGGGGAAGCCCCCGGGTAATTGTACAATATTTACAAAACGATTCAGTTTTATTTCGAACGCTCTATCGCGAAGCGTACGATATTGTAACTCGTCAATAATTTGTTTTAGAACACCGTTCCTGGAAAAGTCAGGCCCACCACTACTCGAGGGGCTCGAGGAACGGAAACGGGGTCATCCTCTTAATTTCTAATTTCATTACGGTTACTCGATCGGGCCCCCATAATGGGCCCGATGCCCCATAGGCCATCTGGCACGATCTTCGAGGATCTGTATCTACATACCGATCGGGCATAATCGATCAAGATCGATCAACGGAACGACGTCTGGCTGGACGTCGACGGTCCGGGCCTGTTCCGATGGGACCCCTGGTTAATCGTGCCCCGATCGAATTTACATGGCAAATTGCGCGAACAATGCACGGGGATTCGCTCCAGCGAACGCGGCACGCCGCATTTCCGGAAACGCGGCGCGAGTCGGAACGGCGAATTCCAGGGACTGGCTATTTTCTGCAAAGCGATTTACGGTTGTATAATTACAATTAAATACCGATGCATCTTGACACTCGATCAAACGCGATGGTATTTATCGCATAATCTCGTTCACTCGACTGCAAATTAATATGTCCCATATATTCCACAAGTGGAAGATCTATCTATTCCAGGGAAGTGAAAATATTAAAAGCAGAAGGCTGTTCGAACGAAGAGAAAATTCTAACGATGGAAAATTCTGTAATTTAATGGCTCGTACGAGTCACTGCAAAATGGATCAGAGGCTTAAAATGTGATCGAACGCTGCAAGCATCTCGATGTTTTCCCTCGATCATCATTTGGAGAACAGATATAAAGGCGTAACGAAAGTGGGGGAGGGTAGTGTAGCATTTCGTGACCGTAGTCGCTGAATAAGATTCTTTCCAGGGAGAGGCGACGGCAATAATCTTGCGAGCCTCGATAAGGCACACGTTAATTGAAGAATAACATCCGGCAAAGAGCCGGTGGCCGCTAGGCGTGACATCATTGTTTACGACAGAACGAAAATGGAATTAAACGAAGCACAGTCGGCGGTCTGATTTGACGTAAAGGGTTATTTTAGAATGATAGCAATAGCGAGAATTCTTTTCACTGATAATCTTATCGTTGTTGTTCCTTTTTCCCACGGACCCCTTTTCAGAGTCCGTTGGTTCCTCGAAATCGCATTCTTAAATATTAAACCAGGACGAAGACTCTCTTAATTTCAACCCTAACGAATTCGTCTAATTTCCCAAAGGTATTCGAAGATACCATAATTTTCTGTTAGGAGTAATTCGATAGTACCGGTTGATTGAATTATACCGTAATTTCCCTGCAGGGTTTGCTGCAACGAATATTTTGTAAAATTTGCATTTTAACAGGCATGTCGGTCGTTATTTTTATAATGGGCCCACTGGTAGCCTGTCCACCTGTCGCGTTCGATGAAAACGTAATTCTGACTAAATGACGGAACTAATGATTCGACGAAGGAGCACATACGTGTTTGCCGGTAACGTTCGACCGTTTAATTAAAAGATATACATCTGCAGAAAATGAAGTGGAAATAAGCACTTGCATCAACGACATTCAATGTATTTTATAACTTAACTTTATATCGAATTTACTTTCAGATCTCACGGTTAATTGGTACTTACTCGATCCAAAGTCTGAATCGCTGTTTTAAATATCCAGTATCGGTAGCGTTAACATCTTGAACATCCAGGATCAGAATGACCTCCGCGTAAAAGCGTTCTCGTACATTTTGATAGATGGGATTCTATTCTACTGTAACGAAAGGATTCCATTACTTTTATAAACGCTGTATCCTGAACAATCTGAACAAAAACTGTTGGAGAAGTTTCGTGGCAAAAAGATGGTTTTGCAAGTGGCGAGGAACCGCGCGGACAGAAGGGAAGAGCGAAACGAGAATGGAAGGGCTGTATCTGGAACGTCCCAGGGTCATCGAAAAGGGCCCACGTTTTACGATCCTCTCTCGGCCGACAGAAGCCACTAGACGAGGAGTCGAAGGACTGGCGAAAGGAGGAACCGAACGATGATGACGAAAAAGAGGGCAGGAGTAGAGAGGCTCGCTAGAACGAATGGCTCTGCCAAATTAACCATGATTTATGGGGACTGCCGGCCAATATTCCATTCTATTAACATCACATTATCCGTCCGTAAAATTACATGCCAACGACCCCGATTTTCGGGAGCCGGTCCTGGCACAAAGTAATCTTTCCACCGATGCTGGTCGTTCGCGTTACGCGCGATGGCCATTTTGCGTCTGGAACGCGATAAAACGCTTTCTTTTAGCGAGTGAGAAACGACGGCGATTAAATCGCAAGTGGATTCAGACCTTGTCGGTTAAGTTCGAAACACTTTGGTTTCTAACGTTTTTGCAAATAAATGCTCTTCGATATTTAACCCGTATCGTGCGATAACATTTTTCCCCGATATTTAAATGTATCAATTTACGAGCGACAAACATCATCTATCGCGGGGGGATCGATGCTTTTGTTTCGAGCGAAATAAATCGGGTGGAAATTTGTTGCTCGACGAAAGTCAATATTTTCGCCAACCGTGAACAATTTTTCTTTCGGTCCTTTCCATTGTTTTATTAAAAGTTTTCTCTTTTTCCCTCCCAGGCGGATGCTTTTCAAAAAGTTCGAAAGCTACTGATTTACGCCACGGACGCACGAAATCCACGATCCATCGATAACGTAACGTTATCGAATAATCGACCGATCGTTTTTCCACGATGATACGCGTCGGATATTATTTATTGTTGGCGCTCCAATACGTGTTCGATTTACAACCACCGATCACCGACCGCCATTTCGTAGCCTAAAATAGAACCGCCGGTACAATGTTGTGTTCTATTGGTTGACTACATGTTGCAATATTATACGTGCACAGGGCACAAGCATCGAGTTGCAAGCTACAATGGAGCCCGCGCGCGTGTACAATTAATTTTCTCGTATCCATTCTATGCTGGATCTATTCGGGGCATTTTGGTATATTTCTCGACGAACAGTCGGTATCACGTCCGCTTCGCTGACTTCCGGGCGACGAATATTCGATAATAATCGATCGAATTCGATGCAGCTCTATCGACCATGCTTAACTATATTAGTCGATCGAAATGAATCGTTGTTGATAGCTTTGCTTCTCAATAGTTTGTGCCCTGGTACACTGCGTTTCTATATCGGTACTGCAATTTTTCTGTAACAAATGATCGATCGTAAGTCGTTTATCGTTTGGTAGGCCACGATTTTGGGCATCGCCGTTGGGGAGGACGCGTGCACAAAGGGCCACGCACGAGGAAGAAGATTGGGAGTCGTTCGAACGAGACGCGTCGCGTACGAGCGTAGCTCGTGTCCGGTCACCCGTTAAGAAGGAAGCTCGGGACCGATGTCGAAGATAAGACGGGGACGTATCCCCCTCTCCGTGGCATTCCCGGTGCTGTGGAAGGTCCACGAAGTGGTACCGAAGTTCGGGGACCAACGTGGCGGGGCCCTCACGTAATCCACGGATACGTCGCGACGAATTTGTACGTCTGCCCAATGAGCCAGAAGCCACCCTCCATGCCCTCCCTCGCGTTCGTCGTTCCCTTCTGGCCAGGTCCTCTTCCTCCCCCCCCCCCCTCGACCCCCGCCAGAACAGAGGAGAGAAGCCACGAAACCTGGCCCCGTATTCAAAATGGCTACCGTCCGCATCGGTGGGCATCCGATGTAAACTACCAAGCGCCCTTTTCGACGCTGGTCTCCCAAAAATCCCCCCTCACGTACCCCTCCAACCGATCGGCAGTTTTTCAGTTCCTCGACGTGCCACGCTCGTTTTTCGGGGATCAATTGTCCCCGATTAGAAGCGATCTAGAAACCGTCCAAACTCCGAGGAGACGGCGCATCTGGTGGACCCCGATGAAAATGGGTCGATGAGTCGGGTGGCGCGGGATCTTGATTGATACGATGTGGTGTCGATGATCGGGGGAGATCAAAGACCTGGAAAATGTTGCCTTCGTACCCCGGAGGACAGTTTGTGGTTCACTGTTTCGTACGCGATAAGGTAAATATACCTTACACTCTCCTCCTTAAGTCATTGAACGCCACATCATTTTGCTAATAGATAAAGCATCATTTTTCGTTGCATTGTACATTGGCTAAAATTCATTTGTATATTTTCAGTAATCCGAAGAAGGGTCAAGGGAAGACCCTGTTCATCCGCAAAATCGTAGGTACGATTGGTAGCATCGTACCGTCGTCGAACGCGGCGGAAAATCAACGGGTAGGGGGTACCAGGGAGCCACGGTAAAACGAGCGAGAATGGGAGTGACGGAGGGGTGGAGTAGGGGGGGCCGCAGAGAGAGGGAGAGAGAAAGGAGAGCACGGAGCTCGTGTTTCCGGCCGGGTGAACAACAATGCCCGCAGACAAATGAGCATCCCGCCTCCATTGTTCGCTTCATCGGCACGGCGCAGCCTCTCCCCTGGTACCCACCCCGGTTCCGTTTACGCCCCCCTCTCCTCCAGCCGTCATCATAGGCCCACGTTCCCGTTCCCGGCCTCGTCCTCGTCCTCGTCGTCGTACGTCGTCGTCGGCGTCGCCCTCGGAACACCCGGCTGGGGGGTCCCCGATCAACCTGATGCGGGCCAGCACCGATTAAACATCTCTGCTTCGTCGAATCTCCGTCAACGGGACCCCCTCCTTGCCCACCTCCGACCCCCCATTCCGACAGCGCTCTGTGCCACTCTTTTGTCTCTTCACGTGAGTCCTACCCGTCTTCTCCTCTATTTTTACCCTCATTGTCTCCGGTGTGCGCTCGATGAAAGTTAACGTACGTCGATGTCGTTCGGATCGAGCTTGTCGATCCTTCTTCCTTCTTTTTTTTCCCCTTCGATTTGTTTGCATCCCCGTACTCCCGCTCGGCGTGTATACAGTGGCTGCCAAAAGTTTCCGGCCAAACTATCGCTTTAACATATCTCTTCGAATAGACAAAACGTTAACAAGAACTTTTTGCAGCTACTGTGTACATGTATATTTTACTTTTTTTTTTTTTTTTTTTTTTTTAATTCTTGTTTTGCCTCGCATCGCGTTTATTTATTTAACCGAAGCGCGAAGCCAACCCCGCCTCGTTGCATCCGCGTTATGTTACGCGTGTTGCATTTTTTT
Organism: Colletes gigas; assembly: GCF_013123115.1. Taxonomy (NCBI): domain Eukaryota; kingdom Metazoa; phylum Arthropoda; class Insecta; order Hymenoptera; family Colletidae; genus Colletes; species Colletes gigas. The sequence continues at coordinate 439,023 of NW_025106641.1, forward strand.
GTATTCGCACAGCGGGGACACCGTATCGAGGAAGTATCAATTTTTACGTCGGGCATCGTTTTTCAATTTCTTATCAACGTATAATCACTCGATGCCCGCCAAGAACGATCGAATCGTTTTCGATGTACATTTTTGAAAATTATTCCGATCGACGAACTCGTTTCGATCGTTTAAATAAGGTTTCGCAGTGTATATCGTTACACGACCCGTCGGAGGGAAAATTATAACCAAATTTATCGAGGGGATCATCGAGGCATTTTCTGTTTTCCATTGTTGTTCAAATTCCATCGCGATGTTAGTCATATTATACGGTAATTGATATCCAATTGCACAATTTTATTCGATCATTATCGAATTCTTTTTACGGGGTTCACTTTCGATCTATTAACGTATGTATAACGTATATATAACGTATGTATAAATATTTACTACTGTAAGAATATACAATCTTACTATCTTTGCGGGCAACACTGATTGCATCTCGGATGCATACTATTATACATACTTGTCCATTAAGTTTCGATGGTATTTCATGAACGTTTGTCGACCTAATCTTACTAAATTATACGTACGAATTTTTAGAATACGCGGTCAAGTGGCAATAAGGAGGTAACGCGAGAGACTCGGAGGGCCAGATGTCGTGCAAGGATTCAGAATCTTCAGGTTCATTCATGGCTCTTATGGCAGAGCACCTTGCTCGAACCGAACATAGTCGACCTCCTGTACCACAGAAATTCGATACTGTACGGAACTTCAGAACCATGTGTTATATCCCACTCTACAATTTATATATGATTCGTGATTCTTTTTCCCTCTTAATTGGCTTTAACTTGTCGTCAGAGATGGACAACACTGTTACAATCGACAATATTATTTAATTAATAATAATTAAGAATTAGTATAGCAATTGTCCAGTAAACGAAAGATTCCTGTACAAATTGATCGATACGGTTTCCTCGACAATGCAAACATTGAAAATAATGTTTGCTATAAAAGAAATACACACCCATAGTATTTCAATCCGTTTATGTTGACTATTGATAAACAAAAATTTATTTCATTGTGCATTTTACAAACAAAATTACCGATTTACAATATGGAAGATATTTTCCGATCTATTTTGGCGCCATTTTCTGTCTTCTCGTTTAACTTTTCGTCGAAGGTTCTCATATCGTCTAATAGTTCTTCGTACGGTTGCTGCACCGTGTCAGCGAATTCCATGCATCTTTTTAAAACAAATAGACAATAATATTAGATTTTAATTGACTTTGCATTGATTGTACTTACATATTATTGTCATTGGTTTCACAAAGTTTGCACGTTTCAGTCGCAGCAAGAGCTGCTTTATCTAATCCGTGCTCGTGAAAAACTTTTAATTGATCGTGCCACATTGTTCTGATTAATTTTGAAGGTTCTTCAACGGTATCTTCTTCCTGTAATGGTTTCTTATCTACGAAATTGTTAAAAGTAAAATGTATACTTTTAGGGTTTCGTGTGGTTAAACAGACATTAAATATTTTCTTAATTAGTAACCGATAATTTATTTTATCTTTATTTTTATCGATAGTCTATGAATACACGTTAGAAATGCATAATTGAAATATGATTATACCTGGCGGTATTACAAAAGGTTTCAGATGACCCACAGACATACAGAATTTCCAAAATTCTATCACTTTTTGTTTTTGACTAACGCTAATGCGTTGATTAAATGCCAGTTTAATAAAAACCTCATCATTTTGCGACATAACCTTCAAGTATAATACCGCCGATTCTGTTGAATATGACAACGTCACTTCCGTTTTGGAAATATCACTAGACAAACGAACATATGTGAATCGGTCTTCTAGTAACAATCAGCGTTGCAATGATAACTTGGTCGATGATGCAGAATTCTACACGGCGATAAGTATTTACCATATGATACGAGTTCTCTAAGAATTGTTTGAAATTATTTTCTAAACTCGGCTTTTAAAGAATCTGATCAAATTTACTACTTCCTGTTACATTTAACATAAGTTGATTAACAAGCAAGGAATAGGCTATAAATCTTAAGGAATATTTTAGTGTTACGGTATAGGAATAAAATACTATGGGGAATGTCTTTATCTCCCCACTAAATAATATGTTTCCTTTTTTTAGTTTCAAGTTCGCGGAGAAGAATTTGAGAAACACGAATGGTAAGACTGACCGACACCACCGTTGGTTGGTAATGCAGTGCAAGAGCGGCAGCTTTTAAAAAAATTCAGTTTCGACGTTCTGAAAGCAGTAGCGAGTACTTGAGCGAAGATTTAATTAGAAGAAGATTGATTCAATAGAAGAACGGTAACGAAATGCTTGAACGAGACACGGTTGGTCGCGGAGGCGTGGTTTTCGTGTAGGTTGAAAATTAAGGGGAAAGGAAAAACGAATTAACCGTACGACGATGATGTCATTGCCCCGACAGGTTATGAGCAGTGCGCGGCGAGGATGTCAAGATGGCTGCCACGTACATCTGATCGGAGGTGTGTGTGCTCGCGAAATTTGACGCCGACCGTGATAAAAGGGGCTGTGTTTTTCGAGTCCCTGACATGGTGACAGTGCATAGTTAGTCGGCCTGTATCCATGAGGACCACTTTGTACACCATCGATGATAGTTCTTGTCGTCGCGGCCGGCGGCGGCTCGCATTGAACCATGTTCAGCAAAAAACTTCATGCAGACGTCAAAAAGTCAACACTGAAGATTCAGGATGTTAAAAAGGATAGCGCGACTCGGTTCAAGCACCTTAAAATCGTATTAGGTGAGCACACGTTTTTTTCCACCCGGTACACGGCGCCTCGTAATTAAGCCCAAACGTTAATTCGTCGTGGAAATTAAACGCGAATAACCAGTTTAACAGCGCGAGCTAATGAACATGACGACGGTTGAAGGAGAGGGGCGGCAATTTTGTTAGCATTTGCCGCCTACGCATCAACACGCCGAGACTCTATTAACGTTATCGTAGAACTTGTTCGTTGAAAATTCGGTCAAATGAATTTTTCCATTTGCCACGATGCCTGGTCTACTTCTTCCATCAGCTGTTATAGCGTTTGCGATATTTTTTCGAAAAAAAAAAACATGTTCCGAACTTGAACAGCACGTTGTCTACAGAATGAAAATATAATTCGAGCAATTAAATCTCGTAATGCAAATTTGGTAATAAATTAATGATAATGTCACATCATCGATATTGCATATTTATTTTATTTTGAAAATGGTTAATCTCCAAGCATTGTTTAACGTTGTTGTATGCTCGGTTTTGAGATGAAAATAATTTGCTCGCGTGCAATTAGAATACAAGGATCATGGTATTGAGAGGCAGTCGGTATCTAATCACCAAACCGCATAACCACACTAACCAGCCTACCATGGCCTCCAATTCCATCTAATGTTACATTATTATTACACACAGATAGTGGTACGTGCTTAAATGTTTAATCATCGTTAATCAATAAAATATCTTGTAGCTTGTTTGCGAAATATCACTATCAAATATATTCGATAGATTTTTAGGGAAGAACTTTTAATTTTCTAATAAACATAAATGTTTTGATCAATTTTTTAAATTTTAATCTAAAGAAAAAAATTATAAGGATATGTAAGATGATCAGGACTGTATTAGCTTATGTTTTTATCATTACGTGTAGCTATGCATAAGGACAATATTTGCAATGGTCATATGAGAACATAGAAGGAAAAAAGAAGTTCTACTATATAAGTACAGGTGCACAAGACCAGTGATGATGTAATAGAGGTTCCACAGCTCTCCCTATAAACCAAACCTCTTATGAAAGAAAAGTAGCTCTGATTTCTGATCTTATCTAACTTATAGTAAATGTTTATTAATATGTAGTCCGATAGAATTACTGTTCTCTGACATTAATGTTAATAGCACAAGTTAACAACTGTTTCGACATGTTTTATCCTTAATGTTGTAACAAATGAAATGTTAATAAAATCTTTTGGTCGTTCCTTTGTTAATATAAACAATTCTTTTTACTAAAAAGTTTGCTGTCTTTTTTACAGAAAATGTGGACACTGATGAGGCAAAGGGGTTTTTTGAAGGCAACTTCAGTCATGTTTATTTTATTCTGTATGATTGTTTTGTGTCAGCTGAAACAAATCTACGGCAAAGAGGTAAGACTATTCACCGACATAAATAGTTTATCTCTCGATAATATGAATTAAAACTGCATTGGCAAATAAATGTGTACACGACTGCAATTTCTCTTCCTATCGATGTAACTGAGTGCAGTTTTATTTATAGAAGTACGACTGTAATGAATGTATCAAATTTTACATATATAATTTTTTTAATCCCAAGTATCATACTTATTTTACTATTTGCTTGTTTTCTCTCTATTTTGCTGCCAGAACTTTCCTTCCACATTGGTGAGTAAAAGACAGATGACTATGTTTACGTTCCTGGCATGTTGTAGTCCCAGTTCTATTAATACGATCTATACATCAGATTGTATAAATACATTATTGTTATAACTTGGGGTGGGTCGGAAAATCTCTGCATTTGCAATTTCTGTAATCGTGAATTTACGAATCTACGTGGTTTATTTATTTAATAATCTTCTGAACCCTTAACTTAGAAACATATGTAATGTAATTTCAGAAGTAATCCCAGGTCTATTTATGACTAGCATGTACATAGAAAACCTTCAGATTGGAGCTTTTTTTGTATCTTTTTTTTTTATTCATTGTCAATGTAATATAGTTGAAAACTTAAGCAGACAAATATGACACACTTATCGAAGATATTAATTCCTTTATAGCACATAAAGCAAATAGGGAGGAATTGGAGCAAGTATTGCAGCTCTTAGAGAAAGTTTTGACACTTCTCCCAGAGCTTCTTAATAGGAGATGGCAATGTCACAGTCTGGCAAGAATTTTGCAAAAACTTTTACATCCTGGTAATAGTTGGAAACTTCGTAGACAAGCCTTAAGGTACATTAAAAACGTATCGTATGTAAATGCTTTGAGTGCATGACAGTGTTGTGTAAAAAAATATGTTTTAGCGTCGGAATTCTTGCATTTGTCAACGTCTGTGCATAATGTGGTGAAAATTAATTTTTCAGGTATTTTATTTTATGGTATCAAGCGCTTGGCGAAAATGCACCGGAGCATATACATCAAATGTTTGCGAGTTTGGTACCAGGGTTTCCACCCCAGCAGCCATCTCCTTACAAGTCTGAACGTAAGGCGGATGGGAAGAGGGATAAACTTGCAAAAGTAATTGGTTGTGATGATAAAGATAAGAAAGAATTTTATGATACGCAATTGTCGCAAAGTACTTTCCACGACAATGCCTCGAACCAATGTCCCGTCGCTCCTGTCGACGGAGGGCCCATTTTACCTCCGCAAAGCGGGGAGAAGCCTCTCGACAACGAGACTGTTCGTTTTTTAGAAGCATTACTTGAATTTATGGTTACTCAGGTACAAAAGAATACTCGCGCGTTATTTTAGTAAGTACAGTGCAATTTGGTAGCGTGTTACATCCGAGTTTTGTTTCCATCCTCTATACAGGTCATGAAGATAGAATGGCGTGATAAATCTTCACGACAGCACAAGACTTTTCAATTTTTGTTAGAACGTTTTAAAGTTGCATACCTTCGTCATATTTGTCCCGAGTTTGACGATAATTTCTCCTTGTACAAACCTAATTTAGAATTGCCTACGATGCGTAAACCAACAAATCAAAGTCAGGATAATTATGTATTATGTAAAGTTGCGTTGATCAAATGGATTGCTAGTTTTACGCATATCGCTAGAAAAGATGGTCTTTTCGCACATCTTTCGCACAGGTATTGCAAACGTTCAAAGTATACTATCACTTGTGCATCGTACCAGCGATGGTATGCCACCGTTGACGTAAATATGTTTCCCTCAGCACAACTCCGAACGAAGAAAATACGGATTCGGAACTTCGTCGCGTATCGGTTACACAGAATTCGTCCGATTCGAGTTTACTGTCGCCCGAATCGTCTATATCTCAACCAGAAAATCAAAATCAGGAAGATAACACCGTCTCGGCCGTTACGCTAGTCAGAGAAGTTCTGTACAGTAACAGAGATAACGTGAATTTCGTTCACGAACTGTACAGACAAGCATTTCTTCTGGACTTTAATCACGCTGGTGCTATAAGAAAGGCTATAGCCGTTTACAAAGATTGGATACAAATGAGTGTGAGTAATCGTGAATGAAATTTGTTATCTTTCCTGTGGAGCTTTCCTGTTATGAAAATGCACATTGTGTCTCTTTACTAGGAGCTTCCTCCGTTCATGTTAGAATCGTTGGATAGTCACAAAGAACGAGACTTGGACGAGACTTTTAAAAAGGATACGAACGATATCGATAAAAGTCCATCCGAATCTTACCGTCAAACGAGATTGAGGAACGATTCTTACCTCGGTGCTATACACAGGGAAAATTTGTTTATAAGAGCGGGTTTACAAAATGTTCTACAAGTATTCATTACGCAAGCTTCTAATGTATTCTTCTTAGAACATTCTGGACCAAATGCATCTCCGACGTTGCTCGAAGAACAAACGGATAGTTGCAAAAGAGTATTAAACGTGTATCGTTACGTCGTTATGCATTCTAGATTAGAACCAGGCACTTGGGAACAGTTGCTTAGGTAAATGTATTACGCGTTATTTCATACCATTGCGAACGAAGCATAGTATATCTTACATATCTCTTGATTATTGTCTGTTCATAAGGGTATTGCTACAAATAACATCGCTCGTTCTGAACGAGAAATCGTCTCGACGCAAAGCTCAGGAAAGCATCGGCGGCAAACTTGCACCTGCTATATTTCAGACTTTAATCGTCACGTGGATTAAAGCCAATCTGAATGTGATTATCTCTACCCAGTTATGGGATCAGTTTCTGGACGTGTTAACGTCTTTAACGCAATGGGAGGAGTTGATTCGAGAGTGGGCGGTAAGTTACACAGAGTAAAAAAATATTTATTCCATGCATATATGCCCATGTAGATTACAAATGTTGTTTCTCTCTTGTAGAAAACGCTGGATACCTTGACGAGGGTACTTGCCAGGCACGTGTACAACTTGGATTTAAACGATCTGCCATTGGATAGACTGAGCGAGCAAAAGACTAAAAGGCGTCGCGGCGTTGGAAGTCGTGCCGCTTCCACGGGGAGTGTCCAACCACCTCGCAAAGGAAGTGTCGATCAAGAAAATAACGCTGTGTCTAAAGAAAATGTCACTGGTAATAAATACTGAAACCACGCTCCATTTATTATTCACGATCTCGGGTTTGTACGTTATTTTCGGTAACACGAAATGTTTCTTTGCTTTAAATAGACCATCCGATGCGAGACTTGAGGAAAGTGCGACCACTTCCGCGCAGCATGAGCGACAACACTATATACAATGGAAAAGCGCGGACGAAGCTTCACAGAAATCGTACCCACACAGTGCACAGCGGCATTCCTGGTGAGTAATTCACCAGAAAGCCAGCGTGTACTTTTATTTTCTCTCGATTAAACTTTGGTGACCTATGTAATTCGGTAGTGCCATCTGTGTTGCTGACAGTGCGTTGCAATTTATTTATAACTTTGTCTCTTACTTTTTCGCTTTAATGCCGACACCCGGTTTAAAAATAACCAGTCTGGTGTCAGCCAGACACTTGTCTCCTCTCGTTCATTCTCTCTCTCTTTCCCTTTTGTACCCTTTTATTCGTAACATTCCCACCATCGTTTCTTCTTTTCTGCTTGCTCCTAATTTCAGCCAACGAAATCGTCCGATCAAAGTCATTTCGGTACAGACATATTTCTTTCAGTGGTTGTGGCTTATTTGTGTATTAAGTGTAAACAATTTCCACACGCGCAGTACTCCCCCTATCGATAGAGCAAGACATGGCGCGGTTGTTGTCGAGTGGTTCCACATCGTCGTCGGGAACTGGCAGAAAAATGTTACCGAACAGACGCGCTAAATCCTTGGATAGCATTGTCATAGTCGATAGCGAACCACCGTCGCCGCGATGCCCATCCCCGACGCCCAGCAGCGGGGTTGACAGCAACAAAGACAGTCCGATACAAATAGAAAACATTGACGGCAGTAGTATCGGTAAGTACACGATTTGCTGCTGTTTGTTAAAATTTTTATCATCAATTTTATTCGGTTTCATTTTTCTTTTAAAATAATTACATAACATCGTGTGAGCATATTTACGATTTCCAAAATAATTTCTATGTTTATTGTTATTTACGACGCACATCTCACAAGTGTAATACTAACAGTGAAATATTTATATTGGGAGAATAAAATTTATATTTTTACTCATACGCTTCGCTTATATTTCCGCAAATTAACGAGCCATTTACATTGCGCAACTTGATATAATTAGAAACGAAGGTTCCACGTACAATCGTGTTACATATCTTTATTTCTTTTGATGTAATTTTTTATATATTGTTTATTATCTTTATAATTGCATGATTACTTTACAGACACTAACGATGCATCGGAAAGGAGATCTGTTATGGCAGGTGGTGGTGTTCGCGGATGGTTACCAGATGTAGCGGTCGTATTATGGCGACGAATGTTGTCAGCCTTAGGGGATGTAAATAACATTCAAGATCCTTCCCTGCACGGTCAAGTCATGGACTACCTCGTTCAACTTACGCAAACGCTTATAAAAGTCAGAATCTGTTTTATATTTTACAAATTGTCGCAACGATCACACTGATTTCTATAATCGAACTTTAACATTGCTTTCTTGCTATGAAATAGATTCGTTTAAATCAAGGTGTATCTGGGGACAATCAAGCAACCCCTCCAGCTCCAGAACTTATACCTCCGTTAACGGTTATTGCTCCGTGGTGTTTTAAGGTTGTTATCTTATATTATTTATTCAATTCGAATTACCCTGATGCTCTGGAACTAGCCAACAATAAAAAATGTTATAATTATGCACTTCTAGGCGATACAACTTCCCGATCAATACCAAATTGGTAAATTAGCAGCGTACCGTTTGATCTGTCTTTTGACAGTTCAGCCTCAGGACATCAACTTACCGAAACAACACTTGACCCTCTTTTATCGCGCGGTTCACAACGGTATCGTTAGCAACGACAGCAAAGTACTGCATGTGCTGGTCAAATACACTGGACCCAGGTTATTCAGTTTGAATCTTCCCGGCTCTAGTCTACTGATCCTGGATTACATTCATGCTGCTAATGTAATATTAAGTAGTCAGGATATCGAGGTACAACACGTAAATTGCATAACGACTTCGTACCTAAAATCGTACGGTTATAAAACTAGAAACAACATGAAAATGTTGCTTGCAGGCACCGAGAACAGAGGCTGTCTCGATAATTGGGTCGCTGTTATCATTACCTGCTACTACAATTAAATTGCCTGTATTGCAACCTACCCCAACGGATATTCTCACCATGACGTGTCCAGACGCAAAGGTGTTTATTTCTTTGTTCGTTCATCATTTTAAAACTCAACCACGGATATATCTTACACGGAACGTTTTATTTTAGGAACATATAATCACGATCCTTTTAAGAAGCTGTAGGCGTGAACCAACTGGTATCGCAAGATGCGTGGCTCTTTCGAGCATCGCGATGTTTGTGTACCGAGAATTGTGCTACAAGAATCAACATCCGCGGATCCCAGAATCTGTTACAGTTCTTCTTTTGGCGCTCAGGGTAAGTTTTTCAAATCCGTTAGAGGCATACAAGCATAGATAGATGATTAAGATCGGCGTCAGCAGTTTCTTCGATGTAAAGGGCGTTTTGCATGTTACGGGTATTCGTTGTTTCGGATAAAAATGTGAAGAAAAAATTCGTCTTTTAACCGAAAGAAAAAATACCTCTTTAAGTAGCAAGCACTATGTAGCGTATCATTAAAATTTGTAGTTGCATTCCCGTAGAAAGGCGTATTTATCTAACAAAATGTTTAAACTAAGCGTAGTAGACGTGTCATAGTAGTAGTGCGAAATTCAGTATCTCTTCCACTGAGTCTGATCGACAGCGGGTGCAAGGAGCAGACCGTCGCAGAGCTGGTTTCTGTTTCCCGCTAATGGATCAGGTAGTTTATCTTGGATTAACCAACCTGTGTACATCCCTTTATTACGTGTTGTTACAGTATTTACCTGTCGACTGATGTCTACGTGTCTTTAAGGATGTCTACAACCTTGCATGGTTCTATTGCACGGTCGTCTGTGTAAAATGTCCAATGATATTTCAATGTCTGATTCCATTATACCTTACATACATACATATATACATACAATAGTGATTAACGTGTTTCCTATTTAGTACTAATTCGTACAGAACCGACGAAACCGTGATAGGTGAATGTATAATTCTAACATTTGATTCTTTGTTGCGTAGGCCAGTCATGCCACTGTCGCACAAGTCGCGTGTGACTCTCTTCTGTTGCTGTGCGATAAAGCGGACACCCTTTTAGAGCTATATCCGAATGTGCCATCTAAAATAATTCATGTGAGTTTCGCGTAAAAAAATTTGGCGAGAAATTGTGTTCACGTCTGTGTAAATTTCAGATTTTATCAGAAACGCTTGGATATATGAGTACACGAGACAGGCGAGGTCCATTGTCAATATCAATGTTATTTTGTTTGGGCGAATGGGCAATGCATCTAGGTCCGGATGTTTTATTGCGAGTATTTCAGGGAAAACCTTTGCTAATGACTTTGTTCACGGTCAGTAATATAACAGAGTGTCTCATGAAAAGTGCACTTTCCACTTTTTCTTACGAAAATAATTTCTATGTATACAGGTTTTGGATAATATAGTGCAGGATAGAGTCGCCAAAGGTTTATTACACTCGGGTAAAAATCACGGGGACGAAGACGATGATTTCGATCCCGATATCACGTTGGACAACTTGGCCGACGAAATTAGCGCCAAATCACCTCGTCGAGGCAATATTCAATCTGTCCAATTAGCAGCAAAAATGGTACTATATATAATGAATGCTAGAAAAAAATATAGATTGAAATTGAAATTTTCTACTAGGTCATGATGCATTTAATAAATCATTTGGGACATTTTCCAATGGGTATCGGAGCTGCGCGACTATCCTCGTTGGTCGTCGAATTGGACGATGTACCAGGAATCGACGGAGACGAATTGTCATCCGCCATCTTTCATGCGCCAAACATACAATTACTGATGTTGTCAAACTCTGTGATAATGTCGCTAGTCGAGCTGGCCGCGTTGGACGCACCTGGTGGTGGTGTCACTGCGGGATTAACAACGGCTCCGTCGTTGGTTAGAGTTCTGTTGCGAGATTTGGCGGGGAAAGCATCTTGGGATAGTTCGATTTTGTACAGCCAACCGTCGGCAGACGACGATGCACCGATAGCATTTACAAAACACGGTAATGGAAATGCTTATCGATACGTTAGTTTTGACGTGTATGAAAATTTCGGTTGTAACGTAGACAATTGTGTTTCAGTCGAATGGAAAACAAAAATACACGGCGACGATTTGAGCAGCGTTACGACATCTCAAACGTGTACGCCTCGGCACACGATACGACACCGCGAACCTCACATATTGCCTACGTTTGCGAACGGTGCGAGCGATATGGATAACTTGGACGATGTATGTCCGATGTCATAATAGAGCGTTAAAAGGAAATTCTTATTTAATCGTTCAATTTTTTATCGATTTAATATCCAATACTTTCAGCTCTTACAATATATAGGGCACACGAGTCCCGAAGTATTAACCAATCCAGAAATCGCACTGAACGCTCCTGCTAATCCACCACAGGGGCATTACCTCGAAAGCGAAACCATCGCGACCATTCTCAATCAAAGGAACGCGGAACAAGAGCATATCAATAATTGGAATCAGCATATTAGGTACATTGTCTGTGCTGGGGTAATGTAACCGTGTTAAATCTATCCGTGTGTTATCGTTTCAGCATGTGTGCATCAGCAATAAATCCTCCATCTTGTCGACCACCGCCAGCGCCATTTCATCACTGCCGTCTTCTGTTTTCGCATCTGGGTCTGTCGGGGTGGGAGCAACGTAGAAAATTACATTTACTGTCGAAGAATGAGAAGCTCTTGCGAGAGCTACGGAACCTGGACAGTCAGAGGTCCAGGGAAACGCATAAAATAGCAGTGATTTATGTTAGTCAGGGTCAGGAGGATAAGAACTCTATATTAAGCAACGTTACCGCTAGCAAAGAATACGAGAACTTTATCGCGAAATTGGCGTGGGAAGTCGAACTTGAATCGCACACAGGTTTCCTTGGTGGTCTCGTTCCTGGGAAAGCATCCGGCGTTACCGCGCCCTATTTTGCTACATCCTTCACCGAAATTCTTTTTCACGTGGCAACGAGAATGCCTTCCGATAGTCATGAAAGTTTATTGCAAAAAGTAAATTTTATTTCACATACATCATGATGAAGCAGTACATAGAGGTGGCGTGTGTCGATGAAACGAGATACCTTAATTATTTCAGACGCGACATCTTGGCAACGACGAGGTTCACATAGTTTGGTCCGAACACTGGAGAGACTATCGCAGGGATATTATACCGACCGAATTTTGTGATGTTTTAATAGTGATATATCCGTTACCCAACAAATTGTATAGAATTCAAATATCCCGAAAGTCGGAGATTCCATTTTTCGGGCCTCTGTTCGACGAATGTATCGTGGAAGATAAAGTTCTACCCGGATTAGTGAGAACAACCGCGCTGGCCGCGAGCAGGGCAAAACGGTCTACGCTTACGTTGTATCAACATTAGTAAGTGTTTCGTTATTTATGCCCATCAATCGCATTTAATAATCTCCTGATCTGAAATGTTTCAGTTACGAAGAGAGAGCGAGGTCCATCGATACTGTTATGAGAAACCATAAAGAAGCAACCACATTCGAGGAATTTACAGCAAACGTGTACTCTCCGGTACAACCACCGAGCCCATTCAGCGGGGCTTCTTCCGTGTCTGGTTAGTTTCTCTACATTATATTAGTAAGAAAACGAATTATAAAATCCATTACACATGTCCATAGGGAACTGTCACATAAAATAGCAACATAGCTAAGTGCAAATCCTGTTTATTTGCAGTTTAATTCAATGCACAGTTTTCATTCTTCATAGCAGTCACGAGATAGACTTCTTCTTAGAACGTTTCATAGAAGCTGAACAGCTTACAGCTGAACAGTGAACCTTTTTCAATAGTTTTTGCATGAGCCTAGACGTGAATCTTTATTATTATTATTATCAATATCACACTGTCAGGATCTACAACAAGCGTGCAATCCACAGCATCGTCAAACCTCGCAGCAGCGCTTATAGATTCTCATCAGGGTCGATCCGGTCTACGAAGTTCATCGGCGACGAGCAGCGATAACCGCGCGAATAGAGGTGACTAATTCAGTCCACTAACCCCCACCCACCTTGTAACACCACCCAACAAGGTAGTATTATAATTTATTTATTTTTTTTCTTTGCTGTTTTTACCAACGTTTTGTCTATACAAAGTGTTTCTCTTGTTTATTTCTATTTTTTCTTCCATAAACTACCCGGTAGCGGTTCTATATGTTACCAATAATGCAAAAGTTTTGTGCATTGTCTTCAAGTTTCGTCCAACAAACTCCAAACGATATTTCACACGAACGGATAAACATAACGCTATACTTCTATCCGTTTAAAAAAACGGTACAAATAAATTATAGCAATACACGCTTTTATTTTGAATTTATTGAATCTACACTAATGGTAACTTATAAACAAGACCAGAGACAAATGACAAATATAGTACAACTATTATTTGTTTGGTATTCACATATCTCTTAACTATATTTTTGTTTGACAGTCTTACACAATCTATTCAGAGGTAAAATTTCCTTTTTACGTGCATATTAGACATAGACTGGTACATATTTCCTTATATTCATGTCACATTACAGATGATACTTTGTTTAATGTTGCTTTATAGATCGAGAGTGCCAGTACTATGTGTATATAGTGTCTTAGGAAACTCTCATAAATTATAAACCCTTTCTTTTTCATTTATAGTTACGTTTTTTTTTTATTTTATTTTATTTTAAAACAGAAGTAAGTATTAAAAAGAGATAAAAAGTGAAGACTGGAACTAATGGATATAGAATGTACAAAAAGAGATTTATTTGCAACTTGAACAAATATTTCCGAGACTCTATATTTACATGGCACTGTATATTGCAAGTAGCTTTTCGCAAATTACATAGTTGTATGTTTCTATCTATAAGTACAGTCATTCATCTGTTCTACAATTTGAAAACTAAGTGTACAAATATTTCACATCAGTTGTTGTCACAAAAATTTTTGTATAAAATCACACAATTCAATTTTTTCTAGCTTGCTTGTTTTGTTTCATGAAATCATAATTTTAATAAAAAGATACAGAAAATAATTGCAGAGATTGTTTAATAGAAGATGTTTCCTTTCTTTATTTTTTCTTTTTATACAAAAGAATTACTTCAGCAAACTGCACGTTTTGTTTCGCTGTTACATATTTGCGTATGTCAAACAAAATCGTTGCGTTTTTGGCTATGTATGTAATTATTCCGTGTGCCTTGATTCGTGATTAGTATGTGGCGACAAGAACTGGAGCGAATTTTGACACTTTGTTTTCAGTTTCTGATGGAAGCAGAGTGTGGTTTAGCAACGACACGCCAGAGAGTACAGCACTTCATGGAATTTCACCTAGACCTGTAAAAAAGATGTCGTTCAAAACTGGACCGAAGCAAAGAGCAAGCACTCAACCCACACCACCCGACAGTCCAAGATATAAATAAGAAATTTTGTATCAATACGATAAAAAAAGAACATTTTTTGCACAAGAGGTTGTCTGGGTATATCCTGGAAGTTGTAATTTAAGAGAATTCTTTAAAATGCTAATTAACACAATGCGTTACGATAGTATACAACAGGTGACCCACTGTACTCTACATTGAAGGTAGTAGGTACGTTAGGATTAAAATGGCGGGTTCGGGTGACTTACCATTTTCGAAATTGTCTTTACAGTGGGCATCGAAATATCTGATTAGTCTTAGCGTTTTCTGTTTTCCGTCCTTAGGTTTAATTTTTATATTAAATGTACAGATCGTTGTTTATTTATTGCAACGTGAATATTAATTTATTGGAACATAAATATATGAGAAGATTTAATGGATCATAGGTATACAATAGTAACTATATTTGTTATATACATACACTTATCAGTGTCACATGACAGCTATTTTCATTGTACAGTACTTTCTTAAGATCAGTTTACCCTTGTACTTGAATAGGTAAGCTTAAATAATTATATCGATTAAAGCTTCTATCTTAATTTATATCAAAGATAACGAGCATCTCGATGTTACACACATGCCTTTGTAAAATGTTAACTTTTATTTCCTGTAATGTAATGGGGTGATAAGAACACATAATTATCGTGTAATCGCAAAACACACGACTGTGCGCGTGTTGATAAGAATCAAATATTATTTTTTAACGTCAAGGTTTTACAAGTCAACAGTGTCACATCTATTAGTACTGTAATAAGTTGTACTTCATGTTTCGCGTTCGGTCCGAATTTTTTTTTTTTTTTTTTAAACTGTCTACACGTTACATTCCATACGATTTATCTTTTCTACGCTTCACATTCATTCTATATCCTTTGAGTAAATTTTTTAACGTATCTCCGAAAAGATCGAAGCATTCCATTTAAGTTTTTTTTTTTATTCGATTTCAACGACTGGTACCACATGTTAGAATTTACGCGTTAACAGTGTCTTAGTTTGTGTACATTGTGTAGAGGAAGAGATCAATTAGGGAACAGTTCTGTTGTCATACCAAAGTTACAGGTACTTGGTGCTTTACGATACTCGAGATATAAGTATTTTAAATAATGTGTCAAAACGTGTTATTTCCGAAGGTTAATAAATCTAAAAAAAAAAAATAAATAAATAAAAAAAAGAGAGAAAAAGTGAGAGAGAGAAAGCGAAATTGGGAAGAGTTTTTGAAAGTAAACGAATAATTAAAAGTGTGTTGAGTAAGAGTAAACTGTTGCTTTGGAAAGATTCATGTTAACACAGTGATAGTAATCAAAGTATTAATATATTATTGGTCGCTGTCGATATGATCAGAGTTTAGGGTGAAATTATATTGTAGTGAATATCGATATGATGGTATTCGAGCTGGGATTGTAATAGACAACACGTTTCGAGTTTTTTTTACCATTTTAAAGATTGTCAGAAACCGCATTCAAAAGTGTAGGGTGTTAGCAACGAAGATGTAGATGAATAATTACCGATGTGCAGACCATGGCCAAAGCAGCATTATTTTTTCACTAATTTATAACGAAGTAGAATTGAGAAGAGCCGTGTATGTATTGTACATAAATTGTTAAGCTCGCGAACGGTATCGAGGTCATTAATGAAAATTATTCTCTGCGAAACATTGTATCGCTATATTATTGAAAAAACTATTGGTCTATATATGCGTATATTCGATATATACATATAAAGAAGAAGAAGAAGAAGAAGAAAAAGAACTTATTACAGTCTTACATAAGGATGCTTTCACGAATCGTATCTAAAAACTGTACTTAATTAACTATTTTCATTAGTACCGTTATAATAACTACTTGCTATTATTTATGTTATAAATATATAAATTGCTGTTAACATTATTAGCGTAGCGCTGATCTATTTTTCTTACTGGACATTACGCTTGCAATACATCAGAACGAAACACACGAAAATACCAAGGGAATCATGAACGAAATCTTCGGTAGATAATGTTGTTTCATTATATAAAAAATTTCTACCAATTTTGTTCTAATTTTTCTCGCGGACATTTAATTGTGTATGTACAAATGGTACGTGTTTACAATCCATTGCTTCTATATAAATGTTAAAAAGAGTTTATATATCTATGTATAACAATTGTTTTATACTTAGCGAGAGGGAAGCTCTACACGTCATCTGATTCTACTGTTTGCCAAATAGAATCGTGTCTGATTTTCTGTTCACGATGAATTTAACAAGTTGTAATCGTTTCGAATCTTTAGACCGATGGAAACGGTGTGGAATTAGAATTTCGTAGAATTGCAGGCGGCGGCGAGGTTAACGAGTAGCGTTTCAGAACTTTTTAAACGAAATTTCTGCTGTAAAATCTGTACTATGAAATTCGAACACCCGTGAAAACGTTTTCAGGATTTACAGTGTTCTAGAACAGAATAGGAATCGGATAGGAAAACGTATAATTCTGTATTAAAAACGCATTAGATAGTTTCCCATAGAGAGCGGTATTCGGAATTGATCTAAAACACGTTATTCTTCTGTAACGGAAATTGCCCAAAGGTTTCTCTAATATCGTATTAATTGTACACATTTCTGCAATGGAATGTACATTTTATTGCACAATAAAATTGTGATGAATCAACCTTGAAATTTCCCCGGGAAATTTATTTCCCCTGTTTATTCATTCTGTGCAAAATTATTAGCAAACAGATTAATAGTACGCGAATTAATTTTAGCGTGTGATTTGAATTTGAAGTTACGCTCTTGTTAGTTACGAATTCTTTGAGGCAGATAGCGGCGCTGCCGTGGCGCAACAGTCAGTTACACTGAAAATGGCCGCCGACAGGTGTCGAGATTATTTTGTAAAAATCTTAAACTAGTCTCGAGGCGTGCATTTTTTCAACGATCAAAAGTTTCTTACATTGCACTGTTCGGGGTCCGAATCTCGCGAGTAACCGTCGATACGCAAAAAATTGATCGAATATTTTTGTACCGTTTTTTTGGATGTAATCGCGAGTCGCTGCGACGCGAGGAAACGAAGCGCGGATAGTACAAAAAAAAAAGGAGCGTGTGTGGGGCTGTCAAAAGTGTTCTTATGTCGATTTATTCGCTACCATAGGTGTTGATGAATGTCTGGGAGTGACGCTTACGATTCGGCGGACGAATACACAAGCCTAATGGACGGTCACGTCGCGGAGTCTCGCACGGATGATCTGGGCTTAGTCACTGGTCGGAAAAGACGTTCGCGTATTAGTAACGAAGAGGTATGCTTGCATTATTTAAACCCTTTGTTCTGTTCACAATGTAGCGCATAGCATCCTTCGCTGAATTTTTATTGAATTACTAGAAATTTAATTACAGTAACGTAAACAATATTCAGGTAGAAAATGGTGTTCCCGATGTACATATTCAGGCACCAGGTATGTCAAATGCCGGGCTTGTTAGGAGGGGTACGCCTGGTAATAGCGGTCAGAGCAGATCTAGGAACTATAGAGACGAGGAGGAAGAAGAATTAAAATATGGAGCTGCACATGTCATTAAATTATTTGTGCCTGTATCTCTTTGTATGTTAGTTGTAGTCGCCACAATTAGTTCTATAAATTTCTACACTACCAAAGGATTATACTTGTGAGTTTTTTTAAATAGCGAACAATCGTGTATTCTTCTTAATGCAACAGGATTAAGAAGGATGTTTCTTTTAGAGTGTACACTCCGTTTCATGAAGACAGTCCGGACACAGGTACCAAAGCTTGGCAAGCGGTTGCCAATTCCTTGATACTAATGAGCGTCATTGTTGTTATGACCATGATACTTATTGTCTTATATAAATATAAATTTTACAAAGTGATCCATGGGTGGTTGATAATAAGTTCCTTACTGTTGTTATCCATATTCTCTGTTTTGTACTGCGAGTGAGTATAAGTACTTTACGGGGGACGGAATATAATTTTCTATGTTACTAAAAAATGAAAAATCTGTTGCAGACAAGTATTAAAAGCTTACAACATTCCAATGGATCTGTTCACGTTAGGTATAGTTTTATGGAACTTTGGAGTAGTTGGAATGATATGTATACACTGGCAGGGTCCATTGCAATTGCAACAAGCGTATCTTATTTTCATCTCTGCCCTGATGGCTCTTGTTTTTATCAAATATTTACCCGAATGGACAACATGGGTCGTATTAGGTGTTATCAGTATTTGGGGTACGATCAGTACAATGAAAAAAGTTATAAACACGTAAACGATAATAAAGGGACGGATACGAATTTGCGTCTTCGCTTTCAGATTTGATAGCTGTATTAACACCAAAGGGGCCTTTAAGGATACTCGTAGAGACAGCTCAAGAACGGAACGAATCCATTTTTCCTGCCTTGATTTATTCTTCCACCGTCATGTATACGGCTACAATGACTTACGCTGGTTACGTGCAAGCAGCAACGTTGACTACTAGCGATTCAGCTGCTGGTGACAGTGTAGCATATCCTATGCGCGGTCAAGTGGAGAATCAAAATAATTCTGCATCGGGAGATGCAGAGGAAGGCGGGTTTACACCCGAGTGGGTAGAATCGCACGGTAATTAACGAACTATTGAAAAGTAGAAGCATAAGAGATGTATTCGTTGTATTCTCGATTACAAATACTGATATACAATTTCGTTGTCAGGCGACAGAGGAGCAAGACGAGCGCAAGAGGTACGCGAGAACACATCGTCGGTAACAGAAACCTCAAGACAACAAGACGATCGAGTGGTACGAGGACCGCAAGTCGCAGTCACCGAGGAAGAACGAGGTGTCAAGTTGGGGCTTGGCGATTTTATATTTTACAGCGTTTTGGTTGGAAAAGCTTCCAGTTACGGCGATTGGAACACAACATTGGCTTGCTTCGTCGCCATTCTCATTGTAAGTATTCGTCGGTTGTACACCTTGTCCTCAAACGGTGAAGACTTTGAAAATTTTATCATCAACATTTTGTATTTTCAGGGACTTTGTTTGACTCTCTTGTTGTTGGCTATATTTAAGAAAGCGTTGCCAGCCCTACCGATATCCATTACTTTTGGTTTAACATTTTATTTCGCCACCAGAGTAATCGTCGCGCCGTTTGCAGATAGCTTAGCGAGCGAGCAAGTGTTCATTTAACTATAGGTATGACAAGCATAACATTATTTACTATAATTTATTACAAAAGGATAGTGCCTACTTATGCTCACTTATGATCGTCTATAGCTTTTATATTCCGTTTAAACACTCTCTTCGTACTCGTCGTTATTCAAACTTGTATTTTGGACACGTAATTGTCCTGTGACATGGTACAAATCAACATACTATACCGTGCGTTGTATGAACTGGATAATCTAGTATTTTTTAACAGAGTATTCATTGCATCGGATAGAAATCCAGTGTTACAGAAATGCTCAAGACAAAACTTAACATTTGTAAAATGGATAAGAGATATAATAAATAACGATTGTGTTTATCTGATATAGGTACGAAACGACTTTAGAAATCCTTGACAAATTTTCGTTTGAAATTTAGCCTTTAGCGGTTTTTTTAATTGAAAATTAATCGTTGTGTTTGTCTTGTTCGGTAGTGGAAAAAATTTACCTCAAAGTACTATAGGTGTTGGTTGGAAATAATCGAATTAATCGAGCTATGACAATTTATTGTATTTTCTTACATTTAAAGAACAAAGATCGCATAGATCAAGTATAAAAAAAGCAGTTGGTGATCGTTCTTTCGGAAACCGTATGAAAGATGAGGTACAATGTTCGTCTAAACAATTTGCTAAAATATACAGACCTCGCGGCTACGAGCTACTAAGTAAGACTAATCCATCCATCAGGATAATTCATCGGGGTTTGAAATCCGTTTATACACAGCCATGGAATAAGTATCGTTCAGCATAATCACAAGTTGAATATTTGCTTCAATGACGATGCTGCGTATTGCTACGTGTTTCGTTTGCTTTTTTTTTTTTTTAATATTAAACGACAGGAATCAGGTGTTTAATAGAAGTTCCGTTGATACTACCGATTATTTAGAATTGAAGGCAAAATTATCTGGTCGAATGGAAAAAGACGATTTTTCTTTCGTATATACATATAGAACCCTTGAGCTTGGAAAGCGTATACGCGATTTGCATGCTGTTAAGAAGGCGAAAATTACCCCTTCGATTCTCGTGAAGCAATTTTACAATGGTGGGTAAACATTTTTTTCGATAATAATCAATGATATTTGAGATTAGCGTCGATTAATAAGAATTTCTCGTCTCATTGCCAAAGCATTGCATAACGTCAACTTTTAACATTGCTGTTTGTTTGTTTGTTTGTGTTTGTGTGTATGTGTGTGTGTGTGTGTGTTTGTGGGTGTTTCTTTTTTACAATCTTCGCCGCAAAACGCAGTGTATGCATATACAATATATATATTATATATAATATCCCCGGAACCGGAAGAACTTCAACAGCGATATGATATCCTTTGCACTTTGTAAAATTATGATAATTCAATAAGTTTATTATAACTACGCGCTAGGAGGAAGTTCGATTTTCGATATAATCCAGTCGATTCTCTCCGCGACGACGGTGTGTAAAAGACGCTGTTCGACGAAAAAATAAACGCGATCATTTTATGAAATCTAATTATTATCACGAGCATAATCACGCCCGATATATATTGTATATTATATATATACGGTCACCGTGGTTGTGCGCACAACAAATTATATCGCAGTTCGTGCGTACTTTGTATAACAATACTGGTCTAGCTAAACATATTATCGACGACAGGTCGCGCAATGTTTTCAAACAAAGAAATCAACAATTCCGTGTCCGTGAAATATCGAAGCGAGAAAAAGGTACACTTCAAGAACGTGCGTTGCTCCTAAGAAAGGAGAAAAACATTAGGAAAATATCCGCAACCCGTAACAATTTAGTCTGGGGATCTATCTAATATCGAAAATACCTTCAAGACACGCTAGATCTTGCTTTTTTTTTTCCCTTAAATATCATTTTGCCGTGATACCTTTTTACTAACGCTACGAACAAACAGATAATTAAATATGCGATATACATCAGTCTTATAAACAATAAACTTTTGGAAACGTATTTTGGTAAATATACATAATTAATAATCATCGCGAAAGTGGTCACTACACTTTGCTAATATTTTTTCCCCCACTTTACGTTATCTTCGGTTCGGTTTCATAAAAAAATACAACGAATTATAAACATCTCCCCTATATATCCACCGCTCAGAGTCTCTTCGTTCTGTCTGTGGCTCGCGCGAACCAATTCTTTAGCTTGTACCATACTTGCTGCTCTCGAATGTTCCCCGTCTGAAGAACGAGCTGAATTCCAGCAGCGATTGCTTATCTATGTTGCTTAAATTGCCGTTGTACTTGTAGAGAGGCTCGCAGTGCGGCAACTCCGAGCAAACCTGTATCAATCGTCGCAAATATTCTTCTAATCGTTTCCTACGTTGCCGTGCCACGACCTCGTACCTTGGGAAAACTTGTCGAGGCGGAAAGCGTAACGCTGCTACCTACGTAAAAAAAAAAAGAAACATCTTTCCGTAAAAATCTTGGAACACGGACGAATCCTTACACACGGGTGTATTAGATAAAATAATTTACCTTGCTACCGTACTTCTGTCGCATCGAAATATACAATTCACGGAATCTTCTGTATCTACGCAGAAGCGTCCAACTATCATCCTGTGCCACGACGCGTACCTCGTATTCGTAATGGCTGGATGTCCCCGCGCCGCGTATTACGTAGGAGGGTATACTAACGATCATGTTGATCACATTGTCGCAATCGTTGTCGTTTGCTATCAAAGATGGCAGAGATCTCGTGATTGTCAAGGAGTACGGGCTGCTTAATCGATCGCCTCGGTTTTGGCTCTAAATTTAAAAATAAAACATATGGTTCGTACAGGATGGCTAGTTTTTCTCTCTGAAAAGATTAGGAGACAATTACCGTTAAATAAACCGTCGAGTATCCTCTACTGGAAGAGATTCTAGGAGCAACCGATTCCGATAGACTGTCATCCTCGGTATTAGGCCTGTTGTTCCTGAGGATCGGAGATCGCGTTGTAGATTCGGTGAGCAGCGTGGCTGTGCTGTTCATGGCCTCTAAATTACGGCACGTTTTAGACTCTAGGGTTTGTACACGGTCGTCGGTAGTCTCTGTTTGTAGCCTGTCGTCGCTACATCGAGACAATGACAGTTTATGACTCTTTCGTTCGTCCTCCAAAAGCGACACTTCCAATTCGATCTGTTGCTTTTGCAGGTCTTGCAGAATCGATATCTGCCGGTTCAGATCATCCTTGGAGGGAGTGTTAGCCTCCAGGCATCTCATTACCATCATCCGTTGACGAGAGATTCTTTGGTTCAGACGTTTCATCGCTGGATTCTGTTGCACCGGTGACTCCAGCGAGTCTTCGGGAACCTCCTCCTCCTCCTCCTCCTCCGTGATAGAATTCGTTGGCGATTTCGATGCGCTACCGTTGCATTTATCTGGTTCCGTGGCACTATCCGTCGATGATTTTCTATTTACATTCAACGAACTTCTGTCTTCTGTTTCAGGCAATCTATCCCTATCGTTCTCTGAACAAACATCTTCAGAAGCGTTTTGTTGCTTGTTTGGCATCTTCTGCTGCTCGTCGTTCGGGGAGATTTCAGACTCTTTCTTGTCTGGATCTTCGAACGGAATACGAGGCTCCGGCGAATCGGCTGCTGCTGTGTGGAAAGTGTCCGCGGTGTCGACGGAACTTGGAATATTTTGCGGCAGTATGCTCAAAGCGGTTGTTATTTGAAGTTTTCTATTGCAAGCATCCTGAAACGATTGCGTTTCCCCGTTCGACAAGATGTCGTCGCCGCTCAAGGAACGATCGTCTTGGGATGCGGGCAGAGCACGTTTCAGATTTAACGAAAGACTTTGTTTCCGTCGTAGGATCTCCTGGAGCTGCTCTTGGGTTCGTTTTGCAAGTATCACTTTCTTCTCCGTGTTTCCCTCTCCTTCCAGCTGACAACAGATTAAGTTGGCCAGTGAGTAACGTCGAATTTTTTAAGTAGATAAAAAAGAAACGTTTACAAAGACGTATGTCGATGATCGGTGGTTACACGAAGTTTACCTACTTCCAAGTTAAATATGTGTTTCTGCTTTTTGGCTATCTCCATCAACTCTTCCTCCATTTTATCCACTTTGCTTTGGTGTTCGTTTAGGGACTTGACCTTGTTTTGCAGCTCGGTTTCCAAGACAGCCAGTTCTTTTTTCTAGAAAAAAATATTCACTCTTTATTCTTCGTAAATTCTTCTTCCAAAAGTCGAAAGTGTTTGGAACTTTTAATTTTAATCTTTGATCGTACGATCCATAGTAGAGAGTAGAAAGTGGCAGAGATCTAAGATAGTTGTTGATTTTTCCTGAATTAAAATTAGCATAGGGAATTAGTATGGTCTCATGATTTACTCACATGATGATTAACAAGTTCTCGCATCGCGTCAACGCATTTATCATCGTTCAAACTCGACCAGGATTCTGGCAAGCTGCCGTCACTGCCAGCACCGTCGTCCGTCTGAAATGGTACATTTTCTCTTTAAAGCGAGGAACTGTCGACTGTTTTGTGTAGAATAATTTCACGTGATTGAAATAAAGATAAATAAACAAATAAATGGACACGATGCAGGTTCGCGTTGCGTGCGATTATTTATCGCAGTACGTGCTTCCCTATAGACTACAGGTGCCGCAAATATTGAATTTCCTTTCTCTAAATCTTACCTTCTCCCACCGTGGATGGAATCTTTGCGCGCGTTCGTGATTGTTCATGAACTCTTGGAATTGACGATGCTTGGACTGCAATGTTGTGCGCAGAGAGGCAACTTCCCTACATAAACTTTCTACCTGGTACCACACACACACATATCGATGCATTAACAAAAAAGGATAACTGAGAAAGTATAATTAAGATGCCGTTTTCATACTGTCGAGCGAACAGAACTAAAAAAAAAGAAACAAAACCATAAAAAATGATCGAACGTCACCGTGGACGAACCGTGAACTTTAAGGATCAATGTACGAATACATTGTCGATCGTGTGAAAGTAAAGATCAAATGGGATGTGAATAATTAATATAGTGTAAGCATGCTAGTTTTATGTATACGTTGGTTAATACAAGGGTCTACGTGACATTACGGATCGATTCGTACAAGATTTATTGGGAATTCGATCTACCAAATAATCGTCTGACAAAGTTGTGAATGGAAATTTGAGAGAGAAAAAAAAAATATGAAAACAGGGTATTAGAAAGTATTCATCGCGATACATTACCTTGAAAAGAGATTAGTTTCATTAATCCCCGCGGTTAGCGCTCGTGGCGCCAGTACACGTGCGTACGTGCCCCCATATTGTTAACAAGATACGTTGGGTTTGTTAATCGGGAGTGTTAATTCGATCATTCGTGTATTACTTATCGAGTACGTGAGATACAGAACAGAGAGTGTGCGTGCAACGTTTCGTGGAAGATCGAAGGCCAATTTTCGTAAGAAAAATTTATTAATCAACAAGTATCGGTATAACAACAGTTTCTTTCTTTTTCTTTTCTCGCATAACAAACCCATAGACAGTTCTACAAAAAAACAAGCCCAGATATGTACATAACTTTGTATCTCTCTCTCTCTCTCTCTCTCTCGCTCTCTCTTGTCACCTTAACATTGTCTACTTAAGGTACTTAATGGTAATAACATTCCACGGAATGCCATTTGTCCGGCAATATCTTGTCAACACTGGCACAGTTCGTTTCGGCGGCTTATTTACCTTTCTATCTAAATCGCTAGAAAGACAGGCATTAAATTCTAAGGGACTATTATATTGTCTCTGTGAATTAGACGCAGCGTTAAAAACCCGTAGTACCTGCATGTAGAAACGAAGAATACAAATTGAAATATATATAATATATACATATTACGGACAGTTGTCGTCCAGTTAACAATTTATACACATTACATATGTTACAGTTCAGGAGAGAAAACCCTGATAGACGCCGTGTTGGTTTTAAAAGCACCTTAAGTCTTTAGTAATTCTCTATTGTCTATATTATATTATATTCGTTGTCGTTCGTTCATCGTAAACGATGACGTCTCGTTTTCGAGCGTGGAACGTGTCCATTTAAGTACAGTTCTTGGTCGAACACTTGGCATAGGCGGGCTCGTGTTCGAATAGCACGTGGAACGCGAACGAATGAAGCTCCCCGACGATACCTTACACGGGGTCACATGTCTAACGGGCAAACGTGCGAGTAGATGATGATGTTGCCAGACAAGCAAATAAGGACACCGAGAGCAATAAGGACGAGGTAGAATTGATACTTGATTGAGATTACGTTTAAGTCCGGGGACGGCGCGTCCGTGTCACTTACTTGCGTCATTTCGTCCCGTCGTTCTTGCTCCAGGATGTTTCGCCGCGCGCGCAACTCGCGTTGCCGTGATTCGAGGGCAGCTATCGCGTCCGCCCACTCTTTCCACTGGGCGCCCCATTCCCGTTCCAATTCACGTTGCGCGCCTTTCAGGGCCTCTCTTCTAGCAGTCCATCTCTCTTCTCGTTCCTCCTGTTCCCTCTGCATGAAACACAATTTTTTTTCTTTCAAACATGCATAGCTATTTCTTTGAGAAACAATACATTCGTACACAAAGGATTAATTTAATCTCTGTATACCAATGATTTGAACAAATTTGATTTGTTTGTCCCTTATGAAGAAGTCTACAGGGTGGCGAGCAGAATCACCAGTTATTCTCTAAGAATATTAATAAATAATAAATTTTGCAATTCTACTAGTTTCGAGCCATCCTGTACACGACTTCCATGCAAAGTGAATAATATAATGCTGGATGATCGCCTGACGAACCTTGAAGTCCTCCTTTTCCTTGATAAGGGCAGCCTTCTGCTGTTCCAGTTCTTCGAGCGCGCGGAGGTCCTCGCTCGAATTTAAAAGGTTATCGCTAGAGGACGAGGCATGCAAATCCGAGACACTCCAACTCAAGAGGGACAATCTTGAAAGATTGACGACCGTCGATTGTAAGTTACCGTTACCCGTTCCACCTTCCTTTCTTAGCTTGGCCGCCTCCGCTGGATCGTTGTACCGGAACATATTGTTCCTGCCCAGAAGAATGATACAGCCTTGCGATAACCGTGTCGGTTTATCCACTTGGGCTGTGTTGATCCAGCAGTGATTAGAAAGGGGATGAAGGGTCGCTACGCCGCTATCTAATTCCACCACACAGTGTTCCGGCTCGACGTCCACGCCGGTCAATACGATATCCTGTGTCGTACAAATTACATTTCAGCACTACAACGCTCATCGGGCCTTCCATTACTAATTATTACTCGAAGCTGATCAACAAGATAAGTATACTATATTCTAGGGTATTCTTTACAGCTTCTCGTAGTAGATCTATCACCTGCGTGATTGGTGCTTCCTCCGTTCCCACTAACGTTCTACCCTCTTTCAGGTGGTAAAGCGTGACGCCAGTGCTGAGAAGATCATCGTCGATCCCTACCAAGTGTGGCATTTCCGAGTCCAAGACCACGCCAACACCGCTTTTTCGGAGGCCCAATGCCTTC
The DNA here is from genome assembly GCF_013123115.1 of Colletes gigas. Lineage (NCBI taxonomy): Eukaryota > Metazoa > Arthropoda > Insecta > Hymenoptera > Colletidae > Colletes > Colletes gigas. The sequence continues at coordinate 466,462 of NW_025106641.1, forward strand.
TGTTCCTGAAGAATTTGCTGCGTTTCCCGCCACTTTTCCGTCCACTCTTCCGTCAACACTTTCTCCTGTTCCTGCTTCTCGTGAATTTGTGCCAACAACATCTGCGGTGGCCTCTCGACGCTCTGGAAAATGAGATAAGTATCGGATAAATATGCATCCTTCCACGCGATAATATTCTAAAGACAATGTTTCCAAAAATAGGTATCACGAACCCTAGGGTAGAGCACTCGACGAAAAATTAGGGTCTCTACTTGCCATATCTTTCCCGATAAGGGACTTTAGCTTCTGGATCTCTTCTCTGAGTTCCCTGATCAGCTTGACGTTCGGATCTTCGTTGATTGTCGGCTTGTTGATGATGTTCTTCGCTCGGTTGGCGTACCTAAGCGTGCTGAGGGTTTCACCATAGTTACAGTCCGCCGGGCTAATAGCGGCGATCATTATAGTCTTGGAGTTGCCACCGAGCGAGTCCTTCAGTAGCCATGTTAGCACACTGTTGCGATAAGGTATGAAGACGCTTCGCTTGGAGGAAGAAGACTCGTCGCCAGTAGAACTGACTTCCGCTAGCGCCGATATCACAGAACCTAGAGTCACCAATGACTTATTGATATGGGCACCTTCTTTCAGTCGTTGTCCAGTCGCTCCCGTAGCGTTAGCACGTTCGCTGCAAACACGAATACAGAGATAAATACATTTCTTTATACGTATATTTAATGTATATTTTGATTATTCTGTATTTGACCAACGACTGAAAGCAAGAATTACAAAATGGAAGTACCAAAAAAATCGCCAAGTGCTAAATGATTGTTAAACTTTTAAAACTATTGTTTGGCATTCGGCGACTTTGGTACTTGCACGCTACGATCGTCTTCCGATGCTTGTCTCGACTACCTTCCGGCCAAGTCGACAAGATGCACCTTGGAAACGGTCTCGGACGGCATGTTGCCCTCGGAGAGTCCGGCTTGCACGAACGTTATCGTGAAGATCGCGTGACTCCTGCTGCTCACGTCGTTCATGTTTGTGCTGGCGGTAGTTCTGTGCGTGTTGCCTCTCACCATACATTCCTACAACGAGCCGAACGTTTCAAGGGGGTGTGTTTAGTTTGGAGATAAAAGGAAATTGATTTCTTTCCTTTTCACGTTTTCTTCGAGTTTCAGTCACAATGAGAACTTGTTATTCTGAGGGGTTTATATGGTGAAATATGAAAACTAGCAATGATACAGGACTTGAAATTTGAACTCTATATGCAGGATGAAAATTTATGTCTTGTATAATTTTCATTTTATTTGATTCAAAAGATATATATCCTTATTGTTCCATAAGCCAGACTAGAATACTCCCTTCTAGCGTTCGCGTACCTGAATGTCTGAATAGTCGTACACGAGATGGCTGGACAGGTCTTGGACGTAAGGCCCCCGTTTAGGATGCTCCCGCACCCTGAGAGAATGAGACTGTGACTGATCCAGTCGCAGCAAGTCTCTCACTCTCTCATTGTGTATTTCCAGGAAGGATACCTCGGTTCTATACGACGCTCCGCTCTCTTTTCCCGCGGCCATTCTAGCGAAAAGCGTCTTGCAAATCCGCGGTATCAATCCTTGAGCCTCCTAAGATATCAAACAGCGTGGAGTCGCAAACGTTAGAACGTTAGTGGAGCCATTTCGTCGTACAACGTACAATTAACAGAAGTAAAAAAGTAACAGCTAGATGCTGGAAATAAATCTTAAAGAGATTCCACCCTCTTGAAAGGTTTCGTAGTTTTGTTCCTAGCGCGGTGTGAAAAGGAAACGCTATAAATCTTAATGTGCGCGTTCGAGCGTGCTAATATGCTAACGAAGCGCTAACGAAGTTCGTAGAATATTGCTCCGTTTGACACGAGAGATCGTGCTTCTTCAGTTTCAATTAATGTACTGCTATCTAGTGGAGGATACACGATTTTGTTTTGAAAACCAATTTTTTTTTACGGTGGAGAAATTAATGGTCTACAGATTATCTCTGGTAGGATAACAGAAGGAAATTAATTAAACGCGAGAGACTGTTATATCTGATTAAGTTGACAGGTTGATAGCGTACACATGAAGCGGAATTGCAACAGATCCATGCGCTGATAGGCAATAGATTGGCGGCAAATCTGTCATGGCGTTATAGTAGCCAGATATGCCGCCACGTTCTTGCCGCTGACGGTAAGATTTTAGCAACAGAACCATAATGAAATGCGAGGACAGATGGATCTGTCGCCAATCTGTCGCACCTGTGTCAACAAATTTCTAATTCCTGAAGAGGACCCGAAGTAACCAAAAATCTGATGATTAACCATGTACCAAGAACGAATGAACGTACAGACACTGCACGAAACAATTGAGAGATCAGGTTTCCGGCCAATTACAGAGAGCAACGTACGAATAATGAAAAAATACTGTGTACATGATACGATAACATTTTTACCGAACATATAATCAGCATAATATATTAAATGCTTTATGGCGCGATAAAGTTATCTAAATAGAAAGTTCTCCGATTGTTTTGAGCTGTTGTGAAATTGTAAAATTTTTACTACGCGTCAACGCCCCCCAACGACGTTTTATTTATTTTAAGAAAACGCATTGGTATTTCAAATGTAACTTATTTTGGAGGATCGATGGGGAAGGTGAAGTTTGAGAAACGCTGTCGTGAAATACCGAATCGCCGAAAGCTGAACTCAATAGGGGTGGCCTTCTAATTATTTTCAGCGGTATAATGCATAACGTTTCGCAATGACTCGGGGACGAATGAATTCCCGCGGAAAATGCGAGTACGATTGTAATATTACCGGCGTGCCCATCATCGTAAAGGTCTTCCCAGACCCTGTCTGACCGTAAGCAAAAACGCAGGCATTGTAGCCCTCGAAGGCACTTTCTATTACGTCCGTACCAAGATCGTAGAAAACCTGGAAACAAAGAAGAAAATGATTAATAAGTTTTTGTCTGGCGCAACGATACGAAGCGTTGCGGTCGGGACGTGAAAAACGTGTCTGTTATCGCGTTCACAGGCCGAGCACGACGCGCCATATATGTACTAACTGCGTCCATTGGCGGAGCAATTCTAATAAAGACACGCATGAAAGAATTTTAACCAGACGCCAGACGAATCGTAGCACCAGATAATTGCGATACTTATCGCACGCAGCATTGTTGTCGATGCCCCACGATTGACAAATGTGATTTATATATCTGTTGTCTCGTAGAATATTTCATTGTTTAAAAACATTTAACAATATTTTCTCAACAGTCGACTCATCGAACAGTCGAATTCATAAACGATTTTCCGAATAATGTAAAACGTATACATAATTTCAATCAGAATCTGTCCTTACGACAATGGTTACTATACCGGTACACGCACGCCGGTCTTCTATTTTAATTCTGATCGTGGCTCATCGTCAAAACGCTGCCGAATGCGATCGATTCATCTATCGTGGTAATATAATTTCGTTCGTAAGGAAAAGAATATTTGTTGACGAGTTTTCGATGATCCATTATCAAGTCTCGGCATCGAAGGAATTTCCGGTTAAGTCCGATATACTGCTCGAAGTAAATAAAAGATTACTCGTTCAAACGGGTTGACTAATATCTTTGGAAGTCACACCGTACTTGAACGAGGTAAATATTTCGTATAAGTACGCAAAATTTAACGAATTTATCGGGATTAATTTTGAAGGTTAGGTATCTTAAAAAGAACAATATAAACACCTCTTCCTGGGACGCATAGTTCTCGTCGTTCGGGTCGTAGGACCAGTAAGAGTGATCGAACGTGAAGTCTTTGTATTTCTCCCTGTCGATTTCTCTGCAACTCCCCGGTGTCTGGAAACAACACAGCAATTCCAATGTCTAGATATTTACAAAGTTGGCACATACGATAAGGGGCGTTCTGTTATTGTTATAAAGTAGAAGAATTTAATCTTATCTAAGCATAAGGTTGGTTCACCACCTAACCCAAATTTTAATTAGCTCGATAGAGGTTAGTAGTTGGCACGATGACGTGCGAAAAGAACACATCAATCGCAAGTGGCTGGCAAAACTGTAAGCCCGTTATGTCACGTGTATTCGTTAGGCTGCATCCCACATAATATAATCGCACACTATCGGGAGCCATTCAGCGTATTGCACAACAAAGCTAGCAGGCAATTAAAAAGTAAAACTACTTATGTTTACCCATCATGCAACCTACAATAAGCGCGAGAGCTAAGGTGAGGATCATTATCGTTGGAGAGTTGCGTTCAGCGTGTTCAATGCCGCAAGAAATTCGAGGTTCTCAATGGAACGTTTCAAAGTTCGAATCGTGGTAGAAAATTAAACGAAACCATTTATCGTGTACCATTCTTCGTCTTTGTTTTAATTTGGCTTATATCATCGCTTAGTTGGAAGCATGCGGTGATTGTTTTGAAGAACAGATTATTGTAAATAGTCAACAGTGACTCGCGAAGCTACGAAACGCGTTAATATCAAGTATGCTTCGTAACAGACGTTTACGGAAATTCACACATCGATAGATCCGACATGTCACGTTGCGTGCATTGGACTCCTGTAAACCTGTTTTACCACGCTGCCGATAAAACGGGAAGTCTTATGGTAATTACCGAGGATAAACATAGAAATTAGTCACGAGACGAGAAAAAGAGAGACTCGTAACATCAAACTTATATTATTATAGTCATTCGAATCGGTAAAAATTACGAATAAATTTTCCATCGATGTCACGTGACTAGTGACGCAAACAGCAATTCTGAAGACCACAGCTGCTAAAATTTATGGTAGAGTCCTTTCATAGAGAAGTTAAAAGTGGTGTGTTTAATTGTTAAGGAAAAATAACTAACAAAAGTTTTCAGGCAATATTTATTTCCAAGTTTTGATTTTGATGCAGTTTATCTAGAAATGAATTCTCATATTTAGCCGTGTAAAATGTGGATTAGTTGCGATAGGATTGGTCAGCGCTGCGCGTCGGAAAGCAACTCGTCCGGGATTGGTCCAGCAACGATTTTTGCACTTTCTCCGATCAGATGACGCGCAGCTCGCTATCTTGCCCGTGAGATCTCGGTCAAAGATCTCGCTTGACAAGCGTGGATATCAATGACGTAACGAGAAACAACAAATAATCTCGGCTGAAAAGAAGATACTGCATGTTCGCGAGGAACAATGTCGCGGTCGATATTACGTTAATGGGTCAATAGCCGTGGTCCGTGGGCCGTGGTTCGGGCAGAAATTATGACACGGTTTCGTGCACGGAGTGTTTCGAGCAGCGTGGCGGTCAACGGTAGTTCGGGACGAACAAAACAAAATCGTTCTGCCGCGTAGAAATCTTTTTAGAAAGTCCGTTCGTGATCATTAAGGACGAAGCTCGGGATTGGCAGGAATTTGCTCGATGCGGACAGTGCGCCAAGTATACGCGTTACAAAGGAAACGTTTAACCTTAATAAGCAACGTTTGCGCAACGTCGAAAGCGACGGACTTTTGAACAGGACGATACCTTGGTGTTGAAAATGCGTGTTTTCTTGCCATCCATTTGCACGATCATCTTCGCGTTCATCGCCAGCTCCCTGTAATACAAATCGACAGATTCACGCACGTAGCTCCAAGTCGGGCGCTTCGAATATTTGGTAACGGTTTGGTCGAGTCGCGAAAACATAGGGACGATGGGCTCGAAAGAAAAGGTGCACGGTAACGATATGTGGATACGGGGACCGAATGACAGCAGGTGGCAGAATCTCGTTGCACGGCCGTCGTGTCGCACCAGGGTCGATCGAAAGCGTATAATTGATCGCCCGACGTATTTCGAATCGCGTTCGACGGTACAACGGTCGCGAGCCAGTCGAATTTCCATCGAAAACATTTTTAAACACTGTCGTTCGAATTTTTTTTAATCGAACCTCGACCGATACGTTCGACCAACGGCTTAGGTGTCGTTAACACGACCGGGAAACGACCTCGCGAATCGATGGGATTATTCGAATCTCGAGCGTCGATAAAATGTCACGAATTAACACTGGTGTTGTATAGCACGCACCTTTTGTTAAAGGGACGAACCCTCACGGCTACCTTCACCGAAGCCATGGCTACAAAGAGCGCATGGACTGCTCAGGGTACGGTGCACCGTGTATCTGTTTCACTTTTCTCGATCCGTTTTCGGCTCGCGTTACGCGAAAACGTGGTTTCTCGCGACACTGCACGGACAGCACATCGTCGACGGGCTCTGCCGTGCTACGAAACGTCGTCGTCGTCGCACTTGGCGCACGACGCCCAACATCGTTCTTTACACGCTCTCGACAGACGGACGACTGCTGGCGGAGCTGCACTCTGCAGTCGGAGACAAAAAATTGCATGTTCGCGCATGCGCGTACGCGCGCGGATCCCTAATTTCAAGTGATCCGCACATTTGCTCGTTCTACATGACGGCGGGCAGAAAACACGACAGGGAAAAAGGAAAAAAACCGTGTGCAGGCGAGTAGAATAAGTCGGGGAAAGAGAGAACGGGATAGACGCGTCGGATAGAGCGGGTCGGTCGCGGAAACAACGAAATAAAGAAAGGGACGGTCGAACAGGTTTTGTATCCCCCTTCTACGGTATGTGACGTCACCCAACGGATCGGTTGGCGGTAAAGCAGCGGTGGAGAGTGAACGGAGAAGGCGAGCCACCCACGCAGCAAACCGACGGAGCTAAATCAAACGCTTTGCGGTTTCTCTAGCGCGTAACGGCGGTCGTACGGGGAATTCGTGTCGTTTTGTTATCCAGCTGGAGATTACGCATCAACGGTGGGCACGGATCCAGGACAAGAACCAGGATCGTGGCCACCTGCCCACCGTTATCGCAAATAGAAAATATATCATAGACGGCGCTAAACTCGTTGGCCGCGAGGTGACGTACCACGCAGGTCAACGGACCGTTCGAAACTTTTTGGCACAATTTCGTGAAAGGAGGAAGCGCTGCTTGTGTCCCTTCGTATTTATTCCGTGTGTTGATCAAACGCGATTTAGCTACCTGCCAGAAACGGGTCCGACAACTCTCTCGCGAGTCTGTGCGTAATTTGTCTCGTGCAGAACCGGCGCGGCGCGGCGCGGTCCGCGGCCAACGGCATAAACAAAGTCTGGCTCTCCTTCTTGGCTGTGTCTCTATCGCTGGCTGCGCTAAATTCGGCGCCTGTTGCTCTTCGAAACGAATTTGCGTGGGCGACCATTGATATACTTTTTGCTTAACGCGCGTAAACAAACCCGGCTCGGTCGGCGTTAGTGAAAGAACGGCAAACTAGCGTCTCACTAAAAATAAACTTTGTTCGTAGCTTTCGGTACGTGTGTGGAATGACCGGGAATAGGCGTTATAACCTAAATCGTACCGGGACAATCGACTTTGAAAATGCGTGGAGTTGCTCAGTCAACCATTCCTTGTTTCGAAATAGTTTTTCTCGGAATCGAGGGTCGGTGGAAAAAAAAACCTGTCGATTTATTGTTCCAGGAATATCTATTTTCAGTAATTATTTACCGCGTTAAAAAGTTTGCCGATTGCAATGACCTTGAAGTATGTTTGAAAACGAGGGGTCACCGAACTTTTGCTTTCCAGGGTATAATCATGAGAAATCTCTGTTACGTTACGAGGCCTGGTCTGAATTCAAGACAATAGCGATGGGTAAAGAATTTTACTTTCAAAGTAACTTCCAATTATACGCATCGAAAGATAGGAGAGTAATAATCATTTTTTACTTTGGAATAGTCGGTGACGTTACCTAATCACCTATATTTTATACATAAATTATTATACGTAATTATAAAACCGGCACTTGGTATATCGAGGAGCGCGGGCAATGTAAAATGAGAGCCTTGAAAAGCCAAGTTATATGATACGCTCTATACATACAAAATGATTCATAGACGATTGGACTCTGACGTAACTTCATGACTATACCACGGGACTGCTACTACAGAAAAACGTGCCAAACTGTTTCATTCTGTTTAGGGAGAGACTTCCCGTGGAACCAAATACGGTCGTGCGATCGTCACTTGCCATTCTTGCGGTTCCCGTATCATTGTCATTCAAACGCTCGGTAGCAACGAAAAATGAATAAATAAGTCGAGAAGGTTCATTTATACTATCGATGAGCCGTGCACGTGCCGAGCAAAACGACTGCACGTTATTCCTAATTATAATTATTCGTTAGCACATACATACATACAAAACCCAATGACCTCTCGATTCATTTATCGTCAACGAATTTTCAAAGTTCGTTCACTTCTCGACCGATATTCGTACTACATATTATTGAAGAAGAAGACATTAAAATGTAACTGTTATTCTGTACGTCGCGTCAGATATACGTAAAAAACATTTATCATGAATGTGGGGCAGAAAGCATTCCATAAGGCTTAGCTGTTATCGTCGTTGAACGACGATAACGTTCAATGACGATTTCTACGTTCTTTATAAATCACCGAAGAACACAATGCTGTCCATTAGTACCATTCAGAATGCACTGTATTCATTTGCATTTGTATAAATCGCAATTTTATTCCAGCCCACAAAAACGCACGAAGTTTTTGTATATTAATTTATGCTAATACTTAATGGGGCCGCGTTTGACATCGATTACTTATAGTAACTGACGTTCCATAAAATGTAGAAGTGTTTCTATAAGATATATGGGATTTTGTATTAAAAAATAACAGTTGTAGAACCGATGCGATATTAATAATTCCAAGATTTAACAGGTGCTGCCTCTTCGGTTCTCGCGAACTGATTGATTGGACGTGTGGTAAAGTCGGTAAAGCAGAGCGGCCGATAGGATCGTTAAAACAGAGCGAAGTAGGAAGTTGCCGGTTGTTAGTATGGTGGCGCGACCAGTCAGGGTTAGTTCATTTGAAAAGCGAAGCTGCAGTGGAGCATCAGTCGGGTGGCAACTGTCGTGCATGTGCGTTGTCCCTCGTGCCTCTTAGTCGCGTCTTAAATCGCACACAGTACGTTTATTGCATGTACACCCCGGTACATGAACAAACGGCAGACAGTTCGCGAACATGTGATTTTGACGGCGAGTACAGTTTGTTGACGCTCGTAACCGCGTGCGTGAAAGGTGAAGGTTTCCCTGGCCGGATATATCGTTACCCTACAGCAGCCTCGTTCGAGGGGGTGGAGAATAATGTTCTGAGCCGTGAGCCACGCACATCATGGTTGCTAAGCACTTCACGCAGGGTAAGTTTCTAACCGTTCTCGAAGCTGACGCTTTAACTTTCCACGTACCGGGTTGCCCGAGCTTTCCCGTATACGACGAATATTCGTAATACGCGTACAATTATTATTGCGTGCCCCAACGTGAAAAAAACAGGCAGCAAGAAACGTGCACGTAACGACTACGGTTGCACCCGGCGGTGTACGACGGGTGGTGCAACTCGACGTAATAATAATAATAATAATTGGAATAACAGTAGAACTAGCAGGGGCGAGAGTCGAGTCGCCCTATGGTTATTATCCTTGCGGTTCACGATGTATTCGGTGCGTGTGTCAGCGTACGAAATAATCATGTTCGATCGTTTCAGACATTTTCTACGAAACACCATAGAAAATTCGATCGATTTATTAGGGGTAAATACCAGTAGTTTCTCCGACGAATAAAAGCTACGATATGAAATTCGAGTACACAACTCGCAAGATACAGCGACTATGCGCAAGACTGAAAGGAAATTTATATTTTGATCACGTTTTTTTTAAGTAAACCTCGTCAGTCAGGGTGGAGTAGCATTGACCGATTGTTCCAGGGGATAAGCCAGAGCTTGCGTGAGGCCGATGTCAAGTTCGTGGTGGCTTTTAAACCGCTCGTTCGATGTCTCCCATCGATCGACAGTAGGTGTAATCTTGCTCTCGCGTGCCCTTTCGAGCACGCGTGGTTTTCTACACGAAGTCATGGGGACGGAGAAAAAAAAAATGGGTTGAATTCTTTGGCGTGTTGCGCGACGTAGCTTGCCATAGTTCTTTTTCTACCCGGTCGTAAACGTCCACTCTCCGGGCTACTTGAATGAAGTACACTTCGCATTGAACTTGGTATTTAATGTTGAATATACTTCACCATAAATGCATCGTCTATTCAGTTAACTTGAGAAGGGATAGTACATCAATGTATGACATTACAGAACATTTTTTTTTTCTCGAGATGTTTGTACAAAAAATTAAGCTAAACGTTAATTCCCCAATTTTCGTACCGTGTTAACCGATTTGTCCGCGTTCCATAGCCCCTTTAATTTGCATCGCGACATCTGGTGGCTCCTGGGCACGCGATAATCTTCGACATAATTACGGGCCACTGTTAACGCTAGTTAGCCATGCACGGTAGGTGTAAATGTCATTAGTAATATTTTAAAGCTCGATTAACGAGAGAGGGCGTTCTGCGACACACGATCATTCTTCCGCTCTGAATCCACCAACCCTTCCTTCCTCTATATATATATCCGCCGCAGTGCAGTGATACGTCCAGGGATTTCCATCTTCCATATCGTTTCTTTTCAATTCTTTTATCGTGCTGGTCGATAAAAAGCGAATGTTCATGTGCATACACTACCGGTCGTAAGTATCAGGGCAATATTTCCACTATTCCAACTTCGTGAAAAGAAGCCGTACAATCATTTTCCTGAGATCATTTTAAAGATTAAAGTGTTCGTCCATTTTCTTAATGCACGCTGTAGACAAAGAGACTGTAGGTCTCGACGGCGTGTTTGTTTTTATAAAAACGCGTAAAACGTTCCCCCCAAAAAAACCCTTTTTTTTGTGACACGCGATCCAGTTCTCTGTCCTGCAGGCAATACAATCTGACCGCTGGTACACAATCAGCATTCATAAGCAGTCTGATGTGTACATTGTACGTATATGTGTATACTAACGCAATCATGTTATCACGTCTCGTACGATAAAACCACTTACGGTACAAACGCACGATCTCGGTATACATACATATATTTCCGATCGGGGGTACAATGCGTCCAGTGACTCGAGTGCAAGGGAAATTAACACCATGTTAGTACATATGTTCTACAAGTTTAGAAAATTGTATATTTTTCTTGTCAATAATTTTATCGATGCAACTTTATTGTCTCGTTTAAAGAATTTCATAAATAGATATCTTTCACTCGCGACGAGAAGGTTATGAAGAGTGATATAAAAAGTCGCGCTCGTCGTTTTACTTTTTTCGTAATATGCCCTTGATCGAATTGAAATCAGATAAGGATATAATTCCTCGCGTCATCGTAATACTGGACACATTTCCGGGAATCCAACTCGACGCGTGCCTCGAGGCGATACCATACCACGCGATCGATCAAATATAAGGATGCTTTTCGCTGGATGAATGCGATATCGTCTCACGTATTTCTCGATCGTTTCTAATATCGACTCGTAAAACGTAGATCTCGGGTATCTAGAAATTTGTTTCGCGTTGTTTTTTTTACGTTGACCTAAATCGTCCCTCCGAAGAAACATTTCTTGAGCACACGCATGAATATCGTGGACATCTCGAGCGAGTGTGAGTCACTACAGAATCCTGGTAGGCAGGTTTCCCCGGAATTTCGTGACCGTCGAATGATTCACCGGATATAGACGTCAAAAACCGTATTTTACCGGTGAACGTAAAAATGTTACGTGACTCGGGATATCGTGATGGCTTTTTTTTAATAGTAGTATGTGGAATATAAGCTAGTGTGAAATCTGTACTCGAAGCTTCGTTTTTCTCCAACTTTATAATTATTGATATTGATATCTTAAAAATGTTAATAAATTTAGTTTTTCTTCTATCAAGTTACTCATTTTATCTTCGTCGATCTAACAAAAGGACGAAAGGCATGAACTTGCGGGATGACCTAATACATTCCTTTCCTGTCTCTTTCGAGACGCGACGCACTGCCCTCTCGAAGGACATTGTTGAAACACGACCTATCTGTCAATATACTTTCGAACGTTTGACTGACGTTGATTGCAAGACAATTCAACGGACATTCTTCGTTTTCACGAATATATTGTTGTCGGAGTATGTAATAGAAAATCGTGTTAATCATTATCGAAAGTAAACAGTAGGTTATATATTGTTTTAAACAAGGTACAAGCAAAAGATTCAAATACAATTTATTACGTACAAATTTGTACAAACAGATATTACATAATTCGCAAAATTGTACGGTTCGTTTTACACAGTATTCGTGGGGTCGTGTCTCAACTGCAACTCACTAAATAGTTTAATAAACGTCTATTGGGTAGGATAGATCAGTGCTGTCAGTAGACATACGCACTCTACAACGAATTGTTACAATACTGCACGACGACATTAAACATTTCTGCATCCTTCATTATTCAGGTTCTTCCTAACAGTTTCTAACTTTTATACAGAGTGTTCTGCCATCCCTGGGAAAAATTTTAATGGGAGATTCTAGAGGCCAAAATAAAACCGAAAATCAACAATATCATTTTCTTGACTGAGGCTTCGTTAAAAAGTTATTAAAAAATTAAATTAAGAAATTTCAAATTATTCTGAAAAAATTATTTTTGATTGCAGGGGTCAGCTACAATCATTTTTGGTGAACAGACATACCCCCGAAATCCTACGTATTTTCGAGAAAAAAATTCTCTAGAATCTCCCATTACAATTTTTCCCAGGGGTGGCCAAACACCCTGTATATCAGACAATGGTCTCAACTTTCATACCGTTTGGGTACAGGTCTAGAGAAGTTCGCTCGCGTGTCGTTTCTAACGGTTCTACGCGTACGTTTTTCGGGCAGGTTACCGCGTCGGTGTTCTGCGTATGATAATGCACCGAGTTAATTATTTCCTCCCGTTGTTACGTGTCATCGACCTCCCTGAGAACTCTTTGGGGCTGCCACTGTCGTTGGTTAGCGGATCGTTGCACGAAAGCCGCGACCTCGATCGGCGGCGTGAATTCTCTGTCGAAGGTGGCGCAACGCGAAAGAAAAGCCGGTAAAGAAGAATAAGAAAAAGACAGAAGGGGGTAGAGAATTAAGCGAGCTGCGCCTAGCGAACGTAAATACGCGGCGGAGGAAGTAGAAATTACCGAACGAGTTCGACAGTTTCTGTAATTGAATATGAAAGGGTAGACTTGTTTCGCGAGAGCTCGTTAAAACTACTTTATACCTTTGGTAATAACATTGTACGGGCCTCTCCGACGAGAACACTTTTGTTCGCCGAGATATTATTACCGTTCCCTTTCGTGTTTTTACGTACACATTGTTAACAGGATCGCAAAATGGCCGCCAATACGAATTCGTCGAAAGAATTTCTATTGTTCGCTCGCTATATTTTTAACGACTAACCTCTGTTTTGCGCAGTAGGCCTGACACATTTTATTTAAATAATCAGATCATTTACGTAGGTCTCTGCGTGTACATGTTTATATAGAAATTTTTTTCTTCTCATTTCTGGTTGTAGAATATATTGAATATATTGCGTGAAATTAATGGTCGCGTGGTAGTGGATTCTTGTTTAAATACATTCTTGTTTCAATACTCTGGCCAGGACCTTCGTCGACTCGGGAAACGGATGGAGATTCGAGGCCGGAGATAAGGAAACGCGAATTGTAAAGAACGACAGAGAAAATAGGAAGCTCGAGGAGGACAGATGGGCACGTTTCATGGAAGAGGCGAGACACAAACATCGCGTTACTCGGGCTATGGAAATTTAATACAAGTCGCCCGTAATGATTCTCGAGTTCGCACGAGGGTCGTGTCGCGCGCTCGTTTCTTGTGATCGCGGCTTAATCTCGGAAACCGAGTGAATGTAGCGGATTACGGGTACGTGTTCGCGAGAAAACGATATTTTCAAACTCGAAACACGTACTCTCGTAACCTGTGCAGATTTGCGCCACGCTTCTTCGTTTAATTCTCTTCTAGCCTGCGACAGAATGCTCTTACACGCGTGAAATCTTTCGGTCGTTTTTTTAATCTTGATCCCGATTGTTACGCTGGTCGCAGATGGTATTAAAGTGCCGAAAAAAATTTTGATTCAATCTCCTTATCGCGTCAGCTTCAATCATCGCGACGAACCACGTGCTCGTGGAACGCAGGTGCACCATCAGCACCTGCGAACACACTGCACCTGCACGTCAGCTGCCGTGGTTCCTATTTCTCCAAGGTCATGTGTCACGTGACTCCGTGCAGCCCCGCCTCGTCGACTATCGCGAAATTTAATATCTGGATCACATACCTAAAGCCGCGTCCCCACTGGGTCGGCTTTTGCCGTTCGGCACGGCCGATCGGCAAAAGCCGAGAATTGCGTCTACACTGCGTCCGCATCTGTCATCTAGCACGGCCGATCGGCACCCTAAGTACTTCTCGGCAAAGCCAAACACTGCATCGTCTTGGATAGCATGGCTTGAAAAGCCGACCGGCATGCCGACGAGTCGATCGGCACGATGTCGGTAACCATCAAAAGAGATCGTGCCAAGACACGAGAGCACGAAAGTTTCATGTCAATTTCGTTCCAAAACCATCATCGAGATACAAAGATACAGGAACTTTAAACGTTAATAACTTTTTAACAAAGCCTCCATCAACAAATTGGTATTCTTTCGCGATCGAACGGAAAATTTCACAGCGCGACGATTGCTACCTCCAGTTCTGAAAGGCCCAGGCAGGGCCATAAAGCCCCGTCTTGTAACCAAATATGGTCATAGGCGAAAGATTTTTTCCTCGTGCCCATATTTTTGCATAGTCGATGTTTCCGGAGCCCGTTTCTTCCTCCGATACGCGATTTTGGGGGTGTCAACCGAATTTGGTATTAACTTTTAGCTCGACCGATTGGTCATCGACTAAGGGAAGGAGGACCCATTTTCACACCCCGTTTGGGAGGAAAACTCTTTCCTCATACCTGAACGTGGTGGAGGAAGACTTCCAGGTCACCCCCAGAACGAGGGTGCCCGAGGTTTTCTCCCCAAGTCGAAGGCTACGTTAATTTATCGAAGAAAAAACGGGACTCCGGATTAGGACGCGACGAGTGGCCGCGCGTGTTTGACAGCTGTTTTATGGCTATACACAACGATTTGCAATTTTTTTTCTCCGTTGAAAAATTTAGACACCTAATTGGATTTTCAGTAAGGAATTTTTTTCTCGAAAGTGCGTACGATTTTGGAGGTATGTGTAATGATAAAAAATGATTGTAATTGATCCCCGCAACCGAAAATAATTTTTTTAGAACGATTTGAAAAATTTTTTTTCGCCGAAAAATTTCAGCACCTACTCGATTTTTTTTCTCGAAAGTAGATAGGATTTCGGAGGTATGTGTACTCACCAAAAATGATTGTAGTTGACCCCCGCAACCGAAAATAATTTTTCCAGAACGATTTGAAATTTTTGAATTTAATTGTTAATAACTTTTTAACAAAGCTTCCATCAACAAATTAGTATTCTTGATTTTCGTCTTATTTTGGCCTCTACTATCGCTCATTAAAATTTTTGCTAGAGGTGGCCGAACACCCTGTATATTCTTCTGCTACGTAAACTCGGACGCATCCAAAATCTTCGTTTTTTAGGCATTTTTTTTGCATTTGCTATTACTATAACTGCAGCAGCACCAGTTATTACTTCGTCGTCACTGTACATTTTTTGTGTACTGAAATGGCTTTGCCGCGGTGCATAGCAGTGGCACGGCCGTGCCGCCTTTTGCCGAACGCTGTGCCGATCGGCAAATGCCGAGCCGTGCCGACCCAGTGGGGACGCAGCTATCGGCAAATGCCGAGCCGTGCCGATCCAGTGGGGACGCAGCTTAAGATCTTACAATAATTCCTGCGCGATATAACTCTATTTACACGATACAGTAGTGCCCACATAAGTGACCAGAGTTATCCCCACCAATTCTTGGAAGCCAAAGCGGCTTCGAACATCGAGCGTGTCGAGTGTAACTTGACGCCGATCGTTATCGATACATTGTATACAGGGTGTTCGGGTGCCAGCTATTGTATATCTATATCTCACTCGCGCTTATACTCTTCCGTTATCTCCGTTGAATTCTGAGAACCAACCATGCCCACATAAATGACCAAAGCCAAGTAAAAATGCAATATAGACAGTAATTTTGTAACGGAATAAGAAAACAGTCACCCGTAACCGTAATAAATAGAGACGCCGGTTGACGGTAAGAATGCAATTCCGGTGGTATGCATCGCGTTCGTCGAAAGTGGTGGGAATACATCACGGTGTGACTTTAAATTCGACGCGCGATCCCACCTTCTCTGATGTTTGTCTTTTTTCGCCTTTCTTCTCCCCTTCGCGCAAAAAACCGCAACGGGACGAGAAAAAAAAAAAAGTCGCGAACGTCGGCGATACAAAGGCGTGTGCTTAATGAACTGGCAGAAAAAGGCAAACCGCAGGAAGCGTTACATCAGAGCGCACGGCGTGTTTGGGGTAGGTGCGACCCGTGTGTAACAAGTCCCACACTTTGCGTCAACAAATTGTAGTAGCTGCAATCTTAAAACTTTTCGTCGACGATTTCCATTAAATCTCCCATTTTTTACAGCGATTTACCCTCGCTGTAAATATTAATTTAAGTTGCTTCGAAGTACAGTTGTGTGCTCGTTAACCGGATACTGTTATTGATATACGATAGGACTGTTATTCCAACGTTTTCTTACCGGATAATAATAGAATGCTGTATTATTTTAACGATTTAATATTTGTATCCTCTGTTACTCTTCTATCGTAACATTGCTCCTGTGGTCTTCGCGACGATCGATAGTTGATCAAGATGGACAATTTTTTGCCACGTTCGGATAGCTTGCGTCGTTCGAAGGAAAAGAAGGGAGAGGCTCGAATCATCGTCCCTGATGCAATATTTTAGCGCCGCGTTCCCTCCCTCGGCTTCCTATTAACGCCTCGATTGTGCTCGAAATTGACCACTCGAAGTGACAAGGAATCGCCACGTACAGTATTGTCTGCGCGAACAACAGGTGGCCAGAGAATTTACCAGGTTTCCATATCGCATTCCTGCCAACCGAACGCGATCAATCCTCCGACTGTAGACGGTCTGATAAAGAATTTTGGGCGGGCTTACTTTTCTACGGTTAGAAAAGAGAATAAAAACGTTACCATTTTCCACTTGCTTAAAGTGGAAAAATAGGTTAAGTAATCTTCATTCTGAATTTTTCATACCATTAACCATTCCTTGTGCACTCTGTTGAAGGCTCGAGCCCCGAGTTCGGTGTTCCGGACATGACGGTGATCAGCGACATCGACGAGACTGGAATCAATCGGAATCTCCAAGTCCGATACGGCAGGGACCAGATATACGTATCCTTTGATTATACAAAATGTGTACAAAATTAAAGTACCTCGTATAAGTAATCGGTAAGAGTCCTGACAATTCACATTGTATCGACATTGTTTAATAAGGTCGAATATAGAACACGAATATAGAACAGATACATTTCTGTTTTATATGTAGAGTGAAAGGTTCCCTTCGACTTCCGTGTAAGAACATCGCGAGAGATTTCATTTGTTTTGTTTAACGAATTTTCGTGAGCCCGTCCGCTAAACAAAACAGTCATCGAGTCGAGTAGGATCTCAAAGTTGTTAAGCGTGTAACTTGTGGACTAACGAGCACGCTCGAGTATATGTGAACCCGTCTTGTTCCGCGCGTGTAAGAGTTTCGCAAAAAGTGGCGAACGGACTTCCGTCCGTTTCGTCATTCGTCGTTATTATGCCCCGGAGTTAAGAATTCGTTCTTGGGAATTACTTGCTCGAGCTTACACTCCTCGATTTTAGACTTACAACGAACCACGAGAAAGTTTGAAGCTCGAATCGTATTTGAGGTTAGGAATATTGACCCTACTGTCTTCATCCTTTCAAATCCTTTATTCGAATAAAATATGCCAAGAAATCTGTACAACAATCATTATTATTTAGAACAGTTTCTCTGTAAATTTCGCCCAGCTCTGATTAGAATACAGTGGGGGGGCTTAGAAATCATTTTCGAAACCCTTCTGCGCCATCCGGTTGCTTAAAAAGTGCCGAAGAAGAGAGTTGAATGCACGTCGCCTAACTACGTTCGAAAAGAGAGCGAAACAGAGGAGAGAATTAAAAGTAGAGAATCCGAGTGTAATGGAGTAGGAAAGAGGAAGTAGGTGGAAGCAGTTGAGCAAGATAGGGCGAGACCAACAGAAAGAGAAAAAGGGCAGAAAGGGGTGAAAAGGAACTATACGTATGAATTTTGTAGGGGTGGGGCGTTGCTCCCGGGTTGGTTCGTTCGTTGCCATGACGACAACCCCAGTCAGCTGGTGAACCACCCCAGGGCCAGACCCATTCATCTACACAGGTTTGCCGACCCAACGACCGACACCGACGACCCACTGTCGGTTCTTGTCGAGCTTTAATCCCCCCCTGGCCCCCTTGCGGCGCGTCTGATCCACAGATTCGCAGATAGCGCCTCCAAGACGATCAAATGATCATCCACGAGCCTTCTCTCTTACTACGTAATAATCCGAGGAGATATTGGTCCGCCTCGGGGCTGAAATATCGGCTAAACTCGCGTCAACGACTTCGTGCCGCTTCTTTTGTCGAAATTCTGCCCGTTAATTGGATTGGTTTCTTAATTAAATTATCCGAGAATAAACCGGAAAATAGTCGCCGGTCAATTCATAGTTCACACTCGGACGGCGAAGAGAATTATTGAGAAACGTCTTCTCTAAGAATTCACTCGTCAGCTAGGTTAGGTTTTGTTCGAAACAATGTCTGAAAGAACTGTGTTGAAGTTACGAATAAATCTGTAGAAATTTTGGTACCGACAGTAGGTTATTCTTAACCTATTACGCACGAAGGTTTTTTTTTTTGAAGGTTAGGTTAGGAAAGTTTTTAGATGTGGAGCATTGTATAGAAGTAGATCGGTGGAATCGGTTCTACTAGCCTAGTTTTCCATTAAGAATTACCAGAGTATAGAAAGGTGGCTATAACTTGAGAACAAGGTCATATAGGGCAGACGTGTATGTGAACTTGTTTAATTGGTTTATGCCCTCGATCGACCGCTGAACTAGGTCTAGCATATTGGGATACACCTTTTATATTTTATTCAAAAGTACTAAATTATGTAAAATAGTCGGCTAGTGACCGTTTGATAAGTGCATAAATATTCTGTTCGAAAATGTCTCGCGACGTCGAACGGACGGAAAGTAAATTGCTCGGTCGCTCAGTTTGTCGGAATTTCATCGCGATTCGGAACTGGACGGGGAAACACGTGCGATTAATTCTCGAGTAGGAACAAGCTCATCCTCGAACATCGTGGATGACGCTCGCTAATGAGTTGAGCCAGCCTCCGCCTATAATCGGGAATGAAGTTTTTGCCTCTCCTCTGTTCGGTCTCTTGGTCCAAACACCGGAATTCAAACGCGTGATGCGTTTGCCTTGGCGATTTAGGTCGTCGTCGGTGCGCTCGTTAGTGGACACTTCCTCGTGCGCCACCGACCTCCGTCGTTGTGTGTGGGACGACGCATAAAGTCGCCCACAAGGAACATCGTGGCAAATGGACCACGTTCCAACATCCCGTCGTCTCTTTTTCGATACACGATCGCCACCTTTGCTGTACCAATTTCGTTATCTTCCTGATTCGATTCTGCATATTATTTATTCCCTAGACAAATTATTAAGAATCTATTCGTAAGATTGTGAGGTTAGATATTTGATTTTCATGGTGGTGAACGTGTTAATTAAATCTATTATCCGGTCGATATGGTAGAGTAAACAGTGTCTATGGTTGAGCACGTTCAGTCGATATGAAATTGACGCGATTGCACATGGCAGCGTGACGAAGCTTCTATGTTCAAATTTAAATGTAATTGGAATGTTTGAACTCTACCGGAAACATTATCACCGATCGATTACAGTAAACGCATGAAATCGTGTATTCAATCGTCCCTAAAGCAGAATAAAACGTATTCCACGGTCGATTTACAAATTTCAAACGATATCGAACGCATTAACCTCTGTTTCGTGCAGCGAGTATCAGGTCTTTTCAAATAGGTTAACTTCTTCGTTGCACGAACGTGGCAGTGATACGTGTAAACATTTATTTGGTTACGCCACTGAATCTGTACGCGCGAATACCGTCGGGAATTTTACTTTCCCGATTTCGACGGAAATAACAGTGCCCCAACAGTATTAACGGCGGAATCGTGTGTTAACAATCGGGCCAATAAAACTGCACGCTGCACCCCGCCTAAAGGGGCTCGGGTCGATAGATCGTTGGTTGATTAAATAGCTGCACCAGTGAGGAGTTGTTCGCCTTTGCGAACGCTTCCGATCGTGAGATAGCTGGTTCCCCGAGTTGGAAGCATCGACGACCGTGAACAAAGTATACCGTCGGGTAAATTAATATTCCCCGTTGTCTTTAACCGGCGAGCATTTTATTCGTGCTAATGTATATTGGCCTGCGCTGGTAATGGACGAGATTGGAGGTTATGGGGCGAAATAATATCGATTTTTCGCGTCGCGGTCGAGCGAGCTCGGAGCATCGGCACGTGTTGCTATCGCTCGAACCACGGAGAAACATGGTTTCTTGCTCGATGACGTAATCCGAGAGATCTTGTGTTTACGTAAAAAACGTTTCTGCTCGCCCTCCGTGGGGCACTGTCGTCGAACCTCTTTTTTTATTCCCCTTGGCTCGCTGAGATTTTTAACGACTTTCACGCGTGATCCCGGGTATACCCGTTGAAATATTTCTGGCTCGAGCGTGCGATTATTGTCCGTTGAAAACGACCCGATTACGTTTTAATTTTACACGCGCGTACACAACCCAACGGTTGACATTTATCGCGCACTTGGAAAGAAAAAGGAGTATGGTCGTATTTGATTGTTTGGTATTCGTTCGAGTTTCTTTTGATAAAAAAACGAGACGAGGCTTTTTGTCCAAGCCAATATATTTAAATTTCTGGTCGAAGTCGGCTGGAGTCGCGCGGCAATGGACGCTTTGTTCTCGTCGCGACTGGCTGCGAACGTGAGGGAATTTGGAAGTATTATAGCCTGCGATATAGGACTCATAGAGGAAAAGGGAAATTATTATTCAAGCATGTTGGCTACCGTGTGTTTGATAACAAATTAAAAAATGGATAACAAAAGAAAGCTACGGTGGGGATGATCAGAGATTGGTAAAACTGGAATAATACCAACGTATAGTATTTTTATTTTTTTGTCTAGGGAGAAAGGAAGAAATAGCGAATCGTATTGAGCCATGCATGTTACCAGTTGAGGGTTAAAGAACGATTTAACGAAAATGTTATATCTTCGTTAATATTTCGAATTTCATCGTTTGAATGAGATTTTCTTGAAGGGTTTTAGAAAAATGCAATCGGAAAGCGAGCTTTTCCCCCTCAGACGTGAAGAAGACGTACTTTCGCGGGTGCAATAAAGCATCAGTGTCGGCTTGTCGTCGTCGGGTGTCTTATTTGTATGCTATAGGCGTTCCCACCGTGTCGATAGGCATCGATGGAAGTCTTAGAACACCGCGGATGGGCATCCTCTTTGCTCGTCTCGGAACTTTCAATTTTCCTAACGAAATTAACCGCGACACAAAACCGTTGGGTGGCGAAACTGCGCCAATTTCCATTAATTAGTCTCGTCCGTCGTACCTGAACGAGATTCGATCGCCCGGCACGAACGTTTCCGTAATATAGACGAAGAGATTCGTTTAAATGGAATTTATTATATTCAATCGATCGTTAGTCGATCGAGGGCCCCAATAAGCGGAGATAATTGAGACGATGAAAATAATTCGCTTGCCAGGAGAGTGCTGTTCGAGCCTCGCTTCCAACTTTTCAACGTGATTTTATACCGCTTGTCTCATGTAAATTATCCGGCGTCCTTTGTACGAGAGAACTCGCAATACATCCCATAATTAATAATTTTTTTTATTCTCGAACCAAAAAGGTTACCATTTTGCGAATTTCTGCTAAAGATGTTCAGCTTGGTCCGAATTTCATTCGGTGCGAAGGAAAGCAAGAGTAAGCAACTTTGGGCGTTTTCAGCGTGTACGTTTCGCCGCCCACCCATTATCCAACGGTACTCGAGCTACTCAACGCTCTTTTTGTAAAGGCTCGGTTCTCTTTCGGGATATCGGATTAACCCTGTCCCCAGCGACGTCGACGAAACCGGAAGCTCTGGATCCCCCCCCCCGCGCCCTGCAACCCTGGTTACCCGATCGAGCGTCTTCTTTCTCGCCTTTTACACTACCAGCAACGTTATCTCGTTTACCCGTCGCTTTCATCGATGTGTACTCGTTTGGAAAGAATATACACGTACACATCGATTACTATCCGTGGAGCGAAAGTTTTTCTTTATTTTTACTTCTCTACCGGTTTCAATTTTTTTAAATTCCTATCCCGTTCGATCTCGTTCGCGAAAAAGCGTAAACTTTTCGACGCCATTTCTAATTTCTGTTTCCAAATCTCATCGACAGAGTGCCACGGTGGAAATCGAACCGAGCGTATCATGTTTCATGCACGAGGCTCTCTGGACGGTGTCTATTCGCGATTGTCCTGTTCTATTGTTCGTTTTTCTCCCTCCCACTGTTGTGTTCCGGTATTCGGTCGCTCGCGCGACGGATACTTGGACGCGGAGAGGGTAGCTCGCTCTCATTAACCTCTCGCTAGCAAAGCGCTCTTAGCCGGTTTCAATTGCTTTCGTCGAGGACGAGGCTCGGCCACCTTTTAGCGGCGTTTCGCGCGGAGTGGGGGCGGTCCGGAGACCAGAGCCCAGAGGGCCGGATATGCGGCTGCTTTCGAGAACCCTTTCCTGTGTTTACAGAACCCGTCGACGCGGGGCGAATTAGGCCAACGAAAAGGAAGACGAAGTCGATCGCGACTTTCTCTCGATCGGGAGTTTCGGGTGGAAATTTTATCGAGTACGTGTCACGAGTACGAAAGTCGATCTGCTAGGTTATGTAACGAGGCAAATATCTCGATACAAGAAACGTTAGAACTACGAATTAAAATTTGAGATTATAAATACGTTACGGTTGTTATTAATAACCCATGGAGACTGATTTAAAGGTGCAAAAGGGGTTGAATGCATCTCGACGTTACGCGGGAGAATTCTTTTTGCGGTCAGTTTCCTTTTGGGTCATCCGGGGGAACGCGGGGTTGGATTTTATTGAAAATTTCATGCTCTGTTTGCGCCGTGTCGTTTGATACCTCGAGATTTACCCTTTTCTGGGTCAACTACCCTCTTTGTGACATGTGTTGACCTCCGAACGGTTGCTGACCGTCATTAAACTGTACGACGCGGACACAGTTTACCGATACAATATTGTCGTAGCCTAGAAATGTCTACATTTAGTAATAATTAGAAATCCCTGCGATCAGAGACCTGGTCATCTTCGCCTCGGGCGGCCATATTGTTGCCAAGTGCGTAAAACAAACGAAACGAACGAAGATGGCGCCATAGTCGCCGTATTCCCGCTACTTTCTCTGTTGTTAGATCGTAGTTTCGAGTAATTAGTGAAAATTTCACGAATACGATAAACCCTGAACAATTTCCCTGTCGATATTCAGAAAAGTAAAACGAAAATTCGCCGGCATTAGTTCGGAAAGCTTTCGTACATTTGGTAAAACTAAACTGTTCTCGATCAAAGACAAAGGTCGCGGAACAGCCATTTTCCCTCGGGTGTTCCGTTGCAAAGAGTTCCGTTGCAGCGATTCCGAGCTCTGTGACACAGTCATAGCGTTAAATTTTGACGAAAATATCCCTTTCATCCTAACATTTATCCGCGAACTTACTCTGTGCTCCAGGCCGTGGCGAAAAAACGGTCAGAGTGGCGAAATTGCGAAAATTGCCCGAGTTACCCTTTCGTCTCGCGTCGACGCTTGTCCTTTGAACGAAATTCCACGAGCACCTCGGACGTACGGAAACGTTTTCCTCGAACCGGTCACACGACAAAAGTGTGGAAAGATTAATATCGCGAACGACAATGCCGCGGTAGGAAATACGGTCGACCGTAAGGAGTTTTTCTCGCGGACTGCAAATGGACGCCTATTTCCTCTCGCGGGGGCGAAAGAAAGACGCGCGGAAACGTGGATCGTTGGACTTAAAAGGGGCTATTCGAAGGGCGATTGATATTTGCTTTTTTGAACAAAAATTAAACTGACAAAAGAAGTCCAAATTGAGAAAATTGAATTGAAATTTGAATGGTCCAAAAATGGATATTATGGAAACGTGTTTATGAATTTTTTTACACGAATATCGTACGATGGAAATGAACCTTTTATATCTCTCAAATTATAAAAAAAATGACAGGTGTTGTCGCTCACCTGTATCCCACAAATTAACCCTTCGCGGATCGATAGTAGTTTATAGAGGCTCTCTAACCCCTTGAGACGTTTCAGACCCTTTCAGCGTCGTGATTAAATTCCGCGGTCGTGTCGGTGTCCTTTTCAGTCCCATCACCCTGTAGAAAGTGTAATGACAATACGTTTGCACTGTCGTTCTTCATCTTTCTTGTACGATCGATGAACCTGCTTGTCCGAGGGTAATTCGAGTCCTGCGAATGACAGGTAGAAGGCTACCTTTACGGTCGCAATAAAAGAGAAATTATTTGCTGGCCAACAGAAAAGGTCGCAGACTAAAATAGACGTAACGCGCGCGACGCGAAGGAGACTGCAAAAGGTTGGATGAAAAGGTCCCCTCAGCCCCCCCAGGATGTTCGGTCGAAGAAAGAAACGACGATGGTCTTTTATCAGAGGCTCTCGCTAACCTTCGTTGCCTTATTACGCCCGAAGAATTTGCTTTATGTGCGACCAGACCTCTCGTCTCTGTTTCAATTTACTTGTGAATTTTTTAAACATTTCTTTTTGACAGCCTTTAACCTTTGGAAGATCTCGCGTGCCGTTTTACGTCCCTTAAAATCGACTGTAAAATCAAAGAGAGACACCAAGCGGAAACAAAAGTTTACAAAGCTATCGAATAAATATTCCAAAGTAAAGAAGAAATTTTCTAAACGATTTCAAATGAACCTTCCCGACGGAAGCCAGCTCGAAACCGCGAAAGAACGCCATGCAAATTGTTGCAAAGCGTGAACCATTTCCCCCTCCCAGCGAACCGATAGCGTCCCTTTTTTACCCTGCTGTTCGAAATGTTGCAGAAGGGTATAGTTATAGGTGCGTTATTCCCTTTCTCGCTGCCGGCATTCAGCCTCGTGAGTCATCCCCTCGGGTTCACCCCCTGGTCTGACGTCATTTCGGCAACCCCCACCCCGAAACAGCATCGAAACCATGTCATCGTTCGGTTATTATGGAAGGGAGAGCCTCGAGACTCGCAATCTTCTCCCGGGGATTCTTCGACGATGCCTGCTGGACTATAATCGTCGAATTCAGCACCGGGAACGATCTCCCGCGATAATAACGATCCGAGAAATAGAGAAAGAAAAGGGGGAAAAATAAGTTTTGGAGAACACTTGTCGGTAGATCGCTGCGGATCGTTAAAAACGTCTCGTACTTTCGTCGTTTCGTTTAGCTGAGACGAGTTCAAATGACGGAATAACGAATAAATATTTATCGTCGACCAATGTTATCGCAGTAATTATTGTAAATACCTTTGTTAATTTGATCGACGATAACCTACAGTAAAGTTTTCACTTCGCACTCGCGAGTGATTGATTGATTTATTACAGCTCTGTCTGTCTACCTGTCTGTCTGTCTGCTGTCTGTCTGACTGCATGTGTGCTTCATAGTGAAAGCGTTGACGGGATTGGTGCTTACGGTATATTTACCGTACATTGTCTATGATAATTTATCTTGTGATGTTTCCATCCTATGTTATTTTTGGGGGGAATATTTTGCCACAAATTATTCCATCCATTGATAATGTCACGTTTATTTAAGAAATATCGTCACGCGTGTGCCCTTTCGCGTCGTCGGATCGTGTGACGTCACGCGTATGCAGAACAGCCCCATCGGGAATGCGCGTTGCATTATCATTCAAGGTGGTTCCAGAGGAACGAGAAATAATGCCGTTGGTACGGTTCTTTTCAGCGACAGTAAACACACCTTCCGTTCCCTCACCCTCCCCATTTGTATGTCTTGCTTTTGCCCTAATTAATAGGCGAACGACTTCGTTGCACACCATTTTCCTTAACTCAGAATTTCGATGCAGACCTACACGGGGTCCATACTGGTGGCTGTGAACCCCTACAAAGAAGTGGACTTCTACACGAACGTGAGTGAACGGATCATTACTTTAATAGAACTGCTTAAGGCGATTGAATGCTAGGAAAACTAGGAAATATTTTGTTTTATTATAAAATTTTGAAGCTTGTGATTTTAGTATCGGAATGCACATTGAAAACGTCCTGCAATTTCTAACGGAATTTAGATAATGGACTCGTATCTCCACCAGTCCCTGAAACGCGCCACACTTGCGCACTTCCTGCGGTAAACGCAAGCCGGAAGTACCGTCGAAGAATAGTAAATATTAAGCATCGACTCGAGGAACACAGAAGGCCGCACGTGCTGATCCCCTCCTCGAGATAAACAATAATTGGACCCCTCTTTGCACGTACAATTAAAAACTTCGCCACGAGTATTGCCGCGAAGGGGGGCTTCCGTGATTAAACGGTGACTGAAAAAGTCCTGGCGCGAAATCGATTCGATTTTTAATATCGTTGTTTTTAATTTGTTTGTTTACGTTCGAGTTTACGGTAAAAAATCATTAACTTGTAGGTTTCTCGTTTCTCAAAATTTGGACGCCCAAAGAATAATATACTGAGTACGCTTTTATTTAACCGGTTTCCCAGAACGACGAAACGTACGACAGGACGCATTTATCGTATTGGAATTGCTAGGCCTCGGCCCGAACACAGGAAACGGAAACCACGACGTGCTTTCGCGAAGATATCGCGAAACGGCGATCAACTCTCGAAGGGTTTTCTGGGTCACGGTACTTCGTTACGACGAGTTGACAGGACGGTTGATTCCTTTCGCTCCGCCATCTATTTTTTTCTCCCTTTCAAACGTTCGATGCACCTTTGTCAGGCGCGTTACTAACCTCCAACGTGTAAGACTTTCTTTTTCAAATCATATTAAAGTATTTTCTATTTAAAGTATTCGAAGAAACAGCAATGGAGAATAAGATCGTTGCGAGTTTTGTCCAGCGTCGAAACGACGTGCGTTTTTATGTTTTTTCTTGTCCTTGAAAACAACCAAGCCAGACACAGGAACGTCGATCTTGTCTGTCTTCGTTGTTCTCGATTGCAAGACAAGGAAGAACATAGAAATTCATGTCCATTTCGACGCTCGTGCGACCCCTAACCTAAACGGTCCAACGCGTCAAAGCGAGAAGAGAACATTGACCGTCTTCTTCTTCAAAGTATCGTATTACAGTCAAAGTCTCGAGCGAATTTTCTGAGAAAAACATTCACTGTCTCTTTCTCCGACGTATTGTATTACAATCGACGTTGCCAAAGCCTTGAGCGAATTTCGTTGTGTTCTCCTGCGCGTTTGATTTGACGGGCTCGTCGCAGCACCTGCAAATGCAGCTGTTTTCAAGGGAACGGGAACGACGGACTTCTGAAAAAACAATACCGTGTGTTGGAAAATAAGATATCTCTCGACCACTCGTTCAAACTGTAAAGGCAGGCTGATGTGGACTGGCTCGGTGATGGATACCACTGTATCCTGTGTTTCTATTTTCGATTGCACGCGCGAGACCGTATCTGCCGATCGGGAACACTTAAAAACCATCGCGTTAACTCGCGCATACGTCGGGGTGCCGTGGATTAGGGTGCAGCCATCGCGAGGGACTTATTTCGGGATCGAGTGGCAGCCACTTGGAACGTAAATATACGGGTCGCCGACAGCCTGGCAGTAAAACGATCCTCCAGGTCCGTGTACGTGGACCCCTTTGGTCTCCTCGAGAGCAACGTGCAAGCGGTAAGAAACAAAAAGGGGTGAACGGGACCGCGTCGTCGGATTAAATCGAATTAAAGAATGGGAAAAAGAACGCGTCGCGATAGAATTCGTTCCACGGAGTGAGGGGAGTCAGAGTCTCAACCCTTTGCGTCCAGACAAAGTCTCGTTCTGCTTTATCCATCTGACGGGGCACGATTGAAAGTAACCATTTGACTCTCGGACAAAATTAGCCGTTTAAGCATGTTCGAAGGGTGGTTACACGCGTTACCATTTGCCCTTCACAGACGTCGAGGTCTTTTTAATTTCATATTCGTATCAGAGTTACCGAAAACATCCATAAAATGGCGTCTACTCTTAGTTCTACTTAACCTCTAAATGGTACAGCGTCTACGTTAATATGTTTCTACAGACTCCTGCAGAGGTTTTAAATTTGATTCGACGTTGTATTTGTTTGATGGGTCAGCCATTATCACCTGGTGCTTTCTGAATATTGGTTCGATAGTTCCGAATAGGATTAGAAATCGCTTTGACGCGATTCCCCCGTGTCCTTTGATGTAATCGTGTTCCTTTGACTTTGTACACTCGCACCGTGTACTTCTTTAACCGCCAAACGAGCCTGGTATTTATGAAAAAGTTGAAAAGGACCCTTAACGTCGGTAATATTCGTAATGGTTCCGAATATTCGGCCGATAGTTCCGCCAAGTGTTCCGCGAAGTATTCGCCTAATGGCCCCAAGCTAGGACCGTTTGAATACTTTCATTGGAAAACTTCCGCGCGAGATATTCGAAATGAATAATTTAGAATTTTTCCTGAATTATTTTTACACCGGTACAATACACCTTCCCGTATCTGGGAGTCTCGTTTATAATTCGTGCTGTTAAATACACTTTAACAGAGTCTAGTTTAAAGTAATATTCAATACAAATTTGTAACTTCTTTCGCGTGAAATATCGCGCGAAGAACTCGGCTCAGGGCGTTGGCGCGTCTTGCGACGGAGGATCGAAGTTAATCTTATTCATAGGTGACTTCCGGTGGAGCGCGATAGCAGGTCGAAAGGAGGAAGTGAGATAAAAGGAGTAAAAATATTTAAAAAAAATTGTAACATCATCGAGTGGAACGATCGGTGATTTCGAAGGTCAGCAGGGGTACCAAAACGAGGACCCCTGGCTGGCAAGAAGGAAAAGGGTGGCTCAGCGTGGTGCACGCCCCGTGTTATTGATCGGGCTGGAGCGCACATCGGATTCGGAGACTCGTCGTGGTTGCCCTGGAGCCTTCGGAGCTTCGTCCTTTTCTCTTGTCGTCCAACGATGTTCGGGTACACCTGGACTTTCCATAACTATTCCAGTGCCTGGAACAATCATAAACAGCTATTTCAACTGTTTCTAGAGCCACCGTGTTCTATTAGGTGATTCTAGAAACTGGGACAGACTGTAGCTCTCTACTAACAGTCCGAACCTATCGACTGTCTGGACTTCCATAACTATTCCTGCACCTAGAAAAATCAGAAACGATTGTTCGAACCGTTTCTTGAGCCACCATGTTTTATCAGATGATTCTAGAAACTAAATTGGTTTTATTGGTTATCCATCACTAATGAAATAGTGGCGAACATGGTGGTCACCGGTGACCGTCACTTTAAACTTGTTACCGTATCGTTTACAATGGAAGAACCCTGATTGTAAATAACTCTACTTTGAATTAAACCTAGTCAAAGGTTTATCTTTGTAAAAATATTTTTGAAAATTTAGATAGCTTGAAAGGTGTTCTCTGGCGTAAAAGGAGGGATCTCTATGAAAGTAGAAAATAATTTCAACGCCGCTCGTACGTTTCGAGCGTGTATCGTTAGCCTTGACCAGTTTTTCGAATCTTCAAAAGCAACCCGGAGACACTCGGGCATTCTCTTTGAAGCGCGTCGCCCTGTACGATAGTTTCACTTTGATCCCCGGGTAGAGCAGAGTAGTATTATAAACTTACGACGGCCGTGACACGGTGAAGCGCGAACGCACAACCAATCTCGCGCGATGCGTTCGCCATTGCGACAAAGGTTCTACTAGAATTATGAATAATACTGGTAGAGCAAAGTGCCAATTACAGGCATAGTTAGGTAATTGGTACATACTTCCCATTTCAACTTTATTCAAACGTGATTTTGAGACTCCCAAATTTATTAAAAAAAATATATTCACGCGATAAATAATATTCCCTGTTACTCGAGGGAACTTTGCAGTTTAAATTCGTCGCGTAATAGCGCTATGTAGATTTACAGTTCCATGAACAGAGTTCGTACAACGCGTGTTCCTCGAAGGTTCGTGATGTTCCACCGTCACGGTACGAATTTTCACCTAATTGCGTCGCAACGGTACACGAACGTCCTGTAACAATTACGTAACTGTCTGAGTCTATCTGTTAGGGTGTCCCAGAAAATATTGCACGCTTTAATTACCTTTCTATTTAATTTTAAAACCGTCTAGTGAACCGTTTAACGAAACAAGTTTCAAATTTTCGTTGGTCCCGGGAATAAAATTTGTTGAAACCGTAATCCAGGTGGTGATCGTTACCTCAGCTCCGAGAGTTCGGAAACATAGTTACCAGTCTCGTCCCGATCGCAGCATGTAAGGATAATTTCGTGGTAATCGAATATCGGTTCCCCGCGTGAAGGGTGTCGCTCACTGATTAATCGTCGACGATGGATCTGGCGCGATTCTAGGACCATCGTAATTTCCGGTGATGGCTGCGAAATAGGAGAAACGCCCGGAATCATGGATAACGACAGACAACAGGCACACACCGGGGACAACTTCGCCGTTCCACTTTGATGATTTGTAATTCAACGTCGGGAGGCATTGACGTGTACAGTGTCACCCGGATAACTGGACAGAACCTTGTGTCTGGCGCTTCAGTTATCCGGGGAAGGCAGAGACTCCTACGTCGAACCGTTTTAAACATCTCCCCAGACGACATTCGTTCGATAACGAGTTCTTTCGGCTAAACCGGTATGGTGGTCACCGGTGACCGACGCTTCGAACCTACAACGAGTTCTTAACCCCTCAATAATTCGCCAAAAATGATTTTTCTTTGTGAAGAAAATGGATCGAAGTATATTTTAGCATTGTTTTTTTATTAAGCAATTTAAATGTTAGAGAATGTATTTTCTCCGTATTCCGTGGAACGTGCTAGTCATTAAAGGCTGCGTAAAAACAGCATCGTGTTCCGGTCAAAGGAAAAAGCTGTCGTTTATCGGGCGTGTCTACGTTGAAGAGGAGGAACTGGAGCGTCTCGATATCCTCCAGTCAGTATGCGTCGCGAACCGATGAGTCGGGAACATTTTTATCGCGGCGTTGTTCATTCCGTATCGTACGTCTTTGCGTGCTGTTTTTACTCTCCGCCCAGCGGGTGTACCCGTCGACGATCGATCCGAGTGTTTCGAGGCAATCATCCGCGCGAGCTTCGTCACAGACGATCATCCAGGTAACTGGACCAGCTGCGTTCGTCGTCAGCGATCTGCTGGTCCGACCTGATACCGCGCCATTTTCTTTTCAAGGCTTTACGCGATCCACTTCGCGCGTTTCTATCGCTAGATTTACCCGATCTCTCGATTCGGTCTCCATACTCGAAGTTACAGAAATTATAAATATTACTTTTCAATCTAAAAAAAAAAAAGTATTCGTCAGTCTGACGAATTCAAGTGGAAATACGTAA
This sequence comes from Colletes gigas, assembly GCF_013123115.1. Classification (NCBI taxonomy): domain Eukaryota; kingdom Metazoa; phylum Arthropoda; class Insecta; order Hymenoptera; family Colletidae; genus Colletes; species Colletes gigas. The sequence goes on from NW_025106641.1 coordinate 498,034, forward strand.
TTAAAATTGCACTCGTACCTTGGGCTACGTGTATACTAACTTCCGCCATTGAAATCGAGTAATCATCGAACGAACTGTGCATCGCGGCAGCTATAGCCAAAGGTATTCATCCTATTGCAACCAGCAAAGTGGTACATTTTCGAATGAAAGGGAAAAATGAACAGCGAACCTGTGCCATTTGCGTCACGACGACTTCAATGAGGCATACACTGTATTCGCATTATGCAGATTATGACTGGTAAAATCGACGCGGAGTATTTTATTCTATAATTGAAATTTCGAATCGTCCATATTTCTTGCAATAAGTCGAGAGGGGTACAAGAGTTTACGATCGCGATCGTCGATCGAAGTTCATCGTCGCCCTTAATCAACGGCACACGACCCAGTAGAGGAACGAACCGTGAAAAATTATCCCGTTTTCCACCCTTGTGCGGCGCAACCTCGTTTCAGCACCGTTTCTGTTCACCTTTGCGCATTCGTCGGCCAACGACACCGAAAAAGAGGGGTCGTAAGCACGACCCCAGTCGGTGTCCCGACGAGTCGTGGCCTCTAGTCGACGAACTGTACGCTGATTTCGCAGTCACAGCTGTAGAAATAAACGGGGGCACGCGGGTTACGTTATTCTCGAATCAAAACATTCGTAAAGCCCTCCGCGCCGCTATAAAACGGCTCTCTCTCGCGCCGCCATTTTTCCTCTTCGCCGTGAACAGCGGTATAACCTAAAAAAAATTTAAGAAAACACGCGCTGGACTAATAGCAGATTCTGATTGTGATTCAGTTGCTTTCGATGCTTCAAATACATTTCTTTTGACGATAACTTCTAATATAGTATTTCGGGGCACCCGGTACATTACCGACGAAAGGGTACACCGACAATTTCTGTTACATTATTCGACAGAACCGAGATTGATATTTTTACGTATATTTTTACGATGCCACGTCCGGACAGTTTTCGTTCCACTTTTATTCCACTCGCGGGATCGAAGGATGTTCATGTAACGTCGAAACCTGACGGATGACGCTCGTATTTCACGGATTTAATTTTCAACGCCAGCTGCGCTTTCCAAACGGCCGATTTCGCAATAAACGTTAGATAGCGTCGCGAGAGCTGTTCAAACATCGCTTCTGTAACGTATGGCGTTAAAAACCGATGTCCCTAAAAAGCAAAACAATCACCGAAGAAGAGGGTCAACTCTATCCGTTGACGTGTATATACCGGATGTGTTCCTCGAACCGACTAGATAAGATACCTTCCGGATGGCGGGGATTTCCCTACGACGACCACCTGGAATTCGTTTCATTGCTCTATTTTTACCAGCGTCGTTTATTTTCTCAAGAATTTCAGACACCGGTTAAGTTTATCTCCTGCACAAACACGCCCGCAGATAATTTCCTTTCGAAAATAGTCGATAAGAGTCCTTTGCGTTTAGTCTTCGGAAGACACCCTCAAGTTATTTCCAGCTCGGTTCAGAGATAGATAAAACTTTACTCGTATCATAGGTTAGGTTACAGAATTAATATTGTTTTACAGAGAAATCACAAAGTCAAGCTATTTACAATCTTATAAATATTAAAGTTCAGTAAAAATTTAGGTTAAAAAAATGTAGATCGCCGGTCACCGGTGACCACCATGACGGTCAACGCATTAATAATGGAGAAATGGGAAATGGAGACGGCCTGGCTTGTTCAAAATGAACGGGCCACGGTTACATAAGCAACATTTACGTCTCCTAATGGTTTCTAATGTGTTTTCGTTTTTCTGATAGTCACTCGGTAACCTACTGAATAATAGATGGCGTATTTTCAGACACAATATGCATCCCAAATAAGGAAAGTCATATCTAAAAAGGGGATAGTATATGGTCAGAGCATTTGTACGTGACTGGACTCGTCCATCTGTCGTATTTCTTTTCTCTGGGAAAGAACAATTTCCAAGCAGAGAGGTTATCTTGAAACTACGAGAGTGTATGAGAAACAAAAAATAATGATTACGAATGGTACGTCTCGCAATTCCTTAAGAATTACGCAATTTTAATCTCGGCTAATTTTTTCTGAAGCCAACGTTTGCAGAGCTGTCCAACTGTCTTTATTTGCACACAAGCGAAAGGAAAAAGGAGGGTACGCATACAGAAGGTGCTTATGCACATCCGTATGAATCTGTTTCGTTCCTTTTGCGTCCAAAATTTAACCTCTGCGATACGTTCCAGACGTTTAGAAACATTCATTATTTCTCGCCTCGTTGCTAGATTCACCCCCTTGAATGAACATACTGACATAACCTCTTCAAGGATACTAGCACTACGGTTCAGCCTTCATATGGCTATAATTGTAAATATATATTTATATAAGTTTCTTAATTACATATATAGCATAGTCACAAAAACAGATTACGTCAAAGGTATCAATTAGAATTTTAATTCAGTTTGTACGAAGCAATTCGTCCCACAAGAGGTTAAAATTATACAAAAATGATGTGTTAATAGGACTGGATGTGTCGTTCGTACAATCTATATATTAATACATATAAATGTTTAAGTTATCCAGCATTTTTTTCGATTCAGAATTTTCGCGTCGCTTTTGTATTGCAAATGACCCCCTTGCTCGGGGAAACGCTGTTTATGCGAAACGACTACACTGTATTTGGAGGCGTCTGTCCTCTGACGGCGAACAGACGAAGCAAAACCGACACGGCGAGACCGCGATCCAAACGAAGTCGCCGGAGAGGGGTTGTAAACGCGGCTTTTCGTTAAGGTTTCCAGCGATAAGATTTGCATGTTCGCACGGGCCGAGCGTTCCCTCATGGTCGGTTCATGGAAATGGATCGAGCCTCTCGATGAATTTTCACGAGCCGACGAGGGGTTAGTGGGATTAACGTTCGCTGCGCTCGCAGTTGCGCAGGGGACGTCTGACACGAAACTGGGTTGCACTACTTCGCTCGGTTCTGGCCGCAGCCGGAGACCAGGCTCGGGTGCAAGCTGCATAATGCATAGCTGGCACGGGTCGAGGGGCGAGTCGAAAGCTGTCCAACACGGAGAAGTTTCACCTGTTAAAAAATTATGAAACTTCCAGCGCCCATAGTCCGCCGTCGCGATAAACGATACGCAATTTTTTCTCGTCCGGCGAGTTCATTCACCAGCGACTTGAAACCGGTTCCAGAATGTTGTACTATCTTGCGCTTTTATTTCTAGATTTATCGGTCGATTTATTTTTTTTTCCATTTGCGTTTTTATTAGAAATCTAAAAGTATATTTTATATTCCGGGCTTGTAAACTCGAGAGGTTCCGATTTAGATACCTTCTACTGTGTTAGAACGTAACCTCAATTTTCGAATGTTTATTCCGATTTTGCAGCCCCGTTAGTCTTAATTACCGTTTCGAGCGCTGCAGCCGCGACAAACACATTCCGATGATCCAATAGAAGGTTCGAATTAAGGGCGGGGTTGGGCTCGCCGACCCTGGTAACCCGATTAATCGTGAACGTCATTCGATAGGACGTTCCACGGTCGCGTTTCATCGGCCCCTTTCATTTACCGATTCCTTTGGGAGATTGTATCACGGCTACGAAAGGCGTGTACATCAATAGTTCGATTTCAGACGGGCCGAGTTTACGCAACGCGTTTATGGCGGTCATAAAGCGACCCTTGTCATTCTCAGTGCTAGAATGTTAGGTTAGAATGTTCGCAATTCCATTTGTCTTTTATTCATTTTCTAACCTCTCTTTCTGCCGTTGCTGTATACGTGCTTCGTCACGCTTATTCTCAGAATTAATCGCTGTATCAAATTAACCGTAAAAATTTTGAAACAAAAAATAATTTTAGATAGATGGGCAGAAAAGTAGCTATGTATGGCGTTTGGGAGGGGATAGGGTCCGTCTGTCTACGGATCCTCGAGCGGCTATTACATTTGGCGTATACCCAGACCGCGTTTCAGCGTTTCGTTTTCGAGGGAAATCATAAGGTTGCTAAATTTTTGAACCGTGGTCTTTTGTCCGTGGCAGGAGTACGTGACCAGGTACCATGGGCAGAAAATGGGCTCTCTGGAGCCGCACGTGTTCGCTCTGGCCGAGGCTGCGTACAGGTCGCTCCAGGACACGGAAAGTAATCAGTCCTGCGTGATATCCGGCGAGAGCGGCGCCGGGAAGACCGAAACCACGAAATTTATCCTGCAATATCTGTGCTCGGTGACCAGCAACGTGGACACGTGGGTGGAGCAGCAGATCCTGGAGGCGAACACCATCCTCGAAGCATTTGGTAATTACAGTTTAATAAGCAACTGTTCGTTACACGATTTGTCGTCGCTTTTCGATAAAACCTATTTTCTAAAGGCTGGAAAATAGGCGAACGTAAACACGCGAGTCATCTGAAACCGGTCGACGAACCCTATTCTTAATGGCATTTAAAAATAAAGGGGATTCGTTACTCGGGAGTCGAGAGCCGGAGAAACGAGTCAGGTGTTAAATGCAGAAACGCGAGGGGTAAGAACTGGGTCAATGGAGAAGAAAGATTTAAGGGATATCGTAAAAATTGTACCGTTCGAACCTGAGCTACGCCAAAAAAAATATTTAAAAAAAAAAAAATATTTTCTTAAAACAAGTTCGTGGAATTGAAGTAAAATTTGTTCGTTGCTTATTTTGTTTGTGAAATGCGAGTTTAACGCGAGTTCGTTTTTGGAACCAGGTAACGCGAAGACGGTGAGAAATGACAACAGCTCACGGTTCGGGAAGTTCATGCAAGTGTGCTTCGACAGCAAGTGGATGATCAAAGGGTGCATCATCCAGGATTACCTGCTGGAACAGAGCCGTATAACGTTCCAAAGTGCCGGGGAGAGGAACTACCACGTGTTCTATCAGCTGGTCGAGGCTGGCACGAGGGACAAGGAATTCGCCGAGCAGTACAAACTGATGCCAGCCAGCCACTACAAGTATCTCAATCAGTCTGGCTGCGTAAAGATCGATGGGATCTCCGACTCTAAGAAGCTGGATGCACTTAGGCTCGCGTTCAACGTACTTCAGGTAATTAAGCCCCGGCTAAATCCACACCGATAACCACGAAAATAGATTGCCGTTAATTGCTGGGTTCCTCGCTGCGTTTGATGTATCACCAACTGGAATATTCTAACTATAACTTGCCACGACTGATAATTTATAACGGTCGGAATTTTTCGGCGAAATTAAAAAGTTTCAAATCGTTCTGGAAAAATTGTTCCCGGTTGCGGAGGTTAATTACAATCATTTTTGGTGAATAGACATAGCCCCGAAATCCTATGCACTTTCAAGAAAAAAATTCGTGTAGATGGACAAATTTTTCGACGAAATTAAAAAATTTCGAATCGTTTTAAAAAAATTATTTTTGGTTACATGGGGCAATTAGAATCATTTTTGGTGAATAGACGTACCCCCGAAATCCTACTCACTTTCCAGAAAAAAATTCAAGAAGATGAGAAATTTTTCGACAAAATAAAAAAATTTCAAATCGTCCTAAAAAAATTATTTTCGATTACAAGGGTCGATTACGATCATTTTTGGTCATTACACATATATCCGAAATCCTACGCATTTTCGAGAAAAAAATTCCTAAACGAAAATGTAATTTATGGCCAGAAATGGTTCCCCGAAATTTCATGCGAATCTTTAAAACGTCATAACTTCTGAACGGATTGGACGATTTTAATGTTTAAAAATGCAAACGACGCGTATTTTAATGTAGAAAATGTAGAAATTCTAAAAATATTTGGAAAGTTGTTCCTTGACTCGGCAATATGTGAAAAACCCCATAAAAATGGTCCAATTTTCAAACGTCCATAACTCCTACAATAGTGAATATATTTCAATGAAACTTTTTTCGGAAGTAGTACTCATGGGTACCTATAAAATAGTATTAGACAACTTTTCTATAGGACGTCAAACAAAATTATTAAAAATGAAAAACGAATTTTCAGAAAAATCGACAGGGGGTAGGTGCCTACTTTATCGGCGAAAAAAAAAAAATTTTGAATCGTTCTGAAAAAATTATTTTCGTTTGCGGGGGTCAATTACAATCATTTTTGGTGAATAAACATACCCCCGAAATCCTACTCATTTTCCAGAAAAAAATTCGAGAAGGTGTGAAATTTTTCGGCGAAATTAAAAAATTTCAAATCGTTCTAAAAAAATTATTTTTCATTCCGAGGGTCGATTACAATCATTTTTGGTGAATAGACGTACCCCCGAAATCCTACGCACTTTCGAGAAAAAAATTCGAGTAGGTGGACAAATTTTTCGGCGAAATTAAAAAATTTCAAATCGTTCTAAAAAAATTATTTTTAGTTACATGGGTCAATTACAATCATTTTTGGTGAATACACATACCCCCGAAATCCTGCTCAGTTTCGAGAAAAAAAATTCTTTATCGAAAATATAAAGTGAGGTTAGAAATGTTTCCCCCGAAGCTGAGTCCTTTGTTAAATTTTTCCAGGTTGCGCCAGAGATGTGCGAGGGCATTTTCAGAGTGCTGTCCGCCATTCTCTGGCTGGGAAACCTGAGCTTCGAGGACGTCGATGGCGAAAGATGCGAACTGAGCACCGAGGATCTCGAGATCGTCGGTACGGTGGCTCCGTTGCTGGGTCTGCAGGTCGAGGATCTGACGAAGGTGGTGCTAATACGACAGATAAACGTACGTGGAAACATCACCGAGATACCTCTGAAAGTGCAGGAAGCCAGAGAAAACAGGCACGCGATGGCGAAAGCGTTGTATTCGAGGGCGTTCGCCTGGCTCATCAACCACATCAACAATTGCACGAACCCCGGGCAGGACAGCTCGAGGTTCCTCGGCGTCCTCGATATATTCGGCTTCGAGAACTTCGCCGTAAACAGCTTCGAGCAACTGTGTATCAATTACACCAACGAGAAGCTGCACAAGTTTTTCAATCACTATGTGTTCGCATTGGAGCAAGAGCTTGTAAGTAGTTTCTGCCCGCTCGGTTCAGCGGTGGTTCATTGGGGCATGTGATGAGCTTGTGGCTCAACTGGTGGGGTGAAACCAGAGACAAGCAAAGTAGTTATCTAAGCGAAAATGTCGAGTAACGAGTTAAACTTAAACAGCTTATATATTTATAACGTTCTTGAACAAATCTGATACCTGTACCTAATATAATCATACAATTTTAGTATAAGGATTTTTATTATCAATTTAACTCTGATTGCAAAAATTCATAAAACTCCACACCCCAAGTTCTTACATCAATACTTAACTGGTTAGCCATGAAATTTGTTTTCATAGAAGGCAACATAGAATTTTCAATATATGTAAAAGGTTTTCATAATGCACGTCCTTAAAGGGGTTAGAGAGCAACAAAGGGACGACGCGAACCCACCGATGGCGAAGTCAATTACCGTAACACGTGGGACGTTTCGAATTTCAGTACCGTCAGGAAGAGATCCAATACTCCCATATCACCTTCACGGACAACACCATGTGCCTGGAATTAATCGAGAAACCTCCACGATGTGTTCTTAAGTTACTGACCGAGCAGTGCCATATGCCGAAAGGCTCCGACTTAGCTTACCTGACCAATTTGCACGCCGAATTCGAGAACCATCCGTGCTACGTGAAAGGCGACGACCGTCGAAAATGGGAGAAAGAGTTTGGCGTGAAGCATTACGCGGGATGCGTCACGTACACCGTCGAGGGTTTCGTGGACAAGAACCGCGACGTACAACAAGACGTCTTCTTCGACTTCATGTCGAGAAGCACGAACGAATTCGTGCAAGAGATCACCGTTTACCAGGACCTTCTTGGATGCACGGTGGCCCGTGCAAGCGGGAACACTACCACCATGTCCCGTGGAACGTCCAAAGGCAAGCCTACTCTTTGCGACTCGTTCAGGCATCAGCTGCAGGCGCTGGTCGACGTTCTGCAAGCCACCACACCCTGGTACGCAAGATGCATCAAGCCGAACATGCAAAAGATAGCGAACCACTACGACGAGAAGCTGGTGTTGGATCAGCTGAAGTATCTAGGCATGTTGGACATCATTCGAATAAGAAAGGAGGGCTTCCCTATACACATGGCGTTCCACGACTTCGTCGCTAGGTATCGATGCTTGGACAAGGCGCGTTTGTCCCGTTCCGGGGAGGAGATCGAAGCTGTCAAGTGCCTGATCAGTAGCCAAGGTATACCGGAGACCGAGTGGCAAATAGGCAGGAGTAAGGTGTTTCTGAGAAGCTACGTTCACGAGCCGTTGGAAGACTCTAGGAACCAAATGGTCACCAGCAATGCCATCATGATACAGAAGATATGGAGGGGCTACGTCGATAGAAAGGGTACGTTACTTTTGTAGGCTATCAGGGAATTATTAAGTTCCTGTATATTGCGTTTCCCTTTGCAGACTACAAACGCGTAAGGGAGGCTGCGTTGAAGGTGCAGCACGCTTATCGAGGCTGGAAACTAAGGATAATGTTCATCAGAAAGCGCAGAGCAGCTATTGTCATTCAGAGTCATCTGCGCGGTGTCTTTGCCAGGGAGGTGGCGACAGCCCTGAGGGAAATGAGGCGAGTGGATGAAGAGATGAGAAAGAGAGAGAGATTGGAGGAAGAGAGGAGACTAATGGAAGACAAGAAAGCGCTAGAAGAGAGCCAAAGGTACGATCGACCAGCCACCCTACAGTTTATGATACGTAGGGTGTTGGTAAAGCTTTGTTGTACGCTGATATAAATGAACCGAGGAAGACAAATAACAGTATACAAGTATCGGGTCGAGTCATGATCCACTGATTCAGATTTCTACATTGCTATGCACAACGAAGCTTTTCCAGCCCTCTAGGTACTATACCCTTATTTTAGTATACGATGTGCGGTGACGTTACGTGGGATGATCGTTCGTTTGTGCGTTAATAGCGTTTCCATTTGTGTCTCTTGTAGCGCACAGTACAATGGTATTGTCGGAATGGAGCCTGGGTAAGTTCCTGAGTAGTTGAAACGGCGAATAAAAAATCCCTGCCGCATGATGGAGTTTTGCAGCAAATAATTGCTCTTAACATACGTAACAGAGTCTAATAGACCCGCATATGCATATCAGCACGCGTCACGTATTCCCCTGACTAATCTCTGCGCTTAAACACTAAAACCACCCGCTACGATCCACGAGCGAAGTGTCTCTAGCGGCTTTGTTCGATTTTACAGGAAGGCGCAAGAAGAAATCGCCGCGTTGTCGCAAATGGCAGAACAGATGAACTCCAAGATGGCTGCCTCGGATTTGCAATCGGTAGATCTGGACAATCTGTTCTCGTTTCTGTCCGACGTTCAGTCGACTAAGGGTAATCAAATTATCGACGAGATTGGCGAGCAAATGGACGAATTGGTGGAAGATCTTGACGTAGAACTGGAGACTGTGATTCAGTTGGAGATGGAGATGAACTCCAAGTCAGAATCCAGCGCGAACACTCCGAATGGACAGGACCCACCGTCGCCGCCCCAGCAACAGTCGCAGTCGCAGCAGAGGATAGCCTGTGGAAACAGTGGCAAGCTTGGTCAGCCTAGTCTTCCAGAACCCACTGAACCTCCTCCGCCCCCGCCACCGCCTGCTCCGCCTATAGCGATGAACGGTGATTCCTCCACCGACAACGGGGAGCCAATTTACGAATCCGTTTTGCCACGCGAGGAAAACAGTCCCGGTAGTCCCATCGTGGTGAACGGAAACTCTGGATCGTTGGTGAACGGTGAGACCTGTGGATCGCCTCCACCGGTACCAAATAACAAGGTCATCAAGGAGCAAATTGCAAGCAGTCCTCCCTCCAGGCCAGAATCGAGGAATTCGAACAGCCATCACTTGCATCACAACCATCACCAACCGGTGCCTCAGCAGCAACAGAACGGCCACGATCAGCAGCAACAGCAGCAACAACAACAGCCACAACCACAGCCGGTAGAACGCGAGCAAAGACGGAAATGTAGAGTGGAGCGCAAGCTTCAGGAACTGGAGGACAAAAAGGAACCTGACAGCGAAGTAACATATCACGACATCGTAGAGTTCGCGCAGAATTACTTTAACAGCCACGAACGATCGCCCGAGGGAACGATAATGGCCACTCTCACCAGAAAATCGCGCGGCAAGAGCGTCGAGTTCATACCAAAGTACGAAATGGTCACCTATTACAAAGGCTCCACCATTCCAAATTCTCACATTCATATGTACGACCCTGATAACGTTAACGTGGCGTGTTCGGTCTTCAGGGTAAGCATCTAATACTAGTTTTATGAAATTGTTTTTTTTATTTGGTATCCAGTCGAGTAGGCAATACAATAGAGAGTTAACGTTCGTTATGAAACTGTTTCTTGATGTTTAGGATCTCTGTAAATACATAAGGGGAGAGATGAAGTTGGATCAGGAGATCGCAACTATTCAGAGTATAATCGGTTATGGTATCGAGCGCGAAGAGCTGAGGGACGAGATTTTTGTTCAGTGCATGCGTCAGGCGACAAATAACCCCAACCTAGAATGGGCTGAACGAGTCTGGTTATTGCTGTGTCTGGCGATCGTTGCTTTCCAGCCTAGCAAACTGCTCTACAAGTACTTCCTCTCGTTCTTGCGAAAGAATTTGGCTCTGGAAGGGAAACTGAAGCAGTACGTTCAATGGTGCGTGGATAACTGTAAAAACATGAAAGCCTCCTGCAGACAACATCCACCGTCCACGGTAGAGATCGCTGCCATGAGACGATTGGGCACTATAGTTTGTCGGTTCTTCTTTCTGGATGGAAGAACCAAGGCTATCGATGTGCATCCGACCGACACAGCCGCCGATGCGGTTACAAAGTTAGGTGAAAAATTGGGGCTTCGATCTCTGGAGGGTTGGGCGATCTACCAAAGCAGACCGGATGGCGAGGAGCACGTGCGGGCGCACGATTACTTGTACGACGTGATAGCTGCTTGGGAAATGTACGCGTTACCAGACTTATCTATTTTAACAAACTATGTACTGTTAAAAATAACTACAATTAATTCTAAATCCTCAGGAAACAATGCAAGTTGAACACAGCGCAATCAACATTTTCCACGCTGCGACGAAGTAACAACGCTACTTTAGGCAGCGGTGATAATAGATTCGTCTTCAAGCGTAGATTGTTCAGAAACACTCGGGAAATATCTCAGGATCCCGTCGAAGTGAACATGCTGTATGCCCAAGCAGTGTACAATGTTGTGAAGGTAATTAACGTTGCCACAAAAAAAGAAAATATTCATTTACCAATATTGTCTCAACGTTTAATTTTCAACATTTCAGTGCGACGACTTCCCAGTGTCCGAGAAAGTTGCCCTTCAGCTTGCAGGCCTGCAAGCTCAAGTCGCTTTGGGAGATCCGAAAGATAACGATCGATTAGATTATTACAGCGAGGTGGATAGCTTTTTGCCTTATCGAATAAGTCGAGCCCGTGGCGACGATGTTTGGGTGCCGATAATAGCCCAAGCACACAGACAGTACGGTGCTGGTCGCAAAGAATTGGCGGCCAAAGTGTTGTATCTGTCTTGCGTGATGCAATACCCGCTCTACGGCACGACGATGTTCAACGTCACGTATCGAGGATACTGGTCCTACGGTAATCAACTGATCCTGGGCATCAACTGCGAAGGTTTGATGCTGATCAAGCCGGACGATAAGTTCGTTTTATCGGAGTATAGGTATCAGGATGTGGAGAGCATTATGTTGGACCCGAGCGACTCCTTCATCACGCTGTCCCTGCTTCGTCACAATCCCGACAGCTCGCACAAGTGTTTCGTGTTCGAAACTGCGCAGAAAAATGAGATCGGTAGTTTGATCGTTAGCTACTGTCCAGCGTTGGCTGGTTGGATCACGGAGAACGAGGTTCCTACCAAGAAGCTCAAGTGCATCACCAACGAGGATCGTATCAGGCTCTATCACAACTTGGTTAACTGTCGAAGGACGCTCGTCGACGCGGAAATACTGAGGAAACCGCAGGACTCTGGCGGTGGTTTCCTCAGGAATACCCTAAGGAGGCTATCGAAGCACAGAATAGAGAAGCTCAGGCAGGAACACGGTAGCGCAACGGATCACGGTGAGACTTACAAGGGATTCCCGTACGCGTACTGGGCGTTCAGCAGACAAGCTATACCTCAGAGTCTTTCGAAACTTCCCGATCCTGACGAGCAAATGTCCCTCAGCGTGTTCCAATTAATCTTAACGTACGCGGGTCTCGGACAGAATGGCGACACGGTTCGAAGAGTCGAAGACGAGCACGTGAACCTGATACAAACGGTGATGGAACGTTGCATAAGGAAAGAGAACTTGCTGGGCGAATTGTATTTACAGTTGATCAAGCAAACTACCGATCACCCTGATCCTAACAGTCGGGTGAATCTCAGGCATTGGGCGTTGCTCTCTCTGGCCTGTTCGGTAATCCTACCGCCGCAAAAGGTTATTCGAAAGTATCTGATCGCGCACTTGAAGCGTTGCGCCAGCGATTACGTGACGGAAGAAGGGAAGTATGCCCGATTCGCTGAAAAGTGCCTTTACAAGACGCAGGGCACGAGGAGAAGACAATGGCCGCCGAGCAGGGAAGAGATAATGTGCACGATCAATCGTAGGCCAATTTACGCGAGATTCCATTTCATGGATGGACAGTACCACGCCGTGGAATTCCATCCGTCGGCGACAGCCAGGGACGTTATGGAAATCATCAAAGTTAAGATTGGTCTGGAAGAAACAGCTCTGGGTAGAGATTACAATAATCACGTTACGTAGTTTCATTCGCTGGTTATCATGATTTACAATTGAGCTATGATTTACAGGATATGCTATTTACGAGGTCCTAGGACCGACCGAACGAGCATTGATACCGGAAGAGAAAATCGCGGACGTAATGTCGAAATGGGAACGTTACAGAACGGCGAACGCACAACAGAACCAATCGCAAAGGAAACATGCACACCATTTCTTCCTATTTAAGAAACATTTGTTCCTCGATCAATACATGAATCTCGACGATCCCGTGGAGAAAGAGTTACTGTACCATCAAGTGTTGCACGATTTACGCGCCGATCGGTTCCCAATCACCGAGAAGGAAGCTGTAAATAATTTTCTTTCCGTCTGTAAACCTTGTTAAACTTGTTACATATATCGTAGATCGGAGGACATTCGAAAAGAACGCGGCACGACGTTTACTGAACTCTCGATGTCTTTTCAGATGATGCTGACAGCCTTGCAAGCTCAATTGGAACTAGGTGATTGCGAGGATGCCGTTTCGGACCAAGATTACCGTGCTATATCGAGTCACTGCCTACCCGCAAGACTGGTACCAAATTTGTGCGTGGAAGGTGTTTTCCAACACCATCAATCTTTGAGAGGAATGACGCCGCCAGAAGCGAAAAAGGCTTTCTTAAATTTAATTCAGTCATGGCCACTGCACAGGGCCACGATATTCGATGTGATGCAATCGTTTACTTCGAACTGGCCACGCGTTCTTTGGTTGGCCGTCGATCAACAAGGTCTTCACCTTCTGGAGCATCGCTCTAGAAATGCTCTCTGTACCTACGAATATAACAGTATTCTCAGTTATAATCCAGCTGTTAGTTGTTTGATGATTATCACCGGTACTGATAAGAAACAGAGCAAAGTGATCCTAACGACATCCCAGGTAACTGTTTGCAGAGCTTAAAAAGAATGTAAAGAATGTTTTGAGCATCGAGCGGATTTTTAATTTGTCTTTGCTATTAATTTCAGGCACACCAAATAGCGAATTTAATTCGCGAGTATATGGACGTGCTACAATCGCCGCCAGAAATACCGAAGAGAGATTCAGCGATAGCTCAACAAATAGCTCAGCAACAGCTGCAGCAACCACCCTCGAATCTCACGACTGCCGGTGGTCGTAAATCACGACCTGCTTCGGTATTGCATAGAGGTGCTCCAGTGATACAATCGCAAGCTAGTTAAAAAGTTAGGCGAATCGTTAGGTGAGACACTTCTTCCCAACCTGATACGCAAACGATTAACTCATACATGTGTAAAAGTTTCTTCTTACATATTTGACTCTTTAACGAAGATGCCTCGATATCTGATGTTTCTTTGATAAAGATAGGCCGACTCAAAAGAAGAAAAATGCATTCCAATATCGTCTACAATAACCCCTAATATACACCTATACTTCTATATTTCTACATTTCATCATTCAGATTCAATTATTTGTTGTTAAAATTAAAATGTGAAGTTTGTTATCAGGCTGTGGCGAGGAAGTGTCCTGTAGTTATTAATGCTTTATCGGCAAGGCCTATCAGGCGGCGAGTAAGAATCGTCGCGACGAGATGGCACTAGCCTAGGAATACTTCTTTCTTCCAGTATTTATTCAATTTAGCTTAGGGCTCGAGAGGCGTCGAATGATGATAGCTGCCACCGCGGAGAGTAGATCTAGCAAATGGACCGACCGACAAAACAACTGCCATTTTACGATTTTTCAAGCTGCAAAGCTGTTAAAGATTTCTATTTCCATTTTTCCTCGTGTAAACGTCGTTGCCTTTTTTACGAGCGATCGTCAACGTTTTTTATACAAATTTTTCCAGCGTATACAACCCGCAACCGTAAAACGCAATAACCGCTGAATTGATCGATGAGTATTATTAATACAGGTGTACCGTATCCACACACTTCGACATATCATTTCGTATCGTCTAACGAAAAGTGTGATATACACGATTTCATTTGGACAATGTCAGGAACGACTAATTCATTAATTCTATCCTCGATTTTACTTCTCTCGTTAATCACTCTGTTCGACGATACCATCAAAAAGAAAAAGTAAAACTTCGAATAGTCGCCATATTGCAATCGACGTTAACATCTCGAATATTAGACTTGCGCAAAATTTAAACACAATTATACACGCTATAATTATACTTACATACAATATTCCAAGTATAGCAAGCGATAATGTAATAATTAACTCGTATTTCGAAAAATCTTCGATCACGTTTCAATCGAAAGTTGAACGGTAATCGGATATTCGTTTTTCAGACAATCCTTTCGCGCTATCGTCGCTTTTCTTGTAAAGCTTACGACTATGAAATTAAATCGAGCATTTAATAGGTGGAATTATCGTTCGTGCGGAAATAAAAAGAAAAACAAAAAAAAAAAAACAAAAAAATATCCGTGATTCGAATGCGATCGTATCGATCAAAAATGCCACGAAATTGCGTCCAAAGAAATTTTGTTTCGTTTCTTTTAATTCAAGAGCCCCGGAATCGCTCGATATCTTGGTATGTAAATATTAAACAATCAACAGAGGAATGTTTAAACGTAAAACGATAACGATAAGTTTCGAGCAGAATTCTCCAGTGTTCAATTCAAATTTCGTTTCCACGTAAATTAAATTTACATCTCGATCGCGTACAGAAATTTGTAACCCTTTCAAAATAATCTATCGTATCTGTAGAGCTCAACTGGTATACGGAATCGAAGTTCTTTCACAGTTCACTATGTAGAAATACCGTTAGTTTCTGCTAATATTAACGGTGATTGCGCTCAATAATATAACAATTACAAGATTCTGTAAGTAAAGAATTGTACGATAATTCATTTTTCGAGTTACACGGTATATCCGATTTTACGAAGCACTTTTTACGGAACACAGTCGAGAAAGGGTTAGGGTAACATTACGTATGCAATTCCCTCTAATAAGAATCTTTTGTCGAACACTGGAGCTCATCGAATCCGGAGTTCGTTCGGACCAAAATTTCGTTCCAATGTCTCGAACCACTGCCTACGATCCTTGCTTACGCGTAAAGAGCAAAGTTTCTATTTTCACTCGATTACTGTAAAGTGTTACGATGACTCTTATTGGTTGCTCGGAATTGTAATCTGGTCAGAAGTTCTCTGTTCGCCTTTTGGCGGCAATAAATATTGCGCCGTGTACCTAGAAAACGTTGCGATACGCGTACTTAAGGATCGATCAGGAAGCAAAGATCGAGGACTCGTGACGAAACGAAGAAGTTTTCGTGTACCCTTTGTATTTATTGAGATTTCCTTTCCGGGAGTTTGGCTAAGATTCGACGAGTGCAGAGACAGACTGTGATCCGCTTTGGGTGTCCTTAGTCTTCGAGAGCTGTTTAACGAGTGAGACTTCGTGTTAACTAATAGAAAAATGGAGGACGGAAGAGGTGGTGAGTGGCGAATGCGTGAACGGCGCGGGTGAGAAAGAGATCGCGTGAATGTGTGAAAAGGAACGTACGAATCGAGAATGCGATTTACGACGCGTGCATGATACTTAAAAGGGAAAAAGAAAAGGGGGGTGGGAGGGAGTAGCGGGGGAAGGTACGCAAAACCCCGTATTGTGTAACTTAAGCGAAATAAATTATTGGTTGACGATGTTATATTGAAATATTTAAGAACGGACAACACTGTATATACGTATATAAATAGTAGACACGCATAGATGGATACGCACACAATGCAAATTACATGCGATTACATACCCACACAGACATACACACACACACGCGACAAATTTTGTTGTAAACTCGAAGGTACACCTACAAAAATACAGAGGGAGTTACACGCCTACACGCGACGAGGTTATACATACTATTATATAAATATGAACATAAATATAAATATAGATTATTAATATACTCGAGCTATGTATTAAGGGTACAATAAAAGAAAGCGAAGCTTTAATATTGCAAGTAATGAGGACTTGTTTCTTCGGGTAGCAAATTAATCGAACGACGATCAGCGACGTTGCTCGAAGCGAAACTATTTAAATTGTTCTTTAAGTACGATCAAATAATTATGTTCCGAATAACGTACAAGCGAAAGCATTTTGAATCGCTATAAAATATCGGTGCTTTGTCAGTGGCTTCCCGACATTTTAATTTAAAAGTATGTTACGAATTTAATAAATAAATAACTGGTTATCAAACGCACATCATTGCGTATTGAAGATATGTTCAATACATGAAACCTACGACAACATTAAAAAACCGTGATTTTTTTTAGTCAGAATAATCGTGGAAAATTTGGAACTTAGGGACATAGACAAACTCCATATTTGCTTAAAAATAACATTTATTGAATATTATACGCGTCTGGTATGAATTATAAAACTATTCGTCGGTGTCGTCGTCGGTCTTTTCATCCTTTGGTGCTTCCTCGACGTTTGGAATTTTTAATTTCCGTTTAAAAGCGTCAATGTATTTCAGTACTTGTGTTTTGGAACTTTGCTGCACCTGCATGAAATTAACAAGTGTATTCATTGCAACTAGTAAGTAATAACATATTGTCCATGGAAATTTACCATTTCCAAAACTTTATCCAAAGCGAGCAGTATATTTTTTTTCGACGAGTCGTCTATCTCCAGATGCAAATACTGTAAAGATTTAATGAGCATTTCCTCGTCGATGCAGCTGTTTGAATTTATCACTTCCGTAAAAATGGTGAAAACAAGATTATTGTGCGCGTAATAATTTTTCGATGCGAATTTGGAATGGCTGATTCTGGTCATGCTCAGTATGAATTTGGACACGTCGTAGGGATCAATTTCTTGCAAGGGACTGGTGTCTGGTGCGTTGTACAAAATTTTTAATGTCGGCAAGTACGCCTCTTCAAACATTTCTTGCGCCTGGGGTACGCGTGTTAAAAAGTTATCGAAGAAAGTACTTAAACACTGTCGAAGATAGTAGTCCCTATCATTCGCTGGATTGAAGCATAAAATTATTAATCTCGACAATAAACCGACGCTACTGATTCGTTGATTAATCAACAACTTGCAGAAACCTTCGGTGGCGATCGTTCTTATTTCTTCATTCTGTGTTTTTATTAAAGAAAATACACGTATCATTTTCTCAACTTGAACGAACGTTACGCGAAATATATACTTACCGCGTCGTCTAATAATCCTGTTAGAATTTTAATAAAATTGCAATTGTTCCCCTCAGTTTCAGACCTCTGTGTCGACGACGGAGATTTTTTACTTTGATCGATGGTTTCTTCCTGACTTTCTACGTTCCCGAAATATTCGAGACCGTATAACGATAGAAGATCAAAGATTCCCTTCAAAGCTGTGATCAAAATTTTTGAATTTTCTTGCTCCAGAGAAAACTGTAGAAGCAATATTACCATATGTTTCTTCGCAAGTTCCTTATCTAATATGCCATAGATACTGATCGTTTTTATTGCCAGCATGTAAACGTTATCGTTCGGATACTACGAATAAAAATTACATCGAATGAATCGGAGGAGCGAAATAAAAAATTAGAAAACAAGTACTTACATCTAAACTGACGAGACCCATTTTCATCAAATCTCTAAGAGTCGGCGTTAACGAAGTTACGGACTGTAGTGCAGTACATATTATGCTTAGACATTTAATCATCGTTTCCGGATCATCTTTTTCCTTGATCTCTTGTTCGACGATCATCAAAGGAGGAGGAACTTTTACCGAAGACATTTTTATTTCTTCGGTTAATTCATTTATTTCCTTCTGTAAACTGTCCGCCTTCAAAAACTCCTTGTCTTGTATAGCCTGATACTCTATTTGTTTTAATTCCAACAACTTCACCTTGAGCGATGCTATCTGAAAAATACTATTAATTAGGGGCATTTATAGTTCAAATATTTAGCGTGAACGTATTTTAATATTACGTCTAGATTACATGCTTACATCTACATCGTTCTTTTCTTGTTCGTATTTGGAAATTTGAGGATTTTGTTCAAATTGCGAAGGTTCTGTCAAAGGCGCTCTAATATCGCCGATCACGTTACATAAAATATTTACTCTACTATTTACATCTGGTATAACATATTGTAAATGCGATACTATACATTCGATGATCTTTTCAGACCAGTGGTTACCTAGCAAGGTATTGCATATTAATTCGTTCAATTTTTTCCGGCCAAGTTCATCGGACAAATCGTACGTTGTTGTTATCTCAAATAACTGCAAGAGAATAAACTTATGCATAGAATTAACCCATTTCTCCGTTTGGTTTTCGAGTATTGATGTTTGAAAGTCGGAGATATATTTGCAAAATATGGATAATTCGGGTATAATTTCTTCCAATTTGTCTGTACGATTTTCATGATAAAAATATTTTATTAAACATTTCCAATACAATACATTCTCGCTGTTTAACTTATCTACTGGAATTAATTTCGTTTCTTTGTTTATTGGTAATTGTTCTATCAAACTGTTTATCCCACTGCTCCTAATTGAATAAAAATGAAATATTTATTAGTTCAATTAATTGTAATAAATAATCTTATATCACTCGACCCGATTACATTAATCGTTTTTCCAATTACATGCATATGATAAGGTATAAATGAAATACGTACTTAAATAAAGTTTCTAGAGAAAGAGCAGATACATCTGTACCAATTTCAGCATCAAGGGCTCTCACTAAACTCAATAAATCCCCTTTGAAGTATCTCAACCATGATGGTAACATAACATTTTGTACATACTTCCTGACCAGATCAGATCTATCTTTTAAACCATCATTTAATAACCGGTCTCTCTGTGTGATAGTCAAAGATCTAACTGTGATCTTACTGATAAATTCATACGCCGCTTTACGTACTCTTTCATTCACATCTCTTGTTCTTCTTAATGCTACCTGCAATGTTTTTTGATTTTTTCCCATGCACATCAATGTTGCTTTGCGAACTTCTGCCACTGGGTCCTTGGAAGCATGATATATGTACAGTTTTATAACTCGACAGTTGTCGTCCATAGGGTCTTGAAGTCTATGCAAAGCGTATATCGCCTCTGCCCTGACTTTTGGCGATTTATCCTTCAAACGATCCGTCATGGAGGCAATAATTTTGTCACAAAGTACATCATCTATGAATGTTTCATCCCCCATTGAGTTCAGTAACATATTCAGAAATTTACAAACACGAAATCGTACGGCTGGATCTTTCACACAACAATGGCTCAACAGAAAGTCAAATAATTTACTAAGGAAAGGACACAGTGGTTCCTCAGACTCTTCATTCGTGACATTAAATAAACTGGCAGCAAACTTGGCAACAAATTGAAGAGTACATTCAACTCGTGGATGGTGCTGTGCGACAGTAAGTGGAATTCTAATGCACGACACAAAAGATGCCCAAAAATCTGACAGTTCGTACTAAAATAAGAAAAGAATTAGCATATCAATTATATTAAACGTACATCATGCATATCTAAATCAAACGAATGTTTATAATCAACCATTCGCGATAACAAAAATGAAAATGTCACGAAGAATTAGATCGCAACAATAACAATCTGTTCGTACCTGCTCGTAGTACTTCCTTAACTTTTTCATGTTACTTTTATGACAAGTTCTAGAGAACTGAACATTGTAGAATATTTTCCCTATAAGTGCATCTATATTTTGATCCATGTCTGTTCCAAATTATTCCGCTAATGCTTTAAATAAATGAGCACTTAATAGCATTGTGAACATATACCCGTAATTTCATACAAGATTCCAACCGTTTTACTTTTCAAATGTATTCGGAGATGCCAGATTGAACGCCGGGTGCACCAATCACACTGTGCCTTGATCACGTGTACGTGAGATCGTAGAGTTTCGGAAAGTCGACAAAGGCAAATTGACGCATGCTCTCTTTCTCGATTCTCCGAAGCTGACCGAATTAATTTCGGACCGACTCGTGGGAGTCGAGAGAGGAAGGCTCACATTTGCCTTCTCGCTCCCACACAACTGAAATTCGACCTCGCGTCGACGGCATACGATTCCAAGTCTCGTCTGCCCAGGTATTTTTTACTTTCCGACCTATGTATGTAGACGAACATAAGCAAGGTACTATAATGAAAAGAAATTTTGTGAAATTTTTCTTACGAAAATACACGTTTTAAGACCCCCCGATCATATTTGAATTATTGAAAAATAATAAATTCTTTTTTATTATTCCTATGTATGAGCGTACATATGTATATCATTTCAGATATCACATCTACTACATCTGGCAACGTATAACCATTACTGCCGGCTACTGCCAGCCTCTCACAGCCTCTGCTGGCTTCTACTGGCCTCTGCCAACCTCTGCCAGCATGTGCGGGCTTCTGCGTGCCTCTGCTGGCCCCTGCTGACCACTGCTGACCACACCCGTTACTTCCGACAACGTATAACGATTACGACTAGCTACTGCTAGCTTTCCCAGCCTCTGTTGGCCTCTCCTGACCTCCGCTTATATTTCTGACGACGTATAACAATTACGACTGACTTCTGCCAACCTCTGCTGGCCTCTGCTGACCGCTGCTGACCACACCTGATACTTCCGGCAACGTATAACGATTACTATGTGTTACTGCTTGCTCCTGCTGGTCTCTACATGCCTCTACATGCCTCTATATCCCTCTGCCTGCCTCTGCTGGCCTCTGCTGGCCTCGGCTGACCACTGCTGACCATCCCTGATACTTCCGACAACGTATAACGATTACTACTTGTTACTGCCTGCCCCTGCTGGTCTCTGCTTGCCTCTGCAAGCCTCTGCTGTCCCCTACTGCCCCTACTGACCCCTGCTGACCACTACTGACCCTTGTTAACAACTTCTGTCATGATATATATGTATTAAAACATTGTATAATGTAAATCTATGGCAATAAATGATATAATTACAAGGAATTCTATCTGTTCTCGACATTTTTTACCTTTCTTTTCCTTTCCAAATCATTACCTTAGTTATAAGACTCCCTGAAACAATTGGAAAGTCCTGAAACCACTGGAAAGTCCTGAAATTCAGAACTTTGCTAAAAATTCAGGACTTCCAAGTTGTTTCAGGACTTCCCAGCTGTTCCAGGACTTTCCAGCTGTTTCAGGACTTTCCAGCTACCAGGAATTTTTCGTTGTTTCAGGGCTTTTTCGTTGTTTCAGGACTTTTTCGTTGTTTCGGGACTTTCCAGTTGTTTCAGGACTGGTCAGCAGCGGTCAGCAGAGGCGAGCGGAGGCAGGCAGAGGCCAGCAGAGGGATGTAGAGGCATCTAGAGGCATCTAGATGCATGTAGGGACCAGCAGGAGCAAGCAGTAACACATAGCAATCGTTACACGTTGTCGGAAGTATCAGGAGTGGTCAGCAGCGGTCAGCAGTGGCCAGCAGAGGCCAGCAGAGGGATGTAGAGGCATCTAGATGCATGTAGAGGCATGTAGAGAGCAGCAGGAGCAAGCAGGAACACGTAGTAATCGTTATACCTTGTCAGAAGTATCAGGACTGGTCAGCAGCGGTCAGCAGAGGCGAGCGGAGGCAGGCAGAGGCCAGCAGAGGGATGTAGAGGCGTCTAGAGGCATCTAGATGCATGTAGGGACCAGCAGGAGCAAGCAGTAACACATAGCAATTGTTATACGTTGTCGGAAGTATCGGGAGTGGTCAGCAGCGGTCAGCAGTGGCCAGCAGAGGCCAGCAGAGGGATGTAGAGGCATCTAGATGCATGTAGAGGCATGTAGAAGTATGTAGAGAGTAGCAGGAGCAAGTAGTTACGCGTAGTAATCATTATACATTGTTGGAAGTAACAGGAGTGGTCAGCAACGGTCAGCAGGCCCCAGCAGAGGCCAGCAGTGGCATGTAGAGGCGTGTAGAGGCATGTAGAGGCATGTAGAGGCTTGTAGAGACCAGCAGGAGCATGCAGTAACACATAATAATCGCTATACGTTGTCGGAAGTATGAGGAATGGTCGGCAGCGGTCAGCAGATGCCGGCGGAGGACTGTAGGAAAATTCAAAAATACATGTAGTCGTACTTTATACATTGTACTTTTTACCTTATAGGTAAAAAGGGGTATAGTAAAGTAAAAAATACTTGGGCAGCCGAGACTTGGAATCGTATGCCGTTGACGCGAGGTCGAATATCAGTTGTTCAAGAGCGCAATGGCAAATGTGAGCCTGCCTCTCTCGAGTTCCACGAGACGGTCCGAAATTACTTGTGTCAGTTTGCCTTTGTCGATTTTCCGAAACTCCACGAGCTCACGTATGCGTGATGTGGCATGTGTAAGTAGTGCACTCGGTGCTGAATCTGGCATCACTGATCCCCCTTGGACTCAGTGAAGTGATTAATGCGTTTAAATGATGACAGAATTATATTTTATTAGAAATACAGTAGGTATATTTTATTTCGAGGTATCATTAATTAAATGTATACTTATAAGTGTATTTTTATTTATACATGATTAACATAATCATATAACAATATGTTTAACAAAACCAAGTGTACACATTAAAGCTATAGATATTGTTCTAAGATTTAAAAAAACAATATGACATAAGGATTTACTTAAACTAATGAAATCTAAAGTATTTACGTGTCCTATTATTTCTTTTCAATCCATGAGTTCGCAAGTATCTCCAATATTCTTTGGTATTTGGATCCAATTCTGATAATTTTATTGGTTGTGTTGTAATGTTCCACAACCATTCAGGATATTCAGAGTCAGGTTTCAGTTTTACATCTTCTCCTTCCTTAAGAATGTTTGTTCCACATACATAAGTCAATAACTTATTAATATCCTTTTCAACAGGTATAGAAGCCGTTTTTTTAACAATAATCTTTTTACCAAAACCAGAATGTTTTCCAGATGGTTCTACAAACAAACAAATTTTATTTTGTAACATGATGTGTAACAATGTTACTAACTTAACGAATTATACGATTAATAAATTCAAAGAACACTGTTCTTATGTTTTTTTTTTTTTTAATTATAAAGTTAATATATCGGAAAGATTAAAAGAGAAAGAATTTAAAAAAATACCGTGCGTACATTATTTAACTTAACCTCTAATTCAATAAGAATCTAATTTTCTACTGAAACATTACATAAAGATTGAACAAAAAATATATTTACTTTGATAGCCTTTCGCTTGTATCGCATATTGCACTGGAATAATAAAACTCTCCCTTAAGTGAAATAGCCGTAAAGCGGAAAGAAGAGACATTAGTATTTAATAATGTTTTACAAATATAAATGGACAAATTGTAACTGAAGCGTCGAAATCCCTTGCGCAGTGTGGCCAGATTTAGTATAATTGCACGCATCGACGGCGACACTAGAAACGACGAACTTCCTCAGCTTTTAACAAAGTGGTGGGGAAAGCCGACAATATCCTACCGCACGAGCCACATGTTACGCCAGGTCAGCACTTCATGCAACTTCGGGAAATCGGTAAAGAACGTGAACAGGAGCCTTTCCTTCTTGCTCTTGAACAGCTGAAGTCCGTCCTCGCGTCAATGGCATACAATTTCGAATCTCGACTGCCCCGACATTTTCACGTTTCAAGTTATATGGGCACAAATATATAACCAAAGCCCATATTGAATGAAAAATTGACACGTAAATACACGTTTCAAGACCCCCTGATCATGTTTGACATGAAACAATACTTTGGAAATAAATCGTTTGAATATAGTTTATCAAGTAAGACTGTCGAAATTATTTTCAAACGATTTATTTTCTAATTGTTCTATTATTTCAAATAATAATTTTTTGATTTTATAGCAAAGAATGTTTATTTAATATCAATTCAATAAATTCAATTTGTATTTGTATATTTTTCGCCTATATAGGTAAATATACCATGTTCAGTTTTATTGCATAAGTTGTTCCCACAAATGAGATTTTCTTGGTCTTTAAAAAGACCGGTTCTGTCCCTTGGCCGCTGCTCGTGAAACATCTTCTTGGCCGCCAACTTCCGATTTTGATCGAATAAAAATCTTCAATTAAATTCTTCATCTCGATACGGTCCGTGTTGCTTGGGGGTTGAATACGAAGAATATTCGAAAAGTTGTTCCTTAACGTCATAAAGTGACAAATTGCTCAGAAAAATTGTCAATTTTCAAACGATCATAACTTTTACAATAGTAAAACTTATATCATTGAAATTTTTTCTAGAAGTTGAGCTCATGAATACCTAGAAAAAAGTATTAGACAACATTTCATTTTGATTTCGATTAAAACTGAAATTTATATTGTTTTAAATTCGCAGCCATTAGCTCGGTGTTACCCATAATGAAGAAGTTCTTCTTGAAAGGTAACACCGATTACCAGGTCTCACCACGAGGAGGTTGCTGCGATTGGAGACCCAAAGTGAGATCGATGGAACAAAGTTCGATCGACCTTCCTTTTTACACACTTAGAAACTAGATTACGCAAAAAAAAAGATGCCAAGTAATTACTTTTCTAAAACAAAGGAGGAAGGTAAATTGTGGGAGACGCGACACGACGAAACGCGACACAATACTGCGCAGTGCAGTAGGAACATGAGGTGCGACACGTACCGAATAGCGGGTCAAAAGGGGCAGCTCGTTACCTCTTAGCAAGTCCAATTGAAGGGGAGGAGAATCGACGCACCAGACACGGGTTCCCCATTTCTCCAACGCGTCCTGCTGGGAGCCCGTAGGACCCAACCCGGGACGTCTGACACAGGAGAGGGATCCTGAGTCGGGGCTACCGCAGACAGGAACAGGTCCCCTCTACGGCCGATGACTCTTTCCCTAGAATTGTCTCACCAGAGGACGGCAACCGACCCTTCGAACCATCTAAACGGCCGATCACTTGCTTTCTACATTAAAGCAGCGGTGACCGGAGAAACGAGACTGGAAAAGAAGCTATTAATTCATTCATTACTTGGCAATCTACGCAGTAAATAAAATAATATACAATGTAAATTGAAAATTAACGTCGTAGGTGGAATTGAGAATTAATGTGAATTAATGTGAATTAATGAAATATAGGAAACATCGGAAAAACAAGGAAAAGAAGGAAAGAGAAAAATTCGACGTTAATTTTTACATTCGCGCTGCGCCTTAAAATTAATCGCTTACGTGTAAATCCCGATGAATCCGACGTCATCTATTGATCTCCTCCTCCTCCTAGAAATTGATCTGGTAAAAACTGAAATAAAAATTAGTAGTTATGTGTACATGTAGACAAATAATAAAACCTAAATAACAAATTAGTTTGAAATAAGGAATTGGAACAATCCAACGAAGTAAATTAACGAAACGAATCATTCGAAAAAAAAGAAACCAACGATGTGTACTTTGAATTATAGATTAATTTTGAAAATTAAAAAACCAACGAAGCGCAAGACGAATAACAAAATAAATCGTAAAAGAACAAACCAACGATGAAAGCGAGACGAAGATAGAATAGAATAAATTGAAAAATATCAACCCAACGATGTAATGAATATAGATAAAACTAGATGAACGAAGAACCCAAATATGAAAATACCTAAATACATAAAAATGCAGAAAAACACAATATTTTCATTAGTTATATTAATATTAATTGTATCTATACCAAAACCAAAGGGTGATCCTTCCTTCCTGGTCAGCATCGCAGAAGATATCTGAAACAGAAAACAAAAACGCGTGACAGTACCCCCGGCGGCTCCAGGAGTACTGAAAAAATTTGCCCAGCTGTGTCCACTTTTATGCAGTCAAGCCAAAGAATCAACGAGCCAATCAGCAGCCAGTCCGCTGGGGGCGACCATCGTCCGTGCTCCTTGAAACGTTATAAGAGCCCCCTGAGGCCCTCGCGCGGGAGTTATCTCCAACCACCAAGCAAGACAGACCGCATCGAGATGAAGAATTTAATTGAAGATTTACATTCGATCAAAATCGAAGATGGCGGCCAAGAATGTGTTTCAAGAGCAGCGGCCAAGGGACAAAACCGGTCTTTTTAAAGACCAAGAAAATCTCATTTGTGGGAACAACTTATGCAATGAACTGAACAACTTTTATATTTAACAACTCAGAGACACTTTACATCTCTGTTTTGTAACAACTTTTATATTTAACAATTCACAGACACTTTACATCTCTGTTTTGTAACAACTTTTATATTTAACAACTCAGAGACACTTTACATCTCTGTTATGGAACAAGTTATGCAATAAAACTGAACATGGTATATTTGCCTATATGTATAGGAAGGAAATTCGTCGTTAGTATTGTCGCCCGTCAATGCACTTAATTATGCAAGATCAGTATACTATCTAATTTTATTTTTTATTATACCGGTTTGTAATATCGTAAAGATCAATGCAAAAACATTATGCACAGCTCTTGTATTTCTTTGATTTATCCAAGTAGTCAAAGTATAATATTTAACAAACTTTTGATTCAAATAAAACAACGAAAGACACAAAATTTGTGTAAGCACCTGTTACATGCAACCTATGTATAAATGCATAATAACTAATATTGATATACGCATAACGAACTTAGTTTGTGATATGAAACATTAAGAAAAGTGTAAATTAATAAATAGGTTTCAAAATGGGTATTCCAGGTTTAACAATTTTCATAAACAATCGTTCAGATCGTTATTTGGAATATTTCGAGCCACGTGATACGTATTTAGTTATTTAGCTGTCAAATATATAATTCGTACAAGTGCAATTGTGTGTTTGGCGGTGATTACGATAAATACGCTCAACGAGTATCGGATTTTTTTGACGTTTTGTTAAAGTGCAATGTAGTACCATTAGTTTTGATCGATGGCGGTTGCAAGGATAAGAAACTGCAAACAGTTATATCTAGAACTAAAGAAAAGATTCGTACAGCATCATCTTTTTCTCCGATCTGTCAACAGAAAATGAAATTTTTTCCTTTACATATTTAGGAAGTTTTCAAAGATGTTACGAGAAAGAAGAATATTCGTCATGTGCAATGCTTATTCGAAGCTGATAATGCTATAGCTACTGTAGCAAGGATATTGAATTGTCCTGTATCGAGTTATGATTCAGATTTTTATGTGTTTGGGACATTGTACATACCATTTGATACATTGGACAATTACCATTAGCTGCAATATTACTAGGCAATGATTATGTAAAACGTGGTACATTTAGAAATATCTTTCATTATTTAAAGTTACGACGAATAACAAGAAAAAGGTAAAGTAATCGACAGTATTGTATAGAAGCAACTTTACAATGGTTGAGCGGATTTTACATCTTGGACAAAGCAGTCATTGGAATACTATGTAGATCACCTAGAACCGTAAGACAAAAAATGGCTATACAAATGCATCTACAGAAATACTTGCTTACTTCCATTGGGGTTTTCACAGGAATATGCAGCTCGTGCCACAACACATTCCATAAACAGAATTTTTAAATTTGATGCAGATGTTAATAGTCTAATGTACATGGAAGAAACTGATAAAAATGGAGACTGAATCATCCGAAGAGGAAGAAGAAGAGGAAGAAAACGAAGTTGAAATATTAGACATGCTTAAAGGGGTCAGAATCTGCTACCACTAATGCACTAGCTAATGTACCTAATTTGTTTGTAGATGAATTTCTTATGGGCAATTATCCTGCATATTTTATGGACTTGTTGGTTCGACGTTTATATATTTGTCCTGTACAAATAGAGAATTATTCCTATCCATTGAGCAATGTAATAAGTTTAAAAATTATTAGAGTTATATATGCATTTCTGCAATCAGGAATGAATAGAAGGAGAGGTTTTATGAAATACATGATGAGAGACTGTAATAAAAAGCTTAAATGTTACGAACCAGAAGGCACTGACACTAAATTTTCTTCCCCATTACTGTCCTTATCTAATCTTAGAGAAGTACCATTAACGAGTCCAGGATTAAAAAATAATGTACAAACATGCGTCATTGATTTTTCATTACCATTTGAATTTAAATTCAAGTTATCTAGACACAAATATATAAGCAAAGCTCATAATGAATGAAAAATTGACACGTAAATACACGTTTCAAGACCCTCTGATCATGTTTGACTTAAAACAATACTTTGGAAATAAATCGTTTGAATATAGTTTATCGAGTAAGACCTTCGAAATTATTTTCAAACGATTTATTTTCTAATTGTTCTACTATTTCAAATAATAATTTTTTGATCTTATAGCAAAGAATGTTTACTTAATATCAATTCAATAAATTCAATTTGTATTTGTATATTTTTCGCCTATACAGGCAAATATACCATGTTCAGTTTTATTACATAAGTTGTTCCAAAACAGAGATGTAAAAAGTCTCTGAGTTGTTAAATATAAAAGTTGTTCCAAAACAGAGATGTAAAAAGTCTCCGAGTTGTTAAATATAAAAGTTGTTCAGTTTAGCGGTTCCCACAAATGAGATTTTCTTGGTCTTTAAAAAGACCGATTTGTCCTTTGGCCGCTGCTCGTGAACCATCTTCTTTGGCCATCTTCGATTTTGATTGAATGGAAATCTTCAATTAAATTCTTCATCTCGATACGGTCCGTCTTGCTTGGTGGTTGGGAGATAACTCGCCGATGAACGCCTCAGGGGGCTCTTATATCCTAGGAGCCCGGACCCTCACGAGTGACCGAGCGACATCTGTGCAATTTCGATACACGAATTTTTCACAAATTGTCCCTCAACATAAAATTAAAGAATCATTATTTCGATAATGAAATATTTATAGGTATATATAAAGCATTTCTACATATTCTCCATCGAAACACGCGTTGTTTGCAACTTGAAACATTAAGATCCTTCAATCCATTCAAAAGTTATAAATGTTTTAAACATACGCATGAAATTTCAAGCGAACATTTCTGCATCTTTAAAATATTATAACTTTTGAACGGATTGAAGGATATGATGAGAATATGTAGAAATTGAATATTGAACAACTCAGACACTGAACATCTCTGTTATGGAACAACTTTTATATTTAACAATTCACAGACACTTTACATCTCTGTTTTGTAACCACTTTTATATTTAACAATTCACAGACACTTTACATCTCTGTTTTGTAACAACTTTTATATTTAACAACTCAGAGACACTTTACATCTCTGTTATGGAACAAGTTATGCAATAAATCTGAACATGGTATATTTGCCTATATGTATAGGAAGGAAATTCGTCGTTAGTATTGTCGCCCGTCAATGCACTTAATTATGCAAGATCAGTATACTATCTAATTTTATTTTTTATTATACCGGTTTGTAATATCGTAAAGATCAATGCAAAAACATTATGCACAGCTCTTGTATTTCTTTGATTTATCCAAGTAGTCAAAGTATAATATTTAACAAACTTTTGATTCAAATAAAACAACGAAAGACACAAAATTTGTGTAAGCACCTGTTACATGCAACCTATGTATAAATGCATAATAACTAATATTGATATACGCATAACGAACTTAGTTTGTGATATGAAACATTAAGAAAAGTGTAAATTAATAAATAGGTTTCAAAATGGGTATTCCAGGTTTAACAACTTTCATAAACAATCGTTCAGATCGTTATTTGGAATATTTCGAGCTACGTGATACGTATTTAGTTATTTAGCTGTCAAATATATATTTCGTACAAGTGCAATTGTGTTTTTGGCGGTGATTACGATAAATACGCTCAACGAGTATCGGATTTTTTTGACGATTTGATAAAGTGCAATGTAGTACCATTAGTTTTGATTAAATAAAATTAGATAGTATACTGATCTTGCATAATTAAGTGCATTGACGGGCGACAATACTAACGACGAATTTTCTTTCTATACATATAGGCAAATATACCATGTTCAGGTTTATTGCATAACTTGTTCCATAACAGAGATGTAAAGTGTCTCTGAGTTGTTAAATATAAAAATGGTTACAAAACAGAGATATAAAGTGTCTCTGAGTTGTTAAATATAAAAGTTGTTACAAAACAGAGATGTAAAGTGTCTGTGAATTGTTAAATATAAAAGTGGTTACAAAACAGAGATGTAAAGTGTCTGTGAATTGTTAAATATAAAAGTTGTTCCATAACAGAGATGTTCAGTGTCTGAGTTGTTCAATATTCAATTTCTACATATTCTCATCATATCCTTCAATCCGTTCAAAAGTTATAATATTTTAAAGATGCAGAAATGTTCGCTTGAAATTTCATGCGTATGTTTAAAACATTTATAACTTTTGAATGGATTGAAGGATCTTAATGTTTCAAGTTGCAAACAACGCGTGTTTCGATGGAGAATATGTAGAAATGCTTTATATATACCTATAAATATTTCATTATCGAAATAATGATTCTTTAATTTTATGTTGAGGGACAATTTGTGAAAAATTCGTGTATCGAAATTGCACAGATGTCGCTCGGTCACTCGTGAGGGTCCGGGCTCCTAGGATATAAGAGCCCCCTGAGGCGTTTCATCGGCGAGTTATCTCCCAACCACCAAGCAAGACGGACCGTATCGAGATGAAGAATTTAATTGAAGATTTCCATTCAATCAAAATCGAAGATGGCCAAAGAAGATGGTTCACGAGCAGCGGCCAAAGGACAAATCGGTCTTTTTAAAGACCAAGAAAATCTCATTTGTGGGAACCGCTAAACTGAACAACTTTTATATTTAACAACTCGGAGACTTTTTACATCTCTGTTTTGGAACAACTTTTATATTTAACAACTCAGAGACTTTTTACATCTCTGTTTTGGAACAACTTATGTAATAAAACTGAACATGGTATATTTGCCTGTATAGGCGAAAAATATACAAATACAAATTGAATTTATTGAATTGATATTAAGTAAACGTTCTTTGCTATAAGATCAAAAATTATTATTTGAAATAGTAGAACAATTAGAAAATAAATCGTTTGAAAATAATTTCGAAAGGTCTTACTCGATAAACTATATTCAAACGATTTATTTCCAAAGTATTGTTTTAAGTCAAACATGATCAGAGGGTCTTGAAACGTGTATTTACGTGTCAATTTTTCATTCATTATGAGCTTTGCTTATATATTTGTGTCTAGATAACTTGAATTTAAATTCAAATGGTAATGAAAAATCAATGACGCATGTTTGTACATTATTTTTTAATCCTGGACTCGTTAATGGTACTTCTCTAAGATTAGATAAGGACAGTAATGGGGAAGAAAATTTAGTGTCAGTGCCTTCTGGTTCGTAACATTTAAGCTTTTTATTACAGTCTCTCATCATGTATTTCATAAAACCTCTCCTTCTATTCATTCCTGATTGCAGAAATGCATATATAACTCTAATAATTTTTAAACTTATTACATTGCTCAATGGATAGGAATAATTCTCTATTTGTACAGGACAAATATATAAACGTCGAACCAACAAGTCCATAAAATATGCAGGATAATTGCCCATAAGAAATTCATCTACAAACAAATTAGGTACATTAGCTAGTGCATTAGTGGTAGCAGATTCTGACCCCTTTAAGCATGTCTAATATTTCAACTTCGTTTTCTTCCTCTTCTTCTTCCTCTTCGGATGATTCAGTCTCCATTTTTATCAGTTTCTTCCATGTACATTAGACTATTAACATCTGCATCAAATTTAAAAATTCTGTTTATGGAATGTGTTGTGGCACGAGCTGCATATTCCTGTGAAAACCCCAATGGAAGTAAGCAAGTATTTCTGTAGATGCATTTGTATAGCCATTTTTTGTCTTACGGTTCTAGGTGATCTACATAGTATTCCAATGACTGCTTTGTCCAAGATGTTAAAATCCTGCTCAACCATTGTAAATTGCTGGAAAGATAAGAAACCCGGGGAGAAACCAGGGGGGGGGCAAAGAAGAGAAACAGAAGGGCCAAGGAAAGGGAAAGCGAAAACGTTCGGGGTGTGGAAGCAGAGGGGGGAGAGAAAAAAACAGCGCACAGACCGGAAGGTGATCGATGCTGGAAGCGAAAGAGGGGCAGAAAGGGGTGGGCAAATGCAGAGTGCAAAGATGGTGGATGATCGACACCCAGACGGAACAAACAAGAAAGGGATCGGGCTAACTGAATAATGGGACAAGGGATAGTAGAGTGTCATAGAGGATGGCAAACTAACGGGGAAGCGGAGGAGAGGGTAGGGACCGGCGCCCACAATGAAAAGTCTGGTGAGGAAGAATGCGATGGAGGGACAGGACGGAATACGAGGCGACAAGTATACAATTGAAAACTTGCTAGAGGCCCGGTACAAAGGGGAAATGGGGAACCAACAGAGGGGGAGAGTGACATGGTACAGGATACGATGAGAGGGTGGAGGGATAAGGAAGTGAAATGAGGAGGAGAAATGCGAACCGAAGAAAATAATGTAAAGGTGAGGAGTAGGGCGGTGGCTCGCATAGCGGATGGGCGAGTGGAGGATGGGGTACGACGACTCAACCGGAGACAGTAAGAATAAGGCTGTGGATAGGGAGAACATAGGGTTAATACAAAAGTAGGGACCAAGGGCACGGGGTGTACATTCGCAGTCGAGAAGGGGACTAGAGTAATGGTAAAAGGGGTACGCAGCCTGTTGCAGACGATAGTGGTTTTTGGACAGGGATGAAGGAGGTGGTCTGGGGCAGCACTAGTTAAAGTGGGTTAGCAAGAGGAGCAGTGATGGTAGGAAAGAGGACAGACAGAAGGTGGCGGGGGAAAGAGGGGGGCCGGGAAATGGGGGTCGGGGTGCAAAGGAACGTGTTAGGGGGGCGGATGGATAGGACAGACGGAGGAGTAGAAGAGGTGTCGAAGATAAAGACGGGGGGAGAGTAGAGGATCTAAAGAGTGGCGATATGGATTCTGGAAAATGGCCTGGAATACGGGATACGAATATAGTAGGAAAGAAGTTATTAAAAGATAGAAACAAAATACGAAGGGAAAAGTCCTGAGAAGGCAAGGGGAACAGGGTCTATACAATACTGTCGATTACTTTACCTTTTTCTTGTTATTCGTCGTAACTTTAAATAATGAAAGATATTTCTAAATGTACCACGTTTTACATAATCATTGCCTAGTAATATTGCAGCTAATGGTAATTGTCCAATGTATCAAATGGTATGTACAATGTCCCAAACACATAAAAATCTGAATCATAACTCGATACAGGACAATTCAATATCCCTTGCTACAGTAGCTATAGCATTATCAGCTTCGAATAAGCATTGCACATGACGAATATTCTTCTTTCTCGTAACATCTTTGAAAACTTCCTAAATATGTAAAGGAAAAAATTTCATTTTCTGTTGACAGATCGGAGAAAAAGATGATGCTGTACGAATCTTTTCTTTAGTTCTAGATATAACTGTTTGCAGTTTCTTATCCTTGCAACCGCCATCGATCAAAACTAATGGTACTACATTGCACTTTAACAAAACGTCAAAAAAATCCGATACTCGTTGAGCGTATTTATCGTAATCACCGCCAAACACACAATTGCACTTGTACGAATTATATATTTGACAGCTAAATAACTAAATACGTATCACGTGGCTCGAAATATTCCAAATAACGATCTGAACGATTGTTTATGAAAATTGTTAAACCTGGAATACCCATTTTGAAACCTATTTATTAATTTACACTTTTCTTAATGTTTCATATCACAAACTAAGTTCGTTATGCGTATATCAATATTAGTTATTATGCATTTATACATAGGTTGCATGTAACAGGTGCTTACACAAATTTTGTGTCTTTCGTTGTTTTATTTGAATCAAAAGTTTGTTAAATATTATACTTTGACTACTTGGATAAATCAAAGAAATACAAGAGCTGTGCATAATGTTTTTGCATTGATCTTTACGATATTACAAACCGGTATAATAAAAAATAAAATTAGATAGTATACTGATCTTGCATAATTAAGTGCATTGACGGGCGACAATACTAACGACGAATTTCCTTCCTATACATATAGGCAAATATACCATGTTCAGTTTTATTGCATAACTTGTTCCATAACAGAGATGTAAAGTGTCTCTGAGTTGTTAAATATAAAAGTTGTTACAAAACAGAGATGTAAAGTGTCTGTGAATTGTTAAATATAAAAGTTGTTACAAAACAGAGATGTAAAGTGTCTCTGAGTTGTTAAATATAAAAGTTGTTCAGTTCATTGCATAAGTTGTTCCCACAAATGAGATTTTCTTGGTCTTTAAAAAGACCGGTTTTGTCCCTTGGCCGCTGCTCTTGAAACACATTCTTGGCCGCCATCTTCGATTTTGATCGAATGTAAATCTTCAATTAAATTCTTCATCTCGATGCGGTCTGTCTTGCTTGGTGGTTGGAGATAACTCCCGCGCGAGGGCCTCAGGGGGCTCTTATAACGTTTCAAGGAGCACGGACGATGGTCGCCCCCAGCGGACTGGCTGCTGATTGGCTCGTTGATTCTTTGGCTTGACTGCATAAAAGTGGACACAGCTGGGCAAATTTTTTCAGTACTCCTGGAGCCGCCGGGGGTACTGTCACGCGTTTTTGTTTTCTGTTTCAGATATCTTCTGCGATGCTGACCAGGAAGGAAGGATCACCCTTTGGTTTTGGTATAGATACAATTAATATTAATATAACTAATGAAAATATTGTGTTTTTCTGCATTTTTATGTATTTAGGTATTTTCATATTTGGGTTCTTCGTTCATCTAGTTTTATCTATATTCATTACATCGTTGGGTTGATATTTTTCAATTTATTCTATTCTATCTTCGTCTCGCTTTCATCGTTGGTTTGTTCTTTTACGATTTATTTTGTTATTCGTCTTGCGCTTCGTTGGTTTTTTAATTTTCAAAATTAATCTATAATTCAAAGTACACATCGTTGGTTTCTTTTTTTTCGAATGATTCGTTTCGTTAATTTACTTCGTTGGATTGTTCCAATTCCTTATTTCAAACTAATTTGTTATTTAGGTTTTATTATTTGTCTACATGTACACATAACTACTAATTTTTATTTCAGTTTTTACCAGATCAATTTCTAGGAGGAGGAGGAGATCAATAGATGACGTCGGATTCATCGGGATTTACACGTAAGCGATTAATTTTAAGGCGCAGCGCGAATGTAAAAATTAACGTCGAATTTTTCTCTTTCCTTCTTTTCCTTGTTTTTCCGATGTTTCCTATATTTCATTAATTCACATTAATTCACATTAATTCTCAATTCCACCTACGACGTTAATTTTCAATTTACATTGTATATTATTTTATTTACTGCGTAGATTGCCAAGTAATGAATGAATTAATAGCTTCTTTTCCAGTCTCGTTTCTCCGGTCACCGCTGCTTTAATGTAGAAAGCAAGTGATCGGCCGTTTAGATGGTTCGAAGGGTCGGTTGCCGTCCTCTGGTGAGACAATTCTAGGGAAAGAGTCATCGGCCGTAGAGGGGACCTGTTCCTGTCTGCGGTAGCCCCGACTCAGGATCCCTCTCCTGTGTCAGACGTCCCGGGTTGGGTCCTACGGGCTCCCAGCAGGACGCGTTGGAGAAATGGGGAACCCGTGTCTGGTGCGTCGATTCTCCTCCCCTTCAATTGGACTTGCTAAGAGGTAACGAGCTGCCCCTTTTGACCCGCTATTCGGTACGTGTCGCACCTCATGTTCCTACTGCACTGTGCAGTATTGTGTCGCGTTTCGTCGTGTCGCGTCTCCCATAATTTAGCTTCCTCCTTTGTTTTAGAACAGTAATTACTTGGCATCTTTTTTTTTGCGTAATCTAGTTTCTAAGTGTGTAAAAAGGAAGGTCGATCGAACTTTGTTCCATCGATCTCACTTTGGGTCTCCACTCGCAGCAACCTCCTCGTGGTGAGACCTGGTAATCGGTGTTACCTTTCAAGAAGAACTTCTTCATTATGGGTAACACCGAGCTAATGGCTGCGAATTTAAAACAATATAAATTTCAGTTTTAATCGAAATCAAAATGAAATGTTGTCTAATACTTTTTTCTAGGTATTCATGAGCTCAACTTCTAGAAAAAATTTCAATGATATAAGTTTTACTATTGTAAAAGTTATGATCGTTTGAAAATTGACAATTTTTCTGAGCAATTTGTCACTTTACGACGTTAAGGAACAACTTTTCGAATATTCTTCGTATTCAACCCCCAAGCAACACGGACCGTATCGAGATGAAGAATTTAATTGAAGATTTACATTCGATCAAAATCGGAAGTTGGCGGCCAAGAAGATGTTTCACGAGCAGCGGCCAAGGGACAGAACCGGTCTTTTTAAAGACCAAGAAAATCTCATTTGTGGGAACAACTTATGCAATAAAACTGAACATGGTATATTTACCTATATAGGCGAAAAATATACAAATACAAATTGAATTTATTGAATTGATATTAAATAAACATTCTTTGCTATAAAATCAAATATACGCATGAGGAAATATTCACCGACCCAACCTCAAATAAACGATTACAACAAGAATATTTTTCTTACTAATCTTTAAACTAAATAGTTTAATTGTTTTGACATTTGTAACATTGCATGAAAATAATAATGTAGACATCCTCCGAAATGTACGGATGAAATTTCAGGGCAACATTTCTAACCTCACATTATATTTTCGGAAAAGAATTTTTTTCTCGAAAATGCGTAGGATTTCGGAAGTATGTCTATTGACCAAAAATGATTGTAATTGGCCCCTGCAATCAAAAATAATTTTTCCAAAATGATTTGAAATATTTTAATTTCGCCAAAAAATTTGTCTACCTACTCGAATTTTTTTCTCGAAAATGGGTAGGATTTCGAGGGTATGTCTATTGAAGAAAGATAATTGTAATTGACCCCCGCAACCGAAAATAATTTTTCCGGAACGATTTGAAAAAATTTTTCAATGTCGAATCTTATATACGTAACATACTGCGTGCTTTGCAGATTTTTTTGATTAAAGATCTAAAAATGCTTATTATAGAACGTCGATTGTCGGTGCTTTCGGAAGTTGAAATTATTGTATTTAAAGGAACGAACTTGGAAATCTAGTCAGAAATTTTTAAAAATTCTATTTGAAAGGTATTAGAAAACAATTAAATAGTAACTTCTGATTTAGTACATGGAATTGAATCGTAAAAGAGATAACAGATATAATCGCTATGATGTGTCAACGATATTAGTTAATACATTTCGACGATGATAATGCAAAGTAATATTAAAATCCACAAGGGTATGCTGAACACCCTATATACAGCAGAAATTATATGTCAGCATCGTCTCGTGTGGGGTATGGCAAGTTCATGTTTTAGGTGAGCATGACAAATTTTCCATTACACTGTAATAACACTGTAACCTTTCGTTTGTTTCGCAAATATATGTTAAAGCTATACACAATGTAGTTAACGAATATAAATTGTATGCGTATGTATCTTTGCGCTTTTGTTTTAATTTCCCTTAGGTTATGTTTTTATAAATATAATTTATAACAATATAATAAAAATGAATTAAACAACAATTGAATACAATGAATTTTCAAATACATTAAAAAAAAATTGTTTTTACGTTACTTTTTCGAAAATAAATTATTTATTTCGACAATTGCGTGAAGTTTATTTGTATTAGTTTATTATTTTGAATATTCAATTGTTGAATAATTTTATACCGTCTGATCTGTATATTAGCAATGTGGACGAGTATGGCTTCGAAAGACCACATGATTTTGACTATGAAACTTATGAAGATTTTATCTCGGAGTACCTCAAAGTACTTGCTAAAAGAGCAAAGAAATGGGCTGAAATCATTGGTGAAGGAAAATCATTACAGCGCAGTATTACAATAAAAAGATACGTTCGTAAAGGCATACCAAGCGAACATAGAGGATTAGTAAGTAGGAAATTTCAAATTTTATTTCAATATTATTACGAATCGTATTAAAAATTGAATTGTTACCTACAAGCATAAAAAGAAATTTAACTTCCAAAGGTATGGCTTTCTGTTAGTGGAGGAGAAGATATGAAGAATGCATCCCCAGATCTCTACCAGAAATTATTACAATCTTCTCATAATAAAGAAGTTGCAGATATTATTAAAACTGATCTACCAAGAACTTTTCCTGACAATATATTCTTTAATAACACAGAAAATCAACAGCATCAACTATACAATGTTTTACTAGCTTTTGCTCATCAGAATAAAACAGTAGGTTATTGTCAAGTAAGTATTTTAAGATCTATTGTAATAATGAATGCGGTGTACTTACATCATTTTTTGGAACGGTGCGATCCATTTGTAATAAATAACTTTTACAAAGCTATTTGAAATTTTCTTTAGGGCTTAAATTATATAGCAGGTTTGTTACTGCTTGTAACAAAAAACGAAGAAACAGCTTTTTGGTTGTTAAAGGTTCTAATAGAAACAATTTTACCTGATTACTATACACCAACCATGAATGGCTTGCTTACAGATATTGATGTGCTTGCAGAATTAGTCAAGTAAATTTTTATAATTTTGATTGTTAATTTTCAAACGATTTATGGGATAAATTATTTTTATTGCTATTTTAGGATAAAGATGCCAGACGTTTATGAGCATGTCACGAACATAGGCCTACCTTGGGCAGTCATTACAACAAAATGGTTTATTTGTTTGTTTGCAGAAGTCTTACCAATCGAGGTAAAGTTAATCACATGTACTGTACAAATTAAAACTCCAGAATTTGATGTTTTAATCCTTTTAAGCATTATTATATGTAGCGTATACAGAGCTCGAAAATTAATTCGTTAATTTAACAGTTTATATTAATAATTGAATTAGTCTTTGGATTGCCATAAACTATAGAATTACTGAATAAAATATTTACGACTCCGGCAGACAACGCTGCGTATATGGGACTGTCTGTTTTACGAAGGCAGTAAGATTATATTTCGTGTTGCATTGACTCTGATAAAAAGGAACAAATGCAACTTGCTTGCGTGTCAGAATTTTACAACATTAGCTGAATGCTTTAAAGAAATAACAAAGGACAGTATTGTTTTAAAATGTCATGACTTCATGCAGGTAAATATAATTTATTTCTTTTTTTCTCACTAAATTGAAGATCATTTGTTACAAATATACTCGAGCAATTCTTATAAGATATTTCTTTCTTAATAGAGTATATTTAAAGTACCGGGATCACTGCCTGGTAGTACGATTCTAAAATTACGAACAAAAATATCGCGACAACGCATAGAACAAAAAGAGAGCAAATTAGGACGATAGTACTAAGAAAAAGATTCTGTCCACTGAAATATTCTAGTCAATATATTGTTTTTTTTTTTTTATAATTATTACAAAACGAGTATGCTGCGTAAGATTGTATTATAATGTTACGTCTACAGAGTTCCTGTAAATATAAATTTAACACGAAAAGGTAAGACAATATACCGGATGATGTTCATATTATTGATTTACAAGATTCTTTATACACTTATTATTTGTAAAAAAGAACAATTATTCGTAAATACTAGTTTTATTATATATACCGTAAGATTGTAATATATTTATTATATTAATCATATATCAGGTATTTTTATTACTATGGTTTTTAGCTCAAATAGACAGTATTGAAATTAAAATAACCAGCAATGTATCTATTTACAAATAACTTTATTATAAATTAAGTATAAGATCTACTTATGTTCTTGGGTATGTACATATAAATTTGTTTGCTAGAATTAAATTTACAATTACAGATGTAATACAAATTATCATAACCAGTTCTTCGTTTAACTATTTTTACTAGGGTTATTTTTCAAGCAAATCTTTTGCTTCGTTAATTTTTGCAGCAATGTAAGGGGACCCACCTCGATCCGGATGATTTACGGCCATAACCTTTTTAAATTGTTCTTTTACTTTTGCTTTATTAGCAGTTGGCGATACACCCAATATTAAACTAGCTTCACGACGAGTCATTTTAGATTCAAACCCACCTTTATAATACTTGTTATTTGCTAATGTCTATAAACATACATTTGATTATATTCATTGTGACATCAGCAACTAAATTTTATATTTAAACTAACTTACTTGCGAATCTAATTTTGGCATATTTTTAACCGCCTCTGCCATCTTTTGAGATAAACCTGGCATCTTTCTAAGAATATAACGTCCGGTGAAACCAACTGCAGCGAGGCCTATGCCTGCTATAACAAGCGTATTAGCCTATAAGAATTAAAATCAAAGGCTAATATACATATCTTGAGAATTACCCATTTATATTCTTGTAAAAATCTATAACTAAATAATAAAGTTATTTGACAAATACTCAACGATGAATTTAATTGCAATCGTCTAAACATTTTTGTATTCTCATAACCTTAAATCCACTCAAATGATTAAATATAACAAAATATTAGAGACGTCACATTCGTTTGTTATTTTTTTAAAAATAAATAACAATAATCGAAATGCAGTAAAAAAAAAGTTTATTATCGATGAAATCACAATGACATACACGTGTACAGATATTCATGAATCGTCGTTACTGCGTCTTCAATTATAAATTATGATACATTTAAACACAACGAAAAATAAATAAACATCAACTATATGTTTTTATAAATTTTAATGTAGTATCGATCACATATTCACACGAGTAAATTTATTTATTTATCCTTACCATTTCACTGTGTATTGTCAAAACAACGTAAATGTTGAACACAGATAATTTTACTTCGGATACAAAATTATATCAACTGCTCGAATAAAATATTGAAGTAGATATTCGACTCTTCGTTATAAACAGTCAATCAACAGCAGCACTAAGTTTTAAATTATTGGTACAGTTTCGAAGAGGTTGAAGAATGTTTACTCTCTATCTACTTCATGATCAAGATAATCGACATCTGGTGGTTAAACGAAAAAGCTCTGCTTACAAAATTAATAGATCAAACGATATTGTATATATGTATATATTTCACTGTAATTTCATCATTCTATTTAAAAATTTGCAATTGTCCTCCACACGAGAATGGCAACATTACCACCATTATACATGTATAATAATGATTGTTCTTGATATATAATCGCACAAGCATACGATTCCCCAACGACTACGTGAAATGGCCCTCCGAATCTTTTGTCTAAACCGTCTTTAATTGATCGTGCTGCAAGTTCATAATTATCGGAAAACTTTTCCGTTGCAGTAACACACATTTCCATAGCTTCTTGCTTCATTTCTTCCTTCATGTCGCTATGCTACAAACACTTTATTTAAGACAGAATTATGCTTGGGAACTTTAATTATCTTGAACAGAGCTATGCGAATGTATATGTATATTCAACAAATATTATGCCATTTTAATTGTCAACCTGGTCTCATATACCTTACATAAAGGATACGTATGAAATATTAAAGCTTCTTTCGTTTTTTTTACTTCCCCTGCTGGCATATTTGATTATTAATTAAATTTTCTTGTATTTTACCCTTGTCGGTTAATTTTAGAAGTTAAGCAATATTATGAAACGTGTAACGCATTTCAAAATCTATATTTACAAACCAATGTATAGAAATTATGAGTCGCATTTTGTTTTGAATAATGACTTTTCTTTTTTTTATATCGAATGTGAATTACTGGATTTAAAGTTTAAGCTGACAACTTTGTTTGTTGTGTACATACAATGTTAAATTTTGTTGCATACATTTTGGCTTACAATAATCAAACACGATCAAGATATAATATTGGTCCTTTGTGAATTTAAAAATAGTTGTATGAATTAAAAGGGGTTACTTTCTCGAAAGAACCAATGGCTTACAAGTATTTAGACAGTGGACACAAGGCACAGTCGATCTTTAAATTTCAGAAGTATTGTAACTATAGCTTGAATAACCGTTTCTTTTTGGCGCGAAGTTGTTTTATAGTCATATTTAAAGAAAAAAAGAATATAAAGTGATATTTATTGAAACGTATAATATACAGGTATTAAAATAAGGTATAACAATGTAATAATACCACGTGTAATCTGCAAAAATTTCAATAATTGTTAGAAACATTGAAACGCAAGGCTAAACTGTAATTTGTGGTTATGAACATATCGTAATTAATATATTAATCAATTGTATTATACACGTTGTATAACCTACGAACGTAGATTTGAAGGTCTATTGATCAAGGTCAAATCTATGTAATTGCAAGTACAATATAAAATAATTTAAAATATTTATTGTGCAATATAAATGTAATTATTAAATAATTTAAGTTGTAATTTATTATAGAAAAATAAGACGAATAATCAGTAATATTTATAAACAAGGGATTAAATATACCTGCAATAAACTAACTACTATTACGTTTATAATTTACAGATTAGTATACGTTATTTATTTTGTTATTACAGTAAAATGGAGGATCCAACTATGGCACGTTTAAAAACTTTAGTAGTAAGTAGTAATGATGCTTTGGAATTTAAATTGATCCGTACTATAAACGATCTAGAGAATGATGAAATTACATTCAAACCAGAAATGTCCCATCAAGTGTTTGGAGACAGGTTTGTTATTGAAATATATGTTGTTATATTTATCGAATTTGTCTAATCAAACTTATTGAATTCATTTGTTAATTATTTTTTTTGATTATTTATTTTATTTGTCAGCGAATCTATATTCGGTTACCGGGATCTCAGAGTGAAGCTATACTACTCTGCAGGTTGCTTAGAAACTTATTTAGGTATGACTTATACAGAGAAAATAAATAAAATGATTTATGAGGGGGTCGAAGCGGATGAAGTGTTGCCAAAAGTTGCAGAGAAGCTTGCACCGCAAATTCATGAAAGCCTAGATTCATTTATCAAATCCCTGAAAAAGGATGATACGTTCAGACCTCATGGAGAATTGCTGCATTCATTTTGTCTTAATGGTAACATTTTATTACAATTATTATTATTCATTTAAAAGTACTCCATTATATTCTATACACATTGTACATATTGTACTGATTTTTATGGTAACAAGCAATGTAATTGTTATATAGATGAAGGCTGTACAAGGAAATTCGAAGTTTATAAAGCAGACATGACTTATAAAGGATTCAAAGAGTACCACCAACGTCTTCAAACATTTATCCTCTGGTACATAGATGCTGCTAATTACATAGACATAGACGATGATCGATGGCATTACTTTAATATGTAAGTCCAGTCATTATTATTTGTTGCTTATCAATTACATGTATACT
The DNA here is from genome assembly GCF_013123115.1 of Colletes gigas. Classification (NCBI taxonomy): domain Eukaryota; kingdom Metazoa; phylum Arthropoda; class Insecta; order Hymenoptera; family Colletidae; genus Colletes; species Colletes gigas. The sequence goes on from NW_025106641.1 coordinate 541,866, forward strand.
TTTCAAGCAGTTTTCTTTCCCTCTATGTAGGTTTGAAAAGTATCATACAGCAGATGGTACTGTTCGTTACGCGACTATTGGTTACGCGACTGTCTATCAGTATTATGCATATCCACATCATACAAGACCCCGTATAGCTCAAGTTCTAATTTTACCACCGTTTCAAAACATGGGTCTTGGTGCCCATTTATTACACGCTATTTATCGTGAATACATGGGAAGAAATCAAGTCAAAGATATAACAGGTAAATGAATGTGTGTTGGCTTCTATGTACAATAATCACAATTCCTATGCCTAACCAGTGTTTAGCTTTCGAAAAAAAAGCGAACCAAAGCGGGGCCTGATCAATCAATTTCGTTTCAGTAAATCTAGTTCATTTTGGTAAGGCATTGTCATCATTTTTGTAGTTGAGGACCCGTCTGTGACTTTTCAACGACTAAGAGATTACGTGGACGCAGTGAACTGCAACACGTTAGCTCGTTTTTCACGAGAGTATCTGCTCCAAGGTTTTAATAAATCAATGGCTACAGAAGCTAAAGAAAAGTTTAAAATCAATAAGGTACTTACGACGCGTCTCTTTTTTTCTCGATATTAACTAACGTATAAATATATTCGTATAACGGGAAATAATTTTTATCTTTAGAAACAAGCTCGTAGGATATATGAAATTTTGCGATTACGTGCAACAGATTTAGGAAACGAGCAAGAATATCGTGAGTACAGATTAGATGTAAAAAGGAGACTGAATATCCCGTATAGACGCGAACAGAACGATTTGAAAAAGTTGGAATGTGCATTGCAAAATATCGATAAACGATCGAATATCACATTACCTACATTGGAGCAACGTATGCAAACGCTTGAAAAAGAATATAGAAGTTTAGAAGAGGAATATAAAAAAGTTATCAAACGCCTGGAAGACGCTGACGAACTTTGAAGTTTAATATATTTTCATTTTTCGTTATTACTAAGCCGCCTATGTATAAGTGGATTAATATTGTTTGAATGTGAATCATCAGTTGAAGCATTTTTTTTTTACTGACTCAATAAAGATTTTTTTTTATTATTAAACAATGAATTAAACAATTATACTTAAAAAGAAAAAAGTATTCGTTTAAGTTACGTATTTTTATAACGCTGCTATTCCACGCCAAAGTTTAAATAATTATATTTTTGAAAAAACAGAAATTAAAAGTTGTTCTATTTATTTGTATTTTAATATACACTGCATGTATGTGTAGTCGTATTAATTCGTTTGTCCGACAGTTGCAATAGTTTTAATATTTCTAATATTTTCACTTTTTCAAAATAAATGTTCTAAAAAAAACATGTAACAATAGGAACATATGTAAAGTTACATAAAAGTTTTGTAAATCCAAACTTTTCTTTGGAATATAAAAGGTAACATGTGTTTCACACGGATGTCGGAATTTTTAATATTATACGAAATCATTAATGCCAGATGGCGCCTTTCTCAACTTGATTCTATGAAGTGATTGTTAAACCTACTTTTTATTGATAACGCATATATATCTCCAAAACCAGGAAGTGGTAGATAACAAATAAACGAATCGAATAACATTTAACTGATTTTGGAATGGCTAAGTATAAAGTGAAGGTAAGGTAATTTCTATAATACAATTCAGAAAAGTGCATTTTTCTAGTTTGTCTAACGATTTGCTACATACACACCAACTTAAGTTTTGAATGATTCTTGTACACTTTATAAATTTGCGCACGTGATACGATTCTGTTACGTAGAAACCATACATCATTATGTTTTTATATAGAATATAATAGTGAAGTTATCGCATGTCGAACAGGTGTCTGGCGATTATTTTCTTCTCTAATCGAAAGAATCACCGATTTATAGAAATTCATGAAATTGTGATTTATAGGTCGGTATAATCGGTGGTTCTGGTTTGAATGATCCTCAAAATCAGATCCTCAATTGTAGTACAATAACTACCCGATTAGCGGCAAAAAATGATTTTGGAGTACCTTCTAGTAATCTGTATCATGGAAATATTAACGGTGTAGACGTGGTATTATTATCAAGGTAATATATCATTCGTATCAGTAATTAAATCGTTTGAACGAATGCATAACAATCTAACAAGAGTTTCTATATCTGACCTGTTAATTACTCGCGATAAGTCGATTATACTCGAATTTGTACAGTTTATAATTCTTCGTTTATATCTGATAACCTCTTTGCCTTGAAGATAAAATTTAAATAAAGATATTTTACATAATTAATAAACATAGACATGGACCAGGTCATACGATAAGCCCTACTGGAGTAAATTATCGTGCAAACATTGAAGCCTTGCGATTAGCTGGATGTACTCACATACTTGCAACTGCAGCATGTGGTTCCTTGCAAGAATTCATTTGCAAAGGCCAGTTAGTGATCCCGGATAGTTTTATAGATAGAACAATCAAAAGACACGTGACTTTTTACGATGGTACTTCACCCAAATATCCAGGTAAATTGTTTTCTTTATACACGCTATTAGTATATTACATATTATTTGATAATAAGTGTTATACAATGTTATATTACAGGTGTATGCCACATGCCAATGGAACCGGCTTTTAATCCAGAGACATCAAATATATTACTCGAAGTTGGCAAGGAACTGGGATACGAAGTAAAAAATGGTGGAACCATAGTGGCTATAGAAGGACCTCGTTTTTCCTCAAAAGCTGAAAGCAATGCTTTACGTCTATGGGGTGGAGATTTAGTTGGTATGACTACATGTCCGGAGGTATTAAATTTTTTTTTAAAATTAGGGATGGACAAAATGTATTTAATATTCAATACTATGAACGAATACAAGATAAAATCGAATGCCCATATTTGATTACTACAGGAAATCATTTAAATGTAAACTTTTAAATCAGGTATATTTAGCAAAAGAAGCAGGACTTCTGTACGCGATTATAGCAATGGCGACAGATTATGATTGTTGGCGCGATTGTGGAGATAATGTTCATGCAAGCGACGTAGTACAAGTGTTTAAAAATAATATCGTTAAAGTAACGAATCTGCTTACAAAAGCAACTAAAATTATAGGCGAACGGAATTGGGATAATGAAATCGATGCTTTGAAGGTAACATTTATCCAATACTTACATAAGGCATAGGTACAAAAATACCGACTTTAACATGGATTTTTTTCTCGCTTCAGGAATTGTGCAGAGATAGTAACGTTTCTTCTTAAAGTTTATTAACTTTTAATATTACTATATTTATACATTACTACAACAGTATCAACAAAATAACAATTTCATTTTAATACCAACAATTTCAATTCGTACACTTTATATTTAAAGGTTTTGGGAACATTATTGTTGATTTTAATAAATGAATATAATGACAATAACTTTGCATTTATTATTTAATACCATTTATCTATGCAGTTTATAGAAGCAAATAAACTAAATGATCATTTTCGTTTATTTATGGATTCAACATACATTTATCGTTTGGCTAGTATTGTCATCACTATAACTGAAATATTGTTTTTACAACTGGAACTTGTAAAATTATATAAGAGGGATATAATATTCTAATTAATTTTATGGTATATAAACTAATTAGAGGTGTACGATAATTTGAAAATATCGGGCCAGAAGTTTACCTTGGGATTAGGACGGGTTCCTGGAACTTTCAGGATTTACAAGAGAGTTAGGATCCTCGACAATGTTCATGATTTTACTTTAGTAACTAAAATCAAAATAAAATCTTGAGCATTTTTAAGAATGCTGACGCTATCGGGAATCCTGATTTTTTATGGGAACCCAACCCAATCCGTCCTTACCATCGGTTTCCCGACATTTTCCGATCCCTGCACACTTCTAAAAATAATACATTTTCAGAATTATCAGTATGATACATAGAACGTTTAAAACGTATAGAATATGTCAATCGCATAACATAGGAAAATTCTATTTTTATACAAATTTTAATCAACGATGATAAAATTTCGTTCCCTTTGTTAATAATGTTTAATAATAATACTTCGAGGTTCAAACTACCGGTTTCGCGATTTCGTAACTTTTATTTAGTACGTAATTGTACAATATGCACCATTGAAATAGTAATTTCGAATGAATTCGATAAAATAACTTTCTGCGGAACGATATCCAAATAATACTTATTTTACTAGTTGCCACGTAGCATGTGTAATACGAAGGCCTTTGAACGAAGACAGATAAAGCATCATTTTGATCAATATTATCATTTTCTATGTTTTCATAATAACAAGATGCGCGTTTCTTTTCGTAACAATATTCACAATGTTCTTAATTTTATAGATAATACATAAAATAATACAGTTATACATTGCAGAATTTTTATTCTGGCACGATACTCGTTTGTTTTTGCTTGTTCTAATACCGTGTAAAATAGGTTGTGCTATATTTAATTGTGAGAACATTAATAAATTAATGTAGGCACCAAAAGGAGTATGTGTATGGTTTCTAGAGGTATATGAGAACCCCATGGTCGGGCGGGTCGGGTTGGGTCAGGTTTCTAAAGCTTTTGGGATTCTCGATAGTTGGAATTTTCAATAATGTTCAAGATTTCAAGCATTTTATATAATATGATACATATAACAAGATATGGGTCCTAGGACTGCATAAATGATATTGGAAAATAATTTGACTGCTGGCAGTTTGCACAAAGCAGGAAAAGAAGACGATCGATCCCCTTTTGATACTAAATTAAAAAACCTTGAACATTGAGGAGGATCCCGACTCTATCGGAAACCCGTCCCGACCTGACTCAATATCCGGGTTCTTGCACACATCTAATGGTTTCTATAACTGTGAGAATAAATCTTTCATCATGTTTAGGTTTTATAAAGTTGCAAGTTTGAAGCGGTCAGAGTAGCTATAAGTATGGAAAACATAGTTCAAAAAGAAAAGGAAGTTCGTGGTATGTATTCAAATACGTTTGTTGGAATTTATACAAATAATTACACAATCTATTATGCACAGTTTACATTGAGCTAATATCATAGTTCATACATTCTCTCCAGGCATTTAAATCTACTATAAAAATATAATTTTCAAATAAATGTTTTACCTACTCCTGGAAGTGAACAGACGATAATTACAGATACACTGAAAATCAAGGTTGCAACAAAAATTCCAAGAATATAAACCATATTTCGTACACTTTGTACGCACCTGTTGCTAAGTACCTGGAGTTATAGAAGTATGTTATGTGAATGAAAAAATATTTAAAATATAGAACGAGAATGGTCTCATCTTTAATGATTAACCTGCTGGTTGACCATGTCTATGTTGATTTTATAATATACATAAGGAAAATAATCGCTTTGGCCGAAAGTTAATCCTGGCATATCATCCATGCTCTGTTCGAACAAATCAATATATAAAATATTAATTAATTGTTTATTCGAAGAGAAACATTTATAAAATATTTCCTTAAACGATATTTGTATTAATTTTATATGCAGGGTGTTATCGGATGGATCATTGCCAGTTCATTATTCGAATGAATAATGTACCAACAAAAACCTTGGTAATGGTAATAATAACGTATTGTAACTTACATCTTGATTTCCTTGCCCAGTTGTAGAAGCAGAGGAATCTAGATGAGCATAAAGCTGATTGAGAACGGTACGTAATCGTCTTGTACAATTTTTATGTGGATGCAATAGGATTGCTTGAAAATTGACAGGTAAGCCATACCTGTTAAGTTATTGATCCAATCAATATACATATACATTCGGAAATTTCGCGCTTGTGGATATTAAATGATATTACCTTAGAACAGATTCCACAAATACTCGCAAAGCTTTAACGTGAATCCATGCACAGAAACATTCACTGAAATTGACCTTCAGCCAACGCACAAGAGGTCCAAATTGTTTCTTTTTATCAGTTACCAGTTTTGTAATCTCATTTTTCCCTATAATACATCTTAGTTAATGTTTCTCCACAAATTGTGGTTAAACATATGCTTGCTAAGCTGGTAATATGTTGCATTAAAACCAGAGATATTTCTACTCGTCGTTTGTAAGTAAAAATTATTGAATGGATTATTATAATCATTACTCCTATTTATTATAAAATTATAGAATTTTTTCCTAAAGAGGGCCCACGATTAGGTCGAAAACGTTATAATTGAAATTACGTAAACGCTCATCGGCTACATACACGAATTTCTTTTAAATATAAAAATCAATTATTATTTAAATCAATAAAATTATATTCGACAAAAATAGATATAGAAATTCATTAATTTGTTTACCTGCTGCCATTTCTTCTTCGTTGTATGTAAAATCGCGAACTATGTACTTTTTCTCGCGAGCATGCACTTTAAATTCTTCGATAACTTTCTTGAACAGGGTAACAGTAAATAAACCATGGTAAGTATCCTCGAAAATAAGTTGTGTACTACGTGGCACAATCATCGGCGTTAATCTTTCGTAATTATTCTGCCACTCGTGGTAGCTGTCCCTAAAATGTTTCGTTCAAGTAAATTCATTAATAAATACTAACAATAATATTAAGAATACGTTATAGAAGAAACTAAATAGATATACCTTGGCACGATAACAAGTAACGTAGTTAAATATTCGCTATCCAAGATGAAGTGTTCCTTCTTCACCAAGTCTACCAAACTTCTTGTTAATAAACTTCCACTGTGGAATAACAATTATTTGTATTTACATTTCGTAGCGTAAAGGCATTGTATTGTATTGTATCGCGTATAAAACATTGAACATTTTAACTTACGTTTGTTTCTTTTCGAGATTTTGTAAACTGCCCTTCAAATTATTATATGTCGTAGATTTGGTTTTAAGGTCATCATCGATCTGGCTCACTTGTTTACAGATAATCTCGGCAATATTTCTTAGGGATTGTTTGATAGGATATTTTGCTAGATCCCACTGGAATCGAGTTATATATGATGGTAGATCACCTAGTAAATTTAAAATGTTAAAGTAATCGTCTCGTGGTGTAAAAGTTTTCAATTTCTATAGAAATATTCGAACAGAGCTCACGAAATTTTGGAAAGTATAGAATCATAAATAACATGCAATGTTTAAATTACATGTAATACTAGGTGCTTAAAATGTGCTTTTTAACGTAGCATTGAATATATATGTATCATTAATGATTTGAGAAAATTTAAAAGCTGAAAATGAGAAAGCTCTGTTGAATTATACAGTATATCGTACAAACACGTGAATAGACCGTATGTATTTACATACGTATACAAAATCGCGAGCATCGATTCTTTTTCTTTCAAGAAACAAAGTCTCCCGACTTGCGTTCACGATTTTGCATTTTTTAAACACATGTGTGTACATATACATATATTATGCATATGAGTATGTATCTAAATTAAACTAATCTTAGCTGGATCAAAATTAAAACAATTCTCAGACTAACTCTGCGATAAGGAGAGTATCGACAACAATGAGATAATAGAGAAAGACTGTTTCTACTAAACTCATTTCTCTTGATTCTAGTACGCTCCTTACTAGTTAATTAGCATTACAAAAATAAGCGAGACATTAACAAAATACAGCATGCAAAACATTAATGTATAGAAGCATTTTGTTATTATCAATGTATTCATTTATATCATGAGAATCGTTTCATTTAAATAAACATATTTCCCTCATAGATAACAATTTTTAGTTACAGTTTGGTTCCAAGTATCTTATTTAATTCAAATAACTATATGGAATGGAATTACTCGTAAATCACGTTTGAATGAATCGAACATTATATTGTTCTAGCTAGTTCCTTTAATTAAATTTTTAATAACAAAGTATACTTTTTCTTCTTTATTGTTAATTTGAAAAAAGCAAATTGTACTCTTCAAGGTATTCATTCAAACAAAATTTATGATAACTCTGTAATTAATATAAATTTTCAAATACTGCGTTATTAATTAATTAATTAATTTTTTTTGTTTATAAAGCTGTTGATTTGTTATAATTTTGAATAAACGCACGCACGCATGCACACTTGGTTTATCAGAGTATGAATGTGATGAATACTATAAAATATAGTGATCCACGGACACTACATAGTATGGATTTCTCCATACACTTAAAAAATTATTTTTATGTAACATTGACGATCCGTGTGTATTATTGACCTAACATTGATGTTTTCATATTATGAGAAATAGTAACATCGACACAGAGTATACAGCTAAGCAAAGATGTCTAAGCACTTCATGCTAACTGTTTATGAGGTACTTTATTAAAGTTGATCGGTGGGATGTATTTTGTGAAATGGTAACTTGTAGTGTTGAAGGGTATTGAGCACCATACTGTCTTCAAAATCTATCTGAACATGCGGAACAGTATTTTATAAGTCCATGTACCGATCGATAAGTGTTTTAAAAACTTTTTGTTAATTGTGTCTCTTCTGTAATCTGTGCTAGCATCCATAATACATATGTTGTACATGTATTATAGTTTGTGCAGTATTGTCCTTTTTATGAAAATTATAGAAAGTAACGGTTAAAAAGCAATGTGAAAGCTAGGTATGGGAAAAATGCTAAAAAATTTATTTAATTAAATAAAAATCATACAAAGATAGTGTTGCTTTTATCCAAGTGTAGCACACATCTTCTACGATCGTTCTTAAACCATACTTTAGATAATATCTGTGAATATAGCGAACATTTTACATTCACACCTGCCGTTTTCAATCGATCGTTTCAATTTTTTTAACGACGTTTCCTTCAACGATCGAAGCAACTTAAAGTAATGCTAAAACAATCATATTCTGCGAACCGATTATATTAAAATACTGTAACTGTGTCAAGGAATTCTGTCAATAATCTTCGATCAAGTTAACATTTCTTTAATCGTGTATCTTTTTAAATAAATGTATAAAAATAGAATCGTATAAATAAAACGAACTGAAGCAAAGTATGGTATAAGAAAAGATGAAATAAAAGGAGATGGAAAGAAGCTATTAAAATATGAAGAAAGGGTGACAATATATGATTAAGGTAATACGCTATGTGTTCATTCATTCGTCCACAGCATCTGGAACAATTGATTGAACGATAAAAAAAAAGGAAATTAATCGAATACGAATTTCTTAATGCATCTTGCAATTTGTAGAAAAATTTTGTGAAAATATATTTAGTCGTAACTAGGACGCGGGAGTAGAAAAAAGAAACTAGCTAAGAACTTAAAAACATACTAGAGCATTTCCCGAAAAACAAACTTCCCGAACGTACGCGTACATTTGTTGCAATTCAAAAATGTGTCAGAAACACGATCAGCCGTTTGGTTTTTATTTTTTTTTTTTTTTTTTTTGTTATCTTCCAATATTTTTAATTCCTGCGTGCACGAGAAATCAAATGTCGTGGAAAACCGTCGCCAAGGAAATTATTGCGATACAACGTAAAATATTCGATATATATATATATATATATATATATATATGTACTAGGATCTTTTATTATTGAATCGCAAGCTAAGTAAATCAAGCAAAGTATATATTTTTTTTTCTTTTCCATTTGGTACTGTCTCACTTCGTGTATGCTGTAAGCACCGGAGAGAGATTGTCATGACTTTTGTAAAGTGTCCTCCATTTTTTTTCTTCTTCATTCGACAAAACATATATACATATATGTATGTATTTATATACAAATACACGATGTATATACTCGGGTCATAGATATACAAAAACAAAATCGTGTCTCTTGAACAATGCAAATTCAATTACAAGGAAAGAAAGTGTAGAAAATTTACTTACAGTGAAAGAACAAAAAAATAATATACGTAATAAGCAATGCTTTCTGATTTGATACAGCACATTGACATTTAAAAACGACTTTAATTAATCTAATTACATCGGAGGCAAGATTCGGCAGAAAAATACTTCAGCGTTACAAACATTGCATATATGTAGTGCAGCTGTGCAAAATTGACATTGAAGGAAATGCGCACTAGGATCATAAAGACGCTTTCGTTATAACAGGCTGGTTCTAGAAACTGGGGATAAACTGCGACCCTTTTCCAGGCAACGATAAAAATAATCGACGATACTTTATCTCAATTATGATTATTTTAGACAATTGTAATACTCTAACAAAGAGGCCGCGATTCTGATATAAATTACAATTATTAAAAATGTATTTCCTGAAGAGGAATTCATTCTAATCTTATCTCTCGCATTATTGATTGAAACAAAAGGTTACGAGCACACGCTTTGTCTTTAGATTTTATTTTTAATTTATAAAAATACGTTCATAGCGGTTGTCCTCGATCACGATATTCCGTCCATTCTTATTACACAGTACAAATACACCAAGTATATAAATTGTCTACTTATTACTACCGGTTTGATCTACCACAATTAACAAGCAAGTTAGACATACGTAAATCTAATAAGATGAATACAATTGTTGACGACTAAATATTTTATAATTTCCATGCCAAGATTCATATTGAGTTTTTCTTACACATTTATGATTTTCTAGATTTCGATCGATATACTTTGTTTCCAAGGCTGTGTCTAGGAATTCTTGGCGTCTAAAGCAACAATAGAATACGCTTTGATATAAATATACAGCGATGTTTATACATTCGTTATAACATATATAACAGGTAGTTATACCGTAGAGATCGTTTCTAGCATTTATAAAAATGTTATTCTGTATAGTTTTTCTGTATCAATACTCTCTATCCCCGCTTGAACGCGAGCCACAGTTTGCTCCAGTTACGTAGAATCGCCTTACAGTGACCGTAGAATAACCGAAACTAGAGGTAACGTGAATTTCCATTATTTTTCCTTTACCGGACATCGTCTTCTCTAAGCATAAGCTGCATGCGAATATCACTGTTCAGAAAAAAACTTCGAATACTATGAAATGACAACCTCTCTCTTTCTCTCTCTCCTATATCTACCTCCGAAGGAGATAAGACAAGACAAGAATCGGTCGCTAAACGGGCGAAAGTCACGAGGTGCACAAGGAAAATTAGGTTTAAACAAGTCTCGCAGCTATGTTGGGGGATAAAGGTTCGACGGGTTTTGACCTGGCGGTGTGGTAGGACGGGTACCTGGATTGGGCAAATTGCCGCTATGGTCTTGGTCTTGGTCTTGGTCGCTGTTTCGATCCGCATCGTCTTCGTCGTCGTCGTCGTCGTCGTCGTCATTGCTGACCGATTTGCGATTGCTGGTAGAACGTTCCGCTTTCTCGTTACTCCGATGACGCGTCGACGACTGCCATCTGGTCTCTCCTTCGCTGCTACAGTTTGATGAAAGGGAATGGCTGGGACTCGTTGGGGTGGGACTGGGAATAGGCGTGGAAGAGGTTGAAGCGGCGCACCAATGCGCGTGGTAGCATGAATATACCGATAAGGGATCGTTCGATGATCGGGCATCGCAGAGGCCTTGAGGGCTGTGTGACGATTTCTTGTCGAAATCAGAAGAATGATTATGATGTTTATGACTATGATGATGCTTGTGATGGTGATGGTGACGCTGATGATGATGCTGACCTAAACAGGCGGCCGGTTCTGGTTCGCATTTCTCCGATTCCTTCCATTGCTTGTGGTGCTCCTTCGAAGTCTTGTGTGATGGAGTGACGGGGGTGTTTGGCGGGGTGTCCGGACCCCCTTCGGGGCTCGAGCTCTCCCCATCCATTGACGTTTGACCTATCCATTACAACCCAATCCCAATCTCCGCGCGATTTTTCTTACGTCTCGTTCAACTATTATTGCGTCCTACGCAAATGCCTAACGACAATGCTGTCGAAACTCAATTAAAATAACTCAAACGTAAAAAAAAAGGGAAAAAAAAATGTGAAAAATCTCGGAGTATTTAGCGCGCGAAAACACCGACGTCCTAACATTTGAAATTCAACAACGAATTGCAACGATACTAAATTGTTTATATTATTGTGGGACATTGATTTCTGTAACCCACTTCTAATAAGCATAACGTTCACGTTTAGTGTAGGGTAACTGTCCGAGTAATTGGACACCCGGCCAAGTTTTCTCTTAACACTTTGACGGCCGTTGTCACGCGTACGTGATTTTACGATCTCACTTTGGTCGACATTGTCGATATAACAAAATAGCAAGGAGCAGACCAGGCAATAGACAACAGTTTTCGAATGGAATATACGGCCGTCTAAGTGTTAATTTCTTTGTGCCATACCGCGTTTCACGCTTACAAACATGTATAAATACTGTGCTCATACTTATACTACTAAGGGGGCCTAGATAAGAAATAATTTTCGAAGAATATACACACCACTTATGTTGCTAGTTTTACGTAGAGTTTAGTCCGTTCGAATCTCGATTAAGTACAATTTGTAAAATTCTCTACTTACATTTAAGAAAAAGACAGTTTATGAAATTACACACAAAATAGTCTTGTTTGATAATTTAATATAATAGTCTGATTCTATAGTTTTTCGAGTTTTTTTTTATGCTAGACACGTAACACCTTCCTATGTAAACAAACATGACTATTAAAAGTTCGCGCGTAATTTTCGTTGTCTTTTCGTTCACGCCGCGTGGGTCGTATGCGTCCCACGTTGTCAAAAGTAACAATTTTACTTATGGCCTACAACTTATGATATTTATAAGATTGTAAAAATTATTATAATAAAGAAAATAGTGTAACGTTTAAGATGCACTGCGGAACAAAGTAAAAATTTTTGCTTTAACAAATTGTCGCCGTAATTGTACAGTTTGAGTCAGAGAAAGGGGACGGATTTGATTAAATTTTTAATCAAACTTTTTATTTCTAATATCGTTATTGCTTAGATAGCGTACCAAACAGAATGACCAAATCTTGAAATACGAAGTTTGAAATGTGAGAAAATCGAAAAAATTGATCATCGATACAGTGTGAATTCTACAATTCCGATTACTAGGACAGTTACCCTAATTGTATTTAATAAAAATAAAAACTGTATCGAAGAGTTACTCGTCCTTATCGAAGACGAATAAATTGGAAGAACACGTTATGTTTAAACAAATATATAAAAAAAAAATTATGCACCTCACAATTACATTATCTAATTATCGAGATACGTTATTTATATTTTTTCATTTTATTCTTATTATAAAAATTAAGTATCGCGAAGCAAACTTTTCGTTAAATACTCCAATGTGATAAAAATAATAATAAAAAATCGGAAAAGAAATAATACGTAATCGGAATGAACAAAAGAATTGAAAACTGTATGAGTAAATGATATGCAATGATTTAATCTTAAATTGCAAACGAATAATGCCAAGGGAGAAACAATAAATGGAAGAACTAAAGAGAAAAGGAAATAATCCTTGTAATAACTAATTGGAGCTTGGTGACCACAGTAACCCAAGCAACTTCTTGTGTCCTTATGTAAACTATTAACGAATGTGGTCTACAGGTCCAGATGTGTATGTAGTAGTATATTGGAATCTGTTTTTCATTTTAGTACACGATACTGCATGTTTGTGTCTTAAAATTTGTTGTAGCTTTATACAACATCTTTGTTAGTGCACATGTATGAGCATTTGTTAATAAAATCATAAGTAAGGTAGGGAAACAGGGTTAATGTGGTCCAAATAAAATAAAGCAAGCCAAGCAACACCACAAACATGAAAAATTATTCGTAGTAAGTAATAAATGATATGATTTCTAACCCAATAGTAATAATAAGCATTCTACAAATATATAAATTATATGGCAGAATATGATGTGTACCATAAGTATTTCACATTTTAAATAATATCTATAGTTTTTGAGAATTTACATATTTAAATGAAGGTGCATAATGTCAATTGTAAAAATGTTTATATAAATTAAGTTACGTATAAATATACATGTGTTTGTTATGCCTGCTATAATAACTTTCATGGACTCTAATATTTGAAGGTATTGGTCAATTACAGTCTATTAGACCGTATTAAACTTTTATTTCAAATGGTAATGAAGATTCAATGAAATATGACATGCACAGAAAGTATGTTAATAAAACAAACTTCAATAGTTTAAATATTCTATCAAACCAAACAAATTCCAAATACAATGATATTCTGTAATAATAATGTTATGAAATTATATATGTTTGAGATTTATGGTACACATCATATGTATGAATGTCAGTTACTATGTGCTATAGCAACAAGTATTTTTCCTGTATATTATCCTCAACACAAAAAGGAGAAAAAAAAATCATATGTCCGTTCGGACATATTTTCTAAAAACAGTACTACTTCATATTATAATTAGCATACACAGACAAAATTTTATTTTCATTTACTGATCTATTAATGTAGGGTACTGAGGAGAATCAGGATCAAAGACTCTAGTCGTGCTATTATTATCATCAATGATTAAATTAAAAATCTTAATAAATAAACTGATACATGTTTAAGATCATCGTTAAAGAAAAATTTTAAGTAGTGTGCATGTTTTGTGTTGTGTATAGTATTCATTGATGTCTTTTTTGCCAACCGATATAATTTTGTTAGAACATCATACACAAAAAATCGATCGATACCTGTCTACAAGGGTCCAAAAATCAATATTCTATTATAATCTTTATGTCAGAAATTTTGCTCGGTACATGTAACATATATATAAAAAAAAAAAGAAAAGTTAAATAATTTTGGACCCCTGAATATTTGGTAACCTACCCTCTTCTATGGGAGGATAAATGTAAATTAAAGAGCAAATTCTAAAGATACAAGCACAATATTGTTGTACTCACTATTGTTGGCCATAAGATTTTCATGAAGCTTGTCCTTTTTATCTTCTAACACTTCCCCCAAATATGTTGCAACCTTGCGGGTTATCTGCTCGACGTACATATCAAGTTTTCCAAGGTCATCCGACAGACCAACTAGTTGATCCAGGGTTCCAACTTTTAGATCTGGGATGGGGAATTTGTAGTTGACCGATAAAGAATGTTGCCTGAAGGTCAAGTTGTTCACAGTGTCCCATGTCTGCTGACATGTTTCATCTCCAGGTGCGGATATTAACCAATAGTCTGGCATTTTGAATATCTCGTAGTGCATATACTACTTAATCCAGGCTGAAACATTGTTTTACATTGTACAAATTGACACTGAAGTTGACACTGAATTATACAAAACAAACTTGAGATTCACCATTGTTTTAATCTTAGCATTTTGTCAAGATGTAATTAATACTACAATTACGTGTAATTTATTTTAGCTTGTTAAATAACAATTATCACAATTCAAAATTGATTTATAAAAATAGAAGGCAGTTTTGTCAACAACCACCTGTTTCACCTTTGAACGATCTATGCTACCATCCGATATATGTACAGCAAGTCATAAAATGTATTGGCACTTGTATGTGCAAAATTTGAACTAAATCAGTGACCCTATGGTTTTGTACTCTCTTTGTAAATTAGTTTCTTTTGCTTTTCTCAGCATAGTAGAATGTTAGACAAAAATTTTTCTTTAGACTTAAATTCTTCGTTCAGGTGTTAACTAATCATTACAACACCTTATACCGAGTCTGAATAACAGCAAAGAGAAGAAAAGAATATCAAAACAAGTTGATTCTATTGTTTTTCATAGACTATGTTAGGTGTGCCAATAGTTTTGTGACGTCGAACGATGCACGGGATCGTTTCGTTTAATTTTTTTATAACTGTAAATGGTGTTATTATTGTTTTTTTCATAATACTGAAAGTTCATGGTCGAAATATTATATTTTTTAAATAAAAAGTGTTGAAAAACTCTTTTATTATTTCTTTAATCCTTTATATTCCTACTGCTTCTTGCGTGTGCCAACAATTTTGCGACTCACTGTGTAACTGTCATATAAATGATCTTAGGGGCATCGTTCATTGATTTCTTGGTCAGCCACGCACGAAGTAATCAATAGTCCGAAATTTTTTGGTTTCAAGTGTCTTTGAAGGATCCATAAACTCGAAAAAAGTCACATAAAAGAAGGGGGTGTGGCACAACTTATTTCCTCGACTACAGTATTATGTAATTAGGCGCGCTTTCCACGTGACATGTACTAAGCGCAAGAATGGCACGCTGTACTTGCATAGTGATCAATATAGGGAAGTGACAAGTATGCACGAAATTGTATATGAAAAGAGATGTCCTTGAATTGACGTTGACTATGCGAGAAAATTATCACGGAGTCAGGCTTATTGCCGAAACGACTTAATGGCGCCCACTAATAAACCATTGGAAAAATCGATAATACAATAGTTCCTTAAAATGCGTCACATATTAAGTTCGGAATTATATGGAAACCCAATAGTTAACCAATGCCACGAGTTGTCGTCGCAAACGTTTAAAAACATAAGTATTAAGAAACTTTGACAGGAACTTTCAACATCTTTTAATTATAAAATACGATTTATTGGTCCTTTTCCACTTGACAACAAATTTTGTACGTGTCTGTACGTTTTGTATAATAAACGAATGATTTCCACTTACCAGGTGTTTTGTATCGCGCCTCTTTTATAAAACACGACAAATGCTTGAATTTCTCGGGAAATTTAAAACATTCGCTGTTTCTAATCACTCGTCATCGAAACCATCAGAAACCATTGTGACCTCACGTGATGACAATTGTGTGCTGCTGCCTTACGACCCGCCCGGCAACTAAAACATAAACTGAAAGCCAGCATCATCAGCTAACACGGGACCGTCTGCAACGATCGGTACTATTGCCAATACTTGAAAACTTTCGTTCTCAATTTTCGACAGACACGTTAAACGAGTTACAAATTTCTGTTTTTACTAATAATTCGTTCTTTTTATACTGAAAACTTTTATCGTAACAACGACGCATATATTTATTCGATGTTTAACAAAATTATGCTCGTGCAGAAACGTTTCTAGTACAAACGGAAAGTTGGTAACATTGATACTCGTTTACTTGGATATTATAACTCATTGGTTCCCAATCTTTCAATCTTATTGACCTTTAACAAAATTAGATTTCATTCACCGATCCTTTTCTACATTGATGCAAAATATAAATGTGTACAATTGGCAACAAGTAATACAATATGGATTGATAATTTTATATAAAGTGAAAATAATTGTTTTGTTCAGTAATCTTTAAACGAATAGTCTAGTAATTTATCAACGCCCACATAAATCGATTCTCATCGAGGGTCGTTGACGACTAGTTGAGAACCTGTGCTATAATTCATAACAGCATTTGACATAAATCTTGTTAGAGTCCTACAAGGCATAATTGTTTCTCAATTTTGGTTTAAAGTTTAGATATCGATACATATACGTTATGGGTTGTGATGGCGGGACTATTCCTCGTAGAGATGAGCTTGTTAGAGTTAAAAAGAAACCAGAACAGGTAATTTTATAGCCATATTTTTGAGTATGACTTTGCATACAAACAGTAACATTTTTTTATAATACTACACTATCTAAGTTTTATACATGTACTTTGTTTATGAGAAAAACAAATTCAATTGTCACATACTTTATTAAGTTATACACTAATAAAATGTAATTAAATTTACAGCCAATTTATATTTTAATGTAATTATTTGTATAGAAAGATAAGGAGGCAGAGCTAGCATTTAAATGGAGACATTGCACAATAAAACAATTACCACTACAGCCACCAGTAGTTGGTTGCGCTTTGGGTCGTCTGTATAGCAAAGAATCTGTACTGGAAGGTCTTCTTGATCGAAGTACGCTCCCGGAATCAGCACAACATATCAAGAGCTTGAAAGATGTAAAAAATCTAAATTTAACAACAAACCCAGCATTTGACGGTAATAAAGCAGAAAAAGGAGACTGTTATGCAGATGGAGGCAAAAGCCCATACATTTGCCCGATTATTGGATTAGAGATGAATGGCAAATATAAATTTTGCTTTTTGTGGTCATGTGGTTGTGTGATGAGCGAACGTGCGCTTAAAGTAATAAAAAGTACAGTAAGTACATGTATAGAAATATAAAAGTATGAATAGATTAGAATAAAAATGTATACACGAGCGAAAGAGTTTAATGATCTCTATTTTTGCAATGTTTTCTAGATGTGTCATCAATGTCAACAATCCTTTACAGAGACAGATATTATTATTATAAATGCAGAGGGTGATGATCTTAAGAAAATGGAAGAAAATATGCCAATTCGCAAGGTTGCTCAGAAAAAATCAAAGAAACATAAACATAGCGAAGATATACAAACACAAGATGTTAAAGAAGATGTTAAACAAGATGAGGCACCAAAGAAGAAAATTAAAAAGGAGGAAAAAACTGCTACTTTCAAAAGTAATAGTAATAGAAGCGAAGCCGAAGATCCAGCATACAAGAAAGTTAAAGAGAACTACAGCGTTGCTAAAGATCCCAAAGCATCCGAAGTCTTTAAAAGTATTTTTACTACCCATAAATCTGCGGCGGAACAGGATAGGGCACACTGGATTACATACAATCCATTTTACAACTGAAATGTTATTAATTTCGATGTAAAAAATTTAAAAAACATACAATTAATGTTTTACACTTTAACGGCATTATGTACAGAAATAATTAAAACATACTGCAAATAATAAAATTTGTTCATCTCTCTAAATAAATAATTTTATACATAAAATGGTATAGTCTTATTGTTTTTATCATTTCTTTGATTGTTATAAATCAGGTAATCTATCTTACTCAATAGAAATTACTTCTAAATTAAAAGTATTGTATTCCTGCTTATTCAAATAAATTTTTGTAACAAAAAAAACTGAATAATATGATTACACTTATGCATAATTAAAACAATAATTATTATATATCACAAGTTAATAACAGTGGAAAAAACTTATATATTCCTCCATTAATATTAATATAATATAGTAATCCTCTCGTATATGCTTGTGCATTACAAGCAAATATATATTTTGTAAATTGAAAAATTAACGTGTTTGGTAAAATACATGTACAAACATATAAACTGCTATTAATGATAAATTCAAAACTATATCATTACAATCTGTTGGAAGTGCAAATTTATATTTATTTTCCTCATACTTCATTCACATTCTTTCGTATTTATTTCATAATGAACCTATATTTTGATTCAATTTTATTTACGCGATCAAATGAAGAAATAATATAGCGATTTTGCATTTTTGCTTATGTATATCAACAGAAATATGCACATGTATAGAATGAATTAGTGACACACAAAATTTATCAAAATAATTTATATAAATTTTAAACGTATGTTGAGTACTGTAAGTTTAAAGGCACGTAATATAGTTTGTTATTTTGTAAGCGTTTACCACAGATAATTAAATATTATCTTGCATTGGTTAAAGGTTTGTCAGATGTAAAGTCACATTTGAGGCACTTTGCGCACAGAAATTGTTTGAATAACTCTGCGTAATCTACCGACTGTTCTTTTTCTTCGAGAATGCCTTTTTGATATTAAGCAATTCCATTGATTTAATAAATAGAGGACAATAACTCCTACAATAATGATTCCCGCCACGTAACTCCACTTACTTGTAAATATTTCACTATTATTTTCGTCGGTTTGATCTAACTCATCAATATTATTCTGCTCTGCGTGATGTAGCGTAGGAATGTTTGCACCGCCGACTCGCCTTCTAAGCCACAGAGGACTGGCATCCTGTAAAGCTGGATTTACCGCGACTATTGTATCTCTTACGGATAGCAACTTTTGAGGTTTGTAAAGATTTCTGAAACACGATTAAATTTATGGTTATTAACTAATAAATTAAATAAAAAATTTATTGAAATTTACAGCTACTTACATTGGGACAGATTCATTCAAAGGTCTTGGAATAGCAAGAGTAATAGTAGGGCAAGATGGAAGTGGTCGAATGTGGCCAGTATTGGTATTTTCAGGTAATAATACTTTACTATGACGCCTTAAATGACTACCTTCCATACGTTGTGGTAATTCACTATTATCTAAAATATGAAGCTTCTCGAGAACTTTTGCTTTAGTCTGACTCTCGTCCGTAAATACGGTTGCAACATGACCTGTTGTCGTGTACTCCAGTATAGCATCGAGCATCCAAAAACAAGCTAAAATTAGTATAATGTTAATAAATTGTATATTCAGTAAATTGGTATTAATTTTAAAGCGTACGTTTTTGTAAATGGCTATCGTCGATGCAGTTCGAATCCCCATATACTACAATTCTGCCTGGTGCAATATTTATTTGATCTTTAAGATTATGTTTTTCCAAGTTTTCTTTATCCGTTACTGCATTGTTGTCGAGATTATCGTTATACATTTTTTTAATACTCTTATAGCCACTTGTTTGAAAAAGTCCCAGAATTGGCATAGACATTGTAGATCTCGATTCAGATTCGAGTAAAAGCTCTTGTCCTTGATCATATAATTCCACATAAAGAATAATTCCATCTTTCGGGAACCTTCATTAATAGAAAAATATATATTTCTCACATAAGAAACTATCTGTTAGTTCTGAAAACTCATAGTGTAGTGTGTTTTTTTTTTTTTTATAAATAATTAAAACGATTTTGTTTTTAATAACGTCATCATACCGCGTGATCGTGGTACCAGAAGCAAAAGTTACAGGTGGATGCTGACCAAGAGTAAATTGGCCATTTCGTACTTGATCTCCAAACGCTATCCCCCAGTTAGGATACAGAAGATCGTTTAAGGCTGGTATGTTTGCTCCCCCTGTGTCTGGAATCCACCACTGTCGAGTATTTTCATCATAAAACTTTACTTTCCTCATAACAGTAACATTATACCAATCTGCAAATACAATTACAGAGAGACCTTCCTCTTCTACGTCTCGTTTTAATTTAGCGACCTGAGATAAAGTTACCGTTATTATTCCGTGACCAGTGTAATAAAAGTTATATTACCTCTTCGGGAAAATATTCCTCTTCCGTGTCCACAATAAGCAGAGTACCATAGTTTCTGGCATTGAAACAGGTGAACGGCGAACCGAGTACTTCTAAATAATAACCAGCATTACGTAAATGCTGATACATATCTTTGAAGTTAGTGTGGATATGGTCTCCGTTCCAATCGAGGGGATCATTTTTTGCACGTAAATCATCTCTAGGGAAATATCCCGGAGGATAGCGTAAATTATGATACTGATCCCATAGAATGCGTTTGCTATTAAACAAACATCATTAGTTATAATTGTATCGTTAATTTTCGTAGTGACATTAAGAAAATCTTTTATTTTTTATACTTACTGACGGGGCGGCGTGGGAATAACCTTTGCCTTTAACGGTAGTTCGATTTTAGATTGTCTTGGTTTTTCTTCTCCATCGCTTGGTGGTGATTCAATTGTAACAGCTATATATCCTATGTACAAAGTTACACTTTACGAACAGAGGTTTTTACAGCAGAAATTTGTACGATATGCGATATGTAATATATAATATATTTGTAACCTTGTGCTATGCCTTGCCAGTCACGAGCAGAGGACGGAACTGTTATTGCAACTGCCAACCATCCAGACCATGGCCAGAGAACATCGCTATGAGTTACCGATACATCGATTCGTTCACCATTTCCATTACCGGTATAAGGATGCCATAAAAGATTCGCTACATGTCCAGATACTCCCAAACCATTTATTATAGTTATATTTACAATTGTAGGCATACCAGTATGATACACAGCTTGTGTACAGTATGGCCACATATACTGGCATTCAGTTAGGTCTATATAGCTGATAGTATACCACATATTATGCATCGTTGTAAACAGTATAAAATTAATACACAGTCGAATATTTTATGATATAATGCGAACAAGTAATTACCTCGGACTCAGTGTAGCAATCGGTGTATATGAACGAAGAAAATGAAATGCTCGTAACAAGTCTAATTTTCCCGCCCCTTGTTCAAACATTCCAACTCCGGGTAAGCGACGCGCCGAACCAAGTAACGCTTGTTTCATGCTTGCTGGAGTTACCTTATATTATACACAACTTCTAAATTAAATTTACATTTGATAATATGATTTAAATGTAATTATAAATATTTCAGTCATAATTACTCGTTGTTTAACTGTTTGAGATCCATCTGTTTGTATAAAGCCGCTGGCTAAAAGTGCTACAGCTCCAGCAACAACAGGACTAGCAACAGAAGTTCCAGACAATGTTCTGCAACCTGTTTGCAATGCTGATCCTCGTACACCTGATCCATAGGTAACCAAATCGGGTTTCACTCTCCCATATCCAGATGGCAACTCCCATGTTGTCATACCTCTCGATGAAAATTTTGCTATTTGATCCTCCCAATTAATTCCACCTACTCCAATGACATCCATTTGATCCGCAGGGTTATTTAAAGTACTATATTAAATAAAATTAAGTTCATTTATGAAGCACAATTTTTAATTTTGAAATGAATCAGAATAAATTTTTAATTCCGTACCCATACAAAGGTCCGTCGTTACCAATTGCGGAGATCATAATCACACCGTTCGCCGTTAGTTCCCATACTTTATCAACGAATGGATGATCCATAAAATCCGGCCCTCCAATACTAAGATTTAGTACTGTAACTTTTGTAAGAATAGCATAATTGAATGCATCTAAGAACCATGAAGTGTACGATACCTACAAAAAGACTTTTAAAAGTTTTGGGTTCAAGTAGAAAATACGATAATAAAGATACCTGAGTATTAGTGAAAACACGAAAAATATGAAGTTCAGCATCTGGTGCAAAACCAAGACAATCTATACAAGATGATGCAATAACTCCAGCTACAAACGTTCCATGACCCAATCCGTCTTCTAATGTCTTTTCGTTTGTCCAATTCGAACGTTCTTTAATTTTTTTAAAATGTGGGTGACTAGCTGCTAGCCCGGTATCAAATATTGCTACCTAACAATAATCATTATGCATACAACAAATACATCTTGACTTTTTCTTGACAAAACTGTCTAAAACCTATATTATTTACCTTAACACCATTTCCAGTAACACCCATTCCCCACAAAGCATCTGCTTGAAGTATGCTTGTTATTTGCCTTGGTATGGCTCTTAATAATCTACGGGATGTATGACGATTGGTCGACTGCCAAAATTGGTTGTTCTAAAATTTGTATTATCTTTCAGCATGATTCATGACTCTTACAATGAATATCTACTTTATTTTCAAGAACGTAGGAACTCACATAGTTGTTAATTTTTCTTTTAAAATTTTTATATTCTGGAAAATCAGCATCTTCCGATGCATTGACAAATTTCAGACTCCTCTGTACAAGTCTTTGAGGGGTTACTCTCCTGATAAGAGGATGGTCGGTTAAAGCATCCAGGCCATTATGTTTATCCGTTTCTTCCAACAGAACAACGTCAAAGTCGCTAGGAAAATTGCTGGCCAGATTATCACGAAATAAAATCTTCCAGTTACGAATGCCAGATGAATTCAATGCAGCCCTTATATAATTTTCACGTGTGCACGGTTTATAATAACCCTTGAATGCAACAATATATTCGTTCTCAATGATTCTGCTGGCAAAGTGAACTTTTACTTGTTCCGGACCATTGCCATGACACGATAATTTGGTAGTTTTGGAAGATTCAAAGTTTATAAACTTGTTGCTATCGACTGAACAATTTACTTGATTGCGTGACAATTTAATCCCAATACCAAGCACTAACAATAAAGAGACATATAGCCAGCATGTATGTGGCTTCATGCTATTAATATCAGCTGAAAAACATAAACAAGAAGTTGTATTACCAAAGAATCATTTATTAACTTTTACATTCTTTCAATGTTGTTATTGATTATTAATGATAAAAACTAGTTTATAGTTAATTTCGATTATGTAAATGTAATTGTATTGCATTTTGTAGTTGTAGTTTGTTAAACTTACATGTAGTAGAAATACATAATTTATTAAACAGTGTTTTTCTCGATCATGCTTCTTTTGATGGTCTGGATAATATAGAAACTAATGTAATATATGTTTATTTGGTTAATTTTTAAGATATTCAAAAACGGCCTATAGGCGTCTTTTTATTGTCAAAATTTTGTTTTGATGTCATAACCTCAACGTTTCCAAAATAAAGATTTGCTTCGATTGAAAAATCGAAGTGTTCGAAACATGCATGTTTGTTTAATATTTCCACGTTCCTTACTTCTTTGTAGTATAATCGATGTATTTTATTGCGAATAAATTGCACCTACGAACAATGAACAAACAAATCATAATGCACTGTATTATCGTACTGTTTACAGAATTTCACATTGCACAGTGCTGATGTTAGTAACAGAAATTGTATTCTTATTGCTTGTTCGTCGCCAAAAGAATTAAATAATACGTAAATTGTGTTTTACGTATACGAGAAATACTATTTTGTAAAAAGTATTGTTTGTTCACCGAAGAAATTTCATGTAAATTACTTCATACGAAACTGAACGAAGGTAAATAATTTATGCAATAACTTAACCTCTTATAGGTATAAATTTATATTCATAAATACATATGTTATAACGTGAGTACATAGATTTTAACGTATACAGATTGTTTATGTGAAATATTAGTTATATTACAATTTGTAATACGAAGTTCGGAAGCACATGTAATGCATATGCTGTTTGATTTTTATATGCACGCGACAGTTGATTGTCAAAAGTGTTTAATTACCGCGGAACTTATAAGAAACATCTATTACGTGATTTTTAGGTTTTGATGAGACTTTACAGGTTTATAGAATGGCCAAAAATAAAATACACGTGTTATTTTTTCTTAGCAGTAATAAACCAAGTTTAGGGGGTAAAACTACCCTCCAAACTTGTCTTCTGATACTTTTTCTTTCCCCTTGTTGATATTTTATTTGTATTGCATGAATATTTGCATTACAATATTTGAAACACTTGTATCCACGAGATTATTTTTAGTTGAACACAATTATTTTAAATATATTATTTAATGAGATTCATATTATGTGCAGAAAGTGAATAATTTCATAATGGCATCTAGTATGGATGAAGAGACACTGATTGAAATTAATTTATCATCGTCAACTTGCAAAGACAATATGGCACTCGATGAAACCAGCACAATAGCATCAGTGATCATAGAAGAGCTGGATGAAAGTGCTCTTAGTAACATGAACGTAGATATGGCAGAATTTGTTGAAGCAAATGCTTTAGAGATCAAAGATATAACACAAGATATTATACCAGAAACATATTCTGAACAAAATAGTTCTGTCATGGATGTTACTATAGGCGTAGAAGATCAGGATATATTATTAACTGCAGACGAAGAAGACAAATTAACAAAACAGTTCTTAAACGGTGAATTAACATTCTCCGAATATTCTTTGCAAATGGATCAAGGTGTAGACGTAGAGACTTTAGAAACTGACTACCCTACTAGGTAGTACACCAGTAAATAATTCTTATACGTAATGCGAAACACCTGGCAACATATTCTTCTATTTTTAGAAATGATAATGAGAACGAAGAAATAGAAACAAACATATCTGTTTATCGTAAAGCACCAAGACGAAATAAACGAAAAAAAAGGACACTTCCTCCGGTTCTGCAAGGTCTCATGGGTGAAGCAAATTTGAGATTTGCCAGAGGAGATACAGAATTGGCTGCTCAAATATGTATGGAAATAATTAGGCAAGTGGCTTTTCCAAAATTAAGATGTACACAGCAGTGTTTGTAGATTGTAAGACTTACAAAAGAAAGAATTGTCAACAGTCTGGATAAAATAAAATTATACAAATATTGTGACTTTTCTTTAGACAAGTACCGAGCGCTCCAGAACCATTTCACACATTGGCAATGATATATGAGACAGATCAACCAGAAAAATCGTTACAGTTTGCTTTAATAGCAGCGCATCTCAGTCCTAGAGATTCCGATCAATGGACACGATTGGCGAATATGTCATTGGAGAAAGGAGACATTAAACAAGCTATTACATGTTATAATAAAGCAATTCAAGCAAACCCAAAAGATATAAACTTATACGAAACGCGAGCACGACTTCTAGAACGAAACGGAGATAAGAAAGCTTATTTAAGAGGATTTTCAAAGTTGGTTCATCAGTTGGAACCTGAAGATGGTAATAACATAATTAAATATGCCAAGATGTTGGCTAAACGATACATGGAGGAGAATAACAATGAACAAGCATTAGATGCGATGGAAAATATTTTTTCAAAGTGTCCCTCTTTCATTACTTTGGAAGAAGTTAATATCATGACTGAAATATTAATAGCACTGAAAAGATTCAAAAGATGTTTAAATATTTTAACGAAATATACGACAATCTGGGTCAAATATAAAAATGCCAATGATATACAGAAAGAAGAATCAGAAGATAAGGATTTAGGCGAAATAGAAGCCTGTGGAATACCGGACGATGTTGTTGTCGATTTAAAAGCAAAATTTCTTATAACTCTTATTGAGTTAGATCAAATGAGACTGGCTGAAAATCTTCTCCCTAAATTTTATTTGAACGAAAATCCAGAAATTTCTGGAGATCTTTTCTTAGATATTGCGGAAACTCTGATGGGAAAGAAAGAATTCGAACATGCTTTAGCGTTATTAGATCCATTAGTAAATAGTAATAATTATAGTTTGGCTGCAGTGTGGTTACGGCACGCGGAATGTTGGGTTGGCTGTAAAGATTTAAGAAAAGCAATAAAATCTTACGAAGTTGTTACGAAATTATCATTTCAGCATTTAGGCGCAAGAACAGCTCTGGCCAAACTTTATCAACTAAAGGGTCAGTACAACAAAGCGATAGAAGTTCTTGATCAAGATCCCGAATCGGATACTTTAGATCCTGAAGTGGTTTACCGAAGAACGTTGCTTCTTTTTAAAGTGAAGAGATACGATGAGTATTTTCGATCTGGTATGTTACTCTTCTCCAGACACTGTGTTCATTTAAGAAGCAAAGTCGAGCTAAATGCATTGACTAGAGCATACGGAACACGACAGCGAATAGACTCATTGAAACTTCATAGACTGTCGCGCGGAGAGAAATTTGAGGAAGAAAATGCGCCAATCTTTCTCAATACCACGGAATTAAGCGAAAAGAACGAATACTTCTTGCTCGTGGAAATGTGTAAATTAGCTTGCAAACTAAAGAGATATGGTTTACTGCAGAGAATATGTTTGAGTGCTTTAACATCAAAGAGATTTGAAAAGAGAAACACTCAGATTATGTTTTTATGCTTGCTGTCCTGTATTTATAATAACGATTCCTATCATGGTTATAACATTGTGCGGCAATTGATACGCGTCTGTCACAGGCCAAACACTTGGAATTTGTTAAACATTATTATACAAGACGCTCAAGATTGTAGACACAATAGGTTCATTATGCGTCTTCTTGGAAGAGAAGATGTATTTTCTCACTTAAATATATTGCATGCAAATAACTGCCTTGTTTCGGGAACATATAAATATGCCCTCAACGATTATATCTCTCTTTTTAAAGTCGCACCTAATGCATTATTGGCATTACTTATCGGTATAACATTATTACAAATGGCGTGCCAAAAATTTTCTGTTAACAAAAATCAACTTGTAATTCAAGGTAATTACGTATATACGATATATGTTACTTTATTTAAAGGATATTTTTTTTCGAATCAAAAATAGGTAATATTTTTCCGAATAATTGTTTAAGATATTCCGAATATTTTCTATATCTTGTATCTTATTTTGTTTTAGCTATTGCTTTTTTGAAGAAATATTGTCAATTACGGGGCGAAGATGGTAAACAGGAAACGTATTACAATATGGGCCGTGCGTTCCATCAAATTGGATTATTACCAGCAGCTGTACATTTTTACAAATTAGTGCTTAACGAAGATCCTGGAGAAATAGTAAAAGAGAACTCGCATCTTTTAGATTTGAAACAAGAAGCTGCTTTTAATTTGCATCTTATTTACTTAGATTCAGAAAATTTCTTGTTGGCAAGAATGTACCTTGAAAAGTACATTACGGTTTAGATTAAGAATGTTAATTTACCGATTTCAAATGTAAGATAAATCATAATTTTGTAAATAAACTTGTGAATATTTGTATATAAATTGGAGCATTTTTATGACTGAACCTTCTAGTCTTAAATGTTACATCTAATTTATATTTGTTATCATGAACAATGTCGTTGAACGATTAATAATTATTACATGTTCTGTAGATAGGCGAGTGAAATGAGCGTGACATTAGCTGCCAAAATCGAATTTGTGAAATTATGTAATGTCTTGGAAGAAATCAAGAAAGCACGTGTTGCTAAGAGAACCGAGATTTTGGAGAAGTTCATCCAGCAGTGTCGTCTTGCTGGCCTCAAACATAAAACGGAATGTCCAGATGCGGTATAGTTATATACTCATTAATTAAATTTTGTTAACAACGAATAATTCGATTTCTCAAAATAAATAATTTACCACCCATAATAATTAAGAATTTATATCATTAGGATGTTTCACTATTCTCTATAATGAGATTACTTTTACCGAGCCGTGAACGAGAACGTGGAGCGCACAATTTAAAAGAAAAATCCCTTGCTAATCTTTATGTTCGCGTATTTTGTTTGGGTAAAGGTAGCAAGGATGCAAATAATCTTGTACAATACAAGTGAGATTATTATTGGATATTTTTTTCTACTTAGCATTAATATTGTATTATCATTGTCTATGTTAAAATAACGATAATATTGTTTTAGAACTCCAACAACAAAAAAGAGTACAGGATCCGACTTTGCGGAGAAAGCTTATTGGATTCTACGAAATCGGTTACCACGCGAGAGTTCTGGTTTCACGATAGAACGAATCAATTTATTCCTTGACAATATATCATCGAAAAACGACAATATTCGGCAAAAGGATGAAACGTTTAAAGTTTTGTTGGGGAAGACAAATGCATTGGAGTTTAAATGGATAACGCGAATAATACTTAAAGATTTGAAACTCGGTATCGGAATGAAGAGGATATTACAAGGTTTCTTCTTTACATCAACGTTGATCTATTACTTTGAATGCATGGAAAACAATAACAATTTTATTTTTCAGTTTTTCATCCAGATGCAAATGCACTGTCTGATGTGTCAACAGATTTACGTCAGATCTGCGAAACATTATCCGATCCCCAGTTGAGATACCACCATGATATTCAAATTTTCTCTCATTTTAAACCCATGTTGTTAGAAAGATGTAGGATTGAAGATACAAAGACACTTTTCAGTAAATGTGAACAGTATTTTGTACAAACGAAATATGATGGTGAACGATCTCAGATGCATATGAAAGATGGGAAATATAAATACTTTACAAGACAAGGATACGATATTACAAAGAACTACGGTTATGGGGAAACTAGTTCATCAGGTATAGTTTAAATATACTGTAAATAAACTTAAACTCATGTTTCTATTACAAAAAAATTTTACTTCAGGTTTTATGAGCAGCGTATTTCATAGACTTTTGAAACCACAATGTAAATCAATAATTTTGGATGGTGAATTAATGGGTTGGCACAAGCAGAAGAAACTATTGGGTTCAAAAGGGATGAATTTTGACGTTAAAAAGCTTTCAGAAAATAGTCACCATCAGCCATGTTTTATCGCATTAGATATTATTCTATATAATGATGTTTTACTTATTAATGAACTTTACGAAAAAAGACTAAAAATATTAGAAGATGCATTTAAAGAAGAAGAGGGCTGTTTAATGTTGTGCAAGTCCATTAAAATTTCTCAGAGGGAAGAATTATGCAGAGTATTCAATGAAAGTATACAAAATAAGGAAGAAGGAATTGTACTAAAAAAATATGACATGAAATATAAACCCAACGTACGAGATGGCAGTAATTGTTATAAAATAAAAGCTGAGGTAATACTCTCTTTTTAAAAGTATTTATTTATATTATCAACTTTTATTTTATTCGAACAATAACATTGCAGTATTCGGATGATCTAGTGCAAGATGTAGATCTGATTATTCTCGGCGGTTATTATGGCGGAGGAAAATTTATGGGTTTAATGAAAAGTTTTCTGATGGCGGTAGCTTCCCCGTCAAATGTTCCAGGAGAGAATCCCTCAAAATTTTTATCCGTTGTATCAGTCAGCAATGGCTTATCTATGGAAACGTTGAAAGAACTTTGGAAAAGATTCGAAGGTAAATGGCAGAACGAATGTCCTGAAAATGTGTCTCCTCCTAGGGTAAGTATTTGTAAAATATACATATAGGATGAGGATAAAATATCGAATATCCTATTGTATAATGTTATTAATATCTTTTAGCTAGATCCACCGAACAAGTGGATTCGTCCTGAAGAATCTATTATTTTGACAATACGAGCAACAGAGATGACACAAAGTAAGGATTATCCAACAGGCTATAGCTTACGATTCCCAAGAGTGATGGATGTTAGAACTGATAAACCATGGTATAGCGTTTGCACCACAACGGAACTGTTATCGCTAATTAAAGTGTGTGCAATTAAATGAATAAATTTCAATCACTTCCTATATATTATAATCTTCATACGTGTAAATAGCGTATTTTATTGTTATACAGGATTCGAGGCCGATTCAAAAACTAACAAAGCGAGATGTAGATTGCAATGATACTGAAGCTCCCAAAAGCAAAGTACGTAGGACGAAACAATGCTCGTCATTGTTTGAAGAGAAGTCATCGAAATCTAATATTCTTAACGATTCGCCGATTTATCTCACACGACTTTTTGACGGTAAAGAAATATGTGTGATAAATGGAGACAATGAGTTGTCCAAAACAGACATTGAAGAAATTCTTTTGCAACATAGAGCGAAAGTGGTTAAAAATCCATTGAAAGAAAACTATTGTGTGATCGTTGGTAACGTTAAACCGGTACAAATATAAACTATGTTCTTACATCACGTTACCAACGAACCTTGAGTAATCTATACATGTAACTAAATTTTCTAGGCAAGAGCAAAGAATATTGTAGAAAGTAAAGAGTACGACGTAGTATCGTTGGATTGGTTCAAACGAGTTACCAAAGAAGAAAATTGGTCGTCGTTACAAGATTTTCTACCATGGGACTTGATATGCAGTCGTGAATCAACAGAACGTCGACTAGCACAATATTACGATGAATATTACGACAATTTTACGGTGGATGCGGACGAAGAGAGTTTGGCACGTTCGTTCAAAAAAGTTGAAGAAACGGTAGTACGTGTTATCCATTACACATATTGAAAAATGTAATTTCTAATTAAAAATTTTGCATAAAATTAATTTCAGTTAAATGCCATCGGGTTGGATCATCTACAAATGAAAGAAATGGATAAAGAATTATTTGACAACGGAATATCACCATATTCTATATTTCGGGGCATGGTGGGATATTTTGATAATCAGTCGGATCAGTCCAAGTTTGAATTTAGTTTTATGGCAGGGATAATTAAGGACACTATCGACAATTTTGTAACACACGTGTTCATTGATAGAAATTCCACGAGTTCCAAACTCAAAAGTCTAATCGACGAACTACAAATACCGATAATAATTGTTAAAAGCGAATGGATCGGTAAATGTTTCGGGCAGAATCAACTTATTTCGAACGAAGAATATCTTATTAATTTGTAAAATAAATTCAAGATATTTCTTCCTTTATCGAGTAAACGATTCACTGTATATCGGAGATAATTATTCCAAGTGAATTTATTATGTACACAATATGTTACATAGTATACTATATTTGTGTACGAATTTATTTATAAATAATTTTATGAATCAAACTGTGGGCCAATTTATTCGTTGGCGTCAACAGGGATGAATAACAATGAACGTATAATTTTGGAATCGACTCGTTTCCAAAGGAAAGTTGCCGTGTAAGTGTTACGCTAAGTCTATTTGTAACATAGACACCGAAAATACATAGATTCATTTTGGCTCATATTTTCGTTACGTGCTAAGAAACTGGGTACTAGGCGGAGTGACAGTTGGACAGTTCGCTCATTTAACATCCCGTTTCGAAATATTTCTTCTCGGTTCAAGTCAGCACCCTTGCTAGTCTTGTTTTATTTCATCGGAATGCGTGCAAAATACGAGGCGGCGCGAGGGACGCAGCTGCGACGTTTCCTTTACAAAGCCTGCCATTCACAGAGATTCTCAAGTAGATTAAGACGAGAGAACTTTAGGGAAAAAGACTTTACAAACACGGATACCGAAGGCGCCAACCGTTTTTCTCGAGATATCAATTCAAAACGAGAGGATTCTCAGTTTCCTTGTAAATCTCATTCCTCGACTTAATTAAATTAAAATCTCAAAAGGTGAGCCGATTTTTAAGTGAAATGAAATTAATAAATACTTTATTGGTTCTTTAAAAAATTCTGCAAAAAAGAAAAGAGAAGACAAAGTAAAACAATACATTAAGAAAATACACCGTTATCAAACAGAAAACATCGTCTATCAAGCTAAAAGTTTCTTCGTTCAGAAGTTTTTCGGAGATGTATACAACGGATCGAAGAAGGGAAAATCGGTGGTTTCTCTTTCGTCGGCAAAATTGTAACTGAAATTTTTGGGGCGAAGATGTATACCGTGGCATCGCGTGATGTATGCATAGTGTTAACCGTCGCGGATATCTCGTTAGCGTAAAGCAAGGTTCCGTCTACCAGGTCGGAATATAATATATGAATATGACTGACGTTCGTGTCCGCTGAAGATTCTACTTATAGACTCTTCACCTACGGACACGACGCGTATTAATCGAGTTTCAGATTTTCCAAGCGCGTCCAACGGGACGCGTCACTCCCGCGCCAACGACGCGTCCAATTTATTCACGGAGTTTCAGTGCTAACTCGGTACCTGCCAATTACGCGTTGTACTCGTTACTGTTTGTTGCTTACTCGTTCATCGTTAACGCGATGAATTTGCGGTTCGAGCATTCGCGTCTGGACTTTTCGTGTTCAGTCAGCCGAAAGAATCGTTGGAGATGCGACTGTTGCATAACGAACGTTCGAATTTGTCCCGCTCCGTCCATTTTGTTGAGCGATAGCGCGGCGCGCAGTGGGTTATTGCCCCGAAAATCCTTAAAATGCCCTAACTTTGCTAAAATTCATCTAAATGCAACGAAAAAAAAAGAAATCATTTTAAACTGCCTAGCCAGAGAATCATTCTATACATACATTGAGTGGTAGTGGTAGATGACCACTTAGAGGGTGCCGAATATCTGATGGTGGGGGAACTAGCGCGCTGGCGTAGAGTTAAAAAATAAATTCCCCATCCCTGTATTAGATATTTAAACGTGTAGCGTTTCGCAATATGTACATCGTTTACGAAACTACTCATCCTTTTCTTCCTTCGATCGTTCCAGCTGTTTCCTAGTACGCGTGCTTCATGTCCCACGTAACGTGATGCTCGTCCATGTATATGGTCTTCTTTCTCTCTTGTTCACGAAATCTTGGCCTCGCCCACAGTCTTTGATTCTTTCTCAAATCCCTGATGATACCTGTTTCTTTATCAAATTTGTATAACTTAATCAACAAAATAAACAGGACTTATAAAATAGGTTATATTAAGAGTGTCTCTAATCAAGATCGTTCTAATCAGTCTAATTGAAACATTAGTATTATCGCGTCGCAGTTAAAGATCATGTAAACGTACTCATAGTCTGATCGATGTTGCATCTTCCAAAGTCATAGCCCTCCTTATCGGTTGACAGCGAGGTCGAAGCGCGCGAAGAAGACGAGATCGGTTCTTGTTTATGATAGACAGAGTCCCGCGACAGCGCTGTCCACGAATGGCATCGTTTGGACGACGATAGGCTCGACGAAGACGAAAACAACGACGAACGATCAATTCTGTATTTACCTTGCTTGTGTCGATCTTTGAAAGTCATCGCGAACCGCGATGTTTTGTACGGTGGACACCGACAAACGACTCTACTGTCACGGACCGAACTCTTTGTGTACTGCGTGGACGTCGTCGAAGAACTGCAACCTGAAAGCGTAGAGTTCTCAAAGTTTTCTAGATCTCTTGGTCCGTTTGATCTTTTGTTCCTGAATAGGACCATAGTTGGTTTCTCTTTGCATTGCGGGAACTGTTGTCTGTACTTCGCGCCGCAAGTCTCGCGAGCCAAAATGAGTTTACGATCTAGCAGAGCATCGATTTTTTTCTTCAATTTTACGTTATCCAACGTATAATTGTTCTTCTGCCACTGGAAGTTTCCGGGAAGCATTTTGTTTTGCGCCTGCGCGGCACAAGGATGAAATTTTAACGGAAATTCTTTGTTGGCGGCGTTCCATTGCGGACCGTTACGATTACGAATCCTAAACAGATAGGATGCGAAGAATTAAAAAGAGTTAAAAATTTAAATATTAAAAATTGACGTTTTATGGACGACGTAAACTAACTTTGTGTCGCGGGAGCAATTTTTACATTCGAACTTCTTTTTATAATTCATCGCACTCTTTTGCCAAGTAACAGGAAGCGCGGAACCCGTTTCGACCTCGCGACGAATACATCTTTTCTGCAACCTTGAGTTCGATCGATGTTTGTTCACAAAACATTTTGAATTGTATTTTTCTTTTTGCTTTGCAGTACAGACTCGTGCGTCGTCTGAAAAATCTTTTAAGATATCATTATTAATGTCAGACTCTTGATGGGATTTTGTCGCGATATTTCGAATAGCGTTTATGCAATCTATCGACAGTTTCTTCTTAACGGCGGATACACATTTTTTCCTCAATTCGCGATACAAAATCGAATCTATGCAATTATGTGTAATAATCGTTTCGCTGAAACTGGTGTCACTTTGCGATTGTTTCATGATTCCTCTTGAAGGGCATTTACATACATCCGAATTAATATTCTCGATCAGTTCCTCGTCCGAAAGTATCTCGGTAATTTTACATAAACTATTTTTTCTTTGCGTTTCGGATGCTTTCCGACGAATACGTTTTGATGAATATTGTTCATTGTCGACGTCTTTAACAATTTGTGACTCTAGACTACTCCGAGAAACCTCGTTAAATTTCTTATCATAACATTTACTTTCTTCGCATTTGGTGTTGGAGCACAGGGGAGACGATCGAGACACGTTGTAATCAAGCGAAATACATGAATAATCAATTGATATTTTATGTTTAGGATCTGCTTCGTTGGCGCATAATTCTGAACATATTTCTTCTTCTGAATTTACTTCTACTTCGGCAGATTTTACATTTGCGTCTACCACGTCACAAGTACATTCGTTTACGATATCTTCTTCATGCTTTTCCAACATGTTTACTTCTTCTGGTTTAATTACGATTTCTTCCCCTATTTTCTTATCATTATTAGTAACGTCAGCAGTATTAATATTATCATCGTAGCTATTTTGGTTGCATATTTTCCAACGATCGGAAACGGTATCATGGGTAATGCGTAGGCGTGCGCAAGATTGTTTGCTTCTTCTTCTTTTCATCAGTTTTTCAGCAGACACGATCCCACAGCAATGGCGGTAAAGACAGTGTCTACCCGTTCGTTGTCTTCTTACGCTCGTCGATGATTTTGTAACCTAATTTCGTAACTTTAATGTGAATACATTCGATACAGGTTTTTCATAATTATTTACCTTTTTCTCCCGATTAAGCAATGTTACACAGTACATACAATTTGTAGACGATATATCTGCAATCAAAGTAACCACGGAATCACCGATCCGTCGTGCAATATGGCTTGTCCATGATGGTAAGACTTACAGCGATTCGCTGGAGAAGTCGAAATTACCATTGTCATTTTGAGGAAGGCCTCGCCCCAGCGCAAGTGCAGTCTTCGAGATGTTCACTGGGTCGTTCTCCTGAATCCATTCCGTTATCTTTCGGTACCCTAAAAATCATTTTTATGTACTTGACGTTTCTCACATGTATCGACAATATTCAGGGAGTCGTATAGTTTGTAATCTCTGCACTTACATGCCCGCACGTTTTCTGCAGCCGCAAGCATAAACCTTGGTCTGCATTCTGTAAAAAAAAAATTTGCATTTATTAAATATAAATCTGTCCTTATAAAAATTTGACAATAGATAACAAATAACTTACCCGTGTTCGCATTCGCATCTGTCTGGTCGTCTGTGGAGCAGGAATTGGTACTAAATATTAGAACTTTTTGATTATATCATGCGCATGATTTTGCTGGCCATACGATACGCGATATTCTTTAGGACTTGGTCACGACCGTCTTTGAACGTACGAAGAACGCGAAGAAAACTATTCTTCCATGAATAAATGATTCAAAAACGGATCTTTTGAGCAACGTTTCCCAAACTTGTTCAGGTGAAAAATAATTACGTTCTTTCGTTACTGTTTGGGAAACGTTTTGGAAACATCTCGCACGTATGACCAACGTGACCCACTTTTCTCTGCCGGAACGTATGAATTCTCTCATTCTTGCGTTACAGAGGCAACTGTACTCCCTATAATATGCATAAATATTTTTATCGTCGATCCATTCGGTTTGCATCGATCCAAGTTTAACAATACTCACTTCTCTTTTAAGAAAATCACGTAGAAGAAAAGCATCCCTGTGAAGCCCGCGATAAACTTTCCCAAGTACCAAGCAAAGTTACTTGTACAGTGGGGCATCGCAGCGCATTTAATCACTGGTTGTTCACCAGCCTTACAATTGCATCAGAAACGCGAAAATATTAATACCAGATACTATAAGATTAAAAATAAAAATGTCCCTCAACTTATTTATTTTCTTTGTATTATTACCTTGGACGGATAAAATATCTATTAACCGAAGAAGACTGCATTACATTATACAGCACCCCGTGAAGATATTGTCACAAATTTCTCGGGGGTTAGTTTCGACATACGTCGTCGTCTGATATTTCGCACCGTTTGATTTATCGTTTGAATTTCGTGTTACATAACATGGTTGCAACTTCTAGGCTCCCCGTTTCTCTTCACCGGTTCGCATTTCAATTTTAACGCGAAAGCTTCTCGGGGACTGTAAAAATAAATTTTATTAATTTTTTCGGTATGCCACGATCACAGGGCAATGCGAATAGATTTTTCCTCGGTCGAAGAACAAATGCAAAGTGGCACCGATTTGCAAATGTCGGATCGTCGAGAACGTCGCCTACTTCTGATACTCGACATCGATCATTTCTCACTCGAAAACGTATCTAGCTTTTTGCAAATAATTAAACGCCTTTTAATCGCTAAACGTGTAGTTTTATTTTTATTCGTCCTGGCTGAATTATCTGCAAGTTGAAAATAAATATCGTTACTGTTAAGTAATATAGTAATTATAACGAAAACGATACATTTTTCAAGGGTGACAGCCCTTTGCCGCTACGAAACGGTCTTCTTTTAAGAGATGACAGCATCCTTTGGACATTTTTTTCCTAGACGACGAAAGAAGGAATGATCGGTGAAGTTTAAATTTACATCGGTCTGCAGGCACGCGTGAAACCCACCGAGGAATTCGCCCTAATGAGCGTGGAACGAAGGGGTGTCATCTCGGACGTTTCTTCTCCCCGTTTCCCGATCGACACGGACAGCTTTGCTTCTCGAGGGGTGTTGTCAGTGCAGCAAATATGTTGACAGGTCATTCAACATCTTTCCGCCGCCTGGCAGCCGCGGTTCCGCTGAAGATGCGTGACCGGAGCTATGTTGCACCTCGGAATATCCATAGCTAAGATTGGCCCCCTTTTCTCTCCGGACTCTCCCGTAAAAACGCTCCGAACAAAGAATTCTAATTTCGTGGATCATCAACTCTTTGCACTCCTACGTCGAGCGTGATTCGACATCAATTTTTATCTCAGGAGCTTTTTCAAGTCCAAACCAAAGAGATATCGTACACTTGAAAGTTACAAAATGCAACAACAGATTGAATCAGAAGAATCTTTCGTACGAATCGTATCCTTTCCTTTTCACAATCGATCACGGCTCCTCTTGATCTATTTCGCCAAACGCCGACTGTAAAGAAACAATAATAGAATATCATTACTTAAATTCCTCGTGCGGAGTAAAAATAATTCAAAGTTGCAGAATATTTTGAACGTTCGCCAATAGACATTCGCCAGTGCACTTGATTGACAACAAAAGTACACAAATCTGATCAATTACTGCACAACCAAGGACGAATTATGCGCTAGAGATTAAAATGTAATTTGTGATTTTACCAAAGTCTGTTATAGAGTCCGCCCGAATAATGTCATCGAGGGTCGAAGAAATCGGAGATCGTTTTCGGTTACAACTAAAAATATGACATACCGTGTAGAAGTATCGGAAAACGGAAGACAGTGCAATCTCTTCTCCCTTTTCGTTCTATTGCGTACTGCAAAAATAGAAGAGAGGGAGAGAGAGGATTTCGTTGGACTAACAACGGTACACACCGCCAGCTGCGGCCACATGGCATTCTTTCTGTGATCTTGCTCTAAGAGCTCGTTAATACGATCCTCTCGGATGTTGCCAACGCACAGTTAATATTAGTTTCGAGTATGTTTTCTTAACGTATGAGCGTTCTTTCGGGTGGCCGGTTCTTAAGTGCCGTGCCCCTAAACGTTATGTTCTACCCTTGTTTTGGGTAAAAAATCTATATACTCGAATGGAAAGGAAACGCCACGGTTTACATTACCGCCTAAAAAATAAGTAACTCGGTCGTTGGAAGAGAATCCACCGGATCAGAACATTACAAACTACTCTATAACGTTTCTAAAACTAAAACAAAGTATAGCTTTAACCCTTTGCACTCCTATGTCGAGTAGGAGCTCCTTGTCAAGTCCAAACCAAACAGATATCATACACTTGAAAATTACAAAATACAACACCAGTGTAAATAAAACACTTATTTTAACAGATAAATTTCAAAATAAAACTCTTAAAAGCATTGGGAGCCTCTGGTAACAAAATTGGAATATAATTCGGAGTGCAAAGGGTTAATAAAATCCCTAACGTAACGGTGGAAGAAGCAAGCGTTGGGGAAGAAATCGAGCGTCAATTGATAAGTTAACTCCGGGCCATAAAATAAATGAAACAGCTGTAAAGATCATCTCCTGAGATAGAACATGGGAAATAACGTACAATTTGTACGACAAATTGACGCATCTTGTACGGATATTTAACGGACATAAGCGAGCGTGTCTTCGTTGCCCGCGTGGAATCGAGCCCGATAAATCTTTCCGTTTCGCGTAAAACGATTCTCTGTGCGTACACGTGTCGGCTGTGGGATATACCCGCGGAAGATCGATACGATCCCGTCACGGGGGTGGCTGGTAATCAAAGGAGTCGCTCGTTTAACGAAGATCTTCGCCTTTTTCCTCGAGGTGATACAAACCACTACGTTAACAAGAACACAGAAACGCGGGCTGGCCTCGATTGGCTGCGAGTCTGCGAGGGTGGCGGGGTTTCGAGCCAATCCCGACGTGTTCTTCCTCTAAAAATACATTTTGAATCGGTAGGAGGAGATGAGGAGACACCTCCCTCGCTGGAGGAAAAAGATTACTCCGAGCATATAACTCATTCAACAA
Source organism: Colletes gigas (assembly GCF_013123115.1). Taxonomy (NCBI): domain Eukaryota; kingdom Metazoa; phylum Arthropoda; class Insecta; order Hymenoptera; family Colletidae; genus Colletes; species Colletes gigas. The sequence goes on from NW_025106641.1 coordinate 581,316, forward strand.
TGCATACTGACCGGTTCGTCGGGTAGTCTCGCGGGCAACTCCTAAGGAGGCAATTTCAAGGGTGCGAGGCACATTTAGCGACTGAGTGGTTGATCGTAGTTCTTCTTGGACAATTGTATTCGCTACGATGTTAATGAAATCGGTGAAGTGACTATTGGAACGTGCACAAAGACGAAATGCTATGCCACGATATGCTGCACACAATCTGTCCCCACGATAATTCTTACAATTTACTGAAATTACGTTACGTGGAATAAAGGATCGTGAACATTCATGAAAATTATTGTTTATCGAACGAAACGAGATGAAGACCGAGAATGGCAGTTCGAGTCAAACTGGTGCCAGCATGGAGCAACGTTTGAGGAGTCCAAAGTGCGCGAGATGCAGGAACCACGGTGTAATTTCCGGTCTGAAGGGTCACAAGCGATCGTGCGCGTGGAAGGACTGCCGTTGTCCTTGCTGTTTGCTGGTGGTCGAGAGACAACGAGTGATGGCAGCGCAGGTTGCGCTCAGGAGGCAGCAACAGGCTCAGGGGAATTACTTCGGCGAGAGCGTCTCGACGGTCTGTCATGCGCCGATGGACCCCTCTGGTCCATCGTACCTGCTCAAGGCCGACCAGGGTCCTCTCTGCCGAAGAACGAAGAACTTTCAACGTCATCAGTTGCACTTCACGCAGACCAGCATCAGCGTAACGCAAGGCTTTTACGGGCTGAAGACGATCCACGGTTTACCTACAACATGTTAGTGATTAATAATAAGTTAAAGTTAGCCGTTAAAAAAAATCTAATCTACGAAAAAGATCTCAAAGTACTGCAACTGCCTCTCGTTAGAAGAAGAAGTTATCTTCCCATTACCAAGCAAATAACCAGAAGAGCATGTTTGCAAACAGAATCGGAATAGCTTAGAATACTTTTCTCTAAACATTTACAGATGAATCAGAACTCTTTAACTATCTAGAATAAAGAAAAATATTTCCGAATATAATATCAAAGTCCTTTTACTTCGACTTTACGTTCTGTTTGTTAACCAAGGACATGTAATTTAGTACACGAAACACTCTTTCGTGGAGGTTTGCAGGAAATCGTAAAAAGTAACACCCGTGTGGCGTCAGCTGTCGTTGGTGTACACAAAATTGGTTTGTTACTGTAGGGATTATATTTAACGTTCTGTTGCAAGGAAATGAAGATATTCCATCTCTATCTCTATCTCTTTTCCTATATGTAATCTATTCACGTTTCATCCCCTAAAAATCTGTAAATATATTATTGGCGCGATTTAATTGTATTTTAAATAAAAACAATTTAATCTATACATTTATGGTTTTTTTCTTTTTTTTTATTTCAGTTACCGCAGATGCTCCGTTATTAAATGGATTATCGCATAATCAAGAATATCGACAAGAATCCGAGAGTCCGAAAAAACTGCAGCCTTTTCCGACCACGTATTCCGCAATTCCGTGGTTCGAACATGTAACGGAGCCCCGTAAGGTGAAGAAGAATTTTAACAATTTCACTTCCGCCGTGACGAATCTCAATAATATTTCTGCAGACAAGAATGGTCCTTGCCTGGAAAAGAAGTCTACGATTTCATTTAGCGTGGAGTCCATCATCGGAACAAAATGATGCGGAACGACTGATTTTACTTAGCACAAGAACGCATTTCATTATTGTAAATATGACTCACCATTTCGGTCTGTCTAGCACTTATTAACTTATGGAATAAAAACGTTAAATAGACGATACATGAGAATTAATTTTTTAAGAATTTATATAAATTGCACTAGTCGAATTATCTTTTTATAAAATGCAACCAACATAGTTCTAGAATGTCCTTGTGTGTTTGTACATCGGTAATTGCGCAACACTATCGAATTAGAAAACTACTAATCTGTTGCATATATTTAAAATACATTATTTTACGTTAACATCGCAATAAACTTATGTTTATTATTATATAATCGTGAATAATTGTATAAAACTTAAGTATTATGTCGTTTCAGTTTTTCATCGCAGTTATTTTAAACGTGACAAGGATATTTAAATAACAAATATTATATGTTACATCGTGTCCTATGATCTATGTAATAAATTAACAAAATAAATATGAACACGTACCAAGGAACGTACTTTCTGAATTCATATGAATTCACGCTATCTTAACCAATGATCTTATATAATAATATAGTATCTAATAATTTAATAACTATGTTTCGCGTTAAAAATTTCAACTACAGACACGTTGAGCGTGTAAAAGGTCACGATACTATTTATCGTTTATCACTTTCAAGTGTTTCGTTGCAACGTTTCATGTATGCATCCATTTCAGAAAAATCAGATAAAGTGGTCTGAATTATTTCACATAAAATATTTGGCCATTTATTTTCAAGTAACTGCAATTTTTGTATTGCATCTACAGTGAGATTAATTAAGTTCAACAGATGTACTTTCCCTCTGTGTCTCCAAATAAGATCTTCCTGTTATTGAAAAAGGAATTCAGCAAGAGAAAAGATAGAAGTTGAATTGACTTCTGATTACCAAAATTTTTTATTTGCATTTTATCACCTGTGTTATACTTCCTTTTCTCCATTGCAATGCCTCTTTGGCAACCACACTTCTGAGAGCTGGATCGCTGTTAAGTAAGAACTGTTTGGCAGTAATTTGTTCTTCACTTTGCCTTTGCACTTTTTCTAAATGTAGTCTTTGTAACAAAGGTTGTAACAAAGACTCTGGTAGCGAGTACATTACTATGTCGACAAGACCAGCATATTCTTTATTTGCTAGGTCGATTTCTTCACTTGTAATCTGTATATAGAATGTATCTTTTATAATTTTCCGTTTTCTTTTCTTTTTTTTTTTTTCATAAAATAATATTAATAAATATTTACTTCTTTTCCATTGATAATTTTGAGTCCCCAATGAGCTAAACGAAATATAGCATACACTTTCCAGTCTTTTGAGATAATTGGATTTCCTGTCTCTATGTGAATGCTTGTTAATCCTTGTACTTCGGCTAAAGCATTAAGCTGCCCAAGGTAACTGATGTTAGTTTCTTTAAACACAAAATGTTCTACGTTCGAGAATCTATTTTTTATTTTACATAAAACTTTGGCCACATCATTGAACTGTACATAATTGAATTTAACTACATTAACATCTTCAGCTTTTGAAGAATCCCATGGTCGATCGATAAAACGTAATGCACCTTGGCCGTAAACGTTTAAACATCGACCGACTATTTCTATTAAATAATCTCCACCTATAAACAATTACCAATAAAAAATGTTACGCTTATACATTCACGAATGAATTCTGTTATTGCTAGTATCTACCAGAGTTATTTGTACAAAAGTTTATGGGTAAATTATTGCTACATACCTTGTTCTCTTTCCTTTGGTGGATTTTGCAAAGGAGGAGGACTCTGTGGTGTTAAAGCTCTGTATTTAGCTCTAGCAGTTGCTGCTCTATTACTTTTATAACTCACAATTTTCTTTACCTGAGCACTCTTTACCCTATTTTTATCTTTCTCAAAACTTTTGCACTTTAATAAGACATTTTTAGTGACAGGAGATGTACTGGAATCGCTCAATACTGATTTACAACTATCCATACTGCTAGTTTTAGAAGAACAATATCCAGAGGAACCGACGCTCGACTTGGATTGACAATCGCTTAAACTTTGCTGATCGTGAATTTTTATTTTCTGACCGATTTTTGTTAAATCTTTGTCATCGTTTATTAATACTTCAGAAGATTTGAAAACTCTACAATTTTTACTATCTTCTGCTTCATTAATTGTGGTTTCTAATGTTGGCGCAGAACCACTCAGACAATTGAATATTTCATTAGTTACAAACTCATTGACATTACAAGGAGAAATATGTTTGTTAGAGTTTAACAGATGAGATTTCAAGCAACTTTTCAGATTTTCGTGACTTTCTGAACTTTCTGAATCGCTGCTCGATGCACTACCAACGTTACTGCTAGTTTTTGCTTTTATCAAGCCTTTACTACCTTTACCTACTTTTTCATCGAATTTACTATTAATTAAATTATCTACAATAGATCCCAAAATTGGTGGAAGTTTAAATTCCAATGGACACGTTTTAGTTGTGTCTTTTAGTCGAAATAAATTATCACTGGAATTACTTCTTTTCTTTATGTTTATTTTTGTTGCTTCAATGTTTTCATTTATGGAAGTCAAACTTCCAAAACCTTTTGACTTTACTTTCTCTAAGTTTTTAGGTTTGAACGCGTTCGATCTTTGAACTTGCAGTGGATTAACATTACTCTTTCGAACATTGTTTCCATTGTTATCTGCAGAGGATTTAGAATGACATCTGAGAAGCTCCCAATTTATTTTAGCATTTGATATAACTTCTTCCCGTCTGGCATTCATACAAACTTGCGCGCTGAGGTTTAAAAAAATGGAATTACTTTGTTCCTTAGATGTCCTCCAGGCCGTAGCAGTTCTTCGAATTTGTTCTGTGATTTGCATAGTGGATAAAAACTGCAAATTTGGTAAATATGACACAAGGAAGGAAACATAGTCCCCATTCAGAGTTATAGGGTTTCCATCAATTGTTATTTCTCTAAGGTGCAATGCTTTTGCAAGACTTCCTACATCTTCAATTCTGGAATGTTGACAAAAAAAATTTCACCATGGTGCATCTTTATTATTTAAATGAATGAAATACTCACTTTTGAATGTCATTATTGCTTAAATATAATTTCTGTAGTTGTGGTGTTTCACTAAAACCTAATAATTTTTTGATTTTATTACGCCTGAGGTTTAACTCTTTTAACGATGTTAATCCTTGGAAGTCATGATAGCCTATCGCTTTAATATTATTACCAGCCAAATTAAGTACTTTTAAAGATGCAAGATTATCTAAATCTGATACTTGTAAAATCTGATTTCCGTGGAGATCTAGCACCTCTAATTTAGAAAGCTGTTTTAGGCCTTCAATCTTTTTTATTCTATTTTTTCCAATTAATAATACTCTTAAATTTCCTAACAATTCAAAATTACAAATTTTTTCAATTTGATTATCATACAAATCAAGAAACACTAATTTCGTCAACTGAGGGAAGTTACAATTTTCAATCTTTGTAAGAAGATTATGTTGGAGGGACAATAAACGTAATCGTGGTTCTTCGACTATATTTGGAAATATAGTAAGACCCCGTCTATCAAGACATATTCTATCAGGATTCTTTTCTTTCTCTGCAATTGTTCTTGTTGCAACAATAGTTTTTCCTTCGCTTGTCCATTGCAGTGTAATTGTATTAGAGTTCTCAGCTTTTGCATGTTCTACGTTAAATGGAGAATCTGCTGGGCTACATATAAAATTTATAAAACAGCATTATAATTTAATAGTCATACATACAAAATAAATAATGTTACGATAATTTCTGGCATAGTTATCGGTATATATTGATTTTAACTAGTTATCAATACCTATATGAATTATAACAGCGTTTAGATAGTTTTGGTGGTACAGGTGCTCCTGGTAAAATTGGTAAAGCAGGTGCAATTGTTAGAAAATGATTCTTCTCCTGAATATTTACATGAGCTTTCGTTGACTTTCCTTTAATGTCTTTTATGTCAAAGGCAACTGTTTTTATCTATAATAATTTTTAACATGCAAGAAATATGTGAGTATCATATTATTCGTTTCATCTATTATTTTTTTCATTAAATACCAATTACGATTTTGCACGATATTCGATAAAAATGTCGAACCTACCCGCGTCGCTCTTTCGCTGCTTATTGGCATTACATAACCGAAACATAAAAGTACAATTAATATATAGAGCCACAGATTTATCAATTTAATTACAGTCATTTAAAGAATACTGATATTTCATGATACACCTCGAACTTCAACTTTTCGATTAAATCGTGATTAAATTAAGCCGAATATGGAATATATTTTATTGTTTGTCATTGCGCATTTGATACTGCTACCGTTGTCAACGTTTGAAAGTTCCGCGTTGTATAATAGCTACAGTACTAAATAAACATTATACGCGCGATAACAATTTTGTGTAATATTCAGCGTAATTTTTTCAATTATACAATTTCTAAATTAAGATCGTTAAGTATCAAGATTTAAAATGATCGGGGGGATTCACTTAAAACGTGTATTTACGTGAAAATTTTTCATTCGATATGACGACGAACTTCCTTAGCTTTTAACAGAGTGGTGGGGAAAGCCGACATATCCTACCGCACCAGCCACATGTTACGCCAGGTCAGCACTTCATGCAACTTCGGTGAACAGGAGCCTTTCCTTCTTGCTCTTGAACAGCTGAAGTCCGTCCTCGCGTCAATGGCATACAATTTCGAATCTCGACTGCCCCGACATTTTCACGTTTCAAGTTATATGGGCACAAATATACATATAACCAAAGCCCATATTGAATGAAAAATTGACACGTAAATACACGTTTCAAGACCCCCTGATCATGTTTGACATGAAACAATACTTTGGAAATAAATCGTTTGAATATAGTTTATCAAGTAAGACTGTCGAAATTATTTTCAAACGATTTATTTTCTAATTGTTCTATTATTTCAAATAATAATTTTTTGATTTTATAGCAAAGAATGTTTATTTAATATCAATTCAATAAATTCAATTTGTATTTGTATATTTTTCGCCTATATAGGTAAATATACCATGTTCAGTTTTATTGCATAAGTTGTTCCCACAAATGAGATTTTCTTGGTCTTTAAAAAGACCGGTTCTGTCCCTTGGCCGCTGCTCGTGAAACATCTTCTTGGCCGCCAACTTCCGATTTTGATCGAATGTAAATCTTCAATTAAATTCTTCATCTCGATACGGTCCGTGTTGCTTGGGGATTGAATACGAAGAATATTCGAAAAGTTGTTCCTTAACGTCGTAAAGTGACAAATTGGTCAGAAAAATTGTCAATTTTCAAACGATCATAACTTTTACAATAGTAAAACTTATATCATTGAAATTTTTTCTAGAAGTTGAGCTCATGAATACCTAGAAAAAAGTATTAGACAACATTTCATTTTGATTTCGATTAAAACTGAAATTTATATTGTTTTAAATTCGCAGCCATTAGCTCGGTGTTACCCATAATGAAGAAGTTCTTCTTGAAAGGTAACACCGATTACCAGGTCTCACCACGAGGAGGTTGCTGCGATTGGAGACCCAAAGTGAGATCGATGGAACAAAGTTCGATCGACCTTCCTTTTTACACACTTAGAAACTAGATTACGCAAAAAAAAAGATGCCAAGTAATTACTTTTCTAAAACAAAGGAGGAAGGTAAATTGTGGGAGACGCGACACGACGAAACGCGACACAATACTGCACAGTGCAGTAGGAACATGAGGTGCGACACGTACCGAATAGCGGGTCAAAAGGGGCAGCTCGTTACCTCTTAGCAAGTCCAATTGAAGGGGAGGAGAATCGACGCACCAGACACGGGTTCCCCATTTCTCCAACGCGTCCTGCTGGGAGCCCGTAGGACCCAACCCGGGACGTCTGACACAGGAGAGGGATCCTGAGTCGGGGCTACCGCAGACAGGAACAGGTCCCCTCTACGGCCGATGACTCTTTCCCTAGAATTGTCTCACCAGAGGACGGCAACCGACCCTTCGAACCATCTAAACGGCCGATCACTTGCTTTCTACATTAAAGCAGCGGTGACCGGAGAAACGAGACTGGAAAAGAAGCTATTAATTCATTCATTACTTGGCAATCTACGCAGTAAATAAAATAATATACAATGTAAATTGAAAATTAACGTCGTAGGTGGAATTGAGAATTAATGTGAATTAATGTGAATTAATGAAATATAGGAAACATCGGAAAAACAAGGAAAAGAAGGAAAGAGAAAAATTCGACGTTAATTTTTACATTCGCGCTGCGCCTTAAAATTAATCGCTTACGTGTAAATCCCGATGAATCCGACGTCATCTATTGATCTCCTCCTCCTCCTAGAAATTGATCTGGTAAAAAACTGAAATAAAAATTAGTAGTTATGTGTACATGTAGACAAATAATAAAACCTAAATAACAAATTAGTTTGAAATAAGGAATTGGAACAATCCAACGAAGTAAATTAACGAAACGAATCATTCGAAAAAAAAGAAACCAACGATGTGTACTTTGAATTATAGATTAATTTTGAAAATTAAAAAACCAACGAAGCGCAAGACGAATAACAAAATAAATCGTAAAAGAACAAACCAACGATGAAAGCGAGACGAAGATAGAATAGAATAAATTGAAAAATATCAACCCAACGATGTAATGAATATAGATAAAACTAGATGAACGAAGAACCCAAATATGAAAATACCTAAATACATAAAAATGCAGAAAAACACAATATTTTCATTAGTTATATTAATATTAATTGTATCTATACCAAAACCAAAGGGTGATCCTTCCTTCCTGGTCAGCATCGCAGAAGATATCTGAAACAGAAAACAAAAACGCGTGACAGTACCCCCGGCGGTTCCAGGAGTACTGAAAATAGTTGCCCAGCTGTGTCCACTTTTATGCAGTCAAGCCAAAGAATCAACGAGCCAATCAGCAGCCAGTCCGCTGGGGGTGACCATCGTCCGTGCTCCTTGAAACGTTATAAGAGCCCCCTGAGGCCCTCGCGCGGGAGTTATCTCCAACCACCAAGCAAGACAGACCGCATCGAGATGAAGAATTTAATTGAAGATTTACATTCGATCAAAATCGAAGATGGCGGCCAAGGGACAAAACCGGTCTTTTTAAAGACCAAGAAAATCTCATTTGTGGGAACAACTTATGCAATGAACTGAACAACTTTTATATTTAACAACTCAGAGACACTTTACATCTCTGTTTTGTAACAACTTTTATATTTAACAACTCAGAGACACTTTACATCTCTGTTTTGTAACAACTTTTATATTTAACAATTCAGAGACACTTTACATCTCTGTTTTGTAAAAACTTTTATATTTAACAACTCAGAGACTCTTTACATCTCTGTTTTGTAACAACTTTTATATTTAACAATTCAGAGACACTTTACATCTCTGTTTTGTAACAACTTTTATATTTAACAATTCACAGACACTTTACATCTCTGTTTTGTAACAACTTTTATATTTAACAACTCAGAGACACTTTACATCTCTGTTTTGTAACAACTTTTATATTTAACAACTCAGAGACACTTTACATCTCTGTTTTGTAAAAACTTTTATATTTAACAACTCAGAGACTCTTTACATCTCTGTTTTGTAACAACTTTTATATTTAACAACTCAGAGACACTTTACATCTCTGTTATGGAACAAGTTATGCAATAAAACTGAACATGGTATATTTGCCTATATGTATAGGAAGGAAATTCGTCGTTAGTATTGTCGCCCGTCAATGCACTTAATTATGCAAGATCAGTATACTATCTAATTTTATTTTTTATTATACCGGTTTGTAATATCGTAAAGATCAATGCAAAAACATTATGCACGGCTCTTGTATTTCTTTGATTTATCCAAGTAGTCAAAGTATAATATTTAACAAACTTCTGATTCAAATAAAACAACGAAAGACACAAAATTTGTGTAAGTACCTGTTACATGCAACCTATGTATAAATGCATAATAACTAATATTGATATACGCATAACGAACTTAGTTTGTGATATGAAACATTAAGAAAAGTGTAAATTAATAAATAGGTTTCAAAATGGGTATTCCAGGTTTAACAATTTTCATAAACAATCGTTCAGATCGTTATTTGGAATATTTCGAGCCACGTGATACGTATTTAGTTATTTAGCTGTCAAATATATAATTCGTACAAGTGCAATTGTGTGTTTGGCGGTGATTACGATAAATACGCTCAACGAGTATCGGATTTTTTCTGACGTTTTGTTAAAGTGCAATGTAGTACCATTAGTTTTGATCGATGGCGGTTGCAAGGATAAGAAACTGCAAACAGTTATATCTAGAGCTAAAGAAAAGATTCGTACAGCATCATCTTTTTCTCCGATCTGTCAACAGAAAATGAAATTTTTTCCTTTACATATTTAGGAAGTTTTCAAAGATGTTACGAGAAAGAAGAATATTCGTCATGTGCAATGCTTATTCGAAGCTGATAATGCTATAGCTACTGTAGCAAGGATATTGAATTGTCCTGTATCGAGTTATGATTCAGATTTTTATGTGTTTGGGACATTGTACATACCATTTGATACATTGGACAATTACCATTAGCTGCAATATTACTAGGCAATGATTATGTAAAACGTGGTACATTTAGAAACTTCTTTCATTATTTAAAGTTACAACGAATAACAAGAAAAAGGTAAAGTAATCGACAGTATTGTATAGAAGCAACTTTACAATGGTTGAGCGGATTTTACATCTTGGACAAAGCAGTCATTGGAATACTATGTAGATCACGTACCTAGAACCGTAAGACAAAAAATGGCTATACAAATGCATCTACAGAAATACTTGCTTACTTCCATTGGGGTTTTCACAGGAATATGCAGCTTGTGCCACAACACATTCCATAAATAGAATTTTTAAATTTGATGCAGATGTTAATAGTCTAATGTACATGGAAGAAACTGATAAAAATGGAGACTGAATCATCCGAAGAGGAAGAAGAAGAGGAAGAAAACGAAGTTGAAATATTAGACATGCTTAAAGGGGTCAGAATCTGCTACCACTAATGCACTAGCTAATGTACCTAATTTGTTTGTAGATGAATTTCTTATGGGCAATTATCCTGCATATTTTATGGACTTGTTGGTTCGACGTTTATATATTTGTCCTGTACAAATAGAGGATTATTCCTATCCATTGAGCAATGTAATAAGTTTAAAAACTATTAGAGTTATATATGCATTTCTGCAATCAGGAATGAATAGAAGGAGAAGTTTTATGAAATACATGATGAGAGACTGTAATAAAAAGCTTAAATGTTACGAACCAGAAGGCACTGACACTAAATTTTCTTCCCCATTACTGTCCTTATCTAATCTTAGAGAAGTACCATTAACGAGTCCAGGATTAAAAAATAATGTACAAATATGCGTCATTGATTTTTCATTACCATTTGAATTTAAATTCAAGTTATCTAGACACAAATATATAAGCAAAGCTCATAATGAATGAAAAATTGACAAGTAAATACACGTTTCAAGACCCCCTGATCATGTTTGACATAAAACAATACTTTGAAATAAATCGTTTGAATATAGTTTATCAAGTAAGACTTTCGAAATTATTTTCAAACGATTTATTTTCTAATTGTTCTACTATTTCAAATAATAATTTTTTGATCTTATAGCAAAGAACGTTTACGTAATATCAATTCAATAAATTCAATTTGTATTTGTATATTTTTCGCCTATATAGGCAAAAATATACCATGTTCAGTTTTATTACATAAGTTGTTCCAAAACAGAGATGTAAAAAGTCTCTGAGTTGTTAAATAGAAAAGTTGTTCCAAAACAGAGATGTATAAAGTCTCCGAGTTGTTAAATATAAAAGTTGTTCAGTTTAGCGGTTCCCACAAATGAGATTTTCTTGGTCTTTAAAAAGACCGATTTGTCCTTTGGCCGCTGCTCGTGAACCATCTTCTTTGGCCATCTTCGATTTTGATTGAATGGAAATCTTCAATTAAATTCTTCATCTCGATACGGTCCGTCTTGCTTGGTGGTTGGGAGATAACTCGCCGATGAACGCCTCAGGCCCCTCTTATATACTAGGAGCTCGGACCCTGACGAGTGACCGAGCGACATCTGTGCAATTTCGATACACGAATTTTTCACAAATTGTCCCTCAACATAAAATTAAAGAATCATTATTCGATAATGAAATATTTATAGGTATATATAAAGCATTTCTACATATTCTCCATCGAAACACGCGTTGTTTGCAACTTGAAACATTAAGATCCTTCAATCCGTTCAGAAGTTATAAATGTTTTAAACATACGCATGAAATTTCAAGCGAACATTTCTGCATCTTTAAAATATTATAACTTTTGAACGGATTGAAGGATATGATGAGAATATGTAGAAATTGAATATTGAACAACTCAGAGACTGAACATCTCTGTTATGGAACAACTTTTATATTTAACAATTCACAGACACTTTACATCTCTGTTTTGTAACCACTTTTATATTTAACAATTCACAGACACTTTACATCTCTGTTTTGTAACAACTTTTATATTTAACAACTCAGAGACACTTTACATCTCTGTTATGGAACAAGTTATGCAATAAACCTGAACATGGTATATTTGCCTATATGTATAGGAAGGAAATTCGTCGTTAGTATTGTCGCCCGTCAATGCACTTAATTATGCAAGATCAGTATACTATCTAATTTTATTTAATCAAAACTAATGGTACTACATTGCACTTTATCAAATCGTCAAAAAAATCCAATACTCGTTGAGCGTATTTATCATAATCACCGCCAAAAACACACTTGCACTTGTACGAAATATATGTTTGACAGCTAAATAACTAAATACATATCACGTAGCTCGAAATATTCCAAATAACGATCTGAACGATTGTTTATGAAAGTTGTTACACCTGAAATACCCATTTTGAAACCCATTTATTAATTTACACTTTTCTTAATGTTTCATATCACAAACTAAGTTCGTTATGCGTATATCAATATTAGTTATTATGCATTTATACATAGGTTGCATGTAACAGGTAGTCAAATTGTGTGTTATTCGTTATTTTATTTGAATCAAAAGTTTGTTAAATATTATACTTTGACTACTTGGATAAATCAAAGAAATACAAGAGCCGTGCATAATGTTTTTGCATTGATCTTTACGATATTACAAACCGGTATAATAAAAAATAAAATTAGATAGTATACTGATCTTGCATAATTAAGTGCATTGACGGGTGACAATACTAACGACGAATTTCCTTTCTACAAATATATAACCAAAGCCCATATTGAATGAATAATTGACACGTAAATACACGTTTCAAGACCCCCAGATCATGTTTGACATAAAACAATACTTTGGAAATAAATCGTTTGAATATAGTTTATCAAGTAAGACTTTCGAAATTATTTTCAAACGATTTATTTTCTAATTGTTCTATTATTTCAAATAATAACTTTTTGATTTTATAGCAAAGAATTATTATTTAATATCAATTCAATAAATTCAATTTGTATTCGTATATTTTTCGCCTATATAGGCAAAAATATACCATGTTCAGTTTTATTACATAAGTTGTTCCAAAACAGAGATGTAAAAAGTCTCTGAGTTGTTAAATATAAAAGTTGTTCCAAAACAGAGATGTAAAAAGTCTCTGAGTTGTTAAATAGAAAAGTTGTTCCAAAACAGAGATGTAAAAAGTCTCTGAGTTGTTAAATAGAAAAGTTGTTCAGTTTAGTGGTTCCCACAAATGAGATTTTCTTGGTCTTTAAAAAGACCGGTTTGTCCTTTGGCCGCTGCTCGTGAACCATCATCTTTGGCAATCTTCGATTTTGATTGATTGGAAATCTTCAATTAAATTCTTCATCTCGACACGGTCCGTCTTGCTTGGTGGTTGGGAGATAACTCGCCGATGAACGCCTCAGGCCCCTCTTATATACTAGGAGCTCGGACCCTGACGAGTGACCGAGCGACATCTGTGCAATTTTGATACATGAATTGTTAACGAATTGTCCCCCAACATAAAATTAAAGAATCATTATTTCGATAATGAAATACTTATAGGTGTATATAAAGCATTTCTACATATTCTCCGTCGAAACACGCGTTGTTTGCAACTTGAAACATTAAGATCCTTCAATCCGTTCAAAAGTTATAAATGTTTTAAACATACGCATGAAATTTCAAGCGAACATTTCTGCATCTTTAAAATATTATAACTTTTGAACGGATTGAAGGATATGATGAGAATATGTAGAAATTGAATATTGAACAACTCAGAGACTGAACATCTCTGTTATGGAACAACTTTTATATTTAACAATTCACAGACACTTTACATCTCTGTTTTGTAACCACTTTTATATTTAACAACTCAGAGACACTTTACATCTCTGTTTTGTAACCACTTTTATATTTAACAATTCACAGACACTTTACATCTCTGTTATGGCACAAGTTATGCAATAAAACTGAACATGGTATACATATTTGCCTATATGTATAGGAAGGAAATTCGTCGTTAGTATTGTCACCCGTCAATGCACTTAATTATGCAAGATCAGTATACTATCTAATTTTATTTTTTATTATACCGGTTTGTAATATCGTAAAGATCAATGCAAAAACATTATGCACGGCTCTTGTATTTCTTTGATTTATCCAAGTAGTCAAAGTATAATATTTAACAAACTTTTGATTCAAATAAAATAACGAATAACACACAATTTGACTACCTGTTACATGCAACCTATGTATAAATGCATAATAACTAATATTGATATACGCATAACGAACTTAGTTTGTGATATGAAACATTAAGAAAAGTGTAAATTAATAAATGGGTTTCAAAATGGGTATTTCAGGTGTAACAACTTTCATAAACAATCGTTCAGATCGTTATTTGGAATATTTCGAGCTACGTGATATGTATTTAGTTATTTAGCTGTCAAACATATATTTCGTACAAATGCAAGTGTGTTTTTGGCGGTGATTATGATAAATACGCTCAACGAGTATTGGATTTTTTTGACGATTTGATAAAGTGCAATGTAGTACCATTAGTTTTGATTAAATAAAATTAGATAGTATACTGATCTTGCATAATTAAGTGCATTGACGGGCGACAATACTAACGACGAATTTCCTTCCTATACATATAGGCAAATATACCATGTTCAGGTTTATTGCATAACTTGTTCCATAACAGAGATGTAAAGTGTCTCTGAGTTGTTAAATATAAAAGTGGTTACAAAACAGAGATGTAAAGTGTCTCTGAGTTGTTAAATATAAAAGTTGTTACAAAACAGAGATGTAAAGTGTCTGTGAATTGTTAAATATAAAAGTGGTTACAAAACAGAGATGTAAAGTGTCTGTGAATTGTTAAATATAAAAGTTGTTCCATAACAGAGATGTTCAGTCTCTGAGTTGTTCAATATTCAATTTCTACATATTCTCATCATATCCTTCAATCCGTTCAAAAGTTATAATATTTTAAAGATGCAGAAATGTTCGCTTGAAATTTCATGCGTATGTTTAAAACATTTATAACTTCTGAACGGATTGAAGGATCTTAATGTTTCAAGTTGCAAACAACGCGTGTTTCGATGGAGAATATGTAGAAATGCTTTATATATACCTATAAATATTTCATTATCGAAATAATGATTCTTTAATTTTATGTTGAGGGACAATTTGTGAAAAATTCGTGTATCGAAATTGCACAGATGTCGCTCGGTCACTCGTCAGGGTCCGAGCTCCTAGTATATAAGAGGGGCCTGAGGCGTTCATCGGCGAGTTATCTCCCAACCACCAAGCAAGACGGACCGTATCGAGATGAAGAATTTAATTGAAGATTTCCATTCAATCAAAATCGAAGATGGCCAAAGAAGATGGTTCACGAGCAGCGGCCAAAGGACAAATCGGTCTTTTTAAAGACCAAGAAAATCTCATTTGTGGGAACCGCTAAACTGAACAACTTTTATATTTAACAACTCGGAGACTTTATACATCTCTGTTTTGGAACAACTTTTCTATTTAACAACTCAGAGACTTTTTACATCTCTGTTTTGGAACAACTTATGTAATAAAACTGAACATGGTATATTTTTGCCTATATAGGCGAAAAATATACAAATACAAATTGAATTTATTGAATTGATATTACGTAAACGTTCTTTGCTATAAGATCAAAAAATTATTATTTGAAATAGTAGAACAATTAGAAAATAAATCGTTTGAAAATAATTTCGAAAGTCTTACTTGATAAACTATATTCAAACGATTTAATTTCAAAGTATTGTTTTATGTCAAACATGATCAGGGGGTCTTGAAACGTGTATTTACTTGTCAATTTTTCATTCATTATGAGCTTTGCTTATATATTTGTGTCTAGATAACTTGAATTTAAATTCAAATGGTAATGAAAAATCAATGACGCATATTTGTACATTATTTTTTAATCCTGGACTCGTTAATGGTACTTCTCTAAGATTAGATAAGGACAGTAATGGGGAAGAAAATTTAGTGTCAGTGCCTTCTGGTTCGTAACATTTAAGCTTTTTATTACAGTCTCTCATCATGTATTTCATAAAACTTCTCCTTCTATTCATTCCTGATTGCAGAAATGCATATATAACTCTAATAGTTTTTAAACTTATTACATTGCTCAATGGATAGGAATAATCCTCTATTTGTACAGGACAAATATATAAACGTCGAACCAACAAGTCCATAAAATATGCAGGATAATTGCCCATAAGAAATTCATCTACAAACAAATTAGGTACATTAGCTAGTGCATTAGTGGTAGCAGATTCTGACCCCTTTAAGCATGTCTAATATTTCAACTTCGTTTTCTTCCTCTTCTTCTTCCTCTTCGGATGATTCAGTCTCCATTTTTATCAGTTTCTTCCATGTACATTAGACTATTAACATCTGCATCAAATTTAAAAATTCTATTTATGGAATGTGTTGTGGCACAAGCTGCATATTCCTGTGAAAACCCCAATGGAAGTAAGCAAGTATTTCTGTAGATGCATTTGTATAGCCATTTTTTGTCTTACGGTTCTAGGTTACGTGATCTACATAGTATTCCAATGACTGCTTTGTCCAAGATGTAAAATCCGCTCAACCATTGTAAAGTTGCTTCTATACAATACTGTCGATTACTTTACCTTTTTCTTGTTATTCGTTGTAACTTTAAATAATGAAAGAAGTTTCTAAATGTACCACGTTTTACATAATCATTGCCTAGTAATATTGCAGCTAATGGTAATTGTCCAATGTATCAAATGGTATGTACAATGTCCCAAACACATAAAAATCTGAATCATAACTCGATACAGGACAATTCAATATCCTTGCTACAGTAGCTATAGCATTATCAGCTTCGAATAAGCATTGCACATGACGAATATTCTTCTTTCTCGTAACATCTTTGAAAACTTCCTAAATATGTAAAGGAAAAAATTTCATTTTCTGTTGACAGATCGGAGAAAAAGATGATGCTGTACGAATCTTTTCTTTAGCTCTAGATATAACTGTTTGCAGTTTCTTATCCTTGCAACCGCCATCGATCAAAACTAATGGTACTACATTGCACTTTAACAAAACGTCAGAAAAATCCGATACTCGTTGAGCGTATTTATCGTAATCACCGCCAAACACACAATTGCACTTGTACGAATTATATATTTGACAGCTAAATAACTAAATACGTATCACGTGGCTCGAAATATTCCAAATAACGATCTGAACGATTGTTTATGAAAATTGTTAAACCTGGAATACCCATTTTGAAACCTATTTATTAATTTACACTTTTCTTAATGTTTCATATCACAAACTAAGTTCGTTATGCGTATATCAATATTAGTTATTATGCATTTATACATAGGTTGCATGTAACAGGTACTTACACAAATTTTGTGTCTTTCGTTGTTTTATTTGAATCAGAAGTTTGTTAAATATTATACTTTGACTACTTGGATAAATCAAAGAAATACAAGAGCCGTGCATAATGTTTTTGCATTGATCTTTACGATATTACAAACCGGTATAATAAAAAATAAAATTAGATAGTATACTGATCTTGCATAATTAAGTGCATTGACGGGCGACAATACTAACGACGAATTTCCTTCCTATACATATAGGCAAATATACCATGTTCAGTTTTATTGCATAACTTGTTCCATAACAGAGATGTAAAGTGTCTCTGAGTTGTTAAATATAAAAGTTGTTACAAAACAGAGATGTAAAGTGTCTCTGAGTTGTTAAATATAAAAGTTGTTACAAAACAGAGATGTAAAGTGTCTCTGAGTTGTTAAATATAAAAGTTGTTACAAAACAGAGATGTAAAGTGTCTGTGAATTGTTAAATATAAAAGTTGTTACAAAACAGAGATGTAAAGTGTCTCTGAATTGTTAAATATAAAAGTTGTTACAAAACAGAGATGTAAAGAGTCTCTGAGTTGTTAAATATAAAAGTTTTTACAAAACAGAGATGTAAAGTGTCTCTGAATTGTTAAATATAAAAGTTGTTACAAAACAGAGATGTAAAGTGTCTCTGAGTTGTTAAATATAAAAGTTGTTACAAAACAGAGATGTAAAGTGTCTCTGAGTTGTTAAATATAAAAGTTGTTCAGTTCATTGCATAAGTTGTTCCCACAAATGAGATTTTCTTGGTCTTTAAAAAGACCGGTTTTGTCCCTTGGCCGCCATCTTCGATTTTGATCGAATGTAAATCTTCAATTAAATTCTTCATCTCGATGCGGTCTGTCTTGCTTGGTGGTTGGAGATAACTCCCGCGCGAGGGCCTCAGGGGGCTCTTATAACGTTTCAAGGAGCACGGACGATGGTCACCCCCAGCGGACTGGCTGCTGATTGGCTCGTTGATTCTTTGGCTTGACTGCATAAAAGTGGACACAGCTGGGCAACTATTTTCAGTACTCCTGGAACCGCCGGGGGTACTGTCACGCGTTTTTGTTTTCTGTTTCAGATATCTTCTGCGATGCTGACCAGGAAGGAAGGATCACCCTTTGGTTTTGGTATAGATACAATTAATATTAATATAACTAATGAAAATATTGTGTTTTTCTGCATTTTTATGTATTTAGGTATTTTCATATTTGGGTTCTTCGTTCATCTAGTTTTATCTATATTCATTACATCGTTGGGTTGATATTTTTCAATTTATTCTATTCTATCTTCGTCTCGCTTTCATCGTTGGTTTGTTCTTTTACGATTTATTTTGTTATTCGTCTTGCGCTTCGTTGGTTTTTTAATTTTCAAAATTAATCTATAATTCAAAGTACACATCGTTGGTTTCTTTTTTTTCGAATGATTCGTTTCGTTAATTTACTTCGTTGGATTGTTCCAATTCCTTATTTCAAACTAATTTGTTATTTAGGTTTTATTATTTGTCTACATGTACACATAACTACTAATTTTTATTTCAGTTTTTTACCAGATCAATTTCTAGGAGGAGGAGGAGATCAATAGATGACGTCGGATTCATCGGGATTTACACGTAAGCGATTAATTTTAAGGCGCAGCGCGAATGTAAAAATTAACGTCGAATTTTTCTCTTTCCTTCTTTTCCTTGTTTTTCCGATGTTTCCTATATTTCATTAATTCACATTAATTCACATTAATTCTCAATTCCACCTACGACGTTAATTTTCAATTTACATTGTATATTATTTTATTTACTGCGTAGATTGCCAAGTAATGAATGAATTAATAGCTTCTTTTCCAGTCTCGTTTCTCCGGTCACCGCTGCTTTAATGTAGAAAGCAAGTGATCGGCCGTTTAGATGGTTCGAAGGGTCGGTTGCCGTCCTCTGGTGAGACAATTCTAGGGAAAGAGTCATCGGCCGTAGAGGGGACCTGTTCCTGTCTGCGGTAGCCCCGACTCAGGATCCCTCTCCTGTGTCAGACGTCCCGGGTTGGGTCCTACGGGCTCCCAGCAGGACGCGTTGGAGAAATGGGGAACCCGTGTCTGGTGCGTCGATTCTCCTCCCCTTCAATTGGACTTGCTAAGAGGTAACGAGCTGCCCCTTTTGACCCGCTATTCGGTACGTGTCGCACCTCATGTTCCTACTGCACTGTGCAGTATTGTGTCGCGTTTCGTCGTGTCGCGTCTCCCACAATTTACCTTCCTCCTTTGTTTTAGAAAAGTAATTACTTGGCATCTTTTTTTTTGCGTAATCTAGTTTCTAAGTGTGTAAAAAGGAAGGTCGATCGAACTTTGTTCCATCGATCTCACTTTGGGTCTCCAATCGCAGCAACCTCCTCGTGGTGAGACCTGGTAATCGGTGTTACCTTTCAAGAAGAACTTCTTCATTATGGGTAACACCGAGCTAATGGCTGCGAATTTAAAACAATATAAATTTCAGTTTTAATCGAAATCAAAATGAAATGTTGTCTAATACTTTTTTCTAGGTATTCATGAGCTCAACTTCTAGAAAAAATTTCAATGATATAAGTTTTACTATTGTAAAAGTTATGATCGTTTGAAAATTGACAATTTTTCTGACCAATTTGTCACTTTACGACGTTAAGGAACAACTTTTCGAATATTCTTCGTATTCAACCCCCAAGCAACACGGACCGTATCGAGATGAAGAATTTAATTGAAGATTTACATTCGATCAAAATCGGAAGTTGGCGGCCAAGAAGATGTTTCACGAGCAGCGGCCAAGGGACAGAACCGGTCTTTTTAAAGACCAAGAAAATCTCATTTGTGGGAACAACTTATGCAATAAAACTGAACATGGTATATTTACCTATATAGGCGAAAAATATACAAATACAAATTGAATTTATTGAATTGATATTAAATAAACATTCTTTGCTATAAAATCAAAAAATTATTATTTGAAATAATAGAACAATTAGAAAATAAATCGTTTGAAAATAATTTCGACAGTCTTACTTGATAAACTATATTCAAACGATTTATTTCCAAAGTATTGTTTCATGTCAAACATGATCAGGGGGTCTTGAAACGTGTATTTACGTGTCAATTTTTCATTCAATATGGGCTTTGGTTATATGTATATTTGTGCCCATATAACTTGAAACGTGAAAATGTCGGGGCAGTCGAGATTCGAAATTGTATGCCATTGACGCGAGGACGGACTTCAGCTGTTCAAGAGCAAGAAGGAAAGGCTCCTGTTCACCGAAGTTGCATGAAGTGCTGACCTGGCGTAACATGTGGCTCGTGCGGTAGGATATGTCGGCTTTCCCCACCACTCTGTTAAAAGCTAAGGAAGTTCGTCGTTACTAGTGCCGCTGTCGATACACTCAATTATGCCAAATCTGGCCACACTGTATCAACTCGATACTCGATATTACGGTACCACATGGTAACGGAGGTAAAATGGCGTTGCCTGTACCTTGTGTCGCTGGTAAGTATTTTTATATTGTTTTTATGGATATTTTGCTCAATTAGAGATCGAGTTTCAATTAGTATTTTCTCACGGACAACATACGGATCTGTGAAGTACATATCTATTCACAATACGATTACAAGTTTTATAATATGCTGCAATTGATTGCACGAAAATGTCATGTGGCACCGTATAACTAAACATATTTGAGACAGAATGAATGCATTACATTTTAATAGTATAAACACGAATGAGTATGCGCTTTCGACCAAAGAACATTTATCATGTATTTCTTTAGAAAATTACTGATAATTTTGTAAACAATTTGGAGTTATTTGAAATTCTTTTGGTCAGAGTATCTCGTTAATTTTATGTAATTTATATCGCGTTTAAACATTATATTTAAAATGTTATCTTTTCAATTTTATAAGTTTAGTCAATACGTGTTAAAACTGATTTAATCAATATCTTTGACAAATTCAAGAGAAACTGAGAAATTGACAATTTAATTTCTTTTATAGTGAGAGGTTCCATTGGGGTCAGTTTAGGACAAGGCCCACCATCGTACGAACCGGTTAAAACATTTCCTAAAGATGACAGCAAAACATGTAAAGCGATGGTTTTCAGTCCAGAGGGAAGTTTTTTTGCATGGGTAAATGGGATTTCTACCAAGGTTTTACAATGTGATACATGGAAAGTTACCACAGAAATCAAGAGGCCCAAAATTTCTTCAATTCAGTTCTCCACTCGAGGCACATATTTTATGACATGGGAACCATTCATTGGTATTAGACTATATTCAATATTATTTATTTGTACAAATTACATATATAATATTCTTTATGTTTTAGTTTTATTTTATTTGCATTCTTATTTTATATAAGATTTTTTTATTAAAATAAATAATTCAGCTCAAAGCTTCAGCTTTGGTGTAATTAATGTACAATATATAACATACATTAGATAGTATAACTAATAATATTATACAGAGTATTATTAATTTTTATGTTACAGTGACACAATCTAATCCTCAAGGATCACCAAATCTTCACATATGGAAGTCTGAGAATGGAGAACTAGTGAATAGTTTAATACAGAAGAAACAATTAGATTGGTAAAGTATTACTTGATCAATTATTATTATAATCTTGATAAATAATCTATTGTAAGATAATGTCTGTTTTGATCTTGTGTATTTGACAGATCGAGGAAAACACTATTTTCAGAAACACTTTACACATTGAAAATGTGATAATTCAATTTTATACAATATCTTTGATAGAAGTATATTATTCACATTGTTATTTAATGTTTCATTTGCATAATCGTTTCAAGATGTATGTACATAAATGTTTGGTGAATTTTATTTAGCATGTAGCTATATTCGTATCATGTCTATTCAGGATGCCTCAGTGGTCAAGCGACGAGAAACTCTGTGGGATATTAATTGGCGCGGAAGTTATTCTATACGAGGATGTCAATTTTTCAAAAATTGCTCACAAAATAAACGTAGCCAAAGTTGCTACTTTTAGTATATCGCCCAGTAATACTCCATATCATATTCTCTGTTACATGCCGGGTAATTGCATTTTGTAGCATTTAATTTTAAATCTTATAAATACATGTATTTTATGTAAAGGTACTTATATGTGGAGAGTATATTATTTTTGTCAAGGAACTATTTAATTTAAAAACAAATAGTTTTTATTAATCGCGGGGTTTATTATGAAGAAAATTAATACAAATAGATAACTAGAAACTAAAAAATTGTAATGCCACGAAAGATCAAGTGACAACTGTGCGTCGTGGATTGAAATATATAAATCTGGAAGTGTTTAATAGTAGTATAATTCAGGTATAGCTGAGATAAAAATTGGCATATTTTATGAAGTACTTTTTTATTTCAGTTTCTCATTATGAAGCAAATATGTGTGGCAAGCATGTAAATGCACAGGTGGAATGAAGATTATAAAACAATTATATCTATAGAACACTTTAATATTGTAACGAAGTACAACAGAATTAATACATAATGGTATTTTGCAAAATAGACAAGCATGAATATATATGATCAGGATCAACAGTAATGGGAAATTTTCCTGATTATTGCATGCACAGTTTTAAAATGTAAGTACATTAATAAAGTCATAGGGAATCAAAAGAATGTTTAAAAGGTAATTATGAATAGAATAATATCCAGAACATTAATTAAAATTAATATTGTAGGCTTGACATTAACGTGACAAATAATACTGTTGCTATATTATTACATGAAAAATTTGTAAAAATAAGTACTCTCCACATTAAATGCCAAATTTTTTAATCGCATAATTATATGTATTATAATGATACTGTAACTGTATACGTCGAATTGATTTTGTAATTTATGTTACTGTATCATAGGAAAATCTGGTCAACCTTCATTTGGCAGACTATTCCAATATCCAAAATTCGAATCCACACAGTCTTTGGCAAATAAAAGTTTTTTCCAGGTATCATATTGCGTTTATAGAATATATAGACCTAAAGATATCGATATTCATCGAAATATTCATCCTTAGGCAGACAGAGTGAATATGTACTGGAATAATGTTGGAACGAGTGCTTTATTAATGACGTGTTTAGAGGTTGACAAAACGGGCGCTTCGTATTATGGAAAACAGACTTTGCATTATCTTAATACAAAAGGAGAAACTGCTATGGTTATGTTCAGTAAGTAACAATTTATTGATTTTAGTTATTTATAAACCGTCAAGCTCGCTTTATTCTTTATATAAAAACTTTCATTTTCATTTTTTACATTAGGTAAGGAAGGTCCCATACATGCAGTGGAGTGGTCACCAAAAAATACTGAATTCTGTGTTATATACGGTTTCATGCCAGCCAAAGCCACATTATTTAATCTTAAGTGTGAATCGATATTTGAATTTGGAGTACTACATCGAAATAGTATTTACTACAATCCACAAGGAAATAATATCCTTTAGTCGCTTAAAAATATTATTTAAGTCGTGCACTTAATAGAAATGTTTCTATTCTTTATTAAACAATTAATTTCCTTAACCACTGTTGTACTTCTGATATTGACTGGGTTTGGCAATCTCCGCGGTGGAATCGAACTGTGGGATGTTGGTAAGAGAAAATTAATTGCTAAAACCGATGCACCCGATACTACGCTTCTTCAATGGTCTCCGGATGGAGAACACTTCATGACTGCAACTACAGCGCCCAGACTTCGAATGGGTAATGGGTGAGTAATGTTTAGATGGACGGAATTAAAAATTAATATCTATTTATAGTAACAAATTTATAATTAAGATTTAAGATTTGGCACTACACGGGAACATTATTATACGAACGTCCATGGAATGAACAAGAAGCACTTTGGGAAGTACTTTGGCAAACGTTCCCACCAAATACATTCCCGGAGAAAGCGATCAGCTATAAAGCTGTCGAGGGTATCGCTCCTAGCCAGCCACAAGGTAAAGATATTTCATAATACATAACAAAAGTATAGAATCGTTACATTAATTCGATTACAGCATCGAAGCAAGTGTATCGACCACCTTCTGCAAGAGGGAAAACTATATGTTTTAAATTACACGATGACGAAGAATTCGGAATTAAAAAAGGGACAGACGGTACGTTTGAGAAAAACATGTAAATTTCTAATAAAGTCTATATATTTGTTGCATTATATTATTTATAGCTAAAGGCACAGCGAAAACAAAGAAAAAGACGAAGAAAGTTAAGAAGGAATCTGAAGCTTCCGCGTCTTCTCAGTCGCATTATAACAATCCAAATACAAATGGCCAAGTCACTACAAGCACAAAAAGTCAAAGTTTAACTACCGCAAATGTTCCTGAATGTGACGAATTGGAGAGGAGTAAAAAAATTAAAAGGATCAAAGTTGTAAGAACTTTTGCTTAATTTAATAAGATCTTAGAAGTGATATTTGGTGATATAAATTTTTATATTTTTCGTTCTACATAGAAATTAGAGCAGATTTCAAAATTGAAGGAACAATTAGAAGCAGGCAAACAATTAGAAATCAATCAAATGGACAAGATCAAGAAAGAAGCTGATTTAGTAAAGGAACTCGAAGAGCTTGCTTTATGATGAACATTTCAAATTGCGGATGTATACAATTAACAAAAAAGGACAAGTCCGAATGTTTCTCCTGAGAACGGAAAATGATCTCGGCCCATCGTTTACAGTATCGTACGTAAGGAAGTTACGTTTGACTGTAAATAAAATTTTTATTCTGCGGAGAGGTAGTGGGAACAAACTAAATTTTGGAAGTGGATTTGAACATGTTTCCACATCATTGAGGTTGTTAGAGTTTAAGATACAAGCATAAATTTTGTCTGTGAGCGATGATAAAGGGATTAATATGGTCCATCGCACGTATTCTTTAATAATTAGAGAGCATCGATATTTTGTTTCTTAACAGATTTCTCATTTAAAACAATATTTCCAAGTAGTACCAAAGATTAATGCAAAAGCATCGTTTGGTATTACGTTCGTCAAGTAGGAGATTATATAAACTATAAATCAGACGGGAAGCATGAGAAAGAAAAGTAGCGTGATTGTAAGATTAAATGCACACAAAAAATAAGTTCCTGGAGGCAGGTGCTGTTATTTAAATTATCATGTTTGTAAATTATTGAGTACTATTTTTTTTTTCCTTGTAACACTCCGTTCACTATCCGTGAACATTTACTAATGGTTTCTAAATAGACCATATCATTTTGTGATTTAATTGTTATAATTTTGAGAATATGTTTTGTTCGTATACACGATATTTCTGTTTTTCGTGCCTCGTATTACGTTTAAGATTAACATTTCATATTTTTCTTGCTATCAAGGATTATAAGACTGGTCGGATGAAACAAGTTTACTTGGCACAGTTTAATAAATAAATGAAAAGAACTTCCAAAAAAAAGTATCAACTATTGTTCCACAGCTAGAGAAACACTTAAGTAATAAAAGAAAGTTAACTTTTTTAATTAATTCGTTTCTTATATACCATTTTTTTTTTTCCTTAACAAGAGTTAAAAGTTACCCTTTTTTGTTTTTCAATTCTCTATGTATATCTAGTGTGTAATAAGAATAATTGTATTGTTCAAGATTGTTTTTATTTTACATGTCTACTCGGAAAAAAAACTTTAGTAAATTTAATCGAGCGAATGAAATTGTACAAATCAAGAGAGAAATATTCTTTACCTTGCTTTTATTAGTTTCGACGTTTTCAATTATAAAATTTCTATAATAATCTTTGTTCGATAAAGAACAAATTATCATGCAAGGTATGTCCATGTAAAGTTCTCATAAAGTTATATTATTATTCATTCTGACGCGCATATTCAACGATATTCGTATAAAACATAGCTTAATCTTTGGAGTAATGGATATACTATAAAATGAATTAACATCGGAAGAAAAATTACATTCGCCAATGTTGTGTACAGTTATATTAAATTTTATGGAAATAAATTACTTAAAGAAAAAGGTGTCAACGATGTATCGTTTTTTCTATTAACATCGTATTACTTCTTGCATTTGAATCTTTAATAGACGCAATATTCTTTCTTGATTAAATACTACTGGTGAAAAACTGTTACTATAATGTTAAACTAATCAATTTTTAATGCGATAATGTAAAGGAACACGACGACGACCCTGTAACGAGGACGAAAATAATACAATTATCTGTAAAAAATATACGGCTATGTATATCGTAACATTGACATTTTTCGAAAAGCCTATGATTAAACAAAAATTACTTGACACTACCCAATATTTCCCGTACCGATGGTACTACATTATTCTTAATTCGAGTCTGATCTTTTTCTCCCTACGATGTACCGTATTTATAGAATTCAATTTACGCGGTAAACTTTGGATGAAATTAACCGCGTAAATGGAGCTGTTAATGCATTTGCGATATAATCTTCGATGACGATAAATAAAATGAATATATACGAGAGAAACCAATGAACAGGGATTAAAGGAAGTGGCGATCGAGATTGAATGATCGGGAAAAAGCACGAGAAGCACCGTGAATATAGTGGTGTACGGTGGTCGTTTTAACTCGAAGACGACAGTAGCGCCGTAACATAGCCGTGTTTACAGATTCGCCAGTGAGTTCCATAACGTCACGTCAAAAAGTGCAACAAATATTTCTACCACCGTTTACTATGTAAAGGTGCGTTTCCCCTTGTTAAAAGCTTTACGGGATAATTGGTGATAGCAGGAACAGTCTGTGTCACTGTATGTCGTTATCTGATCGGTATTTATTCGGGCAGGGAATTTAAAAAGGTTTTTCTTAATACGGCAGTGCTAATCGTTAGGATGGTCGCCATTTTGTCCGGAGGTGGCCCGGTTGAGTGAACGGGGCGAAAATAGTTGCTCTCTGAACACCGTGGATCGTTGAAACCACATAGGTACCGGTTGACTGGGATCATTTTACCTAATTCGTTGTTAACGAAATAGATCTGATGCCCGTGAGAGCAGTGCGGGCATACGAATATCTGTGATTTCTTTTCCGTCGCCGCTCGACGTTAGCTCTTTGTAAGCACGCCATATACGTTATTTTCGCGCAATTTCGAGCCAATTTGGCGACGATCTTTCGGGATACCGTTTACTCGATGATGCTGTCTCATCGACAGAAACCGAGCCGGCTTGGTCTGCTTCCTGGCTCGAATTTTTGACGGTTGACAGCTCTCGGTACGTTCGACGATACACCCGAAGAAATAAAAAGAGCCAGGAAAGGAGAGAGAGAGCGAGACGGAAGAATAATTCGCGACATGACATCGTACCTTTCGTACGGATTGCGAAATTCGGGAAAAGAATTACGGGCCCTTTGGACGGGATTATTAATTTTGCATCGAGCCTTCCGCGCGGTCGAGTGACACCATTATCGTTTACGAAAGAATCCGTTTCTCGTTGGCCGAGGACAAATGATCGGAATTCGTCGGTTGAAACCTTAGCAAGATCATGCTGTCATGCGACTTACCGAATCTGCGACACGTCCCTCGTTATCTGCATTTCCTCGTAGATCTCGTTGAAATTCGTTTTCTGGTGTTCGACGGCGAAATATTGACACTCGCTGGTCTACCCCCGGGACAGGCTTGAATTACAGGTGACACACAGATTTGTTCCCACGTTTTCGAGCATTAAGTAATCGTAGGAATCGCCGTCGCGTGTTACCTTTGTTCTCTAAAAATTTCGGGAATAGAAATTTCGTCGTGCTCGAAAATATTCGAAATATTTTATCAAATGCCCTGATTGCTGATCTAAACATGGATGGGAGAATTTATTAAATTTAGAGTTTACACAAAGTATCCCATGAAAGCTGTAAGCTTGCATGCTGGTTCTAAAAATGAATGCAAGAATAGTGTTTTGCACCCAGTTTTCTCGATAGTAATTTTATAGGGACGAATAAACGTTTTAGTCTTATTTGAACAAATCTGTGAGTGTCATGAATTGTTTAACTATTCTAAAATTCTTTTGCATACGAAGTGAATAATATTTAAGCTGTTAACAATATACAGAATAATAAATTTATAAAAATGATTTGCAAACACAAGTACATACTCTGAAATATTTAACAACGCACTTTTGTGTGTATTACTGCAGATGCGGTGTAGTTTTTTGACCTGAACAACACGCGAATGTACCAGACAACATATTTTTACAGTTATAGATGCGAATTGGTAAATTTTTTGTAAATGTTTTACTACAAGTCTAGTACAGTAAGTTTAGATGCTATAATATACTCGTAATATTTGTGCTGAAAAATGTTGGTTCACAAAAGGTCATTGGAACGGTATTGTGTTTACAACTGTAGAAAATTGTGATTAAATATTTGTCAATGTTGAGAAAACTTTATTATTTTGTTTCAGATAATGT
This sequence comes from Colletes gigas, assembly GCF_013123115.1. NCBI lineage: Eukaryota > Metazoa > Arthropoda > Insecta > Hymenoptera > Colletidae > Colletes > Colletes gigas. The sequence goes on from NW_025106641.1 coordinate 610,311, forward strand.
AGGTATAGTTTATTCAAACAAGGCCTTTAGGGTATAATTATATTTAATGTCAGTGAATGAGTTGAATGATTGTTATTGGTGGTGCGATTATTGGACCAAGAGGTATTGAGATAATTGGAATATAGCAAAGAGCACGCAAAATGACGATCGCCACAAGAGGCCACGGAGTAGGCATAGACCCTCCAGACAGCCAGCAAAGTACACAGGTACATTGCAATAATATTTTTATCTAAGAATTGCCGGTCGGATCAAGTTTACTTAATCCTTTATTATTGTCAAATTAATGTAAAACGTATAATAGATGCACAGTCCACCGGGTCCGCAACAATTGGCTGACACAATGTCAGGACTTCAACTCACAGAGAATGTGGTACAAACAGAATGCACCAATGATACCTTAACTTCGGTAGAGGATAGTAATCAACTCCAGGGGGAACCTGATTTTCCTGTAGCAAAACTCAATATTCTTCATGAGAAAATATCTAGTCCACGCTGGGTTGTACCAGTTCTGCCAGAACAGGAGTTAGAGTGCCTGCTGCGAGCCAGTATCGAACTTTGTAAAAAAGGTTGTTGTCTACAACAAGTAATTTTCTTCCTTTTGCGCGATCAAATAACACTAATTTTGAATACAACTCTTTGTAGGAATTGATGTACAAAGCGAAGCGTGTCAACGCTTTTTTCGAGAGGGACTCACAATTTCTTTTACCAAAATATTAACCGATGATGCAGTAAGTAGTTGGAAATTGAATATTCAGAATTGTATTAATACAAACTGCCAGTGGTTGGTGGAACTATGTGTTCTGAAACTGGACGAGGACTGGTTTCCTCTCCTTGATTTGCTGGCGATGGTTTTTAATCCTAGTAATAAGTGAGTTAAATATTCATATAGATAATTAAAAAAGATTTCCTTGCAGTATTAAATCCTGATGTATTTTTTGTAGATTTCACACATTTAATGCTGCAAGGCCTTCGGAAACTGTTCCCGCTTGCAGTGATATACCTGATGAAGAACTTTATGCGCGTCCACCATCCGATTCAAGAAGTCCTCGCGGTTGGCTAGTAGATCTTATAAATAGGTGGATGAATAATATTATCCTTCTCGATTTTATGATTTCTACTGTGTTCTTAATACTATTTTCTTGCAGGTTTGGAAGTCATAATGGATTTGAGATTTTGCTCTCTAGATTTCAGAGCGGCCGAAATTTAACAGTACCAGTTATTTATGCTTTAATCAGACCTTTTGGTTTATGTCATGAACTACTTACTGTTCATACAATAGTTAAATATCTTATGCCTATTGTGGTGAGTATCTCGTGTAGTATTTCAATTAGTAAAATTCAATTCTAGCCGAATTTCTGTTTTGTAACATGTTCCCTTACACGTAGGAAATGGTGCCTGTAATTTTGAATAATTTAACTGACGAAGAATTAAAGAAGGAAGCGAAAAATGAATCAAAAAATGATGCGATATCAGCCATAATCAAAGCCGCCAAATGTTTAGTGTCGCGTGTGCCGCAACAGGACGAAATGATTAAAAATTTGGAAATTTTGAGACTGAAAATGATATTGAGACTCTTACAAATTTCTTCGTTCAATGGAAAAATGAATGCTTTAAATGAAGTAAATAAAGTAATTACCACGGTTAGTTTTTATCAACATCGAAACGCGATTACCGAGGAAGAAGAATGGCTCACCGCAGAACGCATGGCTGTAAGTTCAATTTAAAAAATTAGATAAAAGTTAATTGGAAGATATAGTGTCTTCATTTTGTTTGCACTTCGATATCCAATGGATTATTTAATTTTCTTCAGGACATAAACTTGAAAAGACAAGATACCGCAAACTGTCATTGTGTTCAAAATTTCATTTGCAATATTTTGTCTTTCTAAATTTACACCCGGAAGGGAAGCAAATATATGCGATCGAAATGTCGAAACAATTTCAAATAAACGTACACTCTACCAGGATTGGGCGTTATTAATAGTGTTTGTCGGTCACAAATAAAGGTTTTATATCTATAAAGCTTTTATTCGAATGACGAAGACGGACGGATAAATATTTATTTGTTATATAATTTTATAGTTTGACGTATTCCACGTAGAATTAATATACAACGCACAAATAATACATATAATATTATACGCGTATAAAGATCATAGACACGCGCGAACACGTACGAAGAATCGTGTTTTCGTTTACATAACGCGTAACGATTAACGTTTCATTCGTGAGTCACGAATAAAATTTTATCTAAATAGAAATGTGTTAAACTGTGTTCTATGTATACATATGCGTATTACACAGAAGGCCAATGAAGACTAACGAGTATTTGACATTGTTCTGTTTACGTAGAAATGGATAAAAGAGAACGGAGTATTAGAAATCGTCTTGAGAGATTCGTTGCATCAGCCTCAGTACGTTGAAAAGTTGGAAAAAATTTTACGCTTTATTATAAAAGAACGCGCATTGACTTTAGAAGATTTAGACGCTGTTTGGGCGGCACAAGCCGGGAAACATGAAGCAATCGTGAAAAATGTTCATGACTTACTGGCCAAACTTGCTTGGGATTTTAGCCCCGAACAACTCGATCATCTTTTTGAATGTTTTCAGGTATTCATAATCGTGAAATTATAATTATATTTATCGCGATGATTATTATGATTTAATTAAAAAAATTTTTTATCCCAGATGAGTTGGAAGACTGCTAATAAGAAACAAAGAGAAAAGTTATTAGAATTAATCAGAAGATTAGCGGAAGATGATAAGGATGGCGTAATGGCACATAAGGTTCAGTTATTTTTTTGTTTACACGTGTACATATAATCTAATTTCTGGTTTTATTTTAACTTAATTGTACCTTTCTTTAAAACTAGGTTTTAACTCTCTTTTGGAATTTGGCTCATTCTGACGAGGTACCTACAGAGATCATGGATCAAGCACTAAATGCTCATGTAAAAATTCTCGATTATTCGTGTTCGCAAGAAAGAGATGCTCAAAAAACAATTTGGTTGGACAAATGTGTGGAAGAATTGAAGAGCGGCGATAAGTGGGCTTTACCTGCCTTGAAACAGATTCGAGAAATATGTTGTCTATACGAACCGAATCCCAACATAGTAAGTCACGCTCCACGTGGTCATCACTTACATTTTAGGTATGTCGATATGGAGAATGCTAATTGTGATTTAGAATTAACAATACTTGCTTTCTTTTATACAATATTTTACTTGTTATTTTTGTATCGTTTAGGCAAGATGTTATTGAACGACTTCAAGCAGAACATTCAATAGTAATTCTTGTAACGAACAGTTTAACAAACTATATGGATAAAATGCGGCAATTGGTCAAAGAAAATCCGGAAATTGATGCGAACACTTACATGCCCGATGATCGTTACAATCACATTATGCAAGTGCAAGAAAGGCTTAATTTCCTTCGTTTCTTATTAAAAGTATGTTACGATCATTTGCATAATAACAGAACGTTTCAATCGCGAATGTATATCATCGATTAATTGTATATCTTTTGATAGGATGGTCAATTATGGTTATGCGAAGATCAAGCTGAACAAATTTGGCAGTGTTTAGCAGAACAGGGCGTATTCGTGTCCGATCGTGAAGCTTGCTTCAAGTGGTTTTCGAAATTAATGGGAGACGAACCAGATCTTGATCCAGCAATAAACAAAGACTTTTTCCAAAAAAATATACTACAATTGGATCCAACATTACTGACAGAAAGCGGTATTAAATGTTACGAGCGATTTTTCAAAGCCGTTAACTCGAAGGAGGGGAAACTGAAACTAAAAAGAAGAACGTTTTTTATGGATGACGTTGACCTCATTGGTACAGATTACTTGTGGCGAGTGAGTAAAATCGTAACACCTGGTTGGGTTATTTCTATGGCAATAATGTCTTTTGTAATTACACGTGTTTGTATATTTCTTCATTTAGGTTGTAACCAATAGCCCCGAAGAAATTGCAAATCGCGCCATTGAGCTCTTAAAGGAAGTAAACACTAATTTGGGACCGCGACTTCACTCTTCGGTTCTAGCGTTTCATGTGACGTACATAGGCGAGTGCATGGACAGATTGAAAGCACATTACGACACTGTGTCCGTGTTGAGCAAAGTGTACCTCGAAGGGAAAGAGGAACGCGAGGAACAAATGTCGAATAAAATTAAAGTGGAAGCTATGAAAATGTGTCGCGTCATGAAGGTGTTGCAGGAATACATAAACGAGTGCGATTCAGCATTTCCCGTGGAACGAAGAATATTGCCATTACATAGGTATAATTAGTTGTTTATATTCACAAAAAGTGTATGGGATAAGACTGCTTGAAAATATTTCCATGTTGTATTATATGTATAACGAAAACGTTGTATCGTGTTTAATTACAGAGCAGCTCGTGGGAAGCATCTGTCTCTCATTATTCGTTTTGCAAATCCTGGTCGCAATGTAGATGATATAGATGTGTTCACACACAGTAATGACACTTTAGGATCGTTGAGACGACAAATACTGCGCCGAATTAAAGCAAACGGATCGAACGTAAAACTTGACTTATTTCTTAATGGGGAGTCCCTGGAGCCAGCGGACGACAGAAAGCTTCTTTCTCAAACTCCATTACGAGATAAAATGGTTTGTACTAATAATTAAAATATAATTTTTCTTGCAATTAGGATGTACAATTCGTCATAATATTAATCAAATATAACATAAATTGCTAACAAATAATATTTATCAACTATAAATTGAATACTTTTCGTTTAGCTATTGTCTGCAAAGCTGAGTCAAGTGAACAGTAACATGCCAAGTTCGCCAGATAGTAGTTCTGATAGCTCCACTAGTTCCCCGCATCATCCATACGATGGACCGAACGTGGAGGCAGAAAATAGCTTACCGGGCGTGGTATGTTAATTTCTCTTTACACAGGAATGTCTTTTTTTCTTGAAATATTCGTTCCATCTTTGTTCTACCCTAACATTATTATATTCTTTCGTAGGTAATATCGCAAAGATCGCAATACGCTACGTTTTTCTTTCAATTGTCAGATCTAGGATGTACACTTCAGCACGCGCAATTACGCGACGGTGCACGAAATCTGTTACAATTGGTGCCACCAGATACACTCACTGTGTCGCGATTACAGTGGTTGTTCGGTCAATGTAAGGACGACGATAATTTAGATAATGCTCTTTGTAATGAACAAAATACCACGGTAGATTCTTTATTTTTTACTGCGAGCCCTAGCCAAGTTTTATACAATTTAGAGGTAAATAGTATTTGTAAAGTCTTGGACCGTTTCTCGCGCTCTCAAGGAGGATTCATAACTGGAGTATGCGTTTCAGGTTTTATATAGTTTGTTAATGCCAGCTCTGGACCCGATGTCGGAAAGAGCATTCGAGTTTCAGTGCAATTTCATAAAGAGCGGCGAGGCCGGCGTTATCCTCGAGATGTTAACTAAAAACAAGTTTTTACCAAACGCCGACGAGATCACGAAACGGGCAGCGTATTTAACGGTGTTGAAGTTGTGCAAACTGTTGTTGACGGTGGTGGGTAACGTGATGGTCTGCGTGATGGACGAAGTGCAGCAAGCTGGAATTTCCGAGAATCATGATAATCACGTGCATAACAATCGAGGTCCAGTGGCGGTTCTGAAGCAAGCGTTGCAAAGCGTACCGAACCAGAACACCGAGTACATGTTGAGAAGCGTGGCGGCGAAGTTGGCTCAACATCTATCGCGTCGGATGTTGTGCGGAGGAACGGAGTTCGAGAAATGTCGGCAGCTTTTTATGCAAGCCCTATCCTGGGAGCTACCGGACGTAGCAACCATTCGTGCCATAATCAAGCTAGCATGGGCGGCATCCACGGGCAATCTAAACAATATAAACGCATCCGTCGAAATGCTTCATACGCTGCACGAGACAAACGAGAAAGAAACGTTTAACAATCCTGACAACAACGACGTGTTGGTGTGCAAAGAGGCGTTGGAAGTTCTGACGATCGCCTTGGTGTTGAACCCGACCGCGTTGGAATCATTGCCCAGGGACAAAATGTGGCACACGTTTCTGATAGATCTTGTGTTACTGAGTACGTCGAGAATGGTCAGAATGGCCGCGGCCGAGCAGTTTTTTCTTATATCGACATGGTACAGTAGCGGTCATCAGCCGTTGCTGTTCGCGATAACTCTGCTCTTCTCGGTTTTGAACACCACCGTGATGGAACACGCGAAACAGAGTCACGAGTACTTTCAGCTGTTGTGCAGACTGTTGAATTTCTCTCACATGTCGGGATGTCCCCTCTTGACCGCCGAGACGTTGTTGAACATCGAGATAGCGTGGCTGAAGAAGGTTTGCGACAACGTGAAAGAGACCGGCGAGAGTCAAATCGACGAGGCTGTCCTCGAGGGCCACCTAGGCCTCACTAAAGAGCTATTGGCGTTCCTGCCACCGAGCAAGAAGTACGAACTGGGTTCGGACGAGAAACACGGCGCAAATTTGATAAAAGAATTGGTCGAGGACTTCGTGTTTCCCGCGTCGCGTCTTATGCTGCAACTGCGCAGCACCGGCGAACTAAGTGCCTCGCAAGCGAGCCCGGTCTGCACCACGCCTCAGTCGACCAGCGCGGCGTTCGATCTACTCGTAGGCCTTTGTATAGGCTGTGCACCCAACATGAAACTTCTAGTCATAATGCTCACTGACATGTTTTACTCGGAGAGAGACGAACCGCTAGTAGAGTGGGATTACCTACCACCGGTTGGCCTTCGGCCGTTAAAGGGCTTTGTGGGTCTAAAGAACGCAGGCGCGACTTGCTACATGAACTCAGTATTACAACAATTGTACATGGTCGAGAGCATAAGGGTCGGGCTTCTGGCCGCGGAGGGTGCAGCCACAGACTTGAACGAGGATTTCTCCGGCGAGGAGAGGATCGAGGGAGAACAAACGATCGAAGCGAACGATAACGATACGAACGAAGAGAAATGCGGCGCCGATGAATCCAGAAAGGAATATAATATCGGCATTCTGAAACAGGTCCAAGCGATTTTTGGTCATCTGGCTTACAGCAAATTGCAATATTATATACCCAGAGGTCTCTGGAAACATTTTAAGTAAGTATAATGTTTCTGTAAATTCAAATACTGGTTACTATGCATCGTTAAGTTATTATACTACAATAGTGCCGGCGATATTGTTTTCAGACTTCAGGGTGAGCCTGTAAATCTCAGGGAACAACAAGACGCTGTAGAATTTTTCATGAGCCTAGTGGAAAGCTTGGACGAGGCGTTAAAAGCTTTGGGACATGAACAGATAATGAGCAGGATTCTTGGTGGTTCATACAGCGACCAGAAAATCTGCAAAGGTTGCCCTCATAGGTACCTTCTTAATTCTTATGTTCTGCTCTTTTCGGTAAACTGTAATACTGCATTACATTATCTGCAGATATTCCAAGGAAGAGCCGTTCAGTTTGATAAGCGTGGACATCAGGAATCACAGCAATCTATTGGATTCTCTCGAACAGTACGTGAAAGGGGAATTGCTAGAAGGCGCAGATGCTTATCACTGCGATAAATGTAACAAAAAGGTATACCTTTTGGAGATTTAGATAGCGAACGATGTTCCCTTGTTCAGGCGATGTATTATTACATTTTGTTTTCAGGTCGTGACGGTGAAACGATTATGCGTGAAGAAGTTGCCACCTGTTTTAGCCATTCAATTGAAAAGATTCGAATACGATTTTGAGAGAGTTTGCGCCATAAAGTTTAACGATTATTTTGAATTCCCGAGAGATTTGGATATGGAACCTTATACTGTTTCTGGACTTGCTAAAGTGGAGGGAGAAGTTATAGACTGTGACTACGAGGAGTCAATAAAAGGAACTTGTACTAAATACCAATTGACTGGCATCGTAGTCCACAGTGGTCAGGCTAGCGGGGGCCATTACTATTCTTATATTTTGCACAGGTATTTAAAGAAAGTTTGAACAATTACACGTGTGTTAGGTTGGATTGAAGTAGGATTAACGTTAATATTACTTTGTCAGGCAAAGCGATGGCATTGCTAAATGGTATAAATTCGACGATGGCGATGTTATGGAATGCAAAATGGAAGAGGAGGAAGAAATGAAGTCTCAATGCTTTGGCGGCGATTATTTGGGAGAAGTGTTTGATCACATGCTTAAACGGATGAGTTACCGGAAGCAGAAACGATGGTGGAACGCATATATGTTATTTTACACCAGATTGGACGTGGAGGAAAATTGTTTGATGAAAAGCGTTAATGAATTATCATTGTGTAAGTATCGTTTAGATTCTGTTCCGATTTAAACGTTATTAAATTCGCGTACTATGGAGGTTCTTTGACTTTTAGATACGAAACTAGGAGTTATGAAAATGCCACCAGCTATCGAATACAGCGTTAGAAAACAGAATATAAAATTCATGCATAATCGGAACCAATTTAGCGCGGAGTATTTTCAATTTATCAAGAAACTCGTATCTTGCAATCCCCTGAACATCAATAGGCAAAATATGAACGAGAAACTTGTAAGTTCGTTTGATAAATAGTAATTTCTTGAACGTTGACGTTTTAACGTATAATTTCTGATAATTTTATGACTGTTGCTGTTGTAGAGCTCCGAGCAGGAAGAACTTGCTATGTTGTCCGTTCAATTAGCGTCGAGATTCCTGTTTTATACAGGTTTCCATACTAAAAAGACTTTGCGTGGAAATGCAACGGATTGGTACGATATTGTCTGTCACCATTTGCGCAGTAGTAAATCTGTGCGGTCCTGGTTTGCTCATAATGTGCTATTTAATCATCCGCATAGGTACCACGTATCTTGAGTTTTCTTCAGTATATATGCATGAGTCTAGGCACCGTCAATACTTAACGAAATTAATTAATTGTCTTTAGATTTTGCGAGTACCTTTTGAGCTGTCCCAGTACAGAAGTTCGAACAGCTTTTCTCAAAATTTTGGTATTTCTTGCACACGTTTCCCTTCAGGATGGCCCATGCGTGCCGCCTAGTTTAAACGCACCAAGTAAGTTCTTTCACAGTACGTTCAATGCAATTATTGGGAATCAGACCTGGACGCTATAGAAATAACACTTTTTTGACGTTTCTTTCGAATACTTTTTCAGCCATACTATTGGACCCAACGGCGACGCTCAGCGATCACTTGTTGCACGCAGTTCTTTCTTTGCTTCATCGTGAAATCTCCGATCATGGGCGTCACCTACCACACTATTTTTCCTTGTTCTACACATACGCGTCGCTTGGTCTTGCTGAAAAGGCTCAGTTGCTTAAGGTAAAGAACCAGTTTCTCACGGAATCGAGGAACAATATTTTACGAAATGCAGTAACGATAAAAAATTATAATTTTTATTTTATTTATAGTTGAACGTTCCGGTTACGTTTATGTTGGTTGCAATCGACGAGGGACCCGGCCCTACAATAAAGTATCAGTATCCTGAATTGACTAAATTGCACCAAGTAGTTAGCATGTTAATACGTTGCTGCGACGTATCATCGAAAGCACATTCAAGTCATGCACAATCAGGAGTAGCGCCTTTGCCGAATCCGTACGGAGACCCGGCCTGCCAGAATGAATATTTAATGCCTATACAACCACAGGCAGCGGATATCCTTTTTGTTAAAAACAAGTAAGAATTGCTCGTTAACGAATATCGCAAATAAAAGACAAACCTATTACCAACATGGTGATATACGTTTTTGTTGATAGTTACATGAAAAAACTGATCGAAGATGCCGACGTGAACGTCACCGAAGACACAGTGAAATTACTGCAATATTGTTGCTGGGAAAATCCACACCTATCACGGACAGTACTCAGCGAATTGTTATGGCAAATTGGATTTGCTTTCACACACGAGCTGAAACATCACACGGAATTACTACTTGCCATGCTTCTTATGGAGGATTCATGGCAGACGCATCGTGTTCATAATGCTCTTAAAGGTATACATGTAGATGAAAATATTATACAGTAACATATATATTAATATTGCCAAATGCGACTACCTCGTCCTTGTAATATTTCCAGGTGTACCGGACGAAAGAGAAGGATTATTCGAAATAATACAAAGAAGTAAACACCACTATCAGAAAAGAGCCTATCAGTGCATCAAATGTATGGTGCAGCTTTTCAGTAAATGTAGACCTGCGCACCAACTTCTGCATCACAATCCCGAATTGAAGAGGAAGTGGATTCACGCTATCGACTGGCTTCACGAAGAACTCGAGAAAGTAAGCGTTCAACGACGACGAACGATTTAATTATATCAGAAAGTATCGATTTATTTATAAATTAGATCGACTACGTGAATATTAATTTCCTTTTGCAGAGACCGTACGCTTCTACGACACCGTACACTCACGCGTACAGTAATTGGTCTCCACCAGCGCAGTCTAATGATTCTACGAATGGATACGTATTAGAACGCAGCAACAGTGCAAGGAAGACATTAGAGAGAGCATATGAACTTTGTCCCGATGTGGAACGAGAGGTGGAAGACGCGAGCGAAGAATGCGCGGAGGAAGCAGAGAAGTACCAACCTCAAAATAGAGTGGTAATGCGATCAGGGCGCACGCTAGGATGGATGTCTTTAGGGTAAGATTCCTTTCTACATTACACTAATCTCTAAAACATCGTAGTTTTACAAATCACTTCGGTGACAGTTTTTATCTTGTCACCGATGATTTTCACGACAGTTTCCATTTGGTGAAAGCTTCCGAACTGTTTTTTCGACTCGTACAAGGATGTACGCAATATAATATAGTGTCGTAAAATATATAACTGTTTGGTAATGAAAATTGCCATGTTTATATCGCGTTGCAGGCACGGTCGTAATTTTTTGTTTTCAGTTACCCCGATGTGACCGTGATACAGCAAATGCTGGAGGAACAACAACCGCAACCTGGACCGTCTCCAGTTCACACTCCTCTTTTAGCTCACCAGTTACACAGTCCACAGAACTGTGAGTCATCGCAAAATACCAGCCGGGATCCATAATGAACGCTAAACACTGACGTTCTACCAAGTTGCTGCCTCGGTGAAACAATTTCAAACTACTTAGATGTTACTGCGCCAGCAGCTTGGTGCCGAACGGTAGAGGCACCTGTACAGATATAACTCGCAAAACTGTTCTTTTTTTGCAACTGGTATTCACGAACTTTGCATTTGCAATCTGTCAGTTTTATTGTGGGCAGTTACAATTCATAATGATACGATGTGGGTATAGCTATTTGCATTAACGAGAGAAGAAGAGGAACGACGATAGAACCAGCAGGGCGATTACGATTAAGAACAGAATTTCTACGTATTGGTTGAGGCAACCAATTCCCGTCGTGGTTTTTTTCGTACACCTAAACGTTCGCGCATTTCTTCATTTCGTGCATCCATGATCGGTTTTCTGCTTTCGAACTTGGAGATGGTGACGTTCTGGTAGGAAGAAACCTCCGGAAGAGGTTGACAGGAAACGAAAAACAAAATGGAAAAAAAAGGAAACAATTTAGCTATGAATCTGACTTGCCTCGATTAATGCATACGAATTCGAGTGTAGGAATACGATAAGATTGTATAAATGTATAGCGAATAGTGTTATGGAATCCCGTCTCTGCCGAATAGAAAACAAAGGTATAAAAGAACGTAAGTTTCCGTATGCCTATGTAAATTTGTTACTAATAAAAAAAAACGTTAAAATGAAACTTTCTAACGACCGAAAGATAAGGCTAAACGTACAGTAGTTTACGATTTAATTGGAAAAACAAAAGCAGAGCTACAGAAAGGAAAAAAAAAAAAAAAGAAAATTATGCAACTATTGATATTTCACTATTTTAGTCTTTCAAGACGAATTAAAAGAAAAAAGAGTACACATATACACATACACACACATACATGAAAGAAGAAATTTCCTTGTACTTAATCTCAAGCATCAAAGAAGGAAAGTCATTTCTCTGTGCGGCGGATTACGCTGTTTAAGAATTTAGACATACACCAATGATGCCTCCCATTGTGCTTTCTTTCATTTCATCCAATTTGAAAGAGTTGTGCCTTCGATATTGTGCGACTCCATTTGTATTCTTAGATAGATGTTTAAGAGATCGGGTTGTTACTTCGAATTCGATTGCTTCTATTTTTGTCTGTTACGTTGATTATTTACGGAGAAGCTAGAGAATGGAATCGATGAAAACTACGCGAGAGATACATACGTCGAAGTACGCGGTGCCGGAGTGTCGACTGTTCAATTAAAATTAGTTGAATAAAATGGAAGCTAACAACGGGATAACTCGTAACTTGACGCCGTTGACGATGAATAATTGAAACGCCGCTGAAAGGAACTGTTGTTCGGTTTTAGCATAAGAGATCCGTGTTGTCGCGAGAGAAAGACGAGTCCTTGTTCGAAGTCCAAATTTTTACAAACAAAAGGAATTGAAGAAAGCGTGACGGTAGCACCAAAAGGGTATGGAGCAAATATAAAACTCTAATTTGTATCGTTCTATGGTACGATCACATCGTTGAGAAAAGAGCTGTGGTCTTTTCGCGGTATTGTAACAAAGCAATTCTGAGTTTCCCACTCGACAAGAAACGGAATTTAGACAGGCAAATTGTACCGGTTATGGCATTTTATCGGGCATACACGCGTAAACTAAATGGAGACAAACGTGACTGCGATCGGACAATTTTTAAACTTATGAACTGGCCATAGCTCTGACTTATTGAATAACATGTGTTATATAGATATTATATAGATGATACTAAAAAAAAAAAAAAAAATGAAGAAAACTGGGGAAAAAAGAGAAAATAAAAGTCACGTGTAATGAGGATAAAAAAAAGCGAACCGTGTGTATACATAGGAATTCGTGCGATGAGAAACCAACGACAATGTCAAGACACCAGGAAATAACGACATATTGATTATTGTTCGTATTTATCAAATATCCACGTTAAACAGTGTACCAAATTATATAATAGCTTCTATCGGTTAAATAATAATAATAATGATAACGATAATGGTACCTAATCTTACTCAGATATGTACATATACAACTGCTTTTTATATGTGATAAAAATTATTATATTCCTATTATACATTGAGGTTAGTACGCTATTGTAAATCCTGGTTTTTTGTACACAGACTGTATGCTAAGTTCATTTCTTTCTTTTTGTTAACAAGAGAATGTAGTCTATAATTATTTAATATTTAATTGTATCGCTACATAAGCGTAACACGTCTTGTATGATATATACATATAACTTGATTTCTTTGAAGAATCAAATGTCAAGATTTATGCGGTCGAACCTCGAAAGTTTGTTGTGTCATGATACAACAACAACAACAACAACAACAACAACGTAGTATCGTATAATTTCTTTACTTTCGATCGTTTCTTTTTTTTTTGGCTAAACGAGCGATAGAGAGGTAAGAGCGAGAATAACACGAAATGCGACAGCCGGGTACATGGTTCTAATTAAACAATCAACTGACTGTCCGAAATTATCGTGATTTCATCGAACGCGGCATTCTCATTATCACTGTTTCTGTGCAAAGCGACAGAACCACGAGAGTCGATCAACATTGGCGGCCATCTTTAATGCAGTAATCGTTTCCGTAACAGCCAGTAAACGACGAAATACGAACTATTTTTCTCTTATGCGTGTGGAGCGTCATTGGGATAAAAACAACAACAACAACAACAAGAACAAAAAGACGAATTCACAAATCTCGATAACGAGCGAAGGCGATCGATGCGAACATTTGTCGAGAGGCGTGCACGAATCAAAAATCAAAGGCAAATGCATACGAAGACATTAAAAGAAAAAGAAAACGGAAAAAAAAAAGTGTATAACCTAAAGCTGTACAGTTGTATGATGCTTACAAGTGGGATGAAAATGAAAGGGGGGAAAAAAAAAAAAAAGTAATTAGTAATTCGAATCTATACGCGACAGAAAAACTTTCTTAAAACGTAAACGAAACGAAAAATAACAAGGCCCCTTTGTGGATGCCCGTTTAGTTTTAGTTGTAAACGTAATTTTATGTATTCACTCGATCGACGCTCTAGTCAGTAAAATTAAATAAACGGAAGGAAGTTAATTTTAACTTCGTTTATTTAGTAGTGTAGCGCAGCTCTCGAAAGTTTTTATTTTCTGTCTCTTCGTTTCACTTTTCTTTTTGTTTTTTTTTTTTTTCTTTTCTTCTCCAAACTACGATTCTTCAACAATTTTTATAATATAAAAAAATGCACCGTGTGTTTGAGTATTTTAGTGTACAGAATCCATCGTGGAACGTGGTTCCCAACGTTTTGTCTGCGCCTCGCGTTTCTCATTTGCCTTTGACGATTTTCTCCGAGGCTGATTTAAACGAAAGAAAGACAACAGAACGATTCACCGATTCAACTACCTCGTTAAGCGGACAATGTATTTACACGCGTACCGATTTCATTGCCGAAACCCTTTGCGCTCCATCATCGAAATACAATCCTTCTGTGTCAAACACGTTTGTTTCATTCAATGAGTCATGTCGCCCTTTCGACGCCAAGCACTTCTTTGTATACCGTACAGGGTGTCTTGGAACCACAGGCACAAATGTAGCTGGCTAATGAAACTCGCAAGAGGTTAAGTTTGCGTCTGTAGTTCCGAGACAACCTGTATTCTAAACAAAGCGACTCTCCAATAAGATTTCACAAGCGCTCAAGATGAAAAATCGCGCCGACCAACATTACCGAGCGAATGATCGAAAAAAACGTATAAGAACTTGGAGAAATTTCAATAGGCCAGTGGCAACGAAAAAATTTATTGAATTCCTCGATTTATTCTTCGTCGTTAAATCGTGATTTCAAGCTGGGATTGTAAATTACCGGATAAATTATAGGGTGGTCTATTTTAATCTATAAGTGGTTTTATTTTGTTGTAAAAAATATTGGATATTTAGAGTATAAAGAATTATTTGAATGCCAAAGGATAGATTGATAGATGAAGAAATCGAAGACATTTCGAGATCATTTGTTGTTGGTCTGCATATTTAAAGAATCTAATAAACTAAATTCAATCGGTAGCAAATAAGGTTAGTTTGTCAAACTCGATATGTTTTTTTGCAAAAGGAGACAACGAAATTATTAGTAAAAATAACTCTTGGGTTTCTTAAAGGATACAAACGAAAGTGACCTTGAAATGCCTTCGATATATCACCCCGGCGATCTTTATCTACGTATCGTTTGCAACTTTAATATAACCAACTACTATTTTGTATCGTTGATGCATTTATAGAACAAAAGTAGGTCCTCCGTTATTTATTCAATGTCAGAGTTGGGCAAAATTTTATTCGAATAATAGATAACCAATCAATCTAACGTAGGTATAGCGTATTATTCGATCGAACAGTCCTTCTATCGGTTCTTTACGAAATAGTCAATTCTATGATTGAAATTTTCATTTAACGATTACGGAATAAATAGTTGTTCATATTTTATTCGTTATTCGAAATTTTTATCTAAATAAGAATTTTGTACATCTCTATTTTACGTGCTGCAAAATGAGAGAAGAAATAAACAACAGAACTAATTTAGACGAAAGAACAAAAGCTGAGTTGATTGCACAAATTAACTGAAATGTTATTTTAAACTTAATTCTGCGATTTGAACGCTTTTTAACCCTGCTGCAATTTAGTTCGTCGATACGGAAGATTATGCATGCGAACGTCCACGTTGAAAACATTCGAATTGTTGCAAAACTTTGTTTAACTGTGTAATTAAAAGTAGTCCGAATAAGATCGTGTTCGAACGTATTTTCCAAGATAAGGCACAGCGTGGTTAGATTCCCACTTCTGCTGTAGTCTGCCATCGCAGATATCGCTATTGGCCGAAAATGGTGACGAAGATCGACGGCAGTCAATTCGCGACCGAGTGAAACAGAATACCCACCAATACTGTTCAACAATGAGCGAATATTTTCTCAGGCTGGCAGTCAGTCTCATTGTGACCGTCGTCGACTTTCGTCAACGTGTAACGCCTGTGACGACGGGAAGGTCAGCAGACTGCAACAAGAGCGGGAATGTAAACACGCTGGTGCTTTCTTCTTTTCGTGGAAAAATAATAGAAGAATCGCAGTTTGGCGAATCATCGACGAAACAAACATTTCATCCTATGTAAAGTTTGCGTAACGCGAAATAAAAAATCGACCTCGTAAAAGTGCGACAAGAAATTCTAGATTTGCAATCCGGTCGACAGAGTATACTCGTACGTTGTCGCGTAGCATTTGTGAGATCGAGAAATGTTTCGTTGCATTAAACGTAGAAAATAGTTAAAATTTTGTTTCGTAGTAGATGTAATAGTGTTTCGACATCCGGTCTCTGGGAGTGCACAGGTACGTTACAATTCATAATACCGTTTTCATGTGTATGTATGTTTTTCTTTTATTCATGTTTTTGTACACAATAATCGGACAAGTAGCAGTATTTGCTTGGGATTACGATTGCCCGTGTATTTGCGACGACAAGGACTTCTCGTTAAAGTTTTCTTATTAAATGTATTTGCGTCTGCCTAACTCAATGTTTCGATCTCTAATAGTGGCAACGAGAGACGATACAGCAAAAACAGAGGCAATCGCTCGCACGCACACAAATTTTCAGATGCAATTAAATAAATACCTTGGACGAACGAAAGAATAGAAACTAAAAATGAATCGACAGAGAAAATAGTTAAACATAAATTGTTGCGTCTAACAATGTTCACTTTTGGTTTCATTGGGACTTTGTGTGCTTCCTTTGAATTTCTCCTCATAATTGAAAAATCGTAAACCTAGTAAACGTACATTCGTAGATGAAACAAAGTAGACAGATGTTTTACGGACAGGTGCGTTTACAGATGGAACTTGAATGGAATTCTTCGTCCAAAGATGCGCGTTGTAAGACACAGGTGCGAAAGGGGCTTTTAAAGAACTTATTCGCTTCACGTCGACTCCATGTTCGTCACGATGAATCGAAACGGAACCGTTGTTGGTTTGCAATTCGTGCGAAAAGTTTGTGCGTAATTCTGATTGAAAATTTCTTCAATAACAAATGCTATAAAAATTGTCACAGTTTCGTACAAAAATTGCGCGCAGTCAATGAAGAATAATGTGAAATAATCGCTTAAAGTGTTCTCGGTTGGTTACAAAAATAGAGTAGTTCGTTATCGAAGTTTGATCCATTTCGACAAAGATGGAGTCAAGGTGGCATTACGAGACATTGTATTGCTATACTATTTATGTGATTCTGTGTTTTTTTTTATTTCTTGTGATTTTCTTTGGCACCAGTAAAGAAAGCAAAGGTCATCCTGCAAGAATTACGAGAGACACAATATCATTTGAGACATAACCTTGTGCACGAATAAAATGTAAGCTTACGAACGGCAGATACGAAATATCTCGAAAATCGAAACAAGCGCAGAGAAAATACATTTCAACCGATACGTTCAACGAATGCTTTTGCCGTGTTCAATTTTTTATTTTAATTCATCTTTCTCGTTAAAATTATGGCACGAACCATCGATTCCATAGGAATATAAGCGCGTTGCAATGCTAACGTTACAAAATACATGGATACAGTGATCAACAACAGGACGACGTGCTACCCTTTTTTTTCTTTTATCTGCTCTTTCTCTTGCATCTCTCTCGAACGATTCATTTGCAACAACGTTATGCATGCTTTCTTCTCTCTGCCACTCAAATTTCCGACTTACATTCGTTTCCTTGGTGTTCTTAACCGTATTGTAAAAATACTTTGCTCGAGATAACGTAAAATTCTTCTTCGTAGGTTATCTTAGCGAAAATGTACTTCTCAAACGATTCGAGGGCACGTTTCGACGTGCGCTTAACAGGTGTCGCGGTACACGAATAAAAAATAAATACTTGGCAACGAAAGTGATGTACGAAGGCGTAGACGATGAAAGAGATATAGAGAAACAGAAAATCAAATATATAAAGAAGAGTGTACCGATTAAAAACAAACAAGGGTGTTCCTCCCTGTTTTTCTATGGAGATGTTCGCTATATCTCTTTCATGGACTATACTTTTAACAGAGACTGTATTTTTTACGTAGTTCTTAACCCTTTTCACTCGATCAAGAGGAAAGGAAAATTTCTAACCTAAATTAACATGCACCATGATTTGTAGTTCGATAAATTATCGATCAGTCGGTCGACCTTGTAAAGTAACGATTATTGAACAATTATAATTAATTATAGACGTATTGATTAGCGTACAATAAAATTCAGATCCATTTCAAGGTGTCCATTAACACGTTGACTATCACGGTGGTCACTGACGTAATAGCAAGTATTATGGCACAAAATTGTGTTTGTAAATAAAAGGTTAATCGCTGATTTGTTGTATTCTTTCCTGATGGCATAAAAAAAAGAAAAAAAAAGTTTGAACGATCGTTTCAAAATTACTTTTTATATTTCGATACATGGATCTGTTACTTAAGATAAATCGACTGAGAGTGCAATCGAGTGCAAAGGGTTTCCTTAATATATTAGTCTCGAATAGGATTCACTGTTTGTCACAGAACATCGAAAGCCTTTCATACAAAGCGTCGTTCTTTCTCGACGGAACTGATTATGCATTTTCCACGTGTTTAATTTAAATTAATAACTCGATCGACTCCAACGTGACGCACTCACATGCATACACGTATGTACACGCGCGCACGCACGCGTGAACGAATTCATTTTTGTTCTTTTCCACATGTTTGTAATATCTCTCCATTCACAGGTGTACATCTCGAACGCCTCCTCGTCGACATACAGGGTGTTCGGCCACACCTGGGAAAAATGTTAATGGGAGATTCTAGAGGCCAAAATAACACGAAAATTAAGAATACTAATTTGTTGATGGAGGCTTCGTTAAAAAGTTATTAACGTTTAAAGTTCCCCCCATATTGAATTTTTTTTTTCTAGAAATTGGATAGGATTTCGAGGGTATGTCTAATGACCAAAAATGATTGTAATCGACCCTTCTAATCGAAAATAATTTTTTTAGAACGATTTGAAATTTTGTAATTTTGTCGAAAATGTCACACCTTCTCGAATTTTTTTCTGGAAAGTGAGTAGGATTTCCAGGGTATGTCTAATGACCAAAAATTATTGAAATGGACCCCCGCAAATGAAAATAATTTTTTTAGAACGATTTGAAATCTTTTAATTTTGTCGAAAAATTTCACACCTTCTCGAATTTTTTTCTGGAAAGTGAGTAGGATTTCGAGGGTATGTCTAATGACCAAAAATGATTGTAATTGACCCCCGCAACTGAAAATAATTTTTTTAGAAGGATTTGAAAATTTTTTTTTTCGCCGAAAAATTTAGGCACCTACCCCCTGTCGATTTTCTTAAAAATTCGTTTTTCATTTTTAGTAATTTTGTTTGACGTCCTACAGAAAAGTTGTCTAATACTTTTTTGTAGGTACCCATGAGCTCTACTTCAGAAAAAAGTTTCATTGAAATATATTCACTATTGTAGGAGTTATGGCTGTTTGAAAATTGGACCATTTTTATGGGGGTTTTCTCACTTTACGGGGTCAAGGAACTATTTTTCCGAATTTTTTGGAATTTCTACATATTCTCCATCAAAATACGCATTATTTGCTTTCTTAAACATCAAAATCGTCCAATCCGTTCAGAAGTTATGACATTTTAAAGATTCGCATGAAATTTTCGGGGAACAATAATTACATTTTCGTATAGGAATTTTTCTCTCAAAAATGCGTAAGATTTCGGAGGTATGTCTATTCACCAAAAATGATTATAATTGACCCCCGCAACTGAATATAATTTTTTTAGAACGATTTGAAATTTTTTAATTTTGTTGAAAAATTTCACACCTTCTCGAATTTTTTTCTCGAAAATGGGTAGGAATTCGGGGGTATGTCTATTCACCAAAAATGATTGAAATTGACTCTCGCAACCAAAAATAATTTTTTCAGAATGATTTGAAATTTTTTAATAACTTCTTAACGAAGCCTCAGTCAAGAAATTGATATTCTTGATTTTTGTCCTATTTTGGCCTCTAGAATCTCCCATTAAAATTGTTCCCAGGGGTGGCTGAACACTCTGTATGTATTAAAATATCGCGTGGAAACATTTCAAATACATTAGAATTGCGTGTGTTTATAAATGCTGGTCGGTAAATGTGTTCTCTACGCGAAACAACTGAATCGTGGGAAATTGTTCGCTCACGAAATACAAATAGGAATGCTTTGAACGAAACAAAACGAAAAAACGAACGATGTGGCGTGGAGCTCGTGCAAGCGTAAGTAAAATACATTCGCGATCGTTAAAATTCATAATATGCACGCAACGAATCATAGCCACGGTACAACGATCGGTATACAGGGTGTCCCATGCAACTGCAACAGGTTATACCTCCTAAACGATTAGAAATAGAAAAAGATTTTATTAGTCAAAGTTAAATGGTATCAAACGATGCATAGTACGTAATTAATTTGATGCACTTTTGTGCATTGGTGCATCAGAAAAATGCAACTGCACTTGTTTTTTAAATGGAAACCTACATTTTTGACTGCACCAGTCTACATGAAACTACTAACACACTTATGCCCTAAACAAGTACAATTATTATTATAGTTACAACAAGTATATTTCCATCTGTTTCTTGACTCGAGAACTTTTATCTTCGATAACTTCCTAACGAGTAAGTTTAGGGCATAAGTGTGTTAGTACTTTTATGTGAAGCATAAGAAACTACATCGACTGGTGCAATCAAAAATGTAGGTTTCCATTTAAAAAACAAGTGCAGTTGCATTTCCTTGATGCACCAATGCACGAAAGTGCATAAAATTAGTTGCATACTACGCATCGTCTGATACCATTTAACTTTGATTCATAACATATTTCTCTATTCCCAACCGTTTAGGAGATATAGTCTGTTCCAGTTGCGTGGGGATACCCTGTGTACCTTCGAGCACGTTCTTCAGGGATCGAATCGAGGATCGATCGAACTTGATTACCATAACCACGACGGAAGAAAAGAAAATCACCATAGCAACAACTATATCGTTACACATTTCGATGCATTCGATTTATGGTAAAAAAATCGTTTCGTAGCAGTTTTAAGTAATCACTTAGTAGATATCGAAATGGTTAATCGACCGGAAGTCGGGTTTTTTAATTACCACGGTAATACGATCAATATCCTGCTGACTTGGTTACGCTTATTGGCAACAATGATTTTTGCACACGAAATCACCACTTCCCAAGCAATAGATAACCAAGCAGCTTATCGATCGACATCGATATATTACCGAGTTAAGGAAAACTTTTACCCCGTAAATAAAGTACAACCTTAAAGCAAATGCAGTTTTTTGTTTGGATCTCAATTCCTTCGTTACGATACCTGGATTCAAACCCGAAGCATCGATATCGATTCAGCACCAGATAACACTTCCGCAAACTACTATTAAGACTCACTACGGTTAACGTTATCTCTATATAAATACAATCGAGAAATAAATAATGCTCATCTATAACGTTTGCTAATACAATATTCGTCGCGCATGAGCAGGGAAAACCTTTTTCCCAGCGAGTTTGCAAATGATCGAGCATCCGTTCGTTAAACAGTATTCGCCTCTGTGGTTCAACCACTTTGGTACGTTTTCTTTGAAACAAAACTGTGAAACAAGCGTGTGAAAACACTGTGGACAGAACTAACGACTGTTGATAGACAGTAAAACGTAACTTGATGATTCGTGGAGAAGAAACGAATCCTCTGCCCATGCGCTTCTCTATCACATTTATAAATTAGACTTCGGACCTCTCGGATCGGCAACAATCACTGGTACATCTTTAACACGGAAATAGGCTTAAGTAAATGTCAGGTAGAGTCAGCACAATCAACAACGGAATTACAGATCTCGCCGGAAATAAACTGCGATCGCGTATTACATATTTCGCGGTGGGGGGTGGGGGGGGGGGGAGCCGTGCAGTTCGTTCGTCGACTCGTATACACACGACTTTACATCTCGCTGGTTCGATTCTCAGTTCTCTCATCAGTCACTCATTTAGCAAAATAATTAACGACACTTTTTTCCTTTTACTCCAGAGCACCGACGTTGATATATCATATATATATATATATATATAAGTTAAGAAAGAAGATGACATCTTGCGTACTAACATGCTTTCATGTTTCAAACGATCAGAAGTGGGGGGGAAACGATAGATATCGAACAGGTCAGCGTCGATACGAACGTCGAGAACTCACCCTTGAAGCAACAACGTTTCGCGGAGTATTGCAATTCTCGTAAATGTTTCGCTCAAGTTTCGAAGTTAAATCTAGTAAAATATAAAATGTATCGTTTAATGATCTTAATTTGTTTATAGGTCGAATTCAATGTTTTCCAACGTTCGTACGACCCTGGCCTTAACGCGAAGGATGTACATAAATGCGTTATTGGTTCGCAAGGTGCTAATTGTAACGCGTTAATTAAATAGATTTTCTATTTTTATTTCTACGTGAACATCCATTAAACTTTCTCGATAACGTTATCGTAAAACGTAACTGAAAAACAGCAAACGTTGATAGTTACAGGGCTGTAAAGTACATTACGCGTTCTCGATTCTATAGATTTCAACGAATATTTGTGCAAACGTAACGCGCGAAATAATGGTTTGGCCAGTAACGAGGATCTCGAGCCTCGATCGCGTTCGGATAACGTACAATAGATTCGACGAACAACGAGATTCGGGGATGAGGGGAGATGGGGAGGGTGCATATAAAAAAATAAATGTTTGTTCCCTAAGATTACGCTTGAACAGCGCGCAAGCATAATTTCTCAATGCACGGATCATTGAAAAGTACGATTAACACCGAGACGAAAATCTTCGATCTAGAGTAAACGTACATCTAACGAATAGATAAAGTCCTTTGCTACGGAATAAACGATTTAGAAAATTGTTAAAAACTGGAGCGATTATATCAAAATATTTGCACTTTCGCTTTCAATGAGACATATATTTGCGAATGCAAAACACCGTGCCAAAAGAGTCGACGAGCACTTTCTATAAATAGAAATATAGAATTCTCTTTGAACGAAGAACAATTTGTATTTTGTGAAAATGTAAAGCAGTTTGTTGTCTCTGAAAAGGAAAATACTCAACGGAGACTTGGAATTAGCAAAGTATCGTTGATCGTGATGAAAGTGCATATGATTCTTGTTGCACGGTGTTGTTGCAAACGCAATCATTGTGCACACGTACATATGCGTTGCGTTCCCGACGTTGTGTGCGCATGTGTACCGTTACCATCGTATATGTATACACGTTGTACGTACGTTCGTCCTTACAGATAAATATATTCGGAAGAAACTCAAGCGAACAATATGCAGAAACAGCATTCGGGGAATCTGACCGTGTCGCAGAGTGGAATAATCTAAGGGGGGGGGGGGGGGGAGGTCGGCGTGAAATTCCTATCAAAGGAAGGGTTACGTTTCTAATTCAGAGACGACGAAAGACACACGCATAGAATTGCCGCGAATTCTACGACCGATAACGACAATAATACGATAACATATAAATACGCACGCTACGAAATTTAACGACACGTCGAATACAATTAACACAGCGATCGGCTACCCCTTCACGCATCGGAATCTCGGGTCTTCGTTTTCTCTCGTATATTACCTTTTTTTCATATTTTTTCAGTTTTCTTATCCGGGCCACTCAATCTTACGGACGGCTGCTCTCATCGAATGGTAATATCAATTACGCTACCTTTGGAAAAAAAGCACGCGGAAATCAGTTTCCCAGCCCGATGATGGCGGCTCGTAATCGTGCTACTCGTGAACGAGTTAAGCTAAAAATGAGTTCTCGATAAACCGTTGCACGTTTTGCATACATACGTAAGCAGTGTTGAGTAAATACCTGAACGCAGAAACCATACGACTCTTTACGCGCGGAACTACGATAGACTTATCTTTAATTTGGTACCTTAAAATATTGCGTTTCTATGTACGAGTACAAATGCTTACGCGCGCGCGCGCGTTTCTGGCTAAAATTCCCTGAAACGTAACACTTGTTCACCGTGAAACGTTTCATTTTGTAATTCAAACTTTAATTTCCGATCTAAATAAGAATTCTGCCCGTTTCGAAACATTAAAAAACCGATACGAGCGTTCGTCCGATAATTCTTGGCGGACAACCCCTTTCCTATTTTCTTTTTCTTTCAAATTTATGCTCCGATTGCTATCGTTATTTTTATATCGACGGAGGACCCGCGTTCCGCCCAAATTATATCCACGCGACTTTCACATCGATTATTACAAAGTATATCATTGTGATCGACAGATATGGTGATTGCTTAACACACACGAAAGAGGAGATTTCGACGGTTTTTTCTCGAAACATTTGTTACCTTCTTTAGAATATGTTTACCCAACACTGTGCACAAGCATATTAGCACGATATACAGAGCTTATTTTGTCGTTTCTTTCTCTCTGTTTCTCTCTCTCTCGGTTTCTATATATATAATTTTTTTGTTCTTTTTTGTACGACTTTCCAGTATCTTTCAGACCCAGGATAAAATCCACGAAGGTTCGTTCGTTTTCAGCGATATTGGTCCCTTTTATCTCTCTTGTGATTTCATAAAGTGTGTTTCCCCGGGAACGAAAAAGCAAACCAAGATCGTTGAAACGGAAAGAAAAATAACGGATTTTAACACAGGTCTGAAGGAACATAAAGAATACGACGTACGTCTGATATATATTTATATTTACAAATACACATATATATATATATAGATATAGATATAATATATCCATATACATATATATTTATTCCATTTCGCTTATGTATATTTATAAATATATACACTTCTATCTTTTTTGTTTATCATATATATATAGATGTATCATTTTTATAAATTATATTCTAAAAAGGAAAGGTACCACCGTCGATAGTCACGTGCGACTCTACTTAAAATTCTATATTGCAACAATATTAATTCTCTTTCTTGATCTTAGTTCTATATATATATATGTATATGTAAATCTATATACCACTTCATGCTCTATTTACGAACATCAACCGACGGCGTCGTCAACGTGAAATCATTGCGTTGCTTGCCCGATCATCGTTAACCTCGATTATGCACCGATATGGACGCGCTTTTTCCCGCGCTTTTCACGAGCGTGGACGTCACGCGACATCCAGCGTACACGAAATAATACACGCGACAACCTTAACCGGGGGGCTGCCAACGAAACGACGGGCAACCCTTTCGTTCGACGCGTTCCATTAACACGATTGACTAGCGAAAATTGATAACGGGTGATAACGGGGGAGTACTATCGTCCGCAATACTTTTTATTACCTATCACGCTACCGTAAACTTCGTTAAATATATGTAGCATTTTATTTTCTCTCATTTTTCGTGAACCGATTTCCCTTGATTTTGTCTAACCGATCGCGAAACACTGCTTATACACGCCACGGAATCGACGACGATAGTTCTCTTCGAGACTCGAAAGGAGGAGAGACTTTCAACGGAAATTAATTTTAACCAATATCTGTGGAACGTATAACGCGTATCGTTAAATCTTTATAATATAGTAAAGATTTTTCCCCCTTCAAAAATATAAACAGATGTCGCGAAGCACGTACGAAAATCAAAAGTATAAGTAGAAATTGAGTAAAAAAACTTTGCCCGATTCTGATCAAAAAAAGAAAGAAAAGAAAAAGGTTCGATAAATAAAAAAAAAGTATGCAAAAAGATCGACGAGTTTAAAGAAAACTAAAAAATATATATATGTATATATACTATATAACATTTGCTATTAGCTAACGACCTTAATATACGAATGTATCTCGAGAATACTTGTCCGAAATTAGAAACAAGAGTTCGAAGAAACCACGTAAATACTGTAAAACAATATAATGTCGCAGATCCCATAAAAAAAAAAGAAGAAAGGATATTCCGTTTTTGTCAGCTCGATGATCGTTGTCGTAATAACAATAATAATAACCGATACGTTCCTACAACAATGCTAAATCTTTTCGTTAAGCGCGCACTTGTTCGCGAATAAATGGAACAACGAGATTTAATCGTCGGTTATCGATACATTTAACACTTTCAGCACAATATTAACTCCCGCGCAATATCGACGGATCGGTAATTCGTAGCATTTTGACTGGCACAATTGTAACGCATAAATCAATTGCTTACTTTCTACGTAATTGTAAAAACCGAAAGAAACCTTTGGATGTTCAATTTAATCTCGCTCGTCGTATCGATGTGTTCAGGACGGCAATCGTTAACGTTCTCTCATCACTGGCACGCACCGCGTTCAACGAACATCGAGAACAACCGACTGTCTGACAAAAACGGATTTGTTACAACCGAACGAGATAATATTGCACTTGACGATTTTATCGATGAAATGGGCGTGCAACGGTGCACGGTAATTATCTAATTCGCACCGTGGTACAAGACTAAAATTAACCTCGTCTCGCTACGCCTAGCGACGATAAAGTGCTCGATCATATTTTTTTTTTTTTGTTTCTTTTTCTCCTTTAAACGTACGGGATAACTGTTACACGGTAATCCTAAACGTAATGATAGGTACTTACACGGCATAGCAGCAAAATTTCCTGTCGAAATAACGCACGGAAACCGTTTTTCATATTTTTTTTTTTCTCTTGTTTTTTAAGCGTAGGCCGGACTAACTCGTCTCCCATGAATAGTAAACATAATCTTTGCGGTTCGAAGACATCGAACCAGACCCGTTTCCTCGGTATTCCCGTTCTGACTAGATTTATGATAAGTGCACGCACGCGGATGAACGAACCCGAGCGCTGATCCTGACCGATCGGACGATTTCGGTTATATTCGCGCGCCAACGATAGCGAAAACCGTTACCGTTGAACGCTACGGAGCGGTACGAATCGACGAGGATACAGCACTCTGGATTCAGCACACGGAGAACCGATATCGACGTGCTTATCGATACAACGATAAGGATACTATGGTCGGTAATTATTGCTATACAAGCAAAAGCTGTAAAAAGGTACGATGATCAGCTACATTTACATGCGAACGATTATTGTTTCTCGCCGATGATTGCAAAACACGGTGTACCGCTTTCGCGAGACCAGCATCGTATTTATACAACTATGGAAATTAATTCTCCTCGTACCGATGGCATTCATCGTTAATTTCTAAGACCGTGCGATGAATACACAAATACGTAAAGACGCGTCGTACCATGTAACATTGATTTTGCTTCGTCTCGATTGTTCTTACGCCACCGCTCTCGTACTTCGAGTCCTGCACAGGCTCGAAGTACGCGGAGGGAAGCGCGGAAATAACCTATATCAGTGATCTCTCTTTCTTTGCTTAAACGGACCTAAATATCTACGGAGGACATAAAAATGTACGGGTACGACACGACGACAATGATCACGACATCGATTTACGTGCTCTGTCGTCGTGATCAACCACTCGAGTACAATCTGGGGCTGAACGTTGTCGTCCAATGGCTGATCGCGCCGACAGAGACACGCTAAAATATTTTTTTTATTTTTCTCGCGCTACTATCCGCGATCTTTAACGCGACTCTTCTCCCTCTCAATTTACGATCACTAAACGTATTTATTACTAAATCGTTACGCTATTATTACTATAATCGGCTAAATCATTTCATTAGAACTATCAACGACGATTTCGAGTTTACACCAAGGAACGAGACTGGGCAGAGTTTTGTGATTCATTCGCTGATCCAGCCCGCAAATTCGGTCGCGAAGCTCTATTGGAAATAACTGAATTCGAAATCTTTGGTGCAAACTTCGCGGCACAAAACGACGAATAACGTGCCCTTCGCTTATAGAGTATTTTGTATCTCTTATTCTTCGCGACGAAAAGTCCCTTTACCATCGTGTTGGATAAATTTTTATCATCGTTAGCCGCTCGAGCCAACATTTCGTCCGACCTAAAGATAACCGTTCACTGAGTTTACGTTTTTACGTACTTCAGGTGCTTTGTTACGCTGCGGATAAGGCTCAACTATTTTTACCACTTAATACTATATGTATAGAGCTTTCAGCTTTTTTTTCTAATTTAAGTACACGAGTTTGATGCATCAAGCCTTAAAGACACCTAACTAGAGACAACACGTACGAAGATTCTGGAAGGTGCATCGATATCGCTAGGTGGACTTTTTGTTTCTCTTAAATCGATTAACAGTAATTTTTCGACACTCACGCGCTCAACACGCGTGTGACGCTCGCGTTAAACATCTCCATCCGATCAAAAGATCCGAAGACATACCGAGAATTCCACGCGATTACATGTTTGATCGTTTCGAGTGTTCCTAATTGCGTGTCCCCGTTTGTCCACGACACTTTAGGCGTACCGTTTAAAATAAGTTAAGTTTATATGCGTACACATACGTATATATCTTTTATGTAACTTTGACGGTGACCACCAGTGGACCCCGTCGCGTCTATCATCGCTTAACATTCTATTTTAAGTATGAAATACCATGATCACCAGAGTCAAGATCGTATCCTGCTCGATCCTCGCTGCGCGACCATGGTTTCTCTTTCTCTCATATTTTTTTTTTCTTTTATATTAAATTTAATTTAAATCCTATCGGAGAAGCGCTGCGAGATGCTCTTCTGGGTAAAGCTCGACGAAAAGTTTAGACCGTTCGAAGACGCCAGATCTCGTTCGAACAGAAACAGAAACTTCTCGATTTTTTTTCTACGGTAATCTATGCTATACGCACAGGTTTATACACAGACTCGACATTTATAATTGCGTCGGCTGGTGGGTTTTGTCAAAACTTAAGCCCAGCTTACGTTCAGTCTTGATCACTAGTGACTCGACACTACGCTAAGACCTAAAAACTCGACTTACTTTTTAAGCAATATCGGAATCAATAACTTGATCATTTGTTTGCATTTTCATTCTGTCGTAATAAAAAATAATCCCTATAATCTGCAACGAAACTATCACTTAAGTACGTAAGCGCTAACAAAAAAAAAGAAAACAAAATGCATAATAAGTGCCAAGTCTTTCTACACGATGTAACCATGAGTCTGCAAATCAGAAAAGATTTCCCTTAATGCACGTTCCGGTGGAACTAAATCACCGATAAAAGAAAAAATAATAATCGATATCGATAATTTTTCCTCATCTTCCAGACTCAAGGTTGATCCTGTGCGAGTGCTTCTTTCTTTTTTACTGGTATAAAATACTTTGTGTCGAGGAACAATCCTCTAAAAGCGCTCTGAGAGGAAACGAAATACACGGTTGACAAGTCATTGAAAAATCCTTATCGATTCAAATCATTCATCCCCCTCTAATACTTCTGTAGAGCTTCTAACAATATTATATGTATATATTTTTTTTAAGAATATCAATTCAACAGAAAATGATAGATCGCCCAGCGATCTTCACCGCCACACACCATCGAAAATGACTTTCTTTGCTCGTATCTTTTTTTTTTTCTTTTTTTTTTTGTACTAGTTTCCTTAACCAAAGTACTTGATTTCCAAAGTACATTTGTCCTCTAACGCCACAAATTGAATCTCTCGTTGGCGTTTCCTCTCGATCACGCTCGTCTCTGGCTTTTCATGAAAATGAAAGGGAAAACTGCGATTTCACTCAAACCTTTAAGACACAATTAGATTCGAACGCGTTCTCGTCTACTTGTGCCAAATTAACGTCGCCGTTCGCTCGTTAACGATCGATATATCAGCGAAAACTGCCAGTTCTTGTACGAAACAGACGTCGAAAACTCTAGTCGAAGTTTCCAAATTTTTCGATGATCTCCACCACTTGATCGTGCAGCTCGAACGTTGGCTTCCAATAACACAGAAAATGATCTCCGGTAAAGACGAGATACAAAGGAGACCCTTAACCGAGCAGCTTCGAAACGCCGATGTTTAGCTTTGCAGATTGGCATCGTCGCCAATATTTTAAGCAAGAAGCGTTAAGTTGATATTAACATTTTGTAATCCTCTTCTTCGTTCACTGATTTCTGTTTCTTACTGTGCTCCAAAGCCAGCAGGATTGAAGTCTTTGTTGACAAAAGAGAAGCCGTGGAACTCCTCTTGGTTGATGCAGTTCACTTCGTCTGGATCTTCTGGCGTCAATACTGGGTCTTCTTTCGTGAATTCCGCGTCGAAGTTCATTGTATCTTTCTCACTTTTCTAAACAACATAATACAATTGTCGTTTAATAAGGTTCAAATAACCGTGTAAACCATTTAAAATAAATTAACTTACAATTTTCGGCCTGATCGGGGGTTTCACTTGACGTGCTTCGAGCGCATCCCAATCGATCCTTTGGAAAAACGGATGAGCTTTTATGGCGTCTTCGCGACCATTAGCCGCGACACAGCCTAACCTGTCGGCAGGATTTTTCGTCATAAATCCTATCAAAATCGATACTGCTTCTTCCGAGATCCATTTCGGATAAACCACATCGTCCCGTAAAATGGACTCGAACAGATCGTCTTCGTTGTCCGCTTCGAAAGGTGGTTGGCCGACCATCATTTCGTACATTAAAACGCCAAGTGCCCACCAGTCGACGCTCGCCCCGTACTGTAATTCCTGAAGGATTTCGGGCGCTATGTAATCGGGAGTTCCACAGAATGTTGTTGTTGTTGTTTTTCCTTCGATAATGCCCTCTTTGCACATCCCAAAATCGGCTAATTTACAGTGACCCTCTTGGTCGAGCAATATATTGTCTAATTTAAGATCCCGATAAATAACGTGATGTTTGTGGAGAAATTGCAACGCAAGCGTAACTTCTGCCGCGTAAAAGCGTGCTCTTGCCTCGTCGAATTTTCGAGCTTTCTGAATATGAAACATTAAATCGCCTGAAACAACGGAGACCTTAAATATTTCTAGTCCTCTTATTACCAGAAAATAGCACACTTTTTTTAGCTTACCTCCATTTACGAACTCCATAACAAAAAACAACCGATCGTTTGTCTGGAAACAACTATGTATAGCCGTGAGAAAGGGATGTTTCGCTGCCAGCGTTAAAATTCGCTTCTCCGTCATTGTACAATCAACGTCGTCGTCTTGTATAATCACATCCTTCCGTAGAATTTTCACCGCGTAAACCTCGTCGGGATTTGTTTTCCGTTCCACCAGCATCACTTTCCCGAAGCTGCCTTTACCGAGAACTTTAATGAAATTGAAGTCTTCGATGCCAAGCTTTCTAATTTGATTTTCACTAGCAGGTACTGTATTTTCAGTAGCGTTAATCGGCACCTCTTCCGTTTTTTGAACTGTTTGCAAATTATCCGTTGGCAACGTGTCCGTGACGGTTACGGTCGGCGGTGCTTGACCAGATTGACAAGTCGTCGTTCTATAATTAATCTTTGGAGTTTTGATCTGTTTATCCGGAGATATATTCATTGTACTTAAAATTTCAGCCATGGCCTTTGTGTTTATACCACAGTTATTCGCTACATTTTTCTGGCACCTTTTATGAACATTTATATTACAAGCTGCGTAAAAGGAAAATTTGTTTCGTTTCAGAAATGATCTATTAACATATTTTCGTTGCATACGAGGAATTTCAGTCGTTAGAAACATACCTTCACATTGTAAGCCTTGCTTGAATAAACCGTACAAAAGCGAGCCACAGTGGTCACAAAATGTAAATGTTTTGTAATTGTGTACAGCGAAACGATGTGGCATGTCTATGCTGAAGCGTGGACTTTCTGTATCGTGAGTCGACTGAAATTCAATATCGTTCGAATATCATTAAACAATGCGAGAAATTTGGAGGAAAATATTGTGTTGCAGTATCCAATACGAGAACGTGATATTAAAATGATATTCGTTTACCTCGTCTTTCATGCCTGGGCATTTTGTAATGACCAATTTGTGACATCTCTTGTGAACTACGCATGTACAAACTGAAACACAATAATATTTACTTTAACGGATTTACACCTTTTTATGTAAATAACATTGAGCATAGCATGACCAAAGCTGGCTGCATGCGTGATTAGACGCGTCGATTCGATATGACAAGCATAAATAAAACTCAGTGGATGTTGTGATAGTCTTGCCAATAGGAACAGTATAAGCTTGAACATTAAAAGACAGAATATGACATCTAAGGATATGATAAAAATGGAACCATTGGAGCCCCCTTGTAATTTGTTAAGTTGTACTTAAAGACATGCAATGGAAAACTTGCTTTATTACCATGTTTAAATTAGAACTAATATAATTTGCATGTGAGAACCTAAATGATGTATTACAAATGTATCATTTTTTTTTTTTAGAAGTATTATTACAGAAAGCACAGTGTCGAGTATCAAGCCACAGGCCAAATTAAATGTTGAAAATCTCAAGTTTCCAAACTCAACTACAAAAATTATTGACTGCTCTAAATGATTTAATTCTTTACGAATAACTATATACACATACACACACACCTAGGTAAACATGTGTTCACACAAATATAGAGCAAGCAAATATATAATTATAATATCTGTTAATAACGTGTATGTGTCTTCTCACCTTGACACTGATAGCCCTGCTTGCCCAAGCCCCTGAAATACAACAGACAAAACACATCACATCATCTCCTGATATACCCTCATAAAACACATACGTATGCCTTCTTGGACCATAAACCATAATTAGATGTTTATTATGCTAGCCTTTTGAGAAAGATTAGGGAAAAAAAAGACCACTCAATGTGCATGTCTGTCTTACGTTTGCGTACTACGTTCTCGGAAGAGATGTTCTACAACTATACCAATAAACTCCCTTGTACAAATATTACAACACCTTGTTAATATGCAAATAATTTCACCAAACAGTACATGTAGTATATGCTTGTAAAACCAGTACATGCAGCCGATATCTCGTCGAATAATTGAACCCGAAACAATAATAATTATGTGCTCGTTATTCCGCTGCATCGAGGTAAAAAAAGAAAGAAATATCTGAAAGAGATTTAATGTTGTTATAGTCTAGCAAACTAACTGAAAATTATTCATTATGCATTCGTTGTAATACAGAATTAGAGAGAATAAGTATTTAAAGTAGTATTTGAAAAGTCATGTGTTCTCCCAATGATACCAAAATCAATTACAAGAAACCAAATACCCAACATGCAACTTGAAAAACTTTCAAAATTAATTCAATGTTTCCCAATTCCCATATTAATTTGGTGTGCATAACGGTTACCAAATTTAAACACATGATATATTTTAAAGCACACACAACCTAATTAAGTGTACAGAGTTTTACACCATGAAATGATTTAAATTAGTAAATGCCTCGAGTCAGAGTTAAGAGTATGCTTGTGAAATAGACCCTAAGCAAGTGTAATCGATAAATGTCTGCCAGAACACATACCATATGAATTCACGGCAGTGAGAACAGAAAGTTGGTTGTCTCAGGAAAGTAGCCATAAATTTATGGCCATTTGCTTGGTGAACCCTACGTCGCATAGCACCCCTTCGTCGATTGAAGCCCTGTCGTTCTTTGAACTCCCTCCTGGGTTCCCTCCCAGCAGTAATGCTTCCACCACCTCTGCCTCCGACTCCTTCTCCATTACCTGTGCCACAGCCTCGCTGTTGATCTAAAATTTCATCATGAAATTATATCCTATATGTGTTTAATCAAACTATTATCGATCCTTTACCTTGATCATTCCACTTCAGATCAATCCTAACCCTTAGTTTTCCTTGAGGCTCTAGGTCAACCTAAAACAAGTTTCATTTCACATTGGTAATTTATTACAATTAATATTAATTAATTTATAGATAATGTATTAATACATAACAAACTTAAATATTAATCTAATAAGAATGAATCATTTAAATATAGTATTGATAGTGGATAAAGTTTTATATCATTGTATAAAATTATAATTTTTTAATACACAGTGCATTGAAAAGATTACTTTACTTGTTTATAATTATCATCAATCTGTGCCATCTCAATAGAATTAACTTCAATCATTAACTACTTAAAATCTATGTAATATCTGTCTTGTATCTTTCTTTGGTTCAGGTCTTATTGACATAGTCTTATCACACTACCTTGAATTTTCTTATATCTTACTAAAACTGCACACAAACACAGATTACACATTACTTTACTATTCCATATATTAGCAAAAAATATCAAACTGATAAATGCACAAGCAGAGATATAGGAAAAGAAGTAAAAATAAAAAATTATAATTTGACCAATCTAGTATTGTATTATTTTTGGATCATATGTTTCAATTTTAAGAAAACCTGCTCATAATTCAACATTATCTTAATTTTCTTCATTAGATGAATCGATAAACCATTTGATAGTATTATAATCGTTTGAAAGAACTTGATTCCATTTTCGAAAAAGTAGAACGTCCTATGTTTACGCGAGAATCAGTGGTATAAGTTTCGGCGAGTATATCGCTACTTATAAATAATTTCTCTTAGAACAGAAAAGTTAGCAGTAAAAAAATGACTGTTATATCGGGAGAAATTAATATTGTTAATAGTTTGATTTGATTCGAGCGTATAGTTTAAAACCAACCCAAAAGTCTGCCGTCTTGTCGCTTCTGTTGACAAGCTCCTCGAAGGGGATGCTGCAATTGGCGACGAAATAATCCGGCGGTAACGCCGCATCGTGAAAGACAGTAAGCCCAAGCATGACTGCATCCTGTACCTCGTGGGTGAAGGACTCGTACCATACCGGATTGAAGGTTTTGGGCTTCGTGGACGAGCGATTGAGATGATTCTCATCTACGTCCAGCTGAACGTAAGGGTCGAGTATAGGTTCGTTCTGCCAGAACTTACGCTGTTTGTCCGTCGCCCTTAGCCCGACTGCCTCGCATATTTCGATCTTCATCGTTCCCGTGAACATCGTGAATCGGAAACCGTGTTACCAAAAAAGCGAGGACAGAGGACGGACGAGCCAGTCGACGGGCTGTCACGCCTGTCGACGAGCTGACACTTCAGATCGTGCGAGCAGGTTATCCAGAATTGAGTAAACTACCCAAGTCAACCAGATCGAACCACCGTCGCTGTCTCCGACGTGTTCTGGCCGGAGGAGGTTGTCGGACGGCTCGATACGTTTATCGAGGAGACCTCCGAAAAAATGTCACGTATAGTTTTCGCGCGGTAAATAACGACCTTCCGTAGAAATGTGTGGCGCACCGCTTCGAATATCCCGTCACTGACGAGCCTTTGGCTCTCTCTCTCTCTCTCTCTCTTATTTTCCTCTCACTCCCTCGCACACGCACGTACACTCTTTCCCTCTGTGTCACTCTGTCTCTCATCCAAGTTTCTCCTTCTCCGCCTCCCTTACCCTTTCCCTTCGTCACCGCCACCAGCACCGTGCAGTTATAAACACTCGGCCCGCTTCGCGTTCACGCATAACAGACACGGAAACGGAAGCTGAATTCCCGACGACAACAGAAGCCTGTCGTCGAGATCGAGACGCAGTGGAAGCGGACACGGGACCGCCGAACGCGAGACGATGCTGGTTATTGCGAGGCGCCCCGTTCGCGAGTACGAGGTCTGTCCTTGTATTTCCAATCTCCTGAGAGCCATTAAGCTCCTCTAACTCTTTCTTGGATTCTTGTCTTTCGTGCAACCGTGTCCTTTTCTTTATTATTGTTATCCCGTCGCGTCACCGAACGATTACGACACGAGTTTATAACACCCCGGAGAGAATCTTGTTTCGCGATTACGAGGACGACGTATCGCGATAAGCACTCGTTTACCGTCCCTTGGCAGCCCCCACCGACCCGAACCGCTCGATTGGTCACTCCGCGCTTCGTCTAAAGGGCGACTCGATCTCAGCCTCGGATCCCGTTCGGAGCATCTCGTGTGTTTCCGTCGAAAGCTCAGGCTGCGTTTTCACCCGTGCACAGAACTACGTATTCGTTGCATTTCGCCGCGACGAAGCTCCTCGACATTTTCACACGGTGAAATGTTCGACTCGGAGAACCGTTGAAAGTTAGTGTCGCGTTTCGAGTTTAGTCGTGTACGCAATACGCCTCCTCCCGCGCTTTTACGCGTTAAGCTTGCGGAACAAGTGGAAACAGAATGATGCCTAGACGACATCTGATTGGACGAGGTTTGGCTAAAAAAAGCGCACTTTTACTTACAGCACCGGCATCCAGCGATCGTTGAGAAAGGTTGGGAACTGTTTGAACTTTGAATCATGTTTATTCTAAATATAATATTATACTGCAAGTATATTGCAAGTGGAAGGATAATTCGTCGTTCTGTTGCCACTGAATATCGTTCCATCGTTCCAGCGCCATTCCGCTTGCGATGAATTTCGGAATCTGAATCGAGGGAAATGGGTCTCTGATTGGACGAATGTCGATCGAAAGCAGAGACCGTAAACGTCGTAACGATATTGCGAATATCAAGTTGAAAATAACGGGTCTTGGCGAGTGAAGGAATTTCAGGTATTTATTGAGCTATATAAATAAACGAACACAGTACGAATCTAGTATTTACACCCACGATACGTTTAACGCAACGATATCCTCGCGCTGCTTCGTCGGGCCAGGACATTTTTGCGCCGGTGGCTCCGTCGTACAGACGGAAACAGAGAAACCCGCGAGAAAAATCTGTTCGTTCTACATAAGAACTATTCCCTCGACGATCGACCGAATCGTGTCTCGTTTTTCTCCCTATGAAATTATCACAAGTATGCGCATCCTGCATCGACGGATTCGATGGATACCCGGTACGATCGCGATCCAATTCCCTCGAGTTAGAATTTACGACGAAAGGTTGCACCGCATGCGAATACGTTCGGTCGATCGTCGTCGATTCGAGCAATCGCGATGCGTCTCGTGTTCAAAGAATAAATATTTCATCGAAATGAAGAGAAGTGGATTATACGGAGACGTGACTTCGATTATGACTACCGCGTACGAAATAAGAACGATCCGAACGTCATCGATCGTGTTTCGGATCGCTCTCATGTGCCGACGACGACGTCCGACGTGGACGCGGCCTCCTGCGATTCAGCAATCTCTTTCTTTTTCTCTTCTTGGTCCATCCCCGATATCACATAGACTGGTTGCTGGTACGCCAGAAAATGCTGGTCCGCCGCTAACGTTTTCGTCGGATCCTTCATTTTCATCTGAAACGATACATAGGTTAAAATGAATTAATATTAATTTCATTGTTTCTCCGTAGACAAGGTGGTGAACGTCGTACCTTTTTGCGGTACAACATCAACAGAATCAACAAGCTGCTGATTATGAAAGCGCTTCCCGCCGCCAGAACCAGCGTGGCTGTCTGATAAACGGGCGTTTCCACTTCCGTGAGGATCTCCCGTTGCTCCAACGCGACGATTCGACTCTGCATAGCCATTGGGGTCGACCTGTGCGTGAAACGGGACGTCGTCGCGTCTGCGTACGATTCGAGCATCGAGAGCTTCTGGATTCTGGTCAACTCCTCCAAGTGGAACGCTATGTCGACCTTGTTCGGGCCTATTATCTCGAAGCTGAGTATGGCCGAGTCCTGCCCGATCTCCACCCGTATCCCATTCTTCACTCTGGCGCCCAGGTCCCGTAGAAGGTCCTCCGCGTGTTTCACGAACGTGGGTTCGTCGGTGGCGAGGAATCGACCGGGGAAACGTAGAGTGACTTCGACAGCTTCGATAGGCGTCGGTACTGGACACAGAAAATGGAACATTTTTTAATGGAAGGTAGGACAATTTTCAAAGGATATTTTTTATATATGTCCTGGACTTGTTAGCGGACTCATCAGTAAAGCTTCCTAGCAGGTCTTGCCTTAGGCAACGGGATATTAGATAGGAAATTCAACTTACAACAAATATTCGTTCCCTTCAAAAAAGGCTCCGATCCGATAAGTTGATTGCCAGCCTCGTCGACGCACCAGCACGTAACAGCAGCGCACTGGGTCGGCTCGAATCTACCCTGACGGTCGCATATAGCCGGAACGTGGCCTCTGTCCTTCATCGCTTGACACCTGGTGCCAAGCACCTTACCGACTTGTTTCTCGTCGGTCTCCAAGTTGATCAAAGAGTTCTCCATGAACGCCTGGATCTCACGATCGATTTCCTGCACCACCGGTCCCCTGCCACCCCTTCTAGCTTGCCTGAAGTTACACTTGGGCTCGGGTCCTCTGGTCAGAGAGCCCTTCACGGGCTGACCCTTTCTGTTGACGCACCAGCAGACACCGACGTGCTCCAGGCACTGGACCGGTTCCCACATCCCCGTTCCTGGATCGCATCTGGGCAGGAAGGCCGGTTGCTTCAGCCTCTGCGACGTTTTCAAATTCTTCTCGCGGACCCTCTCGCACTGGGACAGCACCGGGCAGACAGTGTCGCAGACCAAACGACTGGAGAAATCGTTGTGGCCTAGCGCACACTCGGTCTTCTTTCTGCACTCGTTGTGCTCAGGGTCGAAGTACCATCTGTTGGTCTCGTTCAATCCCACGGCAGAGTTGCAGGGTACCTTTCTAGGCGGCTCGAAACAGACTTCGCGGGGTTTTGGGCAGCAGACAGCGTACTCGTCCAACGGCGAGAGCTCGCATTTGTGGGTGGATGGACAATGATGGCCGTGAGGACCGCAAGTCGCCGGCGAGTCGTCCTGGTCCAACAACGGCGACCCGTTGGGGCACGGATTGTCCTTCTTGGGTAAACAGACTGGTACAGGAGGACAGGGGGGCACGCTGCAGGCAACCTCCACCATTCTACAAGCTTCGTTCTCCCCGCGACACGTAACGCTCTTGCAAGGATCTCGACAGGAGCACGTGGGACAGCCGCTGTCCGGGTCCAATTCGAATCCTTCAGGACAGTCGAGCTTGCAGTCGATCTCCGGACACCTGAGCGGCGTGCTGCACTTGGGTATCACTCCTTCGAGGACCCTGGTGCCCGCAGCTTCCCTGCCCTCCTCGTCCACGCACCAGCACATCCCGTTGTGACATTGAACAGGCTCGAACGCTCCGCTGCCATCGCATCTAGGAATGTAAGTCCTTCTCGCTGGCTTCCCCGACTCTCTGGCCGCGTGTTCAGCCACTGCTCGCGCGTGCTGGCAAGCCGTCGCCATCACCGGTGTCACGCACTGCGTTCCACAGCCTGTGGAGCAACATTTCTCCGTCGTGGAACATTCCTGGTCGTTGCTGCACTGTAGCTCGCAGCTCGAGGAGCTTGGCACGAGGTAGGGGCACTGACCTGGCTTCATGGCCAGACAGGCCGGAACCGCTGGACAGTACTGTCCGGAGCCACAGTTCACGTCGACCATCGTGCAGGTCTCCTGAGCGCCGCAGGTGATGTCTTTGCAGGGATCGTGGCAACGACACTGCTCGCAACCCGTCGCGTCCACCTCGTAGCCGTAGGGACAGGCCAGGTCGCACGACAGCGTTCCGCACAGTTTCAGGACATCTTTGATCTCGTTGCAGTCGCTGCTGCGATTCACGCCGCTCTTCAACGTGACCCCGCGATCGTTGACGCAGGAACAGATACCCTGGTAACACTGCAGTTGCTTGTAACTGCCGTCCTTCTCGCACTCGGGCGCTGGTATTGCCAAAGACATGTCATCCCGCGTACCCTCCATGCGGTCGTTGAACTCTCGCAAGTACTCGCACACTGAAACGGAAGAGTTTCAATTTTTTTGTAAATAAAATTAATAAGTAAATAGTAGCGTGACTGTTACTCCAAAGAGCAATCGTACTTGTTTGCGTCTTCGTGGAGTT
The DNA here is from genome assembly GCF_013123115.1 of Colletes gigas. Taxonomy (NCBI): domain Eukaryota; kingdom Metazoa; phylum Arthropoda; class Insecta; order Hymenoptera; family Colletidae; genus Colletes; species Colletes gigas. The sequence goes on from NW_025106641.1 coordinate 650,037, forward strand.
CGCTGACGTCATACAGCACACCGACTGGTCGATTTCCGGCACGACGGTGCAGTTGTAGTCTTGCGGACACGTGTCGTTCGCCGAGCAAATCACCGCGTTGCGCTCGTCGTCGATCAACGGTGTCCCGTAGACGCAGGGATTCGTGTAAGCTTTCTTGGGTTTGCATTCTGGTTTCGTCGGGCAGAGAAAGTCCGGGCAACCGTCCTCCCGACTCAACACACATTCCTCCTTCTCTGGGCATGGGAAACTGGAAGGCAGAGACGTTTGGAATTAAAAAACAGTGTTACAAGACGGTTCGTTTCATTGGAGGAGCAGTCTGGTCCGGGAAGGCCATATTTAGAGTTGTTCAAAGTGTTATAACTCTTGAGTTTTATTTAAAAACAGGACGCAGTTGGGTTTCCTCAGAAATAAATGTACGATCGGAATAATCAAAGTTACAGAATTGTTTATCGAAAGGGTTAAAAATTCTTTTCTTCCGCTAATCGATTCTCACAATGTTTCAGATCAGACTACCCCCATTAATTATGGTTGCACGCTCACCCTTCGCACGGATTGTCGCACTCGCAAGTGGGACACCCGGAGGCGTCCGTTTTGAATCCGTATTGGCAAACTTGGGCGCACTGTTGGGAGACACACGACGCCGGGAGGGACCTTCCCTTCGTTATCGACTTGCAGTCGACCTTATCAGCCGGCCCCATCGACCCCGATATCTTTCTGCCGTTGGTATCCACGCACCAGCAAACCAAACCGTTTCTCGAGCATTGTCTGGTCTCGTAACCGCCGTCTACAGCGAGGGAAGACACATTAAATAAACGAATTTGGAACAGGAATTTATCATCTTACCATCCGTACACTGAGGAACGTATCCGCGTCCTTGTCTCTCGGAGATGCTCAGTATCTTCGCCAGCACCCTGTCCCGATGGCAGGCGCTGAGGCTCTGCGCGACGGTGCACGCTCCGCCCCCGCAACGGTCGCTGTTGCAGCACTTCTGCGGCGCTGGACAGTCCAAATCGTGCTGGCAAGAATTCCCGCAGGACGTCGAGGCAAGATCCTCGAGAGGACACGTCCCCGGTCTCTGTAGAGTCAGGCTGGACGGGCAACAGACACCGTACTCCTGTTTCGGCTCCACTCGGCAGCTGTACATCGGCGGACACGTCGGTTTACCCGGCGAGTCGCCGCAGAGGAACGGCCTCGGCGAGTCCGTGATCTGCAACGGTTCGCCGGAGGGGCAGATCGTCAGCAGCGATTTCGCTTTACGGCAACTGGGAATCGGCGGACACGGCGGACGGGCGCACGTTACGTCGATCAGCTCGCACGTTTGGCTGGTCCCGGGACAGGCGATCCCGCGACAAGGATCCCGACACTCGCATTTGGGGCAGCCCGTTTTCGGCTCGATCTGTTAACGGGAAATCGTTGGTGAGCGTTGCACGGATTAGTCAACGTTAACGCGAGCTTAAATTGGTATTTCGTTGCAGGTACCTCGAAGCCCAAAGGGCACAGCATTCGACAGCTGTGCGCTGGACACTCTCGAGGATGATCGCAGTCGATCACGTCCTTGGCGGGTCCTCTGGTCCCAGGTACCTCGACACCGATCTCGTCCACGCACCAGCAGCTGTTGTAGCGAGGATGACACTGCACCCTCTCGAACTCGCCGGTCTCGTTGTTGCATGTCGGTATGAATTGCGACGGTCCGTGCGACCCGAGGGCACGCGACCTCCTCACGGCTGCCTGCGCCAATTGCTCGCAACCGGTCAGCTCACCGACGACGCATCTGAATCCGCAGGCCGTCTTGCAGCAACGCTCTCCCGACGCCTGGCACTGGAAGTCATTTTTGCAGGCCGGGGATCTCGACGGACACACGTTCTGCTCCTCGAAGGATGGGCATCGACCTAGCGTCTTCAACGATGGCTCTGCAACGCGATTACGGAGATTATGGTTACATTTATCTCTTCCTAAATAAAAGAAGCGAATAAACAGGATCCCATCTAACGTCCAAAATCCCGTTGGCGCATGTGGAGAGGTATTTATTCGGGAAACGTCATCGAGCGGACGGCAATCGGATCGTCGATGGCTCCGGTAACAAGGAAGCTCTTTTATAGGTCAGATCGAAGCGAGACCGATCAACGTTCGGGTGTCCCGCGCGAACAGAGACGGCACGAATCGCCGCTTTTATTCTCGAGCACGCTCGGACCAAATTGTAGCGCAACGATAATAATAATAAAAATAGCCGGAGTTGACCTAACGGTTCCTCGCATCCTACTGCCACACTTACTTTACGCTTACCTAACGCGACACCAGCGCGTTTCCAGCGGTGGCCTGCAGTAGTCGCGGTGAGACTTGGAATCTTATTTTACGATGCAACTAGGGACTCGATATCCGTGTAGAACCTTCTCTAACTCTTCTAACGCGGTGCAAACATTCCGACAGCCTTCCCGTAACCCCTGGGAGTCATTCCTAAGTCGTCTCGAGCGTGAAACATTTTACGCTTCGACGTTGACGATTCGAAAGAGGTCAAGTGCGCTTGACGATATATTCGATGAACAATAAGCGTATCGAGAAAGGAACGGTACGACGAGGGATCGAATTATTATGATCACTGGTCACTTTGAATATGGCGTGACTTGGTATTGACGCTATTGTTATTTATTAAAAATTAGAAATTCTCGATTTTAACGCAACGTGTGCATTTTATTACAGATATCGCGTGTGCTATATTCAACCGGAAGCATCGATGGAGGCTGAGCCAGGTACCTTGCACAGCATTCGTTCGGCGAAGACAACAGTTTCGGTGAGTTTGTTATACACGAATTACCATTAATTATGCATAAAACCGGGATAGAAATAGCGTTAAACGCGGAGCTGACGACATCGCGTTCTGGGAGCGTTCGATACCGTATAAAATTACGTTACGTCGTGTAGAATTCAGTATACGAATAATTATTAAAAACTATTTGATACGTCCTACGTGATCGAAGCCTCGAGCATACTGTAAAAATTATGCAAAATTGGCCAAATCGTCTGACCAGTTTCAGTTTTCGAATGGCCGGTACAAAGCCCCAGAAGCTCTTTGAAAATCTGTGGGCAGCATTGAAAAGGTGAATGTCCACTGAGCGCAATTTTCCACCAACATCGATCATTGAACTCGACGTCCAGAGTTCAAGCATAATAGAATCAAATTTCGTCACGGTATTGTCGAAATTTTGTAGAAAGTATCGTTCAGGTTCGATAGATTTATGGATTAAATATTTATACGTTGCTGTAGGTGTAATTAATTCAATATATAATCGCTCCAAAGTAACTTTAATCCTCGCCTAGTAGACTCATGGTGCGTTACATCGAAAACCTAGTATATAATTGATAAAAATAAAATTGAGATTCGCGTGAAAATGGACTCCAAAGAATATTTTTGAGAAACAATTCGGAATCGAGGGTGTTTGAGGAAAGAATTTGGTGGATTTTGCAAATGTGTCCGCGTCGTTTTGTTCGTCCACTGCAGACGTGTATGAATACGTGACCTAGGAGTGGTACGAGGTTGCAGAGGGTTAAAAAGAAAAGGGGACGAGCCGCCTGTAAAGGTTTCGAGCCGACAAGATCGGAGGGAAAGTGTGCGCGAACACAGACCCACGTCGAACGTATGGAATATCAATAGCCATGCGCCGCGGCTGTCAATCGACTTTTTACTTTGACTCTCTATACGCCACGTACTCACACCATTACGGACTTTGTAAAAGTCCAGTGAAACTACCGAGCACATCCGATTACCCGAATTTCCGGTTCGTTGACCGTCGTCCTCTTTCTACCTGCCTTTCTCGCTCTATTACAGCCGTTCTCGCTGTTAATCCCCGCTGCAACATGCGAGTTTCGCTGTTACGACATCCGAGGCTCGCGATTAAATTCCACGTTGCATGATAAAGGCTTAAGGCTCGTTGGAACGTGACGAATGGTTTTCTAACTGAATTCGAGCGACTCGTTTCCCCGTCTTCTTTATTTACGGATCGTAAAATCATTCGTTACCGATAATTATAATTCGTAATCATCCTGATATAATCGAGCAGAGGACATTGTACGCGGTGAAAGGCTGCATCTTTGAAACGGTTAAAGGTAGACAAAAAACTTTACGACGTCCGCGTTTCGCTGTGGGGGCAAAAACGGGGAACGCATAATACGTTTAAGGTGGGGAAATGTTGCAAAGAATGTCAAAGACACGGAAAAACAGAGAGGGGGGAAGAACATCGAAGTGACAGAGAGAGGAGGGGGGAATTGGTAAAAGGAAAGATGCAAAAGCGGACGTCGACGAAGCGCCAAGGAATGTGCTTTAACGGTGCGAGAGAAATTCAATTTGTTTATTGCCGGTAGCACGCGAATCGTCCCGGACCTGATATTTATCGCGAGGTCCCTGTATCCTGCTGTAACACATTGGGAATCGATTAACCGTTCGAGGCAATCCCGGTACGCGACGGTGCAATTTAACCTGGCAATTAATGTCTCGTTAATTATGTCATCTATCCTTGTACAGGACGGTGGCGCGGCACGTCGCGTTATAATCCCCGACAAATAATTAACTCATTGATTAGAAATGCTCTCCCGGTGCCGCGCGGGTATCGATACCCGTCTATCCTCGATGCACGTACCATCCGCGGTGGGAATACGCTTGGGCGTTTCGTGAAATAAAAAAAAATCGCAACGTTTCAGCGTTTCAGACGCCCGCTGAATATTTTAAAACCCTCCCTCTGTTGCGTTTTAATTCCATTTATGGTAATCCGGCGGTTCGGTGACTTTTCACGATTTTTCCTCGACTCTCTTTTTTAGTTAGGACTTATTAAAGGTTTCTTGAGTGTTTCTGTTAAGTTGCAGACCGCCATATTGAATTTACGGGAAACAACGCAAGTACAATAAAAAGGAATAAGAAACGTGTGTTTAGAGTATTTATCGAACGAGCAAACTGCGGTAGAATTTACGATGAAACGTTCGCGAAGGTGGTCGAGGAAGATCCGGGGGCCTGTTGTTGGCTTTTTTGCCTGCGGTTCTCGCGACACCAAGGACGAATTCGGTTCTCGAAGTCCGATCACGTCCGCGGCGTCGCATTATATGCAGATGCACGGCCGTTTTCGAGAGAGCCTTTCCTTTTTTTTTCTTTTTTATCGCCGCGAACACGAACACGAACACGGGAAGAGGCTCTATTGTTTGCTAATGGCCGCTCTTTCAATAATTCGGGACCAATCATTACGGACGAGCGAGTCGCGGCGGGCGGGGACGTGGGAAATAAAATAACGTACGAGGGTTGAAAAGAAACGAAAACGAAAAAGAACGGACGTACCTGCTGTGACTGATGATGACAGAGACAGTAGCAGCCAGGTCGATGACACCCACACAACGGCGCAGGTAAGCCCACCGTTGCAAAAATCACGGCGCATCCTCGGCGCATCAAGTGATTTTTAAATCGGCCGCTATATCTGAAATTATCGGAAAATTCAGGCGTTACTGGCTTGCGTCGAGCTTGTGTTCCCATCGATCGTACCAAAATATTCGGTTCACGAAGTTTCGGGAAACAGAATAGTAACGATAGCTCTACGAAATTAACGTGGGAGAGATCAGTTTTGTTCGATGTTAATAAAGCTGTCCAAGGGGGGAAATGTGATTAACATGTTAATATGTGACGTCGTTTTCCGTATTCGCCACCAGAGGGCTACGCTCTTGACTTTCTCGCAAGCGCTCGTTTGACCCTTCGATATTCCGTGTTTAATGCAGGATCTGCTAGGAAACCTTACTGTACGATATTATTCGATGCAATTCCATATCATTAAGATATTCCGTACGCGATGAATCAATATTTGAAGCAATACATTTCCCCGTCTCTGTTCCTTTCCGCACCGGAAGCCGCTATTAAAGTTTCCCGAAGCCGTGCTACGCGTCCCGAGCCAATAGAGGCCAAGATTATAGATCTGTAATGGAAAAAGTTTCTCCTTAAAGTCAGAAGTCGTCGACTCGAAAGCACAAAACCGCGATGGCGTTTCATTTATCATCGAAACGGTTCGACGGAATTAAAAAATATCGACTCGAGCGTGTTTCAACCCCCAACCGACACGTTTTCCATCCTGCAGCTTCAGAATAAACAAGAGTAATATTTACATAAAAATTCCACGTCGATGTAAACCGTGATGCCGGTAAATTTCAAATTACGGGTACGGCCTTGATTGATTATATTGGAAAGCTATAAGTTTGTTTATATCTTGTGAAAGTGGATATCGCTGCTACCAACTTATCGATGTATGACATAATGATGTACAAGGCTATACGTGGTAAGAAATAACAAGCACCAAGGATCAGATACGTATTGGAAACGGGGCTGAGCATCGACTAAGGTCTCTAAGAACTTGCGTTAACTCGTTACAGAAGAACCTCGATAATTGCAATGGGAGCTGACCGTTCTTACGGGTGTCGAGACTCTGCAATTATCGAGGTAACTGATTGAATAAGGCGAAACTTTCCTCCTATCAATTTCTCCCATCTTCAACTTCCTTCGTTGCTGATAATATCCCATAAATATTCGGAACAGTTCCGGTCCAATTTGTTCACAAATTTTGTTCAAAAATATCAATTTCTCGATTGAGGCTTCGTTAAAAAGTTATTAAAAAATTAAATTCAAAAATTTCAAATCTTTCTGGAAAAATTATTTTCGGTCGCAGGAGTGAATTACAATCATTTTTTAAACGAATTGGTATTCTTGATTTTCGTCTCATTTTGGCCTCTAGAATCTCTCGTTAGAATTTTTCCCAATATAAATAAAAGAGACGATTGTAGATTAAATAATTTGACTAATGGTCGATGATTGGCGGAATACGAGGCATTCCGATTAATTTTGCAATTCAAGACCGTCGATCCACGAGTTTATTGCTTGGCGGTTTCGCTGTTAAATGATGGACGGGAAATAATGTTTTAATTCCACGGGCAAGTGGCGCACTCGGTGAAAAGTATTCTTGGAGTCAGGGATGCGCCGCGAGATAGGATTCTCAGCCTCAAAAGGAAGAATAACAATGGAAGTTGCGTCTCCTTATTCGTTATGCCGCGGGGAATATTCTAATGCGTCCCTCTCCGTTATTCATGAGGCGAAGTCGGCTTCGGGATCTACGAATTGTCGGGACGGCTCTCGTTTCTTTTCTTTCCCTTTGTTCCTCGTTACAACTTCGACGGAAGACGTTTCTTTTCGCCCTCCGTTCCCGGCTCGCGAATATTTTCATCGTGACCCAATAAAAAGTAAAAGACGAAGAGAACACAGAAAATAGAAAAGAAGCGTATCCTTGACCACGGAAACACTCTGTAATATTCTCTCAAATTATCGCTCGTAGTCTTCAAAGTTCCGTCGGTCTTATAATCCGTTAAAATCGAGCAAATAAAACGGCGATCCTCGAGTCGTTGACTCTGGCTATTTTTTAAGCAACGAATAATTTAATTCTCAGAGTGCTCGTAGCGTACGGATTAAATTTCTTCGGGTGGATCCTTCGCTCGCGTTTGATCTAATATGTACGCGCGGAATTTCTACCCACAGATTCAATTGCAGAGCCATGGCCACGGAACTAATTAGAAACGTCATTAGAGAAATATCTCCGTGTAACGACTATTATTATTGCCTCTGTGATACGTCCGGTTCTCCGAGATAAAAGAAACCGAGTATCACGGAGGATTTTCGACCGCTACGAAGTCATACGCGATTTGAATAACTTCTGAGCGCTCGAAAAATTAATCCACCGGATGTTTTGCTTTAATCTCGAGGGCGGCGTTGGGAGCTTCCTCTTAATAAAGATTCCGTGGACGGACATTTTTCCGCAGAAATTCAATTTTAATCCCAACTGGGGGGAGTTTGTCGCCGTCGCGCGCCGCGGAAATGCACGATTTCCGTCTTTCCCGCGGCGGATATTGCTCGCATCGATTGTCACGTTACATGTGCGGACATTGGAGAAAAATGGGCAGCTTTTAGAGACGGGGACAAATTAATACGAACGCTCGTGGAATTTTCAACTCGAATATTTTTCTTGGAATTTATATTGCAGTGTCTTGTTAGCGATAAGATGTTTTATATCTTCGCGAGAGCTGCCCCCATAGTGTTAACGTTTTTTTCGAAGCACCCTATATTTCGGGATTTATACGAGCGCCGTGAACGGAGCTGTTCGACGGTGAAATTACCCACGGTTACATCCTTTGGGAAGCCTTTGAATTTAGGGGTGTACCCCGTCCCATGAATAATGCATCGGGAAAGACTGTAACGTGGCTTGAACCGCTCCAACGTCATGGTAATTACATCGATAATCGCGTTCAGATTACGCTCGTGCCCGTTCCACGCCCGCCATCGTTCTAAAATACACATCTAACGTGTGCTATGTCCTGGTAATTGATACTCGGGGCGTCTTGCTTTCTTCTGGAGTTCAGATCGTAGCTGGACTTTTCAGAAATTTCTCAATTCCAAAAAGTGAAAATCAATTTTCTCCAATTAAATAAAAAAAAAAAATCGAATTGTTAAGCAGATGAGCACGGGACGGTAAAAGTTCTGTGAAACTTGACGTGCAGGGTGATTCAAACGGTATCGAGACGTTTACAAGAATTTATCGTTCCTTAATTAAGTGCAATATTGGCCAATCTCTTAAAGAATTCTCGCTTTTATTTACATATTTCATTTATTGCCGTTGAATAATACATTTTTGAAAGCGTTTTATTCCCTCGTGGATTGCTTTATTCGCATTATGAAATACAAAGCACGAATTATTACGAAATTACAAGCGTCTTTCTCGTAAATATATGTATTATATTTAATATCGAGTTTCGAAGAAGTCGCGTGAAAAACGACGTTCAGAATGCGCGAGACTAATTATTTGTTCGTTTGTTTAATTGGAGAAATGAAATTAATTATAATTTCATGCCATTCCGTGCACCATTTTCTGGCGAACGAAAACTCCTCGAACGTTGTCTTATTAAAAAGGCTATTTCAATTATATTTAACGGAGGATTAAATGCTCCAGAGGCGACAGGATCTTTTTCAGGTTCTACTGAAAATTACCCAACCGTACTCGGCTATTTTTAACGGCAATGTACATCGCGATACCTTCGTATATCATGCTCCAAATTTCGTAGAACAAGTTTCGAACGATTCATCATAATATTACACCGCGCAACTTTGAAAAGATCATATTTCTTACGAACCCACCCAGCCCCCGTCTAGCCTCCATTTTAAAAACCTTTCGCTTAATGCTTGGCCACGATTGGCGCGCAATTTGAATGGTCCACGAAACGGAATCGTTTCGAGCATCTTTTCGTCAATATTTCTTCCACGAATTTATATAGTAAAATGGATTCTTTTTCTAGTTAAAGAGCAGATCTTTGTTGTAAATTTCATCGTCGTAGTGATTTAAAAAATAAAAGAAAGAGAAGACGATATCAAAGGGCCCGTGCAGGAGAAGATCGAGGGTTTTCTCAAGGCTAATAGAGAATATGTGGGTCACTTCGTAATCGCAGTTCCTTCCGGGTCGAGAGCTGCCCTGCCCTCTCGCGTTGACTTTCTATTGTCGTACTCGTGCTTGAATCCGCGTATGACGGTGCTCGTGCGTCATCGGCGGAACACTTTTCGTCGAAAGGTACTTTTAAACGAGTTCCAGAGTACGGTCTCTCCGGATGATGATCTCTGGTCGCGGGTCATCGCCCGGATGGAAATCCTGAACGACCAACGAAGTCGAATACCGGAATCGAACCGGTGGACTACTTAAAAAAAAGAACCCGCGTTAGCTCGTATCCTTATTCGTGAGTGATAAGTGGCCCAGCGGTACGAATCTGGGTTCGATGAAAATAGAAAGTGCGCTCGTATCGTCCATAGTCTCCCGCTAACGACCGCCATCGGAATCTCTTGTTTGGAAGTCTTCGGAACTCGAGTAGACTCGAACGGTTGCTTGGAATCAGTTCTCCAAGGATCTTGAAAACTCACGGCAACTACCGGGAACTCTCGAAACCGTCGAAAGTTCTTGAAAAGTCTCGGAATTATTGAAACCCTTGACTTCCTTGAGTGTATCGAAAAATCGCGGGGATGTTGAATGCTCGAGGGGGTGGAAAAATCTTAGTTAACTTTGTTCTTGCAAGTTTTATTAAGCAAATAACTCGATGCAACATTTTTATTTCCCTCTGGATGATTTGATTGTATAATCGAGTTGAAACTTTTCGTACGTCTTGGATATAAAAAATTGTAAATCGTAGAATATTCGATGCCTTCTTTTTACGCCAGCCTACGTAACGATGAAAAAGTTGTTCTTAGAGTTACGACCGGTAGCGTGCATCGCGGCTCCTGCATAACAGAACGCCATTTTACGTCGTCGATTTACAACTTCCTACATTTTTTCCGGACTTTCTTTCGCTAGAAAGCTGCTTCTCCTCGCGTGAATAGCTCACCGACGATGGTCGTGGCAGGAAGTCCGCCACGACGGGCCAAATCTTCCGAAACGCGGTCGAAATTTGAACCGTAAATTTCTTATATCGTCGAGCTCCGGTTAAAAGGGTCAGGTTAAAAGGTTGATTTAAAAACGGTCCCGATCGTCGACGGATTTCCACGGCAATCGTGCCTCGCGGAGAAACGGTAATGGACGCCCATTTGTAACTCGAATTCCCGCCAACTGTGCGCCGTTGACGCGGAGAAGTTCAGAAAGTTTCAGGCATCTTCAAAATCAACTTTCCTGCCGCTTTCTCTGTAAACACCATCGACGAGAGAGACTCGTCTCGAGACGAATGGGCCTCGAAAGTAGATTCACGTCGAATTTTCTACGCGAGAATCCATTCGTGGTCAACGCAGGGATCGTCAACGGGGGGGAAAGTTGGGGAACCGAGAAATATTATTTTACCTGGCTCTTGCGATATTCAATAGCCAAAAACAAGCGTGTTCCTTTTATGGTTTCGCGGGATTGACGAGCCGAATTTTTGATGCGGTTTCTTCATCGTGTTGTGTGCAAGTTACAATGTACAGGGTGACCCTGTACTTTATCTCGTGTCCACTTAAGTAGTATTTTATTAAAAATAATTTTTAAGTAAAATCGTCATATGTATACGCGTAAAGCGTTGCAAAGAAGAAGAAGAAGAAACTTGCTTCTATTCTGGACTCTAAGTAGAACATTCCACGAGCCACTTATTGTCAGACGTACACTTCGTAACCTCGCGTACCAAACAATTAGCGACGACTCCGAGACGCGCTGCCGTCTGCAAAGCTACAAAAGATAATCTGGTGCTCGTTTTATTTCATTGTACTACCGATGACACTATGGATGAAATCATTCAAACGACCACCACTGTTGCGTTTTCAGTGACTCTGGCACGATTTGCATTACTGAATACAAATGTGACGGCCGTGACAATTGAAAGTTTCATCGCTCTTATTGGAAAACCCAGATCTATGTCGACTGCTATTTTTAGACCGTTGAACTCCGCAAAGTGAGCGCAACGACGAAAAGAAACAGGTCGTTTGGAATCACTTATGACTCGACCGAATAAATAATTGCGTTTTCCAACAAGGGGAATCCCTGGTTCGCTGAAAACGAAGCCAATGGCAGCGGTAATGTCCATGGGAAGCCACCAGGCCCCGTTAGGTCGCCAGCTGTTGTTCGGGACTCGTGAAACCAGGCGCGAAACGAGGGGGAGGCTGGGGGGCCTTAACCCTTTGCACTCCAAATTATATAATTTTTGTTACTAGCAACTCCCAACGCTTTTAAGTGTTTTATTTGAAATTTACGTTAACTAAAAAATAAAGCAATTTAAACAAATTCAATTAAATATCTGATGTTGTATTTTGTAATTTTCAAGTGTATGATATCTCTTGGAACTTGTTTCGCAAAAAAAGATTGATTTCCCTTCTTCCTTCGAAAATGAAATTGAATTCTATTGGTTCGAATTTGAAAAAATGTCGAGTCACGCTCCACACAGGAGTGCAAAGGGTTAAGTCCCATCCTGTAGCGGGCCTCATTCTTCAGGTTAAAAATAATTTTTCGACGAAAGGTTGATAAAAAAGTGGTGCTTTTAGGGTCTGTTACGCAAAGATGCACCCTTGGTCCGTCGAACGGTTGAGCAGCTGGCGAGAACAACGAGTTGGCCAAGAGTGGAAAGTTGTCGAACGAAAGGGCGGGAAACGTTCTTCCGTTTTAACCGCGCGTGGCGCGTAGAAGCATCTTCTTAATGGGGCACAATATCGCGGGTATGCATATTGCATGCAAAAGGTAATGGTCGTTATTGTCTAGATAGAATCCACTTCCTGGCGAACGGTGCTTTTAAGGGACCCCCGTGCCTCGCCTCTGACGTCGAAGTCGACCATTTTCGAGCAAGACCTCGTCAATCGAGTCGTTCATTACGATAGTGGTACCTCTAGCGAGTAAACAACTTTTACAATTTCAACAGTAAGTGGAAACTGACAATGAGTATGAGAATTTCAATTAAGCGATGCTCGTTGCGATAACAGTATAAACGTTCGTAGATATTAGGTGTTTGAGTTGGATCGCGCTCGTTCGCCAAGTTTTCGATTCGCTTACCGTTAACGTTAATATTATTCGTGGTTTTATCTCGCTGTTTCTGTTCGTAAAGTACTCGTTCGCTTGCAAGCTCTCCCATCCATCGATCAATTGATCGAGGAAGCTCGGGAAACCTGAAACAACCTCCGAACTTTTCGCTGGAATTTCGTAAAACTTTGAAAGCAGTCGATTTTTCTGTTATCCTGTTGTTAACGTAATAAAGACGCCGCAGGGGATATTTATCATCCACTTTTGCGCACATCAGCATTGAATTCAATCTGGAAAGGTGTGTCAGATCATTATCGAACCGTACCGGCCGTTAGGACGTCGAGGACTGTTATCTTGAACACGTGAGCCATTCGCGAGTCTCGAAATACCTCATAATCAGTCTTCGATGTCCGCGCGTTGATATATTTGCAGCCAGAACGATGGGGATTACAAAAATAGAATTGCAAATGCAATCTTCGTTCGCGAAGAGGTACAGTTACAGAAAGATAGATCGTTCTAAATTATGCAACGTCTTCCTCCAGCGATTCTTCCCATCTTACCATTCGCATGGAACAGTCCCGGGGTCGATCGTACAAATATCGTTCCAGATCGCCGATCAACAAAAGTCCAGCGAAGTTTCACGAAAAATCATAACGATCGTAGAAAGTTCGTTTAGAAAACGGTTCGTACGCAATTACGGATTCGTAATCGTTACAACCACCGTGCACGCCATTTTGAAACGCTTGCGGAGCAACGTGGCCCGCGGTGCTCGCTCGAAGATCGATGTCAAGAAGAAAACGCCGCGGGTCATTATGTTCCGATCTGATTAACGCGACCGATACCGCGCCTCTGTTTCTCACGACCGACCGCGGAAACGTTCCGCGGCTATCGCGTGTTCCAGATCATTTCTGTGCAGTCTGTGCACACGCGGTAGAAAGTTGGAACGCGCGTTTTCCACGCGCTACTAATGATACCGTCTTCGCGCCGACTGTCCCGCATTGTGCGTCCCCGTGAAAAGAGCAGCCTCGAGAGAGACCCATTCCGCGAACTGTCCAACGCGTACGAACAAAAAGTAGAGAAAAAAAAACACACACACAAATGGAAGACACAACAACGTGCCTCGAGAGAGTCGCGTGCGTCGCGACGTTTCTGGCACGCTTTGTGCGCGTTTTCCATTCGGCTGTCGCGTGCCATTGTGCGTTCGTGTAGCTCGCGCAACGAAATGGGAACGAAGGAAAAACTGCGACGCGAATTCGCGGGACGTCGTACAATAGGTAACGCGCCGATTCACGGGAACAGAACGGGGAGAACGTTGGACGAGATTCTCGAAACCGGCCACCTTCTGACACGCTTGCAGTATTCGAACAGCGCGGGGAAAACGGCTATAGTCGGAGCCAGAGTCGACCGGGCACGTTCAAGGCCGTTTCCCCCACCTCCATCTGCGTTAGACACTCCCACTCTGTTCGAGAAACTACTAGAAGCCTTCTTCAGAACCTTTTCAACCGATTAAATTTACTTTGCTCGTATGAAACGTACAGTCGCCACGGAATGTACGTTGACACGTCTCAAAAGTGCATATTTTCCATTTTAAATCAATAATTTATGAATTAATTGAGAATATATACTAACTGGTATGTGTAGCACCAAAGAGGACATAAAGTTTATAATAATGACAGAAAAAATTAAATAACTTTTTTATCGATTATGTTGACAGCATTGAAAGATTCGTAATCGAGTGTATACTTAACGATAAAACGACATAATTAATATGAAGTTTGATACCCTTTGTTTCTTATAACCTCTTTAAGTCTTCTAGGACGTCCAGATTTCGGTTGATTTTCTGCAGTTCCATTCTGTTCTCATCTATGCACTATTTTCCTTACACCTTCCGCAGAAATGTTGAAATCAACAGCAATTTTTCTTAAAGAATCTCCTCTTATTCTTCCGCTAAATATTTGTGACCTTTCTGCAGGTGTGATTTGTCTAGTTTTCGGCACTATAAAGCAACGTTTATAATTTAAAGTGGTATTATATGTAGGATATTGCTCAACATTGAGAAAACAACAAATAAATCATTGATCAACACCTATTGTACAAATATATTATAACAAAATAAGCTCAAAATTGCGTGTCAACTTACTTCCCGCGTAAAACTCTAGTTAAAAACTAGTTTCCTGAACTAAACTGAACAGTAAGCTAGTAGAAGTAAACGATAAGTGATAATTAACTTCAGAGCCAGGAAAATATAATGTAAACACTTGGCTTTTCATCAGAAATGCATACATTCCGCGGCGACTGTAGCTACGATTTACCAAACGTGTAAAATTGGATGTTATAATAAGTTGTCGGTGTCCTCGAGCAGCCAGTTGATTTTGCGACGACTGTACCGAGGTTTCGCGCGGAAAGGAAACGAACCGAAAGACCGAGGAACGTTAAAAGATTCATCCGTGTGCGCGGAAAAGCCTCGAATGGATACGGATAAACGAGGGTTCGTGGAAACGCACCGAAACTTCTCTATTTTCGGGGGCTAGGGTCGCGTTTTGCGTCTCCTTTCCACTCCGAAAACGAGGACGTCCCAATTTCCGCGAGCGCCGACAGATTTTCCCCCGGGAAACGACCCGTTCAGGAAATCTCCTCCGCGCTGCAAACACGAAACGTTGGATATCGGAGGACACCTTCGAATTTTGAATAGTTTTCGCGAATCGAGTTAAATTTTTCCACGAAACTTCTGTTTCCACAAACCTCCGTCGAGAAAATTTATCATTTTCATACGGTCGAAAATAAGTTGCTCTCATCCTGTTCGCTCGTTAAATATGCATCGACGAAGACGATTCGTCGTGAATCTTGAACACGTTCCTCTCGTATTTCTCTTATAGAAGCGAACGCAAACACGTGATTTCTCCTTTTGGCAGTTTTATTCCGGCGGAAAATTTTAACCTTTAACGCGGCTTCGGGGGATTCCCTCGTACGTTTTCGCGCGGAATTTTCACCCCTGCGAGCAAGGGATGTTCGATCGAATTGTCCTTGCTTGCATAATAATACGTATCGTTGGAATAGATTTCGTTCCGAGATTGAAATTTTAATTCGTCGCGAAGAAAATCCACGATCACCGTTGCGATGACTGGGAAATAACGGCTCGCCTAACGGTGATATCTTTCGCATTACGCGGATGTGTCATAAGCCAAGCACTCGGCTCCTTCTCGTTTTTCTTTTCGTAATCATCGGGACGGGATGCCTTTTAATTTCCACGGTCATTTACGTTCGAATGCAAACGTGTCGGAAGACAGTGTTCGGTCGAAATGGTTGAGAATCCATCTTAGTTTGATCCGGTTAAGCCCGATGCACGCGTTATCGACGTTCAACTGCAGGAATCTAATAGAAAAGCTTTCCAGAGGACGCGTAACCGCGTCTTTAATGATCGCGACTGGTTCACAAAGGATGGTAAACGGTTTCTTTGAGGAGAACCGCGGCTACGTAGCAGCTTTCTTCGTGAAACGCTATTGGAAATTCTTTGTAGCGGTCCCCGGAGGAACCGGGAGAACTCCGTGACTACCAAGTGGTTGATTCAGCCATATACATTGCGAGCACAAAGAACGTTGGTAAATATTTCGTACGAAGTTGTTATTTAAATTGCTTCTGGGCTGCCAGAGGGGCCGGTTAATATCGCTCGAAACAGACACTCGGGACTCTGCGTACCGAAATTATTATTACTCTCGATGTTAATAGCAGCGTGCTACGATATTTCATACGGGAACCGAACGCGTAGGAGGAAGAAAGTAAAATTGATCCTGAAAGGGATGGTCGTATTAGGTTAGACGTTTTATCCAGACGCTGTACACTGTCCACGTTCCCCTTAACCGGGTACTAATCTTTCTTTCACAGTACACTTACGCGCCAGTATGCCCGGAGATGTTAATTAACCTCGATCTTAGAGATAGAGGCTTAAACTCTCTACGAATACTTAAAAAAAACGAAAGCAGTACCCAACCTATTCACAGATGGATTAGTTTCGAGCGCGTAAATCATTGGTACTGGCCTGTGAGATCTATAAACCGTGAAATAAAAATGTTGAATGGCCACGATGAACAATGCAAAATTTTTCTTTGTTTGATAGCAACGGAGTTATGTCAGATTCGCGTTAATTTCATGAAAGTCGCGTCACGTTGAATGCTACTTACGGGAAGCGCGGCTCAACGGACAAAAGAGCGAATGTTAACGAAGAGAACCGGGTTCCAAAGGAGATTTTACATCGGTGACATTCTGTTTGCTCGCGAACCAACTGCCAAGCTTTTAACCGCTTTCAACGGCGTACAACTTTGTGCTTTACTTTCCCGTAACGAGCATGAATTCTGAATTATAATTAATCGTGTTCTTTGATAAACATCGATTCCACGGTAAACTAATAACTTTAATTAACTGATAACTGCGCGTAACTGTGCTACGTAATTATTTGATTGCCTCTTGGGTATCATATTTTATTACCGTTTAAACCTTGATCGATCCAATAGTTTCCAGGAATGCAATCGGACGTAACGAAATATTCTGCACGCGTGATATCGTACAATTTTACACCGACTGGCGAAAAAAGGTTGCGTCTATATTTCAAGCCCCGAGAGCTAAAAATTAGCTCATTCGTCATCTCGAAATGCTCCGATTATATCGTTTTTTGCGCCGAAAAACACTGATTACAAAAGCGTATAAGCTACAAATTGTGGGAACGACCCCGAGCATAAATTCGACGCGCAAAAACCACTGAAAAGAATTCGAAGTAAGATAATTGGTACCGGTAGTCGACCTTTTAAAAATTGGTTACATTTCTTGCCCTGCAAAGAGTTTATTTCATACAGAAAATATGGGTTTAATCGTTTCTTCTCGAACCTCGATTATCCGGTTGACCCAGATTGCCTCGGTTTGCTTCGGTCCACATTATGCAGACTAATCGAAGTTATATAGCGGTGTCTTTTTAGGGACCGGTGAACGAGACATCGATTTTTCAATCCAGGTTTTTTCCCCGCCGCTTTGTTCGCGGGCCAAACAAGAAAAAAGACGACAGGCCAATCACAGAATATTTCTATGTGTGTTTTACGTGGCTGTACACACCACGAAGGCCGGAGCCAACCATAGAACAATGGATAGATCGATACACGACGATAGTTATTTAACATGGTGCTTGCGGAATAACGATTTTCTGATTTTAATTAGCCACGAATACAGGGAAGTTTTAAAAGAATTATTTCCATTGAAATGCACTCTTTAGACGAATGAATTAAATTACAATTGAGACAGTATGCTATAAAGAGATACGGAGTGCCTCTGAAGACAGTAGATTACCCCGTTCCTGTACAGTAAAGGTAATTGATCGCGTATGTACTGCGTACAGATGAGAAAATGAGACCCATGGGACCATCAGACTTACAGACTACAACGTAGACGGTAGTTTGAAGCCTCTTGGGACTCATCTGCTCATCCATTGGTTATACCAGTAATTGGCACTTGAAATTTAGACGGTAACTGACACTTTGAAAACAATTTCCAACAGCCCATTTCATCTGCCAGACATTAAACATTTTACAGAGCCAAATAACTCTGTTTGCTTCTTCCCAAAGTTACCCAATGTTAACCCTTTGCAATGTTAACTCCCATGTCATTCTTTCAAGTCCAAACCAAAGAGATATCATACGCTTGAAAATTGCAAAATATAGCAGTAATATAAATGAAACAGATATTTAATTGAATTTGTTTAAATTGTCCTATTTTTTAGTTAAACTTCAAATAAAACAGTTAAAAGCGTTGGGTGGTGCTGGTAACAAAATTGAAATATAATTCGGAGTGCAAAGGGTTAATTATGATTTTCAGTACGCGCAATATTGTTTAAATTTCAAATTGCCTGAACTGAAGGGGTCTGGTGCTAGAATTTTCGACGTCGACAGATGTCAACCACTGGGATCGTTTTAGGGTACGCGCGCAGGTAGCTCGACGTAATTACATATCGCACACCTGGTGCATTCTAGCCCTGTAAGACGATAAAGTTGGCAAATTTCGTGCGATCCATAAAATGTACAAAAGACATATCTATAATTTCTGGAGGACAGGATTCTCTCGTTTTTTTCGCTCCTAAATTATCAAAATGACATACATATATAATCGATGTACGACAGCAATTAGACTTGACTGTTTCATTTCTATTGCAAGTGTAATCTGATGTATAAAACGATAATTTGTTTCACTTAACCGTGAAGCTTTAAATCAACTCGTATTAATAGATTGTAAATTTAGGTGGCAGGTAACGTTTTATCCAATAATTTCAAGCATGTAATCGTACGGCTGGAATAGAAATGGAAAGGTTAACCGAACGACTCGCTGTATGTTTAAGGCCGTATTTTCCATCGAACAACGTCGATCGTAGAGAGACGTGCTTTGCACAACGAGGCCTTAATAAACGAGACGGGGGCAGAATGTTAAGAAAGCCCCGCGATACGATTGATACACGGGACGCGTCGCGAGATGCGCGTTAAGCGTCGTTCGTGGCCGCGAGGAACGAATGGCCGCCGTCTCGGTTTCAGGGAAACGCCAGGCCAGCGTAGAAATTGCATTCCCCGTTGCCGTTTAGAAAGTGCACGCACAAGCGAACATGTACCATGGATTTCGCGGGAATTAATTGACTCGGTAATTCGCGAGTCGGGGATTTACGCGGCGCGATCGTTGGATTCCGTGCGCATGCGCAACGAAGAACGCACGAAACGTCGATTGCGCGATCGCAATTAGAAATAAATACAGACTGCTTCGAAAGACGCGGCCAAAAACAAGGATTCCATGTAATAAATAAACTCTAATACTAATTATTAAGTAAAATAATGCATACATCATTGGAAATATTGATATTTATTGGGCAGCTCAACGTGTATCGCTTCCGTTGTCAGAGAATCGATAGAGGATGAAAGTTGCAACATAACAGCATAATCGATATAGTTAGGAGAACCCGTAACCCGTAACCCGATTACATTTGCCACGATACGATTATGTGAAATCATGCGGTAATTAAAAGATAATTAGAAAGTTGTTACGGGCTTGAAAGATTTACGATTATGATTACATCGCAATTAGATGGCAAGTACTGTGCGATTGCAGTGTAATTGGTTCGTATCGTATCGTGGCAGACGTAATCAGATTAAATTTTGCCCATCTCTCTGTACTCTAAATTCATTCGATTATTTACGACCGACGATTTTTTTTATTACCAACAACCACTTTCGTTGTACTTTCTAATTCGAATAAAAGATATCATTGGAGACGTAAATGCTTCGAAATCGGTTGAATAATAAGGAAATTGCACAACAATAACACGTTAAATTCTAATAAATATGGGTTTGTAAGCCTCTCGTTCCTTTACGTTGTACAAGTATACCTGAAGTACCCATAGAAATTGTTTCAATGAACGCGAGGGAACTTTATGAATACATTTACTTAACCTTTTCTCGGTGGAAACTTTTCAGAAATTCTAGAAAGTACAGACAATGTAATTAAAAGTCAAGGGAAACTATTGATTGCTATGGACCAATGCAATTACTTAAAATGACCTGCATCCTAGAGACGAGAGGTTCGAACCATCGTTCTTAATTTTCAGTCGTAAAATACACATTTTCGAACGAAATAACATTTTTCTCACAAAGGAGTATATATGCATCTGTTTGCCTTTGATTAACTTTTGTAACAAGTAATCTATACCAAGTGTACTGCGCAAAAATAAAAAAAAAAAAAAAAAAAAAATAAAGGTCGGAATCAGCAGGAATTTCAGCTCGTACTGGGTCAGACGTTTTACACGCTCTTCCACAGGTTTGCAACTAAGCAAAAAATACTCGGCACCGCATTGATCTTAACGCATTTACCAACACATTTGCATAGAAATGGAAATTACTGTGAAAGTAATTGTTAAAATTGATATGTTAAAGGGTGTATTTCACCAGGTTTCTGCGAACCAGTTTAGTTTCACTGTGAAAAGTAATTTTGTTCCCTGAATAAATACACATTATCTATTTACTTTGTAAACGGAAACTCTTCTGTAAGTGGAGCGCGGGCCAAAAAAACCGACGCAGCTTTCACGCGAAATGAAAATTCCTTGCGGGAGGTTTTTAATCAACCGGAATAAGAGGGTAGATGAACACGTGGAACGAATTTCTCCTCTTCGCGATCAAAACGACCAGATAAAATCGCCTCGAAAACGCGCGAAACTCCACGAAAATTCCAAAGCATCGCGGGACTTTTTAGTTCTGGGCAATCCACTATCCAACTTCTGATCGGTTGAAACAAATGTTGGAAACCAGGTGTTCGTGATCTAAATCGGTAGTTTCGATCTCCCTCGAAAAAGCCTTAAAAAAAGATGAAAGTGGAATAATATTGAAATATAGGGTCGAAATAGTTAGAAAACTTTTATGATAAAAGTTTCGAGATTAGAATTTATATGGCCGGTTCGCGTTGTTCAAAATAACGTTCCTCGTAGCTAGAGGCTAGAAACTTTCACAATTTTTTAGAGAATTTGATAATTGTTATTCAAGCTCCGAAATGCCCGACCACGAAAAAAAGATTAAATTCCTCTTTTTTCTTCTCTCGAGTCGAATTTCATCGGCAAGAGATCGTGTCTAATTTTAGCGCTATGTTTCCCGTGACGCAACTCTTTCAAAAATCGCTAAAATTCGTGCATAAATTTTGCATACACTTTGCATACATTTTGTCTAGTTGATGGAAGAAAGCACGCGTACGCGGTGAAAATGTAAAAAAATATCTCGTGACCGGAAACGGTTGGGTGAAATCGATGATCGATGGGTACTCACCGCGATTTCGATTATCCAGGGGAGTTAACGCGCAGCAAATTAAATCCTCGTGGCCCTCTTCCTCGCGGGAACAGGTCTCGCCGCACAAATGTCAGTTTCCTAGCACTGTTTCCTATGGTAATCGGATTTCCGTTTGAAATTCGGTAGATGCGCGTGGCGCGTGCACGGCAAACCCGTTTAATCGCGTAAGGTGGAATCGACTCTCGTTTCGTTCGTGCTTGAAATCCGCGGCGGCGGTCCGTTTCACAAGTTTCGCGCGTCTTTCGCCCCGTTCAGTTCGCGTCGAATGACGTTCGTGCACTGTCCTGGCTCCGCTGCGTTCGGCGGAGCCGTGCCTCGTATGATGACCCCCTTCTAGAATTCTACGGCCCTGTCGACGTACGCCTGCCTCTGGACACCGGCGTAACGGCCACCGAACAACCACCAATCTGATCCTGTTGCGTACAATCGGCTACGATCGAAATTCTCGATACCCGAAATCCTAAAAAACCTGAAAAAATTCAATCTGTCCCGGCACGCGAACGATAATTCTAAAAGATACGATGCTCAACGATTTGCCAACAAACCGAATTTGGTGTACGTTTTATTCGTTTCTCTGACCAATTTAATTGAAAAATAAAATTTTAATCGATATTTATTTGTATCGTCTTATAGGGTAGATCCATGGAAATTGATTAACTAAACCGCTCCTTTGTGTTTCCCCCGTTTGTATTGTCGCGCGGAGTGATTAATATAAAACGTACCATCGAGTTATTTCCGGAACGCAATTCCAGCACTTTGAAACGGTATTGGTGGGTTTGCTGTGATACAGAGAATGAAAAGCAAGTCTCCGAAAAGACAATTTAACGGACGCATGATAGATGGTTCGGTGTCAACTTTGATGAAAAACAAAACCCACGAGTAGAAAAGGATCGATGATTGATCCCGCGCGAAGTAGATTGATGGAACGGGGTTTGAAAAGTAAAACAAATACCGGATAAAAAGTTTCGGCCGAACTGTATTCTTTGTTGTAAGGGAGACAATAAATTTCAATTTGACGTATCAATATCATTGGGGAACAGAAGAATGAGATCGATCGCGATATTGCATCGCCGCAATAGTGCGCTTTGTAGTACCGTCTGGCATTAATTTATTCATCAAACACGTTTTAATTAACGCTTTACGCTGGCCTCAATTTCTCAGGACAATTTATCAACAGTATTCGAAAACAATACTCCGGCTACAATAACTCGAACGCGCCGGAAACGTATGGTAACTAGGAAACAAAGGGATTTCATTTGATCAATCATTTTATTTATTTCGATGGCTTACACCGCGTATATTCTACGCTGACAGTTTTTTTACGGTGTACGAGTATCACATTTTTAAATACTGTAAATAAATTTTGCTATAACGAATGCTTTTGTTTCCTATTTGTCACCGAATTCAACATTATATCTAAATACAATATATCTACGCTATAATATTTATTTTGCTTAGAATAAATACAAAATATTGTACAAAAAAAAAATAACTTTCTACGCTTATTAAATAACACGATTATTTCTGACATTTGTTGTAACATTTGCTTCTGTAAATACCTCGGCGAGTACCTGTTATACTTAATTTTTAAGAGACAGAGACGACTGTTTACGATCAAAGGATCGAGAATAGATCTGGATACGTCTCTACGCACCCCCATGAATACAATAGCGAGAAATTGAGCGACTTTCAGCGAAACGTTCGCACCGTCTCGTCAACCGTATAAAGAATCATAAACATTTATGATGTTACCGCTCGGTGCTTACATTTCAATAATAGATGAAACGGGCCATCGATCGGCCGGATGACCCAAAACCATCCGGAATTACACCGTCGCAGCCAACTTTGCCATGAGACACTGTCTACACAGGGTGAACGACCTAACTTAAAAAAATTACATACAACATTACGAGGAATCGATCGTTCGGTTCGATGGGACCACGCATATTGCAATAAACTTTACTATAATTCCAAGAGTGAGTTAAACGATTAAGACAAAATTCCGGCGACGACGTTGGCAGCTTTGTTGTTCTTCGTTGTTCGAAAGAAGGCCATAGCCAACGGTAAGCCATGGGAAAAATTCGTGCGACTCCGCGCGAACACGTTCCGATATTCGATTCTGGAACATATTGCTCCTCCAAGTTTACGGTACACTTCGCAGTGTCGGCCATAGATGCGAGAGAAAAAGTGTGGCCTTCGAGTAGCCGCAGTGCTTTGAATCTTATTGCGTGTTGGGACACAAATTCGACGTTTGAGGATCTCTTGACAGGGATTTGAAGCATTTGGGTGAGTCTGAAAATTGTAATTTTGTTTGTAGAGCGAGAGTATGCCTTATATAAATAAAGGAAGGTGTCGAAGAATTTAATTTAATTCGATTATTTTGTAGATTGGAAGCTCCCCGTGGCTGCAGGAACCCGGTGGCGCATCTGCAACACACGCCTGGCAGTTGGTTCTCGCCTTTCCATTTTTCTCGCCGAAAGGATCCGGTGTAATTCTAGCGCGCGCGCTGAAAATTAATGTGGCTCGAGGTGGTACGCGCGGAATTCGATCCAGCAACGACCCGCTTCTTCACCTTTACGGTACTCGCGTTATCCTGACACGACGGGCACGGAAATATGCAGGGAACCGCGCCCGTTTGTATTGGCCGTGTTTCTCAAGCGTACGGTTGGCTCTCATTAGCAGCGTCCACGGGAGAACAGATTGCCCGAAACACGCTTAAAATTCCAACGATCCAGTAAATCGGCAACTCTCAGCCGTTGCTCGATCGAAAAGGTACAATTTCTCCAGCTACGGGTAAAGATGAAATTGTGTTGTAAAAAAATAAATATACGTTTACCCTAACCGTTGATCCTAAAGCTTTGGAATTTATTAACGACAAAAGCTTCCAACTTACTAGGTTTCGATGCTGCCCCTGCAACACGCTCGATCCCATCGCTACTCGTTAGACGCCGAACGGACCAACCAGGAAGCGCAGGAACGAAATAGCGTCGTTTGGAAGACGTAAACGTCGGTTACTGCCCGATACTTGCATCGCTGATTGCGCTCTTAAATGTAAACGTACTCGAAAATTCGAGATAAGTCGGGAGCTCGAAAATAGGGGAGATCCCAAAGTGTGGTCAGAGCCTCCCTTAGTTTCGAATTCTCGAATAGCTTTTGCACAATGGTGGATGTTAAGAACTCTCTTACCCTGGAAACATGAAATTAAGAAGCGTGTGCTGTACGAACGAATAGATTTTAAATTATTTAACGCGTTACAATTAAGCTTCTGGTCTCCCCTACTCCGTTGTCGTTACGCCGAATGCTCGCAGTTTCATGGCGGGGACGTTCCGCCTGAAACGTTCGAAAAAGTTCGTGTTCGTGGTCGAGCGCGTGAGAGAGCGAGCCGTTGGGACGGAAATTCAGGGCGAAGGTTCCAGAGGTTCCGGTTACGATGCCTCGATGGTGTACGGGTCGTTGGCCGCGTGCGCGTCAGTATCGCGTCGAGATCCGGGCGAAGGAGTATCAGGAAGAATGGAAAGGGGAATGTCGGTCACTGGGCCTTTCCTCCGCGATGACGGTACTCCGTTTAGCGCCTCGGGGGCCACCGCCTAGGAATGTTCCAAGAGTACAACGCCGATGGTTCCTTCTCTTCTCTTCCGTTGCCTTCTACGTCTCTAAATCGGTAACATTCGCGTATCCGCCATCCCGTAGCTACGGCGGCGCCCATCGTCGCGAGCACGTTGCAAAATAAACGTACACCGTATAATTTAAACACGGCTCTTCGACTTTGTAAAGAAAGAACTTTGTCCCTTGAATTCTAATATGCAAGTGCTCTGTCGTATACGCTTCCATGATCCACCTGTTAAGCGCAAATTGTAATTGTAGTAATTGTAGTTTCAGACAAGCTTGAATTTGACTCGTTGCGCGAGCTGCATTCATTTTTCTTTTGCAATTTGGTAAATTAGAATTTAAAACTCGGTATTTACGCGGCCACCATTTTGCTGAAACGACCAATCACTGTTCTGTTTACCCCAATCTGCGACGTTGTTTCGTCCCGTTCTCGTAAAAACAAAAAAAAAAAACAGAAAAACGAGCGCTGTAACGAATTCGTATAACTGTGCAGCCCCGCGTATGGTAGCGGTACCTACGCGTAGCGTCTAGCGAATCGAGAAAAGTTCATGAATGTATTATACACGCTACACCTGCAACAGGGACGAATGGTGAACTGTCAGGGCCCTAGAATTATTCGTTCTCCTCTAGGCTATTTTAAATTCATTTTACGCAACGATTGAATAATATTCAATTAGTTGATACATCCTTTTATCGCCAAAAATGGCATGCACCTTACCAAGCCTGATCGTTATAACGTGTCGAAAGTTTTCTTACGAAACATCATCCGCTATCGTATTCGTTCTGTTGTCTAACATATGTCAGTTATATACCCAGACGGAAGTTATTGCAACGCGAAAGATCAACATAAGGAAGCGGAACGATCGTATTCCTTTCTTTTTTCGACGGATTTCTTTGTCCAACTCCTATAACAGTGGTTCCCAAACCTTTCGAAGGTTCCCTCCTAAAGAACAGAACAAATTAATAGTAAATGAAACTAAATCTATCTGTCTTGTACATTCATAAGATATCGTTGCAGACCTGAAAATTTTTCGGCAAAAAAAAAAAATTTCAAATCATTTTGAGAAAATTATTTTCAGTTGCGGGGGTCGATTACAATCATTTTTGGTCAATAGACATACCCCCGAAATCCTAATCATTTTCGAGTAAAAAATTCCTTACCGAAAATATAACGTGTGACCAAGAATGTGTCTGCAATTTCATTTTCTGTCTCACTTCCTCTTGTGTTCATTTGTGTAACCTGTTGATGATGTTGCGAATGACACGAAAATGATAATGGGGCTCTAGAGCCCCAGAAAAATGGTCCGAAAAAATACATTGGATGTAAGGTCTTCTGTAGTTACACATTCATACCAACATACCAAATTAACAGAGGCCTGTAAGAAAATTCAAATGCGAGTCTTTCTCTGTAGAATCCCACGAGACGGTCCAAAATTACTTCGGGCAGCTTCGGAAAATCGAAAAAAAGTGCATGTGCGATACGTGTGATCTGGCATAGTGTGAGAGAAAGTTGCGCTCGATCTGCGCAGAATAACTGTGCATTGGCGGCAGTGCGCACATGCTTCCACGTATGTGACAGACACTGGAGAATGTAACCTTTTTCACGGGCTTTGATTAATCGCCTTTTAGAAGCATATTTATAGAAATTTGTTAAGAAAGTGTCGTAAAAATGGTGTCTGTCTTGAATACCGTTGACACCGGTCATGAAGATATGATTCACGATGCGGAAATGGACTATTATGGTTTGAGGTTAGCAACTTGTTCCAGTGACAATTTGGTAAAAATTTTCGATCTGAAGAACGGATCGCAAAGTTTGGTAGCCGATTTGAAGGGACACGTTGGACCTGTGTGGCAGGTTGCATGGGCTCATCCCAAATTTGGAAATCTCTTAGCTTCGTGCAGTTACGATCGGTATGTTCACGTTTCTTTCGTTCAGCAC
Organism: Colletes gigas; assembly: GCF_013123115.1. Classification (NCBI taxonomy): domain Eukaryota; kingdom Metazoa; phylum Arthropoda; class Insecta; order Hymenoptera; family Colletidae; genus Colletes; species Colletes gigas. The sequence continues at coordinate 676,943 of NW_025106641.1, forward strand.
AACAATTTGTAACAAGTGAAACCAATTTATTTTATTTTAAAGCCACTCGATGTTATTTCTTATAATAGAAAAGTAATTATTTGGAAGGAGCTAGGAGAGTGGACAAAAATTTATGAATATACCGGTCACGATTCATCCGTTAACTCGGTAGCATGGGCGCCACACGAATTTGGCTTGATCCTTGCTTGCGGTAGTTCCGATGGTTCGTTGTCTATTCTCACCAACAATGGAGATACATGGGACACGCAAAAAATTGCAAATGCTCATACCATTGGATGCAATGCCGTAAGTTGGTGTCCGGCTATCGAGCCCAGCTTTGATGCTAGTGGAACACAGAGAAACAGCGCTGTAAAAAGATTGGCAACAGGAGGTTGTGATACTTTAGTTAAAATTTGGAAAGACGAGGGTGACAGATGGATTGAAGAAGATAAACTTGAAGCACACAGTGATTGGGTGAGTTTTCGTTTTGATGTTCAGGTTTACAAACCGATTATACGTACAGTAGTACCCGCTTAAGCGTCCAAGCTCGGGACCGGCCGCGGACGCTTACGCGGGGAAGTGAATTCTATGGTAGTGAGATCCAAGTTACACTCGACTTCGAAAAATGGTGTGTAGGGGGTGGGTGGGGGGGATAACAATGGATGCTAAAGTAGGCAAAAATGCGAACGCTAATGCGGGAATTACTGTATGTGGCAAAAGAATTCTTTGCCTATATAAATAATCAAACGTAGGTACGAGGCGTAGCATGGGCACCAGCCGTTGGACCGTCTAAAGCTGCACTGGCTTCTTGTTCGCAAGATCATCGTGTAATTGTATGGACCTCGAATGATTATTCCAGTTGGACGCCAACTATTCTTAATATCTTTGATGATGTCATTTGGAACGTGAGTTGGTCATTGACCGGAGGTATTTTAGCAGTTAGCGGGGGAGATAATAAGGTATCCCTTTGGCGCGAAAATACCGAAGGACAGTGGACTTGCATTTCTGAGACGAACAAGGGTCAAGGAAGTCTTAATAACACTGATCAACGTGCGCTATAATATCGGAAAATAGAGCCTAGGATGTTTTGTACTAATAAACACTGTAAATTAAAACAATCGTTCTGTATTAATTACAATTTTATGCTATATGTTTGTACTCTTACCATATATCTACACATAAAGAATTATAATTTACAAGATAAAATTAATTTCAATATTTAGTATTTATAGTAAAAAAAAATCGTCGCAATTTTTCTTAAAGAACGTATGCTTCGTAAGCGATGTATAAACTATAAAAATATACCAATTTCTCCATGATCGAAATTGAAAGTATCTGGAAAATTTACACAAAAATAAATTATTGTACATAGGATTCGTTCTACAATCAATCTTGTGTATACAAAGACGGGGTAAAAACGATATCCCTCTTAATAGCAGTTGAAGCTTCTTCCATCTTTTCCTTTAAAACAGGATCACCAATAGTTACAGCTGCAATTTTAACGTCCTTTAACGTTTCGCTTAATTGTTGAATACATCGTACTATGATTCCTTCTTGTACATCCGTTTTCTCCATAATCTCGGCGAACGATTTTGCTTGCGCCCAATCGTACACCACTTCAACCAAACCGATATTCAACGGTTGCAGCGTTGCTAATTGATAATGCTGTTCTAAAGATTCTAATTCGGAATATATCTTTTGTATTGCTTCGTATCCCTGGATCAATGAGAAAATACAAATGTTACAAACGGTATTTTCTACAAAATAATTTGTGAAATTATGTCGAAAAATTATACCCTCTTCAATTCTGGAGTAAGATGTGGTTCAACGTTCGTTCGTTGTTGAAACACTAAAGTAGACAACAATGCTGCTATTTCAGCCGGCTGAAGTATTGTTAATACATTTTTAAGAATAAGTTCTGTAATTAGCAATTCGTTACTACCCATCTGAAGCGCGACTCGTCCTTTCAATGCAACTGAAAAATATTTGAACATATTACATATTAATAGTTCACCAACACTGATCATCTTTATAAAACATGTTACTCGATACCAACCTCTTTCATCGTTATCTATGTATCCCAAATCTTTAAGAAGAGCAACAGCGCTTGTATAGTCGGGATAAAGACTCAACTTTTCGTCGCTAAGTTGAAGCTGAAGCTTTATCTTCTTGCTTTCTAATTCGCTTCGTTCGAATACGATTTCAAATTGTTCTTCAAAATTTGAAATTTCTGTGTATTTCATATCGTAAACTTCTTTTTTTAAACGAAGCAACCGATTTATTTTCGTTTTAAAATTATAGTTCGATTTCATTTCCGTATAAGGTTGTAAAACGGGAGCATATTGAGCAGCACTCAACGACAATATCATTAATTGTTGTATAGCGAATTGATAAGATTGATCACAAGGCGTGTCCCTAAAAATAGTCTTAAATTAACTCTCTATCGCATAAATTTTATTTTGTAAAAAAAAAACCAGTTTTACCTATATTTTGGTATTTGCTTTTTTCCCCAACTTGAGAGGACTAAAGCGCAATCTACATTAATTTTGCAATTTGTTATTTCTAATATATGCCACGCAGATATAATTAACACTTCGTCGACTGGAACTCCAGATGGTACGAACAACTCTTTTTTTGTTAAAGCGATCATGTCGTGCCATTTTTCGGACTTCTTGAACTTAACCGCTTTCGATGGATTTTCCTCGGCAGGTTTCGATGGTTCGGAATTCTTAAGAACTAATACCCTGTATTGTCTACCGCTTTTACTTTGAACTGTACTCAATACGAGAGCTAGTTTATTGTAGTGGCTTGCATAAGATATAATCAAAACTCTGCCAGGTGTTAAATCTTGTACTATCTTCTTCTGTGTCTCGTATAAAAGCGGTTTTAAATATTTTAGATACTCCAAGTAGTCGACGGCATTCTTATAAAAATCACACAGGTATTTTTGTAGATCAGTTAAGGGCGGTAACTTTGATAGTTCGTCTTCCACTTTTTGTAATTCGACTTTGTAAACATTTTGTTTCGAAGCGAACGACGATTCTTTAAAGGATCTGCGCATCATTGCCTCGACAGATACCGATTCGTGTACTCGTCTCAGATTTAAAACCATGGAGTATGTTACTTTAAATTTAGATTCTAGGTTTTGAGCTTGACCACACATCATAGTTATCAGTTCGTTCAGATGTGGTAACGATGTACGACACATAATTACAACCATTCCTGCCGTGTCGTGGCCTCTACGACCAGCACGACCAGCCATTTGTATGTATTCGGTAGGATAAAGTATCCGAAAATTGTTACCATCGTATTTTCTAATGGAGTCGAAAATTACGGTACGTGCTGGCATGTTCATACCCATTGAAAATGTTTCTGTCGCAAACAGCAACTGCAAGATAAAATACAATGTGTTTAATAAATATCTAGACATAAAACATAATACAGTATTTGGATAACTGACCTTTACAATTCCACTTTGAAAAAGCATTTCTATTATCTCCTTTAAAATAGGTAATATACCACTGTGATGTATGCCAACACCATTTTGCAACAATTCTTGTATCATGAGAACTTGTGGCAACTGTCTATCCGTGCCTTTCAAATGCTTAATATTATTTTGGAAAAAGACTCTGATGGTATGTTTTTCAGTTTCGGTAGTGAGATTGACATTTCTTAATAAAACTGATATCATGTCGCAACGCTTTCGTGATAACATAAACACAACGACAGGTAACATATTCTGAAAAAAAAAAAACAAAATTTGAATCACTTGTATGAATAAATAACTATTAATTATTAAATACGTATACTTTGATCGTACATTGCTCTTGAGGTGACTGATGAAAGCATACCACAACGCCTGCTCTTGTTTTGGCAACATAACATTCTTCAAATTTGTAGTATGTTTAGACTTATTTTTACTTGTATTTTTCGCAGCCGTTGCCATCTCGTACCTGAATTAATGACCGTGTGTCACACATAGAATACGTATATACGTGTAATTAAAAAATAGAAGTTAACGATCGTTACCCATGAAGCAAAAATTCACCCTTTTCGTTTAACACTAAAAATCTATCGTGTCTAGTTTTACCATTTGTTCCAGTATATAAATAATGTTGTAGCGGTACTGGTCGTTTCAAAGTACTTATCACAAACATTTTTTTTTTCTTAGTACGACCGACCCAGTCTGCAAATACTAGTGGATTCGGTACAGTCGCAGACAACATTACTATGTTAACTGTTTTTGGTAAAAGAATGACACTTTCTTCCCAAACATGACCACGCTGAAGCACACAGAATAATAACATAAATGCGGGGGGAAAAATCCGCGCGGCCACGAGTCGCGATCCATATCAGTTATGTTATAACAAAAATAAACTAATATATAGCATGAAGCTTTACCTACTTCGTCATTATTAATATAATGCACCTCGTCGAAAATAACAAATTCTAAATCTCTTAAAACGTCTGCTGCACAGTATAACATGGATTGTAAAATTTCTGTAGTCATGATAAGACACGAAGCATTCGAGTTAATTTGCAGGTCCCCTGTTAACAATCCGACACTGTCAAATTTTTTTTTGAAATCGCGATATTTTTGATTCGAAAGTGCCTTTATAGGAGATGTATAGATGACCCTAAAAGAAATATAATTAACACCGAGCTCGATCATTAAAATTATCAAATTGGTACCTTGTCATATGTTTTTGACTTAACGCGATCGCGTATTCCGCTACTGTCGTTTTTCCAGCCGATGTATGAGCGGCAACAAATACATTACAGTTCTCTTCTAACTTAAGGATTGCTTGTTTCTGGAAAGTATCCAATTCGTAAGGAAAACACATTGCTGGATCAGGTATATGTTTATCAAAATCATTTATTGGAATTGACACGTCTAATTGTTCCGCCCACTCTGATTTTGCATTCTCTGCAGGTTTATCTGAGATCTTCAAAACAGGAATATCCGATTTATCTAAAAACGGAACAATTTCATCGAACGATGATTCTTGTATATCCGAAGGTTTAGTAGTCTCTTTCTCTTTCTTAGTGTCTTTTCCTGACGACCAGATATCGAGCACATTCCGCTCGTCGTTTACGATCGCCATTAAATTAATTTTCTCTGCTATTTTTTCGATTTCATTTTTCTCTGATTCCAATAACTGTTCTTCCTGTGTTGTTGCCTCTTTTGGAGTGCAATTATCACTTTTAAATTCTATTCCAGCTGTGAATCCTTTCGCCAAGGTTCTTAAATTATTTTCAAAGTCGATATCTTCCATTGTTAAATTTTGTACCATTTCAGGTTCATCGAAGCCACCCGGCCAGAATGGAATATTACTGGCATTTCCTATGAACAATTTTCATCTTTAATTTATTATATATTATTAAAGCATGCAAGTGTACAGAGATTGTAATCACTGCCACCCACACTCTAATGTTGATTTATAATTCTTTATATCAAATACCTCTTATATTATCTGTAGCAGGCCCTGGTGCACGGGTCATAGACATTGAATTTCGTGCATTTTCACCGGCTGATGTTACAGGAACTTCGCACATTTCTCCAAGTTCTCCGGTAACAGGATCACGCTCAAATTTTAACATAGTGCTAGGCGATGCTAAATCAAAGTCCAAAAGAGACAAAATATCAGGTTTCCTTGGCCAATAACATTGGGCATTATCCAGATGGTATATCGGAAGATTATCCACGCACATAATATATTCTCTCAGTACAGTCTGACTATCAGACAAAAGAGAGGGTGATATAAACCGCAACTGCAGAGCAAAAATGTTTGAAAAAAATGTTTTAATATTGTTCAAAGTATTTAAACAAATATAGTATAAAAATATGTAACTGAAAAAGAAATACCTCTGTATCCGTATTATCCTCCACATCCATTTTATTCAGATATTGTACTTATGTCACAAACAACACAATTTTTGTACTAATTAATCAATATACTTCCGTTTATTGTGTAAAACACTACAACAAAATATACACAAACAATAGATATTAATAAACACCGAAAGTATTATCTATGTAAAATATATATGCTTGTCCTGATTTCAATTAAATGATAACTATGATATCGTTCGTTTAATTCTTTGCGGACGAAACAATTAAAAACGATACATTTTCTTATTAAAATTCGTAAGATTTAAAAAATAAAAATTCTGCACGTGTGTACATTATACAATACCTAAAAGTTATGTTAACAGGTTAATAACATTTTTATTACAAATTTATGTGTACAAAATTTGCAAACCAGCGACCTATACATGAATTCATCAGCCACATTGATGATTAGTGCAGATAAATATATGTGACAAACGTTCGCAAAGGGTTAAATAAACTATTAAAGGAAACATTTAGTCACAGTGTGGCGCTAATGTGGTATTTGTTGTCGCCTCTCATGCGGTACTGTGCGTAGTTTGTAGTTTGTAATAGATTGTACATGGTTAGTATTGAAATCAACTATGTGCCTAATATCCATTCGAGAGTTTTACCATTCAAGTAGCATAGTTATGAAGATCTTAAATTTTCTTGTATAATGTCGTTATACGTAAATTTAAATCTTCCATTCGTGGTCATCTTATTTGCAACTACATGAACGATACTTCTGTAACGTCAGTACAGTCCAACATGTATTTCAAGTATTTCCCAAAAGATATAGAACAAACTGGAGTAACTGGACCCTTGATAAGCATTAGATCAAGCACAAAAATTGTATCTTTCTAACGACCAAAGTTGCTTTGTAATAATGTTAATCTTACTATTTAATGAACTCTATTATCGTTAAATATAGTTTTATTCGTTTAATCATCATACAAGTATCCCTAAAATACTATTTCATATAAATCATTGAGTATCATATTCTTCCGAAACAAAGTTCGAGAATTCCGTTGGAATCCCGACAATTTTAGTTGGCTGAATTTCTTGGAAATGACGTCACAAGCCATAGAAACCGCCAAAACTTGTACCATCTCCTCGCAAAATTAAAGACAGTTTACAGTATAAAGAACTACGCTTGTTGAATCTTCAATAAGTTTAGTTTCATTAAAATATGATGTCATAAACACAACAATCTCTGTTGCAGAGATATAAACGTAATTATTGGAATAATAATCATGTTTGTATTGCCAATTGGGACTGCTGTAGTAACAGCAAGACAGTTTAGAGATAATTGGCGCCAATGGGAAAAGAACGTAGATGCTACGCCATTGGAACAAAGTGCAGGGGATTCCGTATAACCGTTCCTTGTTAGTTACATTTCTTGTTAAACGTTTAACCATACTGTTCACAATATATTTGAAAAATGAAACTGTTAGAATCTCGCATGAATTTACAGGACTGTGTACGCAACGTTACTAAGTACTCGTTTATTTGAAGCATTGGCGCCATAATTTGGAACAGATATGAATCAAAATATAGATACACTTATGAGGCAAATATTCTACGCTGTTCAGTTCTCTAAAACTTGTCATAAAAGTAATATAAAAAAGTTAATGAAGTACTACCAGCAGGTACGAACAAATTCTTATTGCTACGATCTAATTCTTCATGGAATGTAATTTTAATATAATTCTTTTCTCATTTCAGTATGAATTGCCAGAATTTTGGGCATCTTTCGTATTGTGCTTTAAACTTCCACTTACAATCGCACAGCACCATCCGCGAGTTGAACATACTCTTCAATTTGTTGCCAAGTTTGCTGTCAGTTTACTTAATGTCACGAATGAAGAGTCAGAGGAATCACTGTGTCCTTTCTTTAGTCAATTATTTGACTTTCTGTTGAGTCATCTTTGTGCAAAAGATCAAGTTGTACGATTTCGCATTTGTAACTTTTTACACATATTGCTAAATTCTATGGGTGATCAGGCTTTTTTAGATGATAATCTTTGCGACAAGATTACCGTTTCTATGATGGATCGCTTGTTGGATAAATCACCGAAAGTCAGAGTTCAGACAATTTTCGCTTTATACAGACTTCAGGATCCCATGGACGGTCAGTGCCCAATTATAGAAATGTGCATGTATCATGCTTCCAGGGATCCAAAGGCAGAAGTTCGCAAAGCGGCATTGATGTGCATGGGAAAGAATCAAAAAACATTGCAGGTAGCATTATCGCGTACAAGAGATCTGAATGAAAGAGTACGTAAAGCGGCGTACGAATTTATTAGTAAAGTTACAGTTAGATCTTTAACTATTATACAAAGACATCAATTATTAAACGATGGTCTGCTAGATAGATCTGAAAAAGTTAGAAAGTGTGTAGAAAATGTTCTATTACCAACATGGTTAAGGCATTTTAACGAAGATTTCATAGCTTTAGTGAAAGCTCTTGATGCTGAAATTGATATGAACGCATCTGTTCTTGCTTTAGACACTTTATTTAAGTAAGTGTTCAATCTATGTTTTATTATGCATACAATTAAGTATTTCTTTCGAGTAACAAATATTTAATTTTTATTCTATTAGAAAGACCGAATTAAACATATTGGTAGAACAGTTACCAATACATAAAGAAACAAAGTTAATTCCATTAGATAAGTTAGTTACAGAGAATGTATTATACTGGAGACGTTTGGTAAAACATATTTATTCTGAAAATCATACAGAAGAATTGGAAAAAATTATACCCGAATTATCCATGTTTTGCACATACATCTCCGATTTTCTAAAACTAATGTCTGCTGGTGAAACGGAGACATGGGTCAATAATATGCAAAAGTTCATTCTTTTACAATTATTCGAGATAGTGACAACATATGATTTATCCGATGAGCTCGGACGGAAGAAATTGAGCGAATTAATATGCAATACATTGATAAGTAACCACTGGTCTGAAAAGATCATCGAATGTATAGTATCGCATTTACAATATGTTGTACCAGATGTAAATAGTAGAGTAAATATTTTATGTAACGTGATCAGCGATATTAGAGCGCCTTTGATGGAACCTTCGCAAGTTGAGCAGGTTCCTCAACTCTCCAAATACCAACAAGAAAAGATCAATGTACAAGTAAGCATGTAATCCAGAAGTAACATTAAAACACGTTAACGCTAAATATTTGGACTATATATGCCCCTAATTAATAGTATTTTTCAGATAGCATCGCTCAAGGTAAAGTTGTTGGAATTGAAAGAAATAGAGTATCAGGCTATACAAGACAAGGAGTTTTTGAAGGCAGACAGTTTACAGAAGGAAATAAGTACATTAACCGAAGAAATAAAAAACTTCTCGGTAAAAGTTCCTCCTCCTTCTTTGATGATCGTCGAACAAGAGGTCACGGAAAAGAATGATCCGGAAACGATGATTAAATGTCTAAGCATAATATGTACTCTATTACAGTCTGTAACTTCGTTAACACCGACTCTTAGGGATTTGATGAAAATAGGTTTTGTCAGTTTAGATGTAAGTACTTGTTTTCTAATTTTTTATTTTGCTCTTCCGATTCGTTCGATGTAATTTTTATTTGTAGCATTCAAACGACAACGTTCACATATTGGCACTAAAAACAGTCAGTATCTGCTGCATACTGGATAAAGAAATAGCAAAAAAACATATTATAATATTGCTTCTACAGTTTTCTTTGGAACAAGAAAATTCAGGAATTTGGGTGATAGCTTTAAAGGGGATCTTTGATCTTTTATTGTTGTACGGCCTCGACTATTTTGGCATCGTAGAAAGTCAAGAAGGAACCGCCGAGCAAAGTAAAAAATCTAGCAGCAAACAATTATACACCGACAGTGATCGTGAAGTGAGTCTGTTGTCAACACAGAGGCCTGATACAGAGGGGAACAATTGCAATTTTATCAAAATTCTAACGGAATTATTAGATAACGCGGTAAGCATATATTTCGCGAAATATTCGTTTAAGTTGAGAAATTATTACGCGTATTTTTTTTAATAAAAACACAGAATGAAGAAATAAGAACGATCGCCACCGAAGGTTTCTGCAAGTTGTTAATTAATCAACGAATCAATAGTGTCGGTTTATTGTCGAGATTAATAATTTTATGCTTCAATCCTGTGAATGATAGGGACTACTATCTTCGACAATGTTTAAGTACTTTCTTCGATAACTTTTTAACACGCGTACCCCAGGCGCAAGAAATGTTGGAAGGGGCGTACTTGCCGACATTAAAAATTTTGTATAACGCGCCAGAGACCAGTCCCTTGCAAGAAGTCGATCCCTACGTCGTGTCCAAATTTATATTGCTCATGACCAGGCATGGGCTTTGTAAACCTTTAACGGAAGATTACCATGCGCACAACAGTCTTGTATATACCATGTTGGCGGAAATATTAAATTTACATAGCTGCATTGATCAACAAGTGCTCGTTAAATCTCTGCAAAACTTGTATCTGGATATAAACGATGATGTGTCGAAAGAAAATTTACGTCGAACTATAACTACAATTTCGGAAATGGTAAATTATTATTTATCACGATCGGTCTGTTATTATTTATAAGTTGTAAGTATATAAACTTATTATGTGTTTTTTAGATACAAAGTTCCGGAAAACAATTCTGTAAATACATTGACATTTTCAAACGAAAGTTAGATAATCCTACAGTCGACACTGGGTCACAAGATGAAGACACTGAGACTGATGATTGAAAATTATTTTACAATTTATACCGAGTTTTATATTTACAAAAGTTAAAGTATTTATCGATTTTATATACAGAGTGTGAATCATCTCCTACTCGCTTGTACCACCAGTTACGGGAGACCCTGTATATGGTAAAGTCTCATTGTTTAATAAATAATAGAATTTGTAATCGCAAATTTGAGGTACATTAACATTACTCTGATGTCCATTATACTCCTAAGTTATTTATTATAAAAAATTTCTAGGCATGTTTTTATTTAATAAAGTTGCAAATGTGTAAAACATTCCTTATATTTCTATTAATGAAAAATCAAAATCATAGTCTATTACCAAAAAATTTTTATGGGGTCTCGAAATTCCACGTTACCAACGTTACCAACAGATTCAGAAATAAATTTTAATCCCTTCCATAGTCAACTCACATGTATTTATGCACACCCTATAGCTGCTGCCCATCAATACTAATTCAGTGAATAATTTCTCAACTGACCGCCATCCTTTCACCTTTCACCTTATGGACTTTCATGGCCCAATCTGACTGCCATACCGACCTAAAAATTCGGAGATGATTTTAGCGGCCTCTTCTCATGGATAGCAGTCAGTTAAAAAACTCACTGAATTAGTGTGATAGGCAGCAGCTAGTGCATGTAAATGCATACCAATTGAAAAGTACGAATTATTCGCGATTCCTTGACTAGTCAAAGTTGTAAATAATTTGGTAAAAATCAGTCTATCCGTGGTTTCTATCCGCGGCATCCTTCGGGTTCGTAATACAAGCTTCGTGAGACATCGGAGCCTTCCCCACCCCGCCGCCTAATTCGCGAGCGTTGCCGAGCACAGCGGACGACCGTCATTCGTACTTTGTAAATAAACATAGCAAGACGTATCGGCGTTCCGCGACCGAGGTGCGTATATCTAACCTGTTGATCTTCCCACTATTACTACTCGCGTTTCAATTACTATCTCTTGCAATACGGTTTCGATTTAACCATTGCTTAATATAATAATCGTTCGTGTATTTTAATGCATCGTTATTTCATTTCTGTTACAGTCTCCTATTGGAATTCGAAATTAAGAAGACTTGTTGAAACCTATCAAGACATTTCGCGACCAACAAAGTATGTATTTCTAACCTTTTGCTATTTCCTCGTTATAATCAATCATTGTTTAATTATGATTTAATTTGTATTTTATTTCTGTTGCAGTCTCTGATTGAAATTCGACGCCATGGGAAGTTTCATTGGCGCGTAAAGTACACCATAACAGATGGCAGACGAGTCGACATATTTTGGAGGGTATATTGGTAACGTTCAAACAATTATAACAAAAATTAACATGCATATTAATATTTATACATTTTTATCGGTTCATTTCTTCATTCCTTGCAAGCATGATTCTAATTTTGTAATCGGTCATTGTTAAGATAAATTATGAAAATCTTTGACAATCTTTTTATCCACTTCGATATATATCGAAGTATTCAGAAATGGCGTCGGTAGATATTAACGATACATTGGAATAATTTATATTAGACTGTATTCCGATCGCGATTAAATATTTCCGACTATTATTTATTTAATTGATCATTCATATTTCTTTATGAATCGTTGTAATTGCAATTTGCATACATATTTCGATACAAGTTTCAGTAAACGTAGTAACTGCGTAGTTGGAATATGCTATTTGAGCATAAATAACTTGCGAACTTTAATTCTTGCAAATTTCGGAATATTTATAAAAATTACGGGATATTCTAACATTCGATAAAGTAAAAATAATCATGCTTACAACTCTAACAATGAAATTTAGTGATATAATATTTATAAATTGAATAAATACTTGTACGTAATTATTTTCGTATGTAATATTTTATCGTTGAAATTCTCATCGATTGAGAATATTTCGCCTTCGTGGCATTGATCTTGTACGGGACAAACTATGTATACAGCAGTGCTTGGTAAAGCAGTATTTCTGTTGACGAATTTTAGTAAGAAGAAAAAAGAAAATCGATAGGCAAAGCACAGATGTGCTTGTTTTGTTTCTTGTCTCCTGTCCCTTTTCTTTCAGCTCTTTTCTTTCCAGGAAATTTGTTGGCCGAGCGCAATGCGGCCGGTAGATTCGGTGATTGTACGTAGCAACAAGTTTGTTTCTCGGGGCAAAGTGACCCCGAGCACGTTATCGTTCGCGATGTTAGACAAACGCGAGAATAGAAGCAGTGTTTCTTACGCGGTATTAAATTACTTCCAGAGCATCGTGGCTCCTTGTTTTCTGAATCGCGATAATAGAGTCATTTGTTCGCCGATTTCAATCTTCGGTCGCGGTAATTTAACTTAATACTTTGCAATCAAATTAATTATTTTTTCAATTTGAAATTTAAACTCCTCGTTACCGGAATTAGAATCAGTGCATCACCGAAGAGGATTATTCGGCGATGCTCCACGAGCAAACAATGTAAGTATAAATATATACTTTGAAATTTTTAATTAAAAATCTCTACAGTTTTTACGATAGATTCTAATTGTTTTCTTACAGTTTTCTTACAGTTTCTGAACGTGATCCTGGGAACCAGCAGCAGTACCCGGGGGGTATCGGGCGGTGGACCACGAGCGAACAACGTAAGTATAAATTTATACTTTGAAATTTGTTAATTAAAAATCTCTATAATTTTAACAATAGATTATAATTGCTTTCTTATTCTTTATAGCAGGAGCATGCAGGGGGCTTTGATGACTTCCACTGGGGCAGCAGCAGCATCATCATGCAGTCATCCCAGAGGTTCAAGTTCATCACTCGTAAGTCGCATGCTATTTATGTTCCTCTGGTCCCCAACCATGTTGTAGGATGAAAGATCCGAATCAACACGGGTGACCAGTTGTATACTTAGTATTTTTGACGAGTTAAGTGACCCATGAATTGTATTTTTTTAGTGTAGGCTAGGGTCTTCTTGCACTCGCGTTTTTAAATGTTATCAATAAATATTACACAATTTTGATACAATATGTATATGAAATATGTTTATTAACTTTATACGAATTATACAATCGAGTAGAATATGAATTAATATAATGTGAAAACATTATATTAATCGTACGATTCAGTAGAATATCTTACATTATTAATATAATTATTAAATATTCGTTTTATCGATTAATACATCATATGATGTATTTTACGTGCAAGAAGGCGTTTCGCGACTGGTCGATTTTGAACTCAAAGGAACATGCATGTTGATTTTATTTTTTAAAAAATTTCCTTTGACGACAGAATCGACTCTGGTTAATTGAATATTTTGAATAGTAATTTAACAAATTTATTTCAATTTGCAAAGTAGATTATTTTATCACGAATTCTTTATCAAAGTCTTACATTTTACACAATTAAATTTCAGTCAGAAATTTTTCTTGAGTAATTATATCTTTTGATATTAACGTAGTCTGTTGTTGATATATTGCATATAACAAGTCGAGTCATTTTTACTGAGAATAGATACCGTTTAGTGAATTATTAATAACCAGTTGTTCTAGTCAGGATTTTCAGGATACTTTTCCGTGTTCGTTGCCTAAGTTCGTGCACATGCCCAAGTGTTATTTGCACGAGCGAAGGCAACGGGGCACGATGACTTAGTTTGTAACATTTATAATAATAATCTATCCGTGCGACTGACAATGCTAGTGTATCGTGCACGATGTACTATCCACATATGTGTGTTTGTGGTTAGGATGTGGAAGTGCATCGTTTCAAAAGTTCATTACAATTCAGATACAGAATTTTTTCACATTTAGATTCATAACAATCGCAATAATAATATCAAACTTGTAGTTGTTATTTACTTGGCAATTGTTCGTATTGCATACGCGTCAATGATATTGTAAAATGCATAATGCATTAGCTTTTCAATCTTATATGATCATATATAGAGTATATTTTAATAAAGTCTATATCAGATATATCAAAATGTTTTACATAAATAATAAAAGTACGCAATGGTCACTAGCTTTGTCAGTCCACTGCAAAAACTGGTACGTACACAATTAGAGTATGAATGAGATTGTGTCCGGGTGTCGGAGGAACCCCGGGGAGTCCTCTCTAGTTTAGGTCGCGCCCGGACATTCAGAATGAGAACCGTGGAGTGTTTGTTTGAGAGACTGAGTTTTGCAATTTTTTAAATATAGGGTTAGGTAGGTAGGTAACTTATTCTCTGGTGTGTGTGTGTTTAAACCTAAGTAGGTAGGGTCAGGGCAGGGCTGTCCACATTAGTAATTCGGGTAGGCGCGTTTTCGCGTGGCAGTTCTGTTCCTGTAGTTACGATCTCGAGAGTAGAAATTTTGCTGATTCAAACGGTGCACTTGTGCTGTTTGTTTCGGCTTCATTTTCGACTCCTCGAATCGCGCGACTCTTAAAGTCGCTCTCTCGCGCTCGCGGTCGCGATTAGGTCCCTTTCGAAACGTTCGTCCCGCTCGAGATGACCACGTTTGCTCTTGCAACGATTCGTATATTGTTGTAAGACTACGTATTGCACGAAATCTCGAGCCCGGTCTTTCGTAAGTTTCAGGCATCGGCAGGACCGCCGAAGAAAGAAAAGACTCTATATGAGCCGAAGAGGCCCTGACAAACTGTCTCAAGAGCGGGCTGCAACAAATGGCTTTTCATCCTTATCTTCTGATAAGAATGGAAAGTCATTCCTCTTACTACTTTGTCACTTAACTCGTCCGTAGTTGTAGTTAGTTTATTTTTTTTGCTGGCTCACGTATGCATGTACCTGATGGTACATGATTGCACCATACATGTCAGCCATCCCTCCCCATAACTCGCGGTTATGATATACATAGAGTTGCGAATATCCAATAATCGCGTTTGCTTGTAGAGTTGCGAATTACTATTTTTCGCGTTTCCTTTTCAGGGTAGTGTTGCGAATAATTACCATTCGCGATTGCTTTTTTGCAAACTTAGATACCAAAAGTTTGCTTTAAAAGTAGCGTTGCGAATTATAGATAAACGCGATTGCTCGTCGAGTTGCGAAATACTATTTTTCGCGTTTCCTTTTCAGGGTAGTGTTGCGAACAATCACGATTCGCGTTGCTTTTTTACTCTTTTATACATATAATGGACATCAACCGCGTTTGCAATTTTCATACTATAAATTAGCGTTGCGATCTTGATCAATCGTGCGATTTTTTCTTTAGCGTTGCGATATTTTCAATGCCCAAATTCTACCCCAATTGTAGTACTAGTAGTAGTTAGTTTATTTTGTGGCCAGTACATGTCTATGTACATGTACCAATAGCCCCTGATTAAAGTTAGAGTTGCGAATAATATACAATGTTCGCGTTTGCTCGTAGAGTTGCGAACAAATATTTATCGCGTTGATATATCAGCGTTGCGAATAAATACGATTCGCGATTGTCTTTGTGCAAACCTAGGAACCGGGCGTTTGCTTTAAAAATAGCGTTTCGAATTATCAGTAAACGCGATTGCTGTTAGAGTAGCGAATCACTATTTTTCGCGTTTGCTTTTCAGGGTAGCGTTGCGAACAATTACCATTCGCGGTTGCTTTTATTCTTGCAAATCGCGTTTGGAATTTTTTCTATTATAAATTAGCGTTGCGATTGTTGATTTATCGCGTTGTTGCCCCGTAGTGTTGCGATATTTAAAACGTCTAACTTCATCCCCATATGTGCCACTCTATTGTAGTTTGAAGTAGCTCGATGTAGTTAGATTATTGTGTGCATGTATGTTTCTAGCTACAACCGAAGACGCCAGCACCTGATCCAGCGTTTTTGGGCAACGCGATTTGCATTAGCGTTGCGAACCATAAATCTATTTCCATCAAAGATAGAGTCGCGAATATACAATAATCGCGTTTGCTCGTAGAGTTGCGAATTCCTATTTTTCGCGTTTCCTTTTCAGGGTAGCGTTGCGAATTCCACACGCGATTGCTTTTATCGTTATTTAAGAATAGCGTTGCGAATGAACCGATCGGTTTGCTCTTAGCGTTGCGAATTACTATTTTTCGCGTTTACTTTTCAGGGTAGTGTTGCGAACAATCACCATTCGCGGTTGCTTTTATTGTTAGAAATCGCGTTTGGAATTTTTATATTATAAATTAGCGTTGCGATCTTTACTTGTCGCGTTTTTTTATTAGAGTTGCGATTCGATGCCCAAAAGCTGGCCAAAACGTTGGCCACTGCATCAGGATCATCGAGATGGAATTCTGCAAAGCCTCGAATGGCTCAACATCGTTGTTAAAATTAGTGTTGCGTATGATTGAATATGGGTGCACGCGATTTAATTAATAAAGGAACCCTGCGTGGTTCATTTTACGAATAACAAGCACCATTCGCGTAGAGTTTTTTATTTTATAAATTAGCGTTGCGAAAGAAAGAATGGTCCACTCGCGGGTTTTTTGAATTTAAGACGAGTGGACGTTTATCTATATTTATATATTTGTCAAAAGAAATACTGCTTAAAAGTACCGTTGTAAACAGACCAATTGTTTTATTCTTTCTAACGCGTTAAAATCTGTAATTTATGTGAATGCATTTTTATCACAGATTTCTGATGCATTTAAAAATGCTGTATTATGATTAATTTTATGATTCCAATATATATTATATCACTAATTATTCATTATTAGAGTTATTTTTACGGGATATAATAACCGTTGCAACTCAATTGTTATTTATAAATAGTGAATTTTTTATAAATATTCTGTATTCTTTGCATGAATCAAAGTTTGTTCGCGATCATTGTTTTATTCGATGGAATATAGATTGCTTGTATCAAAAGGGTATGCAAATTGCAATTCGATATTTCATATTGAGAGTTAATTGCCGCGTAGAATCAATATTTTCGTTCGCTATTGCTTTTTCCGTATGAAACTAATTTAGTTTTGAATACAGTAAAATATGATTATTGCAATGTATACGTCTTGAAAAATTGTTTATTTCATAAAGAAAACGAAAAATAAAATCTACGGTAACGAATGAATGAAATTTTCAATCAATTTCGTATTTATCTTAACAATGCGACGAATTTTCGTTCAATTTCACATGATATTTGTTTTTAAATTTTTTAATATCAATTTTTACTCGCGGAAGATTTAGTTCAAATATTAATTTCATATCAGTTTTACTTTGATCGATTATCGTTATATAATTATTTTTTCTGTGTTCACTAATACACTTTCGTTTCAGCTATTAATCCTTTGAATAAGTTCCTTGTTACAGAATACATAATCATCGAAGAATCGAATTTGAAATGGTACACGGATTCCATCTCGATCGCTCTTACAGAAATATTTCATACAATTTTATTTATCGTCCGATTTATGTTTCAGGGAAACATCGTGGGAGTGACGAAGACACCAAGAAGAAATTATTTCCTCATATTTCTTCGTTTTATATGAATTATATTTATTGAATATGAGTTTTTGTTTCAGGGAAACATCGTGGGATTAATCAAGACAACAAGAAGAAATTATTTCCTCGTATTTCTTCGTTTTATATGAATTATATTTATTGAATATGAGTTTTTGTTTCAGGGATACATCGTGGGATTAATCAAGACACCAAGAAGAAATTATTTTCTCATATTTCTTCGTTTTATATGAATTATATTTATTGTATATGAGTGTATGTTTTAGAGAAACATCGTGGGATCGATGAAGACATCAAGAAGAAAATATTTCCTCGTATTTCTTGCGTACTTCAGATTGCGTTAGAATATAAGTACAAATGTATATAGATTATAAGATAAAAAAGCGTTCTCCAGCGTTTTATTAAGTACTACCAAAACGTGTGCGTAAATTTAAGTGGGGATGATTAATATTAAGGTACATATTAGTATTCTAATATGCAAGGTCCCATACGTGCAGTTGCACATTTCTAGTTGGATCTTCAGTGTCTTATCAGGCACTGTCATAATTAAGAAGGAACAATTAATAATAAAGTACATATCGGTACTTTAGTAATCAGGATTCGTACGTGCAGTTGCACATTCCAATTTCGTTTCTAGAAAACATGTGTATCATCTCACATGTATCAACATTTTGTTAGGTTTTCGATCTCTTCGTCAGAGTTCGTACGTGCAGTTGCACAATTCAATTTCGTTTCTAGAAAACATGTGTATCATCTCACATGTATCGACATTTTGTTAGGTTCTTCGTCTCTTGATTGGGCAGTTCTTTTAAGAACGCTCCTTTTCTAGCTCTTTTCTAACTTCTCGATAGCTTCTCCCTTGGATAGGTATTCGAATTCCTCGCCAAAGGAAGGGTGGTTGGGGCGAGGCTAGGGCGGGTCTCCATACGCAGCAACCTCCTCGTGGTGAGACCTGGGTCATATTATTTACTATGTGATTAATAGACTGCGGATCTTTATGCAAATTCACATTTTTATTAATAGAATTAATGAAATCAGAGCTTTATAGAACTCTGTCTCAAGCCCTAAATATAATAATTCGTATCTTACTTTAAGTATTTCTTATATTTTTGCATATTAAATGCATTCTGTAGTTTTTTGAGGATTAAAGTTTCCCATAAATGCATAAACATCCGCAGTCTAGTAATTAATAGAATTATTAATTACATAGCAAATAATATGAGCTAATGGCTGCGTTCTTCTTATATTTCGAGCCGCAAATACGTTTCTGCCGAGTTATTTTTTAAATAAATGATATATTACAATTTAAAATAAAAAACAAAGGATTTGCGGTGTACTTATAAATGAGGCACATCCGTACGTATTTTAATAATCTCAATCGATTGGTTACTCCAATGAAATTAATCGATCGATGCTCAATTCTGGACTGTACAGCTTTCATACCGTTAAAAAATACTCTAAAATTTCTGTAATTTCATTTTCTGTCTCGCTTCCTCTTGTGTTCATTTCTGAATCTGTTGGTAACGTTGCGAGTGACATGAAAATGGTAATGGGCCGAAAAAATACATTGGGTGGAAGGTCTACTCGTATACCTCGTCTCTGACGATACTCTAGAATCTTTGACGAATCAATGAGAATCAAAACTAACCTAGCGTAGAAGTTCTATATTTACGATGACCTATGCAAGGCGGATCGCAGCCAATTTGCTAACATTATTTAGTTTTCAATTAATAACTGCATTATCCAGCTAAAAGTGATACAATCACAGACGAGGTATAGGATCATATATCTCGTCTGTGATACGATTATTAATTAAACGCTAACGTCTGTGGCGATACGTGCATTGTAGAATTCTCGTCGGTAAGTACGTGCACTTCCGAAGAATCGATCGCTGCGATCCTAGCGACGAGTTGTGCTATTTTCGTTCGCCCCCGTACCGTCTGTTGCAACGATTCTACTCGCCGTTGGAAAACGACATCTTTTGGCATCTTTTTCCAGCAGAATGCCAATTTCTCGTGTCATCGATGTATTTTTAGCTGGTGTCCGGATTGCCCAATAGAGAACAAGTTCTTAGTTTTACGCGATAAGATTTATTTCTCGTCACGAGGCATCGCACAGATTCTTCTCTCACTGCGCAAAAATTATTCGATTGCTATAGCAGTGTTTCTCAGACCATAGACGAGGTATACTGAGTAGACCTCTTTCACCCAATGTATTTTCTCGGCCCATTACCATTTTTGTGTCATTTACAACGTTACCTACTTACTTACTTCGTTGCTTTTTGTTTGGTTATGTGCGACAATCGCTTTCGTAATCTTTCGGAATCTTTCTTAATTTTTCTTATTACGAACAAGAACGGGAACGAAGTTGAACATTATATATCGATTACGTTTATACGTAAGCGCAGAGATCAAAGTCAGCCGGTTACTATCGGCGTGTTTTAAGAGTTTCCATTTATCTCGGGACACGGTTTAGAAAAATAGAAATGACAATGTAACGCGTGCTAAGCTGCTCCTTATCTCGTGGCATTTAAACGTTGGTATCTCATAGGACTAACGCACACACAAAGGTTAACGGGGTGTACCGAAACATTTCCTGCATGCTTAAATCTTACTCATTCCAGATAGTGACGTGACTAATTGCAGCGATAATCGTAACATATAACACGGCCCGATGCCTTTTTGTACGGCCGGAGCCAGTAGGCTGCGATTTTCTTCTATCGAAAACGTGTCATATGAACGTTGACTTTTGCCTCGTTTATTAATCATACGCGAGGAACGATAATGGATTATTAGGTTAATAGAAATCGTTACAATCGTCGCTACTATTGCGTTCGTCCACATTAAATTATAGTTAATAAAAACGACAGAATACTCATACATTTTTTATTTTATTATTATCAAATTATTTAAACAACAGGTCAATTCCTTTGTATTATACTGTTATTTATTCGAGTTTATAAACCAATATACATACGTGTATATATAGCAGTAACTGTGAATATATTCGACTATGAACAAAATTTCTTCTTTTTATTCCCACGAAGAGGTTATGGGACGAACAAAGCGCATTGGAGATGGGAATATCATTGCTGGGAACTACTATTTTGCATACAATAGTTTGTTGGACTAGACATCACGCCAAACCGCGCGGAGAACCGTACACATTGTTTTCCTAACTTCTCGTCGTGTATGAATACCAAAAGAGATTAACGAAATTTAAACTCGCCACCTTGAAATTTATAATTCCATGGTGGCGCCCGACTGTTCGTGCCCACGCACCCTTCGCCACAATCAATCCCGTACAACACACATTTTTAGATCTGTCGTCTCCAGTTTTATAAATCGATTTGTTTAAATGCTTTTGATAATTTTAATATTTAACTCGTAATTCCTTTCTCTTTTCTATAAAATATTTATCGATATTATACCGATATCCGAAACATTCGGTTTCTTTAAAGGTGATCAAAATGGCTATCTAAAAATACTATAAAAAAAATATTATAAAAAAGTTTTCATAAAGTTCTGGTACAAGAAGGTTGCAAAATGAGAAACGAAGCAAAATTTGTCCTTAACCTAAAAATTCTGTAAACCTACGTAAAACGTTTTCCAAAATGGATCCAAGTTAATTTTCATTTATTGCCAATCGATAGTTTTACGTACACCTTTCTCTGTACATTTCGTGTTGGTCGAGCGTGAATGCTCTCCAGGGAATTAATGCAATCGTAACGACCTTGACAATTTACATTCTTTCCGACGCTTCCAAAGAAATCATTTTCTCAGGCAGAAACAATGCCTTTGTTCCGTTTTTCCATCAGGTGTTGCGTTGCCTTCTTCCTAGCCGCGAGCCTTGACAATTACAAAACGGGATAAATACTAAACTGCGCGACCAAGCAATTTCAACATCGACTTCCTGTTTAGCGGAATAACTACGTGCAACCGGCGGAGTCCGCCACCTAACCTAAAATAAAACTTTCGGGGACACGAAACGTTTCGAGTTTAGTGCATACGTTATTTCCGCGTTAAGCCCGTGTACGTGTAACCGCATATTGTTATTGATATGAAAATTAAACCGTTTGACATTGTGTACACGTATGTGGCACGAAAGTTGCATATAATCGTGCTGTTTGCGCACCAACCGTACCGAATTTATTAACAACGTGTCTGTACAAGTACGGCATATATCCTCCCGGCGAGCACATTTTATCTCCCACGTTTGCAAACTGCACAGCGAACCGAAACGCACGTGCGTTTTGCAAGAGGCAACGGGAGCGGGTGTTGACTCATTTCGCGCGCGAGTTCCACGGCTGCGTCGTTAAACTTGCTCTTGTCCGTCGCAGCTGCAAAGAGCAGAGTCCAGTTCTCGATTCCGTTTCGCTCCGGTATTGTTCGCGAATAGTTTCGCGACATTTCGCGGTTCGATCTCGTTTCCGTCTTTGTTTTAGAAAAAAAATCACAGATGTCAGCAGCCACGTGGCGTTATCTCAGGCTCTCGGTCGCCGAAAGAAAGGCACGCTGCACGTGCGATCGACTCGATTCTACGTTTCGGTGTTTCGTTACAGGAACAAAGGTCGATTGTCTTCCATGGCATACTGGGTGGGAAACAATTTTAATCGGAGATTCCTGAGGTCGAAACAAGACGAAAATCAAAAACATCAATTTGTTGATGGACGCTTCGTTAAAAAGTTATTAACGTTTAAAGTTACGCCCGCATTGAATTTTTTTTTCTAGAAAGTGGGTAGGATTTCGAGGGTATGTCTAATGATCAAAAATGATTGCAATTGACCCCCAAAACCGAAAATAATTTTTTTAAAAAGATTTGAAACTTTTTTATTTTGTCGTAAAATTTCTTATCTTCTCGAATTTTTTTCTCGAAAGTGCGTAGGAATTCGGGGGTATGTCTATTCACGAAAAATGCTTGTAATTGACCCCTGTATCTAAATATATATTTTTTAGTATGATTTGAAATTTTGTAATTTCGTCTAAAAATTTCAGTACCTACTCGAATTTTTTTCTAGAAAGTGGGTAGGATTTCGAGGATATGTGTAATGACCAAAAATGATTGTAATCGACCCTTGTAACCGAAAATAATTTTTTCAGAACGATTTGAAAATTTTTAATTTTGTCGAAAAATTTCTCATCTTCTCGAATTTTTTTCTCGAAAGTGCGTAGGAATTCGGAGGTATGTCTATTCACGAAAAATGCTTGTAATTGACTCCTGTATCTAAATATAATTTTTTTAGTATGATTTGAAATTTTTTAATTTCGTCTAAAAATTTGTTGCTATAATGTTGCTATAACTTTTTAACGAAGCCACGATCAACAAATTAGTATCCTTCATTTTGGTGTTATTTTTGCCTCTAGAATCTCCCATTAAAATTTTTCCCGGGGATGGCCAATCTTTCGAAAAAGCTGTATTTGATCGATAGCTTATCTACTCGTAACCGATCGATCAGACGAGTCGAAGAATAATAAAACAATTGCACGATTATTTGTGCCATACAATAGAAGCACAAGTATCGTAAGTGTGATGTATTATGCCGTATGTGTGTTTGCTCGTTCGCAATCGTTATTGCTAATAACTACTAAAATAGATGTCCTTTTTATCCGTATTACACGCAGATAAGATAGGAAAGGAAACTTCAGCTCGTTGCATCGTCATTTCGGTTCCTAGATACGCACATGTCCAAATAATAAAATAAATGGTTACAATTACTTTTCCTTTAAAAAATATTTAAAAATTCCGCCATTTCTCCTAATCTGGCGTTGCAGATCGCTCTTGTTTATCAGTAGGAAGATCGATGCACGATTCATAACCTCGAAAAGTTGAGCGAACAAGGCGTAACCTACATTTTCTTGGGGATTGCGCGCGAAAGAGGCAAAACAACGCGACGCGTGTATTCCCTGAGCACATGTGAGCTACATCGCGGCACCGATTTACGAAACGGCAATGACATTCCATGGCGTCGTAATTTTTCCAATCGGGTAACGTTCAAATGTGGCCGCTAAGCTCCGAGGCCTTGGCTATAGGCAGAAGTTAGCTCAAGGACGACGACCGCGTGTCTATTCGAATTTCATCATGGTGTGAAGCTAAGCAGGTGAATGTCAGCCCCTTGCGCTTCATGTCCGTAATGAGACACATCTTTGCAGCATAATAGCATACTGGTCGAACAGACTTTACGCGGCTAAAAATAACAACGGTAAAAATTAGTAAAACCCTACTCGTACACATTATCGGTGTAATGGAGGAAAGATTCCATTTGAAATGTGTCAGATCTTGTCCGGACTATATCTTCCAATTAATTTTCGAAAAAACTGCAGTGTGCTCGATGATAGCTTTCGAACAGAAAATATGCATTTATTCGCGAAGCTTGTATACAGTTTCTCGTTTACTGGGCACAAAAATCTTAGGGGTCAAGTTACGATAAGCTCGTTATCGCTCGCGGCAGATGTTTCGATTTAGGCGAAAAAATTATTTACTCGTCTCGATCTTGCCCAGCATCGCGCGTCGTGCATAAAGTAAATGACGCGTTGGAACGAGACTGGTGACCTAGCTTCCTCTCGTATCTTGGCCGCTTGATTACAGGTGACACCTGTAATATACTCAGAGCGGAGGAAACGGCAGGTCGAGGAACGTCTGGCCATCCGGAGGGAGCAGGTTAAGGCGCGAATATCTGACATATCAGATTGGTGAGTCACGCGTCTTGTTCGATATGTTCCGGCTACCCCGTTCACCGCCCACACGACCTGCCGCGTGAGTCACCGACGATTCTTGGAAACGGAGTGTGACGGTCGTTTGAAAATTTCGTCGCCGTGCGACGCTACTGCAGGCTCCCTCGGACACCGTGCCGCGAGATAAGATTCTCGTGGATTCTGGCGCTCTGGTCGCCTCGATCGTTCGTGTAGTTCCGCTCCAATGGCACTATCGATATTACGCAATATAACGCTGGCACGTATCGCCAATAAACGGAACAAGCAATAAAACGGCTTTGCGGTAGTCGCGCCGATCGGTCAACGGTTAAATACATAGTTGCAAAACAATCGTCGCCGTTAACTCCGCGTGGAGAAACACGGTACGAGAGAGGCTAATCTTTCAAATTTGAGACATGCCCATGATCTCGACGCTGTTGAGATGCACGTAGACGGGCGAGAACATTATGAAGATAATAGGTGTGTTTATGGCACAGGCAAACAAGAGTCGTATACTTGGTACCGAAGAACCCTCGAAGAAAGCATGTAAATTCGAAAATAAGAAAAACGACGTGCTTGGCAGGAAAAATAGATTATGCTATAGATTGCAAACTCCGTATTATTATCACGCACGATTCCATTGTCGTTGGAACGTGATTGTTTACGAATTTATTTGTCGATTATTATTTCGTGACAGTGCCCCGAGGAACAGCACCCGCGATTCGCGCGGAGGAGGTCGTCCCTGCGTCGAGCGTCGCGAACGTGGCGCGGCAAGCGTTGCGATTGGTCGCCTGGGAATAGCTAGTGACGTCATATGCGTTCGTGGAGCCCGATGGACAGAGAGAGTCGAGCAGATCGTTGAGCCGAGGACCGAACGTGCGCGAACCTCGAGGTATTCCCCCACGGTATGAGTCATCGGGCGCAGTTTCACACAGTTTCGGGCAAAGGAACCTGCGATCCGTGTGCGCTGCCTTCGAGTTCGCCGTAACGAGGCTCTCCGAACGCCTTTTCAGCCGTATCGGGGTACATCCTTAAAAGAGGTTATAAACGTACGCGTACCTAACCGTCGACTTTTCCTTTCGCGCGAGGGAACGGAGCCAGGTAATCCCCGTAGCGCCTCGAAGACGTAAACATGAAGCTCGATGTGTCCGACGTGCTTTACGACAGCTCGAGCGTGTCCAGCGACAGCGGGACGTCACAGAGCTCGCGCGTCAGCCATGATTTTCTCTCCAGCATCGCGAACTCGTCCATACTACACAACAACGTAAGTACCCGCCGTGCCGTCGCCTACATTTAACCGTAGAAAAAGCCACTTTCGCGGCGAAAAAGGTAGATTTCTACGTGTAAATATGGACGCTTACGCAACCGCGATCCACGTATATACGTGTGTATCGTCGATAAACATCGTTCACGTGATCGGGCAAAAGCATAAGCGAACTTGGTAAAAATATTCGGACGGCAACATCATCGCGAATAAAAAGTCTGCCAAGCGGTATTACGTAATCCGGTTTCCTCGAATGATTAACCATTACCCGAATAAATACCGTTCTTTATTGACGATAAATTCGAAATTTATTAAGGAAAGAAAAAAAACGATCGCGTGTTCTATCGAAGTTTAAAGTAGATATACGAGAGACACCGAAAACGATAAACACTTCTTCTTTGGAGCAGGTACAGAGATGACGGGAAATATACGTTGTTTCTTGTTTCAATGTTCGACGACGATCGGTTTTCTCTAGGGCCACCGTGCACGATAGCAAATTCATAGGGTGTCTTTGCTTGGTAGATTATTCATAGTTAACAACCATACTTGACAACCGAGTTGGGTCTAGGCAGTAACCGTTCCGTCATTTGTAGATGGTACACGCGTCGAGATCTAAATTTATAAATCGCGTGGCGTCATCGCTATAAACTGTTCGACGTGAAAACATGTTTTTCGATTTTCATAATTCCCGAGGGAATCGCTCGCCGCGCATGGTTACGATAAGAGACGTAGCGTGTCGAAAATAAACGATCCTCGTGCACGATAATATGCCCGTGCGTAAATATACCCGGTAAACTGTGTGGATTCGGATAAACAACTTTCATTCTAGTCCCAAGCTAGCCTAGGTATCCATTTAAGGCGCACGCTGTGTGCGTAAGTATCTCCAATAAACTTCCGAGTTACTATGGAGTTGGCCAATGAAATGCTGTCTTGTATGCTATCGCCCATTCACCGATTTCAGTAGATCAATGATCGTTCGCGACTACACAGGAGCGTTACAATGCATTTCTGGAGATTACAATATAAAGTTCTAAGACGTAAACAGCAAAAATCCAATTTATGATAAAATTACTAGAATACGAGAAAACTAATTCTTATCGAATGCGCTGGGCAAAACAGGTTCCAGTCGCTCTGTGTATGCATTGACGTCAAGTACGTGTACAGTAGCCAACGATTACGCCAATTTCCATTTTTCTTCCACTTGCGTCACATCTCGCGTATCGACAAACATTTTTACATTAAGAGTGTTGGAAGAAACGTAGACGTGTATATGATTAAGTAATTTAACTAGCGAATAGATACAGTTGTTAGGCTCGGTACACCGTGCGCTACCGACGACGATGGGGGGAGGGTTTAACGCTCACCCTCGTCGAGGAGTCTCCCCTAGCATCCTACGTACGAATTCTGTGGCCGACGTTCGTATTGATTTAGCATTTCGACTGGCGTGGCTTCTGCTGTCCCCGACACAGCTGTTTTACAAAGACCCCGTATAGACGATCGCCGGCGTATAGACAGCGCGGTCATTTAAAAACACGCGCGTATACACCGACCAGGGAACGCGTCGCGACACGTGTGCGCAACCTTACCACGCACACGTGTCTCTCGCGCGCAGAAACGATAGATCGCAGTACTGCGCAACGTTAATGTTACAGCCAGATAGCCGACCGAGCCAGCTGTTGTCACCTAATTATCTCGGTTGCCATTAACGGTAGGGTTCGGACGACGATATGCAAATATTAAAGACAAAGAGAGAACATGCAGCGAAGCTCGAGTAGGCGAGCGTAAAAAAAAATATTAACGGGGAAAGAATTCTGAGAAAGGTTGCGTGCATTCTTTGTTCTTGGGTTGATAACGTGGGGGGCGGCGACCGTGTTTGAATATTAGGCCCGGGGAGAGAATCCGTCGCTGAATAATATAAGCTTGTAAGCGTGGAGTAAAATATATAACCTGAATTTAATATTTTAATATTTCGAGTATACTGAAATATTCCCACTATTTGTCGATACAGCTGTTATGTTTGATAAAGAGAAAGCGAAACCTGCAAGTCACAAGCTTTTTGTTTGATAAACAGGGATGCAAGTAGATAGTGGGGGATTGCGTTTGACGAAGTGACAACATTCTCTATCGCGTTCATAGTATATATGCAGCTGATCTGCGCTTAATCCTTTCGGGGCGGTTTTAAGTTTCTTCTTAAGAGCTATGTAAATGTAATTTGTAGAAAGAAGTTTATCCATGCATATCGAACGGAACAAAAAATGTACGCAACTTGACACGCTCAACGACAGGGCAGTTCCACGCGGCGGACCACCTCCCCATCGCCGTGCAAGGGTTATGGAATTAACGTCTGTGTCTTCGCTTGGAGTTTCTTGAAATTATAAAGCGAAAGATGTCGAAGCGTTTTCCAGTTATCATAAATAGAATTCCGAGTCCCTGATCGTCAGCAAAGTCACGAAGGCACATATAATCTTGCTGCTCGTCCTTCCTCGCCTATCGTATCCGCTTGGTTCTCGGTATTGTGCCCGTTCGTGTTTTATCCACGGCGGGAGTAAAAGCACCGCAAATCCTTCGACGTCGCATAAAAGAAAACCGACTGATTCACGGGCAGCTCATCCGATTGCTTATTCCCCATTGTCCAGCTTGAATGTTCCGACTCCACACCCCGTCCCCGGTGGTTTACACGGTTTTCCACCCATAGAGAGCCCGATCAAGGCTTCCGCCTTTCTCTCGTACGATTTTCGGTGTCGATTATTATGCAACGCGCGCGCGACGTGTGCCGCAATCTGCGGCTTTTGGTTTGCCCACAAACATTCGATCGACCCCGCTAACTTCGCCGTGTAATCGTTAAAAAACAACCTCCCTTTGTGGACGCGGCGAACAAAGACACGACCGCTTGATCCTTTACGGGTAGTACCGATCTTCGATTTCCTAACCCCTTTGTGTTCTTGACGGCGTTGCACAATGGGTCGGAATTATTCATTCGTAGCACGGGACAACTTATCGACTGGTTTCATTGAAAAATAAACGTAAAAAGATATTCTAGAATTTATTTCTTTAATATTTCGGCCTCCTTTTTCTTAAATTATCGCAGTGATAAATTAACGAATACAAATATATCGGATAATTAGAATAAATTTTTGCATTTATTTCAACTAAACTTTGTGAAAAAAATTGTTTTTCCCTGTATGCATGTGTTCGGGGTGGTTAGGAGAAATTGGAGAGCTTTATTATAGGCAGCTTAAGCCGTGGATGAATCACGGTTGACATTTTGCTTCTCTCACTATCGCAACACTTTTCGTCAAAACAAGGTCGTAAATCTGACCAAGTTCTTAGTTCTCTCACGGAAGCTTAAGGGACCGATTATATTCTCTCGCCCAGCTCGCGTCGAAGGGCTACTTTATTATCTTCCAATTCTTTCCAGGCGCGTATTACTTTCCCGTTGAGCAAAACAAGGCTGTAAATCATAATTCTCTGTAACCCCAACGGCTAACCATGTTTTCATCCAAGCTAAAAAACATCGCAGATTTCAGTCATAAAACCGAACTGCTATTTTGTTTTCTTTAAATATTTTTCAAACGGTGCACTCTAATTTACGAAAGTAGTTACGAAATCTGCAAACATCGACTTTATCTCTTTGTTTTCCTGCAATCGCTTTTAATTCCCAGCTGGTGTTCTACAATAACGACCGTACCAGCGTTTTGTTTATTCTTGTGTAAAGTGCGTTCACACGTACGTTGCACCGGACTGGCAGAGTTCGTTGCACGTGCACGTATATACTTACACGCGTGTGTATCGAAACAAGAACAAAGAGCTGTGCATGCACCAGGGATTTCCCGGTACCGAAATAAGTAAGAATCCGCCACACGTCGTGCGACACATGATCATTTGCAACGATCAACATAAATATTTTAAACCACGCGCTAGGATACGAAACTCAATACGACGTCGTTACGTTCAACGCAGTATAAAACGAGAAAAAATGGTAACTGGAAGACTACTGGCGCATGATACATGCCAAATCCCCCTGAGTAACTCGTTGACACATTTTCAGTGCCGTATGTGTATTGCTTTTATCCACAGTCGAGCAAATTTTTAGATTTAAATAAATATATTGCAAAGTGTATAAACGAGACGGTGAACTGCATGCATTTTCTCTACGCTCTTTACATATAAATCTACGCACTACTGATGTTCGTAGATATCTGTAAGCATATAAATCAGAATCAATTGACATTGTTCGTCATCGGATGCGATAGTTCCGATCGGAGGATGATGATTACCGTTGGCAAAATTATGTAAGTTAATGACCGCTCGTCGTTTACCTGGAAAAGGGGATCTAGTTCTTGGCGGTGCGTTCCCCGATTCCGTGGAAGTGATCGCGTCGCGGGCAAGCAGCCTCGTCGTACGGGGCTCGTTGATTGGCCGCGTGCTATCGCGCGAATCAGCAATCAAGATGGCGATGACGTCACGCGGTGCTTGCTCGGTTCTGATTGGTGGGGGGTCGAGCGGCTGTCTTTCTATATAGTATCCCAGTCACATTGGCGGGCTCAGTTGGGATACGTAAGCACGCGGGACTGTAGTCGATCACTTAGCCTCGCTGTCGCATGCTTTTGTAGTTGATACGCGACAGTGCCAAACGGACGATCCGCACGCGTTTACTTTTGCATTTTAATCGGTCGTGTGCCATTGACAGAATCGTGTTATCGGTGAACCGGTGGAGGTGTCACCCGGGTGTACGTTGCGAGTGTTGTTGACTCGCGTACGAACCGTGCTTCGGTAAATTCTCGACGGAACTATCTCGCCAAGTACCAACGAGTTTTTCCAGTGAAGTTTTGAAAGCGAAACCCGCCCACAGATGACGCAACGTGTACCAAGCGCAGGCTTTTACGACAACATTGTCGAAGATCACAGTTACACGATGTTTTCGATGTACCCCCCGAATTTTAACCAACCCGATCCGTGGCAGCTGACGAAAGAGGAGAAGGCCATGGTAAGAGGAACATTTTTGATAGACTGTCGCTTAAATTTCGTTGTGCCACGACGCTGGAATAAACACTAGAATTTCGAGCACGAAACTTGGATCGCGTGCTCGAGTGTCCAGGTGTCACGGTCGAAAATCGTTCGATATTCGAACTGAAACTAGCTGGTAGAGGAGTAAATTCACGTCGATTATAGTCACGGCTGATTTATGATTATTTTGCCAAATTAGTACCGTTGTATGCTGCATGTGACGCCGTTCGGTAAATACATAATGTGTTTAACAACTGCGCGCGCTTTCCAGGCGTACAGAAAACGGTATTGGAAGTGGTGTTAAAAAATGACGCGTGAAAGTAAAGAACGTTTCACGGTTATAGATAATTTAAAATTGAGGTCGCGTCAGCGATGACGTCTTCGCTCGAAATTTCTAAGAAACGCCGTTATCGCGTTAAATCTTTGATCCTCGCACCTGTCCAACTTGCACGTTTCTTTCACTTTGCTTTTTTCAGTCTGTTTTCCACGAGCTGGTAAATATTTAAGAGAGTTAAATTACTCGATCGAGATTCGCCGAGGTTGATGTAAATGAAAGCATTTAAACTTGGTCACCATTTTCTTATCGTATTTTTACCGTAATCGCATTTTCCATTCCAGGAATACACGAAGGTCTTCTTAAAAGCCTGTATTTATTACAGGCTATTACATAAGTAGTTTTATGTGGTTTCGAAGGTATCTCCCATCTTTCGTCGACTAAATGTCGCCCCATTAAGAGGCTAAATTCTTGCGAACCTTGTGTCGATTTTCAGGGAAACGACTTTAGAAGTCATTTCGATGCAACTCCAGCTACCTTACTAATTATCCTATTACCTAACTAATTAAGGTAATTTATAGATTTTAAATTCAAATTGAAATAAAATTATAATTTGTCCCATGTTTCTTTTAGAGTTATTTCAAGTACTTGCTATTTTCCTGATTCTTGACATTTGGATTGGCTTTTTCAGGCCAATGGTTTGAGCGATGTAAGTCGTTGAACCTGGAAGACAAAACGTCGGGGAAAACACACATGTACATGAACGTCACGAAATTTAAGAATTCTTTGTGTGCATGATACCGAAGGAAAACAGTTAAATCTGACAGGAAGCCCGGAGTTAACGCTCGTTAACCCACCAATTAGAGGGTTTAGTTAAACGAAGGCAGGGTTAAGTTTAGCGGGAGCAATATGAACGGGTCATAAGGCAAGAGGTGTCATCCTGCCTCTTAGCCTCGCGAGAAAGACGTTCGTTTGCTTCGTCCAATACACTACCGCCTCTCATATTGTCATAATTTGTACCTCTCAAGTTACCACAAAGCAATCCCCCCAACGCTGTTAATTGTCTTGCTCGCTCTTACAATTTCTTACTTTTGTTCCACTCCCTCTCAAGTTGTCACAATTAAAAACCTGCGTTTCTAACACGTATCGTAGATATATTCCATTTGATCGTCGTCGCATTAAAAACGCGCAAAGGATATTTATCGATACCATCGGTAGATATCGTTATCTTCTATCGCGATTTGACTATTGTCTACAGTTCCCTCGCTAACTTGTTATTTTTTTACGTTTCACGAATCCTTATCGCGTGGGATTTTAAATCGTCATTGTGTCTCTGTGTCCAGCGTTTGATTTTTTCTGAACAGCGACCGTTACAATTACTGTTCCCTTGGACCCATATTTTTATTTCAACGTATCATCGAAGGAACGAACTAACGCTTCCGGGATATAGGAAAAATATGTCGTGTCGTAATCGATTACTTCCGGTCCGTGTAAAACGATCTCCATCGCGATCGATGCGATCACTGGAAGACCAACACCCAGTCCGATTTGCATAGAACGCGCGACGGGAGTCGCCATTTTTTTTCTTCTCATTTTTAGCGCACCGCGCAACGCGCGCGCGATAGATGAGTCACGAAGCGTAGTTTTACCAACGATTTATGAATGAAAATCCACGCACGTGTCGCGTGCGCAGGTTCGCCGTCGCGACACGCGAGATTGCCCGCCGTTATTATTCGCAACGCCTCGTAAACTTGTCGATTATGCGTTTGCCAGTGACACACGCGCGCAGGTTCCAGGAAAAACGGACGCCACCGGTCACAACTGGAACCGCGGCGTATTTTTTTCATCTCCGCTACCGAGAATCGCGAATATACATATATCTTCGCCGCTGAGAAACCGACTTTTTGCTCCTGAATGCAAATGTGTGTTGGAAAATCCAGATCTGCGAAGAAAACTTTTGTAGGTTAGGTGTCGGGTGTTATCTTCTCTCTTGATGTGTAAGTTTACATTTTTACCCCGCTATCATATATTCTCAAATTAATTTTATAATTATCGATTGGAATGGCACGCGTGTGGCTCGAGTTAAGGCCAGCGATGACTGGTTGTTTACAAAAGTACCAAAGCGGTTATACGATAACAAAAAGAATTGTACGAGAACAGTTGCAACACCGGAAATGGAAGTAATAATTGACGTAACTGGCGATAATTTTGTACGGCTCGAGTGTGACATTTCAGAAATGAAGCAATATCGCAACATAACATTTGCATTTTATTTTTAAGTAGTAGAATTATATTTACAGCGTTGAAACAGTAAAAGGTAAAAAAGTAACTTTTATAAACGATACGAATGTTTTCGTTGTACACACATTTTTCTGTATTAAAATCGTTCCCCGCCATTTTCTTTTTAGCAGCATCATTAGATACGCGATAAAGCGGACCGATATGTACCAAAGAACAATGCTTAACGACCGAGAGAAATCTCGTAAATCGTAAATTTAAATCGAGGCAAGAATTCTAAAACGACTATATTTTTCCCTGGATTAACGAATAAAAGGAATCGCGTAGAAAAGAAAAAAACAACGCTGTGATGTTGGGAAACCGACTTTAATGCACCGCGCGCAGAAACGTTTGCACAATGGAGATCTCCAGGTTCGCGGCAACGAATCATTGCAACCTAGTACGCTAATGTTCCCCACGGCTGCGAAACACGCCGAAGTTTGAGACTTCTGCGGCTTCTGTGGTCGTAAAATTCTGAATTCTTTTTCCCTCCGCTGGCGGATAACGAGCTGCTGGTAATCCGGTGTAGTCGACCTCGAAAGGAGGTCGATTCCACGGAAAGATATCTTGCGTACGAGTGACGTCAATACGTTAACACTTTCCCCTCGAGAATGCCTCGAATGGTCGGTGGACCTCTCTTCGTTTTTACACTTTCGTAGGGTCGTATTATATACTTTTCCTTGTAGCTCGTCCGCGTTCGCGCGTGGCGATCGGTCTTCGGGGTTTTTCCCCTTGGTCGATTGCGAAACTCGAAAGTCTCCGTTGGGTCGACCTCGCCCTCCATTTTATCCGTCGCTCGTGTCGATTTTCCGCGAACCGCGAGAAACGGACAAACCTATCCAAACGATTCAAAATGTTAATTACAAAAACACCTCGTTCTCCAACACAAAAATTTTAATCGAAAAATTAATATTGTAATTGGGTGAAAAAGCAGTACACTTTGTAAGTACAAATGAAACTTTATTCTGTGGTTTGGAAGGACGTCTTTACTCTGTTAAAACTGAACAAGAAGTGAAGCGACGATCCCCTAAAAGAAAATCTGGCGTCCACTTAAAAAGGAAAGAAACCATTGCCTGCATCATGTTTATTTCCCTGGCCCTCGACTTCATATGCAGACAATGGACAGTGTTTCTACTGTTAGTTTCAGTTTTGTAATGATTATTTATTAATAATCCAACAATTAACGTTATTTAAAAAAAGACTGAAATCCCAGCGCAGGCAGGAACTGACTGTGCAAGATATTATTTTATCTTTAATTATCGTCGCGGGCGAGGCGAGTTTGCTCGATCCAAGGGTGTGCAAGGTCGACGATGCACACGCGGCACGTGCAATAGTCCAGAGGCAAATTTTCCGTCGTCGTTCCTCGATAGTATCGATCAAATTAATCTCCATCCGTCGTGCTTTCTTTTTACCAATCATAATATTGTGGCGAATGTGTCCAGGTGCGTCGCTCCTCGCAACGATATTTTAACGAGTTCGTAACAACACCCGGTGAAACGTTAATACATAATCGTCTCTGGAAAGAACCAGACCGTACAGCTGAAATCAATATTTCCTTATCGCTCGACGTTTGTTCTGGAAAATAAACGTTCGTGAAAACAAGTACTTGAAACCCATCGCCTGAATTATATAATACCTTTTTATCATCAAAATAGATGTTGCGTCGGACAAAATGTTTCTGAAAACACGATCAGGTTTTCGAAATCCTTCTGACCGTCGAAAATTAATAAAAAAATTAATTCTCAAGTTCAGACGTCGAGGGAAATAAATTTGAATAGAGTTTGTGAATTTTAACAAGGTTACGAAAATAAGTATCGAAACAAATTTTAGGTTATGTAGCTTACAATGGTCTGAAATCAAAATTTTATTTGTACAGAATATTATACGGTTTTGATCTGGCAGTGAACGTGTTAAACGCCGAAGAATCAGGCTCGGAACGTCGCCTCTGAGCCAGTGATTATTATTCAAAAAAGATATCGCCCTTCTTCTCCATCCGATGGTATGATAAAGTACTCCACCTATTCAGTGCGACGCTCGTCCCCTATAAAAGCGACTGCTCGTTTAAGGGGTCATGGAACCTTGTTGGTCCTTTTAGGACCACTGTTGATACGTGGGACGAACGTATCCAATTTCGTGAGGACCCAAAAGTCTCTCGACCGGCCACAAAAAGCACCCCGCCTCGAACATACGTTACACTACTAAATACTTCATTATAGTCCAATGCATTCGAAAGTATGCTGGGTCTAAATCTTTCATTCGAAAAGAAGCGGAAGCTTGACATTGTTGAAGCTTGTATAGAGTCGCGAAGGATCTTAATAATGCATCCCTCGCAGGTGGAACTTGATAACGTGCAACGAACGGTGGTTCCCAAACCCACAAAATTTCCCCATAAAAAAATTCTACGCCTGATATTTGGACCGTTTATTTTGAGTGGTGTAAGTCCATTTTTGAAAAAAAATTAGATAATTTAACAATGTAATTAGCGTCTAAAATTAAAAATACTACTTCTATTTTATGTCGTGTAATTATTTATAAACAAAATTGGATCAATATGAAATATATTTTAAGTGATATTTGATTTTTCAAAATTGAAATTAAACGATTTTTACAATTGTCTAATTTATACATTGGTTTAGTAAAATACGCCTGAAACAAATTTATATAACCAAATTACATATTGATAAAACAGTAGAAACATTGCCAGACTTCATACAATTTGT
Organism: Colletes gigas; assembly: GCF_013123115.1. Classification (NCBI taxonomy): domain Eukaryota; kingdom Metazoa; phylum Arthropoda; class Insecta; order Hymenoptera; family Colletidae; genus Colletes; species Colletes gigas. Next base: position 713,148 of record NW_025106641.1, read on the forward strand.
CTAAATTTTTTAATCGACAGATATGTTAACCTTTAATTTTCTCGAAACAAGAGAAAATGGACTTGCACCACTTTCAAAATAAACGGTCCATTTATCGAATGAATTTTTTATCCATATAAATGAATTGTATATGTTTGTAAAATTGTAATTAAATCGTACCTGAAAGGGTTAACTCACAGAATCCGGTTCGACTTTGGAAATGTTAAAAATCATGTCCATCGAAATTACTCGCGTCGTGGTTCCTCTTTCGGGTAAAAATAAAAAGAAAATAAGCCTTCGCGTACTAGGAGACGGAGAAACTGTTGCGCAGAAGGCGGTCACGGGTCAAAAGGGAGAAAAGAAGCGCGCGAGAGAGAAAGGAGCGGTGCGTGGAGTCCACGTAGTCGCATTATGTGCGCGATTATGTAGGTATTCTCATCCGAGTGGCCGCCGAAGTGCAACCAGTCGGAAATGCCTGCGTGATTGCGTCACTGGTCAGGAATTCACGGACCGTTCTGCCCTCTGAGCGTTTTCTTTTACGCCTGTGCGTTCCTTTTTTTTCCCCCCTTCGTTCCATCCTTCGTCCTTAACGTCCTCACCGTGCACGTGCGACTTTATTTGTCCGCGGAGTGGTGTTCGCGAGGGTCGAGCAAACCGCACATGCGCATCGTCGCTGGAACGGAGGCATCGTGTTCCGCGCGGATTGTCCGACGACCAATAATGGGTTTTTACACCCCTTTCGCAAAGATACGCTAAATTTTTGGATTTAGGAACACTAAATTCGAAGCCAAGTCACCATAAAACAACAGGTTGTTCGCAACCTTTATTTTAGCAAATAGGTCTTTGTTCGTTCAACATTACATATTATCAAATTGAAATAAAATTATCGAACATGAAATTTTTATGCAAACAGAAATTTAGAAAACATTTCGAACGTTTAAATATTCTAGGATCGGTTTAACCAAGAATTAAAGTAACCTTGTGATATATCATAGTTATCGATTAATTTTTCGCGTGATTTTGAACCATTTTTTTGCTAAATCACTCAAAACGTGCTAGATCGATTTAACGATAGCTGCTATTGCCTTGATAACAACGTCGAGAAACTGCTTTTTAACGATGAATCGACATCTCTTGGAAAATCGAAAGAACACGCGATCGGTGATTAATTTTCTGGGAACGCGATCCGATGACGAATCGAAAATTCGGGTTGTATTCGTTATCGTGCTGGGTTGTATATTAAATTTTACTACTCGATGTTGAGCATGCAATTGCGCAACGCTATGCTACTCGAAGACGATTATTATAATTGCAATGCTTTACGTTGAAAGTAGCAATTACGTATCGCGAAACGCACGCCAATAAATCCGAGTTAATCGATCATCCTCGGTGAAAAGTAGGCGATTAAATACCCTCGAGGCTAAGCGTCGGTTTCGTAAGACCTATATAGTTCTGCGTCACGAAAGATCGATTGCGGCGTGATCGCCGTCTGGGTAAAGACGGAATTAGCATTCGTGGGGACACGTGGTATGTTTGCAAGTTTACTTCTCTTGCAACCAATCCCTAATAAAATAAAAATTTTGATCGTAGCATGATGTATTAGTAATCGGTTGGTAGAACTGACCTACAATGGACGTTCGTAGCCAGAACCTTGACGCGAGCGAACGGGGACAGGGACGTGACACGGACGGAATTTCCAAAATTACTTACACAGGGGGAGTCCCGTCTCCCGACGGTGTCGTTCACCTCTGATCGTGAACCTCGACGGTACGTACGGCTCCTGTTTCGCTTTGTGTTTCGACTCGGGTGCTAAAAATGGTCAGCCAGAGACCACTCTGTTCTTATCTCCATCTTTATCGGCTACTGACAGACCAGTCCAAGTGCTTCAGCTCGCGTTACGAGCTTGATGTACGGTGGCTGGGAGAGGTCATTCATAAAAAAACGCGTTATAAATTCTGTGTCGTGTTTGTGCACGTGGTTTTTTGCCGTGTCATGTTCGAACGATCGACGGGGACCGCCGGGCGGAAAACTCGGGATTTTCGGGGTTACGCGATCCAACGAACGGATTTCCAAAGACAATTGGCCGGTTGTGTTTGTTCGCGAAGCGCTCGTCGAACCTCTGTGGTCCAGAGAAAAGACGGCGTGCGACCAACAACGGGGCACTGTTCTCAATGGTAATCGTTAATCGAGGCTCGGGAAAGGCCAGACTTCAATTAAGAGCCCTAGATGCAGACTGAAGAGGCTGCCACGCAGGGACGGTTTAAATGAAACTTAAAAGAGGACTAACATTGTCAAGCAACTTTGCTTTACGTTTATTTATTTATTTATAAGGAGAAAAATCTTTGTCGTTTTTATTCTTTATTCATTCATTTATTAACGGGTATTAAACCCTTTAGTACAAAGATGTAATATGCAAGGAACTACAGATGTGGATTTACATAGTGAAACATTATCGCTTAGCGAATGTAACAAAATAAATTAATTTACAATATGTTGTAAGGATAATCTTAGACTTTCTAATGATTGTTCGATTAAATCTGTTTTGGTGTGTACAAAATTAGCATTACTGATCATTCTATTTACACAATTCTGAGATCCAAACGTAGTGCGGTAACTTTCAGAGTAAAATAAAAAGTGATTTCTTAAATATCTATATACTACAAACAATTGAATAATTGTTGAACACGAAAAACTTTTTTATTAGAATTCTCGGTATTCGTTACCCTGTTTTAAGTAGCATGTTCAAGGCTCTAGAAAAATATCGAAATAACGGTTCGAGGTGTAATGAAATTAAGGTGAGCTATGAGTTCGTAGAATCCTCGAGCTCGAGTCGGTTTTGACAGAAAAGAAGTAGGAATTCGTGCTATGCAAGGACACGTGTGCTCAATTTCGAATTTCCTGGTACGATGATTCGGTGACTTCTAGTATCGAAACCCGGTGACTCATAGACAGTTGACGCCTAACAATCAGATTCTAAGGATTCAGATGAACGAATGCAAACCTGTTACACGTATGCATTTTATGCACTTGTCTACTTTTTTTTTTTTTATATCTGTTTCACAACAGCGAATGTCGGTCGATTGAATGCCATCGCGCGATAAACGGCTATTGCGACTTTGAACGAAGCGATACAGCGATTCCTTTTGTCTTGTTCGTAAAAATCGTAGCGTTGCATCGCTCGATACTTCCGTGTTCGATTACGGCTCGCGAAGATAAACTTGTTCCGGTCAACGATATTTATTATTTCTAAAAATAATCATCGAAACGAAGAGGCATCTGGTATGGTGAAAAAAAAAATATAATCTTCAACGAACGTTATATTGTTCAAATCATAAAGCTACTTTAAGGTCCAACCTTCGACCCGGAGATAGCTAGACACGCGACACTCGGAAATACCAAGTATTCCACTTGTGGTTTCGTTTCCGGTGGCGACCAAAGAAGAGGAAGGAAAAAAAAAAATGCTCGAACTCGACATCTTCCGAGGTTGAGAGATTCGTTCGATCCCCGTTCTCCTCGAAAGTAGCTCTCGAGCAGCGTGTTTCGATGCCCGAATGAAGTCATCTCTTATCCCGGTTAATGCAACCTTCCCCGGTGTCTGATCTTTTTCTGTTTCACTCTTCATCCATGAGGATTCTTCGCCGCTCGCACCGACGTGCGAGAGTCCTCTCGAGAAAGGAATCGAGCGCGGCCGAAGATAGCCGAAGCGGCGAGGCCGAGGCCGAGTACGAACGAACGGAACGAACGACCATGTGGTGATAGCGCGTTGACAGAAGCACTGTCAGTGTCACTACGACTGCCGTCGAACGCGGTCCTCCGTCGAGACTCGTTCCTTTCCTCTTTTTTTTCTCCCCCTCCTCCCTGTTTGATTTCGGTGAGCGCACATATTTTTTTTTTCTCTCCCCCCATCCGGCGAGAAATTTGACGACAAGTCGAGCGCGCGACAGTTTCACGAAACGGCCGAAATAGCTTCCACGGAACGGAAGTCGCTTTAGGTTAGGTCGACTATACGGCACGGTCGATAGTTTTCGTGAACAGGCACGAGGTCGTGGGGGCAACGGTTCGAGGTGAGTCCAGGCTTTTAAAATCATTTCCATTTTTGGTGCGTGCGAACGGACGGTATCGAAAGCGTTTTGCGATCGGACCGTGTTTCGTCGAAAGCTATTTACTTTGAACGTTGCACGAAAATAGCAGCACGCTCGAAAACTGTTTCCTGTACTCGTTGATAAACGCTCGCGCGGGTAAACAGCCAGGGAAGGAAAACAAAGTTGCGGACGACGGACTTCCGTACTATGAACTTCAAACAAAGACGGTAGCTGTATTTTCTTTCCTAATAGCATCCTTATCTTGTTCTCTGGCTGATACGCGATGCCCGTGCATTCTGTTTCCTTTCGCTGGCTGCACTTTAGACTCCGTCACAGTTGGTTTCGTACACGTGCTTCGTCCCACGTCTAAACTCGCGTATATACCGGACCGTGAGCTTCCACAAATCGACCGCGGAAATCTGTAAACCGAGGCTTCGAACCTTGGCGTAACAGTCGATAATGTTCCAGGAACTACCGCGCATATTTTTCTTCCATATCTTACCGAATAACGAGGCAACATTCTGCACGCTGAATTGGACGATGTTATTTCTAACCTATAAAATTTGATCTACTCTACCATGCAATATATTCATAATGCATAGTAGACATAACCTATTGCACGGCTATAGAGCTGTTATAGTACCGAATAAAAGTTTGAAATTGAATAAAAATTTGATTTATCTAAGCAGGACAGAATTGATTCGGAAGTGAATATTTTTCGACAATTTACGCCTCCGACGAACCGTCGCGATATACGCGAAAACGGGGCCGTCCTACATTTAGCTATCTTTTCGATAGGAACCGAGTACATATCGCGCAGAAAATGAACTTGCAGGTTATGTAATTCGCGCAGCTCGCATGTTCCGTTCGCGTGCTATGGTGAAAAGCGTAACAAACGGGGGAAAGTCGTGTGCGGTCGATCGCGCTACGTGTTATCGTGTTTACATTCTTTGTTCTTTGTCCGTGGGCCGGTGCATCAGCGTGTTTGCGCCAGATCGCGCGCGTTCGAGCTCGCCTTCAACCTTCGTGTATTTGTTCCGAATATTTCATGGCTGAATTAACGCGCAGATTTTTTTCCACCAGATTGCCAGACGTTCGCGATTAAATTTGAATAATTACAACGTCCTCGATTCGATCGACAAAACGTTCGATCTTGTTTCGGCCAGTCTTCCCCGTGGTTTGACATTTTTCTAATTGTTCCGTGTGTTGTTATTGCGTTATCGAAGGCAAATGTTGCGTGCGACACCGGAACGTGGATGTGGCGCCGCGCATTCCGCATCGTTGCTTGAAAAATGATGATGCAATCTGCGATCAGAGAAGCTTGGACGAGACTCGATTTATATTAGAAAATCGCGCGAACGACAGATTTGTGTTAAACGCTTTGGTTATTTGTATTAAGGGGCACGCGTTACGCCAAGATAACTTCACTTTTCCTTTCAGAGTTCGTGCAAACCGCGCATAGTATTACTATTGTTTTCCTATCGGGTCTGCGGATGAAAAACAGCGAAGCGAGCAGAATAAATGATTACGAAATTATTCCGCTATTAGGTTTTCCGCTTCTAAGAGGATTGGACAAAGAAGATTATCATTCGCGGCGAGTACCGAGCGGAGTTTCCTAACCTCTTTGTGGAATTAATCGTCCCTCGGTATTCCTGGCCAGTTCTCGTTGAATTTAAATTTTTACTGTACATCATTCTTGTACTCTTTTTGCTCGAGCACTAAATATTTTTAATGCGTTGTTGAAATATTTTTTCTTTTTTTCGCGAATAAAACGAACGTATTTCGAACGTAAGGTCTGGGTTAGAAATTGGAAACGGTTTTTTTACGATTAACGAAGCACGGCGACGTTTTTTTCTCCTCCTTCCGAAGAGTGCGTGCGAAATATTGAAACGTTTCCTTTGTTATCCAAGGCTGGTGGGCTCGTGTCGTCGCGCGATGACCGTCTGTCGTTCGCGCATACTTTTTTTTCCCCCATTTCGTACCGCGATAGTGCTCTTGGTTCGCTCGACGACGACGACGACGACGACGACGACGACGTAATTGCGTTATTATTTACCGCGCGTAATAGCAACCATCGCGCAACGGGCACACGCAGAAAGAGAAAACATGTCCGCGCGCGGGAAAACACGGCAATAAAGCGTTATTACGCGAAACCGTGTGGCGGTCGGTTCATCGGTGAGGGATTAATACGAGATTAGGAATTGGAACGCGTTCTCGATCGTATTGCCAGCGTTCTATACGCGATTCCTATACCGAGATAATTGCATTCTCGTCGTTACGTTTCATTTCCCATGCATTTTATTCCGTTTACGTAAATACAAATAAAATTTAGTGTCTTGGTTTCTTTTAACCGCGATATTTTATCGTTGAGAATCTACCAAGGCACTTTGTACTTAACGTGTACTTATTATAGTATTTTTATGCTCGAAAAAATAAAAGATTTCTTATTTTAGCAAAGTTAGCAAAGGGTTGGATTAAGATCGAAATTCAATAAATTTAGTGACTTGGTTTCTTATATGGTATTTTTATGCTCGAAAAAATGAAAGATTTTTTATTTTAACAAAGTTAGCAAAGGGTTGGATCAAGGTCGAAATTCAATGTTTCTACTTTGAACGATAAAAAGAATCACTGATAAGAGAAACGGAAAGTCTAAACGTAATTAATATTAGTTCGATTACGGCGACTACGAGCTCTTCTCGACACCGATATTCCATCTACATCTCCTCGTAGTTCGTGGTTATTGGCTATTGACTGTACCGGGCAGCAGCGGGAGTAATAATAAGATTAGAAAAATAATTACCGAGCATCCGATTGCGTCGTGAGGCGTAATTGTCTGGCGGGAGAATCGTTTCTCCACCGAAAGCTGTAATTACCCATGAAGAATAACGATAACTGCACGGTTAATCGTCCAAGGAGCGCCGTTGCGATTTGTTTGTCCGAGAAATGGCGTCCTTGGGTCGCCCACCGGGCCAAGTTGAGCGTTCGCCGGTGATCTTGGCCCGACGTTTCGATCGCCCTCCGTGCAAAAAGGTTTCTCGTGGAAAAACCGTGCAAATCTTTGTTCTCAAATTCTCTGCCGATACGGGACGCGCGAGAGAGCGTTCTCGCGTCGATCCTTGTCGCATAATTAGCCGATGGAAGCGGCGCGGCGCGGCCAGCGTACGTCCAACCGCGGAGTGCTCGAGCGAGAGAAAAACACCGGAGTTGAATTTAGAACGGATTCCAGAGATCGGGCACGATCATCGACGGCTTTACCTTGTACCGGTTTTGCGGTCGATCTTTATTTCGTTACGTAAACCGAAATTATCCGACGCGCGGGGAGCGTATCGATATCGTCGGTCGGTAATGGGACGATGCAAATAAATTCCCTATTGATCGATCCACGGTGACGATCGCGGTTTCGACGTAGGGACGAAATAGTTTGCTCGTTACTGACGCGTTACATAATTGCCTGTATAATCGGTTTGCTCGACGAGTGTGCAGAGGCGTGAGTCTCTGGGAATCGCGTGTCGGATGCAAATCCGTCGAACCGTCCAGGAGCGAGAGAGCGCTGTTTGTTGAATCCGACGGGTTTCCTGTTAATCGGACGCCCTCGAAAGGCTTATCGGGGTCGGGAAATATGTCGACGGTTCCTGGAATTCGAAATTGATGCTTGATGAGAGGAAGGGGAGGCGTCGCGGTATCCGGAGAGGGTTGGCACGGCTAGATTAATACGGAGAATAGGTAGCTATATCGACGCAGACGGGAAGACCTCCGTGAATTTCGAGGAAATGTTTATGCCCGTGATAACCTCTCGTGCAAAGGGGAACCAACGTGGTTAACGTCCGTCTCGATGGAACACTAGTTTTCCGCCTGCATTCGTGCGTGGTCAGTGTTCGAAAACTATAACTACGAAATCTCGTGGTAGAATTATCGTATCCCTTCCCAAACGAATCGAACAGAAGTGTTCCCAGCGAATGATCTTTGTTTATGGTAACGTAATAAGAACGGGTCGGATACACGTAAGTAGGTACGCCTCTCTTACGGTGTTTGATGTTTGAAAATTCCAGAAGCCACCGTCGGCTGATAAAACACCGCGGGATTGTTTATTGTAATCTGGCTGCCACATGTTTTCGTATCAAGCCAGAGATAAGCTGGTTTTGAATGTCCATCTCGTGTTCGACGAGTCCCGCGGCTGGTCGACTCCGGTCGTTTCCGACGTGACGCAAAAGAGAACAGGTTTTCCGCCGGCATTCCAATTATCGTTGTTTTCCCCCTGTCGCGCGAAACTCGCGTAAAAAAATACTCCTCTTAAATAATTAATTGTCTCGCGTGCGTAAACGACGATAGTGGATAATCGTAACGACCCGTGGCGGACCGTATAGAAAATATAGTAATAATTAGACTGCGGATCTTTATGCAAATTTACATTTTTATTAATAGAATTAATGAAACGGAAGCTTCGCAGAGGGCTGTCTCAACCCCTAAATATAATAATTCGTATCTTTAAGTATTTCTTATATTTTTGCATATTAAATGCATTCTGTAGTTTTTTTAGGATTAACATTTCCCATAAATGCATAAATATCCGCAGCCTAGTAATAATTATTAACGAACTTAAAAACCCCGGAGTTATCGTATGGTTCTGCACGGAAGAATATTTCTCGCGAGAAAAGAAATACGAACGTAATCGAGGTGGCGCTGTATGAATCTTAACGATGCGACGCAACGAAGAAAACCACATATCCTGGAAATGTCCAACGCGTGATAATCAACAAAGCGGCGGCGTCGAGCGTCATTCGCGCGAATTTTGCGATAACGAGTTCGTTCGCGAATACAGTACGTGACAAAATTCAAGCCTACTTAACATTTTTCTTTACAATTAAATACGTACAATAGATAGAAAATTCAAAAAATATACAGGGTGTCACACCACACCTGGGGACAAATTTTAATGGAAGATTCTACAGGGTGTCCCGTAAATAGTGTAAGAACCGGAAATGGGGGGTAGCCGAGACGATTCTGAACAACAATTTCCTTTGCAAAAATGTCGGATGGGGCTTCGTTTTTGAATTATTAACGAAAAACACTGACCAATCACGGCGTAGATCACTTAGAGATTTTCGAGGGGTGGTCGAACACCTTGTATATACATATGTGTAGGATTTAACGAAGAGGATTTATTTGAGGAACAAATGTACAAATGATATAATTCTATAAACGAGTTTGAAACACACCAAGCACACTATCTTTTTACACAAATTAAAATCACATTAATTGACAACACAAATTAAAATCACGTTCGTCTTTCACAATCACACGTTTCTCACACCCTGTTGTCTCGCTGTCCCTAGTAACCCCTTCTTTCTTCAACAAAACAATTTCAACCCTTTTGCACATAAATTAACATTGAACAAATATTCAATACAAGTCTCCTACATATGTATATTTAAAAGCAAATAAAAATGATGGGCTATTGTTCTGTTCCGTGCTATATCTTATCTCGGCGAGAATAACGCGCAGTTGTGATCGACAAATCAATTAATTCGAGTTTTTCGACAAAATTGTTGATTTTCGAGTTTTCGCGACGGCGGGATTGTTCTTGGCTGGTTTCCAAGGCGACGACGAATCGTGGGGAAGCCGGCGTCGACGACAAACGATGCTCCACAGGTGTTTAAACTTAGAACTCGAGCTAATTAAGATCCTCCAGACGGACGCGCAATTGGGAATTTCACAGATGCCGGGGAAAAACCACTGCTCGCGAATAAACTCGATAGACCATATTCCCGTTGTTCGGAATACGCACGGTTACTTTCCATCGATCCTTCTGTTCGCGAAAGTTGTAACGCGAGCGTACAACGAATCGTAAAATTGAACGTAATTTATTTGCCCGTTAATTAAATTTGGATCAGACTCTGGGATGCGTGCTCTCCCTTGAACAACTGTTACGCAAATAATTCGTTGGGTTGTCAGGGAGACAGCGTCGGATACTTTGCGTTTTCGCGCCTAGTAAAGATCTCGACGCATTAGTATAAATCTTTGGGGGCGACCGTCGCAGATAAATCGGCCGGTATTAAAGCCAGGGAACTTGGAACCATTACGCGATTCCGAAAGAATGTTGCTCTTGCCCGGCCGGGAACAATGGAGAAAGTCGTAAAGGCACCCCTTTCTTATCTGCTTGGCCATAAAGTTCCGGGAGACACTTGCGTTAAATATCCAAACTTGTCTCGAAATGTTTCCACGGAACATAAAACCCGCCGAGCGAGACTGACATTTCGGGGGGGGAATAGTTTTTCACCAGACTCGAGATTCGAACTTGAAGCTTGCAAACAACTGCTTTACCAACCGTGCTGTTCGATCGAACGCAAGATATATATTTTCTATGTAGATTAATTGAATTTCTAAATTGTAATTTATTTGAAGGTACGCGCGAAAAATTTGCAAAAAGGTCAGTTCGCGATCCGAGAAATTGAACGGGGGCGCGGAAATCCCTCCCATCTTTTTCTTCCCTGGCTCTCTCTCTTTCTCGCCATCTCTCTCTGTCAAGCGCACATACTCGAAATTCGAAGGTTATTTTTAGATTAGGTTTCCTCGTCGCGTATGGCCACGAAGAGCAGAGCGGCATCGAGAGGCCTCAGTGTAAGAGAGGCGTCGGTGGAGGACGCAGTGGTGACGAACTCTTCGAAAAGTGAGAAGAAGAAGAGCGGCGTGTGCGAGGGAGGAGAATCGAGAGAGCGGAGAGAAAGAGAGATAGATAGGGGAGGGGAGCGCACACCGACGTCCCGAACGATCTCTCACGAACGAACGATCGACTGAAATTACTTTTTCTTACTTTAATCCCCCAAGTGTCCTTTCGTAACCACCATCCCTCCCCCCTACGAAGACGAGTTCGCTCGTTGTTTCCCATCGATCCTTCATCCCCCGCCTTACCCCAAGTTATTTTCCTTTGTTTACTTTCTTTCGACGACGAAACGAATACAGAACGAATAACCGATACCTCGAGCTATGGCAGCCACCGCCATGGATCCAGTCGACATTGCTAATATCCTCGCGCAGGAACTGCTTTATCAGCAGGTAATCCTACATGTTCGAGATTTCGAAAAATATGTTTGACCGTTGGCTTCGTTGCTCCGGAGAATCGCGGTTAATTCTATTTCATCGTCTGCGTTCCTGCAACGTACAAAAATATTTGTACGCTCTGTCGTTGAAAAAGTTAACGCGTTCAAAGATTGTCGTTTTTTTTTAACAATTTTATTTATCGTAACGAGGAAAAGATGGAAATTCAAATACGCGAAACCGTGGCGTACGATAGTAGAGAAGGCAACCTAACCCTAATGGTTTTCACCGCGACGTAACCTAAAAAATATGGTAGACTTCTACCGAACTTATATTCTGTTTTTGTTTACGGCCACACAAATGGTCCTGTCGTTAAGCAAGAGTTGAAACAGCTGCGAGATTTATTTTGAACGAGATAGGTACTTAACCCATACCGTAATTTCTACTTTGTACCAATAAATAAATCCAGGCATTAAGTGGTTAAATGCGTTTCACCACATGGCCTGCACAGGAAGAGTACCGAGTTCTACCAAAACTTTTTTATAATTAATTACTGCACGATAAGATTAAAAATGTTTTATTGACAAATAAAAAAAAAAACAGATTTTTTGTCGGTGCAAAACTGAGTCATTATCGAGACAAGACTTTGGTCGCGAAAAGTCACATGGCGTGGGAAAGTACAATTGGTCTAAACATAGAGAATCCACTTGGAATATCAAGGAAAACACTTCTAAATTCAGTTTACTCGGGGATGACGTGTGTGGTCATTGTTGACGGATCGCCGGCTCGAGAATCACGTTCAATTACATCGAATGTCTCGCACAAAGTAGCCTTCTGTTGGGAGAAAACAGTATAAAGGACCTCGAGGGGCATCGAAAGCGATCGTCTAAAATAAACACACCACTTGGCAGGCCTTCGAAATAGCGTTTCATTCACTCAACCGTTATATAGTCGAGCGGGCGAATTAAGTCGATCCGAGTTCGAAAGGAGTCGCGTACACCCGAAAACCGTCACTTTTCTTTTCGCGTCCCGCTCGAGACGCGTCAATTTCTAACGCAAATGAAGTCGAAGAGGAAAAAAACAATACGCCAGACGTGCGCTCGCCGCCGCCACCGCCACCGCTGAACTTGAAGGAGAAAGTCTATTCGACTCGCGAACGTGCGTTATTGAGCCCTGTTAACGTACGCGGTAGCATTATTGCGACGCGGATGAGCAAGAATTGAGCAACGTTGTGCAACAAATGTTGGAACTTCCACCCGCCACGGCGAAACAAACAGATCGTAAAGGAATACGGTTGCGTATCGAACACGAACACGCGCTGCTCGAATATTTTTACGTTTCGTAAAAAATCCGCTGAAACTAAATCACCGCGAGTAAGTACCTTGAAAGAACCAGAGACTATGAAAACAACTAACCTCGAATGTTCGAGCGGCGAACGTGCGACAATAACATGCCGGACTTAACGAGTCTCTTCTTCTCTCTCTTTCGCACGAGCGTAAAATACGGTGCATCGAAGATGCACGGAGGATACACGAATCGTCCTACGTCCGATCAAGCGTTCGATTATAATTATTTTATCGTCGTCGCTTTCGTGGCGATCCTCCTCTCTCTCTCTCTTTCTCTTTCTCTTTCTCTCTCTCTACCGAGAATCTATTTTTCGCGGTGTAATGTTACGTGCACGTGCGGTCGAGGGAGGCCGGCCTGGAGGTGGCCCCCCTCCCCCTCCCCCTTCCTCCAAGGTTCGGTTCAGTGTATCACTTTAACGGTTTTGCTTTTTTCTCTTCTCCTCGAGCGGTGTTTTTTCCCTCCCGTCGTCGGCGATGGCAAACGTGCCTCCGTCGAATATCTGGCTGCGTTTCGCAACGATTTTCTGGTTACCGATATCGCCCTTTGTCTGCTCGTAAAGCGGGCCCAGGGCAGATTAAAACAGCAAACGCATTTATTTATAGAATCTCGGCGGGCGTGTGTGCGCGCGTCGACTGGAGCGTGTGCGCGCGCGTGTGTCGCGCACAGCGTGAAGAAGAGAGAGAGAGAGAAAGAGAGAGAACGCGAGTGCATCGCGAAACGGAAGACGCGCATGCATGCCAACCGCGGCACGGGGGAGGGGGAAGCGCCGTCGTCGCGCATCTGCGCGAAATATTTCTGTACGTTTCGCCGCCAGGGTGTCCCGCAGGGGTTGACGCACGCGACCGAGTCCAGGGTTCCCTTCTTATCTCCGTTTTCTTTCCACCATCGTTCGCCGCTATCCCCCGACCTTGACGCCGCTCGATCGATTTCGAAAAGCAATCTCCAAAACTGCGACGATACGTAATTGAAATACGCGTAAAAAGCTTAATAATCGCAGCTACGAAGCGTCGTAATGGAATGAAAGACACTCGTGGATAGAATGCCGTTGGACAGACTCTGACTTTCGCTTCGTGAAAGATGCGGAAATTCCAGTTGTGAGTACAGGACCCTCCGTGGTGTTGTTATGCAAAATTCAGGTAGCGAGCAACGTGTGGAGTGGTGCGGTCTGCCTTGGAGCGTGTCGTGACGCGTCCGTTACGCATTGACGTGTCGAACCTGCACAGACACGTCTGACAAAATGGTACAGAGTTCGTTCGCCAGCGATTCGTATCGCTCGACGTATACTCACACTCCGCCATGTGTCCGTGGTGAACGGCCCGTCGGTCAACGAATCTGTCGTGTAATGATCCTAGTCTCGTTCCGTAGATCTTATAGGAAAGATTTTTATTAACTAAATTCTATGTATGTATTAATGTAATATTGTACAAATGACACAATGTTACGATCACGTTTCGAAATTTTCGCAGTAAATTAAAGCGACTCGCAGGAAGATCGTGAGCACCGATAATCTCCCACCGCAAACAGACGGTGTCGCGTTTCGAGTTCCGTGGACAAACAATATTCACTTGTAACGGTTTCTTTTTTTTCCTGAAAGGGTGACTGACGTCTCGATAACCACACCTTTGTCGCTTCACAGATTTTTTGGCTCGATAGAGGCACATCTATAGGAAGTAAATAAGAACCGATAACTCACGGCGCGGTAAACACTGCGCCTCCGACGGTGTCTCTAAATTTATCGAAACTTCGATAATCGCCGTAATAACCGAATTGCCTTCCCGGGATCGCCGCGGCCATAAATTTCGAATCGTGCCAAATCGAGAGAGACCGTGCCGAACAAAGACGGCTTCCAAGTACATATTACCTGATTTATGTGCGCGCACATCAACCGAGGCTGCAATAAATTGGTGTTAAACTCGTGCCAAGGTCGAGACGACGGATTAACCCCTTCGAGCGCGAACTTTTATACGTGAGAAATTCGAGAAAAATCCCATGCCTTTCGACAAAAAATTATACGACGTTCGTGTTTCTCTTTCACAGAGTGCAGGTCGAAAATTAATTGTCAAAAATAAAATATGACGTTGATTTTATAGGCAAGCAAAAATCACACAAATTATCGGTTACTTTTGGAGGAAGGTTTCGTATCTTGACGCGCGAAATTCCCGAAACCGGTGATGCGCGGAAATGATTTGGTAACGCCTAAGTTTATCGCACCGGACATTCCTGAACTTGTTGCGTGCAGAAGGATCGACTGGGTGGGCCGTGAATTTTGTGGGTGGATGATAACTTTCGTGACCAAGTCGCCGGTTCGGTGGTATGCTAAGTAATTTTAGCGATGACACTCCGGGCAGATTCGATGCTCCGCGATTATGAACCGCGGTTCTGCGTTAAAAATAGACGGGCGATAAATTTTCGCCCAAAATTGGAGAACGGTAACCTCGAGTCGAGGAAGGTGGTTCATTTTATAAGTAGCCATTTTGTTCGACACCATCGAATTACAGTGTACTTTTTATCTTAAATCCCAAGAAAATCGTTCTAATCGAACTGAGAATCAAGATGGCGACGTGTAACGAGTCGATCGCGACGTCGGAACCGAAGGGTTAACGAAGAACGTCCGATGCTCGTAGTCTGGTAATTGTTTAGTCCACTCTGACGTGTCTTGTCATCGCGAATCGTCCTTCGTTAACGATCAGAACACTGATCGTAATTTTAGAAATGATAGCGCAACGCTGGTGTGTGTCGTTGTCTCTTCTTACGAGAACGAAGGACGCGCTTCTCCTTCCTGCGTCCTTTTGTGCTTTCTGGGAAACGTGTGCCGGCTGTAATACGTCGTACGTCCCCGTCCGCCGATTGGTCGACGCGATAATGGGGAACGCGAGGTTGTCGCTACGTGAGCTGCGATTCGAGCCGTGTCATTAATATATCATCGTAGCTGGACGTACACACGTTTTATTCGCCGATGAAATCCGTCGGGTGACTGACAATCGTTTCTACGACGCTCTTCGTGCCGTGGAACACGTACCAACGATTGTCAACGTCTACGTCGATTCGCGATGACCCACAAAAGTCTTCGATTTCATTTTATTGCCATTTTAATCATATCTAATTAAAGCAGAGTTCTTAATCCTCATAATAACACAGGGACGAATCTAACGAACTGATTTTTTGGCTGTTATTTCCAACGGAAGAAATGTTCTCGATTTTTGTCACTGATTCTTCTTAAATGTTAGGTTAGGTATCTTAAATTATATCCACGGTTAGCAAGAAACTAGTGTAGCATTTCTAATCACGCCAGTGCTATTTATGGAGGTTATGGTAATCCGAGATTGAGACGTATAAACAGAATTCGAAGATCGATGATTACTGGGAAGGGGAAGAGGGAATAATCGTTCGACGCGTCGCGATAATTGGTGGTAATTTTAACGATGATGCCGACGATAAAGATTTCGCATACCTTGAAACTTAACCCCGTATGGTCTATCTGGCTCGTCCGATAGCTTATCGGCTATTGGATCACGGAGTATTTTTATCTGTAGATCTCGACGGATTAAGGCTGCTCGCGATATCGAGGCGAAGAGGAAACGATAACGCGCGCTACGGACTGCGTATCGCGTACCTTTCCACCGACGTTCTTTCGTTGTCTTTTTTTATTTTCGCCTCATTTTTTCTCTCGATCGCCCGTTGCGCAATCGTGTTCTCCGTTTCCATGAAATAAAAACGTTTTATTGGAACAGGCTTCGTGTGTTGCTCAACGGCTAGTCGATAGCGCGACGAACTTCTCTTTATCTTTTTTCTGGGTAACGCACAAACTAACGAGATATAACGCGTAGTACCTTTCGAAGGCAGTCGCGTTCGCGCAGCTGCCAACGAAAAAGCATTTGTTTCCTAGCCGTTTCGTTATCTCCGCGCACCTGGCACAGTCATGTTTATATTATAGTAGTTGCATGGTCACTGAGCTGTACGCGACAGTACGCTGCGTTTATTCGTGGTACCGACAGAAGGAGAAAGAGTTGTTCGGAATGTTCTTTGAACTGTTGTCATGGGCTCTGCGTAGTACCAGTCGGGTTGTTCCGATAATGTCCGAGGTATACATACTTTTTTACCCCTTTCATACGCAAAGACCTAAACCAGTGGTTCTTAATCTGCGCCCGTGGAACTTGTACATAGAAGTTTTAAATATTTATTTTTAAATTATGTCGACTTTATCTTTTCAATACTATTAGAATAAGTCTTACTAGATCAGATCTTAAGAACCACTGCGCTACAACAGCAACAATATCTTTTCAGTGTATCGTTCAAGTTGAATGAAACTGAACTGTGCCGAGGTTGAAATACGGGATTAGTCATTAATGTCAACGACTTTGGTCGTTGCCATAACGAATCGTCGGTGATTTCTCTGTTACGATCTAAGATGACAGTGGTTTTTGGCATTCCAGAAAACAGTGACATCGATTTAACATACAGCTATCGTTTGATGTTGCAGTTGGTATCCCTGGACGGATTACACAGCGGAGTGCCGACCAGAACGACGCCGACTTTGACGCCGACGACGCTTCGTAGCATCGAGCAGACATTCTTGGAGCTGACCAGCGAGTCAGCGTCGCATAGTCGCGAGGCAGGGTTCGTGCCACCGTTGGTCGAACCCTCGCAGCCGACGCCGGCACAAACGCAGAACACGACGGCGCATCACACGATCATCACCACCGCTGGCCCCGTGGCCACCAACACCACCCTCGTGGAGAGCCATCAGACGCAGCCGCAGCAGCCGACGAGGCGCAACATGGGCGGCAGGAGGCCCACCAGGACGATCGGTATGACCCCCGAGGAGGAGGAGCGACGACAGATACGCCGTGAAAGGAACAAGATGGCAGCAGCCAGATGCCGCAAGCGAAGAATGGATCACACCAATGCCTTGTTAGAAGTAAGTTATCAAATTCAGTTCCTGCAGCATCGTCGAGAAGGTCTTTTCATTTCATCTGCAACAATTAGCGAACGAAGTAGGTTAAACCCTCCAAGATATGGCACTTGCCTTTTTTAATAGATTGTACTTGTTTCGCAGGAGACTGAGGACTTGGAACAAAAGAAACAAAGCTTGCAGGAAGAGATCCATCAGCTGCAGCAGGCCAAAGACGAGCTGGAGTTCATCCTGGAGGCGCACAGAGCGGTCTGTCGGCTTCGTTCCGCGTCGCCGCCGGACGTGAAGCCCGTGATAAAGCCCGAGCTTCCGGTGGAGGAGCAGTTCGTCGCCAGCCCGAAACGCGATTCGATGCACGCCGCGCGACCAAACAGACCGAACTCGTTGCCGGTCGGCTTCGATAACAATAACCGGCCGAATTCCTTGCCGATCTTCACCGAACCGAAAGAGAGGCCCGATTCTCTGACGTTCAAGACCGTGGAGACGCCATCTTTCATGAAACCGTCGCTGGACATCGCGGGGATGCCGATCACGACGCCGACTAGCGGCATACCGTTCAACTTCGAGTCGCTGATGGAAGGTGGCACCGGTTTGACTCCAGTCTCCACGCCTCTGATACCATCCTGCTCGACGCAACAGAGAAACAATCTGGCCGCGGTGGACCTCAGCTCCCCGGACGCGAATCCGCCGAAACTCGTGAGCTTGTGACGCCAAGAAGGCCTCGAGTACGGATCGAACGAGGATGATCCGGAATGAAGGGAACGCTGTCTTTACCACTACTTTGTATTGCGGATGAATCGTAAAAAAAAAACTGTACAGGAGGAAGTGGAACCATGACGCAAGAGGGCCAGAGCTTGACGAATTCTTTTCTACATCACCAGTTGCCATACGTTGACCACGGGAATAATAATATCATCGATCTTGTCGGGCAGTATTAAACGTGACCCTCTCTGCAACGGGATTTAAACCCTTCTCTCCCTGAATCTTTGAACCTCGAAGAACGAGAATCGTACATTTTGTTCGTCGACCGACGGAGAAACGCCGTACGATGCATTTCCGATGACTCGTTTGTAAAGAAGAAAAAAAAAAAAAGAAAAAAAAAAAAGAACACGTTGCAATAAAAAAGGATGTCGTTGCATTGTTATCATTGATTGTATTCGACGAACATTACAGGAAGCGAGACACGAAACTGTTACCGTTATCATGAGATTCTGGTAACTTTCGACTCCCCCCCCACCACTCTCGATCGTGTCTCTCGACGAGATCTCGTCGCATCGAAACTAATTCAGTATTCGCGTTTGTCATGGAATTTTGTCCATTCGGAGGAAGCTTGTTGATAACTTTTTACAAATCTCCGCGGAGTGAATTTTCGATTAATTTTTGAGGCTAAAAAAAGAAGTTTTTATTCTTGTTATCGGGTTTCAAGGGGCGTGAATCGGTAGCGGGAAGACATTATTCGAAGAACCAAGTATTTTTTGTGCATCTTAAACCCCCTCGGGAATATAGTCGCGAACGATAGCGGTATCTACGCGCGCAAGTGATATATAATTGTATTTAACTCGTAAACGTTTCGCGTAAATAAATTAGAATGTAATAACGGAACGTACGAGGTAAGATTGTCATTTTTCTTTTTATTTTTTTTGTTTTTTTTTTTTGTTTTTTTTTTTAAAGAAATCGAATTAAAAGGGAAGAATTTTATACGAGTGATTATTATACACCGGGCGAGAACCGCGTAGGACGTTTTTAAGGCAATCGTTTTTAGCGCTCAAAAGAACCTTTTTGTAGGTTAAGGATTGTCGTGTCGTCTTTGAATTGCGCCTTTAACCATCCAATCTTTGCGTCGCACAATTCAAAGGTAACCATTAAAGCGGCTTAACGACGATAAACATTACATACACGTATATATATATATATATATATACACATACACATATATATTTTATTGGAGACTTTGCGGATGCTTTATTGTGCATTCGTTTGCCTTTCGACTCGTCCAAAGCCGCTTTTATGCAATACGAAAAAAGATTTATGTGCAACTGACGTGTTTGCAAGTCTCACCCCATAACATTTAATCCCTCCATACATATAATATATACACATACATATATTTTACTATGTATGACATTTTTGCATGATCTTAAGCAATATTAATATATTTATACACGACTGCCGATTGCAAGGCTGGTCGGTGTCTCGATGGAAGGCTTTCCGTTTTCTTTCCTTTTTCCTCGTAACGACTCGTCGATAATATTTCTACAAGCTGGTCGATTTCGAACCAGCCTTGCAATCGGCGGCCGGGATCGATGATCGTTTAAGAAAGATTGTAACGACACCATTGATAATGCTGCAATATATTTTAATTAGATCGAACGAATACAGGAGACCGGAACATGTGTAATTTGTCGAAAACAATAACGATGTTCCCATCGAATAAATTGTTACTTGTATTAGCTGTAAGCATTAGCTGCTGGCTATGGCGTGTCTCATAAATGCAGCGTTCTGTCGGAAGTAAATCGAAATGTGCAAATAACTCTTACGTTGGAGTGATCGTATTTTCATCTTTGTATAGTTGAACTGCTGATTTCTTAATACAAACGATTTCATAAAAATAACTACGAGAAGTGTTATATCGGTTTGAGAGGGGACGGTGATTACTTTATTCCTTTGTCACGTTATGCATCGCGTCGGCCAATTTATTTCACTCGCTGAGCTTTAACAATTTAACAGAAACCTGTTATCCTCTTGACAGCTTCTGCTTCGTTGATTGGATCCATCGTTTCGTAATGATCGAATTCTAACGAAAACGTTGCATGACCTGACGACAGTATCCTCAGCGTTGTTGAGTAACCCAATAGTTCGGATAATGGAGCGAAGCACTTGATCACCTGTTTGCAATCGCGTAAATTTAAGCTCTGCTTTTTATAGTTTGGTTTAAAAAAATTATCGTTACCTTGTTCTGCCCGCGAACATCAATGTTATCTATCTCTGCCCGCCTTTTTGGCAAGTCCGCCATGACACCGCTAGAATATTCCTCGGTCACGACGATCTCCAGCCGCATTATTGGCTCTAGCAATACCATTGTGCTGCTTTGCATCAACTAGGAAGCAAAGAAATTAATTTACAAGGTTTTCTTCGAAAACTAAAATACTTAAAAAAATTTCTAAATTTGACAATTACGATTCGAATTATTTCTTTTGTTAAAAATAAAATAATAATCAATAGCTTTGCTGATCCGACCAATATGGCTGTTATCGAGTATTCCTAACAACAATTAAAACTGAGCGTTAAAAATAACCTATAAACCATCTTAATCCATGAGTTCTTTCTGCATCGGTGCAATGCTCGAAAACGTTTGCCAGTTAATTAGTAATATCTATGACTATTCGGTTTTAGAATTCCTATGCGCAATCAGCAATGGACCAGACTATAGATTTAAGAAAGCCGGGGTTGGAAAAGTTCTTATCTACGCTTCGTCCAGCGAGAAGAAACTCTGTAAACATAATCTGTCTTATCATAGAACCAAAGTGACGAGATATAAGTTATATTAATTGTTAAGAGAAAATATAGAGAAATATCAAATAAAGTAGTACAAATAAAAATATATTCCTACAATTCTGATGATCAATGTACGAGTAGAAAGAGATTAAATCATCCACGTTCGTTCACGTTAGAAATGTTCTTTCGTATCCTTCGCTTTAGACAATAATGTACTATACAATGGAGCCACATCGTTTTGTTTACAGAGTTTTTTCGTTGAACAAAGCGCAGATAAAAATCTCGAATAACGAATAGAAGATAAACAATTTTGTATTTATATCCTCGTATTGAAGTTTGCTTCGGTTCGAGGCAACGATACCGTCGGTCGGAAAACAAGCGAACAGAAAGATGTAAATTCCAGAGTGCCAGGACCCGCGTGTAAATGTCTAATATTTTCGTAAAATAATCCCATAATTTAATGGTTGCTGGATATGTGTCCCTCTTGTACAGCGTCGGTGAGAAACCGTTAGAATATTGGAGCAAACAGCACTCGCAGTCCGGTCGAATTCGCAAGATCCTAGATTCGGATTTGGTGGAAAATGTATGCCCGTAGAACGTGCTACGTCCAAGTAATTCGAAACGATTCTAATAAATTTTACTGCGAACGATCGATAGGTTATCGAAATACAGGACTTCGAGCAATCCAACGGCTACGGCACCTCTATCCTCTGTCCGTTCGATTCGTCGCAGTTTCTCAATATCCAATTACCGATCCTAGTTGTGGTTATAAAAAATTTGAACTTAAAATGCCGTTTGCAAGTACAGGTAAACAGGTTCTGAGTTCTTGACAATCCCGTACAGGTTAAGTTTGTAGAGTCTAGAATGAAATTTCACCAGGTGGTCGATACTCAAAGTTGCCTGCATCATTTTCAATTCACCAACGCGGAGAACGAGAAGTACAACTCGAAGGATGTGATATGCCGCGTGAAGTTGAAACTGGAAACCGGATGGAACAAGCTGGAACTTAACCTATCGCATCTGACGCAAACCGCCTTTAAAAGCAGTTACGCGGCCACCCAGAGGTTGCAGATATACGGTAACTGTCGGCTGCGCAGGATCTACTTCATAGACAAGCACTACAACGACCAGGATGTTTGTCCCAAACTGTATCACGCGTTCCTGGAGACTTACATGCTGAAGTGGGGCATTTACACCGTCGACAAGACGACCCAGACCACTTTCAAACGGAACAAGAGCAAGATCAGGGAGAACAATAATCAGAAGAGTGTCGCAAGACGCTACAGCACCGACAACGTTCAAGCGGAGGAGACCGGCGTAAATTCTGCGAAAGATTCTGGCCGCAAAACGGTCAATGAGAATTTTCTGAGAAGCTTGCAGATGAAAACCGATCTACTGATCAACGACTTCTTCGACAGGCAACCCACAAAGCCACCGCGCGCCTTGGAGTTCAAGCAGCAAGCGAAGCTGAAACGTTACGCCCTTCCGGTATTGAACACGAGCCCTAAACCCTTTCGTTCCAGCGTTGTTTCGCAAGATGCGCTCAAGAAGATCGGTGTACTTCGAACGTTCACCGACATGTACTTAACCAGCGAAGAGAAACGCAAAGAAGAGGAAGCCGTAAAGGCTATTCAGGATAACTGGCAATGCAGGTACTTTCTCGGTAAGGAGAAGTCGAACAGCGGCGATTCGTCCAAGCAAAATGCAGCTAGGACGATGCTGGAACGAAAGCCCAGGTCTTTGCTGGTATTGTCCACGATGACACCTGACGGCGGAAAAGAGAAGACTTTAGGGTCCGTCAAGAAGAGCAAAGAGACACGGTCGCCGACTGATTGAAATTAATTTTTCGATACGACACCTGTCGATATACTTGTTTACAAATTTATAGAAATACAACATTACCTTTTTGATGTTTTGCGAAACAACAGCGGTAACTATCGTCGGCGACGTACCAGCGCCGAGTTCCAGCCAGTGTAACTTAACCGCCATGTTTACAACCGGATAACTTAGTTTTGGCCCGTGCTGCATAACCGATTCCACTCCAGCCTTTACCGCCTTCATCATGTTCGGACGTATAGCGTCAATGTTTGCGATACAATCCGGTGTCCTGTCCAATAGCAACGTCCGTGTTCCTTTATAATGCGGTATCAACGATAGAGTTGTCGTGACTGCGTGTTTACTTTTTCCTATTTGATACTCGGACGTGAAGGTATCTTTGATAGAATTCACTATCGTTTCTCTGTAAGCAATTTGCAATTGGCCTATGTCAGCGTCGACTTTGTATTCCGATCTGATCCTTTCCTTGATAATTTCTATGTGCAATTCACCCATACCCGCGAGTATCGTTTGGCCATTTTCATTGTCCTGGGACACTCTCAAGCTTGGATCTTCTCTCTCGAGCTGTTCGAGCGCAGTCTCTAAAGCTGCCTGCGAGGCAGGGGACGGTGCTTCTATCGAGCAAAAAAATACAGGCTCCAGTATCTTGGAATTTGAAGTGAAAAAGTTTTCAACGTCCTCCGGTTCGATGTCCTTTCGCGCTGCCAGATACTTTCGCGCATTGCTCGCTGCTGCTGGACCGGATGTCACTAAATCGCCGGTCGAGGTATGTTTTAATCCAGCAACGGCTGCGATGTTACCGTGACTAATTTTTGATACTTCCTCGTAGTCGTCCGCGCAGGCAACGTATAATTTGTTACCCTGTTCCGATATTTCCTTCTGAACGTTATATATCTTTCCACCCTTTTCCATGGTACCGGTGACAATTCTGAAGAAGGTGATGGGTCCCCTTTGCTTGTCATGGACAACTTTGAACGCTCGCGCGGATAGATGTTTGCCAAACGACTGATAATATTTCAAATATTTATTTTGATCGGGCGATGGTAAATATAGCAGAATGCTGTCCATTAAGGGTTGCACTCCTATGTTTTTGTAAGAACTACCCAAAACTACAGGGATGCCTCTCCTGCTTATAGTAGTTCTGTATAAAGCATCCAGTAACATTTGCGGAGAAATTGAATCCAAAGATTCTTGTTCGATGATTTCATTAGCTAGTTTATCATCCATATTGGACAATTTATCTGCTAAATCTCTACGCTTCTCAAGCGCCGTTTCCCATAAATGTTTATCCTCATTTTCAGATAACTTTAATCTTGTTAGCTTCTTGCCCAAATCTTTTTTGTCGAACAATAATTTCTCCAGCGAAACCACATCCACGATACCTTCCAGAATTCCATTTTCCTTGATTGGGAATTGCGTAGGCAATGCCTCTGCGTTTAATTTTGATTCTATAGACTTCAAGCTCGCATCAAAGTTGGCATCTGGCCTATCCATTTTATTTACATAAATAATTCTAGGTATGTCATATTTGTCGGCTTGTCTACAAACTGTCAATGTTTGAGCCTCGACACCTGCAGAACCATCAAGTATGACTACGGCACCGTCCAATACCCTTAACGTTTGTTCTACTTCCATGGTGAAGTCGATATGCCCTGGAGTGTCTATTAAATTAATACGATAATTCTTCCATTCAAATGTTGCTGCTGCGGAAGTGATTGTTATACCGCGCTCGCGTTCTTGGTCCATGTAATCTGTTACTGTATTTCCATGATGAACCTCTCCCATATGTCTGATCAGGCCAGAATAATACAACATCCTTTCCGTGGTAGTGGTTTTGCCTGAAAGAATCATTATTGGAATCGTAATTTACGATAAAAACAAAATTACACGTCGATAGGTTACATCGATGGTATATTAAAATTTAGACAAACCGGCATCGATGTGTGCCAAAATTCCAATATTCCGAATTTTTGCAATTTCCTGTTCCCCATCGTGTTCTCCTTTTATAATTTTCGAACTGTTTTGTGCGTATCGTTTATGAAATTTGCTCCACGAAGTCGTAAGTAACCTACGTTTCAACATGACTTAATCTACAATGCCTCGTAAATTCTATTCGTACACGAAAATGAAAATTTTTATCAATTTAACTTTATTAGTATTTACATGACGTTGTTTTCAAATTTCATTTAATTAAAGTACAATACTTAATTAGGGGCAAATAAAAACAAACATGTTCTCTTTATGTAAATAAAACATATTTATCATATGGTACAAATAGCAGTCCACAAAAGTCTTGGAACAATTAATAATAATGTGCATTTAAAGATTATTAATATTTAAATAGGGTAATAGTTCGCATGAATTGCAGCTTGTAATCATCGCTCCATCGATTGCATCAAGTTTGAAGCAATTTCATTGCTTATGTTCCTCCATTCGGATTTTAAAATATTTTTTAATTGCTTCCGGTTCGAAACCGACTTTTTAAAAGTTTTTCAAAATTTGCGAACGGGGAAAATATTGCTATCATGTGGAAAATTTGCTAAATAACCTATTCTTGGACAAAATTAAAAGTTGTAGTCATTTCTAAAGATTTATTTGCTTTTATTAGTAAACATAGTTTTTTCCCCGAAACAATATTTTTTACGGTTAATTTCGTTCACGAATGGTACGTGCATGAAAACCATTTCGACGTAATGTACGATGTATCGTTCGATATCCCGCCAAATTCTTTTACAGTACTTGTTAGGCGGTTGTTAGTACAATATTAGAGCATCTATTAGAGATATCGTCGATCGATTTGGAACGTCAGAGAAAATAAAGCATTTATAATATTTTAAATGGAATATTTATTACATTCTTTACAAATTACTATATATATTTAGCTTTGATGGTTGATTCATCATAATATGTATTAAACTTTCTCCACTTTTTCCTTCTTAAGGGATCGAATTTAGTATTGGTGGGAGATCTACTTGGTATTAGTCCTAAAGTAAAATATGTTGGTCAAATATTTTTTGGATTAATTAATAACCATTATTATTACAGACACAATTAAGACTTATGCAGAATTTATATTTTACTGACCTGCTCTCTGTGCCATTAGGATCATTATACTAATTCTTTTTTGTTGCACTTTGCACAAACCTGTAATTCTACGGGGCAATATACAACCATCCGACCTAAGAAACTGGCTTAGAATAAGGACATCCTATGAAAATGTTTGATTACTAGAGAATCATAGAAAAAGCAATGAAATAGTAAATTCTTACTGTATGTTTAACATCAAGACCGTGCGAACATATTGAACAAGCTCCATTGTTAGTTTTCACTAATAATGCCTCCTTTTCGTATGGTTTAATCACCCCTTCGATAGTTAAAGTATTCCCTTCCTTCTTCTCGATAACTGCAAATATGAAATACGTAATTCGAATCGAAAAGTATAGGTTATAAATATTAAATCGTGCAATGGAAAACAGGTGAAAATAATTTTCGAATCAGTATTTATGTTTGTGGTTTTCGACTCACTTTCTTTAATATTCCTTGTCGCAGATAATGATATATTTCTATTTTGTCTTGATAGTTGTACATTGTTCCCTAAATATTTTACGAATCGAAATAACGCAGCCATTTTTACAGTATACGAAAGAGGTTATCCGAAACCTTTTTACATACACCGAACATATACATTATCTCATATTTTGAATCAAATGGCTGAGTTTGTAACTAATGTTTATTTATGATCAGTATTGTTTGGATCGCTCGAGCGAATAATTCTACTTAGGAATACCTTTAAAAGAGGTTCTTAAGGACGCAATTAAAGGGGTTTTAAGTCGCATGAAAATTTGAAATTTTCAAATGCAAAGTGTTCGATAACTTGTTTTCGTTCAACATATGTAAACAGAAATAGTTTTTTAATAGCTCCCAAAGGGAATTAATTGTTGATTTGCCGAATGCTGCGAAAGGAAGAATTTTATTGGTCCTTTCTGCTCTATCTTCCGGTACCAGACGTCAGACGACGTGGACGTTGAAACATGGAGGTCGCGTCATACGATGCAAGTTGAATAAAGTCTGGAAACCACAATGGGTCTGTGCAAGTGTCCGAAAAGAAGAGTTACAAACTTATTTTGTTTTGAACATCGTGTCAATGTTTGCGAGCATTGTATGGTTACGAATCATCCGAAGGTATTGTCTTGTTTCTATTAAAAAAATCCGTGTTTGAGTTTAGTCTACACAAAATTCGTATCGATGATTTAATTGTATCGAACCAATGTTGAGAACGTTTAAACAATAATTAACTTGCATATACCATTTGCATGTACAATGTGATATAAAATCAATAGAAAATAAATTCTCGATACCCTAAAAAATAAAAGAATTACAACGTCCGTATGTTAGTTAAAGATTAATAAATTATACGGTTGGTTCGTTTACCAAAGAAAGCAACGAAAAAAAAACAAATTTATTCTGTACAAGTTCAATTTTTCACGATAAAATAATTGTTTCATAACCTAAAAATACACCCGATTCAGGAAAAGGCGACGTCACTGTCTTGAAAAAAGGAGGCATACCAACTTTACTATCTGCTATTAGTCTTTAACTGTCATACAACGTTGTTTTCAATGCAAGTATTATTAATTAATTCTACTTGTTTTTTTTTCAGTGCATAGTACAGTCGTATATTCTATGGCTTCACGATCACGATTACAATCCAGTTTGTTCACTGTGCTCGACATACCTAAACGAAGGTGATTGCGTTCGATTAACTTGTTATCATATGTTTCACTGGGCATGCTTGGACAAGTATGCCAGAGAATTACCAGCAACAACAGCACCCGCAGGGTACACGTGTCCGTTTTGCAAGGAACGTATCTTCCCTGATGCAAAGTTAGTGTCACCCGTAGCAGATGTTTTGAGAGAAAAGTTAGCAGGAGTCAACTGGGCACGTGCTGGGTTAGGATTACCCTTGGTACGTAGCTCGAACAATTGTGCATAGCAATGCATATAAATTACAGGTACACGTTCTTTGAATCTTATGTTTTACAGTTGAGCGATGACAGGGAACAAGAACCCGAACAAGAACGCCCGTTGTTAAGAGTCGAATCCACATCGTACCCAAATCACACAATGACGACTTCGACGGCACATTCGGTAGCTATATCGCGTTCTGCTAGCACTGTAAACTCGGTGCACGCTAATATAAACAGCGTGCATTTAAACAATCAGAAGGTTGGTCCACCTTGTTCCATTTTAAATATCGATTCGTCTTCGGGGATGTCCACTCCGATGTCGAGAAAAGTTTGCGAGGCGTACGACGATCCGAAAGAATTGTCGTTCGATCACGATGAAAATAAATATAAAAGAAAGTCTGCCATCGAGTGGTTGTTGAGGTGGTGGAAATTGATAGCGAGTCCGACGACGCAACGTAGAAATACACCCGGCTCGTTATACAAAAAATACGCAGTGGTAGGAATCATGGGTGTATTAGCTTTTATCGGGATGGTAATTTTGTTCTCGTGGTTTGGCAGGATGGCCACAGACGGCGATCCAAGCTACGATCTTTCCGCGAATCCTAATATTTTGGTCGACGATAATAAACCTGCCGACATTTAATACGTTCTTCTCGAAAGATCGTATCTATTTCGAACACGAAAAACGAACGAAACTTGCGCGATATAGATAATACTTGTCGATCGAAATAAATGAAAAAGATATATATATATATATATCGATTACTAATAAACTTAAGATACCGTATACTGTTAGCTGTAATATTTGTTAATTTTTACGTGAAACTATGCTTTATAACTGTGTTGTATATTTTGCTCTGTAAAAAAATTTACAATTTTTCAAAAGTACTGGATAATTGTACCGATCGTTAGTTCTTTTATACAGTCATGTACGAAAAAGTAAAGGAAAGATTTGCTGCCAATCCCAATCATTCACTTAACGATCTAACGTAAGATAAAAGGATTTTTTAATCGTGTTGGTGATCTTTTTATTATAAATGCACTGTTTTAATATTTAGGTTATTGTATTTGTTTCGAAGGTAAGGTAATAATTTATTTAAAATAGATGCCTGAAAATGTCTACCGTGTAATTCATTTTCGTGGTTATCTAACGTTTCGTTGGACGTTTACCCGCCAATTTTAGCATTCTCGGTTCCCCATTCGTTGATACTAACCTCATTTTCTGGACGTTCGGATAGTCCCAGTCGTAGTCTCCGTCGATATCGGTATTTTTACGACGGCAAAAACGTAATAGGAACGAGAAAATTCACCATGTTCGATTTATTCGGGTCAAGACGCGATTGTGCTTGCAATTCAAATGAGAGTCCAGCGACTTATCTGAGAAATAATCTGCCCATGAAATTTTCATACCTTCTAACCACATCCAGTGGTGTCTACAAGCTACTTTGCATTCGAAAGTCTGTACACAAGCGAAAAGTTTGAATTTTATAATAAATACATACACTATAGAACTATCGAAAACGAAAAATTGATCGATTCTGTTTGTTATTTATATATTATTATATTTCCGATTCCGTTTTCGTTACCGAGCTTCCTATTGAGTATGGTGAATAACAAGTGCGATAGAGAAATTATTGTGTATCGTATGCTGTTTATCGTGGACTGGTAAAAATCATTTTGAATCGTGCATGCGAGCTCCGTGCATCGTTTGGTTTAAATTTTGAAAAATAAACACCATGACCAGCGGTATTAAGCAGAGTGGGGAAGTTCGATTTTCTTTCTTTTCGCGTTCCATAGCAGCCAGTTGCGAATAGGACGAGGATACCATCGTATACTTGTTGATCACGCGTAGCGATTAAAGTAATTCGACGGTAATTTTTTGTTTTTCAAAATTTTTATACCAACGATAGAGTAAATTCCGTTTGTAATAGATATGTACTTCTTTATTAGTAAACAATAAATGTTTCGATAACGTAAAGTTTGAATAAATTTCGTGTCTTACTCTGTATAGACACTTTGTACAAATCGAAAACAAATCTTGTTTGGATTTCGTGATATTAGACGCTATACTGTTAACGGTATTAATATTCCGTATAGTATTACCGTGGAAACGTTAACGGAATTTCGATCGTACGGAAATCAGTGTTACCATTGAGGCGAGGTGCCCCCATCAAGCTCGACGGTGTGCACTATTTTAACGATGGAATTGGTGAAATCGATCGTAAGAAGGCACTCTGCGATACTCGCTGTCGATTTAACGACATCGATCGGTCTCGTTTATTCGTGGAACAAGGGATACAAGAGTTTAGCGTCGACGATCTCGATCTGTTGCATTGGTAAGGACGTAAGAATAAAAAGCACAAGTGTTTAAATTAAAGAGATTTTTATTATCGTTGATCGTGGATTTCCTTAATATCGCGGACACTTTGTAACGTCAAATAATAGCTGCTTATCTACTTACCGGCAGATTAATTCGCTTATTAGAATGCGATATCAGCAGAAAAGTCGGTGACACGATGCAATCGCGAGACGTCGTTCTCTGATCGTCCAATCGTATCGGTAATCAGACTCATGTATTTTTAAGTTATAAATAACAAACGAAAATCGTGCGTCGATTACGAAATCGAATTACAGCATTGTTTCGGGACACATGGTGTCGTTATTTTGTTTCGATATTTAGGTTGCGAATGCCTCACTGTGCGACGGTTGTTAAACCAAAGGATAGTTGAAAATGAACGGTTTGTTCCAGGTGGAACTTATTTGTATGGTCGTCGTATGATGTCTCGGTATAGAATAACCTCAAATCAGGCCGTGGTCCTGACTGGCTGCGATTCGGGGCTGGGATACAGTTTGGCTCTTCATTGCCGGCAGCTCGGTGCAACGGTAATCGCCGGCGTGTTTCAAAACGAAGGTCCGGGCGCTAGAAGTTTAAAAGAGAACAACGTGCACGTTTATCCTCTCGACGTCACGAAAACCAACAGCGTCGTAGATTTCGTCGATTCCGTTCGAACGATCGTGGCGCAGGAACGTTTGGGTAACTGTTCTCTTTTGTGCCAGAGAGGATACATTTTTTATCCGTTACTCGGCGATCGAATATTTAAATTAAAATAACTTTAAGAAGTTTGAATTTAAGGAGATTGAAAATAGGAGAATATCGTGAAAATCTATTTGCAGCGTTACGGTGGTTT
The DNA here is from genome assembly GCF_013123115.1 of Colletes gigas. NCBI lineage: Eukaryota > Metazoa > Arthropoda > Insecta > Hymenoptera > Colletidae > Colletes > Colletes gigas. The sequence continues at coordinate 743,989 of NW_025106641.1, forward strand.
GTCAATAATGCCGCGGTGATGATTATCGGTGAGTTTGAATGGCAAACGGAGGAACAGATCAGAAATCAAGTGGAAGTGAACTTCCTCGGCGCTGTGAGAATCACTCGTGAACTGATGCCGATGATCCGCGGCCACTCTAGCAGGATTATCGTAATCTCGAGCCACTGTAACATGCAACCGATCCCCGGTGTGGCGGTTTACAGCGGGACCAAAGCTGCGATTACTGCATGGGCCACAGCCATTAAAGTGGAACTGAAGAAGTACGGCGTCGAGGTCGTTTGCTATGTGCCTGGTCTGTAACCAAATATACCAGTTACTCGTATTACTGGAAACGTAAGATGGCGCATCAGAAACGAACGATCCAATTATATTTCTCGCCTTTACGTTCCACGAGTCTCGTCTAAACGAAATATTTTCTCGCGATTTTAACGTTCTTGCCAGCGTCGGGCGAAATCTGATTTAATTGGAAATCGACGATTGTCGATCGTTCGTTCGAAATGATTTCTAATGTTTGTCCGTTGAAGATACATTTTTTTAAGAACGTTGCCACTTTCTCGCAGGTTCTTTCGTCGGAGAAAGCAACATATTAGCGCGACAAGCCGAACATTTCGAAACGATGAAGAAGTCGATGCCGGAGGAGGCGAAAGTTTTTTACGGCGAATATTTTGACAGATATTCGAAATATTTCATGTCGGTGGCGCATGGCGGAGAGTCGAGGAAGCTGCAGGATCCGCGTATCTACAAGATTTTCGAAGGCGCCCTTCTCGACAAGCGTCCGTCGGCGGTTTACAAGTATGTTCACGGGTCGAAATCAACGAACAAACTGCTCGGAACAATTACAAGATCCCGTATCCCGAATCTGAATAATTGATCGAACAACGTCAGCGACGTTAGAAACGTTACAAGTTGCAGATTTTAATCAGGGTCCAATATACTAATAAGTATTTATTGGATTAATTGATCAACATTTTTGGCTCACCTGTTGTGCAACTAGACTATAATTAATTTTTTAATTGTTTCGTGTGATTCCAAATGCGCCTCTCGGTCGACTGAGCTCTGCTCGCACGAGCACGAAATTACTATCGTGACAGTCCTTCGATATCGTAGTTTCCGGATCAAGATACGGTCCGACACGCGTGACAGAACTATATTTTTGTATCGATAACAACTCGACACCTGCATCGAAACACCTGTTCGTTTCGATTCGTTTAAAAAGAGTTTAGACGACCGACACACACTTATTTTAAGCCTTCTTTCTAATTACGATTATCAGACGCTAAGAATGCTGTTTAAACATTTATCTAGGAACGAAACGTGGAGATACAGCGTTTATCACGCGCTGTTTTTCATCGCGCCAGCCAGCGTTCGCGATTGGCTGGTTCAGAAATTCGTGCAAGGACCTTCCTGGACGAAGAAAGACGTCGAGGCAGCAAAAAACATGGCGGAGAAACAGGGTTCGGAGAAAGGATTATTGGAATAAATTTTAATAAAAACAACATTCTGATTTACACGATTAATATTTTTAATTCGTGAAAACATCGATTAAAAATTTGTTACCGTATTTATTTAAAATATCCTGCCCTTAATACCGGTACTATGCAATGTGTGAATTATCGATCCGACGAAGTAATCGTGGCGATATATCTGTGACGTTCCATTTTTGTTTTTTTTTTTTTTTTAACACGAGCTTTATTCGGTGGAAATAAACCGAAGCACTCGAATTTCAATAATCGACTTTGCAAATACTATTGCTACTTTATTGTGTATTCTTTTTGTTTCCCATCTGTTACGTTAAATAAATTGTATTCAACCAAGATCAGATTTTCCATCGATTCTCAAAATCAGCGATAACCATCATTGCCACATTAATTTGTTTTTATCCGTGCCACCTGCAACATTACACAATCGCATTTTTCTAATCTGTGCGCGTAGAAACGATTCTCCTATACTTTTTAAACGATTTTTATTGATAATCCGACGGTCACGCGTAATTTGTGTAAGCCAGGTGTGCGTTTCAAGTGTTTTTGAATATGGCCGACGATAATTGGTCCCGATTATTGGTATTCGATTAGATAGTAACAGAGAATAAATAGCTAGCTTCGATTAGTACCGAGCATCAGTTGTTCCAGATCCCGAACAAACAGCACAATGGCATTCCTCGCTTACGGTTGGTACCATTTACTTAAAAATTCTATCTGCAATACCGCTTTTGATTCTTACGATTTTCAAATACTTGAAAATACTTTACGCGATAAAAACAAATTGAAAAATTTCACAATTTTTTAAATTTGATTCTAACCAAGGCAAATTGTAATTGCAGTTTACATCATGGCCGTGTTCCTGGTCGCCGACTCCATGCAGTCGGTGTTCCAGCCCTGCGACGGCATCCCAGCGCCCGAGAGCGTGGTCATCTCGGCGTGCGAAACGCTCCCCTGCTCCTTCAAAAGGGGCACCAACGTGTTGGCCGACATCAAGTTCCGCGTCAGTAAGTAAAACGACACGCAACAAAGGAAAAACGAAATTCAGTTTCAAGGTGGCCAGATATTTGATCGCGTTAACATTCGTTACAGCCGAGAACACGAAAACCCTGAAACCAGTGGTGGATGTTCAGCTTGGAAGCGTGCACATCAAGTACCCGTTGCCCCAACAGAACGCTTGCAAGGACCTCACGGACGCGGAGTGTCCGTTGGACAAGGGCGAGCTTGTCACCTACCATCTGAACATGCCCATCGAGAAGAGCTACCCGACCATTTCCCTGATCATCGAACTGTCGTTGGTGGACGAGCACAACAACTCCCAGATGTGCTTGAAAATCCCCTCCAGGGTTGTCAACTAAGAACTAAGAATTTCTGCCTGACAAAATGGACCACGCTCGTACGGATCGCAATGTTAAATTTTAAATATAAGTAAAATGTTGTATTGAGAAACGACACTGTTCTTTATTTTACTATTTTCCCGGTAAACGGTTCTTTGTAACGTAAGAACCATATTTGATCAATATTTTGTCCATTTTGTTCCAATTTGAACATTTACATTCAACAATTGCAATTACAATTATAATTGTAGTGCACCGAAACCACATATTGCAATTGTATTTTGCAACAATTTTTGTGTATTTCGAACGCGACGATTCTGCCTTGAAAAAAAGGGTTAACGGGTTCCTTCTGTTCTCGAAACATTTTTACGTCTGTAAGAATTTAGTACGGGCCTGTAACGCGAGAAACAACGCAGGGTGAACCATAAATGCACGTCAGAGCTTGAAAGGGCGAAGCTAAACACGGAAACAAGTAAATGTGTTATACGAGCCTCGGGTTCTATACATATAACGTAGCTTTTGAGTTATAGAAGAGCTTGCGTTAAATTCACGCGTTACACACGTCTGTTGAGCGGAGAAAGGGATGAGATGAAAATCCAGGGGGTTCGGGCGTATGCCTGACCCACATCTCCGCGCAACGATCGACCCGGTCGCATGGCTCTGAAAGATATCTAGTGACACCTTCGAACACTCTCATAACGCGAACAATAATATCTCCACGGTCCTCGTACCATTCACCAACGATAACGCAACCACGCAGGCTTGTAAAAATATTTTTTTATTTATTAAAAATGCCTTTAAAATGAACTCAAGTACGCCACTGAAAATAGTCCAGGCGTACGTAACCCTGTCAGGGAAAACTAGTTTGGCCGCCATTGTGTTAAAGATTAAAAGTTGAGAGGATTGGTCCTTGAGTGAATGAAATGAATACAACATAGAGCGAACGATTTCTCAGTTGTTCAGGTTCCATTGAAAGGAATTTAGTGCTGTTTAAGTAGCGGAAGAGAAATGAAAACGTTTCGACCGAGTATCGTGCATTGATTTGGTCCGCCATGTTTTAACGAAAAGCCAGTCGGAACGCGAAATGGAAATAACGACGGCGCGAACGTAGAACGATTCGGTCGGAAATTGTTGCTGTCTGTTCGTCGCCGCGTAACGGCAAGATTATTATACGGATCACGGAAAAGAATTCCGTCCAGTAATAGAATTTCGCGTGCACTTTCAGTCTGATGGAAATTTATTGGACATTCGTAGCGCATCGGATAATTCCGGTGGAAAATGCATCGTTCGGGTAGCCAATTATTCTCCTCCTTGTATCATTTACACGTTATTATTTTGCAGGTACGCGATGCCGCGTTAAACGAAGATTTATGATCTGCTCGCGAGGGAAAAACGCGAAGAAGATATTTCACGGGGACATGCATAAACCGACGATTATTTATCTGAAAATTTTAATAATTTATTAAAACTAATATCGACCCACGAGGTCTTCCAATTTCCCCAATTACATTGCTGCGTTAATTTCCACGCGTCCTCGAACACCACCCGATCGATCATTCCATAAGACTTGTCCCGTAGTTCCAAACAAAATTCTACCCGAGTCGAAAAGGGTGGGGAAAAACAGCGTGTACGTTGCTATTAATTAAATTAGTTGACTGACCGTTTCAGAGGTACTTACACAGCGTGTCCGTCTATAGAGGGTGTGCACCTTGCGTCAATCGTTTACAAATTTGTCGACCCGCCCGATTGGCCGGCACTTGTCCTTGACATTATTCCGGCTGGATGACGTCTCCGCTTGCACGTAAGATAAAATAGCAACGATGCGCGTAAGTGCGCGCGAACGTCACTAAACGGTCTGTTTAAGCTACAGTCGACTCGAAGAAAGAATAGACCCCGTTGATGGGAGAGGGGGAAGACTCCACGCGTGGGAATCCGTTCCCCCCCCACCTTCTACCTTAGTCCCCCGGTTGTGGTCGATCTATCTAAATACATAACCCAAACGAACACGTGGAAAATAATGCTAAGATATTAAGTTGTCACAAATGAAACCCCTACGTTCCCTAGCCCTTAACTTCAACTTTTATTTTTCATAATTTGAGGTTAGGTAAACGCATTAGATAAATCTACCAGCATCTGTTAAATTATAGGTTACAAAACAAATGCCGATAAAGTTAACAACTGTGCCTTAAGTTTGTTCTAACCGGTGTCTGTTTTGTTTCAGGTTATGTTAACGGTTGGGACGAGTGCTGTGCAATCAGGTGTGGACGCTATTTGCGATATATGTACTCGATCTCATCGTTCAACCGGATCAAAGGATCGTTTCCTGCTCGAATAAATGGTCACTCGAGTTGATTTATTTTTCGACTCGGCCATCGACGAAGAGTTTCAAGATGAAATGGATGCCGTTTCGTAGCCAGCGCTCATCTTCTTCTGTCGCGAAATGGAAGAAGCACGAAATTTGTACCCTCGTTTGTACATTTCTTTTTCCTCCGTGCCTTCTGTCTCGTCGACCCTTCGAGCCTTTTGCTTTATAGAACGCGTGTGTAATACCGATTTCCAGCGCCGCCACTGTGCCAATAACGATTCCAGGGCTGGCGTGCCTCGCGTATGTATGAACCAGATCGAAAATAAACAGGTCTCCGGCGACAGAGAAGATTGGCTTCGAAACGCTATCGCTGGAGGTGCTGTTAACGATAATATTATCGGTAAACATCAATAAATGTCAAGATTTATCGATATTTATCGGTATTTATGTTTGGAATACACGAAATGTAAACTGTCAATAATGTCTCGTTCGCGGAAAACAAATATTGGGAATTCGTTTGATTCGAGTGGTCCAAGTATATAGAAACATTTATAAGTGGAATTTTAACGAAGATGGACACTTGGAGACACATTGTGGCGTACCAGCGATTCCTGCCACGTATCACCAGTACAGAACAAAACTGTATTTTTAGGTTAGTTCGTTCTAACCTCTTTCGTTTCGTTCCATCGCGTATTCTGCATTTCTGTTTATGTAGAAATTACTTTCTAGGGCGAGATTCTATCGTATCTCCTGATTTCAAGTTATGGCTCGTCTCAAGTCAGTGAATCGATTTCCAGCACAAGAGAGGTTAAGTCAAAATAAAAATAAACAAGGTGAGATTAAGATTTTAATACGCGACATGTTTCATTCATGCCTGTTCGCATTGTCAATATATTAGTGAGGTTATCGATAAATTATCAATATCTTATCGATAACCGTTAGTATGTACGGGGATAACGCAACAGTGTGACGCAGAGAACAGATGTATAAATACGAAGAAACTGGAACTTTGCATGCACTTAGCTTCGCGAGCGAAGCTGCTCTTTTCGATGCAAGTGCTCTCGTCCGATGCATCCGACAGTAATGCACCGGGTGAAAAATGACTCGGTATATGCGTGCGAACAGCGTGGAGATCTTGTTCCGCGAGAGATTAATGAGACGTACGTTTTTGGTGCATCACGAATAGGAATTCAAATCTCCGTACGTCGTGACGATCATTAGAAATGCTTAAAAATGACAAGCAACTAGTTCTGATGAAATTCGGTTTCAGTCGATTCGTCTTTCATTTCTGTTTTCATGTAAACTCCGATAGATGTCCCCGATTCGCGATGTGCTTTCAAGTTGTCACCGAAAATAGATTGCGTTACTGAAAAATAATTGTCAGCTAAAAATCATTATACTCGTGCGGTTTATCCATCGGTATGACACATAAAACCTGTGTTCCAGGCACGTCGAGAGAAGTTTTTTTTCCGGTTTTCAATCACTAGTATGTCAGCTATCTTCGCCGGGAACGGAGTTTTATACAAAACTTGCGGAGTTCGCGTTCCGCCCACGTTTCAGTCCAAGTATTATACAATACCGACGCCAATACTATCGCATCGTGAAGTGCTCGTAACATGCGTCTACGTGAGCGCGAAGCGAATGAGAGCGAAGCAATAGAATTGGAAGCCTGGTGACACATTCGTCCTGGCCATGGAAAATTAATTGAGCGTGACATTTACGAGCCGAATCGATACGAGTATTCCGCGAGCTTCCCCCGATCCTTTCGATTAAAACAAAAAAATGTTGTAATCTCGAAAAGGTTACGTTTAACGTCTCGCTCGATCGATCGACTAATCGATCAACGAACCGCCGAGTTTACGATTCCATCGATCCGTTCGAGTGGCGGCGAGAAAGCACGTGCCGGGTGGAATCTGGGCCGCTTTCGTGCCGTTCGAAATTCGTAAAAAGTACGCGACGTTTGACCGCGCTTAATTAACGAGGATCAACGAGGGCAAAAGTGTGCGGGAAGGTTAATACGTTCTGAATTAAAGCGAATCTCCCTTCGCCCCCCCGGGGGATTGTCGATCGAGAGAAAGAAAGAATAGAACGGCGGTACGGTTTCTTTCCAAGCGACACCTAACCTCAATCTCGTAAATTCGCTCGCCGGTAGACGCGCGAGATGCATGCAACCACTGCCCGGAAACAATGAATATCGTCGATCGTTTGCTCGATAACTGCCAACGACACGAAGAAGCCATGGGTCGCGATACGGTAAGGCCCCGTGCGACACCATCCGTGTGGCGAAGAGAGACGAAGAAAGTTGAAGCATCGCGAGTGAAAAAAGACGCGTGACACCACGAGCCTCGTTGACGCGAGAACACGATAGACAGAGAGAATAACCACACAAACGTACACGAAAAAAGGGGTGGGGGAGAGATGGTTTATTATAATTATCGGGCGAGCGAGTGAAAGGGACTTGTCGCCCAAAGTGGTGGGGCACAATTGTGCCGAGTCCGGTCGGCTTCGTATCGCTTGTGAACTCGTAGTTCGTGGTAGTACGAAAAGACGCTTCGTGCCGTGACGTCAGCACGGCTTTCGGGACCGTTGTACGTATCGTTTTCGCGGTCGAATTTGTTTCTGTTTTTGTTCGTGTGTACGTGTTCGAATCGCACGCGTGTGCATCGGCCGAAAAGAAGCCAGTGTTGTGCGTATTGTCGAGGTTCGCTGGTGATCGTGGGTGCAGCGTGCACGGCAGGTAATCGGGTTGTCGTCCGATCGCCATCATTGTTGTCAAGATGGCGTCGAAAGGGAAGCTAGCAACCGAGGTCAGTAACATTCTTCGCTATTTTTATACTTGTACGCGTTCGATGTTGGTTCGATGACGACCCAAGTGCAGGGTAAACGTACGAGGAACGCTTGAATCGAGCGTCTTCCGTGCGGTCCTTTTACGTTATCGATTATTTTATCGACCCCGCGATCATCGTCGACCGTGTCGCGCGTTTTGAACGTCGCGAGGGCAAGCGTCGTGTTCACGCAGGAACGTCATATTGTCCGGTGAACCACGCCCTTCGGGTAGCTTTCCCATACAGAATTTCTTATCGATTTTAATTCACGATATTACGGTGTTCAAACAGGTACCAGACGATTTCGCACAAATATCCGGCCACTGGAGTGTACAAATACAAGTCTCGTGGCACCGTATCCCACTGTTTAAATAACCTTATTGATCGTCGGAAAAAAAATTGCGCAACCTGTTTAATGACACACTTGTTCTTAGTATCGTTAGTAACAGTGACAGCATAAAAGTGGATATACGGGTGAATACCTTCCGCTAATAGGTTAATTGCGATCTATGTGTCATGAAGGAAGCGTCGTACTTACGTGCACGTAATTACATTTATTAGAAGTGATTCCGTATCCGTGATTCTGTATCCGTGCAACAAGAAATATTACCTGACCACGAAATGAAACATTCTAGGTATCAACTTGTAGCATTGTTTCGAAAAATAATATGCACGTGGCTCCGTGTACGTAATCCCCGTTTGTTTTGTTGTAAAACGTCTCGTTGGTTTGCATTAAGCGGTCTACCGATTTCTTGCATGCAAACACGATCGCTCGAAAGTGTTTTGCATCGTATCGTATTACGATTTCTTGCTTGACGATATTATATTTGTCGTTGAATCTTTTACCAAAGAATTCGTATTATTATATTCGGGCCAGTTCTGTTTGTAACGGATGCAAAGTGAAAATATTTAAAGTTCGCGACCTTGTTTACACAGTTGAACTTAGAGACTCCTAATTAGAATGTGTACAGCTTTTTTTTTTTTATCGAGAGTCCGGTGTTTGGTGGTAATTTTAATTTTTGTTATTCCAAAGCTAATTATTGGGTAACAGATTGTAGAGTAAGTAAACATGTCACTTTGATATCCTCTTTCGAAATGTTATACGAAATTAAGTTTATCTTCGTAATAAAATAGTGAAGATATATCACATTTACGTCTCAACGATAGTAAAACTATTGAATTTATATTAGTTCATTATCGTCTACGTATATAGGATCAAGACAAGCTGGTTGACAAATTTCACTACGTAGAACTATGTCAAGGTCTGGGTATGCCGGTAACGGTCGCCATCCCGCGGGAAAAGGTGAACCGACAAATAGTAAAATCCCCTAGAAAATTCTGTAGTTTACATTCCTATCCCTCTCTATCGGAAGCTTATGACCGATGGCCATGCGTGAAAATATGTATGCATGTTGTACCTTCCATGTTTCTTCGTTTCTTATTTCGTATTATGCAAGTGTATGTTTAAGAAGAAATGAATAAAATTTGTACAGTCGATTAGGAATATAATTATTAAAAATATTTACAACGTGTTAGAAATTAATATCAGACGATTACATGAAAATCAAAAATTTGTTTAAAAATTTTGACAACATTTTTCTTTAATAATGCACTTTTTAGTTTAGAATAGATTCCGACGAATTTGTTTTTACCTTGGCAGACTGCCACGCGTCGAACACGGAAAGCAGCCTTATTTTTATGTATCACGAGGTTCGACCTAAATTTCAAAGGTCCACGGACGAATCGTCCGCATAATAGAAGCTATAATAAAAGAAAATTGGTCCCCCTTCGGAAACGGCGGCGACAATGCCGATTAGCTGTATAAGCTGCTTTTGTTCCGTGGCTCGACGAAAAATCGACAGTCACAGAACGCGATTGAGATCGTCCCGCTCATTGAAATATCTATGCTTCTGACAATTGCTTTCTTGACCATCCTGAATGTTTTTGTCCAAGGTCGTTGACTTCTACAATGTCTATTTTCTGTATTGATGGCCGAGATCGCATGCAGTTGCAATTGTATAGTCTAGTGGAAATATTAATAGAAATCGTCAATTATAATATTTCTCTTTTATCACGAGTTTCATTTCATTAGTTATATTCGGTAATAATGAAGAATTTTCCGTGATATTAAATTCAAAAGTTTGTGGTACTCTGGTATTCAAATGTTACAAAATTGCCATAAAAGATAAACGTTGCAAAGAATACATCTTATAACCGTTCTGTCCAACCATGAAAGTGATATCAAAGAACTACTAAAATTGTACAACAAAGTATTTGAGTATTGTCGATTTATTCCAGCATATTTATTGTATACAAAATTTTAGAGGAATCGTCTTATTACGGCCCTGTCGAGATGTAAAATGGTTCGTAGAATAACCGTATGGTGGCGATAGTTGGTCGATAGGAGTGTAATGCGGTAAGTCAGACACGTTGATCTAACGTTTCTCTCGTCTCTTTTTTCCTCGCTCCTCGGGCGTCTCTCCTTGTCAGTTTCGTCTCACCTTCGACGCTAATTTGAACGATACGGTTCGCGCTTATTATCGCTAAATTAGCCATTATGTCGTTATTTTAACGAGTCGATGTGTGTCAGGGGGCCGTGCACACGCTTCCAGTCTGTACCACTGTATTTCCTCGTCCAATTCCTCTTCTGCATGGTTTGGCATCGTCGTCGTGGTGAAATCCTCTCGTAACGATTTCCACAATAGCATGTACACGTACGTCATTATCGCGTTATCATTATCAGTAGCTTCCTTAAATACGCGTACACAGAATTTGACAATTGAGATTGCTTTCGAACGTTAGAAACTCGAACAGTCCATAGTTCAGCCATAGGTTATCTCAGCGATGGTTTTAGCCCGATCGACGATTAGACGACGTCAACCTTGTCAACAGTGATTGTTTTGACCAGGTTTACTTTCCGATCCGAGGGGTATCGCGTACGTAACAAAAATCTATTTTCGTCCTGTCGACAACTCGAGAAATAGACGGAAGCCTGATCGACCTCGATATCATCCCGGGTTCAGGGCATCGTGGAAATTGCAAAGAGACGCTACCGTACCCGGATAAAATATAAATTTCCATGTACAACGCGTGCACGTGATTTTCCAGGGTGTTTTCTTCAACGATACAGACGATGAACGCGGAGCTTTCCGCCATACGAGAATGAGATTTCGATGGAACTGTCTCTCGACATTTTCCGCATGGTTTAATTTTAATTCTTTTTGTCGTCGCATGGCTAAACAACGTTTACGTATATTACAACAATATGCAATGCCTGTCTGTCCCGTAACTACTGGCTCGGGTAACTTTTAGCTTCGCGACAGCGTATTTACGTTGAACGACTATCCTCCAAAGAAAATAAGTACAAAGCGACGAAATAATTTCAACTCATAATAACCAACACATTTGGCGATGCGATTATCGCTAGCATGGTATTGATTCGTAACGATACTGCCATGGAAATTTTCGTGTAAACATGCACATATTTTGGCGGGACATTCGCGTGTCGCATCAACCGATAGATGGCGCGATATCGACCTATGATAACGGTTAGAAATGGACGCGTTCGATTACGGTGTGTTTCGTGTAACCTTCCAATGGTTTATCTTTGATTCGTTACTTCTTCGTTAGATTCTTCTAACCTGACTGGTCGAAACGTTACGGTGTCGTGGATAGCCATTTTTTGGCGGGAGTTTCGCGCGGCGTATCGATCGAGAGATGGCGCGATATTGACGAATCGTAGAGGTGGCGATAGCCCCGAAAGAAAGGGGGTGGTGGTGAATCATGCGAAGGTTATTTTACCAGTGGATTTGCACAGCTGCCACGCCTTCCAGAATTCGTGTCACGAGATCCGTTATTTCGCGACAGAGCGACGAAGACAGGGTAGCGGAAGTTTCCGTTGCAAACGGATCCCGCTGGAGCGTGGCTCGTTTTATCGGATGTGTCGAATCCCTGCGTGGTCTGCGCGCCTCTAGGATATCCAAGATCGGAGGTCAGACCCGTGACAGTGAAGAGGCTAGATTCGTCTTGCGAGATCTGGCTCGATCCAGCTGTGTTTTAATGGCGGACTTCCGCGAGACGACGAGAACACCGGAGGGGTCAGCCCACGCGGCCCAGGGACCATAATTCCTGAGAAGGAGTCCGCCCTGTATATTGGCCCTTTTAAACTTCTTTAGCGTCTAATTCGTCGTGGTCGTCGTCGTCCGTGCGTTGCCTCTTGATTATTTAAATGGCAGCCGTGGTCCGTTTTTTTCCGTCGCGTGTCTCGACGCGTTCGCGCGCTCGCGCTCGGTCAGCCGTTCGGGGTTGCAAAATGGCACCTGTATCGGGAAACAGAAAAATCGAAACGTCAATACTTTTCAGTTATTACTCGGCACAAAAGAGGTTGGGAAATGCACCTTCCCGTATTCTTTATTTTCGAGCAAGGCTCCTCGAGATATCGTTTCTAAATAATGATTTATCGAACACTAAGAGGATTATAGTCTACCTCGAGTAGCTATACTTAGCGTCAAGCAGGCAAAGAGGGTAGTTTGCATTCTTGTATGCAAAAACGGCGCCACGATTGCCCGTTCGACGCCTACATAATTTGTAGGAAGCGAGACGCGGCTGGAGGAGCTTGAATGGCCAAGATTCTTATTCCTACTTGCCGACACGCATATTTTCTCACCCGCGGAACACCATAATGCCCGCTGGCGCTCGCCATTGTCCGTGTGCCAACCACGGATATATGTATTCCGCCTCGATACCGCGTCCAGAGATAACGGCTTATCCACCGATGAAATTACGTAACGCAGACGCGCGAGTGTGTGCACACGTACGCTCGCTCATGTTAATGGGTTTAACTTTAATTAAGAGCCCCTCGAAAATTGCCGATGACCTCCGGTGCACCACGATCCTCGTCTCTGTCTTGATTTCGAAAAATTCCAAGGGCATCCGAGGAATCGAACCGTTTTCATTTTAAATACTTTTGCGTTTGCGTGGTCGGTGGAACCCTGTCTCGATTCGGCGGTGAAAAGGTTAAGGGGAAAGTCGAATTTCGTTCTGGCGCGAAAGGTCAACAACGGATGGAATTAACAGAGACAGGAATGCTTGGTTAAATTTAGCGGACTCATCCCCCGAATACGTTTATATTTTATGAATAATTCCGACGCCGTCGGCCCCGCGTCATAAATTTTCTCGTGGCGATTATAATGTCTCGCTAACGCAGGACCGTGAAACTGCTGAGTCTCGAGGATTCTGGTCACTTCCGCCCACGAGTCGGGGGAAGAAGAAGCTCGACGAGCAAGAAAAAACCGTTGTTACGTTTGGAGGATTCCGGCGGGTCGGATGGCTACCGAGAGAAACGCCAGGGCGGTTTTTCATTTTGCTCGAGCGGTCGTGAAACCTGCGGAGACATTATCCTACCGGAAACGGAAACGCAATATAAACAAGAATTGTGACGAACGAGTGAGAGAAAATCGTTTCTTTGTCGTTCACAGTTTGGTATGTGTATTCACCAAAAATGCTTGTAATTGACCCCTGTAACTAAATATAATTTTTTTAGTATGATTTGAAATTTTTTAATTTCGTCTAAAAATTTCAGTACCTACTCGAATTTTTTTCTCGAAAGTGGATAGGAATTCGGGGGTATGTCTATTCACCAAAAATTATTGCAATTGACCCCCGCGACGAAAAATAATTTTTCCAGAACGATTTGAAAACATTTTTTCACCTTCTCTTATAGTTACTCGAACAAACGCGAGGATTATCGTACGTTTGGTTTACGTAAATTTTTCCTTGTTTCTGCTTCAAGTGAAATGCAAATTGAACGCTGAATGGCGACCATTTCTTGCTGATCGTTTCCTAGATACCGAGCGAGTTTTCTTATCTCTGGCGACGCGAATCACATTGGTTCCCACTTTTTAATAATCTTCGTTACTCGTGCGAGGTTTTACGATAAGTACGTACTCGCTGGAAGTGTCTTATTGCAAGAGATCGTCTCTGCGATAGAGGTACTAGAGTCGGAAGAGATTCTTGAAGGAAGAAGTCTCTGCGAGCTATTTTCAGTTATTTATGTTTGCATCAACGAAGTAGCAATACGAGTTTTTTAAATATTTCATAAAATTGTGAATAAAATGTGCAAGATCAGAATTGTAACAAATATGCTCTCTCGCCATTGGCACTCGGAAGCTTCATCACTCACCGCGGATCAAGTTCCGTTCAAATTACAACGTAGATGCAAATAAAAAGCGAAAGGCGAAGGGGAAATGAAAAATAATCGGACCGAATGATGAAAACTTTTTTTCCGAGGAGATGGGGGAACAAGAAACGTGTTAAATCAAAGCTTTTGTACAGAGAAAATATCGTGTACGTACGTTGTCCCGTTACGCTAATCCGTAGCGTATTTTTATTTACACCGTGTGCGAGCCTAACGTTGCAACATCGAACGTATGTATATCTTGGAGAATAACGTTCGCTCGATCCACACGTGAAAAGCTGAAAAACATACAACGTCGCGGATGATCCAAGCTCGGAATAACATCGCCCGCGCGAATAAAATCCGACCCAAAACAAATAAACGAATCGAAAAGAACAGAGACGGAAAGCTGTGAAAAAATTCCGTCATACGGAAATCGCTCTCGAACGCGCGATCGTTGCTTCCCCGACCTTTTAAAAATCGTTGCGATTATACTGTCGAAACATAGATTTGTAAATAAATTCCAAATGTTGGGGGGTTCGAACGTGTCGTTTGATGTTTGAACGACAGATAAACGCGGAACGAAAACGAAAGCTTAAACAAACGAATCCAAAGCAAAAAAAAAGAAAAAAAAACACTGAATAAAAAGTCGAAACAAAAACACCGGGCAAAGAATGTCAAGCGGTTCTGTGAACGCGCGCGTTGGCCGCTGGTGCGTTCCGTGTGCTTGTGTACTACGGGTGTGCGCAAACACGGCGCTGCTCGTGGCCAACCATGCTTGCTACCCTTGGTTCCTAATTATGCACGAGCCCCCTCGTCTGTGCAGGTTGCTGCTGCTTTGACGGGCACACGCACACGTCATCCTCGAGTGCCACGTGATTCCCTTCGTCCGGAGATGGGCAACATTTTTATTTAGATACAAAATTTCAAATAACCAATACCATTGTTACATTATTTATTATTGGAAGAAAATTTTGACCGACTCTGGCGTCGTCGTCGAGTGTAATTCTGGCTCGTAAGAGTATCGTGGACCTGACCTATATAATTGTAACGCGCACGCTGGACAGTGCTCGGGTCACGCTCTATCCGCACAAAGGTTGCTATAGGTACTACGTTATTGACATGCATTGACAATTCCTTGAATTACGCAGAAATTGCGGAAGCTCGGGACCCTGAACGCGTCGAACAAAAGTACAATAATTTGATTTATCAATTATTGGCAGGGAACGTGTGTTGATCAAAAAAGTGTAACAACGATTGTGTCGCTTCGATATATTCGCGCAGTGTATTTACTCGTGAACCGTGTACTTACGTGTACAATGAATTTGTAATCGATCGGTAGAGTATGCACGGTCGCTCATTCCCAAAGTAAATTACGCTTTGATGTTGCGGCGTGGCGTGTCGCGACGCATAGAAACACGCCAAACTCTCTAGCCGTGCGACCAAAGGGCACGTTTTCCTTGCTTTGTCACACCCAGCCGTTTTCGTGTACCTGCATAGTCCTGGCACCGTTCCTGCCCCTCCTCCGCGCGATATATCATAGAAAATCTAACGTCCGTCGTGTTCGTGGCACATGCTTCGTTCAGGGGTCGTTCATAAATTACGTGAGAATTTTTTTCTAGGTCTTCGACCTCCCCGTGCTCTTCTTTCGAAATCAATCTACGGTTTTCGAGGCCCCCGTCGTTAAACACCAGACGTCGTTTCTATCCTTCTCGACTGGGGGGATCCCCCTTGGAGTCGGTGAAGCGTGAAAGACGACACTTGAAAAAACTGTTCGGGTTGGAATGCCGGTGACGATTCGTACACGAGACAAGGCGTTTTTTCTCATTCGTTGTCCTTTTCTACGACGGTTGGCAAAAGATAACGGCGACTTCGAGGCTCATCAACGATGTCCGTTGGATATATATATCTGATGGTGTCGAATTTCGTCTGCGCTTTCGCCTTCGCCATCGCCTTCGCCATCGCCTTCATCTCAAGTATCATTACTGGTCTTTAGCAGCTGAGAAAACAAACACTCGATCTCGATTTCGTGGAATAGAACAATGGGGGCGTTGTTCAGCTTTCGAGCGAGAACCGTTACCGATGTTTCGAGAACAAATATGGCGACTCCACGGTGACGTCAATATCTCATTAACTTCACAGTTTAATACCGCCGGTATTATTAATTATTATTATCGTTTCATTATAATTCGTTCTCGATGATATTTGTCCGTTCTTGGAATAGCACTTGCGTATAAAATTCCAGCCGTTCGTATCAGATTTTCGTTTCGTGCTAGATATTTACGCGTGGCGCACTGTTTCTCTTGGCAATTTCGGTACAATACGTCGTGATTGGAGCCCCGCTGGAAAAAGGATCGTAGCAACATCCAGGATGATTTTATTGTTCGTGGGATACCAGGAATATAACGACGCGTATTGTTCTTTTGACGTCAGCGGGGAAACACAATGGCGCGCGGCGAATAATAAATAAATAAATAGATGATATTAGCCGTGTCCGTTACGCCGTAATTCTGTCATCCCTGCGCGGCAAAATCATGCGCATAATCAAGAACAATTTCTACCATTTAATCACGTTCGTTTTCATCGATCTATACACGCGAGAGTACGAGTTTAAAAATTAATTTTATACAATTGTGTACTAATTTTCACACGAAAATTGTTCTCCAAGTAAAACAGTGCTCGAATAACGTTCTCGACGCTCTGTACTCGGATTTCACGTAAGCGGAAGAGATCGGTTGCGCTATGTAAAAAGTAAAAACAACATAATAGCTAACCAGAATTTGCTCCCGCGATATCTGATAACGCGACACGATCATGTCAGTTATAATAACGATAATAACGGCCACGGTGGCACGTTGCGTCGCGAATTAATTAGACGTGGACCCGTAATTGAACGCGCAACTTTCTGGAATATTCTCTAACAGAGTTTCCCACAGTTTTTTAGCCGTGGAACGCTTCCACGTATATTTTTACTTAAAAAATAGCCAGTTTGCTTACGTTTCGGAAGAAATTTTTCTTTCGATGCGTCGTCGTCGTTCCAGTGTTACAACGGAGAACGTGAGAAGCCATATTATTTCGCACCGTGCTTGTTTACTATGCGTACGGATTCTACACGCTGAATCGATTTGTACCAGCAGTCGGTACGGCTAATTTAATTGGGCTCGAACGCGCTTTAAAATTCCAAGATTCTTTTACGGCGGGGATTAACGCGGAGGAGTAATTGAAACTAATCGTTACGATCGTCGTAACGCGTAATTATTTCGAGACGTTGGAATATTGTTATTCGACCAATCTACAAACGGAACTTGGATATTTGCAACGATAATTGATATATCATTTTTAAGAAAAGCTGTGTCCAAGGATATTTCGAAGCTATTTATTTTGGAATCCAGTATACATTCAATTTGTTCCCTTTTCAGGCAGAAAAAGCAATAAAGAAGCGTTTGATATTAAATATGCAGATGAAAATTAATCCTTGGTTTAAAACAGCAACAAGTTGCTATGCCTCGATACGCGTTCGAATGCTTTGCGTTTCAATGTTTGTACTCCCCTTGGATGAAATTGGATTTTAAATGCCAAATGATTGACGTTCTCGAACGATACTTAAAGTTCTGTAGAAATTGTAGAGTTTCTTTATTTCTTATTAGCAGCTAAGAAAATCGTGTTATAGATTTTCTTGCCGGTTCTCGGTTCGCCGGAGGCCACGGTTTGTTAAAAAAACTTGGAGCATAGTTGGATCGGAAGTGGAATTCGCCGTTTGTAATTTGTTTTCCCTTTGCTTACTCTTTGATAACATCGACGAAGTTATTAAAGTCGAGTCGCGAGCCGGGCGAAGGAAACGCGACCAGCTGGATGGGAATCAAAGTTTTTAAAGTGGAGGCTCGCTTGCCAGACTTTAACTACGCGATCGCGGCGTTCCGGTCGCAATATTTTCAACGGCACGTATTTCTTCGAACAATGCCAAACGAATACACACACTCGATAAACGACGTTAAGATCGCCGGTCGTGTCCAAGAAATATTTCGTCGACTATTTTAAAAGATGCCAAGTCCGTCGAATGTACTTCTTTGAAAAAAGTAAGATACAAAAACAAAAGGCCAAAGTGTGTAATTATTTAAGGAGAATCTGCGGATCGAAGAAAAGCACAACGTTGCGTCGTTAAACGTTGATGTTCTTTCGTCGTTAAAAATTCATTTCCGCGTATAAATTGTTACGGAACGAGGAAAAGGTTCGTTCGACGTTATTAAAAACCCAGAGACAGAGATTTCCACCGAGACGCTCTTGCGCGAAACGGGAAAAAGTGTACCGCGCTTTTAAAAATTAATACGACTGTTTTGCATTCCGTTTCTGACGTCGGGCGGTCGTTTTTCATTAATGCGCTGTCGCGAGTCGGGCGAAGAATGCATCCGTCACCTTTAAAAGGTCCGTTCCGAGACAAAGGACTTCCGATTTCGACCAGCTTGAATTTTTAAGGGGGACGAGAAAGCGCCCGACGAGACGGATAAGACCGTCTCCTGTCTTTTGTTTATTAATTTATTTTCAAGGAAAACGGAAAAGTAACGAGCGTCGCCGACGGACGATACATACATACTCGCCCAAGTTGCGTGGAATTTCATTGGAGAACACGTTCGCCGCTTGCTAGACAAGCTTTACCGCAACCGGTTACAAATTACTCGGTGTTTGCGAACCGTTGGACGAACTTGATAGAATCCGATAGTTGGGTTATGAATGTAAATCCTTCGTAAGTTCCTTTCGTGCAATAGTTTTCAAATTTATTAATTAATTAAAATAAATTAATTTTGTTCTTTTTTAAATTCGTAAAATAGAAGATGACTTCGTTGTCTGAAAGTATTCACCGATTCGAATAAAATCACCGACTCTGATGCAGCCAGGGAAAATCAGTTGTTCGCGTTCAGGCTTCATGCATATGCACGTAACGACGAGGAGGAAAATCTCGACGACGGGCGTCGATTTTTTAATTATTCAAATGCTTACGCATCCAAGGATCGTACACAATTCGTAAACAGAGATCGAGTACTTAACACTGTTATGTAACTTATTGAAAAAAAAGAAATTGCAGAGTCATTGGCGTATAATGTAACTCGAGGGTCACCGTTAGATTGGCTACCAAGCGTTCTCCAATTATGCCTTCGCCTCCTCCGCCCTTGTTTTCGACGTTCAATACGGTGGACATTGGCGTGTCTATTTGCGTTAGTTTTCCGGATCTCTTTGCTTTTCTCTTTTGTTCCCAACCCCCTGCCCTCCCCCTTACCCCCTTCTGGCGCGTCGAACGTTCAATTATTTCGAGTAATTGCCACCGGTCGGCACACGCCCGCCGGGCTGAATTTTAATTAAAATCACTTTGACATTCTCGCGGGGAACTGATTCGAGAAGACGATACGACAAATGGGGGTGTTCGTTTTAAATGGCGCCTCGACGGCGGTCCGTGAACCACCGGACCGGAAATGCCGTGAATTTTTCAACGGTTTTCGAGTCTCTCGGCGCACCTGGAAACGTTTTAGAATCCTATCCGTTGCCCCGAACAAATCGGTATGTACGTTTCCGACCTGAGAATTTATGGCGAAATGATCTGCAATGGAACGGTTCGGGGAGAAGATTTGGGGTTTACTATTTATTTATTTTTTTTATTTTTGTTCGAATACCGAGGTAGCGATAATTTTGAAAATGTTATGTATTTTTTCTTGCTATTGAGAAATCGAAAAAATGACGTTTCGAACGAGAATACACCCTTAACGAGTCGCGGTCGGAGTCGTGCTTAAAGGGGTGCATCTGGCAACGGTCCAACCAGCAGCATATGCATCGCGGTATCAGATGAATTAATCAGCGAAACGGAGGTGTTTTAGTGTCAAAGGGTCGAGGTCCTGCAAGGGCGAAACGAGGTTGGAGGGACCGGAATCGATGGACACCGTCTTGCCACCCTTAAAACCCGCGTCGTGACACAAATATTAAGCAGCCCTCTCCTGAAATTTTCTCGACCATTTTTTCCCTTCTCTTTTTATTATTCGGGAAACATTTCCGGCCATTCTTCATGGTTAACCCTGGGATCGGTCAAAACAGCTGCGTAGCTGTCGACGGGGAAAAATTTGTTATCATTTCGCCGTTGAACGCTCTCGTGAAAATAAACGTCGTTCGTGTTCGTGGCCATTTTAAATGCAAAGGGTAAATATTTTTTTATTAATGGTGTCCCGATCGAGGTAAATATATTTTTCGTTTTTGAAATTTCAAATCAATTTTGCCCATTTTCATTTTATTTTTCTATTTCATCCCTTTCGCGTCGTGGCAAATTGGAAATTATTAAGTTGTAGTATGAAAGACATCCGTGCATGAAAATCGCGCGTGCACGGGCTCTGGTTAAATGGATCAGCTGTTCCGTTGTGGCGATATATTTTGCCCGTAAATTTGTCGTTTTATTCGTCGCAGCCATTCCCCCGGTCGGGGATGTACCGAATTCCTTTTTCTTTCGTTCGTTCTCTCGCCTTATTCTTGTTTTCCAGTCTCGCGTTCACCCCCGGTCGCATAACTGTCGGTAATCGATACCGCGTTTCATCGATGTCGATGCACGGGAGGGCCACCATCCCTTACACTACCGCCCAAAAGTTTCGAATTGCTGCTCGAATTAAAGTTACAGTTCCAAACTAATCAAGAAAACTCGTCAAATATTTTCATACCAAAAACTTATTATTTAAATTATCCTTTCGTCAAATATTCTAAAAATGGTCACTCGGTATATCACAACCATCTCTGTGACGAGTCCATCAACTGTTTTCAATTTTTGTAAAATAAATACTTTTTTTGACAAATATTTTTCATCTTACTTATAAACCAAATTTTTATTTCTCTATAAAATAATTTGAATATTTTAACTACGCTCGAGTTTGTTTATCGTTCGGTATATTGAAGATTCTGAATAGATTCGAAACTTTTGGCCGGCAGTGTATGCCCATCCGCTCTGCAATTTAAAGGGCGGATTTCTCGAACAAAAAAATGTCGCGTGCAAATTCACGTCTCCTTGCTCCTTTCCCCGGCGCTCCGGCGATCTCATGCATTTTTTAGCGAGCACGTTGCTCGTGATTTCGAGCCGCGTTACTGGGTTACGATCGAGCGTGCTTGAAAATTGTCGAGCAGCTACGGTCATCGTGATTTCGTTATTCGAGAATTATTTTTCCAAACGTTACTTCGCTTTAAACGTATATTTTTGCGTATCGTTTCCCACCCCTCTACTATTATCATCATTAAAACCAAACGCTCTATAAATAAACATCAGTTCTAAATTGATCTCCGGACACTCGAAAGAGCCATCTTCGTGTTTAAAAAAATGGTCCAATCGTCGAAAGTCCTCGAAGCGTCGCAGACACGTCCCGAAAGCGGTTTCGTTGTCGACTCAGCACCTCGACTTCCGCTCGAAATCTCGGCCGATTCGTTGAATCGAAGAGAACCCACCGGCAGTCGCGTTCAAAGGCGTGCCTCGAAGCGTCCCGGGGATCCCCCCTCGGACGAGTTTATCATCGACGGTGCACGCTGCGTGTTTCCCCCTTCGATTTTCATTTTCCGACTAATCGAGTGCCCTCTCCGCGCGAGAACAGCCCTCGACGTAACAAGCCTCGCTTGTCAACGAATTCCCGATGCAGCCAGCCATCTACGGGGGGAGGCGTGTGGCATCAGCCCCGCCGGAAGGACTTGGATCAGCTCCGCCTGGCGAGTCGAATTACATGGCCGCCGCGTGCACGGAAATTGGAATCGAGGGCGCGAAAAATCCTTTTTCCCTCGAATCCCATTCTTGAGACCCGGTCTACGGAAAGCTGGGTTAATGGCCACCCCAGTATCGGAGGCCAGGGTCTCGGAGGATCGTCCAAGTTCTGAAGAGAAACGGGAAGACGTGGCGGACATTTTTATATTTTTACATCGATTTCTAGAATCGCTGGAAGATCTGAACGGAAGTAGGAAGAGGAGGAAGAAGGGACGAGAATACAGGATGTTGGAAGATCGATGTTGGAGGATGTTCGGTGATTCTAAAACACAAACAGGTTTGGAGGATAGCGTAAGGAACCGCAAAAGGCAAACAGAAAGACGTGGCTATGGGAGCTATTGGCTAGAGACGATAATGTTCCTTAAAGGCATACAATGGTACAACCTTAACCTAATGGACAGACCTGATGTATGTAAGTTTGTGGTTGGTTGAAGCTTCTGACAGACAAGAAGACTCGGTAGGGCAGAAACTCGAGAGGGAAGAGTGATGGATACGGAAACACGAGGGAATGTTAGTCGAGGATACTAATAGACCGTGGGAATGAAACACGAGGGATGCGAGCACAGAATATAAAGAAGAGAGCTGAAAGATACTCAAAGACTCCAGCGGACGATCGAACGCAAATAGAAAGACTTGGTAGGATAAATATTCCAGTTTGACGACGGCGGAGATGGAGACACCTAATTGCTGGCGACAGAAAACACGGGGGATGAGAAAAAAAATATTCGAAGTCTCGAGACTTTTCAGGTGTTGTAGCAATCTTCTTTAGTGTTGTTTAAGCGACGTAGTGAACCAGTGGAAGCAATAAACCAGGATCTAGACGTTGGTATACATCCTGTATATTTGTTACTGCGCGAAGTTTGGGAACTCTCTAGGAATCCTAACCTCTAAACTTAATTCGAACATTCTGAGAGACAAACTTGAAAGACTAGGACGAAACCAGCTCGACGATAAGGAAGGCGAATATATATAATTATTGCAATCGAAATACAGGGGATGGGAACGTACGAAGGGGGTAGGTTTAAAATTCGAGCTGTTACGTAAGAGATACATCCAGTCGGTGGGACCGACGGATTCTAAAAGACGAGGAGTCGGACGAAATCTTGGTTACAGACTCGCAGACGCGTTTATCTAATTTGTGGATTCGTGACGCGTGGGTCTAGGGGTGTGCAAAGGACCATAGGTGATATTCAAAGCACAGGGGGGAAAAATTTGGTAGAACAAACGTTAAGAGGAATATACGTATAATTGGATAAAGAGAGAGAGACCGCGGAGACGAGTGTGTAGGGCGTGCAAGGGGGCGATAAGAGGGAATAGATCGAGATAAGAATATCCCTAATTGGGGAAGACCCGGGGCAGGGGTGCGAAAAGAAGCAGGAAAATGCATAGCGAAGAGAAACGAAATAAGAGAGGGAGAAACGAGTCTGCGACGGAGAGAGATAGAACGAGGAAGGTTCCGAGGGCGTAGGGTGTGAGAACGGCGAAAGAGGGACGGATGTGTTCCTCCGGCAGCAGTTGCTGGTGGTGTTGGTGGGTGGGTGGCGGAACGGCTGGGGCGCGGGAGGGGATAAAGCCCCGCAGTGCGGCGCGGTCGATACAACACCCCCTCCCTCCCCTCCCTCCCGTCCCGCCTCCAACCCGTTTTCCGATGCCTCTTCAGCGAACCTCGCTCTCGGTCGTTCCTTTCTTTCCCTTCGACTCTGCCTCTCCTTTTCTCGCCCCCGTCCGCCCTCTTTCTCGCGCGTACACCGATTCTCTGTCGTCATTCTTTCTGTCTTTCTCCGTCGGACCTGGGGGCCAGGGGGCCAGGGGACGGGGCGCAGGCTGATTAGCGCGAGCGCCATCTACGCGGTTTCGTGTCCGCTGGCCGTTGCACCGAGCCGCGGAAAGAAGGTCGAAACGACTTGGAGAGTCCCTGTGACCGACAAAGCACGAACCTCGTCACCGTTCCATCTGCTATTCTTTCTTTTCCCGTCTACCCCCGCGCACCCCCTCCTCCCTCCGCCCTGCCTTTCTTCTGTCTTTCTAACCCTCGCCGAGCCCGTTCGTCGCGCAATTGCGCGGCTTAACGTCGCTGTGTCGCTGAAAGCCAGCGGGTTGCAAGGGTGGGAGGCGGAGGGGCGCGATGGGTAAATCGTTCGGGAGTTCAAGACGACGACGACGACCAGTTTATTCTCGCCGCGGTATCGATATTCCCGGACGATCGTCGCTATTAACGACTCGATCAAAGGGGTAGAAGGAGTGCCAAGAAAGAGCCGCGGCTGCGATTATTCGAATAAATTGGTCTGTTCGATCGGTGACCCGAATTCGGGCGAATTTTGACCACGTTCCGCCCTCCGTTGCCTCGAATTAAAAGACATTAGACGCGATGGAGGGGGCAGTCTGGGCCACTTCTGACAGGAAATTGTCGTTTTTCTTTTTTCTGTACTTTCCTTTTCCGGAAGATGGATCGTCCGGATCGAGATGAAAATTGATAGACTATTTTTAATCAGATATTTTTTGTCTCGTTCCTTTGCAATTTTCTTTTTATTTCACACGGCGGATCAAGCGGATCGAAATAAAAATTGCCAAACTCCGTGGCGCTTTTAATTTAACGTGACATTTTTCGAGACTTCGACAGGGACGTTGACGATTTTATCCCGTTCGAGGCACGATACGAGAAGTAATTCGACCTCGCTAGAGCGTATCGGTTTCAGGCGAAGCGTTGATTTGAAACTATAAAGTCAAAGAGTCCCTCTATCGAGTCAACCGCCACAAAGTCAACGTTTCAAAAAGTAACGACATCGCCTTCGACAGAAATATACATTATATTATGTACGGGCACGCATTTTCGTAACTTCTTTCACGGTCACTAGCTTTCCAGATTCGAATTAACCGAGTTCGAGACGACGATCCAGTTACCGTGAGTGCTTTCGATCCGTATAGATCAAACAACGAATTGTTAGGAACTTGTTCAGGCTCGCGACCGTCGTGTACGTTGATTATTGATTGCAGGTCAGGTTCGATTCTAGGTAACATAAATCCCCGATTTTATTCTTTCCTGGTAATTTACGTGGCTTGTTCGCGTTCGATTTACTGCGTCCAGCAGGATCGTGCTGACCGTAAAGAAAGCTATAAATTAGAGTGTCGGCTCAATCTCGCGAGAGGGCAACGCCTGCTATCCTCCGAAACGGTGTAGATTTGGATAAAAGGTTGAAGGGAGTGTGTGGTCGAAGATTTCGAGGGTCAAAGGTCCAGGATTTCCAGAGATTCCTGGCCACCCTTCGATAGCTTCTCACCGTCTTTCGTTTCGTTCTCGATGGAATCTTTACGAACATCCACGACGATAGCTTTATTTTCAGATGGTAACGGGATGCTTAGACGCTCAGGTTTAGGACCGTATACCCGCGTATAAAAATGCTGCGGTGGAAGCTTCATTCGTTTTTCATAGCTCAAGGGTTATTCCGGCCTAGACATGTAATTCTCAGGTATCTTTTCTTATTTTTTTAAATTATCAAAGAAAGTCTCGTTAAAAGAAATTGTCCCCGACAAAGAGTTCAACGACACTATAAGTGTGTAAGAAATTATTTTTATATTACCATAGTTAATGTATTTCTCAAGGTCTGCGAAATTTTTTGAATAAAAGAGGAAAATTCGAGGCGTTGTAAACTCGGACATTAAATATTTACGGCCAGTTGTGCCACCGTGGCTTAAACAATGGACAGCGGAATTCTCATTTCGCGTTTAACAGCGTCGTTTGGTTGGTCCGTCCGTGATGTAGCCCGAAACAGTCGTTTTTCGCGAACGTTCAATTTCGCGACTGTCACAAAGTGGCAGAATCGCGGCTAGCAAACCGCACAAAGCGTCCCATTTTCCCTGATCTCTGCTTCGCGAGAGCTACAGGCGTGTCAGAAGCCGGTGGTCCGCCGTAGGCCACGCCTCTCGGGATCAAGGGTGGCGCGATAGGCGGAGCAGACACATACTGTGTGGGAACAGCATTCCTACAGCGTTCGGGGACCCCCTAATTTTGTTTCAGAAGACACGATCAACGCTACGTAGCAGTCAAAGTCTATAGCGTCCAGCAAAATGGGACCAAGCATTTTTATTTTTACGCGTAGCGCCGTACCGAGAATTAATTGCGAGAATTTACCGAGAGCGTTGTTCTGCTTTAATTAGAGCCGGTTAAGGGAGCTCCTTAGAGTGCTGGATAATTAAGGAGCTAAGCTGCGCCGAGGGAAAGGAATGATAAACGAGCATGATGCTTGGTTTATCATACCGAAACGACAGAATGTTGCCAGAATTTTGTGGAACCGTATTTCACGTTTTACGGGGTGTTATTTCATCGACTCGTAGAATAGTGTTTCCGATTGGTTTCGGTGGAGACTGGTGGCTTGTCTGGATTGAACCGTAAGTAGAACGCGCTGTTCGATTTCTTGGGGAAGTTGAATTCTATGGGGACACATGGTCCCCGATAGAATCGTGGAACGAGATTTCCATCTCCTCGAAGGATATTGTATTTCGAAGTAGAAACGTTCCGAGTACGTACTCTGGACAGTTCCTCGTATTAAGATTTATATTACGCTTTAAGAAGAAGATAACCTTTAAGACAAAAATCGCCACCGATTATCACTTCCTGATTTTGTCACCCGAAATTTATAATTTATGACCATCGACGAACGCGTTAATCATTCGAATAATCAGTTCAGTTAACTGCTCATTGTTTTCTCGATATCGGCCGAGGTTTTCCATAATTCATAACGACCGTATTGTTACACCCGACTCCGTAGTCTGGCGGACACGTTTCTGCCTAGCCATTATAAAGTCCGCTAACGAGTACAGCGTTACGCGTTCCGGTTAACGTGTCGGTTACTAATTAAACATGCAACGTAATCTGGAACTAGGCGTTCCGACGCAACCCCCGTAATTGATAATTGTCATTAATGACAACATTAACCGGGGTCCTTGGGGTAAATCGGTTCCGAACAACCCCCTCTATCGAATCCATTTGTAATTCCACGACATCGAAAATCTCCTGTAAAATTTCGCCAGTCTCGCGTGGTTTGCTTGCCCGTCGGGAAGTCGATGAATCTTCCATTCGACGTACGAAATACATTAACCGTGGGTGGTCCAGTTTCGAAAGTTAGTGAACACCTCTGGTTCAACGGTGTTCCCGTTCTTAAACGAGTTTCCAGGGGTAGTTCTGTTGTTCCCGCCGACCGACTAGTTACTTTCCCGAGTTTGTCGGATCGCTGGCCCCTCTTTTTCTTCGTTTAAAGAAATTTAGTGCTCGTCGAGTCGAACGTAATCTGCGAAACTGCAATTTCTCGCGGATTGTCTTTTCTCGTCGTCGTTTGTTAACTTTCCGATTGTCCGTGCCACGAGCCACCCCCGTACCAAGACGAGAAGACAAAGAACCTGGACTGAAACGCTGAGGTTTTCCTTTTTTTTTTCTTTTTTTTGTTGAAAAAACTCCCGGTTCATTTCCGTCTGGGTAATACGGGACGGGACGTTTTTTAATTCTCCGGTAACTCGATAATGGTCGATCGAAAGTCGAATTTATTAAAATTTCACAGAGAGAATTTGCAATCGGATATCGTCAAACGTTTGAATTTTTTAATAGGATTTACAGTTCGTCTCAGTTTTGCCTCCCCCGATCGAAATTAAAATTAATCAATAAACTATTTTCTTTCTTTCAGACCTTCATGAAAAGAGCTATTCTTCTTCGGTCTTTCACCAGCGTTTTTCCCCCCCGTAAACATTTGAATACACTTTCGCGTAATTGTTAGAGCCCCGAGGATCCCTCTTCGGTCCGAGTTGCGTCAGAATTAATTAATTATCGACGAAGCTCGAGTTTTAACGCGCCACCGCCCAGTGGATTGATGATTTATTACCGTCTAAGCCGTCTTTGAGAAAGTGTTACGATCCGCGATCCATTATTCACTCTCGAGCTTCCTCGAAGTTCACCCTTGGAATTAAATAACGAACGGTTATTAAAAGTGAATCCCCCCTCCGTAACCCGTGAATCGTAATTTGATAATGTCGATTCGTTTTAATTGGGATCTGAACGACTTGTGGACAGGAGTGGTTGGAACTCGCGTGGAAAGTTTTCGAAAGGTCGTCGACGAATGTCCCCGCGCACCTTGACGCGTCCGAAACTCACGAGAGTCACGTGTAGGCAGAGATTGGAACCGTCAGGTGGTGGGCGTAGAGTTTCGACACTGAAACGACCAGTTAACTGGTTGAACGCTCGCTGTCGCGGCTCGTGGCGTATGTCACCGCCGTTGGAGGAAACGTTAGGCGACGTTATAGCGATACGTGAGAGAGTGGTACCGCCAGAACCGTCCGGCATTATACCTGGCGCTATTACGCGCCATTAAGGCACGTTAAGCGGTGTTTCCAACGCGTTTAAGGTCAGGTGTACGGAAATACGCGAAACGGGCCAATTTACCGTTGGAAAGAAGCCACCGGAGACTTCCGCCTTGACGTCGACGATTTTTTAACACATTGACTGCCACGTCATCCATACATGGGTGACAGGAGTTTTTACTATGTAACTGAAACAATTAATTCACAGGTTGAAATGTAAAAGAAAGTAAATTTGAATAGGACTCATTAATTTTAGCTAGGTTACGAAAATAAACACTGATATCAATTTTAATTTATGTGCTTTGAAATTGTTTAAATTCAAAGTTTTGGTCTCATAAAAAATTGACCGGTTTTGGTTTGGCAGTCAACGCTTTAAAGACGCTTCGAACAACTTTTTGGATTCCAGACGACGTCAATTATTTTTAGGGATTTTCTTTCCAATTTGATATTAAAAAATGATCATTTCGTATCCCCCCCTTAAAACAAGTAAATATAACGAAACGAGGTAACAAGGATTCTCGAGAATTTTCTGTTAGCGGAATGTTGGACGGTGGTCGTTATATCGAGTTTCTTGCTTGAATTATTTTTGTAATTTATTTTAATACCGCACACACCGCGCCGCGGTGCAGTTATTGCTTCAATTACTCGAGGATTTTCAGGAATTAATTACTTTTACGTGTGACGCGTGATTAATAACGCTTCGAGGGCGTAATTTATTGTATAATGACGGGTTATTTTCCAAACCAAACGTCGTCTTCGTTGTCTTCTAACGTTCCGAATAAGTGAAAGGATCAATTTTGCAAATTGACCCGCACAACTGTCGCTGGGCTCGAATAAGAAAATGTTCGCTGTCGGCAAATGTGCTGAGATTGCGTTCGGGATGGATGATAAAATAGTGGATCTTTTTTGACCCGTGGCAGGTTCCTCGTTGGAGTTCCCGGTGCGTTTGCACTCGTGGAACGGTGACGCGCGTAGACGCTTGGGGGCGAAGTGTGTGCGTGTGGTGACCGTGACTGTATCCGCGTCGGAGGAAGAGACACATTACGCTCAATCTGCCTCTGCTCCGCTCGACTCCTACTTCGCGCTTCGCACTCGTGATCTGCGATCCAAAGAGAGAAAAACGCGCGTGGACCCGGTGACTCACCCCTCGGTATTCGACACGGTTTTACGGACTGTGCCGTAACATCGTCGCGCGTTACGGTTGGAGGTGGGACCAGAAGCACGTAACTGCTGTAACAGGCCTGTGACAGACTCCTCGCGAGCACGCGGCTAGCGAAGGGATTGACCGTATTCCGAGTTGCTCGCCAGTTGTTCCAACGATCCTTTCGAATCCACCATTTTTCTTTCGTTTGCATTTTTGAGTCCAGATTCGTAATCAGCAATCGCGAAAACTTTGATGCACCAAATTTCATCCAAATCGGAATGTAACATTTGTTAGTCACGATGTAATATCTTTTCGATCTATTCCGTGATTCTTTCGAAACCGCCATTTTTCTTTCGTTCGCATTTTCGAGCCCAGATTCGTAATCAGCGACCACGAAAACCGCGCTGTACCAAGTTTCGTCCGAATCCATGGTGTCTTTATATTTGGGCCAGGATTTTTAGAAAATTCGCCGCCGCACGCGGTCGCAGCCAAACGCATTCAACGCCGTGAAAGGGAAACGTTGCTGCGAGAGCCGGAATTAAATAAAAACTATTCAGGAAAGTATCTGCCCCAAAGTGGATATCCTCCGCGAGTAATTAAAGTCAGGTGGAATTCCCGGCGTTCTTTCATTGCAACGCGAGCGCTTTAATTATTTGACTCGGCCGCGCGTAATAAAGGGCGCGGAGGAATTGCGGTTCCACCTTCCGTTTCAAGTAGCGTCGTCGCGCAAACAGCCAGCCGCCTGGGGAGGCAGTAGTGGAAAAGTCGTCGACTGGGTCGACGTCGATCCGTTACAACTTTCTTACGCTCGCAACAATCGGGAATACTCGGATCAACCATTCTCTTACACCATAATTATACGGTGGGACCACAAATCTAGCTAATAAAAATTCAGAATTTGAACCTTAAATTTCCAAATGAAACGAACGTGTTCGAATCACCGTTTTCAAGATTTCAAACCTAAACCTACGCTCGACGAGATTCGATACCTCGAAATCGATGCGAAAACCCAGGAATATGGGGTTCCGTAAGTCGCGAGGCGAGACTCGATATTCCGGCCCCCCCGCTGACTTTCAATTTAAACTCTCGCGATTCGTCTCGCCTAACAGACGAAACGCTGTGGCGCGAGAGTTTCGAAAACCGGAAATACGGTTTCTCCCGCGCATTAAGCGTCCCTTTCATCGCAGACAGGGACTTGGAAATCCCGAGTTTACGCGAAAACGAACGCATCCAGGGACGATCGATGTCCCCGTGCACGGAGCAGTTTCTGTCGGAGCTTTATCACAGTCTGAAAGCAGTTCCCCCGAGCAACAGCTCCGTTGGTTTGGAAAACCAATGACCCTAATCGGCCGTCCCGATACGCCGCGCGGGCCTTCGACACAGCCAATCCTTTGGAAACATCGAGAGACGACTCCTGTGGAGATCCACGTCCAGGCGGAAAGGCTTACCTCGACCTAGTGGTGTGGGTGGAAGGTCCGATAACGAAGCCCCCGGAAAACGGAGAAGACGCGATCGATTATCGAGGGTACGCCGCGCCCATTCATTCCTTCTCACGATGAAATTTAAATGCACCGACTTGCGTATTCCGTGGCTCGAGCCTTAAACACTTGCAAATGCCTTTGAAACTGATACTGATAGAGTATTGAAAAATATTAGAAAAAGGGTGTTTTCCACCCCCGGGGGAGGGGCGAGGGTCCCCCATTTTGGCAATTAAAAAGATTGAAAAATTTAAACGATTCAAAACGAGAGAACAGAAAAGACAAAATTCCAATTTTGGAAAATATTCGAGGAGCAGGATAATTGTAGAGGCTGCTCGTTATCGCTGCTGCATTCTGAAGTGGAAAGAGACGGTAGGAGCGTTAAGCGGCAGTGGAAAAGCCGAAACTGTTCAGACACTGTCCGCGCCTGAATTTAGACAAAGGTCGAATCTGCCGTGAATCTCGAAACCGCCTCGAGCGTTCACGGAGTATCAAAACTCCAGCACGTGGACCGGTATCGCTTTGAGGAGGCAGATTAAACGTACCGTTGAATAAACGACGCATCTTCTAGTCCGCGGTGTGTTCTTAAACGAGATTCGTTCTCTGTGAATGTTCCACTATTCTAACCTCGAATCCTCAACCTGACACCACGTACAGTGTAATTATATAGAAATACAAAGTTTTCTTGCGGAGACGTGTAATAGTTAATTGAACGCAAAGAGAAAAGTGAATAAATTGGAAAAACCACTCGGTGAATCTGGGAAGAACCACGAAAGAAAATGGGGGACGCGAGCGTGAGACACGTGAACCAGCAGGTCCGCGAGCGTATCGTCGTGTCTACTTAAACGAGCTCAATCGTACGCGACCCCATTTAAATAACGACGAATTGGATCCCGGAGTGTTTCCTCCTCGCTCTGCCCTCCCCTCTAGTCCCGTTGTCAGCCATCTTTCTACAAACGCTGAAGAATTTTTTTATTTCTAATCTTGGTAAAGGGAACAGTCTGTAGACTCTTACTGTCCACACCGTCTTGACCCCTGACCAGTTCAGATCTATGGAGTTCTACCGTGCATTATTTACTCGACGAGATGCCCTACTTTTCCATTATTTCTACAACCAATCGTGTCACCACGTTGTCCGGTTCTTCCCGATCACGACGCTGACTTAGCTGTCAGTGAACATTGCGATTCCTTAACAATTTAGGTCAGAGTACGTTATATGTCTCATGACACGTCCTAGTTTTCTATCAAGTTGTGTAACAATTATGTTCCTAGGTTGTCCAGGCTCAGAGTTCTTCCCGATGACGACACTGTTACACCATAACAATTTAGATCATAGAACAGTCGCCAAGGCGTAGGAACGCGTACATAAACGTCGAATCGTATCAGAGGGTGTCACGATATAGCCACCAGGGAGCAAATGGGAACCGTGAACGAACAATTTCGCGCGGCCAAGAACCGTCTTCCGCAATACTTGGCCGGTTATCGTAGGAAGTCGAGGCAAGGTCGATCAACCTGCGATCGTCGTGGACGCGTCATCGCGCGGTTACGCGACAGAACATGCCGTTGAAACGACGAAGAGGCAAAGGAGGGAGAGAAGACCTTGTCGATAGCCGAGTATCCAATAACTGGTCGACGCTATCTCGTCGCCTGAGACCGCCAGTCGCCGGTTTTCTGGTTCGAACTGGATGAAACGTCGGGGCGACGGTTCATTGTTCCCGCGCAGGCTGGTTAAAACAGAACTTTGTAGGCGTCGTTCGCTAACACACCTGACAAAACACTCCCAACGTACGTTCCACGCTGACAGATTTCTTTAAAACCGTCTAAAAAATTCGGCGATAAATTTTTTCCTATATTTTTATTCTTTTATAACGTGTATTAAGTCTCTAGCAATTTACCAGACCATAAATTACTAGGGTAAGAAATAATATATGCCATCTGCGATAACTCCTATCACACCTGACAAAACACTTCCAACGTACGTTTCACGGTGACAGATTTCTTTAAAACCGTGTCAAAAATTCCTTGATAAATTTTTTCCTATATTTTTATTCTTGTATAACGTGTATTAAGTCTCTAGCTAGGTTAAGAAATAATATATGCCAGCTGCGATAACTCGACCGTTTGAGAACAGTGGCGCTACCTATGACTCAGCGGCTCCGCCATCTTTCTTTCTGTATTTTTTATACCGAGGTTCTTGGCGGAACGGAATAACAAGAAAGTTGTCGGGATATCGATGTTTAAATAAGAAGAAGAAACACAGACTTTACATTTCCATTTATTATGCTCTGGTTATGGTAATGCTACGTAATCATGCAACCTGCTATCTAGCAGCGAAAGTTTTATCTAAATTGGTTCAGTGATTCTCGTGTTTACCTTGCATAAATATACACGCCCGTAGTCTCCATTGATTCAAACCATCTTGAAATCATGTCTCACGTTTCTAACGGTATTACGTTCGTACGTCAGTCGATAGTTTCGGTATTCGAATTGTATCGAGGCATTGAATTATTCAAATGCTATTATAATATTGGGCGACTAGAATATTATTATCTATTGTAAATCGTGAATAATGAAATCTAATTCGAATATTAAGTTAATCGTGAGTAAGGTGAATTATAACACGCAGAAAACGATATACCATCGTATCAAATATCATTTTCGGCTTATCTGACGCCGGTGCCTCTGAAGTGTTGAAAATACTTGAGCTTTCTAGATAAACCTGTTTACGAAACCAAGACGCAAATTCGTATCGCCTGTCGTCTGTCGTCTGTCGTCTCGGCGAAAACAAAGAAATAATTCGCCGAGATAACTATACTGGCGACGTCACTGTCACAGAGACTCGAGTCTGCATTAGAGTAACGCTGCTTTGAATGTTTTAGAATCCACGTGGAACCGTTAATTTCTTAAAATACGACCAGAAATAAGATTCGTAAGTTTACTGTTCGCGGTTTAACGGATCAGAACTATTTGTTCGATCGGTCGGTGGCCACGGAACAATTCGAAACGAAGCGGTAATTGAATAATGCATGAGTTTTCGCGAAATGATACGGCAGGTTCGCGAGCGCGGGAAAAATTTGACAAATAGTCCCGGTTCCGGTCACAATACGCGCATAATCCAATTGCCGACCGACCGTGAAATTAATCCGCGACGAAAAGCGCCGAATAAAAATCCATTCCGTATCCGATGTCGAGGATTTTACGCCTTTACGTCTCCGTAAATTTTTTTCGCTCTTTCTATTTTCTTTTTTTCTTTTTTTTTAACGTTTCGTTATATTCGGTTTGAATTTTCCACGGGAATATAGGAGTATTTATTATTCAGCGGAAACGGTACTGCAGGGCCGTTTAAGCTTCTTTTTACCCGTGATTTGCTGGGTTCTTAGCGTTACAGGACACCTGTATGTACCGTATCTCGTTAACCTAGATGTAATAGTATAATGCACCAGCTGGCCAAGTTATTTCTCGTATACGGTCGAGATTACCATAGAACTGGCCCCTTAATCTTCAAATTCAGTGAATTATTCCTCGGATAATGGTTCAAGAGCGTAACAATAAAAAGAATGGCGAATATATTTGTTTCAGTCACGAGTGATCGTTACGCAACGCCGCGTGTAGCTTGTAGAAATCGTTGAAATACGTTGGGAGACACGATTAATTAAGATGAAACTGTTACAGCGTGAATGATGCGCGTTTCAGTTTAGAAACGTTCTAGATATCTCAAAAACTTTGCTTTTATACTCGGTAAAATTATACAAATACAAAATAATGTATAATTAAAAATAATACCGAGATAAAATGTCAAATTATTTTATCTGAAAGACGTGGAAAAGTTGAAGGATAATTTCTGTAAAAATTCTCAAATTATGTACCCCCCTTTGAGGTCTTGTGTGCAGCGCGAAAGCCCTCGCTACCGGGAGTCTTAACAAGAAAATTATGTCGACAGATTCTCAAGCAACTCTTTGTGACGCGTTCTCGGTCCGTCTCTGTATATACAGGGTGTCGAAAGATACTATTCGGACATCGGATAGAATCGTATCGAAAAGCCAGCGAAAGTCGTCTGTCTCACCAGCGAACGAACGGCCGTCGCTCGACGCCATGTTCTTCTCGAGCGAGCGATCCAGAACTCGGTACGCGCGTCCATGCTTCCAGCTCGTCCACACACTGTATCCCACCAGAGTTCACATCCAACTCCACTAACCGAATTTACAGTTTACCGCCGCGAGGAACCGTAGATCGACTACCGATCGAGGAATCGAGAACAAAAGCGAGAACCTTATCGTCGGGCGACTGGGTATCCAATAATTGCTGAGAGCTAATCGAGCCAGCCGAGGCTGGTGTCGGACTTTTACCGGTTAAAACCGGTACGGACCCCGGCGTCGACGATTCGGAGAATGGCTGCTCGAACCAGAAAGAACCGGCGGAGGCGTCATTCATGTGGCGAGAACCGCCCGCGGCGCTCTCTCGCACGCGTCGATACTTTTAGACGCGTACACGAACAGCCACGAGGCTGCCTCTCGTCTCCTCTTCGTCCTCGTGGCGTGCGGAGGTTCTGTTTACAAACACATCCGGCGATGCGATCGAACGTGACGCCATCTTTTGCGACAAGAATTGGCGCGAAACGCCGCTGCGCCGGGAACTTCCAACGAGGACCGACGCGGAGTTTTGGGACCTGGTTTTAGGTTAGGAATATCAGAATCAGACGTGGACAAAATTGGAACTTGGTATTTTGGAATTTTTATAGAAATAGGGAAGTAACAATGACACAATTTTAGTTATGACAAAGTTAGGCTCAATCCTAGATGTGGAATTTAGTGCTTATATGCAATTTATTTTGCCTAATCTGTCCACCCTATCGATCCTACTTAACCTATCTATATGGTTCTACCTAACTTGTCTAACCTGTCTATTCTATTCTATTTATCCTACATACTCTATCCAGTCTGACCATCTAATTTATCCTGTCTATCTTCTCTAACCCATCTATTCTACCTAACCCGCCAGCTTTTCAATTTTATTTATTTCATACAACCTATCTATTTGGTCTATCCTATTTGTTTTATACGACTTATCTAATCTACCTATTGCATCTAACCTATGTAACCTGGCTATCTAGTATATTCTATTTTATATAACCTATTTGAGCTATTTAGTCTACCTAACTGATTGTGTTAAGTCTGTCTATTCTATTTAGCCAACGAAAACGATTCCACGATAATTCATTAAAAATTAATCACACTGTCGAGCCCGTGCCTATGATATGAAAACGATACGTAAAAATGGACGTGCGTGGTGTGCACAGCTGATTTAGCACGGTCGACGGAGCAGATATCTTATCATCGCGACTAGAGTGGAGGCTTAAAAGGCGATCAAGTAATTGTTTACGCTCACCTTCGTCGATCGCAATTATTGTCGAATTCGTCCACGACGTTCCTCGAAGCCGCGTTTCATTAACGAGCGGTCTGGCGCCAGACCGATCTCATCGTGCTTTTTTTCCGGGAATTTCGTCGATCCTCCGGCGTAGCAATTAATAACGCGAGCACATCTTTGGATAAATAAACAGATTCGAAGAAACGTCGGTTTGTTCTTGAAAACGCGAAAATGTTTACTCGTGGTCGAACAGTTTTTTTATTATAAATTGTTATAAATATTTTTCTTTGAGAAAAATGGCGTCGAGACAGCGGCAGTTGTTCTTCGGCATCGAGACTGGCGTCCGGTTCTTTCAGCTTGCGCGTCACATTTCATCCCGGCGAACTTTATCCTATAAATCTCATACGCGAATGATCAAAGGACTCTCGTCTAATACCATTAACCCGCCCCTTTCGCGTTTCTCATGTTTTCGGAGTTTCAAACTGGCACGATGTCCTCCCATAAATCTTCTTTAGAGTCTAACACAATTCGGAAGAGTCGTATCCAGTTTGGCAGCGGGAGCGAAATGTTGTTTCCTCGAGACACATCCTGCTGAAATTAGCCTCAAGTCTCGCGTTTCCTTTTGGTTAGGTTCAAAGTGTAACGTATGCAGACGGTGCTCAAATAAAATGAAAGTTTTATAGTAGCCCTTGGTGGCGTGAGGAAACAGGTAAAAAATAGTAGGAGGACTGTAGAGTTGACTTTAGAGGTTTAATAGTTTTGACGAATGATCTATTGCGCACCTACTTTGCGCACAGCTACTGCGCGGGAAACGTTCCTCCACTGGTGGCGCCAGTGTCTCGTATCTACGACAACTTGGACAACCGACGGTACACGTCCAATCGTTTGTAG
The DNA here is from genome assembly GCF_013123115.1 of Colletes gigas. Lineage (NCBI taxonomy): Eukaryota > Metazoa > Arthropoda > Insecta > Hymenoptera > Colletidae > Colletes > Colletes gigas. The sequence continues at coordinate 781,099 of NW_025106641.1, forward strand.
GAGTCAAGTTTATTCAAATAAACAATTGATACACGTTCTAAATATCGAGTCTGTAAATAAATACATACGGGACACCGATGGGCAAATATTGACAGAGAAATTCAGTCGCATTTTGATTTTATCGAACACAGTCCTCGGTACCTTGACCCAGACTCGAACAGGGCGGAGTGCAAGTGCCATTTTATCCGGGTTCTGTAAACAATCCGCCCAAGAAGAACGAAACGCCCCTCGACAAACTGTTACACAGCGTTATGCATTTAAACGAGTCCTCGAATTAAACGGTCCGTCCGACGAGATAATCAAATCGGTTCGCGAACGGGCGAAACGGCGACAGAGGAGGCCGAAAGGGAGACTGTGTTTCTTTGGCCGTCGTCTCGGGGGGATTCTTGGCACGCGATCCTTTGTGTCGATTCTCGAATTCATTCTCGTGACTATCTCCAGCCGAACCGAGGGGGGAAAAAGGACGAAACTGCGAAATAAATTCCAGGTTAGGTTCGCGACGGAGAAGCAGAGAAGGCAGTTGAAACCCCATTACATCGCTATTACCCGGAATGATTACCCTTCTCTCGTAATTCCACCAGCTAGGCTTTTACCCCGTTTCTAATTCGATTTTCCTAACGGTAACCCTTTAATTATCCATCTTCCAGATCGTTTTTTTTTTGAAAAATTTTTTTAAAGAAAATTGTACGCGTTCAGAGAAATTGATACGTCCGAGGGAAAAACAGTTCCTCTCTTTTATTTCGATCGCCGTTTGATAGGGTGTTTCGCGTCCCAATTCTACGGATCGGATATCGACGGCCACAGCAATTTTGTATATTGGCCAACGTGGTTAAATACGAGATTAAATTTCTTTTTCGTTCGTTTATCTCGCGCACGGGCACCGCGGTTTCATCCCGATAGCGAATATCCATGACTACAATTATCGAGGACCTCGTGTAGGTGCACGTGCGCTTGGCGATTTTACAAATTGTAAACTGCAACAACGGTCGATCCGTGGACCATTGTCTGTCGTCTTATAATATGCACTCGTGTAATTCAACGTTCCAGATCGTGGAATAAACTAGGTATATTTTAGTGCATTCGAATTTGTTACTATTTGTTCGAATACTCGTTAAATGTCGGAACAGTTGCAGACCTATTCGTGAATCGTAGCGTATACAACGAGCTCGTAGACGCGCGTTACTATCAGTTCGTGGTACGGCCACGTACGAGGAAGATCGTGGATAAGCAAGTGTGCGTAATCGGGGGACAGAACGCGTACGATCGTTTCGTACCACGCACCACTGGAATCCTCTATAAACGCACGTTCACGCCTTCTCCGCGAAACCTTCGACGATACTTGGAGAATCGGACCAAAATTAACAAGGATCTCTTGTCTAATACAGTCACGATATTAACCCTCTGCACTCCTACGTCGAATGTGACTCGACATCTTTTCAAGTCCAAACCAAACAGACAATAATTTTCACTGGATATATGAAAATCAAATATAATTTTAATAATTTTAAAATTTAGTTATCGAAATATTTATAAACAAAAAATTAAATTATATTTATTATTTAATTTTTACACTTGAAAATTACAAAATACGATAATTTTTAATCAACGTGAATTTCAAATAAAACACTTAAAAGCATTGGAGGAGCAGCTGGTAACAAGATTGAAATATAATTTGGAGTGCAAAGGGTTAAGATGTTTTTCGTGGAACATACTGGAAAGAATCTTTCGATTCTGTTCGGGATAAATAACCAACGACAGCTGGTCCCGAAAAAGATCTGGAAAATAAATCAAGCCCCTTTTTCTCCGACATCGCGGGCGATCCTCGATACGCCTTGGACGTCATTGTTCGATGATTCCTTCCCCTTTTCTTTTTTGCACGACGAGATACGTCTTCCAATGCCTCGATACTCGACGTCCTTTCCCGTCTTTCTCGGTATCCTTCGACACGTCATTTCCCGGCAGATTCATTTTTCACGCGATTCAAAATAAATGGAGGATATTTGATAAAGTAATGAATTCTGAAAACAAAAGCATCAGGGTACCCCTACTCTAAAGTTAATAGTTTCCTAGAAAACGGACAAACCTCGATAAATGTACAAAACTACAAAAAATGGCGAAATAAATTCGCATCCAAATCTTTGGAAACCGTGACCGAACAGACGTCGTGTTTCGAAACGTTGCACACGCGCGCGCGTGTCCCCAGCACGATCAGTTGACACGGTGACGTTAATTAGACAGCATTAACCAGTGCTGACGCGCTCGAGCTTTATGACCCAGGGACTCTGAAGCTGTCCTAGTGGTCGAAACATTTCGAGCAGCTTCGCGATCGTGCCAATGAAAACTCGATCCGAGCCGAGCACGCACAATATCGTCTGTCGAGCTCTGGACGAAGCTGAGACAATTTGAGGGACAGGTAGGCGAAACTTAATCGCAGTTATCTCTCTTGGGTTACCCGACATTGTATACAGTGGCGATCAGAGTGTGAAATGGGCGATATTGATAGGTAGGTGACAACCTGAGGGACAGGAAGTGTGACAGAATGAAAGACAGTACTGTGCAACAAGTATCGTTTGATCTATTTTTATTGTGAGATGGGCAAGATACTTTTTGCAATATATTTTATGATTATATTTTAATTTAACAATGTAGAAACTTCAACCGTATAAATTATTAGATGAACGCGTAGAAACTTTTGCGATCGACTGTACATTATCGTCTTTGGACCAGGCGATGCATAATACACGGTGGATTGCTGAGCTGCTGACAAGATGCAACGTTTGAAATGACCTCGAAAATATACAGATGATTTGATTCTATTTCGAGTGGAAAGTAAACTTTAAAGTAATCCCGATACATTATAGTGCATTAGTTACCGATTGGATCAAAATCTCTTACTTCGAACACGGACAAATGCACGTTTAAGCTTTTCTCGACAAGTGGGGTCTCTGTGCATACGAGTCTGGGAGTTGCTGGTTTGGAATAGAATTTGCATAAACCTGATTTGTGCCCGGTATTTTACGCTATTACGTTAGCGTACAATTATCGATAAACGGTGCATTTTTATAGGTCCAAAATAGCCCACAAGACTGAATAACGTCTAGTTAGGTCGCGTCGAACGGAACGCAACTATCGACGTCGCCGCTCGGTGACGTACGAATTGCTGACCGTCGATAATTGCTTAACGGGGTTAATAATTAACCTTTTGATTCCCGCGAGTTTCCGCGGTATTGTTCGTCGCGCTGTTTGCGTCGCTATAATTCGACTAAACATTGCGTCGCAATTTCTATCTTCGAACAATTATTTATTCCTTTATTAACGAGAAGTAGACTCTTTACACACAAAAGAAAAGATTCGATCGTAACATAGACTGTAGACTTTTGCGACTGACATAGATTTGCACAGACTACGCACAGCTCGTAAATGTCGTTAATCTGCTGGCATGTTTATTCTAGTATCTGACAATGTAGCAAACTGTTTATTCAAACTGTAGAAATTGCTGCTTCGTATAATGTGCAAATAATTATATAATAATGCGGATGTCTTCGTCGCGACATGACGATTCTATCCTCCTGGATAAGATTTTTTTCAAGAAAAAATATAAAAAAATTTCTGATCCTTTGTCTAAACGTTCTTGTCAGTGTATACTGTCTGTAGTCATATTTTTGTTGACTTAATCGGCCAAAAACGATCACTTTTCTTTCTTGGACATGTTTCGAGGGTTGAACGGTGTGGGGGACGCTGGATGGACCCGGCGCGCGTCTCTGGTTATCGAGAATCGGTCGCGTCGAGGTAGCGGAGACACGCGTGCAGCCGGCTAGCGTGACGGACACGTGTTTCGTAACTCGGGACACACGCAGAAATATGTGCGCGGCGTGGTTGTGTTTTTCTCTTGTCAAGTCTCCCCCTCGACCCTCCCCCCCGCCCCCTCTGTGGGACGAGTTCGAGTGATACGCGAGATTGGCGCAAGGCCAGTCGGGGCGATTGCGTAACTCGCGTCGCTGCGAATCGCTCGACTGCTCGATGAATGTCGTGCCTCAGCTACGAATACCCCCCTCCCTTTTCCGACCCCCATCCTCCTCCTCTCCCGGAAGAAAACCGACGGAACCGTTCACCTGTTTCGAGATGATGCTGCTCCCGAAATCGATTCGAACGTTTGAAATTCTTTTAAAATCATAGCCAAAATCCAACAAAATTCCCATATTTCTTATTTGTGGATGATCGAGTATAGAGAGATGATATTCAACGACGGTACGAGCTTGGGGTGCCGGGCGACCATTTGTAGAAAAAACGATGCTTTCTTTCTCACGCGCTGTCCTTTTCTTCGCTCGTCGACGAAATAAAAAACAGGCGACTCCGAGGCTCAAGGATACCGCTGTGTATAAACATCTGTTGGTGTCGAATTTCGCCTCCGCTGTCGAAAGACGAACGTGCCAAGTCGGGAGCGATGTTTAACTCGAGGATCATTGTTTTAATTTATGTAGGAATCGGATCTTATGAGTCTATAAAACCGTCTGTTTCTGCAAATTCCTGATCGTCGGTATCGGATTTTGGGGAACTTGGAAACAATTTCTGTGCATTCCCACGCGCGTGCAGTAGTATTTTTCGTTTTTCTCGCATTCGGGGTAGCCGACATGGAGTCTCACGACACTGCACGCACTCAGACATTCTACGCCCTTGGCGTTTTATGCACTTTGTGAAGCCTTTAGGCGGACGGTCGCGATTCCGTGAAAGCACGACACATAAAACGCAACTTTTGTCGCAAAAACGTTGAAAATTTTCTATATATGCACCTTTATAAATTCTGTATTTAATTTTTGTTGCTATACATGGAAGAGGAACGAATTAAACATTCGAACACTTACATTGCATAATTTCGTACTCAAGGAAACATGATTGGTGGTGTGCGCTGGGCGTTGAAAACTGATGTTTTCAAATTCTCGTGGCTCCGTGATTAGGCATGCGGATACGTAATTATTTCGGTACGAAATGTTAAATTGTCGGTTGTAATGAGGTAATATTTCGTACCTTTGATACATTTAATTTAGCAAACGTCACACCGAAGCAATTTGTTTTTAAGAGCGATTGCGCGACGTCGAACTACATTTGGCGTACACGCATTTTTAAAATGCTTCGACGATAACGCCAGAATACAGACATTTTTGTAACTGGAAACGTTGGAGCCTCTACCCCGACGGAAAACTAATTTATATTTATTTTGAAGTCATAATTTTTGTTGCAGCGAATCCAAAAATGAATATAATTTGATACTTTGTAAAACTGAACGCTGCTCGCATGTTTTTCCTACTTTATCAAATTTTCACGAGGAACGCAAACGTTGCATCGCGAAACTCGTCGGGCGTAAAGCCTCGATAAGGGCGTGCAAGCATTTCGCGAAACGATATGAATTTTGTATCGCGTTTCCAGCGCTTGCGAGAAATCGTTTTAACGAAATTTTGTACACAGTGTTTCCTTTGCTTTTTCGCCGAAGTTTGAGTTATCGTACGACGTAGCTTCGAGTACAATTATTAATATGTTGAAAGAATTGTTGGCTGGAGAAAACCAGCCTTGTCGGATCGTGATAGATCGGTTTGCGTAAGTTTTCAAGTATACACTGGTTCGGACCGCATCGAATCCTGACAGTCTAATATACACAAGGTTAATATGCATTCCAATATTGTTAACCTTTCCTGATCCAGTTCTTTCACTAAAAATAGACAAGTCCAATTCATGTTATCAATTTTATATATGCACGTACAATATTTTTAAGGTTAGAAATTGATCGCGTTTAACCTTTCGATATATTAATTTTAATATCTTCGTTAACGAACTTGTTTATCCCCGTGTGGACCATTAAAGTTGGTTTTATTACAATTCTTTTCACACATAGTCTACATAAATATAGTTTAATTACGCAGTTAATTCGAACAGAGGCGTAGATATCGAAACAACGCCAACGATGCACCGTATCTGCAGAGTTAAATAAATCAGCGCGACGATAACGGTAAAGGATTAACCGCGTCGGAAACCACTTTTGCGAGGTTCGATCGATTACTCGCGCAGATACGGCTGCCGGGGCGTTCGATATCGGAATCTTCTTTTAATCGGTAATCGAGTGATATTATCGGAGACGAAGTATCGACTTGGCAAAGACCCCACTGTCTTTTTTTGCCCCCCTCCCCCCTTCCTCTCGATATTCCCTCGTTCCTGACAATTCTCTGGCGACGCAGAAGCGAGATTCACCAACGATTTTCCATTCCCCCCTCCATTCTCTCGGCCGAACGGAAGCGAACGTTTACGTCGTTGATCGCTAAAGTGATGTAATCGTGTAAATCGAGATTTGCTTTATATTTCAATATCGTCGAATAATTTCTGCCAAATCGACGTAAATATTTTTCCCCCTAGACGGTTGCTCCTATCGCCATAGATGGTACTACGAGATTGTCCAAACTCGTATCTCGCTAAAAATACGATATTCTTTTTTTAATTAATGCGCTAAATAGTCGAATTACGATTAGATAAGCTCAGCTTTTCCGAAGGTCATTAAATTCCTAAACCTTGAAAACCTAATCTACGAGAGAAAGAAATATATGCTTGCATGAAACAAAAAAATATCGATGACCTTGAAAACGTGAAACGGATGACCTTGGGAGAGAAGTGGTGTCGCGTATAAAATATATAGCATACCAGGAGACGTTGGAACAATTATGAGTTTTTCAAACGAACGATTCCTTTCTTCATTTTAAACGAACGGCTTTCCGCTGTTAACGAGGACGCTCGTATCGATCGAAGATCCCCCGAATCGATCAATTGTTTTTCGTGCCATGGGATTCGGTGAGCTTCTCGTCGTCGATGCAATTAGGACTCGACCCATTTTCCCCGGTGATACCTGCGCCCTGGCCCGTTGTTCGACGTATCACGAAAGCGACTGCTTGGCCGAGAGATCGATGAACTAAGGGCGCGCGTGTATTGTAAACCGGCGAGATTAACGGTGTTGCAGCACGGACACGACGAACAGAGAGATTGCCGTCGCACCGCTCGACCTGGGCGCAGAATAATATTCCTGACCCTCCGGATTACGACATATTTGTTCCTAATCCACCTCGAGGAATTTAACCCTTTTAGCGCCGAACGACGATATATCTCTGCGTATGCGATGGTGCCTTATTCTTCGCATTAGGAGAAAGCTCTGTCTCAAAAAAAACATTTGTAAAACATTATAAAGGGTCTAATTTAATTGCAAAAGCAATTAAAAAATTATTTTTGGGTTTAACCCTTTGCGGAAACGCATGTATTCTGGAGTCTTAAAAAATTTTAATAGGAGATTCCAGAGGCCAAAATAAGACGAAAATGAAGAATATCAGTTTCTTGACTGAGGCCTCGTTAAAAAGTTATTAACAATTAAATTAAAAAATTTCAAATCATTCTGACAAAATTATTTTCGGTTGTGGGAGTCGATCACAATCATTTTTGGTGAATAGACATACCCTCGAAATCCTGCGCGTTTTCGAGAAAAAAATTCAGTACGGGCTCCACTTTAATGGCAACTTTCGCACGACACCGTAATACTATCCTAAAGCGTCTACTCTTGCGTACAAGTGGAATTATTAGTTGCGACATTGCAAGACACACGTCTGATAAGGACTCGAAACGTAATTTTTTTTCACCATTCTTAATTTCGACAAGTTGCTTGAATCAAAGAACGACGTTTAGCTCGAGACGTGGATTACGGTGTCGGGGAATTTAAAAAAAATTCTTATCAGGAGTAAGTAGTTTATAACTCCTTAATCTAAAGAGTTTGATAAGATCAAGCATAAGCTCCGACGTCGCGATGTTTTTAAAAGTTTTTGTACCTAAACGAGCGAACGAGTTACGAGAGCCGGGAAGGAAAATACGACGTCGAGTTAGCCTCGACGTAGACATCGACGATGGTTTTACCAACTTTCCATTAAAACGTCAACGGTTGTTCGGAATTTAGAATAAAGCCTGACGTCTGGGTTACCCTCGACAGCGGCCATATCGTAAACTTTTTCGTCGCTTCGACAACACTTTCCTTCGAGTCAATAATTATTCGAACGGAACGATAAATGTATTAATTACTCCGTAACTCTGAATAGCTGTTAATTCTTTTGAACGGGAATAAACGCGATGTCGATTGATTTTTGCTGTCGATCGAAACAAAAATTCCATTGGCTGTCCTAGGTGACTTCGGTTTACAACAGTTTCTCGTTTCACAGGGACAAACCGTACGCCAAAGCACAGAAAAATACTCTATTGTTGGAAAACATGTTACTTTTTCAAAGAGAATCGTTACAATTGGACACCGAACCGAAGTAATTTCGTTCGTTTTTCAAAGGACTTGAAATTCTCGAGCGTCAAAGATATCGTTAAATAACTTGTCAAACTATTTTTGCACGAAATCTTTGCGAGTTTCGACTAAAAGTTTTCCTTTTTTCGACAAAGTCGCGGAGTGCGATAGAGAGTTAATGAAATTTTAAATTCGAAACATTTTTGGGTGAAACGACCTATGAAAAAAATTGTTTCACTTTCGCGTGACCGTGCAAAAGACACGCACGATTTGTCGTTCGTTTAGAAACACGGATTTCGTTTATCGTGCGAAAGTTAGCGATTCAAAGGACGCAGGGGGCGTAGTAAAAGCGTGGCTGTTAGCAAAACGACCGAAGCTCGTCGATGGAATTACCAGGGACACCTCGCCACTTCCAACGGGGAAATGCTTACCGGAAAACGTGAAACTGCGAGGGCTTGTCCCCTTTTACGGGATTAAATAAGGAAATACAACGAGTCGACGAAAATTCCTCCAACGATAATTGGGTCTTGGTTGAATTTTAAACGTGTCTACTTCTGTTGTTCTAAACAGCTTCAGTGGATCGTACGTGGAGGATATCGAGTCCTGCTCTGTGCACAAAGATCGTCTCAATGTCATCGGTAGTTTAAATGGCGAGGAAAAGCGTTTTAGTGTAATATTTAATTTTTTTGATAGCTGAATATGATACAGCATCGAATTTCGAGAAGAAAAGTATCAAGGTACACGTGTCCTCAAGCTGATAGTTTCGGAGATATAGCAGCACCTCGATAAAAGTAACGCTGAGTCTCCCTTATCAAGGTTTTTACCGTAGCTTGAAAACTATCGATTCTAGGATAAATGTACTTTCATACTTTTATCTTCGGAATGCATGGCTCTATCAAATTCAATCATAAAAAATTCAAGAAATATATTGCCCAAAAACACATTGTCAGAATGTTACGCGCGCCTCGCTTCTTAAATACTCGATCGACTATACTATGTTAGGCGTTCGGTCAGGTAATTAGTAAACGAGTGAGATTGCTGGCTCGCAAGTCGTTGCCTCGAAAGAGCAGCTAATTAGACCCGTGAGTCATTGGATACCTTACGCCAACGTCCAACGGTCCGTAAGTCCATCTGTGATATATAAAATATACGACGTGAATTTGATTCGCAGGAAATGAATCATACTTAAGGGTCCCCCTTTCCATGCTTACATCACACCGTAATGCGTTCTAACTCGGGAGATTCTGTTGTGTTTTCATCCACCCTACGGGGGCCAGGCTTTCGTAATTGTAACAATTCACCTCGAGTTTTGTTTTATTAGCCTTTCGTCTATGTGGATCGAAGGAAGACCCGAGCAATTACACGGCGTAACGAACTTGCGTTCAAATTTGCGTTCGTGCAGCGTTCAACAATTTCTGTTTGTTCAAACGGTTCGGGTTTGTCGTAATTCTCGTTTAACGATAGATTTGCTTTTAAAGCAATTTAATTTTCTTTTTTATCGTTCGATAGGGGGAGGGAGTAATGTCTTGCGTTTGCAGCGAGTTAATCGTCGGGGCGATGCTTATGCAAATTAAATTTGCACGGCGAACGGGCGAATCGCGGACGACCAAGCGTGTCAAGGTTCGCGAGCGGCTGGTTTTTCAGGATCGTTTCCAAGTTCATAACTCTCGCGTGACAGTGACGAGTGTCCCCGTGACTCCGGGACGTTTTCCCTTTGACACGGAGAACGGTGTTCGATTATCGACGAGTGGATGCCTCTCCGGCCGGGATCGCGCGCGGCGTCTTTTTTTCCTTGACGTCGTCGCCGCGACGCCACCTTGCCCATCGCCTTTTTCACCCGAACGCCCCACCCGAGGCTCGTCTTTTCCCTCGGCGTCGTAAAGTTTTCTCTTTAACCCTCACTGTTTCACTTTTCCCGCCGTTTACGGTCCGGTCTGTCGCTTTCGCGGCGGCGGCGGCGGGGTGAACGACCGTCGAGATTTGTGTTCGGCTCAAGAGGACGCGAAAAAGGGCTTCCTTCCCCCTTCTGCCATCAAGCAATATGTACTTCCTTTCGACGGACACAAGATTTAAACAGCGTCTGATTAACCGAATCCCATCGAAACGTCTTTGGAAATAAAAATTGATACCATCCAAAAAAAAGATATATGACGATAAAGATATCAACGTCGGGGGGAAAAATAAAAGTTTCGAATTGCCACGTAATAAGACGAAGAAACAAGAGTTGAAAGAAGTCGGGAATCCTCGAGACCCGGAACGAAGGTTTCGCGGGCTCGTTGGACCGACAATTTTCCACGAGTTACGTAACAAGATCGTCCTCGGGACACTCCACTTTTCCCCAGTTTTCGAAAGAACTCGTCGAGCATCTTCGCCCGAGGTAACGACGCCGGCCGTCGCGCAGGTTCCTCTTCGGTTTATCTCCCCCTTTTTCGCCATCCGTGGACATTTGTCGGGCGTTATCGGTCGGTCGTGAACGACGTTCCCGTTCGAGGCTGCTTTTTTTTTTCTCTTGCCAAAGTGGCCGAGGCGCGACAATGAACCGGCCGTACGACGTCTGGGAGGGTTAGAAGGGTGCGGTTGCTTTTTAACGCGGCGACTCTGGGAATAATCCCCGGTCCGCAACGTGGAACCGCATTGTCGACCAACGCGCCGCCCGGAAGTTACGTAACGAGTTGTTTCAGGGACTTTAGCCTAGCCCAGTTCCGCGGAAGTGTTTCCACCCCCCTGACCGGAGGATCGATCTGGCTGACGCTTTTGATGATCGTGTCGCCCGTTCTTCTCCTACGTTGGTCTTTGACATTTTGTATTATTTATCGCCAGGGTGTATTTTCGACAGGTTCGCTATGGTGGTCGGAGCTTTCCAGAGTATCGATCGTACGCTGATTGTCTGGAATCCGTTCAACAGCAGTGAACAGTGTGGATTGAAATTAGGGCGGATTTTAGATAGCACCCGCGTTAGCACGAAGGTAGACTTATTTTGGAATCGATGGTACGTGCTAGTTATACAACATTGATCGAAGTGACCTGTAAAACAATTTTTTAACGAAGGAAAATTGTTTCTTCAAAATTGAAAAACTCGCGCCCCAGAGCCTGTAATTTAATAATTCCGAGACGACAGCTATTTTACGTAATTGTAGTTAACAATAGGCCTATAATAACGTCTATAATTTCCTGTCTGTCGACCCAGCTGGAAAATAACGACTGCTCGTGCTATCTGAGATCTGGCGTCGCAACTGTTCCAGGTTGACACGCGCGGAATTTTTTATAATAATGGAAGTCGAGGAGAGGAAAGATATCCGACCGGGTGAGAAAATTCAAGAAACACGGTTCCACTTCCCACGAAGCTTCCAACCGATCCTTTGTTTATCCTCAGGCAAAAGCCTGATCCCCCGTGCCTTGGCCAGACAGTGTCGACGAAGCTGCATAAATTCCAATCTTGCTCTCTTCGACGTGTAGACCATGTCGTGTCGTTTTCCAAGTCACTAAAAATTTACAACATACGGTTGTTTGGGAGTTACGATCAGGTAGATTCGCTGAATGATGTTTTAATCGTTGTCGGGTGAAAAATGAGAGTGGAGTCGTTATCGCGACGTCGATATCGACGCTTCTGCGTGGCGTCGTGCGGTGTCGCGCGCGCGCGCGCTTTCCAGCGAATTCTTGCGGACGGAACGCTGGCAACGACAGAAGTAATTACCAAGTAATTCCGGCGATGACCCGAGTCACCGGTACCGGCACGGAGTCTGGAAACGACTGGACTCGAGTCGTCTAACGAGCCGCGATGAAAAGTACGGAAGAGGACGCTCGGCTGGCGATGATAGCGGTCCTATGATTAGATCGCCGACAACGAGAAAACCCCTGCCCGCCGATTGAATTTCCTCCTTTAGGACCAAACTGCACGACACGCCAGACCGATTCTCCCCTTTCACGGGGGGGAGACGTGAAGAAGAAAAAACAACGCTGCAGGCCAGATCGATTTCACTTCCAACGGCTGTCCCGTTCCGAGTATCGCTGTGTTCCGTGGCATATCTGACGGAGGGAATCGAAAGTTAGGTTCCGAAAGAAGTCGCGGTATCTTCGCCAACAATCTTCTCGAGATAGTCACAGAACCAAGAACCAAGACAACACATTTTCTTTGCGAGTGGTAATTTATTTTTGCAAATTTGTCCAACGAATAACACACCGATGAAATTTCTTTCGTTAATATGGAGATTCAAAGGAGTCGATGTAATTTCGACGAACGACGTTCGATGAATATCGAATGGAAGGATTGGACCGTAAGGTCAAAAGAAGTCTTCGCGTCGAAGCTCGGACGAGACTGTTTTCAAAGTAATCCATTAGAGGCTGGCTGGCTCGCGAGACGCCGAGAGCAAAGATGCGACTCTAGTTTTCGCTTTTAAACGAAAGATATCGGAAATCGAGATAGTCATTTTCGAATTTCTCGTCTTTTTCGTGATGAGAAGCCGAGCCTGAAAAAAAACTGATGTTACGGAGGTACTTTTACTCGACTCGGGATGCATTTTTTTTATCGTCTTGGAAAGAGGTTAGATTAATGGTTCTTTGTTTGGAATGTCTATAAAAATGGATTGAATCTGGTTCTGGTTCTGAATGGTTCTGCTCTATGAATATTTATTCTAAACTGTGACAGTTGCCCACCCTGTTTCAATAGTTTAAGTAACTCAAACACCGAGTGTACACCGTACGTGCTGGTATCCCAAAGAGGTTAAGTCAAATCTCAACAGCTGCTAATAATCTCATTAAAAGCCGCCTGGTTGTATGAATTTGTCACGCTACTCTTCGACGTGTAGCTTTAATCTTATTTCAGTTGAAAATAATAATTGTATAAATATAAATTTACAAGTGGGAAAGTAAAATTTTGTTTTCCATAACCAAAGCACCGAGTTTCAACGCGTATATTTCCATAAAAGAAGATTTTCTCCCCTTCCTTCCGGATCGTAAAGTAAAAATATGCCCAGTTTCATAAACCAGGGCATCAACATAATTCCATTCTCTAAATATGCTTCGCCACCAATATCGAACCTAAACCCCGTCGATACAGGGAGAGGCTCAGCGACGTCGAGTTACAGGAGATGTAATGGCAGACTGGGAATAATGCGGCATTCGATCATCCCTGCGGATCGCCGAGGAAACAGGATCCCGTAGAACACACATAGTACTCGGTTAGGCTCGGAAAGAGAGGATCGTTCCTCATAACCTGCAAGACGGAATATTTGCATGGTGGAAGGGGAGCCTGGAAAGCATACAGGGTCTGAGCGTAGGAGCGACAGAGAGGGAGGAATGGAAGGAACGGAATAACGAGAGAGAAAAGAGAAAAAGAGCGAGCGAGAGAGAGAATAGTGCGAGTAGAGTCGGCCGATCGGCCAAAGCGCCGTGTGGCGCGTACCCCAGTAGCACAGATCGCGGGCCATCGGTTCTCATCCTAACCCTAAATCTCTTCACCGTGTCGCGATGTAAATTTTCAGCCCCTCTACCATCGAACGTCAAAGCTTCGTTAACCGAACGCGACGAGTTTCTTCACCCTACCGGACGTCTCGGTTTTCCATCGCGGTGTTTGACGCGCACTTGTCACCCTTTTACGGCCCGAGTTGCTCGTTCCACTTGCCTCGGACTCGAAAACCACCGGAACCGCCGTGTTCCGCGACACCGTGTCCCCGTTCCCTCTTATCCCACCCTCGTCGCACCTTGGACGTCGTACGATCGACCGGGCGCGTCGCAGGAGTATTCCTTGCTCTTCCAATTAACCCGCCGTCATGGCACACTTCTCGGCCGAAAAATTTCCCCAGGGACGTCCCGGCGAGGGACCGAGACGGGGTGTACCCCGGAATCCTGCTTCCGGATGTCCGCGTCAGGCTGAGAACCGCTTGCCACCAACAGCCGGAGCGTGCGCCGTCGCGTTTGGGGGCGCGGACTGCCGCCTGAAACGGGGTTCCTCTAGGCTAAGGGTTTGAACGAGAGGGTGGGGGGTGGTCGTGGATTGGGGCGACGGGGCTGCGGGGCTTTGGCTAGCAATGGGAATTCGAGGCTTCCTATCGAACAACTTGAGAGATGCGCGAATATTTTTTATTGCTAGAATCGATGAAACGATGCTGTTCACCGTAATTGGTATAAAATTACGGTAGAATTGTTTTTTGCCCAACCGATTTCTAGTTGGATGTCTCTCGTTGGCCGGTCGGAGATATCAACCGGAGACTCTAGAAATCCGAATTTAATGGAGATGTCCACGAAAGGGTTAAGGAGCCTCGGAATCTCGGGAATAGCTACCCGCAGCGATTCGTAACTTCCGTCAGCGCGGTCAAAACGACTCGCCTTGAGCCCATCGGTAGAGTTTTAGGCTTCCGCGAGACTCGTCGGTCGGGTGGTGGCGCTCTAGGTGCGCGGCCGGGTGGTGGGGATCGGATCAAGAGCAGGCGAATGGTGGGGGTAGCCGCTATGCCCGTGCAGAGCGGGTTGGTCGCCCGTGGAAGGGGTTGTCGGTGGTGGGGGTAACGGACGTGGTGGGGGACGGACGGGTCGATGATGCCGGCGGTCCTCGACGACTCGAAACGCCAGTCAGTCTCTGGTCCTCTCGAAGCCGCGCTGTTAACCTTCTATCTCATCAAACACCGCTCGCCGCAGCCATGGGTGACAAGGTTTGTGATCGCTTAGACGGCAATCTCCTGTCTCTGACCGAGTCTCTCCGCTTTAGACAGCTTTTCCCGCTTTGCCCAGCCGAGAGATAGAGAACGATAGAGGTGTGCGTACGTGCGTGCGTGAGATAGAACGAAAGAGAAGAACGTGTGCGATCGAGCGAGAAATTCAGAGTGCGAATGAGAACGAGTGTTAAGCGTAAATCGGGATTAGAGACACCGGTGCATAGAAGTCGGTTAGACGGGGGAATCGGTGGATCGGTAAACGGGGGACGTATAACGAAGATTCCTGCTGCTGTGTGACGCACGGTGTGCTCTCGCGTGTGTTTGCCCGTGCCTAGGGGAACCGTCTCGACGGAACAGTCGGCCCAAGATCATCCGATCGCGTTCGTTCTCGAACGATTTTGGAAAATCGTACCCGAAAAAAGGGTGTCAGGAAACGAACAGGAGAGAAAGAGAGCGCGCGGGCGCGCGAGAGAGAGGCGAGGCTGTGGTGTAACCACTGCTAAAGAGGAGCTTCGATCGAGGAAAGGAGGGGGAGGGTGGGAGAGAGCAAGAGGGAAAGTCGAGGAGAGACAAGGAAGGCTCGCACCTCGGAAACCCTCCCCGCGATTTCTCTCTTTCTCTCCTCTCGTGCTTTTTTCCGCGTCGAACTCTCGCGGAAACCACGCGAAACAGTTCTTCCCAGTGATCCGTTCTGTCAGTGTCGTTTCCAAGAAATCGAGGAACTTCCTCGGGTCGGAAAGGCTTGTCCCCCCCCTCTCCGTTTCTTTCTCCTTTTTACTCGATACGCATCTTCATCTTCTCGGACCGGTCCAGCAACCAAAACATGGTAACGTTTCATTTTCTATAACTCGTTCTCGATCTGTATCATTTTCAGGCTTTATCTAATCCTAGAACACCGATCCTGCATAGTCTTAGCGGAACCGATGGATAGGACACCGCTTCCGACCTTAGTCTTGCAACTAGGTTCCATTCCACCCACGGTAAACGTTGGATATTTGTCTGAAAATTGGGACCCCAAAGTCCAGGCGTTCATGGAGTAGACGGATCGATTCTAATTACGGAAACAGCCCGAATCGAACGTAGAAAAGGGCAGCTTTGTGGAGTGTCAAGGGAAGTCTGCCCTCGGCGGTGGGAACGAACACCGAGCATTTATGCGGTAGATCGTATCGGACATATATCGAACGTTTGCCGTAGTCCATCTAGTTCTGGGCCCCATCGTGTTCCTCTTTCATTTCCAGACCATCGTTCTCGAATGTAGCGCCATTCTCAATTATCTGTTCGCGTCACGGGAAAGCTTGCACGCCCGAGGACACCACGCTGCAACGACGGGAAAGTTCGTTTCCCGGCTCTTGCGGCAGTGTGATCCGCTAACCCAGTTGTGCTCGATGTAGTTTTTAGGCGTCATCGAGTGTGCGGGGCGGCCGGGGAAAGAAACGCTCGTAAAGAGACCGTTGGTAGTTTCGGGGGATGGAGAGAAGTAGTTCGCGAGGTGTCGGCGAGGGTGTTGCAGTCTGGCGCGCACGCGCCACAAACCAGCTGCGGACTTTCCAAAGGGACGTTACGATTTTTCGCACGTATCCTCCACGGCGACCCAGTCCGGACACTTTCGAACGAATTTCTCGATTTTTCTTCCTCCCTGTCCAAAGTTGGGCCTGGAGATAATCAGGCTTTGGGAAACGTCGACGCGTGGGTGGCCGTTAGGGGACTCGTCCGGGGCATATAGGATCGTCCAGGGACAGGATCGAAGTTCTAAACGCGTCTAGTGATTTTCTGGTAGCGCGCCTACTGCGCAGACTCGCGATCTCCGCGGCGAGGCGATCGTCCGATCGCGATTTTCTCGGCTCTCCGCCTTCGAAACCTCCCTTAATTCGATCGATCGTTCGCGGTAGAAAATAACCGACGCTGGGAGACTGGTATTTTTAGCGAGCTATTAAAGTTCACCTTTTGCTAGGCGGCGCGCAAGCTCGCTGGAAACAAGGATACGTCCGGAGAGATAACGATGGATTTTTATCGCAGTGACCGAAAGGCATTAAGATGGAACCTGAAACAATTCCCAAAAGAGTCTGTGTCTATTGTTCGTTTAGAATCCAGACAGAATCCTAAATGTAGACGTCTCGTGACACGCCCTTGATCGCAACCTCGCCCTTTTCTTCCGTCCATCCGTTCGTCCGGGTCCACTGTCGATTTTCCAGCGATCGGTAGTTCAGATTAGTCGTGCACGCGGCTAGAAAGATCGTTAAGCGTCGTTGGTACAACTGGACGTCGTTCGAGACGGCATCAGGCTAGTTTTCTCTGCATGTGGATCCACGCACCGTAGGCTGGAGGTCCAAGGACGGTCAATTGAAAAGGTCGATCCTTTTAAGAGGCCCTTACCGGCGTTTTTCATTCATTGAAATTTCTTCGGGCGACTTCCGGCCGTCAATTATCAGCCCGGAGTCTGCGCCCGGCTTTCTGGAAATTTAGGTCGCCGCGGACGTTTCGTCGATCCGCGCAAAGATATCGAATCTATTTGTTCATTATCTTTTTACCTTCGTCGGTGTTTCAGGCACGCATTTTCACTTTTGTGCACGCAGTATAATTTTCTCTTTTTCTTTTTTAATTTTGGGATTGATCTTTTCGACTGGATTAGGAGACACGGGTTTACGTAACACCACGGTGATCCCAACCTGTGACCTTCGGCCGCGAAAGGGACCTGCGCCCTTCGTGGATCCGTTCGAGTCGGTTACATAACGCGGTGACGTTCGTGTTCATTCAACGCTCGCGCGCTCCGGCTGTCAGCGGATCGATTACGCGATACAATAAACTGAAAGAATGAAATCGGCGAGCGTCATGGCCGGCCTTTGGCGACCTTTATCGCCGCGGAATCGCCGATCGTCGGCGAGATCCGGCCGATGCTGGTGCAACTCGCCTCTCCGCGAATCGATCGTCCTCGACGGGAGCTGCGCCTCTCGCCCTATAGCTGCACAACTTCCGCTCGACGTGCTCTCGAATCCCTTCTGTTCTTAAGATTCTATGTCTTTTCGAACCTCCGTAACCTACAATTTCCGTGAAATTCTGCTACCAGAACATAGACGTCAGATAATCATCTAGGAACCATTTGAATTTTGTGAATTTTGTCTAGCAATCGAATGGTAATGGACGCCATAAGCAAGAAGAGGATCGTTTCTGTAGCTCTGAGCTCTGTTGGAACATCTTTTGCCAGGGATCGCTCGTCTTTGATCAACTACAGGTTTCCAAGTCTGAAGTTTAGTTCTCCAGTAATTAAGTTATTCCTCGGGTTTATTCCTCGTTTAACCGAGCCCAGACACACTGATCAAGCCTCGTTTGAAGCACCGTGCTATGATACACCTTTGCCAGGGATCGGTTGTCTCTCATCAAAGACGAAACTCGAAGCTTACTAGCTTTAGCCACGGTCTGACTGTCTTAGAATCTCATTTAAGCGAACTCTCCTATAAGCAAAGTCTTCCAACTCAGTGTCTTGTCTAATGAACTTTTCTATAATCTGGCTCTTATCTAATCGTACTGTTTGAGTTTTGCCTAACGGAAATCTACTAACTCTAGCCACGCAAAGTCTACCTCCTGTCTAACTGTACTCCTTCAGAGCTCCGGGGGCCACGGTTTCCCCCTGTCTATTCCTCTATTTCCAGAGTCTCGAGTCGCTTCTAAGCTCCTTATCTCCGTATCCACCTGCCCACCCGGAGATAAACAGTTCTCGCGGCAGCGATTTATCAGCGGAACGGGATCGTTTCCAACGCGGAAACGCGATCGCCAGGCCTCGAAAACGAGCCCGTTTTCTCGAACACGCATCGACAGAGACAACGTCCGTCGAGAATTTCGCTCGTCGAGGCGCTAGCGGCGTAAAATTATCCCCCCTCTGACCGCATCACACGGCACTTAGTGTTTCTCGTACGGCCTGCTTCGAGCCACAAAACGGTCATTTCCGTCAGAAGTGTTTCTAACGACCTCGCGCGAGACAGGGACACACGAGGCTTGAACAGGTTCTTAAGACACGACCGTTGTTGGAAGCTGATGCTCGACCGCCGAAGGTCCCAGCATCCTAACCTCTCAGCATCCTCGCGCGAATTCTCTCCCTCTGGTACGAACGTGTCCATTTGAGAAATTGCGTTTTTCCAACGGTGGCTTTCGACCAGATAATTGACAGGTCGCAAAGTTTCCAAAACCGTGGCCAAAGCTCAACAAATTTTTCTTCGTATTGTTGTGAGAGTGTTTAAATAGTTTAGAGAGTGTTCTCATAATTTCCAATCTAGAGATGGGCAAAATTGTAGCATATAACTTTATTCGCTAAATCCGAACGCTACTTTCATTTTATTGTTGGTACAAACTTATTTATCTGAGAATATATCTGACCCATCCCAGCTTCCAACACTCGAAAATAGCACAGGATCCTAGACGCTCTTAACCTCTTTAACCATGCACGATAAAAATCACTTTGAACGCAATCTGAAATTGGAAGTTCTGGAAAAGCATTAAGAGTCCTGAATGATCTAACCGTTTCAAAAAAAAGCTCGAGTTAAAGTCTCGGAAATAGCGGTAGCCGTTGCCCACTTTTCGATAGCTCGAAGTAGTCCAATTAGAATGGGAACAACGTGCTCTCCGGTACTCGTAAAAAATTTCAATATTCGATGATACTCGAGCCGTCTGGGGTTCGATGAATCCGTTACGCGTCTCAAGATCGTTTCAAACTTTCGATTCGATCGGCTTTCGACGCGTTTAAACGATTGGAAGAAATCGAGGGAAAGCATCGAACGTCCACTAATAGTGGCCGGCGAAGACAGACAGTGGTGGTTGTTGTAGGTGGAAGGGCCGCAGACTAGATGGCGCCCAGGTTTGCCTTCTGGGGTGCCTATCGATCCTAACCTATTTATAATTCCTCTGACATTTCGATTCGTATGATAACGTCGGCAAATTCTACCCCCCGCCCCCTCGACGCGTCCCTTTTCCACTCATCGGCCACGTATCGCCTTTCAATTTTTGTTTCGTAAGCGAGAAAATCGGTTCTGCTACATTTTCGAGAATTGTTCATTCTCTTCCGTCGATACACCCTTCGTATTGCAAATATAATTAAATTTACGTAACGACAAAAAATGTTCCTTTCAAAAAGTATAATCGTTATTCGAAATACTTCCTAAGGTTTGTCGTCAACGTAAATTTTTAGGTTATGCATACTCTCGTGAAATTAAAACCGAATAAATGCCATGTATCGAGTTTTTCGGCGACCAACTTGTACCTAATAATTATCTCGTGCTCGCATAGGTTATGTTGCTATGGAAATTAGTACGAAAGAAAATCTATTTTCAACTTACAGAGATATTACGAAAAGTTATATGGGTTGTTGGGCGGAGTTGTTAACTTCTACCGGCTGGAACT
The DNA here is from genome assembly GCF_013123115.1 of Colletes gigas. Lineage (NCBI taxonomy): Eukaryota > Metazoa > Arthropoda > Insecta > Hymenoptera > Colletidae > Colletes > Colletes gigas. The sequence goes on from NW_025106641.1 coordinate 801,442, forward strand.
AGTTCCAATGGATTTTAGATTATAATTATAGTGTTCTGAATAATTAATTACTGGAGCAATGTACGCGGTGCAGACTCCCCTTTGCTATAGATAATTATGAACGTGAATAACTGTTCGGAACTGTAACACGTTAGACTGAATTGTTAAAATGCATATTGTTTGTACTAATGTGTAGTAGTCGATCGATGTAAATTTTAATAGAACGAACGAACGTCTGGTGGATCGGCGGCCTTCTGTTGCCGGGGGTTAACACTCCCGAGTATTGTCAAATAGGTTAGGTTTCCAACAACGTATACCGATAGCCTGCACCTATAATTATCTTTACATATACGTATCGCGGTCTATTTTTTCTTTCAATTTATGTTTCATGCAACTCGAATGCAGTAGAAACAGATTATTATTGTTGTTCGGATGTAGAGTTTTCATGTCATGCGTATATGTATGAATAATTTAGTCCCTGTGACGTCATTTTTGAAGCCATGCAATTCAAATGTGAATAATACCGTATACAAAAATTTAATGGATATTTCAAAACGTAGAATCATAAAATAAAACTAATAATTAATTTTTATGATCGGGAGAAGAAGGAATATATATATTTAATACGTTTTTCGACGTCTTCTGTGCCACGCGTGCGTTGGAATCGTTCTGTATTCAAAAGACTTTATTTCCAACACAATTTTTCTCTTTGAAAGGGCACTCGTACGCCGGTGGTGGCGGGGCACCGCAACGGGGTTAGCCTCTTTGTGGTTTTGCGAAAGGGTTGATCCTTTGCCTTCTACCGTTCCACGGAGTTGTAGATACTTTCCCTGGCCGATGGAAATACTCACACCGCTATCGATTCGTGTCATTCACGTGCGGGATTTGAGGTTTCGAACGACTTCTCGCGATATTGGTGGTATTATTTATTGATTCGATGTCGTGTAGGATTTCCGAGCGGAAATATCGATTCGCGTAGATAAATTTAACTCGACTTCAATTGGAAATTTTTCCGATCCTCCCTCTATTCCATATAACAATTCTTATGACAACATTTTTCATGATACATTTTATACGAGTGTAGATTGATAATTTTTCTAGTCCCTAACTCTTTGGGAGAATTCTGAATCACGACGCGGTTCCATGTATGAAATATTTAAGCATCAAGTTGGATTGGGTTGGTTTCTCGGTCCCCGTAGAGTGGAGTGTCGCCAATTTGGAGGTTAGATTCTCGAGCCAAGTCCATTTGCTCTCGTCGGTCGCGAAAGAAAACGGCCTGGAAATCCAGCGGAAATCCGAATGTTGTAATAGCCTCTTCAAAGACTTCTGCTTAGAGCGTTTGCGGGTCTTCGGTTAAACCAATGTTTCCCCTTAACGAAGTAAGTCGACGGTCGTTGGCCCGCAAAGGGATTGCCCTTTTCCCGCTGGCGCTTTAACAAAGAATGGGGAAACGCGATAGCGTACCAACGAAACCGACGATACTAACCTATACTAGCAGTTGGACCACTGACGATTTGTAAAACATCGTTTGCCAAAATTGTCACACGGTTGCTACTCTGTAGAATGAAATTTAGAGGATTGTAATTTTTCTGTAATTAGATACCACTGTTGATAATCTTAAAGAAAAGACATAACGAGTCAACGGTTCAACTACATACATTTAAACGTTTAAACCTGTTAAATATTTTTTTATAATAGCTCTTTAAATCAAATTTTCTCGTTTCACGGTTAAAGGATCTTTCTTTGGCACTCGGCCCCTTTGCTACCAAAAGTTGTTGCACAGGAATTAACAGGTTATTTTTAAACGACGGTGATCGCGTCTCGACAAAGTTGCAACCTTTTCGAAAATACCGATCGTTTTAAAAAATACTATCAACGAGAACGCCGCGAATCACCTGAACAATAGAGCTGCTTTTAACGTTGATAACGAGCTTGACGAACTGTGATTAAATGCATCGAAGCTTGCATTTAATTTTGTTAAAAATTTGCGTGAATTTGTGTCGCGTTTTAGCGAAAATTTATAACGACGATTCACAATATCTTGTTAAATACTTGGAAAATCTCCCAAGTGGTAATCGTCTTATTAATAAATTCACATCGACGCGTCAAAATTTTATAACTCGGTTGCATCCGGCAACCTGTGATTTATTACGAATGCAATTTATACTTTTTCGCGAATTGACCGATCCTCGAGCGTTCCAGACAACTTAACTCGTTCCACAATCACGGAACTACCAAAAACCAGTGCGATCCGGTCGACTGTCCAAAGAAAGAAAAAGAACATTCACGGGATTTTCATCCTCACGCACGATGACCAACGTGTGTTCGACTATTTTTACGACTCTAAATCAAACAAACAGCTCTTCGCTCGTTCGATAATGTTTAAAGCGTACACTCGAGCACTCCGAGTGGAAATTCGAATGCACGGTGGCACGCGGCTAATTTCCGAACCGTGAAAAGTTTCCATTTGAACATTTTAACTTGCTTAATTAGAGGTTCGAAGGTACCGGGCGCTAATAGAAATCAGGGACGTTGTCTTCGCGCGACCTTCGTTCTTCGAGTACCGTGTAGTTCGTGTTTGTGTCACGCTGACGAGTTTATGAAACGTGTCGATGAATATTAAATGAGTTTCTTTTGCTACTGGCTATTATCTAACGAAAATAGTTGAAGAAGTTTCGTGTGCATCGTCTGTGTTGGTCAAAGTGTCGCAGGTGTAAATTGGAGAGTGGCTAAAAATATTTCTCTGTCCGGTAGATCATTACTACGAGATTCAGAAAATTCTAATGACAGAGATCTACGTCTTCAATCTAGTCTTAGGGGTCTGTTTAAATAAAGTTTGGATTGTTTAGAAGTACACGTACGTCGAGTACATTAATTCGTCTAGCTTCTGTATCGCGTCGATACGTGCACACACACACGCACACATGACTCCACGAGGAACGGTAGTCGTTAATTCGTCGAACGTTTCGCTTTATCCGGCGAGCGGGCCCTTTTGTGCATCGATTTATTATGCAATTGCGCGGCCTGCCGCCCCTTTTCATCGCTCGAGGGAACCAAGGGAAGACCGTGAACTAGCTACGGCACTGCCGCATTATGCGAGGGCTTCCCCTCGAGTTAAACAGTGTCGTGAATTCATAGATGTTCCGAACAGACTTCGTCGACTGTTCCTGCTTTCGAATCACGAAATCTGGATCCCCGTGTCGCTTGAAACCAGAATGACAATTTTTAAAACCTAAGTTCAGTTTCGAGTAAATAAATCTATGACCAAATAATTTTTGTCTCGGGCAAAGGTGGTTCGCTGTAAGTAAAATGAATAAAATAGTGGCCCAAAACTTCTGTAATGAATAAATAAGTAAACATTAGCTTTCGAACGAGAAACTCGAGACCACGAAGTTATTTGAAAGCGGGAGTAGTCGGTAATTCTTGACGCAGCACTTTTCATATTATATTTGCATGAAAGTATAAGGACATCCTGTATATTTGTATCAAACAATCTTGCAGAAACTCGTTCTACCACGAATATATACGTATGTATTAAAATAGAAATTAAATCGAGCAAAAAAACCTCGTTCGAGGGACTAGGTATTATGGGAATTACAGGTTAGGGGAACGTAAATGGGTCATTGAACTTGATTAACGAGAAAACGCTACCTACGCGTCTCTAAAGACAGATCGAATGTTTTCCTGGAAGGGTTCACGAACAAATGTATCTTCGTTTACGTTCATAATCGTTCTGCACTTGCACACGACAATTTCGAGGTTAAGGTTCATTGGATTAATTCGTTCGATCGGTTTAATTGGCTAATTCGAGGCTAAAGCACTGTATCTAGCACCTATAGCTAGCATCTAATTGCACGCTGCGAATTCGGAACAAATCAAAAGCTCTGTTCCAAGTAATTTTTAACGATAACTATTGTTTCTTCTTCGCGCGTGCGTGTTCTCCGCGAAGTGTAAATCATTCGGAAGGAACGCAGGAATGCCAAGGTGTGAGGCAACGAAACTGATTCGTATGCAGTTTCGCGCTCCTCGAATCATTTTATTTTCAGTCGTTCCACTGATAACACCTCGACTATTTCTAGAAACAGAAAGTTCTGATGCGGTACACAGAGATGATGCATCGTGGGTCACGCGAGCCGTAATTCCATTGCTCGAGAACAATTTTGATTATTGCATTCGTATAAAGTGTAAAATAACACGTGTTTATCTTTCGCACATCTGCGTCGAAATTCGACACCGGGCAGACCCAGAGATATCGTTGAGCCTCGGAGTCGCCTGTAGTTTTTTTTTGCTAACGGTCGTGCAGTCGAAGAGAAGGACAGTGTGTCGTGAGACAGTGAGAGCGAATGAGAAAGAAAGTATTGTCTTATACACAAACCGTAACGGTTTTTTAATCTCGTCTTTCGCGCTTCACTGACTCTAAAGAAGACCTCCCTTCAGTCGAGAGGGATAGAAATATTCGAGCTTCTCGGAATTACGTCTGGAATCTCTTCAAAGAATCGGTATTGTAGTTCGTTATTTCGCGACGCGTTTCCCGCGCTTTTCGGTCCGTGATCGGGCGATCAGTGATTATGGTCGTGTTCTCTGTGATCACTCGCGACAATTTATGCGTCGCGGAGCCCGCGAACGTGTGCATAATTAATACTCCGCGAGATCGATACAGCTGGTTTCGTAATGAAAACCAATCGTGCACCGCGTAATTGAATTCCGCGCGGGAGACACGCTGATTGCGGTTAGGACGGTCGCGAAATTGAATCTCGTGAAATACAAATGTTGATCTCGAGAAGTTTTGACCTGATTATGATTTCCGTGTTGCTTTATCAACGAACGTGTCTTCTCGTCCCCAAATGTTCACGTTTCTGTATCTCTTATTACGTAAATTAAATCCCAATTTAACGACGTTGGGAACTCTCAGTTTAATTGACACACTGTTTCGTGCGTTTGTTCGGAGACTACCAGTAAAACGGGGAAAGACTAGACGCTAGATACACGCTAGCTGTCGTTGGTGGGGCGTCACACACGGAGTGGAACATAAATACACTTAATGTCTCGAAGACTTTCAGGGACGGTCGGCTGAGAATAGACGAAAATCCAATTTTAATCGCGGAACCTCGACCCGCGCTCGACTCGCGTGTTCGATCGAACGTACGTCAACAGAAACTGTGAACTTTTGACGAGGAATGCTGCACGCTGACGCCAGAGAGTTTATCTACCCAAATAAAATTCAATTTTTACCGTTTGCCAGCCTGATATCGCCGGGAAAAGCGTTGAAAGCAATCTCGATAAAGTTGGAGACGCGACGTCACAAAACTTTTGTTACGTGGAAGTCGAAAGTCTACGATATTTCGCTTGTTATCGTTTCTACAGCAAAAATGCATAGAACCAGAGTTGTTGAAAATCAAATTTGGAAACTTTTTCGTTATATAGAAATTTTCGATAGAATCGATACACCAGTCGTGAATCAGTGTGGATCCAGAAGATCGTGCATACGCGAGCAACATTTCAACTGAAGACCGTAGAATGAACACATGCACGCGAGAAGACCCGTATCGAGACACGCGATCCAATTCCTTCAAGGTAAACGATGTTAGTCCTGCGACTTCGTTCCATCCGTTACTAGAAACTCGTCATTCCGTCGACTGTGGTTTCATTTGATACGCAATTTCTAGAAGGAAACGAAGTTGTATCGCGCGCTTCGACTGTGGTATCGATAAGAAATTCAAAGTAAAAATAGTCATTTGTCAACGGGACTAATTAACGACCGGCTGGCATGAATGGTTTTTACGAACGCGACATCGATAAATCAAACGCCTAATCAGGGGGAATGGATTGGTGTGTCATCAATGAATTTGAGCTAAGCCACGGAAGACGTAGTAGTGCATTATCAATGAATCAGTCGGGCTGAGAATATATACAACATTAATGAGTCAAACGCTATCCATGTGAAACGCGATAGTACGTTATCAAAGCACCGGATGTAGATTACGATAATGTGGTTTGGTATGCCAAAAATAAGATAGTTTGATATATCCCGGAGATTCGTATTTCGAGATGGAAAAAAAGGTGACCAGGATATCGCGATGATTGATTGTTTTGCAGGAAACTTTTGTAGAAACCTGTTTCCTTGGTCATCGATTAATTGTAATGGTATTGCTCAAGTTCCTCTCTGAACATTCGTGCAATTATAGTGTACTTGGTTTCATGAGAAAATCCTGTTCGATGATTATGCAATCGTAAACTTTTTAATCTTCAGATTGTTTTTTCTTCCTCGAAAGGCGATTATCTGAAATATCTATTGAACTAATTATTTTCTATCGTGTCGCTACTTATTTACCTGTAATGATAAAAAGATTCAACAAAAGTTGGCGCTGCAACGACGGTTGGACCGTTATGGACGCGGAGTTACAAAATGGTGGACGTAATCGATGATCTTCGAGTCGCTTAACGAAATATGTAAACGCCCGTAAAAATTTGACGCGATCACGAGTACGTAACCGAGCCATTTTATCTCTTCCAATTGATCGAGCATTCGCATCGCTGGCAGAAACGCTATCAGATTTCAATTTCCGGGGGTTCCCCGATCGATGCGCCATGGCGGCGTTCCCGCTCAAAGGAGATATAAAAAAATAAAAAAAAGACTCTGGCCCGGTATGCCAGCTAGTGGGAGCACGAAACGCGCTCAAGTTAAACGACCAGTTCTCCCTCTTGATCCAATTCGTAAAACGCCCTGTGCCACGCACGTGTGACGTCACGGATCTCCGCCTCTGCGTGTGCGCGAGTAACGCGTGAGGGTGCGTGCAAGGCCAGTCTCTTTGCTCTGGCCAGCTGATGCGTTTCACTCTCTCTCTCTCTCTCTTTCTCTCTTTCTTCTCTCTTTCTTTTTTTAGGCGCACGCAGCTGCGATACGTTCGTCGCTGCTGCACGCTTCCGTGGAGATTCTAACCTCAAACCCCGAATAGACCGATAGAATGAAGGAACGTAGTATCGAGGCAAATCAGAATATTTGTGGTTAAAGCATAGACGATGTATACGAGTAGACTTCACATTCAATGTATTTTTTTTCGGCTCATTTTTCTGGGGCTCTAGAGTCCCATTACCATTTTCATGACACTCGGAATATTACTAATAGATTACACTAATGAATACAAGAGATAGTGAAACAGAAAATGAAGTTACAGAAACATTTCTGGCCATAAATTATATTTTCGTTTAGGAATTTTTTTCTCGAAAATACGTAAGATTTCGGGGGTATGTCTATTCACCAAAAATGATTCTAATTGACCCCCGCAAACGAAAATAATTTTTTCAAAACGATTTGAAATTTTTTAATTTTGTCGAAAAATTTCACATCTTCTCGAATTTTTTTCTGGAAAATGAGTAGGATTTCGGGGGTATGTCTATTCACCAAAAATGATTGCAATGGACCCCTGCAAACGAAAATAATTTTTTCAGAACGATGCAAAATTTTTTTTTTCCGCCGATAAAGTAGGCACCTACCCCCTGTCGATTTTTCTTAAAAATTCGTTTTTCATTTTTAATAATTTTGTTTGACGTCCTATAGAAAAGTTGTCTAATACTTTTTTGTAGGTACCTATGAGTACTACTTCCGAAAAAAGTTTCATTGAAATATATTCACTATTATAGGAGTTATGGCTGTTTGAAAATTGGACCATTTTTATGGGATTTTTCTCACTTTACGGGGTCATGGAACTACTTTTCGGAATTTTTTAGAATATCTACATATTCTACATTAAAATACGCGTCGTTTGCATTTTTAAACATTAAAATCGTCCAATCCGTTTAGGAGTTATGACGTTTCAAAGATTCGCATGTAATTTCGGGGAACCATTTCTGGCCATAAATTACATTTTCGTTTAGGAATTTTTTTCTCGAAAATGCGTAAGATTTCGGGGGTATGTCTATTGACCAAACATGATTGAAATTGACCCCCCTAACTAAAAATAATTTTTTTAGAACGATTTGAAATTCTTTTTTTCGTCGAAAAATTTGTCCACCTTCCTGAATTTTTGTGTCAAAAATGCGTAGGATTTTGGGGTAGGAGGGGTATGTCTATTCGAGTTCGTCGCTGAAACTTCGTTTCGTGTATTAATTACCTTAATTGTGTTTCACTTTCGACGCGAAAACGTTTCCGTGGGTTTCGAACGTCCCCGTGGAGTGCATCGTTCATCGAGTTTCCATTCAGGCTCGTTATACGACGCTAAACGCGAGTTTAATTAACGACACGCGACTTTTACGGTACCATCGATAGTCTTCGGAGAGTTGAACAACTTTCCAATTCTACTTCTCGAATTAATTTAACGTCAGGGGATCGGAAATCGAAGATGGGGGCTTGGGTATCGGTTACAAAAGCGATGATCCTTCCAGCGCGGCTGATTGGGTCTGATTTCTCCAAGGACCGTAGTTAATTTTCTAAATTAGACAGAGAAACTGTAATTTGTGATCCGCCAAACGACACACGCGAGGTCCAAATGCTGTTTAATATTAATATCGACTCCCTTAAAGACAATTCGTTCGTTCAAACATACCCAACATTTAAAAACAATTACTAGGGAATTTAAATATGGCGCCACGCGACTATAATCGCGACGACAGGGTTAACAACCCGTCGCAAAGCTCGCAGTGTAAAAACATCGAAGCAGCCAGCGTATCCGCGTTCACCTCGGCGTTTCAGTTACTTCTGTCCATGCTTTTAGCGGCCAACAGACCCAGAATTCGCTTTTGCATATTTAATGGAGGAAGGCACGGGCCAACAGATGGCCGGGCTGCTTTTGCTTTATACGCGCGATGAATGCTAGTTCCCAGCAAAGCGCGAAGTCTCGCTAAGTCTCCTATTTTTAGCCGCCCCTTATTTCACGTTACATCAAATATGCATATCGCGGTTCACTCCGCGGGATCGTCTCTCAAACGGTTGATCGGATAAACCGTTCTCCGCGTCTTCCCGCCAATTTCTCGATCCCCGACAGTAACAGATTGAATCTCGGAAAATTTGGACATAGTTTTTCTCTAATGTCTTTCAAACTTTCTAAGCAATTGAAAATGACTTGGTCACGGCACGAGACGAGTTTCCTCCATTTTCCACGGACTCCGTAGCTCCTTTCTCCGTGGTCTGGTCTCTCGGGAGATTCATGGCGAAAGTTCATCGGAACTTCTGGAATCTAATATTCCGGATTCGGACGCGCCAGGACGTTGGGGGAGGCTCGCGATAACTCGCGTGAGGGGGAGGGGAATGTCGGGGCGTAAATTCGCCGAGGTTCCGTTCTTCTCTGGGGGAAACTCATTTCCGTGGCGTCGACTTCTTAAGACGTCGCCTGTAACCAAAGAATGGGGAGGGGGGTGTGTCGACTTTAGAATTTTCCAACATATTACTTTCTATACAGTTTCACGCAGGGTGAACGGAAAATACAACTATCTTCGATAACTTACAGTTCCACTGACGTTTCAATTTGTTTCTGGCACCATAAAACACCGTGGCAAACCGAATTTCCCAAAGGATGAATGGAACGACGAAAAGTAAACGCGAAGCTCCTAAATCTTGCTGGTGAACAGCCTGGAAGATTGTTTTTCGGGACGAAACCACTGGAGATAAGTTCAGACGTGTAATCGTATGCAAATTTAACACGTTGGCTGCCAGTCTAAAATCCTAAAATTGTTTACACGACCAAAACTTTGAGTTTAGTCAATTGCAAACTGCACAACTTAAAAGTTGTCCTAGTAGTTACGTTCGTAACTTCATTAAAATTTACTTTAACATTTCAACTTGAGAATAAATTGTTTTAGTTCCACTGTTAAAAGTTCTCTCACCCATATATGGGTCACGTGGCAGTCAAAGTGTTAAAGGAACAAACCACTTTGAAACAGGTTCAAACATGTTTCGAGGGTTTTCTGGGTAGTTTGAAGCGTGTCCAAGACATCGAATCACGTCCCCGTTATCTGTCCACGGGAAATTGGTACGCGTGTACGGACGAAGAACGTCGAACGAGGACGAGAGTGCTCGCTGACCCGGTTGGGCCGTGTGGTTCGAGCCACCCTCTCGTCGACACAGAAAAGGAAAAGTCGTTAAAACGACCGACGGCGACGCGGACAGTCCCGTTCCTTCGCGGCGTCGCTGGCAGCCGGAAACGGAACGAAAGAAAGACTGTAGGGGAAGAGAGAAGAAGAAAAAAACGAAGAGAAACGACGACACAACGACGTCTGTGTTGTCGCAAACGAGGACAGAGGGGAACCAATTAAATTCGCATTATGCTCCCGTTAAGTGGGTCGTTTTACTCGAACGAATACACGGCTGAGCGTTCCGCGCGAAACAAATGGGAATATACCTGAGCGCGTTCCATAAACGGGCGTAAATATTGGCTCGCTTTTGCTTCGAAACGTTGGCTAAGACGTTTGAAAACTGCGGATTAAACGGGTCGTTTACCCGCGATCCCTCGGAAACGGGGGTGCAAACGACGAATCTGGAAAAGGAACGATACGCCAAGACTTTAAACGCGACAACCATGGCCTCTGCAAACCACTCGAAACATGTGCAAAATGTAGAAAAGTTTGAACGTAGCAGAAATCAACAAACGAGGAGTGGAGAGTTTGTTCTCGGAACTGATCCAAGTCGAATGGATTTTTAATGGCTCCGCCAACTGCTCCGATCGATGGTGGGGATAATTTGCTCGTAATTATTCCTAACACAGATCGGTGCAATCAGCTAAGGAATATTCTTGAAATTGATATATCGAGTGAATTTTCTTATGGATGTTCGAAGCTACCATTTTGTTTCTTCGCTTACCTCCCATCGATTGCTAAAGTTTACGACATCCAGGGAAGTCGAGGGAACGAAATACTCGCTGACCTTGTTTCCTCTCAACGTCGAAATACATTTCGGGGATTTGGACCTGTCGATACAAAGAGCCACGTGTCCCTACGACGGGAGCTAAAGTTTCAGGCAACTGTGGTTCCGGAAATAGCAACGTACGAGTTTCCGGTTAGCCAACAGTTCCCTCGGAGTTGGATCACGTTGATTGGAACGTATTGGACCACGGGCGTCTGCGGTGCATACGGTCGCGATAAAGAAACCTATTATCGAAATAAGAAAAGAGTCCCTTCGACAGGAGGTCTTCCAGGGTGGGGGTTGAAAATGCTGATGTCTCGAGACATCGGTCTCGGGGTCCCTTTGGATCGTTACGATATGGTGCACGCGAATGTTTCGCGGCAAGAATAGGAGGAAATTCCGTTTACGGTGCTGGCTTCCCTTCCAGCTAGGAAATTGCCCCTTTGAGGACTTGGCGCGCGTGGTATCGATTCGTCCGACGCTATTGCGGACAGAACTTATAGAAAATTACTCCCGGGAATGAGAACTCGAGACCGTTGTCCCTTGGATCGAGAATAGACACACCCCCGCGGGTGAAGAATTACCTAGAATTTCAAGCCATCACGTTCACTGTCCGGTTTCTCAGCGGCGTATTCAATAGCACGGTGATGTGGCCCATATACGGGCCATGGACAGTGAACGTGTTAATAACCAGAGTCTCCAGAGTTCTGGATCATCCAAAAGAATTTCGGGACAATTCGGTATGGGAATAAGTCGCGTTGGTCTTGGATCGTCCGTAGACGGAAAAAGCCCCCGAGGATCGAGAGGATCCCGTTGCACCCCCCGGTTGGCGCCTGGGTGTCCGTCGACGTTTTCCCCCGCGTGCTCGTTCGCGCGTGTATCCCACACACGCGTTAACGGTTCTGCTCGGTGGTTCGAGCGGCCGCGAGAGCAGAGAGTAGGTGGCCTGGTTGGGTATTGATCCGTGATGGGGGGTGGTTAGGTCGCATGCGCCTCCACGGCGACGGCTCCGTCCTCATCGACCCGCGACGTAGACTGAAAAAGGGAGAAACGTAAAGCGGAACGCGCTGGGACGGAAGGGCGGGTATGGTTAGGTCGACGGGGGTTGGGTGGGGCAGAGTTTCTGGATCAGAGTGGTACGGTACCATCGATAGGCGCGCCGCGGGCTGCAGACGCGGCCCCGGGCCGATCTAAATCATCGGCCTGAAAGTTCTCGCGCGACGGATAGAGGATATGCGAGCGGAACACGCGACCACGTCCACGAGAACCTGGACAGTATGGATTCAGACTCGGGACCCTGGACTGGGGAACCCTATAATCCGCCTAATTCGATGCTCACGTGCATTCATCCCTAATGCATGGCTAGTAGAGCTTTTGGGACTGGAATAACTAATGTTCTTAACACGGTCGGAACCCTTTGGGGACCTGGACAGCGAGCGTTGGACGCCATGCACCCTAGAACACTCAAGCTAGCTGTTCCATTCCTTGGTCTCGGGATAGCTAGGTGTTCCATCATTATTCAAATTAGAAGTCTAGCAGAGTCTGATACAAGTCCCACGGGAGATGAAACCCTTTGTGAACCTGGATAGTGTTCATCTGCTTGGTCTGAAGATAATGAACACGACGTAGTGCCACCAGGGGTATTAGACTAGTTCTCTCATAGTACTTTTTTGACCCTTTGAGCAAGTGTTTGCTAGGATGCAAAGTCTAGAACCTCCCTGATCCAAAGATTTCACGATGGCACATGGAACTAGCTGTTTCATTGTTATTCCAACCATAAAGGAATATAGAAGATTCACCAGATTACAGATAGCTCGAAGGAATTTTCCCTTCAATTCCTACTGCTCTGCCAGTTCGATACGACTCCCCCGGGTCTATCGTAGGACCCTTTGGGAATCTGGACGGATGATGGGGAGCATTTGTTGTCGATCTTTATAGGCTATATTCCCCTTCAACTCTTTCGCCTACCGTTTTCCCTCGACCAGGACCCATCCTATTTCACGGTCTGGATAGCTCCTTTCTTACGCCATCTTCCATGGCAGGGACTAACATGTTTGTAATAAAAATGTAGACCAATGAAATCTAAGGGTCACGTTCCTGGAGAAGTTGTATCAGTCCAAAAGAAAACTTCCTTCGTGCCAATTAGAGTCTCCCATAGCCGTTTCCCTGAAAAAATCTCTTGATAGTGGCGTGGTAGGCAGCGAGTAAAGTATGGATGATGTCAAGAAACTTTTCTATAGTCGCAGGCATTACAATGTCTGGCCATTACGAGACGTCTGACCCAGTATTCGAGTCGCCATTTTTCCCCAGAGCTTTTCTTCCCAATCCCCAATTGTACGGCAGGGGATTGTGGTACCATTGTTTGAATAGAGTAATCCTTCGTGTAGTCACAGATCTTACGACGATCTATTCTATCAACTCTCGACCGATCCACCCAAAGTCTTTAAAAGTTTGCTCGAGTTTGAGAAACAAATTTCGTTTCTGGGTAGCGTCGCTGATTTCATCGAGTTCGCAACAATGATACGAAGCATTCATCGATCACAATCGCTACACCCCCTCCCCCGACCCCCTGAAAAACTCCACCCTTTTGACAAAACGAAATCCAGTGCTCGACGAGGATCGAATTGGGTTAAGCGCGGCTGACTTCGTTAGAATTTCGAATTAGCCCGTCGCATCCCTTCCGGGGTCGTTCTCCCGCCCCTTTGGCGTCCAAGGGTTGTCGATGAGCACCGGTGGGGGTAGTTATGCAACTCGATTAAACCCGGTTTGTCGCGTCCGCCTCGACGAAATTCTTGGCTGCGTACGCGGGCCGCTCAAGAATCAGGTCTCCCACCCTCCCCTTCTTCACTCGATACGAAAGGGTGAGTTTCACCCCGTTTCGCGCCTCGACGGGAAACAATGGAGAGTGGAAACTAATTTCTGTATCGGAATAACTGAAACGCGGCGGCTGTGTCACGCCTTTCTTGTAATTCGATCTCGAACCTATTTGCGGGGAAACTCGATTCTAGTTTATTTTTTAGTTCCTCCGCCGTTGCAACAGAGGGGAATCCCCATTGATCAGTTTCTCGCGCCTTTTTGTGTTTTAAGGTGTTTCGAAGTAATTTATTTTTGGGTTATGTAGATAGTAGGGTTATTATACAATATATTCTTAACCTAAAAACAATTTGAAAAGTGAATACTGATGCTCAAACTTGCAGGGAAATTAGAGTCTTATCTACAGGAACGATTCTATCCGTCCTTGGTGTTGTTAATACGATCTTCAACCTACATCGTCTTTTACGAGGAGCATAAATAATTCACAACCTAGTCATGAATCTTCGAAGACCCTGACAACTCACGGAACCCGCGGTCTCGAGTTTGAATCTTGCTACGTAGCAAGAAATAAATTGCCCCCGGAGTGTCTCATTACGTCAGAATATTCCCCTATTTCCAGGAAGTCATGGGGTGCAATTCTGATTTACTTAAAAAATCAATGCAACTACTGGTTTTTGTTTTTGTCGAAAGTGGTGCTTATTGCCATAACCCTCTTTCTCTCCCTCCGCCATCTTTCGAGCGATGGATGATCGAGGGATGCAATTGTGCACGTAGCTTAACGTTCGCTCGAACTCTTCGGAGACCAGCTTTGATCTGCTAAATGAACAGTGGGTCGATTCGTTCGAGACGCGGCCTTATCGCGACGCTTTCCTGCTCGACGACCACTTCCGGTCCTGGCGCGAGTCCGTACGCGCGCGCACAGCCAACCTATGCGACTGTGCCGCGTCCGGCGCACACTCACGAACCCGTTCCCCGTGGCTGTCGTGCCGTGGAAATTTGCATAAGGTCGATCGTATTCATCCTGCGGACTTTATCGCGGTTTATATTGGATTAGCCCGCGCGCCCGTCGACAGCCTTGGCTATCGATCAGGATTTTCGTGGATTCCTCGTATTCGAATCACACCTACACAACCCCCTCCCCTCCATCAGCCTCCAGACCTCAGCTTCATCGATCGAGACGTCGTCGAGGGCACGATTCTGCGTTTGTGCTACGTAATCCTCCGGTTCGAGTTTGTTTGGTCGAGATCGAACGCGATTCGACTGCTTTCCCCACTAGATTTTCTATGGTACGAAACAGTGGCGCCACCTAGGACACCATCTTGCTGCCCATAAAAAGAATCATACGTTTCTTCCGTACAAAATTTTGTTCCAACTTGGTTGGTTTCCGGGATACTTGACACTAGATTGCCCAAGGAAGTCATTTTGACTGCTTTTTAATTTCAATTGGAATTAATTTTAAACGAATTTCTTTACACATTAGTTATTCTTTCACAATACAGTCATTTTGACTGCTTTTGGGCAATAATGGTATATACTAAATTTCAGTCTTTCTAGTGTCAAGGAATTGTGATTTCCATCCCCCTAACTTTGATCTATCCCTATATTCGTGATCAGCGATCACGAGAACCTCTTACAAGCTAACCTCAAAACAAGTTATCTTCATATTTTGGCCAGAATTTTTTAATAAATTTGCCACTTTTGCGTTCCGCGTTCGCAGTCTTAACCCTGGCTCGTTTAACTCGCTGAATAATTCGTGGTAATTCAATATTCCTACGTAGATGTGGCTCAATTAAGTCGGTAGTCGGCTCCGTACGTTGGCGCGAACACGCTCGCCGGAATGCGTTCACGATTAGATAAAAATGTCAAGCGGGAGCGTTAGTGGAGCGATCGAGCGGTCGTAAAAAGAATGCATGTAATTCCGTTAACGCACGTTTTCTCGCGACAGCGTGCGCGCGAGCGCGTAAACGCGACAATTCCGCGACATTATTATCTCTCGTTGATCGTCACACGGTGGCTCTCGTCATTGAGGAAGCACGATTATGCAATTTCGTTACGTACGCACCTCGCGGCGGCGCATGCACGCGCACCTAGTGGAATTGCAAGCGAGGAATGTTACCGTCGAATCAATGAAACGGGGAGGGAGCAAAGCGTTTATGGACACCTACTCGCTCTAAGAAGAAACGACCGCGACGGGACTCTCGACCACCGGCAAAATACCGAACGAACGCGAGGGGAACTGAAAATTGCCCTCCGAGGAGTCGGATCGTAGCACGCTTGTCGTTTCATGGAGTGTAAATGAACATTGAGTGGAATAGGGAGCATGAGAGTTTCAGTATTTATAATAGTATTCGAATCCGAAAAATGAACTTTGAATTTTACTATTATACCAAGTGTATCGTATAAAAGGAATCATTAACGATAAGAAAGGAACGTTGCGGCGTTGGCTCAGCGAGTAGGGCGTCTGGCCAGTAATCCGAAAATCGTGGGTTCGAAACCCCCATCGACCGTGTCCCGTTTTTTCTTCGATTTCTGCATCGTTGGATCTTATTATCACCCAAATTCGAGAGTTCCTTAATCATATACAAATTTCCCATAGAAGTAAAAATCGTGTTATTATTAAGATACATAATTAATTCGAATTTGCCATATGTAATTGGTAGGATAGGGTGAATGAAAAGTAAAGAAATAGAGAGAGTTTGGTTGACGGAAGACGGACCCCGGACACGCAACATGCGAAACTAAAATCCCCGCAAGCTACCCATTAAAATGTCGGTCATGCGGCGCGTCCCGAGGGCATGACACAGCGGCTATCTGAAGCAATTTATTTCGACGGAACGAGAACTGCCGTCGACACACACCGCTCGTTAAAATCGTTGACGAACAGCCGCGCGCCGCGTACCTTTGTGTCTGTATCATTTGGATCAATAGAGACCGAGGTTTTCTCTGTCTCTGTCGCGCTCGCGGACGAGTATGCGTGGCCCTACGTCCGCTCGCGTTCGATTCGAACCTTTTTTCGGGCCCGTCGGAGGCTGTCGTGCGAATTTCCGTTGGTCTCGACGGTTTTGCGAGCCATTTGGCGAATCAGTAGTGTTTCCTGCGTCTCTGATTGCTTCGAATACCGCTGCTCCCATTCTTACGACTAGAATCGAGTGTTTATCGGAAAAAGTTTGCTCAAAATTATGTGTCTCCCGTACTCGTAAGATAAGAGGAATTATTAGCACCGAGAAAGTTGGCTCGAAACCCCATGCTCTGTTTTCTGTTTTTTTTTTTTTTATTTCTACGTTATGTTTCGGGGGGCGATCTTGATCTTTGTATGGCAAGAACTATACTGGACCCACACGCCAATCAATTTCACTTATTTCCGCGACACGTTCAAGATTGGAATCACCGTTCCCGAGCCCGACGAGAGAGGTCGAGGCAATTTACTGCACTGCAGCTGGGCAAAATCTTCTCCCGCGACGAGCGACAATTATCGTATCGCACCGCACACGTGCAGACTGCCGAGGAAATCGATACGCGTCCTATAATCGTCGTTCCTCGGTTTCGTATCAATTACGGGGTTATATAATTTGATAAAAATGTTAATATATATATATATATCTACAAAGAATATAAATCTGTTTCCGTGGATAGTCGCGTGAGTCTTTTTTCTCGAAACTCGAGGGTTGCGACCCCTGGCGAATTCGTGACTTGTCATCGATTATCCAAGGTCTAGGAGCTAGGAACCAATCCCTCCCAGTAATAATTCGCTCTTTTGCAAGCTCTTTTCTGTTCGACTATTCTGGCCTTAATAACTTTCAATTAATTACTTTTAGACCAGATTATCGCGTACAAAATGCTTTGCTATATTTCAAGACTCGTTTGGAAAATTTTGAAAATTATACGCGGTTGCCGTTTTTAGGTCGTGCGCTAGAATCGCTGGTTACGAAAGTGTTAATGAACGAAGGTCTTGAAATACACGGTATTTTCTAGAACACCAGTGGCGTGTTTATTGGGGCTAAAAGGGGGGAATGCAAAATTCGAGTCTCCGAAAATTCTGTCCCTAAGAATATGAAAAATAAGTTTGAAAAAGTTTTGGCGAAGCAATTGAATTTTATTTTTATAGAATCTTTTAGAAAAGCATGAAAAATCGAAAGGTGTTTGATCGTGTTTTGTCCCTTGATTAACGTCGGAAACTCGATCCACCTGTGGTCCGTGGGACTCGTTCGAAGGATAGTCTCGATCACGGGATACCATCGAACGATTTCAGCGATACGCCTCCATTGAAACGGCACCGGAAACGGTCGTTATCCGAACGCGAACGAGTAGAGCTCGGGCTGGCGAGGTCGAACTTGAAAATTAGGCTTCTCTGGCTGCACCGCGGTCTCACGTGTTCGATTTACGCTGCCCACGTGTTTCGAGAAGGTCGGTCGAGTGCGTTTCTGCGTTTGTGTGCGACGATCTTGTCGCTGGATTGAGAAAATTGGACACACACCGTGGTGTATCGTTTCGACTCTGTAATTCCGGGGGAAATATCGTTTTCCCGATACAGCCATCTGTGTGGTACGATTTCTGGGAAAATCTTGACACTTTTTAGGTGCAACGACCATCGTCGATCCACACACCGCATCATCGAACCCGTCGAACAAACATGCGTTTTTTAATTTTTTTATTTTGTTTTTAACCATTGTGTCGCATCGATTTATTTTGTATTTTTTTTCCTCACATGTCTCATGTTTTTTTTATCATACATTTTTTACAGCATGGCCGCTCAGACTCGTACAGGGTCGCCACGTTACCCAAAATTCGCGACGACAACAAAACGGCCGACGGGATGTTCAAGGTATACGCACCGGAGGACTTCCGGCCCCCGCGGTGACTCCATTTACGCTCGCAATGTCGCGGCTTGCTTCGTCGGTGATGGACCGTTCTCTCCTAGTTTCTGCAAATAAAAAAAAAAAAACATTCTTCATCTCGCCTTTTGAAACTTTTTGCCGCGGTGCTCTTTCGTCTTCCGGTTGGTTCTTTCGTTGCTCTCGACTAATAACCTTTCTTACGTACTCTCTCCTAACAATTCTCTGCAGTCTCGAGTGTCTCTTCTAAATATTCTCTGTAAACGTTCTTCGAGATTCTGCTAACGATGCTCGTTCGCGTTTCCTTATTTCCAACAGAATTGTTTTTTAATAATAATATTAATAGAGAAATTCTACCTTACTGTTCTTCTATTTTCTGTTTCACTCTGTCAGCTTCTCTCTCTTCTCGACGAAATCTATCCTGTCGATTGGTACTCGCACGGCACAGTATTTTAAAAAACTCACGCTAACATGGGTCTCGATCATTCTGCATCATTACGTAATCGTCGAAAAAAATGGTACTCTTCGTCTGCTGCGCTGACACGTTAATACAGGATAATTAACCGATCCTTGGAGGAGGGTTTAACAGGATTATGTTCTAAACGTACGTTTAACAACAGGATTGCTGGTAATTCCCACGTAAACACATCAACACGCCATTACCGCCAAAACGGACGACGCTTTAATTAACGAGGATCGTCGGACGATCTACAAATATTGTAATCAAATCTCCCAATTAACAATCACATCAGGGGGAGTAATTTGTGTTATAACAATGTGTAAACTTGGACTTTCCTGATCAACCTCCTATAGTAGCTGCTTCTGTAGTTTCGTAGTACGTGTATCATTAATATTAAATAGAAGGGAAGGACTCTTATCTTTCATTCCTCGACTAACCTCAAAAACCTTACCTCATCTTTGATCCTCCACGAGTTGGTCACATTTTCATCCAAAAGATTAACAATAACGATCCCAAATTCAACGATTCTGTAACGTAAGCTATCTGTGTCTGAAGGTAACATAATTCTTGCACGGGTGATCCTATAGCAGAGTTAGTGTCGTTAACCCCGTCTGTTGTTTTTTGTCCACGCAGTCGCGGCGGAAGAACCCAAAGCGGAGGACGGACAATCTAGACGACTTGAAGCAGGAGTTGGACATTGACTTCCACAAAATCACACCCGAGGAACTGTATCAAAGATTTCAGACTCACCCCGAAAACGTAAGTGAAACCAAGCTCCTCTGAACCCTTGAGTGGACTCTGAATTTCAACTGTGTATGCGTTGCAGGGCCTCAGTCACGCGAAGGCAAAGGAGAACCTCGAGAGGGACGGTCCGAACGCGTTGACGCCGCCAAAACAGACGCCAGAATGGGTAAAATTCTGCAAGAATCTGTTCGGTGGTTTCGCCCTGTTGCTGTGGATCGGCGCGATCCTCTGCTTCATCGCGTACTCGATCCAGGCGTCCACCAGCGAGGACCCGAACGACGACAATCTCTACCTGGGCATCGTGCTGGCGGCGGTGGTGATAGTGACGGGCATATTCTCGTACTATCAGGAGAGCAAGTCGAGCAAGATCATGGAATCGTTCAAGAACATGGTGCCGCAGTTCGCGACGGTGATCAGAGAGGGCGAGAAAGTCACGCTGACCGCGGAGGACCTGGTGCTGGGGGACGTGGTCGAGGTGAAGTTCGGCGATCGTATACCGGCCGACATCCGTATCATCGAGTCGCGGGGATTCAAGGTGGACAACAGCTCGTTGACCGGTGAATCGGAGCCGCAGTCCAGGTCTCCGGAGTTCACGCACGAGAACCCCTTGGAAACGAAGAACCTCGCGTTCTTCTCGACAAACGCGGTCGAAGGCACGGCGAAAGGAGTGGTGATCTGTTGCGGCGATCAGACAGTGATGGGAAGGATCGCAGGTCTGGCATCCGGTCTCGACACCGGCGAGACACCGATCGCCAAAGAAATCCACCATTTCATCCACCTGATCACTGGCGTGGCCGTGTTCCTCGGCGTCACCTTCTTCGTGATCGCCTTCATCCTCGGTTACCATTGGCTGGACGCTGTAATCTTCCTCATCGGTATCATCGTGGCGAACGTACCAGAAGGTTTGCTGGCCACCGTCACCGTCTGCTTGACCCTGACCGCGAAGCGAATGGCGTCCAAGAACTGTCTGGTGAAGAATCTGGAGGCCGTAGAGACGCTGGGCTCCACGTCCACTATCTGCTCGGACAAGACCGGCACGCTCACGCAGAACCGTATGACGGTCGCTCACATGTGGTTCGACAATCAGATCATCGAGGCTGACACCACGGAGGATCAGTCCGGGTTGCAGTACGACCGCACCAGTCCAGGATTCAAAGCGTTGGCGAAGATCGCGACCCTCTGCAACCGCGCCGAGTTCAAACCCGGCCAGGAGCACGTACCCCTTCTGAAGAAGGAAGTGAACGGCGACGCGTCGGAGGCTGCTCTGTTGAAATGCATGGAACTGGCCCTGGGCGACGTGATGGGCATCAGGAAACGCAACAAGAAGGTCTGCGAGATACCCTTCAACTCCACCAACAAGTATCAGGTGTCTATCCACGAGTCGGACAACCCTGACGATCCCAGGCACCTGTTGGTGATGAAGGGAGCACCGGAGAGGATCCTGGACCGTTGCACGACCATCTTCATCGGTGGCAAAGAGAAGGTGCTCGACGAGGAGATGAAGGAGGCGTTCAACAACGCGTACCTCGAACTGGGTGGCCTCGGCGAACGTGTACTCGGTTTCTGCGACTTCACGCTGCCGTCCGACAAGTTCCCCATCGGCTTCAAGTTCAACAGCGACGATCCCAACTTCCAGTGCGAAGGACTACGTTTCGTGGGCCTGATGTCTATGATCGACCCGCCCAGGGCTGCGGTGCCCGACGCGGTCGCTAAATGTCGTTCCGCCGGTATCAAGGTCATCATGGTAACCGGTGACCATCCGATCACTGCCAAAGCCATTGCCAAATCCGTCGGTATCATCTCTGAAGGTCAGCATCTCTTTTCCCCATATCTTTGTAAACAAAAATTATTATAGTTTTCAAGATCAGATGTCAAAGAAAAGCCAGATAGATAGCTCTATGACAAAGTGTATCGTTTTCGTGGACAATTTGAGGGCTTTGGCCTGGTAGTTCCCTTCGGTAGCTTACCAGTAGCCACTCCAAGATTTTAAAAAATAATTGAACGCTTTGAAAGACTTATTACTTGTTAACAAAATCTTCTGGGACGAATGATATTACAGAAGGCTGCCGAAACTCTTTGTAAATTACCTCTGGCATGAATATTCGACCGTTATACTTTTTAATCATTCTTCATTACGCTTGAATATTTTTTTTTTACCAACTTTCACGTTCCCGGTGGTTAAAGTACGCCCGGACGGCGGCGAAGCGTAAACGAAAAAGTAGTAACTTCGCTGAAAGTTCGTCCCCGAGCTCTCGTCCCTTCTTATGAAATATTCAGAGCTTAATAACAGATGTTGGCAGCCTTATGAAAGATTTAGAGTCTCTTCGAGAATTAGTTGGAAAGTTCCAGGCTCTCTCAGACATGTCTTAAAAGTTCTCGGTGTCGTGGCAGCTGGTGACTCGTCGTTTCTTGTTCCAGGTAACGAGACCGTCGAGGACATTGCCCAACGATTGAACATCCCGGTATCCGAAGTGAATCCTCGCGAGGCCAAGGCTGCCGTCATCCACGGAACCGATCTCAGAGAACTGAACTCCGACCAATTGGACGAGGTTCTCAGGTACCACACCGAAATTGTGTTCGCCCGTACCTCGCCTCAACAGAAGCTCATCATCGTCGAAGGCTGCCAGCGAATGGGTGCTATCGTCGCTGTAACTGGTACGCTATTTTACGTTAATATTCCATAGACAATTTCTACAAAAATCTTAACCTATGTTGGGTATGAAAGCATGGCTAACAAGGAAACGATACAAGAAATAAATAACACTTTGTACTCGACTACTTGGGCAAGATAAAGTGGGTCGAGACACGTCAATTAATTTATCAGAGCATAATGAATTTGCTCAAGAGTTTGTAGTCCAAGAAACTCTGAAAAACTCTGACCCAGGCTATAAAGATTCTGTACTAAAGAGTGAAATAATTCCAGGTGACGGTGTTAACGATTCGCCCGCGTTGAAGAAGGCCGACATTGGCGTAGCCATGGGTATCGCTGGTTCCGACGTATCCAAGCAAGCAGCCGACATGATTCTGCTGGACGACAACTTCGCCTCCATCGTGACAGGCGTCGAGGAGGGCCGTCTGATCTTCGACAACCTGAAGAAGTCCATTGCCTACACCCTGACCTCGAACATCCCTGAAATCTCACCCTTCCTGGCGTTCATCCTTTGCGACATCCCTCTGCCCCTTGGTACCGTCACCATTCTCTGCATCGACTTGGGAACAGACATGGTGAGTGACCATTCCTACAGCTTAACCGTTCTCGATGGTTTCCACGCGGAAACAACCCCGTGAAGATCGTCGAGGGGATCCCAACGGCTCCTCGATCGTTGTTCGATCGCATCCCTCGAGGAGTCGTCGCGATTCCCATTCGCGAGTAACGAAAGATTTTCAGCGATATCGATCTCTTGATCCATGGCAGTAAAACTTACCAAGTTCCATTTTTGGTGTTTTAAATGCTGAAACGATGATTGTCAGATACCAGCTATATCGTTGGCGTACGAGCACGCCGAGTCCGACATTATGAAGAGAAGGCCCCGCGATCCCGATCACGACAACCTCGTCAACGAAAGGTTCTTTTTACGAAAAGGCTGGCCCCCATACGATATCGCTTTATTAGGTTCTCTTACGATTATGTGATCCTCCAAGCTAGGTAGAGCTCCAGTAACCGCAGTACGCCAGGTCTAGGAGCCATCCCACTATAGACGCTAACTTTCTCAACTTTCTTACACTCTAGATAGACGAGTAACTTTGCAGAGTATCTATCAACGTTTCATTGAATCTTTCACGCCGAAGCATCTCGATTCCTGCGGAGATCTGTCAGATTTTCATCGGTGTCTTTGTTCCTGAAGCTAGAACTTGATCTCCGGACGAATCTAGACGCTACTGGTTAAACGTAATCAACTTTTTTCACAGAGTCGCCGGATAAGCAACAAAGAGGAAGCCCTAAAGAGTAGCGAGCCCAAAAGAACACCGATTCCCGATCGAATCCCATCGATGATCCTTTCGTTGATCCCCCCTCCCACTTCATCGTTCCGATCAATTTGGTTTCTCTCAGTTATTTTTTGCTTACCATTCTACGTTTTTCATCATATGACACACTTGCAAGGATGCTGATCGCCGCGATACTCCACGATCAGACGATCAGCTCTGGGTCGAAAGCCTTCCGCTAGGTACCCTAACCGTTGGTCAGCATCCTTGTCGCAAAGGTCACGGCCGAACAATATTCACGATGTAACTGTTTGGCGTTTGTTACTGAGCTTGTTGATAATGTGACGTCAGGTGCCAGCCATCTCACTTGCCTACGAGGAGGCAGAGAGCGATATTATGAAGCGACATCCACGAAACCCGTTCACTGACAAGCTAGTTAACGAAAGGTAACACATCAACAACATAAACGAGTCTTGACAAGCTACACCAGATATACTTTTTTATGGTCAGAAAGAGTAATCGGTGACACGACACGCCCGACCCTCGAAGCTGTTACGACACCAAAGGTTCGGGTAAATTATTTAATTAGGCGTGTAGGATCGGTGGTCCAGGTGACCAAGATGCAAAGTGGCTAGAAAATCGTCCGTGTTTCAGCTTCGAGGATCGGGTCACCGCAGTCGCCATCGCTCTCTCCTTTTACCTGCCTATTGGTCGTTACACTTCTTACTTACTCCTATGGTTATTGTAGTAGCTAGTTCGTACTGTCTTGTGTGACTATATTACTCGTTCGACCACCGAAAAAAAAAGAAAAAAAAAAAAAGAAACCACACAAAAAGATTTTCGTGAACACGTCTTGTTTCCTGAGCATTTGTTGCCCGACACGCACCGCGAGACCTGTGAACAAGGGCGACAAACGATGTTTCGTGTGTAAATTAATCCCTGGCCTTAACTCTTTCGTAGGAATTGTCTGGTTTCGTTTATCCTTTGCTAATTTTTTATTGTTTTGATTCTGTGGAGAAAGTTTGTTGGGTCGATAACTGTGGTGTCCGTGGATTACGTGTTCGCTGATAATTGTTTGTTTTTTTTTAACGAGAATTGTGAACGATCAACGGGGTCTTTGTCACGCCTAACTCCCGTCTTTGGAACGCATTTGCATATCGGAGAATGCTGAAGCTTTCGAGCATATATCGAGCGATAAGAGAAAATGTCTGGTTATATACGTATCGTCTTTTCGCGTTTTTCGTTTTATTTTTGCTTTGTAAGTTCGATGAAACGCTAAAAGGCTGGGTTTAATTTGCTCGGATATGCCTTGGTCAGAGGACTCGGATACGCTAGGGGAATCTATACGATCGAATCTAACCAAAAAAAAAAAAGGTAACCGAGAATGGTGCACGCAGGTATAACACTTTCGGGGCATTTGGTGACTGGGTATATACACTAGAGCTTTGTTATCAGAACTTTTATTATCTCTCTGTCTCTATTTCTCTCTGTTCGAGAGTCCGGTCGACACTCGATACGAGCTGGATCGTGTCTTGATCAGTGACGTTTGCTCGTCCACGATCACGCCATTTTGTGCCAAAAATTTCAGTCGAGGAAGCTGTACAATTTAAGTACAAAGACATTTCCGTCAGTGTATTTTATTACATATCCAAGAGGAGCATTTCCTCTTTCAAAAATTTGAAGTTAAAAAATTATCAATTATTCTCCGTTTTTGTATTATTTATAGCGAGTCGGTTTTATCTAGAACCGTTCGAATAGCCCGCGAAAATCGCAAGCAATGGCGTAGCATAAAATACGCGATAAAAATCGCAGGACGAGCAATCGCAGCGTGTTTCTCTCTCGAAGGTTTTTTTCTCTTCCTCTGAATCCATTGCCAGTCAAGCGATCGCTTCCAATGTGACGATGATCCTCGCTTGTAATTAGTGTTGTTTCGTTAACGCCAAAGGTAAGCCGATCTGAAGTCTCTCTTACTCTCTCACTCTCTCACTCTCTTTTCTCTCTATCTATTTCTATCTGTCACCTTCTAATTTCTATCTCTTAAATCTCCACCCCTCTTTCTGGACCGAGCTTCATCCCTTTACGAAACTGATCCGCCATTGGGGGAAAAAAAGGAAGTTGAGTACCATTTTCCAACGATTTTTCTTTTCTCTTACGCCGGACTACCGGCTTTGGCTTGGCCTTCACGTTTCACCGCATTATTCTGCGAGCCACAATTTTTCGATTTTGACAATCCAACATGTCGACTCAGCTCGGGAACTTTGCACATCGTGCTCCGGCGATCCCGTTTTTTGGGGACCGCCATCGTCGACTCGTCGATACCTAAAATGGCCGCCGTGACGATTTATTTTCTACTCTTAATCTTTGTTCTCTTTCTTTCGCTATATTTCTCTCTCTTTTTCTCCGCTGTTCCCGGCTGTCTCGCCCGAGGGATTCGAGATTCACCGCCATTTCGTTACCTCTTCATTCCCGCGTCTCGACAGCTTTTGTTCCACGGTCTTCATTTTTCCAATTCGTCTCGAATCTCTAGCAACGTGCATGATTAGCGGAGAGAAGTGTCCATGGACAGTCTGGGAATCGTCGGTGTTCCTCTCTATCCTTGATACGTCGAATTTTAACAGTCAGAAAATACGCGTCGACAACTTTTACACGAAGAAACACACCGGATGTAGTAGGAGAGCCAATCGAATCGCCAAGATCGATGCAGATTTTAAAATAACTATAACACAACGTTACTGGCTTAAAGAAATTTTTTTCTTGCTCCGGAATTCTTCCAATTTCTGCATCGATCGATTCTCTGGTATCTTTTGTCGGATTACACGAACTTCGACTATCATAGAGATTACGATAGAGGGCGTCGTTGACGATGCAACTGTTCGATAAGTCTTCATAGTGTGTTATATTAATTTACATAAAGTATCATATAATTTTGATAAAATCTGATCCTCCAAGTACTAAAACGTTTTGTGTTCCCTGTTCGATGAAAAGTAAGAAGGCAATTTTTGTAAAAATATCCTAGCAGTTATGCTCTTTGAAATTGAAAGTTGAGAAAAAGTGGTCGAGTAAATAGTTTCTTGCGAGTTGCATCGTCGACGACGCTCGCCTCGAAAACTAGCTAGTTCAGTCTCGATTCTATTTGTATATAATGTGTACATAGATCGATAGTCGTGTGTTTACATATATATTTTATTGGTGACTGTCGTTATCGTACTACTGTCATTAGTGTCATCATTGTCATCACTATTATTATCACTGTCCTAGCTCATCAGTAAGTATCGTCGCCTCCCCCCCTCTTCTACTCTCTTTTCTCATCATCAAGTTTTCAATCCTCGTCAATAGAGAGCATCTTTTTCAATATCCTAATACGATTGCCATCACCAATTTTCTTTCATTCTTTTTTTTTTTCTTATCGTTTATCGTTTCTTTGTTATTACTATTTACTATTGTTACGCCGTCACGAACCACAAGCCAGCATTATTTATTAAGATAGCAACGAATTTTTACTACTATTTTTTACGATTCTACTGTCACAGCTACCGCTGCTACCTCTCTCGTATTTTTACTATTACTATTTACTACTACTTATTACTATTTACCTATTATTTTTTTGTTTCTTATCGCCACGATGTGTCCACCGCAAAGAACCAACCAAATTACCAAAAAAAAAAAAGAAAGAATAGGAAAAACAGAAAAAAAAATATGGCACCTTTGTACATTTTTTAGGCGTCCATGATTCTTCTTTGCAGTTTTTTATTCTTTACAGTCCTCTCACAATTTTATTCTGTAATGCGCTGCCTACCGCCGCTGCCTTCTACCACTTCTGCGACTGGCAACTTTCTAACGGGTGCTGAGCGACCGAGCGAAAGACACTTTTTTGTCAAAATGATCACTTGCGATCGAAAGTTGCTAATGCGGGAATATATTTCATGGGCCTGTATGCATATTATATAACGGGAGGAATAAGGTTGTTTATGCCCCCCTCCGATGCAACAGAGAGTCCCTTCCAAACAATATGCACAACGTTCGTTTCTCGAATTGTACGCGTGAATCGTTTAAAAGTTCATTTAACATTTACAGGACTCTCAGTGTGCATTGGGGGAACCATGCTTTAAGGATACTAACAGAAATGAAGCTTGAATCGTATTTAAAAGTGCACGAAAGAGAAGGGAATCCTGACGAAATGCTCGATGACGATTCCTTGGTTTATTGGTGGTTCTCTTACTTATTTTCCTTGGGCCTAAAAGTGCCACAAAGAGTTTCAGATTAATTAGACTGATCTGCTAAATAAATTTTAACCTAAACAAAGACAAAGAATCTCAGCTATAAAGGAACTTCATCGAGCATCGACGAAACGACGATCGAAGCAAGATCGACTCTGGTGACCAGTTCTTCGTACGCTGAACACGCGATCCGGGATCGAAACCCATTTTAATAGAATCGTGAATTGGAACTAGGTTAGAAATTGCAAGGGGTTTCGAGGCTCGTGGATCACAGTGTTCAGCGGAAGGACCGTTATGTCACTTAACCCCAGCAGAGAGCACGCTGCACGGCGTATGCCAATTTTTCGATTCTCACTGTGATACAGTGCTGGTCCCCCGACCAGGAAACGGGAAACGGGAAACAGGGAACGAAGGGAAGGCAAAACCGGAGAAAGAGTCATTTAACCTAAAATATTTGGCTTGTCGGATCGTGACAGGTTCGGTTGCCCGCTGGAGATCGTCGTTGGGACTTTTCCCGCGCAATAGCGCTACGATCGCCGCCGCCATCTTTTCTCCGCTCCCTCTGGCGTGGCGTTCGAAAGACAGAAACGAATGGTGTTTCATTTCCGACTAGCGAACGGATGCACGGCTACAGGGACGATCTTTGGAGGTTGATCGATTCTGTGCAGACTCTGGATCGAGAGATCGTGAACTCTTTCTCCGATATGTAACTTTTCGCGCGTTCCCCCCGCTCCCTCCTCCTTGTCTCTTTCGCTATCACTGTGTACAATCAATTGATGATCTGTACGTTACATGTAAATATGCATACATGTATAACGTGTGTATATATATGTACTTTGTACGGTGTACGGGGTGCTTGGCACACATTCTAATCAATGGTGGATGGCAGGTGCCGGCCATCTCGTTAGCTTACGAGGCACCGGAGTCGGACATTATGAAACGGCAGCCCCGCGATCCTTACAGAGACAATCTTGTCAACCGAAGGTGGGTCTCCCAACTACCCACCCAGAGAAAAACAGTTCCTTCCCCACACACACGTACACACACACACACACACACACACACACCCATACATACACAAACACATTCACGTTGCACGGACGGCCAAAACTGTTCCGACGGTAAAAACGATTTTAGAGGCAGTGGTTTCTAGAACAGTCAAAAACGAGGGATAGATTTTCTTTTTAAATTTTTCAACTCTACATTAAGGGATGAAATCGTCCTTCGAAGATTCATAGTGGTTCGTTAATAGTAAAAAATTTTCGCGTATACATTTACCAATCAACTTTTTTCTCGTGTTCGTGGTTAAAATAATTTGATTTTTGATATTTTTTTGTACGAAACGGTAGAGTAAAATAATAGCCGCGGAACGAGTTTGACCTTTCAAACAACACTGAAATCGAGCATACGTATGCTCGAGCGCATACGTACGCGTGCCATGATTGTTACAAACACGATTCAAAACAGAGTGTCTACTGATGTCCGAAGTCGTACATTTGTCTTTCTGAAATACAAATCTCTCGTTGTTCGTTGGTTAAAACGCTTGTTATTTATTTTCTTGCACGCGTCGATCGAAAATTGTATTTTTAAACGTTCTTATTGTGCGCACTTTCGTCTGCACTTGGTTCGAACGTGTCCCGAGGGAAGAACCGATTCTCGCGGACGGAGCGGAGTCCGTCCCGCAGCGAGAGAAAACCAAGTTCGATTACGGTACCTTCCGTACGGACGAGAAAACGACGAGAATTTAACGGAAGTTTCTTTTAAAGATTACGCGAAATCTCCGGTGGTATCGCAATCGTATCACCCACAGAGATTCGTCGTTTTAACAAAAAACAACAGTCTCGGTTGACACTCTACGCCCAACGAGTCAGAAAACACGTCTCTAGGAAAACTAGTTGATCAGTATAGCACAGTATGTATAGCTCGATCACTTGGAAAATGGTCCTGGAAGGCGTGGCCCCGAGCTTCGCGTGAATCAGCAACGCTTAACGTTTTTAATTCCACAACCTTGTATATTCAGAATTGAAGGTTATGTCGAGAAAATAATTTCTGATATTCGAATAAATTAAATTATGTTTTCAAATTAAATCGTGGGAGTTTATAAATAATTTAAGGTTGTGGAATTTTAAGTAGTCTATATACAGTAATAGGAAAAGATGGCCACCGGTTCTTCCATGGTAGAAATCTTTTCCAAATCGTCGAGCTATACCTTATAGGAGAGTTAAGCCGCCCTCTCGCCTAAACGACGCGACTATAACATGATCAAAACAAAAAAACTTCTCGAATGACTATCATTAGAGGTTCGAAGTTGATTATCGAGTCGTTTTTAGGTGGAAGTACGGCTTCACAGTGTTGGGAATGCCGAATGCTTTAGCCACACCTAGAAATCTAGAATCTCTGGAGCGACTACTAACGATTGTACGCCTGCGACTCGAACGCGTAGCTTGAAACGTTCACGCGCGTATTAACAGTAAAGTTTTAGTGGCCCCCCCGGGTATGCAAACAAAAAAAAATAATACATAGAAAGAAGTTTCAAAAAAACGTTAGAAAAAGCAAGAGCCAAAAAAAGCTGCTTGAAAACTCGACACCCATGCACACAGCCTGAGCAGCAGCGTTCAGCAATTAACGATTCTCGATTATACGAACGGGATTATCGGATCTGTTAATTACTTCGCTTGATTACACTGCCGCCGACCCGATCGATAACCGTGCCCGCCAATCGCTCAATTTTTTTTTTTTCCATCCGTCCAGATCTGACCCGTCGAGATCCGTCTCTGCCTGCAATCTGTTTGATTTGATCTAACGCCTGACGAGCTAATTGACTGTTGCGCGACATCGCGGCCAAACGCATGCAAACTATCGTCGCGGAGTTGATCCTGTTGGGAATTGCATAAAACCTTTGTTCGTTCGTACGGAGTTTGACGCATTTTTAACGAATCAAATTATCGAAGAACCTGAGACTGGACTGTACGCCTGTTCTCTCTGACGAATTACCCCGCTAAGTGATGGAATTTTTTCCTCGATAACTGACACTAATTTGTTTTATGAGTATGGAATTTGTAAGGAAGGTAAAAAATTGTCTAAAATCGTAAGAGAACAGGATCGGTTCCGAGACAACCAGCATATTCACGTTGCCTGAACAAGGATTGCGTTGCTTTTTTTGGTGTCAGCTGGTTTCGTTTAATCTCACGGTTCGACCGAGCGACGGGGAAAGCTCGATTCTCGGAAAACGAGACACGTGCACCGTGAGGCTCGATGAACAGCATACTATTATGTATATATATATATGTGACGTGTGCGTGTGTGTGTGCGTGCCTTGTGCTTTCGTGTGGCATGCCTCGACGCGAAGAAACCGATCGTTATCATCTGCGTTCCGATCCGGTAAGTAATCTGCATTTAATCCTAACCGACTACGGCTTCCATATTAACACCACCTTAGGCTACTACAAGCAAACTTAGTGTACACAGAAAGCTTCGTCTGGCCTTCAAAGAACTTCCCACCGTTATCTTCGAAGTAAAACGATCCTCTTGCTCCGAGAAGTTAAAGACCTTTGCGAGTCTGTAATTGATACGTTCGTTCGAAATAGTTCTTTGGAAGACAGAGTGTAACTGCAACGCCTATCGTCGTCGTGGTCGATGGGACACGTTTAACGCGATTCTCTATGTCTAGGCTTATTTCGATGGCGTACGGTCAGATCGGTATGATCCAGGCTGCAGCCGGTTTCTTCGTCTACTTCGTGATCATGGCTGAGAATGGATTCCTCCCGCTGTATCTTTTCGGTATCCGAAAACAGTGGGACTCGAAGGCCATCAACGATCTTCGCGACAGCTATGGCCAGGAATGGGTAAGCCCAGCGAACACCGCAACAATAACTAGACTGCGGATGTTTATGCATTTGTGGGAAATTTTAATCCTCAAAAAACTACAGAATGCATTTAATATGCAAGAATATAAGAAATACTTCAAGTAAGAATTATTATATTTAGGGGTTGAGACAGCCCTCTGCGAAGCTTCCGTTTCATTAATTCTATTAATAAAAATAATCTAATAATAACGATATAACTTTCTAGTACAACTTGACAAGAGCTTCGATACTGAGTTTGGTTTATTTTCGCGTAGACGTACAGGGATCGCAAGACATTGGAATTCACCTGCCACACGGCCTTCTTCGTCTCGATCGTGATTGTACAGTGGGCCGATCTGATCGTTTGTAAGACGCGTCGTAACTCGATCATTCACCAGGGAATGAGAAACTGGGCCCTGAACTTTGGTCTGGTGTTCGAGACTGCCCTCGCCGCGTTCCTAAGCTACACGCCCGGCATGGACAAAGGTCTCCGCATGTTCCCTCTCAAGTAAGTCTCATCTCTGTATCTAAAATATTCCCTACGACTGTGATTCCATTCGATGCTTAAACGGAGCTTCGTTTGTGTTTCAGATTCGTCTGGTGGCTGCCTGCCTTTCCCTTCATGTTCGCCATCTTCATCTACGACGAGACGAGACGATTCTACCTCCGTCGGTATCCAGGAGGCTGGCTCGAGCAAGAAACTTACTATTAGACGCAAAAAGGAGAATTAATCATACACGCAGAGCGCGCGCGCAAGAGTAAGAGCGAGAGTAGCAGAGAGAATGATGAGAGAGAGAATGAGACGCATACCCACGCAAAAATATACACCGAAAAATAATAATAATATTAATAATAATAATTAACAAAAGAAACAAAAAAAAAAAAAATATGAAATGAAGCCAAGAAGGTAAGAAAAAATCATTCACGTTAAAACACATATACATTTTACACGGGGCGTGCTATTCGGGTCTATCCGTACTGTCGCGAGATCACGAGAAAAAAAAAGATAACCACTTTGGGGGTGGACGGAGCAAAGTTCGCGTCAGTCGAGCTCGAACCGTCCAACAACGGCGGAATCAAACGTGCGGAGCATTTCTTACGCTACGTGTCGAGGAAAGGAGGCACACTGTCGCGTGTTCAGCGGCGACAGCAATCTCGCAAACAGTGTGAAGTACACGAAAAAAAAAAGAAAATACAAAATGAAAAGAATAAAATGATAAAAAAAAAATCTAAAAAAAAGAAAAAAAAACCACAAAAAAATTAACGTGGAAAACACACACGTGTTCGACTTTCTGGCTCCGCGAGTCGCTTGCATGCGCGTGCCGGTGTATCATTACATAAAATGGCCGTCGTTCGAGAAACATCGAAAGGATCGACCGGGAGGATGAACAAGGGTTCAACGAGCAACGTCGTCGGGAAGTTTTTAAAGGCTTCCAGGTACACGCCCGATATGCTACCGAAGGTTATAGGTGTCGGTGCTGCCATCGGATTTTCAGACAGAATACACTATCAGAGCTAGACGATCGAGCGAAGACGAAGGGCCTAAACGAGCGCGAACGAAGGGAATCGAGAATATAATGCATCGAGATCGGCGAATGGACAACCCGGAAAGGACACCCGTGAAACTTTGGACGAGGATGCGGAGGAGAAACGAAGGCCGGCAGATTCGTATGGACATCGACGGGTGTACACGATAAAGTATATTCAGGATCATTAGATCGACAAAACTATTCATAGGCATCCCTGTGTTAAATATCTAACGAACAATGATCGCTGCGCTAGATCGCCACGTGCTTGTTAAAAATTTCAAAATGAGCAAAAAATAGAGAAGACGCTGATGAAGCAACGTAGATGGAAATAACGGAGTATTCGGTGTACTAACCGACCGGATACGTCTCGTGACAACCAAGGGTCTCGAGTAGACACTTGATCGATCGTTGATTAATTAACAATGAAACCAGTACGCTAGATTGGCACGCCCTAGAGATTATCCACGACGAGGAAAGCAAGGAGTCACGACAAAACACCCAAACGAAATAAACCAAAAAACAGTCGAACAAAAAGAAAAAAAAAAAGAAAGACAACAGACATATACAAGGTGTAAGAGAAGCGCGTTCGCA
Organism: Colletes gigas; assembly: GCF_013123115.1. Taxonomy (NCBI): domain Eukaryota; kingdom Metazoa; phylum Arthropoda; class Insecta; order Hymenoptera; family Colletidae; genus Colletes; species Colletes gigas. The sequence continues at coordinate 835,211 of NW_025106641.1, forward strand.
GTACTCATTAATTGTTCCAATTGCAAGTAACATCGTTCGGTTCGAGTCTTTGATCCGAGCAGCTGTTTAGAACGGGCCAGGAATGGACGAAGGCGACGAGGGGGGGGGGAACGAGAGAGACGCGAGTAAAGAGGAACCGCGAGTTCCGGTTAGGGGTGTGTACGCCAACGGTTCCACGAAACGATGAATACAACAAAAGGAAGTCGAATGCGCGGGAGCACGGTGAGAAGCGGCAAACGGACAGTTTAATAAGTAACTATCAACCGAATCACTACCAACTGACGAGTATGAAGAGAAATACTAATAAAGAAACAAAGAATGGAGTTGATATATGTTGTTTAATTACCACGTGCTGATAGCGAAGCGGTGCAGAGACGCGGTTTCTCTCACCGACTTGAAACCGGACAAATGAATTATGACAATGTTATTTGATTGAAAGAAAAGAGGGAAAAAAAAAAAAATGAAGTGAAAACGAGCTACATAGAGAGTTTAAAGTAACCTGCGTCTATCCCCGGGGCCAGTGTCTGTTTCCGGGGGTGCGGGGGCACCCACGATAGTCGAGGTAACAGGATATAAAAAAAAAATTGCTAGTAGAGGATGGTGAACGACGTAGAAAAGAGCACAGAAGAGAGGGGATTATTAATAGCGAATGGAGAACCCGTAAAAAAGAGGAAAGAAAAATCATTCTTACTTAGGCGAAACTAAAAAGTAAAGGAAAAAAAAAAAGGTATAAATTCATTCTCTTAGTTTTTCATAGGTTTAAAAAAACGCCAGCGGGACAGCTCGCTATAAATCATTGACCCCCGAACGCAGAACGCCCTGTACCACCAACCCCGCGGTCTGTCGTGCGTGTATGCATGTATGTGTGTCGAACGTCGATACAACGCCCCTTCGAATTTTTTTAGGAGCAACAGAAAACAAAAGAAAAAAAAACCCCCAAAAAAAAAAAAGATGACAAAACCTAAAAAAAAAAAAAAAGAAATACGAACGAAGGTGACTTAAAATGCCTGCCACGCGACTTTTCGGGCCGGGACGATCCGAGAGACGTGCCATCTAAAACAAGTCGTGGTCTTGTTTCTCGTGCTTTCTCCAAGTGTGACACGTACTCTATCGGTTGTTGTTTTCTCGTCTTACTTTCTCCCTATGTGTTTCGATCATGATCACAAAGCCTCACCCGCTTCTTTGTGCGTGCGTTAGCTACACGTCGGTAAACGAAAGGCGCTTCGTTTCGGGCGGACGAATAACGGGCGGAGAGCGTAGGTTTCGTAGCCGTGCGACACTCGTTGATAGATAGTTCGTCGTCGTCGGATCGGATATCAACGGATCTAGCTCGAACGGTTCAATCTTCGATTCCTCTTTATTTTTCCCCGCGCGAATCAAGGCGAACGGACTGTCGAGGATCTAGGTAGACGAGGGTGACGCTCGCTCGGCGACCCTGGCCCCAAAACTACCCTAAGTGTTCAATAATCGAGGTGTTCTCGAGGTGCAGTGCACGCGTAACACGTTCCGCCTTCGCCGATCCCGCCGTGCCTCGCCGCGATCTTCCGTTCCACGAACGGAAGATCCTCCACTCGGGTTTACGTGTTTCCACCGTGCAGCCCTTCCAAAATGAATTTTCTCTGTTGTGCGCGCGACGGGCTGGACGCGTCGAAACGGGTCGACTCGCCTAGAAAGAGATCCGGTCGGATCGGCGAACGCATTCGAATTGCTTTCGAGACACGCGGATCGCCATTTCGGATCCAACCGACATCGTCGTTAGAACGAAAGTGACGGAGAGAATTACGGACAGAGGGCAGCAGTGTACCGTCGCGTTGCTCGTCGAACTCGGACGCGGATCAGAGCCCCCCCGACAAACGGTGTAACCAAAACTTGGATCGCGTATAAAACACGTCCCCGGTTGTTTGGTTTTTTCTCGTCGATGGAGTAGACGACACACACGAATTCGAGTTGATATCATCGATTCTCTATCGCAGTGCTAGGTGTTCGAAGGAGAGCTGTTCAATGTTGCGCCGCGATGTTATTCCGTTTTCCGTGGCGTTTATTCGTTTCGCGCTAGAGATCCGGATCATACCTATCACACAACGAAATCGAACGAAGAGAATGTGTGCGCGAAGGTTGCCGAAAATGGATTGCCTTTACGGTGGATCCCCGTGTTTCGAGACGGGACGCGAAGTTCAAAAAGTGTTAAAAAGGTAAAAAAAAAAGAATGCTAACGGTGGAGGGGGGAGGGTGAACGACGCATTAGCCCGTTCGTTATCGTAAAATGATTCGCGATCTGGTGGCCGGAGCTTGGATTGGAGGGATCCGTGGTTTGTCGACAGGGTGTTCCGTGCCCGGGGGGCGTAGGAGCCCAAAAAAAATGCTTTGCCGTCGTGCGCCTCTTTACTTTAGGCTAATAATTTAAACATTAATAATATAATAATAATAATAATAATTATAATGTAATACATGTTACAATAAGATATTATTAGATGTAATTATTATATATGGTTTAGTCTAGATCGTGTTGTTGAAGAACAAAGTACGTATAAGCGAACAAAATAAATGATACGAAGTTCGACGACGAGAGAGAGAGAGAGAGAGAGAGAGCGAGAGAGCGCGAGAGCGAGAGCGAGAAAGAGAGAAAGAAAGAGAGCGAGAGAGAGAGATTTAAAGAAAAAAAAAAGAAAAAAAGAAAATCAAGGAAAAGTGGCGGCGAGAAGAAATTTCGGTCTAAGACCATAAAATCTGCGGCGGACTGAGCGGGATACAGACGAGATAATCCGCTTTTACTTTCGTACGTGATCGATCTTTTTTCGGGCAGCAACTTCACTTACGACCTTCGACACGATGCAACTCGCATTCAAGAGTCGCGCGCGCGCACCCATCGAGCCGAGTCACGAATAGAAAGTCCTATAGTACGTTTCAAGACGGTGACGATCACTCGATTCGTTGGCTGCATCGACACGGCGCTCCAAAATATCTTTGTTTCCATTACTTTGTTCGATATATTTAATCTCTCCTATTAACGTAGCGCGTATAGAATCGTAACTATTGTTCGTTGTTATTTATATACATAAATAGTAAATTGTATAAATTCTATTGCATTTGTATGTATTCGGAGAGTAACGGGTGGAGTCACGTATGGGGGGTCTCTCTTACCGATGCAACCCTCGTCGCGGTCACGCGGAGATTCGTTTGGTTCCGTTTCGTCGTCCCATGGAACGTACTGTAGACCGCTTTTCTCTCATACCCCAGACCTCGTGTTTTTCAATTTTTCCGTTTTTTTTTTTTTTTTTTTTTTTTATATTGGCATTTTCGTTCGTGAACCATTTCGCGCCTCTGTTTTCGGTTTGCCCCTTCTTATCTGCGGATTCATAGGAGAGAGAGACGATCCTCGGCACCCGCGAGTCGCAAATCTCTTCGTGTTCTGCAAACGAGAGCGAACCTCGATCGTCGAGACGAACGTCGTGAACTGGTTATTTTTTCCCCGGGTGAATTGGCGTACACGAGCGGGAGAACAAGTAACGCGTGAATGTGGGCGAGAGAACGAGTGTTTTAATACGGATCCTTCGCATTTCGTTGATCGCGATCAAACCCAATTTGGCGACGAAACAATTCGAATCCGTTACGAGGAAAGGATAAAAAAAAGAGAATCGAACTATTTCCGCGAGAGACGAAAGAGACACAACGGTGGTCACGAGAATTCCGTGGAACGTCGCCCCTGCACAGCCCGCCACACCACGACAGAATCATTGAATGATTAAAATATAAACAGAAGAAAAAAAAAAAGGAAAAAAAAAAAAATAATGAATGATGTTTTATTAATATTGTACATATTTTAAATAATTGAAGACGGACAAACAGATCGCGCGTGAATGGTGACCCACGAGAAGGCGCTCCGCTTGAAAGGATCGCCTTTTGTGCACGGGTCCCCTGTATTCTTTTTTTCTGTTCTTCGTTTTTAGCGTCGCATACACGGTCCACCACACGTACACACCTGTATACACACCAACAGCCACACACAGCATATTACACTCGCCGAGAAACACGCGCGAACATAGAGACACATGTAACACACCCTCGGAGATAAAAAAAAAAACGTACACCGCTCTACCAACTATCTCTTCTGATTGACGATTCCTTTCATATTGATTATTCTGTAAGTTCTGTTTTCACACGTAAAATACATTAAGGAAGAAACGAGAGACATTGTCCAACCCAAGTGTCATTACTTTTGATGTTAAATAAAAAATACATAATTAATAAAGCCCTCTTTATCCTACCTTTCTATTTGGTACTTTCGGATACGCGAGCATCACGAGTCGTTTGCGAAGTTAGGTGAAAGAAAATTAGGCTTCATTTACTGTCATAGTAGTATTTATTACGCTTATTTACACTTGTAATCATTCTAGACATATATTCGATTCATATAAATTTTAATTTCACGCACACCAGTCGTTTTCATTCGATTTCTGACGATGCCAATTTCTGTCTGTCCCTGTGTATACTCTTCTTGCGTAACCTTTGAATGTGCTTCTTCAGTTTGCCTGAATTTTTCAGTTCCTCGTATTGAGAAACCAAGTCCAATACTCGTCTTTCGGCTGTACAACAAAACCAATGTTTTTTTTAGTTTATAAACAGTACCTTTGCATTGTTTGAAAATACTTACTTTTCTTTTTGAATACAGGTTTCTCGCCTCGTTTAATGCTCTCTGCTATTTCCTTCTTCTCTGTGCCCATCCTCTCCTGTTGTTTTCCTTTCTTTCTCTCCTCGCGTAATTGATTTTCTAATCTCTCAATAAGGTATTTGATCTTCTTTATCATTTTTGGATCCTCGGTTTCATTTAATTGTTTCTTTAACTTTTCCAAATCGTTCTGCTTCACGTCGGTTAGGAAGCCGTAAGCCTTTTTGAACTTTGTTTGATCGAAATTACCGCAAAGGCTGTCAAACCTGGGATCTCTGGGAATATTTTTTTTCACGTACACGACTTCTCTAAATCGTGACACAGGCTTCTTCGCCGACATCTCTCGTGGTCTGTTCTTATTTACCCGTTTGAAAACGACTTTCCTAACCTTTTTGGGGCCAAACAGTGCTTCATTGTAAACTTTGGTTCCCAATTTTTCTTTAAGTTTCTGTAAATCTTCGAAACTCATCTCTGAAAGTTCCGCCCTGATTTGTTCCTAAATCGTAACAGCTCGTTAAATCGTTTAAATCTAATTTAAACATACCTTTTATTCGTTTAAAACGTAAACATAACCTCTTACGACCAAAGTAAGTCTAAATACTGCATGTTAACGCAAAAATTGAACCAGAAATATGTTTCTTATAAACCTACTTGATCCTTGTCTTCGTTAAGAAGGGCATCTTCTTCGTCACTCATGTTAAATAGCGAAAAATAGATTTGAAACGACCGATCTCCTTGTTTTCTCCACAGAATATCCAGTAGATCGCCATATTTTATTTTCTGCTTAGCTTTTTATATTCAGTGGTAGAGTGCGCTAAACGGATTAATCGAACTTGCATAGATACGTCGGTACAGCTAATTTATTTAAATAAATTGAATAAGGGGATGTCAGAACGCAATTGTTACTACATAAAGTGTCACTATTGGGTTGAAGATTGAGTAAGTTGACAAAATTAAAATTATTGATTTGGAATGATGGAACCACAGACGAGGTATACCTCTAAAAGGTCTATTCGTACACCTCGTCTGTGCTTTCACGGACTTTCGTGCAGAGATGCCAGAAAAGCACCGACGGTGCCCTACTCACACATGCCAGATCACGCGTACGTGACCTCGTGGAGTTACGGAAAGTCGACAAAGGCAAACTGACGCATGCCCTCTTTCTCGATTCTCCGAAGCTGCCCGAAGTAATTTCGGACCGCCTCGTGGGAGTCGAGAGAGGAAGGCTTATTTGCCTCCGCGCTCTTGAACAGCTGACATTCGACCTCACGTCGACGGCATACGATTCCAAATCTCGACTGCTCAGCCTCTGTTGGCCTCTCCTGACCTCCGCTTATATTTCTGACGACGTATAACGATTACTACTGAATTCTGCCTGCCTTCGCCGGCCTTTCCTGACCGCTGCTGACCATTCCTCATACTTCTGACAACGTATGACGATTACAACTTGCTATTAGTTGCCCCTGCTGGTCTCTGCTTGCCCCTGCAGGCCTCTGCTGCCCCCTGCAGGCCTCTGCTGTCCCCTGCTGACCCCTGCTGACCACTGCTGACCACTCCTGGTACTGTAACGATTACGACTGGCTACTGCTAGCCTCTCCCTGCCTCTGCTGGCCTCTGCTGACCACCGTTTATATTTCTGACAACGCACAACGATTACTAATGACTTCTGCCTGCCTCCGCTGGCTTCCACTGGCCGCTGCTGACCACTCCTGTTGCTTCTGACAACGTATAACGATTACGACTGGCTACTGCTTGCCCCTGCTGGTCTCTGCATGCTACTGCTGGCCTCCGCTGGCCTCTGCTGGCCTCTGCTGACCACTGCTGACCACCCCTGATGCTTCCGACAACGTACAACGATTACTACTTGTTACTGCTTGCCGCTGCTGGTCTCTGCATGCCTCTACATCCCTCTGCTGGCCCCTACTGACCCCTGCTGACCACTGCTGACCACCCCTGATGCTTCCGACAACGTACAACGATTACTACTTGTTATTGCTTGCCCCTGCTGGTCTCTGCATGCCTCTACTGGTCTCTGCATGCCTCTACATCCCTCTACATCCCTCTGCTGGCCCCTACTGACCCCTACTGACCCCTACTGACCACTGCTGACCTATGTTTATAACTTCTACCATGATATATGTATTAAAACTTTGTATAATGTACATCTATGGCAATAAATGTTATAATTTCAAAGAATTCTATGTCTTCTCGTCATTTTTACCTTCCTTTACCTCTCCAAAGCATTCTCATAGTTATAAGATACGTGCCATCTCTTCCCATATCATGTCCTCCAAATGGCAAAGTCCAAAAACGAAAAATTAACTTTCAAATTATTGTTCTCTTAAAAATTTTTGCCCGAAAAATTTTCTAAGTCCTGTAACAACTGGAAAGCCCTGAAACAGCTGAAAAGTCCTGAAACAGCTGGAATGTCCTGAAACAACGAAAAGCCCTGAAACAACGAAAAATTCCTGGCAGCTGGAAAGTCCTGAAACAACGAAAAAGCCCTGAAACAACGAAAAATTCCTGGCAGCTGGAAAGCCCTGAAACAGCTGGAAAGCCCTGAAACAACTTGGAAGTCCTGAATTTTTAGCAAAGTTCTGAGTTTCAGGACTTTCCAGCTGTTTCAGGACTTTCCAGCTGTTTCGAGACTTTCCAATTGTTTCAGGACTTTCCAATTGTTTCAGGGAGGTCCTGGGAGGACTGGGAAGTCCTGGGATTTCTTGGAAACGCCAAAAATTCTTGGAAATCCTGAATTTTTAGCAAAGTTCTGAGTTTCTGGACTTCCTAGTGGGTTCAGGGAAACCAAGGAGTTTCAGGGAGTCTTATAACTAAGGTAATGATTTGGAGACGAAAAGAAAGGTAAAAAATGATGAGAACAGATAGAATTCTTTGTAATTATATCATTTATTGCCATAGATTTACATTATACAATATTTTAATACATATATATCATGACAGAAGTTGTTAACAAGGGTCAGTAGTGGTCAGCAGTGGCCAGCAGGGGTCAGTAGGGGGCAGCAGGGGACAGCAGAGGTTTGCAGAGGCAAGCAGAGACCAGCAGGGGCAGGCAGTAACAAGTAGTAGTCGTTATACGTTGTCGGAAGCATCAGGGATGGTCAGCAGTGGTCAGCGGAGGCCAGCGGAGGTTGGCAGAAGTCAGTTGTAATTGTTGTACGTCGTCAGAAATATAAGCGGAGGTCAGGAGAGGCCAACAGAGGCTGGGAGAGGCTGGCAGTAACCAGTAGTAATCGTAATACGTTGTCGGAAGTATCAGGTGTGGTCAGCAGTGGTCAGCAGGGGGCAGCAGAGGCAGGCAGAAGCCCGCACATGTTGGCAGAGGTCAGCAGAGGCCAGCAGAAGCCAGCAGTAATGGTTATACGTTGCCAGATGTATCAGAAGTGATATCTGAAATGATATACATATGTCCGCTGATATATAGGAATAATAAAAATGAATTTATTTTTGTTCAATAATTCAAATATGATCAGGGGGTCATAAAACGTGTATTTCCGTAAGAAAAATTCGACATTGGAAATGACCGCCGTCACGTTATTGAAAGGCTCTCGCGCATTGAAACGAAATTACGTTTACCAACTAATGATCTTAAAACTAACTATCCCATGACTAGAAACTATACCTAACCTGAACACCCTAGGATGCATTATAACTTATTAATTAAATTAAATAATCTGTAGAGAAATGGCGAAGCATTTAATTAGATATTAATTGGATTCAAATAATATTTGGAGGAATCGTAAGGGATTATGAAGCTTTAGAATAGATAAAAATTAGGAAATTAATGGGAAAGGTAGTGAAGAATATAAACAAAAGGCATAATAATAAATTGATAAGGCATATTAATAAGTTGAATGACTCTGTACGTATTAAGTATGATTTGGTTTACTTGACTGTGCACTGATCCTAATGCCACATGAAAACGAGTCTTAAATTTGTTTATCGCGTTTTTGTCACGGTTGCATGGACTTCGCCTAACAATTAGACTGGTTGACTAGGAAGTTAATTCTAAGAAACATGGAGAAACTTGAGAAGCCTCAAATAATTTGCCATATCGAGAAATCGGTCGATTATTCTTTATTTGATGCTAAATGGATACCGTGCAGTGCCAAGTTTGTGGTTATGGGCTCACGACCGCGCGGTACCGGTATTATACAAATTTATGAAGTGTCAAGCGGAGAATTAAAACTCGTTAAAGATATCGAAAGATCGCAGCCAGTGAAATGCGGAACTTTCAAAGCTTCTAGCTTAAAAGACAGATATCTGGCAGCTGGTGATTTCCAGGTATTAGTAAAGAATACGTATGTTAAAATACATTAAAAACGACTTAAAAGACTTCTTCTATCCTTTTAACACTCAAACATATTTTAATGAGTTGTTGTTCCTACATTCAGAAAACTTAAAGCCACCTTTATTAGGGTAAACTGAACGTCTACAACCTGGAGGATCCTTCCGTACCAATTTACACAGCTAATGCTCACAATGGGATTATAAATAGCATCGATGGTGTAGCTGGACAAAGCATCGGATGCGGTGCACCTGAATTAGTGACCGGTTCCAGAGATGGAAGCGTTAAAGTTTGGGATCCTAGACAGAAAGGACGTCCGGTAGCTATAATGGAACCCAAGGAAGGTGAAACTCGCAGAGACTGCTGGGCAGTTACGTTTGGAAATTCGTATAATTCGGAAGAAAGAGTGGTAGCTGCTGGTTACGACAATGGGGACATAAAAATGTTCGACTTGAAGACAATGTCCGTACAATGGGAAAGTAATCTAAAGAATGGTATTTGTAGCCTCGAATTTGATAGAAAGGATATCGCGATGAATAAATTGGTAGCAACTACTTTGGAGTCAAAGTTTTACTTGTTCGACTTGAAAACACAACATCCTAAAAAGGGATTTGCTTATCATATGGAAAAGGTACGATACGAGATCTAAAAGAAAAATTCTATTTTACGTTTGCTATGGAGTAATGTAATATCATTTTCAGGCGCACAATTCAACGGTATGGTTGGTCAGACACTTGCCACAAAATCGTGAAATATTTGTTACTTGTGGTGGGGGAGGAACTCTTTGCCTTTGGAAATAGTAAATATCAATTTTATGCTTTCTCTATCCGTAAATGTAATATTTTCGGCAAGCTTATACATTTGATATCGAACGTTGTTATTTCAGTAATTATCCAGAAAAAAGAAAATTAGCGGACGCGGATGGCATCGAACACGGAGTCATTGGCAATCTAAGTCTTCTACAAAATGCTACTCTTTCATCGCAACCCGTCAGCTCTTTAGACTGGAGTCCGGACAAACAAGGACTGGCTGTTTGCACTGCGTTCGATCAATGCATAAGAGTTGTTATCACAACGAAACTAAATACTTATTAAGAGAAATGCATAGAATTAATTGTAGACTTCGTATACAGAGAATGTTCGGGTCTCTGCCACGTGTCGTCGATCGACAATGCATCGTTAATATTAAAGACGTTGCAGTAATTGCACACGCTTGTAAATATTAATTGCCTTATTTTATAAAACTTTTATAATTGACGAACAAAGCATTAAATTTCTTTCGAAACCAAAAAGAAGTTACCACTGTGACTACTCCCGTTCCTTTTTAATTATTTACTCTTTCATTGGTAATCCCAGTAAACTAGAACCAATTCTCAAATACGTAAGGGACGATAAATCATTTTTTTATTTTTTTTACTGGTGGACCACGAACTCTACCATTGGTGTTTCTAGAATTCAGAGATATGCCAGGCGGTGTCCGACTTATCAGAGTTGTTGTAAATAACGAGATGCAGTTTCAGGGTGGCATCGAGAGCTGGCAGTGCTCTGCTTGCCTAGGACTATCGATTTTTCTTAGTCTCCGTCGGTCCCTTGCGTTTGCAAGCGTTGCGCAACCTCGCACGGCCGGCCAGATAAAAGCGAATTATATGTCATTGGGCCAATCTATTTAGGATCAGACCCTTATTAAGTGGCAGCCATGTTGCTGAACGACGGTGTTACGCAACGGGCAGCCATGTTGGGGTTATAGACGAGCCCACGCCAAGTGCACTTATGCCACATTGTTCGAGCCAGCCTCGATCGGCTCGCATTCAGCCGTACAAGGTCAGGAATACCGCGAGTTTAATTACATAAATTAACTCTTGACTCTACCCCGTCCCTGATGGCGTCTCTATTTGTACGCTCCTCTCATCTCGCTCTCGCGTACTCGACAAAGCCCCGTTTCAATTAGATCGTGTTTTTTAAAATGACAATGGGCACTTTTAAAATTATCTACGAGTCGCTGAAAAACGATTTACGCAATTTAACCAATTGCCTAACAATTTGATTCGTTATCGAAAGCAGTCGAAAAGGCAAAAAGCTACGAGCAAAGGGAATAAGAAAATTACGATGCCCCGGTAAACGTAATGTAATCACAAAAACGAAATCCAATTGCGACGCGATATTAATCGACTTGCAACGGAGGTGCACAGAAACTGTTCGTTTGGATTTGTACCAATTCTGTTAGCTGATTGCAACGCACGGTGTAAATCTAGAAACTCCGGTGGGTGTGGGGAGGAGGGGGAGGGGCAGTTTCGTCGTTGCCTATTTTTTGCACGCATTTTATTCAATAGCAGAAATCGTCAACGTTTTATTCAGTTGATAAATTATACCGACAGGCACTTCTTTTTTTATTGCTGCACGATCAGGGTAACACTTACCTTCTGTTATATCGTATAAGTTAGGATCGAAGGTAGAATGGGTAGTATTAACATGGAAAAATATCTTTATTGATCACTGTGTGTGTCTTAGAAATTGTGGCAGTGGCAATGCTCTTGATCAAGATCCGTATATTCACGACTGAAGAGTCTGAAATAAATAAGAATCTTTTTTACGATTCTCTGTTTTCGTGAAAGGTACAAGGTATAAGTCTTTTTTAAATGCACATCAGTGGTCGCGAACTTCGACTAGTTCTAGTAATCTTTATGCTCTAAGAAAACAATATTCAAGATATAAATTTCCCAAGTCATGTTCCAACGTATGGCGCAGTTAGAACGCGAGTTTCTTCATGAGTAGGTACATATGCTGATCAATCTCGAAACCGTGTAGGTTGTTTGCGTCACCCTGTAACCTCATCAGCAGTCCTCCGAACGATACGTAGGCAGACCTGCAACAGAAGGAAAAGGCGAGCGTAAGTCGCAGTCCGATCTCTCGGGGCAACGTGCATTTTCCTGTTAAATGTTTATCGTCCGGTTTCATCTTTGACCATCTAACCTCGAAATTTTGGAAACGTTTGGAAACCACCGACTTGGAGGGAAGAAAAAGTCAGTGGACATATTACCAGAGCTCGACTGGTAAAGCAGTTCTTTCTTTTCTTCCAACGTTACGCGGGAGTTTCTACTGAATTCCAACGCGATTCTCGAGTAGTAATTCCGATGTATCCTCGTGGGGCACCCGGGGTGTCTGGTTTCAGGAGGGCATCCTTTGATCGTAGATCCGCGATCGTCATATAATTGCAGTGCCGATAGCGGTCGTGTATATACTTAACCACACAACCAGCTAACCACACTGCCAACATGCCGATCGCAACAAAATTTTCTTGTCCAAGGATTCCTCGTGTTTTTGGCTCTTCTTTCTTCCGCGTGTTGCGCCACGTTGGACACGTGCAGCCGAGACGGTCATTCCTGATGTTTGGATATCGCGCTTTGGAACATCATTTTTAGATCTAAATCTCGCGCGATAAAATGTATTTCGCATTTTATTAGAAAGACATGCATACACAAACCGAGGGGGAGGGGGGGAACTGTTTATAAAAAGAAATACAGTCGCTATAACTACCGTCTGGTTTATTTCCATAAAATCTCGCATGGCGTTGCCGGGCAACGTGTTATTTAGTAACGCGTATCGAAGTAAAATTTAAAATACTTGCGAACGATAAGAAACGAATATTTATACACATGTTTAGGAAGTTGCGACGCTATCGATTGACCTTGCTCCCGAATTTCTGACCATCCCAGTGAGAGCTGATTATTTTTAACCAAAGTATTCTGAGACTCTCCCCATCTATTGGTCCTTCCCCACCCTGCCCCCCGCCCCGTTCATTTAAGTCCATCACTATATTAAACTTCTCAGATATCGATAATATTGAACTTCGAAGCGACATTGACAATGAGGCAATTTATAAAAAGACGTTTCGACAACTTATCACTGCCAGGGAATTGGGAAATTTTTAATTCATAACTATTTTAAATTCCGAAGGTTACCTACAAGTATCGTAAATGATAATGTGACGAATAGCGGTGTGCGTTTATGATTTCTATTCCATATAATTACGGCGATTTATCGTTTACTAAAGGCGTTTTAATATCGTGCCATAAAATGCAAAAAGAAGTCCAACGACGAAGGATTTAAATATAGTAGCTTTGTAACTTGCGTAATGTATGCGCGTAATAAAGACGCTCTTCTAAATAATAACGGTTGCTTTAAAAAAGTTACGCCCAAAGGTGGTGACGGCATGAAATGAAATGATGGAGGGGATGGTACAGCATGATTTTTATTGTCATTGTCATTACAATTACAATGAGTAACGATAAAACATGGTGACAACGTGGCAACGCATCAGCGACAAATGATTTTCGAAATGTTTAAACGTTTGTCCACGATCATCTTCAGAATCCAAGTAGCTTCCCACGTTCCGTCTACGTTACTAAGATGAAAAGATGGTGGCTGGATGTAGGGTTATGTACCTACGCGAGAACGTTACTTTGGGAAGATCAAAACAACGCAAGTGGTTCCATCTGTGAACGGACCTGACGCGAAAAAAGAAACGGTTTGTCGCTGTGAGATCCCATGTCCCGTTACAAAATTAACGACGATCTCTAATATGATAGTAAATCACGAGACAGTAGAACCAGAAATGAACAGAACTCTTTCATATTTAAGCAACGAATATAAAGGACACAAGAACATTTTATCTAATATCGATACAAATTACGTTACACGTTGAACGAATACAAGGTTACACGAGTAACTCTGTTCGACTAGAGTAAACCGATATACAGAGAGGTTATATTCGTCTATTGTTCAAATAAAATTCTGCCCGACTCTCCGTGTTGAACGAAACGAATGCCGATACGATAGCATCGCATAGAAGTCGGAAAGCCGATACATCACAACAAAGGGAACGAAGGCATAAAAACGAGCATATACTCTGCACACCACGAACCGTGCAAAACACAGGCTCGACTGGTTTTTTTTTTCCCCTCGCGAGGCTGGACTCGAGGAACGCGCAGCATTCCAAGAACACGCGTGTTTACGTTACGGACGGTACGAACAAAAAAAAGAACCCGACACCGACGCTGGAAGCATCGAGAACTTCGGTTCAAGTTCTTTTCGTTCGGCGTGTGTGAATTTATCGCGACAAAACAGGTTTTCCATATCTCGTTAGCAACTACCTATTGTCGATAATATAAATTGTTCGCTAAGTTTCTTTTAGGTTAAATCTCACGAAGCTACGACATTTCGCTCGTCGCGAAACGAATCGGTTCTTTTTTTGCAAACATTGCGTGTACGAACAAATTTACACAAAATCAAGTAGCGTACACGTGAAAAATTACTTGCAATTAAATCGTGATGGTCGAAGGCGTTTTTTCGTTCGATGTATTGTGAAATTTCCTGTCAATTTTATTCATTCGTGTCGCGCGGTAGAAATTGTGGCGATACATGTGCATACATACATATGTGCGTATAATCCAAACGATTATGATATTTACATTCTTACGTGGACAAGGATGATTCCAAGATACTTCGAATGGTCATGTTTCAGTTTTTATATTTCGAAACTGGTAGTTTTATAAAGCGTGGAATGTTATGCAATATCGGTAACGACGTGTATACAGACAGATGTTCTTTCGTGTAGGGTGGTAAATCGTAGAGGATGACCCGGTTCTAAATAAAATCACAAACGGTACGTTGACATTTTTAACATCGTCGACGATATGCATCGCCATGTACGTAATACTTAAAAACGATCTTCCGTGAGCGATTTATCTCCGTACAGCGAGGTGTGTGGCTCAGCCATGTTTCGTGATTTCTTCAGCGGATGCTCTACACTCTAGTTTTAGATTATAATTTCGCAATCTCATTCTACGGTCCAATTTTAACTCACTGGGGTACATACGTTCGGACACATGCATTCTGGGCGCCGACAACAAATTGGAAGATAATTTAATCCACGCCCACTGTCCGATGCATTTTTCCAAAATATGTTAGAGCACGTTTTGTCGCCAATTTATTCTAGTTTCGATGCATTGGTAATTTCGAGTCGAGATTGGAATGTATAATACAATTTCTGCAGTTGGACAAAGACTTAACCTTAATACATTGTTTGCCGGATCAATTTTAATTTTAACTTTCATCTCGTCGAACACAACGTGCATTATGTTTTCCGAAATCTGTCGAATAAAAAGATGACACCGTGTAACGGGCGATCGGATAACGCCGACGCGTATGATATTACATGACATATACCGGAACAGAATACGATACATGCTCTGCTGGAAAAGGAATCCCGGTGTTCTTCGCGTATCCAATTGTTCCCCGATTCCGTCTTCGCAACTGTGACGTAACGTGACATTGCGTCTCCGTAACGTTTTTCAATGACAGGCGTGTCGGATCTCTCGTCGACGTGTGGATATTTCTGCTGGGATGATACAGAGACGAGGATAGAGACGCGAACTTACAAACACACGCAATCTGCACCCTCGTTGTTCATCGCGGTATCGTCGTCGTACGAGCTTCCATTTTAAATACACTCTGCCCCCCCCCGTTCATATTCAACAACGTTAAACACGTCACGCTTTCGACGAGTTTTTCATTGCAAATAACAATCTTTTCTACGCACAAACACCAACGTAACTCTAGGACAATCGATTGACAAGTTCGCTGCACACAATACTTTTTTTTTTTTTAGATTACTTCCCAACGAGAAACTTCCAAGCACAGTTTTTGTGTGCAAAAGCTACCCGTGAACATAATGGACAGCGAACGTGTCAACGACGAAAGTCACAAACCATCTGAAAAAAAATTTACACGCCTCGATTCCGTCGCGACATTTAACCCTTCGAGCTACCGTGACCAATTAACGTAACATTGAAAGGAAACTTGACCCGAGAACGCGTATCTTGTCGGATCAACGGTTCTTTTTTACAGACTGTCGCTCGAAGAGTTAAAAATAGACTCGAAGCGATTACGTTTCTTTTTGCTAACCAAGAACTCTTTGTATTTATTTTACGTCGCACCGCCGAAAAGCAGCAGCTTGGTGACCGTTACTGGTGGCGGTGACAGGAGAGATGTCGTACCAGATAGTGCATTTACAGCATTCACGGCCCGTGTAAACGCGCATCTGGCACGAGCCCCAACTGCCCTGTAATCTCATATTGGCTCGCTTCCGTTTAGCTCTCCCGTTCGTGCTCACTTTTTCTCGTTTGCTCTCTCTCTGTTTCTCGTGTTGCCTTCCTTCGCTGTATCGTTATACTTTTACACCCCAGGACGTCCCTTAATTAACCCCCAATTAATCGAGGTTAGGTTTTAAAACAGCATTTACCCAGCTACGCTACACCTTTCACGCATTTACGTATTTTAGATATATATTCGAACGAAACTTTTATAAACCGATATTTGATTACGCGTCCGGTGTATCTCTTATGCAGCGAAAATTTTTAATCGACGCGACAGTGGTTAAGACGATATTTTTTTTTTGTTACCGTGCTCTTTTAACGAACAAAAGTCGGAGTAAGGAAAGATTGAAGTTGTAATTCGATCGCGGAACAATTTACACGACAATCTGTGCAATTTACACTATCGAATCTTCGAATAGCCGCACACAGTGGAAAACTGAAAATCGCGCCGTGCCTGAGGAGTTGAAAGAGTGGAACGAGAAGAGACGTTTCTAATAATAGGCGACTGTCCTCGGTGCTGCGACGCCGTGGCGTCGGGACGCGCTCGTTAATTACACTCGATATAACACTTTAATGCGTATAATTAAAATCGTTGTTTTTCGTAACAAAAATAAAATTGACACGTCCGACGCGACTCTTTTAGAAATGCTTTTTAATTTTCAATTGAATTTCTGAACCAAGCGTGTTGTGGACAGAGGGACCCCGATAAGACTCGTTATTAAACGCCATTGATTTGCACGTGTTAATAGGTTTACGTTGCATGACGTCACGCGAAGGTGCGATGTTACCACGTGCAGCAAACGAGTCTTCGTTTGTTACGACACCACGCGTATCTTATTTATTTTAAATTACGGCATCTCGTATTAAATTTGTCAGTTTAAGGGTGGCTAAATATATTCAACTTTTAACGCGAATCCAAGTTTACAATTATGCACCGTAAATTTCAAGTTTTTAAATAAGTATCACACTTTACTGGTCCACAATTATTTATGTTTGAAGCACAGCATGTCGAATGTAGTCGATTTACACAGGTTTCGTATTCGAACACGACCGTTCCCGAGACGAGTTACGCGATGATGCGCCCAAAGAGTGCGGCCGATACAGAGGAACAACCGTTATTGTACAATCACGTCTTGGGGGCCTTCGGTGGTCGATAATATAGACGAATATAACCTTACTTTATATGAAATTCCGATCGTGAATATTTTTCCCGGTCGATTATTCGCTGTCCGCCGTGCACCAATTCCGTGCCACACGACTCGACTGTGGGCTTTGCATTATAGAAATTCAAAGAGAAATCCACACTGCCGTGAAATTGGAATTCGATCGACACCAAACGTTTCAATAGCTTCCGAAGAAATTCTACCTTCGAACCGACGACCGTAAATCATCCAAGAAGATCTCGAGATCTTATACCGACCGAAGTTGTGCAATTTAGCGAACAGTTTCGATCAATCCTTTAAATATTTTACTGCCATTGGAAATAGTCGAATGCGATCGCAGCACGTTATACAACGCGCAAAATAGATCGATTCGCGAAGAAACCAAGACTCGAGACGCGCGTTACCATTCGCACGGGAGTAGCGCGACGTTACCGACGAAGCGATTGTAAATTCACGCGCGTTACGCAATCGTTCTCGACCGCGGCTCGAAATGTTCGTCGGGTTTCCTTCGGGTGGCTATGCATCGATTAATAAATTCGAGCCAATTACAACAGTTGGGCGAGATCCACTTCGTGTTACGTAATCGTGAGATCGACCGTGGACGGCCGTGAGATGAAACCGAATCGCGCGAAAGAAACTCACGGAAAACCAAGGCGATTTCTCGCGACACACCGTCGCGCGATCCGTGCACCACTACCGCCACCAACGGCAACTGCAATTCACGCTCCGTCTGCCGAGCAGAGCGTGTCCCTTGTTACACAATTACGACCTTGAAGACAGAGGCGTGTGCAGGAGGAATTCGTTGGACGAAATCGATGTGGAATCCGCGGTACGAACAACTCTTGCGCTGTTCGACGGGGAGAGCTCGATAGATATATTTATACGGAACCACTTATATTTACGGTGCTGCACATTCCGCGAGCATGTTGTATAACGCGTGCATCGGGCACGATGTGCGCGAGCGCGCGCCCGCGATAATGCGACGACAGCCGGGAGCGATATTTATACTCGATTCTCGACGGACGCCGAAACGCGAGGTTCTATTTCGCCTCTCCTCCACCCATTTTCGTGCGTTGAGTAATCGTTCTATGATCGAACGCACGACCTTGACTAAGGCGACAGGGGAAAAACAACTACCTCGGTGCGTGTAACGCAATGCCAACTAACACGCAACGGGAGGATTTTCTTACGAAAGATTTCTCGAGACGATGTACTATCTTCCATCACGACTTGATATCGATTCGATTTATTATACTTCGGGTTGGCTGGAACACGTGCAACGACTGTGGAAAGAAACCTAACCCCCAAAGGACGGACGACGGACGACGGACGACGGCGACGGTGGAACCAAGGACCAGCGCGAAAACAGATTTCGATCGATGGACACGGGCGCGTAAAGGGATAGAAACACGCGCACGATATTCCAACGGACGAGAAACGACGGGAAACACAGCGGTACGCGCGACGACGACTAGCTGACGACTAGAGTCACGGTGCTGTAGCGGGCTAGTGAGCTACGATGTGGCCGTAGAGCAGCAGCAGCAGCAGCAGCGGCGGCACCGAAACGGCGCTGCACTCTCGCTCTATCTCGACTCTCTGTTACACAATCCGCACGTACATATGTATATATCGGGTCTTGAGACCACCGAGGGGACCAGCGTTTCCCCGACCAATCTGGCGCAGATGGACACAATTTTCACGCGACAAGACGACCAATCGAACGTTTAGATCAAATAAATCGTAGTTTGCAAATTTTCTTACGCCAATGAAGGTTAAACTTGCGAAGAAACTTTGTACTTCTTATCGTTTAACAGTCGGAAGAGAATTATTATGTATTATAACTTCAGCGAAGATAAAATTCTATCGCGAGTCTATTGTCGGCGAAAGATCAATTCGAATAATAGCCTTCGCGGAAGAGAGTTCAGGAAACTGTACCAGAAACCAGTACACCCGATGCGCGTGTCGGCTGCGTACAAAGATAGAAAGACAAATGGAAGAAAACATGGAATGGCAATTGCTGTTGCACCATCGTGCGTGCTACTGTCGATCGAGGTGACTACGACGTGTGGTTATTTAGTTTCGTGGCGCTAAAAAGCTCTTTCCCTTTGACGTGGCGAGTTCCTACGGGCCGCGAAGCACCGACCTCTTTCGAAGGATTATTAAAATCTAACCCAGATTTTCTCTACCACTTTGTACGTCGGATATAACATTCGTAAAAACAATTAATCGCTGTTTTATTTTTCCGACGAGCTCGGGAAGTTGAAAGCCCTCGAAATAGGCAACGTTATACAATCTTGATACGCCAACCCCGAGAGCTAGGTCTGCCGAAGAGCCAATTCTATTTAGGTCATAGTGGAAGACTGATATTTTAGGACGACGTTTCTCAAACTTTACGATAACTCCGTTTAGGCATTTATTACAACCAACAGCTAGAAAACATTCTAGTTGGTGTTTCTTCGATGAGAATACAATACCGGTATGTTTTTTAAAACAGAAATATGTTTGCCTCTTGCTTGCGGGCCACAGTTTGAGAAACACTGTTTCGGAAGAAACAAGGAAACGAATGTGGAACGTGCTATCGAGTGGTGACTGATACGGAAGACTCGAAGAGGTCGTAAATCCGTGAAGAAAATAGCGGAACGATGCTGCTACGTATACACGTAGTGTGACCCGAAAACGGGACGATCGAGGGCGGGAAAAATCCACCGACGATCCACGTAGTTTTCAGACGAGGTAAAAGCCCACAGAGAGGCGGCAACGGTTGTAATTGGACCACTTTGTCGCTAAACGAGCTTAACGATCGATTCTGCCTTCCACTCTAATGGCACAATGCGGAGAGACGACGGAATGGATCTTCTGATCAGTGACGTTGTTTTAATGATGTATTCGGATCGCGAGCTAACGCGATGTGTCAGCTCCGAACAGGCAAATGAGACAGCCTGACTGGAATGCAAATGCAACAAATGACCACCGACTCGATCCTGATACCGAGTGACATGTTATTCGCGTGGTTTTTTTCCCCGTAAATAAATCGAGAACCGTACCCAATGAAACTAATGTTTTTTCCCAACTTTGAAAATAAATATTAACCTTTTAAAAATTAGTTACAAACTTTGTTACGAAGACCATTGATCAACTAATAAACGATACTTATCTTACAGAGAAATAGGACTAGCGTACTATTGTCATTTTTTCGTGAAAATTTCGACCAACAGCGAAATTAACCTTTCCCAAAAACCATCCCTGACCACTGAATCCGAATTCCACTCGATCTGGCGAAACTCCGCGATATGCATGGGCGGATCTTAATAGAACGGATTGGAAGCTAGAGTCCCAGATACCGAGCTTGAAAAAACCACAGGTTTGAACGGCCGTGCAGCACCAAGTCCTTAACGAGATCCTCTCGACCGCGAGCGTCTCGAGTTGCAGCGTGCACACTGCCTACGCCCCAACAGAGACTGAGAGAACACCAACGCGAGATATACCGTCGTCTCTCTCTCTCTCTCGTTTCGAAGAAATCTCTCCTTTGTAGTTAACCCGGCGGTGATCTCCGGGACACTGTTATCGAGACGAGAGTGAACTTAGGGGATCGCGTACGCGGGATCGGATCGAGCGTAAAAAAAAATGTCCGACGTCTCGGGCCTCGCGAGAAGAACTAGCCGCGGACTAGGCTAACGATACGACATCGCGCTTGTAAAGCGTACGAGGCATGGAGACGGAGACGCGGAGCGTTACACAACGATGGCCGAAAAAGCTGTGCCAAGCTGCGTGGCGCTGGGCCACGGCGTGAATGCGTGTGTGTTCACCTAACCTCGAAACAGGGAAGGATACAAAGAAATGGCACACGCGACGAATGCATACACAGGCGTAACACGACGTTCGACGAGGTGGCTGTCTCCCAAACGTTCGGGGTTGCGAAAAAGCCCAGGGTTATTTGGAACCATTCGGGTCTTGCCTAGGGACACACACACATCCCCACCAACCCGCTGTTTGGATCTCGTCGTGGACGTGTTCTCAGCCTGTCTCGCGACCTTACGTCGCGGGCGGGTCAGCTCACTGGGCCAAGCAGAGAAACGGGAGCGAGGGAAGAGAACTTGGAACGAATTTTCGAATGTGTTGCCATAAATGAGCTCTTCGTGTAACGTTAAACGAGAAGACTGCGTGTCTCGTCGAGGACCCGGGGTTTATTTGCGTTACAAAAGTCATCTATCTTTAGAAATGCCTGTGGAAGACAGGACCCTTCCGCGAAACTCTAATAACCCGGTTAATTGAAATGTTTCTCCCCGTTGCATCGATTCTCTGTTATTGAAATTTTCGATATATTTTGTCGTGGGCCGTGTGTTTCCAGATGTTCAACTTTTTTCACCAACCACAACGGTCGCTGGTCGCGGAACAATGCCTGGAATTCGGTAACGCGAAATTAATTTCGGACGTCAGCTGTTGTGACGCGGACCCCCGGCTTCGTCGTAACTCCTTTGATTCCGTTCTATCGATTGCGTGCTTCCGAAACGATTCGACGCGACTACGCGCAGGTGTGGGCCGGAAGTGGAATGCTTCGATATTAATTATTTATTTATGCGGCACGATCGAACCGTCGACTGTTTACTGAACGCGGCGTTGGGAGTCTCTTCGAACGGAATAAACTCATTTCACCGGTTTAGCGTCATTACTAATTTTTGATACAAGAAAAAATATATTTTTTCTTTTTCAAACATCTTATATAGAGGGTGTTCGGCCACCCCTGGGAAACATTTTAATGGGAGATTCTAGAGGCCAAAATGAGACGAAAATCGAGAATATCAATTTCTTCATTGAGGCTTCGTTAAAATGTTATTAAAAAATTAAATTAAAAAATTTCAAATCATTCTGGAAAAATTACTTTGAGTTGCAGGGGTCAATTACAATAATTTTTGGTCATTACACATACCCCCGAAATCCTACGTACTTTCGAGAAAAAAAATTATTTACCGAATATGTATATACCGTGTGGCCAGAAATGTTTCTATAATTTTTTAACGAAGCCTCGATCGACAAATTAGTATCCTAGTATCTAGAATCTCGCATTAAAATTTTTCTCAGGGTTGGCCGAACACCCTAAAATTTGTCGTTTTCTTTCCATAAATTATCGAAGGGGGCAAGACGAATAGAGGAATCACGACGCTTTATCGCAACTTCTGCGTCGAAATAATTCCTGGATCGAGCAAACGTGAACGAGCTGTATCCAGAAACGAGCGTTCGTTTATTCTACTTGCAATGTTCTCGCAAGCGCGTTGTTATCGTTTCTTGGAATTTTGCGTACAACACGAAATTAAATTTCAACGGATAAAAAACACTTTTCCCTTTGTTGTATAAAAATCCACGTTTAAAAGAGTTCTTAATTCGGAAATAAATCGTAAGAAGAAAAAATTGCTTCGTTTTATTGTATTTTATTTTGTTAGAAAATAAAAATATTTCCTAATAATAAATTGACAGCAGCGTGTTATACGATGACGATGAACGTGCAATGGAAGGACTCGGTCTAAAGGGAGATACGAACGATGAGTTACAGGAGAAAGTTACAGGAATAAGAAAAGATTGGAAATGTAAAATACATGGACACAAGAGCCCCCCGATCGTCCCGGGTGCGATATAGGTCAACGTCGGGAGAACGATCGATTACGCGAAAGGTTGGACACGTACGAGAGTCGAATCGCGTTAAACAATGCCACTTTTAGCAGATTCAGCGGTCGACCTTCGCGCGAAATATAATTAACGGTAATTATTGAATGCTGTGGCGCACCGACGTCCCTGAATTTCGATCGATCCCGGGTGAGAGTAAAGCCACACGCCACCTGGTATTCGCACACGTGTGCTTTTACTTTTAATATCCACGCCAACAATACCCTGCCGCCCTCCCACTCCAAGTTTGATTAAGGCTAGCTCCTATCGATCGGTAATTACCAATTATAAATGAAGCTTCCTATTACTGTAGTTGGACATCAAGATGTTGTCAACCAATTCTCTGTTAAGAACATCAAATTTTCTTTTCACATACATCCAACACTATTTATTTTTGTAATTCGAAAAATTATTTAAATACGCTTCAAACCCTGGACAGGCTAAACAATCGATAAAAATATCAAAATGGTGGGGCTGCGAATAGCGATGAACTTTCTAATACCGATTCAAAAGCTGCGAAGCAACAAGCTGCTTGTACGTGATAACATATGCCACGGTAACTGGGGTACACTCCTTAGTCACGGGACAAGATTATCCAAGCAAGTCTACCGAATGTTCCAAAGCATTTCTTTCGTTCCTGCCCCGGACTCGATCGATACAATTGTCCAGAAACAATTATTTCGAACACGCGAACAGAAACTTAACCGAGATGCTGTATAAAAGTCGATCTGTAAAAATCTTAATCGTCGAATCTATATCTAAAGCCATGTTTTTAAGTAGATGTATCATACGTGCTCGGCGTGACGTCACCTGGACTCTGTTGCTCGTCGATATCCACCTGCGTAATCGATGCTGCGTTCGAATCGAAAAAAAGGGCAAAGAAAACTGGACCAAGCGAGGCTGCCGTGAAAAATTATCGAACAATTCGTCGGAGAAGAAGCCCCTGCGTCGTGTCGTTTTCAAATTTGAACGAAGGACACGAACCATCTATTAATACGGAACGAGAAAAAAATACGAAAAACGAGAAACAACACACGCGCGTGAAAAGAGAGACAGGGAGGACAAGGGGGGCGCAGGAAAGAGGCGCTGTAGCGCGAAAGAGACGAAGAGGCAAGAAATAAGGAAAGGGGGGAAGGGGGGGAACGGCGAGATAAAGAGCAAACAGCAGCCTCCCTTGCCAGGTGGACGGAACCTGGGTCGACTTAATCTTAGAACACCTCCTCTCCTTGCTGCCAACGAACAAGAGTTTCTCACACACCAGCACTGTTGCAGCAACCCGCGTACGTGTGTCAACTTTCGTCATCGCCAGCGGCGCAAAACGGCGCACGTACGCAACACACACCGCGGCCAGCGACGGGAAGCGGACTACTAAAGCGACGGCACACGCAACCGTACGCGAAAAACCGAGAGAGCACCGCGCCGGCTGTCGCGATTCACCCCGACGAACGCGACGACGATACATGGGAACGAATCGCGAAAGAAATAACGATTGAGAACGCGAACGCGAACACGAGCGCGAAAGAGTAAAGGAAATACGCGGATGGAAAGGATACTCGGTGCGTCTGGACGCTATGTAAACCCGCCTTAAAGTATCTCGCGGTTGGGTGTCCCCCCTCGTCACTCTGTCTCGCTCCTTCGCACGGAGAAACAGAACGATATCAAGCGAGAAAAGCGCACCTGCGCGCTCCTGCGTCGTTTTCTCGGTCGCGGCTCGTTTGTCCCTGTCCGTGCTACCTCTCCGCTCCCCCTCCACCCAGCCAACTAACCCTATCCCCCGCCCGCGACCAAGTACCTACTCCTCGAGTCCTCCACTCTTCTACGCCACTAACTCGCTCGGTCGACTGGAGGGGACTAGGAGGCTCCTTCTACCACCTCTTTCACGCTCTCCCGCGCCTCCCACCCCCCGTTCTTCCTCTGCTCTTCATCGCGCCGACCCAACATCCACGGCGACCCTGTAACAGCACCCACCTACCCGTCCCAGCCGGCGTGCATCGTCGAGAGTCGATTATCGTCCGGAGAATCTCGGGGACCCTTCTATCTCTATCTCTATCTCTCTCTCTCTCTCTCTCTCTCTCTCCACTCGATACGCAACAAGCGCGGCGAAAGAGACACCAATATGGCCGATCGAATTCTACCGACGGCACCCAACCAAGCAAGGGATTACGTAATACGATATGATTATAATTTTTCACGTAGATAGACGCGGTGGCGTGCTAGTGACCATTGAATGACTGGCCGATACGTTCTCGAGTAACGGGTTTGCCGGAGAGCATCGAGAAATAACTGGGTTGCCGGGTCAAAAGGTGGAGGTTCTTTTAGGCCGACGCGACCCTCGGATGGCATTATGGGGTTTTAGTTCGGTCGAATTCGATATCAGTTACCCTAAAACCATGTTCTCGACGATTGTCCCGTCAACAGCGTGTGTCACGTCGGATCTTACGTACGCTGAACCGATCTCTCGTGGGCTAGCACCAGAAATCTAAAATTAGACACTGCCAATCACCGAGCCCGATCTATATTATCGGGACAATCGATTGCCTTCGAAGTGCACCCGTGTTGTCGGAGCCACTGTACGTGCACACGGCGATATTAATCGACCGTTGTACGACGATATTAATAGCTCGATTAGGAAGGACCAACGCGAAGCAATTGATTCGCGATAGGTCGAGTACCATGGAGGTTAATACGATTCGATGGGATAACGTTCGACGAGTCGCATTGTTGCCAATTACTAGGTGCTATGCGGGGGTACAGAAGTATAGCGCTGCTCGATGCTTTTTCTTAGATTTTTCATTTAAATCTCGTTGTTAAAAGATGTAGCATTGTGGCAAATTTAATTTGTTTTAATATCAACGTTAATGCGTTTATTTACTGGTTACATGAAACGCTACGTTGCGCAGTCATTGAATGCTTGTACAATTAGTTGTACAGCTGCGTTCACACACGCCTGACCGAGTAATTGGAAAATTATGTGTATCAACGAAAAATGCTATATCGCTATAATAGAGCGAGTATTTTATATATTTTATTATCGATTATCAAATATAATAACTTTTAAATATTGAAATTCATATTAATTTAAACTGTGTTGATGCGGAATATGGAGTCGTCCAATCACAGTGAAGCATTTACTTTAAGCTCCAATCCCGCCAATAAAGCAGGCATTGTTTTACACCCGTAAAATTGTCGCGAAGTTTGGCTCGGCGACAAACTCGAGGTGCGCAGTTGGCTCGCTCGGATATGAAAAGAATTCGCGGGTCGGATGGGTTGGATCGTTAATTGGAGCGTGAAAACGTTAGGAAGCTACGTCACGTAATTGCTGCTCGAGTTTAAAATTAATAACATTAAACAATTTCTATCGTTCAAGTATTGCTGGCAGAAAGACAAAATGGTCCCGTATTAATCTAAATGCTACTAAGTTTGAGCGACTGCGAGACAAAGATGAAAAAATTTTATTCGAACGACAAAATCAATAAATTATAATAAAAAATTTAAGTGTCATTACTAAATAAATGTACAAGGTCCCACAGTTATTCACACTTGGTATGTTACCCAAAGTCACATCTCGGTAGAATTAGGGTTAAGTGGAAAATGGTAGTACGAGTAAGTAGAATGTAGACAGCCTGAAGTAATTTTGCCTCGAAAAGGCTGACTATAAACGTCTGACCTAATATGACTTGCATGAAACATTCTTTCTTCTCCTTCAAAGTACTCGTAGGGTAAAAGTTTTATCGTCGTCGACGTTGATGACTGATGGTGCTCGGCTGAGATCGAAACGGCTTCCCCACGCGACATTGAAAGAGCTACTAAAAAGTATATTTTGAATTACAGAATGAAATTACATCACATAACGAACGTGCGTGTCTGTTTAATTGGATAAATGTCGTGAATAATAGTATTGGCCACCTCTGCTGCACGGGCACCGCTTCGCCTCTCGCGTCCTTATTAGTTAAATCCCAATTAAATTACAACCGAAGCTCCAATTACGGTAACGGCGAAGTAATAAGAGTCTGATTGTTAATTAGTGCTGCGCCGAGACTGTCGAGGGACGAAATATTCCTCTGGGTTTTCGCAAACAACGACATAATTATCCCCGGAGACATCGAAGAAAAGAGTCCCGAGAAAAGGTGGAGAGAAAAAAAATGAAAAAGAGAGAGCATCTCCCGTGACCCATAGCGCGGGCTCGAAGGCCGCGTCGCCCTGTCTGGCCACGAATCGAACTTTTCTACTTAGAAACCGGGCTGGCGCGGCCGAGGATGAACGAAGGGGCACGAGGGAAGTCGAAGCAACACGTGGCCCCGGGAACGAGCGAACGAGCGCCGCTGGCTGCACGACACACACAGCCGATTATTCTAGCTACGAAAGTAGGAAGAACTGTGTTACCACACGCTTCGCGTCTCAATGTCACGGTTCTAGCACGTGCGATAAACACATTGTGACGCGTAGGAATCCCACGCTGCGACCATACGCGGAAATAACAATGAACGGGGAATTATGGAAGAACGGAGAAAAAGCGCCGCGAACGAAAGCGGTCGGTTCAAGTACTAGGGACCATTTGAACGGTTCGCCGTTCGAACTATACGTAGAATTTAATATCACGGTAAAATTGTTCGAACAAGGAAGCATTTATGCGCTATGCAAATCGTGTATAAAGGTTAAGAATCGTTTGTCCACGTTTTGTATCCGGGTTCAAGAATTTCTACAAACACGTTAAAACCTTATGGCTCGATAAATGCAATAGGAAAGGGGTTATGTGTCCGCTGGATAGAAGCGATTTTATAGGACTTGAAATTTTGCGATCAATTTGAACGACCCACATTCTGGCGAGTGATATACGATACACCGGGTGAAAAAGAATTTACGACCGCGCTTCGGCAGATGGAATTATAGATTATAAGGAAGAAATTATGTACGGAATAAGCATGTCGTAAATGTATCTCCCGCTGGTGTATACTTTTACGAGACATCAAGCGTGAGATTGATACGTTAATTCTTTACGGCGGGAAGTGTGTCGCAAACAGGATGTATTCGCGAGCAGAAACTGATCCTTTTTTGTAGGTATGATCGTATGTATAACCTTTGTGTGACATCAAGATGAATAGAATATGTCATCGAATTCTGTCCATCATGTATATGTTATACTAAAAATAATAGCGGAAGTATACCACAGAGACTTTGTAGTATTAATATAAATTATATGTTCGCTGTACTTATGGCGCGTGAGAAGCAATTAATGATACATATATTGTTATTATAATTATATGTGCAACGAAAGTA
This sequence comes from Colletes gigas, assembly GCF_013123115.1. Taxonomy (NCBI): domain Eukaryota; kingdom Metazoa; phylum Arthropoda; class Insecta; order Hymenoptera; family Colletidae; genus Colletes; species Colletes gigas. The sequence continues at coordinate 863,431 of NW_025106641.1, forward strand.
TCGTGACCTATTCGTCTCTGTTAAATTTTTCATAACCGTAGCCGAGTTTTCACACCGTCTGAAATATTCTCGAATAATTGTCCGACACATTGTACGTGAAACGCGCGACAGAGTGACTCGGTGTTCTCGATTACGACAGACAGGTCGAGTAATTGGATCGAGCGGGCTGGCCTGCGATTGGCAGCCGAGTAACAGGCCTGTTTCAACCCCCATCCAGGAAGTGGCAAGGGCTCGAGGTCCTCTAATGCTTTGCTCAACTTGACCTTAATTTCACGGAATACAATCCGTTTGCAGTTTATGAGTTCTTGGAAATTTTGGGACGCGTACATCTTTTACGCTTTTACGAAGAAGAGAAATCGATCCCCCCTTTGCTCTTACGTCTACCGAGCACACGTATCAAATTGGAAGAGATTTTTATTATTTAAATCATTCAAAAAACCTTTACACGTGGCACTTTTAACAGCAAGCATTAATATAAGTTTTCATCGATGTTTATTTTGTTTTTAAATCGCGCCTAGCAAACTCCATTGCGCGCATAATTTCCTTTAATCCCTTACTCTTTGATCTCTACCGCCACAATCGCAATACAAGCTCGCGGTATGACGTCAGCGATCCCTCCCCCGCGTTCCCGCTCTTCCTCTTTCAACCCCGTCCAGAAACGAGGATGGGTGGTGGTACGGGGGTGGAATAGCACCTTCCAGTCAAAAGCAGGCGAGAGGAGGCCTCGAGCTATCGAACATTTTCCGCGTTCGAGGACCAAGCACACCAAATTCAAACCCCCCCTTTGGTGTATCTCGTCCTGGGAACGTTGTTTCCCATTCAAATATACCGGGTGAAAGAACAAACTCTCGTTATTTTTTTCTGATCCACGGAGAAACAAATTGGACTACCAAATGGAAATCTAAACATACACAAAACACGCCTCTCGCCTCTCGACGTTCTTCGTCTCGAGTTGCATTCAACGAGACAGAAATCAAGGGGGAAAAAGACGACGTCGCGAAAGGATCTCATTAGAGGCGTCTTGCGTTGCGTTCCAAGGAATAAAGAATGTTTATGGAGATTTCAGGAATATGTTAAACCCAAGAATCTTGACAACCGAAGATTTCTTCATTCTTAGATCGATCTTGTTATCCTGTTAATAAACGTGTTGACTCGATTTTATTCGAAAGAATTTTCTCTATTTTTGTTACACTTCCCTACATTTTTTGAACAATTATTTAAAACTAGTTGCATATTTTACACAGAAAAAAAATCGTACACCGTCGTTCTAGGATTAAATTGACGACGAAAACAGCTGGGACAGATAAGTAGGAGAAAAGGAAGAGACGCTATCGATCGGGTTAATTAGCTTTTGCTTCTTGCGCGCGCGGGAGGGACATCTTTACACCAACGGGTCTCAACCTTGGTACGTATTAAGGGCACCATAGTTTGCTCGATGGTAATAGGGCCAAGGACGCGTTCCCAGCCACGGCTCCGTTCGCTTGAATAAATGACAAACTATCGACAAATTGTTCTACCCATCGAAAGCCTCGTGTCCCTCTACACGCTTATTGACCATTAACCCATTTAACACCTTGCGCCCGCCATCCTCGAATTCTTTCAGACCCAGGAACGATTTTCTTCTCCGTTAACGTTGGACTTAAATTCTCCGTGACAACCAAGTTTTAAACTTTCATCGAAATAACGTAGATAAAAGGTAAAGTATACCAAAACGGATCAAACTTTTTTTTTAGAGGAAGGCGTTGAGATTCAATGTCCCCAAATTGTTGGGAATATTATTAAGAAATCTTACGCGTCGATTTCTGCACGTCCGAGCTTCCTTTCAATTTGTTCCGAAAACCCTTATTCCGATTGCTCCTGAGCGTAACCCATTTCTTCCCGCCGTCGACGAGACGCCCACGCTTCCTGGAGCTCTCCTGGCATCCCCTGCCACGCAGCGAGAAAAGGCCAGGGGATTCATGCACGAGCGACCGTCAGGGGTTGACCTAATTTCTCCCGTAGGTTGGCCTCTGACTGTTTGACCTTTTCCCAGGAGAGTTCCTGGTAAGGGTGCGCGTGCGAGCGTGCATCGGAAAGAGAAATCAACCGAACGGATGAGAGAGAGGGGGGGAAAGTTGCCGTGGTACACGTGCACCATCCGCCCACGCAAGAGGGAAACTCGGAAAACCGGGAAAACAATGGGATCACGAGACCGCGTAGGATGGAAATATAAAGAAAAGAAGAACTCGAATCTCGGGGATCAGCCATTTTTATTGGAACGACGTGGGCGGCGCTGTCGAGGATTTTATACCGTGAAAGCTGGGAAAAATTTTAATGGGAGATTCTAGATGCCAAAATAAGACGAAAATCAAGAATACTAATTTGTTGATCGAGGCTTCGTTAACAAATTATTAAATTTGTTTAAAGATAGTGTTTCTACAGCCGGAACCTTAAACGTTAATCATTTGTTAACGAAGTCTCGATCAACAAATTAGTATTCTTGATTTTCTTTAAAATTTCTCCCACGGATGGATTATCATTCTGCATATTATTATTAAAATATTACGACAAAGCGACACTTTGTTAAGAGTTTGATCGGTAGACTGCGGATGTTTATGCATTTATGGGAAATTTTAATTTTCGAAAAAAGTAAAAAACTTAATGTGCAAATATATAAGAAATATTTAAAGCAAGATACGAATTAATATATTTAGGGATTGAAGCAACCCTCTAAAAAGCTCTCATTCCGTTAATTCTATTAATCGAAATATGAATTTGCATAAAAATCCGCAGTCTATTGATCGGTAATGTTAGTTTTTTGAAATTCTGGAATATTTGCTTGGGCACCGTAACCACCGTTGCATCGCAGAGAGGAAACGCGTGAAAGTAACAGGAAACTGATTAATAAAAATGGATTCGATGGAAGTTACTTGGGGGGAAGGGGGAGGGGGCAGTAGGTGGACCAAGCTCCATCTGGAAAGCCTGGCGAACTCTCTGCGTAGGTGGTGGAGGTTCGCCAGGCAGGTGCTGGCCGACAGTGAGGGGATAAACGAAACTGGGTCACCCCTGGAAACCGGAGAGTCTGGGGCTCGTGTCCGGGAACAACTGGCCGGAGCCTGCGAATATCGGTCTACGGAACGGAAGCTGTTGCGCGCGCTATTTACCAAAGGGAATCTTTGGAAAATCGACGAATCGATCCTTATACATTGGCGACGCTGTCCCCCAGAACTAAGAACTCGGGTTACCGTTTGATTAATTATCGCGATTGTAAGACTGGCGCTAATTCGATTAGAATAAATAATAAACGTTAGACTCGGAATCGTTCACCTTATTTTCGCTAGAAAGTAACCCAGCCTACGATAACGTCACAGGTTAATAAATCAGCCCCCACGATTTTTCAGTCACTTTTAACAAAAGAATATTATTTGAAATAATTCAACTTCGCTAAGAAGTATTTTTTTGTCAGTCCATCGAAAGGAAAAATCGTGGGGACTAATTTGTGTCTCACCGTGTACATGTAACACGAAACAACAGAGGACAAAGGGACGAGAAAAATATGTTTCGGCGGTGTTACGTGTCTCTGTCTGGTCGTCTTTCTCTCTACGGAGACAAAGAGATGTCAGAGGTATCGATTACCAGAGCCGAGGCACAAAAGGAGATATTAGGGAACGAGAAGTTGCACGTGTGTTCGGAGGCGCGCGCGGAGGGGAACATCCGTGAAATCACGCGCGCGGATCATTCTCGCGTGCAGCGGTAACATGGCGCGTTCATCAAACAGAGAAGTTTGAGGCGTCGATATCGTCCCCGTTGACCTACATCGTTTTAACGAGAAACACGTGATTCGATTATTCGGAATAATTCCGGCTCGGACTCGATCAACCCTGATCGACGCACGCAGATGCCGGGCAGATCGAGAAGGGAGGATTCCTGGATTGGAATCAAATTCAGCGTGGATCGGAGAAAATATTAACTGCGTAAAAACAAAACATCGAACGACCTCCGTGCGTCCTCTGCGCGTCCGCACGCGAGAAGACTAACGTTCAAAACAAACCGTTCTAATTCTATACGAATTATTTTTCGCTACGCGTAGCGGCAACGACGGAAGTCGAGGTGGTAATATCTGGTATATATCTGTGGCGGAATTAAAGCCTCTAACTAGACGTGAAACTACACGTGGATGCGTCACTGCGAGAAGCAGACCAGAATCGTACCGCTCGGATTAATGTAACGTAATCGAATAACTCGAGCCGTGTCCCCTTCAGCGCCGCGTGACGTCAACGCCACCAACTCCAGGGAGCCTACGGTGCGTTACCAACCACACACACACACAGAGGCGCGTTGCGTCCAAGTTTCGAAACGGATTTACGGGGCCACCGAGTTTAGAGGACCCGAAAGCGAAGAGGTCGCCGTCTATTCGACAGCATCCATTTTCGGGGATAGATCCCGGAATTTGATAGTCGTGCAAAAGAGTCTTGTCGAACGTGTGACCCGAACGACCCTGTTTCCAACTATAACTACATATTTTTGCATCAACGCGATCCAATATTTTACCATACGTCGTATTCAAAAATACTTTATCGCGAGTAAAAGGTAAACGAATGTTGAATAAAATTATTTCACGATCAAAAAATAAAAATTTAATAGCCGAATAAATTGCCGTTGATTTTTATTCGTTATTTATTATCTCGAGAAAAGTTTACGCGTCTCTATTTGAAACTCGATCGACGATGGAAACGTGAAACACTAGCAGGTAAAAAAGATCAGCTGTTCTGTTAGCACACACGGTCGACGGTGGATTGCATAATGCTTGCATTACGTGACGATGCATTCCCTTCCTCCTTCCGCTCTTCCGAGGTGCCTGTGTGTAATGTATATAAAGCCTCTAAAGTACAAGGCTACGAGCCGACCAGTAGCGTACGGAATAGGTGTTGCAATATTTCAACCTATCAGGTTACACTATTCTTGCAATCTACTTCGATCCAATTGTACGTAAATATATCGTGATGAACGACAAGGAAGGAAATAATATTGCGTCAATATTCATACTGATATTCACTTTTATGCTGATATCTATATTCGTATTAATATTGATCCTGATATTAATACTGAAATATTATACCGAGGTAATGCACTGCATTTTTGTCACCGATAAACTTGCCATTCTCATAAAGGGTATTTACGCCCTGATCGCCAATAGTCTGTAAAATCGAATCTTGTACTATTCGATACATCAATTTCATATTAATAAAATGATTTCGTTCCAACGTTTAAAACCTTATTTCCACCCTATATCGGTACTTGTAAAATGCAATATAAATAACCAGAAACGAATCTAAGCGAGATGGAACGTTGTTCTAAATTAATTTGCATTTACGTAACCTATTTATATAAAATGAATTTTCTTCTTCCGCGTAATAAATTTAATTTTAGAACAACGCCATTCGTCGGATTCAGCCTTTCCACCGGCAAATCTCGTATCTTAAAAGCAAAGAATGTGGATTATTTACGTCCCCAAGAAACGTACGCGCACCTGCGATCAAACGCCAATAATACACTGCGAGCGTCCGTCGGAACAGAAACGAAAACGTTTTTCCTTGCCAAAAACGCGCGGCTCTAACTCCGCCGACGCTGCACCGCAAACCTTACGTAATCCTCCTCCGCTCTTTACGCCCCTTTGTGACGAGCTATAACGCGACATTTTTACGCGCGTCTCTACTCCTCTTCTCCGCGAGTTTTCTTCCAACGCTAACGTCGAATGACGTGGCGGTTAAATTTTCCACCGACTCGCGCTGGTCTGTATTTACGACTCCGAGGAATTCGACCGTTCGATAAAATTCTAGCCCGGATTAAAAATCTCTAACAACGAATTAAACCATATTGTCCATCTTTACGACACGAAGTAACATTTTTTTGATACTTTTGAATAAAAACGTACATCATTTTGGAAAACACTACTGGGTATATCAAACATGTTCCACGCTGCGTTCAACGTATCAATTATACATTCTTAATTATGTGTGCGTGTAAACCTTTGGGCGCTGAAGACCTTGAATATAAAACGTACGCCTACGATCGTGTTTGTCGACGCCCATGTGCGTCCACCGCAAGCGTAGGATAGATTTATTGACTAACTTATTGGGTCGGCGATCTGTATCGAACTAAACGATTCCTCTTAATAGGAATTTTATATCATTTAATGCACCAATCGCGACTACTGATTTTCGAATTATTTTAATTTCAACGATCGCTACTTGAAACGACACCCAGTGTATATACTGTCAGAACAATTTCGTTTAACGATCCGTTTACGCAGCCTCGTGTTTGCAAAACGCTTCACCGTTACAAAAACGGAGATTTCAATCGAGATTTAATCAAGATATAATTACGACAATACGATGCAATTATACTAATTATGCTATCGCGATATAATTATCGAACTCCCGTAGCTTCGTTTCCGTGCACCGGTGCGCCCGTCGAACATAACAGAAAATACGGCTTACACTATGTACAGCTTCAAGCTCGTATTTTCCAACGAGTCGCTTGCTGGCAGATAATAATTCATTATCGGTTACGTTTTGTTGAAACATTTGGCATTAATTTATAAAGATCTTCTTTATAAATAAACTATTTATAAATAAACTATTTATAAAGAAGAAAAATATTGAAACAAAGATCGTTTATTATTTAACAAAATTAATTATACTGTCCACGTACACGACAATGTACAGTAGGCCTGAAGAGCTTAAAATGTTCGGCATTGGATCACCGCAACGATGAATGTGTCTCCCCCCCGGCGTTTCTTACGCTCGTATTTTCAGCTATTCCGACTATTAATCACCGCGAACGTTATTTTTCAATGCTGAAACGTACGATTGCAACGAGAACCTCCACCGATTGCTTTCGTCCAGGAACATTTAATCGCGATAATGGCGAGGGATGATGTCATTCGAGATATTACAGTTTGACATGTCACAACGATTTTAATGAATGCATCATGGGTATCTTGAGTGAGTCGTAATCATATTAATCTCCCGTAAGGAAATTAATCGATTTAATTAATCGAATTTCATACACGATGAAGATTTTATTCAAAACAAAAATGAAAATACTCGAGTCTTTTCTTACGAGATCGAATTGGTTCACCCGTTATCGATAAAAATAAAATAAACGAAAAAATAATGAAAGAAGTGGGATGTAATTTAAGAGAAGTCGAGACCACGCGCCCTTTATGGCTGAAAGGTCAAAAGCGACGAGTCTCCCTCGGTGCTTGGAGATCAGCTGATTGGTCGCCAGAGCGTCAGCTGATTTTGACAGCCCGGGCGACCTTGTGCGCATCCTAGCGCGTCGCGCGCCGTCGACCAATGCGAAAACACGTCTCGACGCAGTCACGCGTGCACACGGTCACACTTCGCCCCCGTTCCCCCAACTGCACGAACCACATATTATAAAAAAAAAATATATAAAAAAGAATATCTCAAATATTTCTATGATCCACGCACCATTGTTCGTTCGAAGAAAAAACCATCAAACACTGCTCGAAAATGCAAGTATCAATTTGCAATTGAATATCTGGAATTAATTAAAAATCAAAATGGCGTAAAGACCAAAGGCCAAAGATGACGAGGGCAAATTAGTTCGCCGGTGCACCACCGGTATGACAACGTCTCGTGTGTGCAATTTCCATTCGTTGGGGGATTAGCTCTATATTCGTATCCCGGGGTCTCCAGTGACCCTGATCAATATTTCATTTCCCAGCTGCGACGCTCCCGTTTTCACAGGCTCGCGCTACCGGAAGGCGTACGCATCGCGCGCCACACTGAATAAACGAGCTGGGAATGTCTTCGGTAATATGGAACACCTGCATGATTTTTCTTTATGGTCACTGTCAGACAGCAACGAGCGCCAAGAAATGTTTAGTCGCGATATACATATTGTGACTCCTTATGTACCGATGAAGCTTAAATATTTCTGTACGCGATGCGTCCTTTTTCTTTGGTTTCTTCGGAGATATCACAGAGCCATTACTCTTCCACAAAACCACCACAGGGTGCCAGCAGGTAATGCTCAATGGGTTGCCAACGCTCTCAGAAAATTGAGATACCACCAGCTGTGTTCACCCGCTTCATTACCCACCGAGTGAACGCAGAGTGGCTCCCTGTTCTCCGAGAGCCCGTTTCGGTGCCTCCGTCCGTTTTTACCGACCGAATATGGTGAACAATAGCGTGTGGTCTTTTCGCGACTCCTCTCAATTGTCGATACCTTTGAAAACCCTTCCGATTTTGATATTAAACGAACGTGTTCGTCCAAGAACCATTGTTAATCTAACATTTGGTTATCGATTGTACGTGTAAACGTTGACACACATCTTTTTCTTCAATTTCTTCAGGGGGGAACTTTCTTCGGTCTTCCTTCGTACATAACCTCCTTTCCTTGCCAGTTTTAGAATAAAGACAAAGCAAAATCGAGGGCGATTAAATAAAATACAAAAATTAAAAACAACGGTATCATTATCGAAAAGAAACGATCGATTTTAGGCCGAGTTCTTTTTCAAGGACACGAACACGACCGAAGAATAAGATAAAATCTCTGATAACGATTGAATGCAAACACGTACACGAAGATAGCGTGAGAACCGTAGATTATGTGCAACAAAGAGATCGATAAATCGATACGAAAGCATTCAAGGAGCTGAAAGCGAATTGCTGTTCGGACGATGCATTCCCCACCGGGACACTAAACCCACGATAGTTATGTCCCGGTAATAAATCGCAAACTGTCACAAGTTAATTGATTTTGCAATCATTCTTCGCGCTACAACGACGAGTATCTGTCCAATTAATTCTGCGGCGATGGAAAGAGTTGCCAGGTGGCGTTAAGCACTTGGTGCGATATGGCTGAGAGAGGAGGCTTTGGTCGAAACTTTCTGACACGTCAAAAATGGTGGATCGAAACAATAATTCTCCGCGCTTCAAAAAAAAGATCAAACCATCATTGTTAATAAATACCACGAGTTCTTCGTTTCGGTAACTCCTTGTATAGGTTATGCTCCTATCATACGCGTTCCCACAAATTTATTATTAATATTTTCATTCTTTTATCTCTGTTTTAAACAATCTAGTGGAAACGGAATATGTTTGAGGGAATAATAGAGGAATTTAGGACGTACATACAACAATTACGTAATCTCCACGTACCACTTTAAAATTCGTTAACGCACCACACGGCGAGCTTGCATCGCTTTATCTTATCGAGCCTCGACCAACACTGCACATTTCCATTTTCAACAATACGAACGTGCACGATACTAGAAGTTCGCGTATATACGGTTTACGACACAACCTGCACTGATCAAACATCAAAGCGGCCTTCGCTGCATACATTGACTGCATACGCGGTAGGAATCGAGTTTCAAGGTTAAACGATAAGTCGGTCAAGTCAGGGTTATCGCGGAACTCCACCACGATGCAACTTTCTCTCCCCAAACAATTCACAAAGAATTCTAATGTCGAATACTTGCTACGTTTTCTAATAAACAAAAGCCCTACCTACTTCCTACTACTAAATATCAATTTTTTATATTTGACATACGTCTACGTGAATAGAAGTAAGTAACAAATACTTGGTTTACTTTTTACTTTTTCCTTTTTAACCTATTCGCACAAAATTCCAAGAAACGCTCGTTTCTAAACGTATACTGTTTTCTTATACGCTCTCTACACATTTTCTTAACATGGACCACTTTCAGGATATTTTCCAAAGTAGTCGTACCGAAAAGTTACGTTTGTCCGTATTCTTTTCGTGTCGCAAATATCGACGCGACCTTTGTTTCTGGGGCAATTTTTTGGAACTTACACGTTTCAAAAAAACTCACGAGACTTCATTGAGCACTGGAAGCGAGCCAATCAGAGATTCACAGCAGAAAGAGAGCGCGTTTACGCGCGCAACGACGCGTACGAATGACGTCATACTGTGACGTGCGTGCACGCACGAGATACGCGAAGCGATTACGGCCGGTTCGTAACAGAATAAAATAGCGTTGGAAATGTAAACGCGCATTCCATGCACACACTTTACGATTCAAACGTTTCAAAGATACCGAACAATTGGCATATCAGATCATGAAAAGAAAACTCGAACCAACTATTCGAGCACGTCGGTAGGCTCCTTCTTCCTAACTCTACTATTCCAAAATGGCCGCCGTCTACCGCCCGGCTAGTCCAGGCGAATGCGACGGTCCCGAGTTAGGTTCGATCATGCACCGAACTCGACTCGAAATAACGTTAATTTTAACGCAAACTTTATTCTGTTAACCAGTGCCATCGCAGACTAATGTACAAACGAAGAAAACTGAAATATTTCACTTACAATCTGCTGCTGGGCTCGTTGCTGGCTTCGTCGCCCTCGATTCGGAAAACCTTTCCAGACATCACGTATTCGAAACTGTCTGCCCTGGAGCCTCCTTCCTGTTCCGTCGCGTTCCACTCCCCTCCATCCGGATAGCCGTCCTCTCTCAAGGTCGTCGCGAGAACCAGACGAAACTTATCCCCTGCAACAAGAAAATAAATATTTCCGATAAAGATAAACCGTGAACAACATTTCTGCGGAAAGTAACGAAATATATACCCTTCCTTTCCGATGAAACATTAAAGCATCACGGAACGCGCAATGTCGGAACAGGAAGGTGGACGTTTAATAATAAACTCCAAGGCAGTTGCATCGAAAATACATTGGGGGCGTTGCAGAGGCGCGTGCTTCGGTACTTTTAACGAGATTTACGGTTGATCGCGTAAAGCCAATAGGCCCTCCTTGTCCCCCTCGCCATTTCTGCGCGATTCCATTAAAAATGCGAGCATTTGGTCGGCAGACTTTTTTTTCTACGATTACGTGTTCGAGAAGTGGCACGAGCACATAGCACCGCGGAAGAACGCGCGAAAACTGTAATACGTCGCCGACGATTATCTCAGCTTGTCGTTGATTATGCAAGAGATCGACACGAGGTAGGAAAGGTTCAGAAAATTGCTGCGATAAAATGTTATCGACTCGAGCGGAAACTACTAGCGCAAAGAGATACGTAAAAAGTGCAATTTTCTCGCAGGCGATAATAATTGAACGTAAATTAGAATCCTGCGCGTATTTACGTGTATATTTACATATGTCGGGCCCTTCAATGAAGCTTGGAACGTTCACGTAACGGAAGAGCAAGAAAAAAGGGCGAAGGATGAAAGGCAAGGAAGACCGAGAATAAGGGACGCCTGGAAAGAGGTTAGCCTATCAGGGTAAAGGACGTCTAGCGACGGAAACTGGGACACGTGAAAACGACGGAAAGCGAAAACGTCGTCGACACCCATGACACGAAATATCAGAGCGATAGATACCAAGTTCGATGAAAGATATGGAACGTTTGATGTGCTCCATCGCTAGGAAACACCGAGTTCGTATGTAAGAGCTCGGGGAACAAGGGTCAAGGTTAAGTCCGCACTATGTCGATGATAGATATAGCACGGTGGTCGATATTACCCAGCCATGGCAGTGCCAGTGAAGTAGACAAAGGAAACATCGAATGAAACCAAGTTGGGGGATATCTGCATAATCAATTGATCATGTTACGAAGCTTATGCGGGACCGACTTACATCATAATAGTGGTACAACGATTATAGATTACCTAGTTGAACGATGTACAACACCGTATTATATCCCCGGCGGCCATATTTACTACATAATGCGAGCCGGGCGAAGAATTACGTTCGTTCGCGTGATTTGCCGCGTTAACCTTGACACTGACAGCAACGTATACCGTTCATTCGCTTGTGTGGATGCATTAGCGCTTTCCGGGTAAGCTGTATGTATTTAGTCGTCGACGTAAAGACTCTGCATTTAGACGTTTACCACCGACACCGTATCGTAAACGCTTAATTTCGTTTCGAAATTTAATGCGACTCGTAAAAATCATTCTCCGTTCTTTTTTTTCTCTGCGATAATCAACACACACTTGGAAAACAATATTCAACCACGAATCGATGTATCAGAGAACTGGTACCGTGCAGCACGATCGGAAACGTCAACCATCCTGGTATAGAGAGCTTTAACGACTGTCCCGAGTCTACCGAAATCCGCCATCTTGTCTCGTGACGTCAAACACTATCAAGAGAGAGCGAGAGAGGACGACAATAGTTTATATCCATTCTTCGTACCGATGCGTATCCGCATTCGCTGCGCAGGACGTCCTGGACTCGTCCTCCGCGAATATTCTTCACGCACCTGTCACGACCTTGCTTCTGCACGAGCTGCTTTCGACGACATCGAACGATAACGCACGAATGTCTCCGACCGATTGCGCACCATTAACGCTCGCGATTCGGTTACGCGTTTTTCCTCTTCCTAGTCCTCGCACCCGAGAACCATCCATTTATCGACGAATAATCGTTGACGCGTCTCGACTCGCCGCGATTCGCCATGATTGCTGGCCGCGTATGTAGGTTAGTCGCGCGAAAAGAAACGAAAAATCTTACGGCGCGTAGCCGCGACAACGATGGGGAAAAGGTTAAACGCGAATACGCGATGTGGAACGACGACGACGACGACGACGACAACGACGCGACGATAGACGAACACACACACAACTGGTTCTTCTTCTCTCGACGGAACGAGTATCGCGACCGACACGGCTACGAGTCGTGGCCGTTTTGACCTTGGCATTGAACTTATGGGAGCTGCCGGGTGAGGCAGGAGAGAGGAACGGAACGAACGAGCAAGAGTGGGGAGAGGCTAGCAGAATGTGGCACAGGCAGATCGAGGCGGGAGGAGGGAGATTGCGTCACCTCGCGCAAGCCTGTGCGCGCCGCGCGTCAATACAGCGGGACTGCCTGGCCCTATGGACTAACCTTCGTTCTCCTTCCCGCCCCTGCTTTTCGCTCTCTCGCTCGCTCGACAACCGCCTTCCTGTAAAATCCATCCCACTCGCACAGCTGTAAAAGCGATTTTGGTTCCCTCTCTATCGATTATTTTGCAGCTTCTACATTTTTTCTTTCCAGTTCGGAACACTTACGAAAAAATAAGACACGCGCGCACATCGACTACTCTCTTCATTTTTTTATCGATAATTTCTAAACTTTCTGACGTAAGAACTATAAGGAAGGAAAGAAAGAAAGTCGAGCTGTTTGCAGAAATTAGTCTAGGGTCAAACGAGACATAGAAAGGAAACCATTCTCGAAACCGGAGGCAGGGAAACAGGATATGAATCTGTAAACACACAGAAAGCAGGCAGGGGTGGATCGACGATGCGGTTCACCCCACCCCCAACCCCCCACTCCTAATACTAGTGGGCTGTGACGCACCCGCTCCCTCTGCAGCACCCGAATCAACGGGATACATCCAGAACTGTCCGTAGGGCGAGTCAAAATGACGATATTCCAAGGGAAGGGGATGGGTTGCTTTGCTGCAGCGTGGCGTAGCCTTGGGCACACTTACGAATCCAATGCACGTTTATCACGAATACCCCCCCTCCTTCCCCTTTCTTTTACCATGTTTACGATTACAAACATCACGTGGTTGATCCAAAAAATTTTGCACCGAAATATGTCTACTTCGATCTTCGTCTATTGTACTTATAAATTATGGATATATATATTATGATGTAAACTCGACGTTGGAAAAAATACAGAAAAATGCAAATACATGTCTCTCGTTTTAATATCGGAAAAATAACCGAAGAATACGAATAAATGTTCGTACTGGAATTTAATATTAAAAAAATAAATAAATTGCGGGGATTCTAAAAAGAGATGGTGCACTGATTCTTCAATCCTCGTATCGTGCCACGGGAACGTTTCGTCGTTAGAAAAAGCACGATGTAAGTCACCTTCGAGTGGGTACACACGTTAAGACAACTTGCTTCGAGTCGCGCGGAACACGTTCCGCCAGTGTCCTTTACCAGGGTCGTCCTTACGACGTCTAGCCAAGAAGCGGAGAGAAGTGGCAGCGAGAATAAAAAGGCCGTCGCGTAGCACGTGTGCCCGTTAGCGCGAAACACGTGTCACGTTTACCAAAGGGCTGAGAGGAAGGTGGGTATCGATTCTTTGACATCGATCGCGTGCAGAGACGCGTATCATTATCAACGTTTCGGACACACGACACCTACCGAGCTTATAAAACAAACGAGGAATGGTCTTGGAATGTAAATGATTTTAGCATACGTGACCGGATGCGGGAACTTTTCAAAATTCGCTTGATAAAGAAAATAGAAATCTCGATTCTATCGCGGCTGCCAAATGCGTTTCAGACATTCCGCGACTTTCACGAGCACATAAATATTGTTTCTGCGCTTTATAAAATTCGAGGCGATGTTTATTTTAAAAATGTTTCTGGTTGCTACAATAATTTTTTTTTTTATTTTCAATAACGTTTCGTTCATTTTCTTCGCGTTTTAACGTTTTACGAATCTCCGAGCCAAGATTTTGCTGTTGATCTCTCTCCAATATTGACCGTGTATCTCGACTATGAAGAAATAGCTACTAAAACGACACCCGACTCCTTGGGAATATACGTATGTACATACACGTTTACCAACTATTTTAAACACGAACGCCAATTAAACGGGACTGCAAACCCTGTGCTAACTCTGCAAAATTCACGCTGCAAGTGTATCGATTAAGTACATACACCAGGTCCGTGAGACAGGCGACGTAAACAAACACCAGAGTCGTGACAGCACGTCTGCGATATGGCAAACAGAATTTTCATGCGATGGCAAGCTTCAAGCTGGCTATCCTTCGCCAACAAAGACTGTTTAATTACTTTCCCCTTTCGACGACAGTCACGGACACGAATGTCTACGGTCTAACAAGACTGAAAAACCTCCTTACCAAATATTCTAATCCAAATTTAAAATATGACGTTCAAATATTTGCGGACAAAATATGAATAAATATTTAGACTTTATGCTCGCTGTTTGAAAAAGTACAGGCACACATATTCTATCCAAAATAGAATATTTGAAAAATTACAGACAAGCTGCAAAAATTCTCTAAACACAACTTTCTCGCCGACACCGTTTCCCCGTGTGAAAAAAACAGCCCATAAATCATCCGTCGAACTGATCTTACGACAGCCGTGCTCGGTTACGAGATCGAATCTCGCAGACTTGGAAGAATTCAAGCGGAGCGCGACGATGTATCGTCAACAACCTACGAAGTCTTCGCCGGAGATATATTTTCTGCGGTATTTTTATTTCTGCGATCAGAATATACGGCTGGCCCATGGATCATCACCGAGAACGAACCGTCAATCTTGTCGACGTGCCATAACGAGTACCATATGACGCTTCTTCCGGTGTGAATTCTATCATTTAAGCTATCAAGGTTACGCCAAAATTATCTACAAATTCTTTTTGTATTACTCGTATTTGTTCCGCCTCTTTGGATCCGTAAAACGCGCCCCTTCATGGTCACGCCCCCTCCTTTCGAGAACGTCGATCCAAATAAATACGATGCTACCTCTTATTAGATATTTATATTTATAAATATTAGATCAGAAAATATTATTATCAAATGTTTCATTTTCTCGTAACTCGTTCTAAAGATAAACTAAACAACAATGAAAACCTAAACGGATGCCAGATATGTAGTTTCTTAATCAGCGCAAAACACATTTCCAATAACGTATTGCGAGATAAACGACTTAAAAATAGCAGAGCACAGCGATAGTATCAAACGATTCGACTTCGTAATTCGGGTCTTCTTTAATAAATTCGTTTTAAATATCAGAATGAAAAATTCCAAGATGTCCAATGCGGGAAATGTAATAATAAGTCGTTCGAAATTAGCTTACCCAGTTCCATCGGATAGAGCCAGCTGTTGATGTCCAGGATCAAGTCCATTTTGAAGGACTCGGACTCGCAATGGAGCCTGCTCACTGCAACCCATCGTCACACAGCCAGGGGAACCGGAAAAAAGAAACGGGAAGGCACCATCGTTAGACAGCCCGACGACGGATATACGTTTACATATATGTACATAGTCGTTTCCTCGGAACACACACACGCGTGTATAGGTCCTATACACACACACGCGCACACAGAGATCGGTCCGAGAAACTGAGGAACAACGGAGCGTTTAGGGTCGCGTGGAAAAATAAAATTAAAAAAAGAAGGCTAGAGAGTCACGTGATATACGTATTAACCAGAGGTGAGTCATAACAGGCTTCGTAACACTCGATCGCGTTCGATCCGCGGAGGGAAAAAAAGAAACGAATATTTTTCACGGGTCTTGGGGAACGCAACGCGGAGTTGTTGCCACTTCACGGCTGCCCACCGGTTTGACGTCACTGTCAGCCCGGCCAATCACATTCGATTCGCGATACGAATTTATCGCCGAGCCGACACATGGAAAACGCGCACACACGACGGTATAGGAATACGTAGCGAGCGCGCGAGCGCGTTTTCACACACGTGCTCGGGGGACACGACGACGACGATTCTGCGAAAGAGCTTCACCTACACGAGAAAGCTCGCTATAATTGCCGCGCAGAACCTCCGTCTATGTGTTTTTCGTCCCGTATTTTTTTCATTTCCCCCGTGCTCGAAACACGTGTAAATTTCGATCCCATGCAAGCTTCACGTTTTCTGATTTCCCAGCGCGCGACCTGAACTGGAACCCATCAAAGAAACGATATTTTCGGTAGAACAAATATCTTATTATTAAACGTACATGCAAGTTTTATAATATATCATTTTTGTGTAATGCTTTTAAAATATTCCAAATACCCGTCATTTTGTATTTCTCTTTTTGAGGTTAAGTTCTCTGTTTCTCTCGAAAACTCGAGGAAAAAAAGATCGAGAACGTCCTGGGGCGCGTATTGATTCGTAACCGCAGTATCCTTGAAATTTTCGAAAATGCTCGTATTAGTTTCTGAACGTCGTGGAAATAGAATCGACTTAAGTTGGGAGGAGTCGCCTGATTTTCGCCCGTATCCGATAATAATCGTTATTAGCGTATTGTTCGTATTATGTAATTCGTCCTTGCGCGGAGCTTCGTCTTTGTGCTACGCCATTGTACTCGCGAAACAGCCAATAAGACCTTTGCTGCATCACTGCGCCGATGATTGCAATGGACCCGTCCGCGTGACGCGGCAATTTCGAACGGGCGCGCGCGCGTCGCTTGGAATATACTTGCGATCAAAACCGACTCCTCTTCGATTTTTCTTCGTTAAAAGCAAATCACGAGCCACAAAGAAGCAGAATAGTAATGTGTAACAGGATCGCCCGACCGTTGCTCGTGCAATAACAAACGTTCGGGCAAATGGAATTGCATCGCTGGGAAAACGAAATCGAAATAATAGCGGATAGCTTGATTTATGGCCGGGAAGGCTCGCTGTTTTTCTGGATTGAAAAAGATTGTTTATGGCTTCGCACTGCCACGGGACTTACATTACGCTGCAATTAAAATAGCATGATTGTTATTTTTTATCTTTTTTTTTCAAATTGATCTTATATACGAGCTTGGAAAACGTGTGTTATTATCCGATGAAAGGTCGAGGTGTAATATTTCTATGCTCAACGGTAGACAATTGATAAAAAATAAATCATTAAATGTCATTTATATCGGTTCAGGGTCAAAGTGTCCAATTACCAATAATACAAAATCGCCGATGATGAATAAATTACGAGGGATTCTAAACTCGAAACAACGATGGATAAATAACAGTCTGTGAGTTTTGTTTAGTCGGGTGCGTAACAAAGAAGGGAGAAAAACGACGACCAATGGAGGACCCACGTTCCTTCCAAGGCCATACTCTCCTGCACCCGACAGTAGCTGTTGTGTCGTAACTGTTATTTATTTCTAATGAAGTATTATGCATTCATTTTAGTCGTTTTAATGCGTACGTTCGAATAGATTACGTGGGACTTATTTTTTTTTTTTTATCGTTGATCGTCCGTATGTTCGTTCGAGAAATTACGGTGAACGAGGGGCGAGTCTAATTTGTATGTATCTCATTGCCTGCATCGGATTCGTGTGAATTAATTAAGTGTCTTTCGACGACGTGACTCAGTGCACATTTTAAGCGCGGCTCGTGTTATGCACTTCGATCTGTTCCGCCGACAAGTCCATAAATGCTAAAGCGGTGAGCTCGCGCGCGCAATTATTCCTATCATTATATTACAATAGAAATTGAAACGCGTAAAGACTAGACGAGTTCTAGGCTCGTCAATTTGTCGGTTCGATACCGAACTATAATCTCCTTAAACAAGTGGAAACAGACCGATTATTTACTTTTTATATATACATTTTTACTGTATGTTTCATGTGTCTATGCAGTGCAAGAATTTGTATAAAAATGTATAACCAAAATTGAAATTAAACAATTATATAGAAGAAAATATTTTATTTTGCAAACCTAGGACTATTATATTTGTGACTACGTCGATTCAAAGCCCACTCGATATTGATTCCATCGATAAACCCCGCTACGAGATAACGAGGGAATTTGCAAAACAGCATTTCGAAGCGAGGCTACCTCGTTATTTTCTGTATTAATTTTCATAGTATAAAGAGATCCATCGCGTTTAATGCCCAAAGTCCTTTCTTTGTCCTCCTAAAATTACACCGTAATATTGTCGTGGCCCATTTCTTTTTTCTTTTCTCATGAAAAAGGAAGAACACCAAGGAGACAATGCAAACACGAATACGCGCCAACGAGTCTCGTGTCTGCACGCCTAATTTGCGTTTTCCGGTTGTGTAACCATTTCTTGGAAAAAAAATAGGCAAGGAACACCCGAGAATCATCGGTGACGACAAAAAAAATTGAGCCAAGCTGAATACGAAATTATTGTAAATAACGGAAAAAAAAAAAAAAAAAAAAAATGGTTCGAGCGTGCTCTTCTGATGTATTACACAAGGCTCTATAAAGAGTAATCCTTATGTTCACAGCGTGAAAAAAATTGCGTTTCTATATTATTAATTCCTGCGATACGAGATCCCAAAAAACCAACCAATGGAAAATATTTTTGAACAAATTTCACTGATTTCTCCAGCCCTCTCCACTGGTACCGATTGCGTCCCGGTAACGTCGAAACGATCGCAAACAATTCGAAACGCGGACGAGTCGAAACGCAACGGGGACAAAGGTAAAACAAGGGAAATTGAAAAATCCTCTACGCGCAGTCAATTCTACAGGGGGGAATTTCCTCCAATTACTCACGGTAATCGTTGACGTCGATCGACGCGGAGAATCGTGAAAATTTCCGGACTACCCGGCCATTATTTCCGGGGGCTGCATTTTTTTCTGGATCTACTTTTTCACCGTGTTGACTGTCCCCGGCGCTGGTAACACGTCAAATCGATTCTCGGTTGATCCTCGGTACCGAATCGGTTCCTGATTC
Source organism: Colletes gigas (assembly GCF_013123115.1). Classification (NCBI taxonomy): domain Eukaryota; kingdom Metazoa; phylum Arthropoda; class Insecta; order Hymenoptera; family Colletidae; genus Colletes; species Colletes gigas. The sequence continues at coordinate 882,786 of NW_025106641.1, forward strand.
GTCCTCGTTAAAAACGTTTCCCATCGTCCCGTGACTCGGTTACCAAACGCAGCCGAAATATCGTGAATTTATTTTGCGTCGGGGCTTCTCTCCGCCGCGGAGGATGCGACATCGAATGATCCAAGGAGGGAGCACGGACGGATCCCGATGCTGGCACACGGTGGACTGATCCGTTCCTGGTTGCTGACGTTGCTGCCAGCTGCTCGACTTCTCTATGCGGCCAATGTGGAGAGAGAGCAACCGACGACCTTTACGGTCGCCCGGTGGTACGAGAGTTCTCCAACGAAACGCACGGAACCTGCCTTTATCCCCCACTACCGCCACTCTCACCCCCTAAACCTCCCTCCCGCCCGCCGCCCGCTACCCGCCGCCTCCCTCTAGCCAGGCTGATCGGTCTCCAGCTACCCTCCTCTGTCGCTCTCTGCCCTCGTCGTCGTACCACCTTCTCCTTCGCCACCCCGAAATGCCACCCTCCGCAGCCCCTCTCTGCTCTTTCTCCACCTGTCGCACTCTGGCTCCCTCTGTTTTCGTTTTTACCCCCCTCCTTGCCCCTCCAAGGACGAGAGGGGTTCTCGCTGCTGGTCCTGCTGGCAAGCCTCCCGATATACATATACCCATATTTCTCAGGAATCTTCATCCGTCCCTTCGTACCACGTCCAACGTTTCGTGCTTTGATTGCCACCGACGGTCTGGGTGTTGTGTAATAATACCAAATAAAAAAAGAAAAAAAAAAAAGACAAATTGGAGGCCGACGAGGATATTTTTCGCCATTGCGTCAACCAAGTAATTGAAACGGTATTAATCTCCTAGTAACGCGACCGATCGCAAGGGATCCGATAAAAAAAGATTCCAGGTTGTTCCGCGAGGAAATTTTACACAATTGGGACACGATGAATTATTCTTACAGCAATAGTTTCTATACTCAAGACTATGACAACATGCCACAAATATTACATACGACTAGAATGACGTAATCTAAGCGCAACTTTAGAAACGGACCGGAGAAAAACTATCACCTTTTCACTACGGTTATGGAAAAGAGAAAAAAAAACAGAATACTTGTTAATAGCGAAGATATAACGTCTTTGATAAAAAGACAGTCAGTTTGAATAAAAATAAAAATTTTGTTCTGGCTATCGTGACGAAAGAAATGTGTATATAATCAGAGTCGAAAGGTCCCCCGTTTCCAAAAATGTACCTTTCAATTCATATCCCCTCGTCGGTATGTATCGATGTCACGTTACACGATGAAAGTAAAAAATAATGGAGAATTATAGAGGGTTGAACATGCTCTAAGGGTGATTTTCCTCGTCTCTGTTGTAATTACCATTTTCTAGGGAGTCGTCGTCAATGACACACAACGCGCTGGACCCCTCCGCTCCCGTGACTCTCGCACTTTAAAACTAGGAACGACTTCGGGACCATCCGAACGTGTCAGCTGGTCCTCCACCGCCGGGGATACGCGGCAATGCTTCACGGACGACGGTACCCCGAGCTTCCAGACGAAATGTGCAAGAAGAGCCTGCGATTCTCCCACCCTTCGTCCCACTACGTCTCATCCTTCGTTGCCCTCTAACCTTCACCGCGCCCCGAGCACGTTTCCTCCGCCCCCCCCCCTCCGCCCCTCGTTCTCCCGTTGCTGTAGCCTTAAAAATTTTCTGGTCGCGCGCACGACAGAGAAGCAACGTGACACATTTTCCACCGATCTCCCTTTCAGCTTTGTCACCCCGCGTTCGACTAATTTTTCCATTTCCTGATCTTCGCGGCGAACAACGATTTTCAAGTTGTCGATTTGAAATCGTACGTCCCGTGGACGGTACACGATACACTGTACGTACAATACACTCTGTATAATGTAGCTGACGTTGCGCCGCCACAGCTGGTCGCGATTCGTCGTTAAAGGATAGCAAAGAGGACGGAGAGAACGAAAGAAGCGAAACGGGAGAAGGAGAGAACGCGACGGCGACCTTTACCGCTCGGTGGTTAGAGTTCTCCAACGAAACGCACAGAGAGAGTAGTCTGTCTTTGTTTCGCACCGCGTGCATCCATCTCCGTCTATTATTTCACTCGTACTCGTCTCTGTCATTCGGGTTTCCTCGCCGGCGATCCTCGAGCCTCTTCGTCCAGCTAATCAGCTTCCATCCCTTTTCACAGTAACGCCCACGCTCGATCCGTCCTCTTCCGTTCGTCCCTTTTTCGCGCCCGTCTTTCTCCGACTCGATACGGAAGAGGGACAGGGTATGACAACCCCCTGATGCACCCCTGCGATCAGAAAGGGATGGCGATACATCTACCCCCACCGCGTCAGGGGCGGCGCTCGCCAACCCTCTGACCTCCCTTTTCTCCTCTCGTTGTTTCTCTCGACGGTCTCCCTCTCTCTCTTGCTTTCTCTCTGCGGCAGGTACCACAAACAGTGGCTCACGCTCAAAATCGTCCACCATCCTTACCCTTTCTATTGTCGTTCGTAAAATGTAATACACACAAGTGGGACAAGTAAAATAGAAGACGTAGGTGGGGGGTGTAGGGAGTCTTATATTCATTTGTTCCTCGATATCCAATGGAGCGAATAATAGTCATAATATACGATTTTCTCGTTTTCAAAGCAATATGATTTATGCATCCAGTGCTATGGGTTGGAATAACAAAAACACCTCGGTCTCGTACAAGCAAATTTTTTAGATAAAATGTTTCTCGATTCTCGGTCATTTTTGGTACCATAGGTCGAAAATTAATATAGTACGATAACGTAACGTTAGAAATTTTCACCCTCGGAACGATACACGTGTATATTAGAAACTTTCTTATATCACTGACGAAAACCTTGACGACGTTAGGTGTAATGCCAGCGTTAACAAAACTTCTGTAAAGGGCCAACGACCTTGACCGAAAACGTCACTTAAATATGCGAAGCTTAGAAAGGCTGAAACTCACACGTGCTTAACTCGCATAAGCATGAATTATCCACACTGGCCATTGGAATATACTTTATCTACGGTGAGTATAAAAGTATATAACGGGAACGAGAATTCGTACATTGTGTACTTTGTGAAATCCAATCCGTAGCGAAAGTGATGGACGATTTCCAGCGAGACCAACTGAGTAAATAAGTATATATCTACATACGGTAAGACGTTATTTTCGTCCTTTTCTAGACGAGTTCTTTATCTAACGACGCTCCTCCCTTTCACTTTACGAGAAGTTTCTTGTTTCCTTTATTCGCATGTACACTCCTGGTATTCTTCTTCGTTTTCTCTCCGCTGTTGTGCCCTATGTGTGTTTTCGTTTTTTTACCCGCTGAACGGAGACACGACGTTGTTTTTACATTCGGCTGGTTCTTTCAAACGTACCAGGCGCATCTTTTGAATTATTCTCCTTTGAACGACAATCAAATTCTACACCAGATTTCCCGTCTCCTTTACGAAAGTAATTTTTACTTCAGCCCCGTAAAAGATTAGCGAGTTAATATCGTTAATTTCATGATTTTAATCTGACCCCCTTTTCGTCTCCCATTATCTTTCAATTAGTTAATCTTTCTCATCGCTTTGATACAAACGAATTTAACGAAACAAAAGGACAGATTATTGTTGGTAATAATCTAGACGGAAAATTTAATTACCCTTGTATTCCAGCTGGAAACCAATTTAATTGTACACCATAGATGTAACTATTAATCGAAACAAAATCAAGCAGCTCTTCGATCAATGTTCAACTTTCGTTCGATCATTAATTTTTCTCGGTGATCAATCGGTACGTTAAGCGCGTTAAATTTAATTTTCCCGTCAAATCACTAAACCTCACCAACTCATAAATTTCAAATCATTTTTCGCCCTCGACACGCGTACTTTGATAACTTCTAGAATCAATCGCGTGACAGGTGATTCTTATTAATAATCCAACACTCGATAATCCGTCGTCTTAATATAGCACGACTGGCTAGCAAGTGTTCACCAATAACGCGCACTGTGAATTAACCGCGAAAATAGATGCAAGCCTCCTATACTTAGGACGCGCGATAGACAACACACGACTACGTTCACTCGAGAGATCAAGGAAGAAGAAAATTTTCACCTGGACAACAAATTTCGAACAATAATAAAACGTATCGACTGATAAAAATTGAATCTCCCAATTTGACGAATCGATATTTTTTAAGTTATGCGATTCGATTATTGATTTTTATGATTTTATGAAATTGCCTTATGTAACCATGTAGACAAATTTTATGTTCTTGTGGTAGTAAGTAAATTAGGCAAGGGAGGCTTTGCCATGAAACTAATGAAGCCTCAGTCAGTGGGGGGATCTAAGAGAGGGGAGATTGTCTCCCTTATCCCCCCAAGAGTTATGAAATCTTAAGCAAATATATTTATTATTCCTTTTACATTATATTCTATTAATGTTTCTGAGTAGGCGCTTGTTTGTTTGGGGGGACGAAAGAAACACGATCTCGCGCGATACTACCGATGCTATCCGAAACGACTTCTAAAACTATCGCCACTAAAAGACCTGATCAATACCAATATCGACCTTTTCGCGTCGTCGAAGCATCCCACGACCGGGATGATGGGAAAAATATATCGAATAATAGACACCGTGCAATTATTTAGTTTCTGTGCGTGTAACATATGGAGGTTTCCGATTCTCTACGTCCTTGCAATGTTCTATCGCGACAACATATTTTTTTTACATAAATTAACCGTGTTTACGCGAACACCTTAAGGTACCTTTGTAACTGAAATTCCAATTTTTATTCAAGAAATAAAAGTTCGTCCAGTAATTCGTAACTTTTATCCGGATGATGATTTTACCAGAACCAAAAAGAAAAAAAAAAAATTAAGTTTAACGCGAAGGCGAACAGAAAGAGGGGGAGAGTAAGGAGGCGAAATAAGCAAAAAGCCTCGATGCGAAAGGGGTGGCCGAGCAAGTAAGAGGTCGGTAAAGGGTAGACGAGGGGTGCTCGAAGGTGGTTGGGAGACAAGAACAGAAGAAGGGAGAGAAAGTGGGGGATGGAGTTCGGTACGAGGGCTTCCCAACTGCGCAGTGTCGCTATCCGCTATCGACCGGTTCGCAAGCGCTATAAATACTGGGCACCGGGCTCTCGCCACCCCTGACACACACCCTCACGGCCACCCACGCGCGCCCCCGGGCACCCCTCCCCGTCGTCCGCTCATCTACCAACACTTGTACGCCTGCAGCCTCCCTTCTTACCCCCCCGGACCCCCCTCTCTCGTAATCCTCTTGCCACACGCGCGCACAAAGGTAGGGGAAGGCGGGAGAGAAACCTTGACCTTCAAAAGAGCCACGGAGGGCGAGGGTGGTAGGCGCCACCTACCGGTGACGCATCTCCCACCCGCCCCCCAACCCCCGCCACTTTAACAGCTAACCTTCCTCTGTCTTTCTCACTTTTTCGCCACCTCTGTGTTCTCGAAGCTTTTAATTCCAGAACGGCCAGGCGTACGGCAGGCCCCGGTGTGTTGTGTTTTCTTTTCTTACTTAATGGCTGAAAAACTTGTGCCCCGTTAAGCAACAAATTATTTCTTTTTGCTCTTCTCAAATCGTATTTCAGATTCCAGCTTCGCGAAACCAATAGCGGGCAAAGTAAACTTTAATAAATCTTGTTATATTAAATCGATCTATATATTATTTTACTTCTGCCCTTGAACGTTATTTTAGTTAGCTCACGGTAAGCAAAGCTTTTTAGGCGTTCTATAAATAAAATACTCTCCGCGAGGTTTCATTAAAATCGACATCCTGCAAATTTGCGATCTTCCCTCGTTAATATCGTATCTTTTTGTTCTTTTCCGCGTGGACTCGGCCGATTCATCAATTCCTTTTCCTCTTTGATCGTGATCGACAGTCGGGGGGGGGACGTGGCATTTTAATTAGTTGGCAGACGCGCGGGAATTTTGACGGTCCTCCGTGGCTTTCGGGCTTCCGATCGATCCGCCCGGGATTAGAGGTTTTGTATTATTGGTGGACATATTAGGGATTCGCCAGGGGGAGACGCGCGAGTTGATTTTTCTGCGCGCACGCAACCCTGTGTAGGCTAGCCGCGACAACAATTACTATGCGCTGCAACGACCCGGGCAACATACACACAAAAGAGAGATCGAAAGATTATATCATTTCAGCCAGACCCTGTTATCAATTAATTTTTTTATTTATTATTTTCAGTTTCCATCCGCCTACTTCGAGTTCCGATTAAAAATTACAGTACGTCTCTCGCAACGATTTTTAGAATGCTTCACGTGTATCGAAGACAACGAAATTCCATAGGCAGCCACGGCCCGATCGCTCGCGGCAGGTTCCTACGTGAAATATGAATTTCAATTTTGACCTCGTCGATCGTATATTCGCGCTTGTGATCGAAGAAAAGATTGCGGCGACGAAACGAGTCAGAATAGACGGAGATTGACGAGATCAATTTAATAAAATAGTAATAATCTATCCACGAAGCCTCGATCAACAAATTAGTATCCTTGATTTTCGTCTTATTTTGGTCTCTAGAATCTCCCATTAAAATATTTCCCAGGGTTGGCCGCGAACACCCTGTATATCGAGCAAGAACAAGCTTCGGTCCAATCGAGATCACCAAGAAACACTCTCGCTGAAGTCGAAGGTCACGGGGCACGTGACGAATTATCGGTACGCTCGTGTCTCTCTTCTGTAGTTGACTCGATTCGCAACCCGCGTTAAGGACGCTCGAAAGTTCCTCTAATTAGAGGACCGACTTCTACCAATAATTAAATATTAATGGTTACCAGAAAAGGGGCAAAACGAAACGTCTACGACTTTTCCAATAAAAATCCCCGCAACTTTTACCCGCCATCGTGCAAACCCTTCATTTGAAGTTTTAATAAAGCTCGCGGGGCGAATGACGAGAATTAAGAGAATCTTCGCTACGGAAACTGCCATCGACTTTAATTGCCACTAGAGGGACGATGCAACCGTGGAGCGACGCGTTCGTCGTTGCGTTACGCGAACGAAATGACGCAAAAAAATATTTGGAAAATGTTCGTAGAACTTTAAAATAATAACGAGTGGTATGATCGAAAGGAATTATCATCGCGTACTAGTCCCGTCGCCACGAACGTTCAGACCACATATGCTACGATAATTGTTTCGTAAAAATTCATATTGAGAATCACGCGGAGCGTTAAAACCAACAAATTTGTACTATCTTGCTTTTAAGTCGTTTCAGTAAAATTGTCTAATGATTGCTCGACAACGTACCTGGCAGTAAAAACCGTATCTCCCGCAACTATTTTCAAATTATTAAAAAGAGTTTAAAGTTTGAGTAATACAACTTCAAATTCATTAGCAATGTCTGGTTTAAACTTTAACCGATTTTATGTATATTTTTGAAACGATACCCGGGCGACAAGTACTCTACGTACGTTCCTGATTGCGCTATACTAGGAAAAATATTGTACGCCGCCGTATCCTTTTGTGAAACGAAAAAAATAAATAAAAATGTTCTCGGTATCATTGGAGAGCGCGGAAGTCCCGGCGGAAAAAACACGAAAGGGGGGAAAATATATTACTTCAGAGGCCGAATCTCCGTTTAACCAAAAAACGTATATAAAACCGTCGTTGATTCCTCATCGAGCGACCGCCGGTATGAATAATCCCGGAGCGCTTAAAAGTTTGCCACGGATCGCGATTTCGCATAAATCTCTTGTCGGTGAAGTCGAAAGGCGTGTACGAAAATAAATTCGTCGGTTGGACAGGCCGGCGTTCGGCGTAAAAGATACAAAGAGACTGAAATCGATGGGGAGAGAGGGGGGCAGAGGTGGAGAGAGGAGGAGGAGGAGAGAGAGAGAGAGAGAGAGAGAGAGAGAAGGAAGGGACGGAGAAGAGAGCGAAGAGGCAACCACACGTTGGCCTGCGCGCCTTTTTTCTCCCGCTCCTTCTCCGTCTCGTTACGAATTCGCTGAGGACAAAGAGGAACCCTGAGGATGTAAGCTGGGTGACCGACGATGGGCGTTCCGATGTCACGGTATTTCGAAGCATTGCGCAATCCCCCTGTTTTCGAACGATGGTGTTGCCGCCGTTTCTTCCTCGGTTTGTCAGCTGGGCTCAAGGTCGACTGGTAAAAGAGACCCATCCACGAAAGCAATCTCTCCTTTTACCCGGCGTCGAAACCCTCGCGCGAGACATTTCCAGATTAGAACATCGACCAGCGAACTTGGAGACGGACCGAAACGAATTCCCGCGTAAACTGGCGGACATATTGAGCATCGACACGATCCGCGCATGCGCAAACGCGACGCGTTAACCTCCAATAATCGACGAAATTTAATTTCAACGTTTTCCATCTTCCGAGACGTTATAATTTCTATGTTCGTTATGAAAATATGTTGAAATAATTTATGGAACATCCGAGGTTTTGAAAATTATACGCAACCGATAATCGGAATGTATTAGCTTCGGTTTCTCCGGCAAAAGAGAACGCGTTGGGACGGTTAAACCATTTTGTTAATTTGCTCGTTCAGCTTTTTCAAGTGGCCGAGGCACGCGAGAGGTATCCTTTTCGGTCATTCGATGGAATGAATTGTCAGTAACGTGTCGGTAAAATCGTTGAAAGCGGCGAGAGAGCACTTAACCGAAGAATGTGCTCGCGCAAAAGCGTAGAAGATATTATTACGGTTGACGAGATGGTGGAGGGCGCAAAAAATTTCATTAGATCCGGTCGGGGAATTATAGAGGAATTGCGAGATACGATAAGCACTTCATTTGTCTGCCTGTCGAAGTGGGTTTAACTACTGAACTGCGTCCAACCAGTGCCCTACCTGTTCAGGGACTAACTACTGATCCAGCGTAAATCTCACCACTGGTATTATACACTCTCGAGACACAAGCATGGCTGCTGGTGCCAATAGCATTGAAGAATCTGCTTATAAACGTTTCGAGCAGAATCTGACACACAAATATTACTTTTTAATTACAACTTACGTATCAAAATCAATCGGGTATTCAAAGAAGTAAACTGCTATTTCTAACAACGTGCAAATCGTAGCTATAGATATGTACTCCCAGTTGTTATTCACACATAGTTGCGATAATTTATCACCTGTCGCGTGTTTGATATCTCGAAAAAATTATAAGGTCTGCGGAGATATTACGCAAAATTTTCGACGCTGAACAAATGTATCCTACAATTAATGACGACAGAGATGAACACCGAAGATACATGTGTTACATTTTCCAGAAATCCACAACACATTAATAGAGGTAAGATATGTTGAACTTCCGATACAGGAGATACATAGATTATATAATCTCTTCTATGGAAATCGTCGAAAATATCAGTATTTTATCTTTTACGCAATATTACAGATTTATCAGAAGTTGCGATAAATGTAAAAAATATGAAGATTATCATTTGATAACTCGTACAGAAAATCAGCCTTTTAAAAAGATTTACATTTACGAACTACTGGCATATAAATTTTAAATTGTACGTGTTATGAAAAATTGTGTGCAAAATTGTGTATCGACTCATTAATTACTGAAATAAATAAATAAAGATAAATGTTGGCACGGTGCGCGGCAAAGAGGCTGAGGGAACCAGCCGAGGACAGCTACACGTTTTGTAATGATTCGAGATTTAAGAACCGGTTCTGATCGCGGTTCGATTGGCAGAAAGTAATGGCCGGGAGAAATTACGAGCATAACCGAGCCAGAAAGAAACACAATAATCGGATAGCTAAGCTCCGTCGGTCGATAGTAACGAGAAAACGGATAAACAAAAAAGCCAGTTACAGTAAATTCTGAAAATAATTGATTACAACCGATACACACGACGGCATTTATCGAAGGTACATAAACATTTCCCTAAGAGAAATACTGTTCGTCCAATGGACAGATATTGTACCAACGTGCGCACGACGAACAAACCTGTGTAAAGAACATCTCGAGTGGGTAATTTTCTACTTTGGCGGCATGAAAACTAGACAGTTCCTGGAGATTTATTTGGAATAAATTTAGTTATGAATCATCCGTAAAAGTCAGAAAATTTATGTACCTCGGCGTAGCAGTTAAAAGATTACAGCAATCGATCATTTCAACTAAAATTACCAGAGTAATTTCTTAAAGGTTAACTCGACGGCGGCGCAGCGTTCGAAAAATGGCAGACATCCTACGAATTTGACCGTTAGGAACAACGGTTCGCTCGATCGAACGAATTCCTGCATTCGTTTAATTTCCAAACCCGCGTTCATATTTATTTTTAACGACAAGAACGAATCGGAAACTTTTACACGTAGATATCGATCTAGAAATAACGAAAGGATGATTAAACATTAGGAAGAGAAGAGCAGCAAACGGTTCGAGCATCGATCACGAAAACATAGTCGTGAAACGGTGCGTGCGTCTGCGCAGGTTCACCCGCGCATGCAAGACCAGTCGGTTGATTTACACTCATTCCCCTAATCGCGTTAACGGGAACACCTAGGAGACCCCCAAGTGCTATGGAGGCAGATCAGGGGATACAACCCGTTAACTACGCAATTTTCTTCGATCGATCTCTCTCTCTGCGTCGATTTTGCGTCGCAGCTTGTGTGTAAACATGCGTCGCACGTGCACAAGTGTGATCGACGATTGCCAACACAACAACAACGACACACACGCCACGAGAACATAACACATTTGTAAGAAAACGAGATACGGCTTCTCGGTGGCTTGCAATGATTTCACAATATTGCGTCAACCTTGAGAGTTACATTCAATGCTTAACACCGACTCGAAGTTGACGAGGAAAAATGTATGCTCTCGATTTACGAAATCAAAAGCACCAAAACGCCTGCAAGGCGAAGCTGCAAAATGCACAGCCACGCTTGAACGATGCCTATGATTTCATATTTCTAGCAGGGCGTAATGTAATACATTTGTGTCGTAATAGTAATATATGTTACGAATCTAAATAATTTTTGGTTAAAAAATCAAGTATCGAAGGTACTGTATATTATTAGCAAACATTCGGTTGGAAACGTGTTCAACAGCATCGAACAGTCAAGATAAGACGCGACACTCGATGAAATTGGAACGATTTATCGCATACGTCGTTGTTACCCATTATTACGTACGTTTAAAGTGTTCAAAACGTTTTCACATTTCGAAAAGGATATTTAACCGTCCGATAAGGCGCGATAAAACGCGCAGTATTAGCATTCCCGCTGTCATTGTCGTTGGCAGAATTCGGTAACTGATACATTTTAAACGCATTTCGACGATTCTACTTTTTCAATTTTACGTTACTATTTGGCACGTACCGAAATGCTACGTGTTCGCGGAATTTTTAAAATATACCATAAACATTAAAATTACGTAGGAGTAATAAAAACTTTATCATCGATATACTGAAATACGTAGCTGGATGAAATCGCACAGTTTATTGGCTGTTTCCGATCGTTTAATGTATGTTTCCGTACGACTAGCCAAAATCACCGTACTAACTTGAAAAATGGCCGATGCTTGCAAAATTTTGATGAAAAATTATTGTTTCATTATCGAATTCTATTTCATTTATTCATAAAACCGTGAAATTCGTGCAGCATTCGATCTCTATCCAGCTTCGAGGCTTTTCAAAAATTAATTTTGATCTTACCCGATCACTGACCAGTTCCTACGGCAGAAATCGTTGCAAAATCGTTCAAAAGACGTCCCATGTTCGATTAGTTCGTTGGATTTGTGTGCTCCATGCCACATCTCTATATTTTTACCAGAGTTGGGCATTTATCGACCGATTCTTCTCAACTAATTAATCGATAACGCGATACGATATTAATCACGACGATTAATTAAATAGTTATGCTTCACTGGTATTAAATCGAAAACATCGAACATTCCGTTCAAACGTATTAACTATTAAAGAACATCCGTGAGCAGTTAAATTCTTTAATTGCGTGGAAAAGAAATATTCGTGTTACTTTCAATTCGACACCACCGAAACATAACCATTAATTTAATCAACGATGCAAGTGACTAACGATCGATGGAATCGTTGCGATTGATTAACGATTATTCGTCTAAATCGTGATCGTAGATCGTCGCTTCGATCAAAATTTGCCCAACACTGGTTTTCACGCACACACGCACGCAGACGCAGCGCGTCGACGACGACGACGACGACGCAGTGCTGCCAGAAAAGTCGACCCGCGATCGGGTGCCGGTTCACCGTTGGAACAGTCTCGAAACCGCATCGCGACGGGAACCGCGTTCTCAGTAGAAAACATGGAGAGAATTGTAGATCTCGACGAGCCCGCGAGGGTAGACCGAAAGGAATGACAGGAACGGATACGCGGAGACGAGAAACGAAGAAAAAGGTAGCTCGATTCGCGGTCGCGAGAAGGTTGCCGGCTGCCGCCTTGGCACTGACAGTGGCCCTCGCGCCTAGCAACACCGAACACCAAACTGTCGACTCGCCGAAGGCAGCCGGCACCACCGTGCCCCCCTTTTTCATCGACGTGTCTCTCTCGCGCTCTCTGTACTTCTTTCTCGCTCCTACAGCTACTCCGTAGCACCTTCCCGTTTCCACGCCCGTTCTATCCTCCTCTTTCTCGCTCTGTCTCCACGCCGGTATGTCCATTTTCTTCTTCGCTATTTACTTTTGTCCTCGTTGTTCTTTCCATGCGCGTGTTTCTTTCTTTCTCTCTCTCTTTCTCTCTCTCTTTCTCTCTCTCTCTCTCTCTCTCTGTCTCTCGGCCACGTACACACGAGCGCGAACGTTCGTTGTCTTCGTCGCGATCGCGATTTTACGTTCGTCTTTTTCCCGCGAACACGTACACCGATCTCCCTCGCTTTTTCTTGCTTTGCGCGCAATTGCTAGCAGAGCCAGACAACGCGAGCGCGAAAGCCGGTAACCGGCACATCGCGCCACGCTAAAGGGTTCGCGCGATTGGTCGGCCGGCGGCGAACACGGCCAATCGCACGATTCCTTTCGTCGTCAAGTGGTACCGCGCTCTCTCGAGTCGCGAATGTCTCGGCTACAGCGGACAAAATTCCTTCTTGTCGGTTTCGATGGGAATGTTGGCGTTTTCGAGGATGCTGCCGGTGAAATTTACAACTCTGATAGTACCTTTCGCAGGAAATCGATCAATACTGCTTGCTAGATTTGAGGTCCGCGCGCATGTAACTTGTCGCTCTCGTGTCTATATGTATACGTGTTTTGACAAAGGAATTCCGTGCAATACGATACGGGATGTAAACCACCAATTAACGATTAGTAATTACGATTACCAATGTAATTGGTAATTGAAGTTACACATTACAATTAATGAGAAATTACAACAATTACTGCTGACTACAATTACGAACGTAATTGCGAATGTAGCTGTCACTTGCTTCAATTACAATTGTCATTGCTACCTAGCCCAATTACTATTGTCAATTGTGCCAAGCCACAATTACATTTGACAATTTCAATTGTAATTGCGGGTTGTTGGAATTAATAATTACATTTATAAATTGCATTTTATTCGACGATATTTTCGATAAAACTGTAATTACGATCGATATTAAACAATGATTACAATCGCAATTATAATCGATTATACTCATCTTGGTGTTATGTGCACATGTTCCCTCGTATCGCCAGTGTTCTCAAGTGCCCGTATACCTACATACTGCCTTCGTGCAATGGATCTTCCAACACAATGCGACGATTCTCGAAATGTACGGATATACACGCGTAGACCGTCCATCGAACCGTTTTACCTCTAAATGGACACATTTGTACCATGGCTAATGCGACGCAAAGATTGCCTTAAATTACCGACGCGTAGGTGTGCCAACCTAACAGCTAACTTAAAGGAATCGCATCTGGCACAAGTGGACTCGTTTTAGTCCGACAATATGCAACGTCATGAGGCGTCTCGGCGGAGCCTCTGAAAAGAAGCTCCCATCGTGACTTGTCCCACTGTCGAACGTTAACTAACCATGCATCCCGAATTCTCAAGTGTACGATGAATAGCGGCGCACCGAGGGGGAGTACGAGGGAACAACTGTATTTTATACCGATACAAATATTCATTTTCTCTAATAAAATATTGCAAAGCGACTAAATTTCTGGGTACGCGACTCGCGGCGAAAAACAATCTGTTTCTTGAGCGTCGCGCGTTCGTTGCATGCGTTCTCCGATTTCTGTGCTTTCTGTTTCTTCTTTTTTTAGCCACGTTTCGCCGAAATGGGTCACAGAGAAAGGGAATAAGCAGATGGGACGTCTAGCGGCTGCAAGGAGAACAGTCGAGGACGAGGATCACGCGCGTGTTGTGTACGTGTCTTGCATTCGTTGCGTAGCGTTGTGCGTTCCGTTCGCCATTGCCTGATTAGCTCGGCGTCATTTATCAGATTAAATGGATAATACGGCCCCGGTGTATGATGTAACTCGTGCGCTCCCAGGAACGAACGTTTCTCAAAGATTTTTTTATTATTCGGCCCCCGTGGATGTTCCTTGTGCAATCGCCAACGAAAATTGAACGCCGAACAATCGGTCGCGTTAACGAGATCATTGTGTTTCCGTTCGAAACGATCAACGACGTTACGTAATAGGCGAGACTAAAGAAAATTCCGAACAAATGAAAAATATTAGACTATCGATCGTTGGAGATAAGATTTAGTTGTTCCGTGTACTGAAATCACAATCACGTCGTTGCAAATGTATAGGTTAACCTAGTAATTAGACTCTGCGCCATCTGCTTTGATTAGGTCGTGAAAGAAACCATGGCGGCGCCTAATAGAGTCTGGGCATTGTTTCAAGTGTAATTTGACGCAGCCAATGTCCACGTGCTGCTTCGTGCACGACTTTGTGTTGTAATACACGTGAAGACACTAGTCTCAAGTATGGAAATAAGTAAAATGGCTACCAGACATCTATGCGACTGGACATATTGTACGTCCTTACATTATTTTTGAATTTATTATGTATCGATCGAACAAAGAGAAGATTAGTTTGCAATTTGACTTTTTTTACTGTCGGAACACCTGCAGATTATCCCTGTGCGTGATTCTATCATTCGCGGAATCGCACAGCGAATTTCCATTCCTAAAAATAACGTGAAATCACGTATGTATGCACGATTCTTGGACAGAAGGAGGAAATTATTAGGCTCGCCAACGATCTGGCTGAGTTGTCCGAGCAAATTGCTCGAATTACCTCAGCACCCGACATTGGAAGGTGACCTACTGTGAGAAACGATCTTTGAAGATTGCGCAACCAGATACTCAAGACTTTCGTTCGATTTTCGAAAGGGACCAAATTGCCAAGTGTTCGCGAACAACCTTGGTCAGTCCGACCGAAGACTATATCCATAACTGACGTTCGATTCATGGTGCATCTCGATAGTAAATATTTTACTAGTGCGTCTCAAGGTGGTCGTTTTATTTTATACGACGATATCTTATCGCGAAAAGTATACTTTGAAATAAATATCGAGAAAGAGGTTCTTCCCCTTGATGCGTTAAACAAATTGAACGAGTTAAATTTAGAATAGATACGAATAGAAGTGTATCGGTCACTAGCAAGAGTATCGAAACTCTCTGTAAATATTACTGCGGTGAATTTATCCGACTCGTTACACATTTAAGACTCTTTCTCGGTGCAGTTGTCGGTCAAGGTTGCGACCTTAATCGCATATTGGGCGTCCTACCCATATATACAGACACACTCTCTGGGATTTAAAGTTTTCTGGAACTACCGTGGCTGTATCGACTTCGAGGAGCTCCTCTAGATAAATGATACGGCAGTGCAGAGGCTACGACACGTTTTTTAACAATGGCCGAATAAACGAGTTCGAAACTTCGACGATCGACCTTAAAACGCGCAATAAGCGGCAAAGACCGGATAAATAAATAGATAAATATTTTACAAATTAAAGAAAAGCAGCATTAGAATGCAGTTCAGATTCACGCTATCGATCAGACTGAACGAAAGTTGGCCCATAAACGATGATTTAATCTTCGTACACGATTGGCCTTCGCAACAGTCGATCATCGTCGTTAACCTTCGTTCCGACGTGTATCAGTCGACCTGTTCGACTGTCTTCTTTATGTCTCGCTAGAGTTACCAGTCGACAGTGGCGCGCCCACAAATTTAGCAAGAATAACAGATATACAAATTTATACAGTAATAATTGTCGAGTGGTAGGACCGAGTAATACATTCCCAGACTGATCTAATTTTTTATGATAAAAACTAAAACACGTTCTTAACCCTATATTGACTTTTACAGACGCTAAAGACCATGGTGACATTTTACACGTAAATGTTATCGATTGTATCGATGCTTTTTTTTAGACACGATTCCAGGCTACCGATAGCAAGGTTCTAGGGTTTCGACTAACCTCACGCATTTTTAGATTTTTCTATTTCTAAAATCTCTGAACCACATTTTGGGTAAATTCGTGGAAATGAGAACTGTATTAAGATTTGTGAAATGATCCGTGGCGCGCGTCCCGCGGAGGTATTTCACGGATGAAATTCGCTGACAACGCCCATTCCGCGCGATTAATTTTATACACGAAAATGGAAACGAAGTCGATACCGTACGTCGGAATTACAGGCACGTGTCCTATTGGAATATCATGACCACGGAACCGTCCGTCAGAAACAAAAGGCTGGGATTAATGGGAACAAATTAATAATATCATTTTCTTCTCTCGATGCGTCTGTTTCCCTGTCCGGTCTGTCCAAGCGAGCGAAATAGGCACTATTCACCCTGTTTGTGAAATCGACGACCGTTACTCGCTTTTTTGGGAATTTATTAGTTCGACGGCGCATAACGAACCATAACGTTCGTCGCGTCCGGGCCATTGAATTGGTTCGACCGTTCGATAAAAAAGTGTCGGAACGAAATCAGATGACCGACCAAACAGCCATGGAAACAGATTTACATGCTTCTGCAAATAAAGCACCGATTGACCAGCGATTCGAGCTTGGATCGTTCAACGTTGTTCAATTAACGTGGAACGTAGATTTTGGCCAGCTAATGAAAATTCATTTCGAGACGAAGAAACGAAAGGGTAAGAAACGCTATAAAAAAATCTCTATTACATCACAATTGCTGGTGCGCACAGAGATATCGAGTAAAGAAGCACGAGGAAGACCGAGCCAACGGTGGAACGCGATGCAGACACACCGAACGACGAAACAGAAGACAACGCGAACGAGCAGGCAAGACAGAGAAGGAAAGACCGCGCGTCTCCCTCCTGAGATGACATCTCCCCGCGACCTTGGAACCGAAACTGACCTTGACCGTGTCAACCCCCACCACGGTCGGTCTAACGCGTCCCGGCTGCTCCCCCCTCACTCCGACAACCTCCCCACGGTATCCAGAGTCGCGTCGTATTACGCGAATGCGATGTTGCTCGGTGCTGCCTGCTGCTGCTGCGGCTGCGGGCATCGTTGCTGCATCGACCGGCCGCAGCAGACTGCCAGCCCCCTCGTCTTTCGCCCCTCGACCCCCCTGCAGACCCATCACTCCGCTTACCGTGCCCCTCGCCGCGCCACACCCTCCCAGCAGCCGCGACGGAGCTGCCTGCCAACGGATCGCGTCCCACCGCCTTTTTATTCTATATACCTACATATATAAACGCGTCTGTACGCGTCGGCCGGTGAAAGTTGAGAGGAATCGCATAAATAATGGCCACGAATATCTCTGTCAGCGACGATGAATCATACACGGCGAAATCAGAGCAACGCTTCGAAACTCGAAACGATGTTTTGGACTCCGTTGACCAATTGGTCGTTGGTATTGCGCGAGGATCGTTCCCAGAGAGCACTACATACGTGTGTACATATGTAGAACGTATGCTGAATAGGTTTCGACGGCACGGCAGGATTGTATCGCGGGTTAGGCTCGAGGACTGTTCGCCGGATTTAGCGTATTCGAATATTACAAGGATGGAACTAGCCCTAAAAGTGATGCATCGGGTCACGACTGAGACACGGTAAACGAGAACGAAGTGCCTTCGTCGCGGGCGGAAAGTTTCGAACCGTGCAACTTGGATCCACAACCACGGGCGGCGCTGCGATTAGTCGCACTTTTTCTCTCGCGAGGAAAGCTTCGAACAATGCGTTCCTCGATGCACGTCAAATTTCGAGAGCGGAATCGTATGCGGTACGTGATGAAAAAAAAAGTCCTTTTACCGTGCAGTCAGCCTTCACACTATGTGACATACCCAGAAATTTAACAGTACGCGAAGCAACTAAAAATTAACCGAGACGGATTATTTTGTAATACATTTAATAAAATTTAATGTTCCCTGATGTCGCTCTCGTAGACGAAAATAAATTAAATATCTTTCATTTAGGTAGATCTGTCGAGAAACAAATTGGAGCAAGTACTTTCATTGTGCAAAAAAATTGTAATGGTTAAAGAATTGATATTTGTGGTAGAGGGAATGCAATTCCTCCCTCGCATTGCCCCAGAGTGCGCCCCTGCTCCACGCGATCCTTCGAGTTGCCTCCGAGCCTCTCTTGCCCGTTCTACAGCTCCGCCGCCCTCTCCTTTCCCTACCCCGCTAACCGAGATCACATCTTTTCTCTCGCTCACTCGCGTACCTGACTCCACTAACACCCATCTGCGTGGAACGCTGCTGTTCCAGCGGAACCCTTTACCCGGCGATAATGTAGGTGAAAATACAGGGTGACGCTGCGATACACACCACATTTTTTTTTTACGAATTACGCCATTGTCTTAAAAATTGATCCTCCGCACGACACGACACAACGAAACGGTTCTGTTTCAAGGTTTACTTTTTCTAACTTCCTTTTAACGTCTAAAACATTACTCTGTTATGCAAGAAATAAATTTAATGACTTTGAATCGACTAGAGTCGATATGCAACGAATAAGCACGACAGAAAGTGAAAAATAGATTGAAATCATTTAGCAATTATATAAAAAAACATTAAAATTCTGTATATATATATATATACACAAAAGTAATATTATACTGCTTCTAAATTTATTGCGATTAAAAATTGTATTTTAAAAATAGAATCTGTGAATTAAAAAATTTTTCATTCGTGTAATAATAAATAACTATACTTTTCAGTTCGCTGCATAAAATTGTTTGCAGAGAATAAACCTTGTCGTTCGTGAAATCGTAATAGTCGGAACGAATACAGTATCGCGAAACACAAAAGCGGTTCGATTTCGTCACTTTTCGCCGAATATAAAACAGAAAACCGATAAGAGGTTCCGATAAGTAAAACAATGCACATTGTTAAGCACGTCGTGCCGCACAATCACTACAAGCTTCAACGAAATTCTTCGTGTCACGGAATCGTAATTTTTCTATATCAAAAATGATCTGTATATTTTGTTGGTCGGGTAAAAGAAACATGAGCGACAAATTTCAAATCATAGTTCAAGGCGATGAAAAGAACGAAGCTGCATTGTTATGTAGCACTGCCTTTCAAATTAATGTCAAACATACTCGACCCTTGCGTCCTCTTTCTGGAAAAAGATCATGCTGGCAGAATCTTTATGCTACGTGAAGGTAATGTCAATATGAACTCGATTATGGCAGATAAATAATATCAAAGAAAAATGAAAGTAACATAAAAAGTTCATTTTGCTAATGCTACTTCCGTTATATATATAACCACTTTTACTATTCATTAAACATTTGTTATGTATATATTAAATCAACAAGGTATGATTCTGTAACAATTGTTTTGTTAGACATTCATGTTTCAAATTACCCGCCTTCACAGAAGATAAGATGGTCAACGAATGACTAGTGCAATTTTAGAATGTTCCAAACAATTACTCAACAATCTTATCAATGAAGAAACATTGGATGATAAACGTACTACTTGTAGCAAGTAATCGAAACAATTTCTTAGAGAGTTCACATACGAAAACCAGTATTTAAATCAAGCTGTCACACCATGTGCTTCCCGGCAAACTTCCGCAAGGGACAAACGTTGACGAAATGTACCTCTTTCAAGGCTTAAAAAATCCACGCCAAGGCGAATTATTCGGGCGTAACACAGTTAATAAATACATGAAGATGTGAACAACGTTTCAGACTTACCCCTGTCGAACTTCTTGCCTTCCGGGTCCATGTCTTTTACGTTGAAAATATCCTCGAAAAGCACACCCGCCATTTTAGGCACTTGCGACGGTGCTTCCCTCTCGTAGTAAACATCATGTTTACGAAGAACGTAATTTCAGATCCCTACAACACAATAATGTAGGTTAGACATTTCGATAAATTAATTTCAAGTTCATTAAACGTAAAAATTACATATAACTTTGGAACCATTTAAAATTCTATTTTTTGACATTCGCTTTCTGCCAACTACAAAAATATCTTTTATAAGTTTATACTTGTAATTTTGAAAGATTATATTCTTAAAATTCATACGTATTTTGATTCTTTCTTGAGTTTTCGTATGACAATTAATAACATAAATGTACGTACGTATTTGTACAGTCTATTACGTCATATGTTAAATACTTTGGCATGGCAAATATGTGTTCCATAGTTACAGTAATAGCAGAATCTAAATAGCGAACGTTAAAGCAGCCCTTCTTTACATTTATAGCGGAACATCAACACAATTAGGAAATAATGATGTTTATTAGATTGAAGACCCAGATAACCTTGAAAGTTTTGATTTTCCGAGAAGTCGACCGAGGGAGACACTGTACAGCCTTAAGGTTTTTACGCAGCACAATTATCCTTTTAAACAGCTTGAGAGGGGTTCTATCGTTACACATATACGTATTGAAATAGGCCTCGGTATTATGACGCATACATTGGTATTAACGAGTTACGTAAAATTAGGGATTTCATAACGTTGCGTAATCACAAGGAAGTCTGAATAAAGTTACTATTAAATACTTGTTGGTACACGTAATTCATTACTTCCAAAGTTCAAACCTATACTTCAAAACAAGTTTATAAATTTCATCAAGTTTCAACAGTTTTCAAACTTCCTCTGTTTTCCTTCACATATGTATACATATGAATCCCCATTGTTGGCAGAAAATCAAGTCGATAATGTAGAAAATATTACATTATATTTTCGATTAGAAATTTTTTTCTCGAAAATGCGTAGGATTTCGGGAGTATGTCTATTCACCAAAAATGATTGCTATTGATTCCCGCAACTGAAAATAATTTTTTTAGAATGACTTGAAATTTTTTAATTTCGCCTATATCCCCTGTCGATTTTTCTTAAAAATTCGTTTCTGATTTTTAATATATTTGTACGATGGCCTATGGAAATGTCTCATACTTTTTTGTAGCCTACAGCTGTCTGCCATTCAATACTAATTCATGTCGTTCATGGGAAGAGGACGCTAAAATCACCTCGGAACTTTCAAGTCGATATGGCAGTTAGATTAGGCCACGAAAGCAGTGATGCCAGATCGAGCACCGAGTGCACTACTCACACTATGCCAGATCACGCGTACGTGAGCTCGTGGAGTTTCGGAGAGTCGACAAAGGCAAACTGACGCATGCCCTCTTTCTCGATTCTCCGAAGCTGCCCGAAGTAATTTCGGACCGCCTCGTGGGAGTCGAGAGAGGAAGGCTCACATTTGCCTACTGGAAAAAGATGCCAAAAGATGTCGTTTTCCGACGGTGAATATAATCGTTGCAGCAGACGGTACCGGGGCAAACGAAAATAGCAACTCGTCGCTAGGATCGCAGCGATCGATTCTTCGAATTGCACGTACGTACCGACGAGAATTCTACGTGCACGTATTCATACGTGTGATTTTCTGTTGCAGATACATCAGATGGCGCCACGGTTACTTCGCCAACGGACACGATCGGTCGAGACGCTCGTCAACAATCGATGACAGTCTGGGCCGGGAGTTGTGGAGTGTCCGTAATCGCATTTTCGTCGGAAAAACCTGGCATTTCTACCGTCGCGTCGTAGCAACGTAACGCGACGACGGTTCACGCGTTTTTCGTCGGTCGTTACGCGCGTGTTGCGCGTTCGCGTCGCAGTAGATCGATCGTGCCGCAGTAGTTTCTTTCACGGGATAACGAAAGCCCGAAACGAAAGTACAAACGGCTCGGCGGTGAGGACGTGAGACGTACGTTCCTATCACTTTTTTTTCTCCTGTTACGGTGCCGGCTATTCTATGCCGTCGTGTACACCACCTAATCTCGCCTCGTGATCGTCGTGGCGTATTTTTCGCGCTCCACGGCGCCAGAATCCACCGATCCGGCAAATAGCAGCAGTTACTTCCCACTATCAACGAACGTGCGAACACCACGAGCTGCACACGAGAGGGCTACAGGACTTGGAGAGCGTGACGTCGTTGCTGGTCAGCGTACACCACCGTCCGGATGGCCGATCACGGGAAAATGTAAGTGTTATCCTACGATTCGTTTATTCGATCGATTTTTATTAATCGTAACCGCCACGTTGCCCGTTCCGACGAGAGTTCGTCGCTCGTGCGTGGCACTCTTCGACAGGAAACAACGAGACAACCGTCGAACATCCCCTTCAAGCCGTCAGAACCTTGCACTTGTATCTGTGTCATTCTTTTTAACTTTCGTTCTCGACGACGCGTCGAGGCAGCAGTTTTATCTCGACGGGGCCGATGTTTTATACAGAGTACCCGGTAGTCTCGCGGCAACACAACGTTTAACCGTTGCACCTGAAACGACGTGACCTTGCCAGTCAGTGTTTTTAAGATTCTCTCTCGCTTTGACTGGCAAATGAGAGGGCCCTCTCGTCCGCGACGAGTGCCTCGAGCCGTCGAAAGGCCAGGGTTTTTGATCGTTCTCGCCGAGACATCGCGGACGATCGTTCATTCGTGCGGTTCGCATAACGAGCGGCAAATTATATGGTACCTGCTCGTCTCTGGCGCTCGTTCAGCGACGGTTTTTTCCATCGTTTCACACGCGTGCACGGTTTGTTTGCACGTAGGGCTGGAACTACTCGGCTAATTGATCAAGTTTCGAACGAAACTTACACAGGCGTTTATAAGTACTCGTTCAAGTAATCTTTTTAACCAAACGGAATTTGCATTAACGTCTCTTATAACTTTGGTCGAAAGGTATCGTTTCGGTCGTTCTAGAATTTTTCATTTCTATCGTAGTTTGAAATACTCGCGGAGTTGGGTGCAATTGTACTGTATGCACCTTCCTCGGACTCGTTCTGTGCGAGTGCATGCGTTCGGAGAAGCCAGGTACGGATTAAAGTGAACGCTAAAGGGGCTGCAATCTGAAATCTGATCCTCAGAAAATTAATCTAAATGGACTCAGGGACCGCTGATTAAGGGTCAGTAAATTTTGATTGAAATTTGACAATTTTGTCTATTTTTTAAGGAAACTTTCTTTCTCCTTTTATTATATTTATTGCTAATGTATAACAAAAAAAGAAATTGGCTGTAAGATGTATATTCTTCGGTCTAAAAATATTTACAAATTCCGCCATGTTCTAGTTGCTTAACCACAATGGTGTCTTCGATCGTTTCCCGGACCAGGGCCTTAAGAATCTTAATTCAGCCCTGGCTGAAGCGCGATGTGTGTCCGTGTTAATGGACACGATACTGTGGTGGCATCTGACCCGCGGTGAAGGTGAATTACAGCATCGCGCGATTAACGACCAACGATGGTTTCTCGTGATACGGGACGGGACGTATGTACATATTCTTCCAGATCAATTGATGCTTGCCATTTTCGCTCACGAACTTCGCACCATTTTGTCGTTTCGTTCGAGCTGTTGTAGTGTTTCCGGAACGATATTAAGGTAAACGCACCAGTGGTTGCCAATTCAACGACATTTGTCCTCGCGTTTTCTTTGCTTCTTATCGGTGATTTACCTCGGACGTATTGGGGGGGAGGGCATCGGGAATCCGCTAGATGGCCCCCCGCGACATTGCAATAGGTCCGTCTCGGGGTTCAGACGACTTGGTTCCCCCGACGACGCGTGGGGTCACACCAAACATCACCATTTTCTTCGACCGTTTTGCTGGACCCCCACCCAACCCACCGACCGCCCGGAACAGATCGATATTTGGTCACGTTACAACTACATCCAACCCACGCGTTTTTGTCTTCGCACAATCTGCATTTATTCGGTCCGCCGCACGGTGCGGCTTGCTATTTTATCGATCGGTGACCTCTGTGTGCAACTTTGTTCGCGTAGAACTTTCCGCTCGGCCGATAAGAGACGTTAAATTCGAGGCTGTTGCTATTGAAACTGAATTCGAGAGCAAACAGAGATAAATACCAGTAGCTGACAAACAATAAAAATTTCGTCTCGTTTCTCGAAATTAGATGTTGGGTACCGTTGACGAGCATATATTATGAAATCGTATCGCGCGAGCTCGTTACAGTTTGAATAGGTTTCCTTATCGTGTAAGGTTTTCGTAAAAAGATTTATTTATTTATTATTTCGTGACATTAGTTTCGTTTTACTTATATTATGTAACAAATGTGTTGTATTCTTTAGAGAGAGTAAGACCAGCCTTGGAAGAAATGGCGAAATGGTATTTTTTGGTTTCATACTTTTAACCTCTAATTATATGTTTTAAAGGTTATGCAAGGTTGTTGTAGAATAACTACGATGAAAAATAATTCACTGCAAGGAACCGGTGGGAACACTTTTCTGTCTTCTGTATTTGTTGGCGTACGTAAACAAATATTCGATCACGTTGCACGCTTTGCATTCATCCGTACCCATGAATACTATTATTAGCCAGTTCGGTTCAGACCAAAGTGCGGCTTGTAACATTCCAACTTGTACAATACATTATGGGAAATCATATAACAGAAATGCCGTTCAAATTCTCGCAACATGGCGACATCCACCATAAATGTAAACCATATGTACTTTCTCCGGTATTGTATAATGCATTTTGGAAGCTTGAATATTCCAAAGCCGCACTTTGGTTGGCAGCATACCACGGACTAATAATAGAATGCATGGATATACAGATTAATATGAAGCGTGCAACGTGATCGTATGTTTATTTACATTTTACGGTTCGTAAAGTGATTACAAGTACACAGTGGCAATAATCAAAGATTTTTTTAGACTCTTAGCTATATTCGTAGGTCGTTCAAGGTCGTGGTAGACATGCACGTCTCTCATGACATTTAGAACTTAATAAAATCATTGAGTATCGTATAAATTTACATACTTGAAAGAGTCGGAACGAAGCAAGATCGTTTGGGTTAGGTCTGTTGAAAATGTACCGCTCGGTATTATATATTTTTGACTCTTTGCAACTATCTTTGCAATTTTTTTTGCACGTGAACCGTGCCGGCGGTAATTTTTTTGTCGCACGATACAGATCGGTCAATATGCTAGTTATTTTTCACAATGATAAATGGACCGAGCAAACGGCGCTACGCGTGTAGGGGGCGCCATTAGCGTTGCGTTACCGCGCCCAGCACAACCTGACTCCGACGTTGGTCAGCCTGTCCCAGCTTTCGAGCGACTCCTTAAACTTATAGACTGACATTCGCGATGCGATAAAGTAATCTAGGTTATGCCAACGTTACTAGCGCACGCTGTTTCGATGGACTTTAGATTTCACGCGGAAGATGGTTAACAGTGACGGGGGATAAGTTTGCAGAGAGTCGAAGGGTATTACGGTATCTCGATTAGGTTAAAATCTCGTCGAGCCGAGAAATTCGTTCGCGTAGTACGGGTAGGAAGTTCCGCGAACGTTGGGGGATACAAAAACACGCTGGAGAAGCAAACGGTTCAAGCGCCCCGTCGGATCGAGGCGTTCACGGTCTAACGACCTTGATGGGAACGAGTCGATGCATAATTCTAAATAAACCGCCGGTGTCCATGTACTTGAATCTATTTCCGAAGTGGTGTCCGAGGAGCGTGCGTTGCACAATAAACTTTATCATCGAATACCATCTGCGCGATTTCATCGTTCGTCGTGTCCGCCGCGCGTGTCTTGGGATGCTTCGCTATCTTGCAGGCTGTTTCGAAGCCATTATCGACGCGTCTGTACCAAACCGACGAAAGAAAGCACACACCGGTGGCGTGTTCTTTCAGCCGCCGCCGCCGCCGCCTCCTGTAATTAGAAAACAGAGACAAAGGGTCAAAGTGGAAACAAAATGGAACAGAGACAGGCCCGGAAGTGGAACGGACAAGCACCGGAAGTGGGGAGATAAGGCACGCCTAGCAACCGTGTTACGACGATTCAGCGACGCGGCGTTGTACTCGCGGTGGCAGATTATGGTTCATTTGCTTAGATACGCGCGTATCTACCGTGCATATCTAAGCACGGTTAGGCGAACGTTTACACCGACGTCTACTGTTCGTAGCACGTCGTCCGATCTTGTACAACGTACGCGCGTAATCGCTGGTTTCTACGCCTTCGAATTCCGCGCTTTCACCAACGAATTTCTGCCCGGAATTAACGTCTATTTGATGTAAGATGGCGCTAGTTATATTCCATTTTTATCTACAGGACGTCTCGACTGACTTGACCTTCCTAACAGAAACCGAATACGTTTCTTCGGTTCTTGACAAGATGCAGCTGTTTCAATACAACTGCTCGACCATAAACTATCGAATAATAATCGTTCTAGGCACCTGACTGTACAAACTGCAGTTTTGCGTTTCTCTGTAACGCGCAATTTTATTATTTTATTTTTCGATCGTCTTTCGCTGACCCATAAAATAAACGAATAGTCGAAACTTTTCGATTATGTTAAATTATTTATCCCATTTAAGCCAACGCAATCGCGTACAATTCGTGCAGATGATTGCTAGTAATTAACGGTAGATAAGCTCTCGAGTAATACGGATGAATCGTTTCAACGTTTTGGTCAGCGGCGTTGATTACGAATACCTGCGCGAAACTATCGATTGGAAATCGGTTTGCTATTAACCCTCCAGGCGGTATCGATTTAATTATTCAATTAAAAAACAAAAACACTTGTCAATTTTTAAGTTGGAGGCTTCTAGTTTTCCGTCGTGGAGGCGCCGGTGGCTCGTATCATCCATTATTCGTTCGTGAATTATACAGTCTGGCGCGTAGACCGACGTGTCTTTAATGAAGTTACTGTCCTGCGATGGAATATCTCCTTTTTTCAATCTTCTAATAACCTCTGCGAGATCCGGCCGCTGTGAGCGATGAGAAGAGCTCGTAATTACTCTCCTGCAATATGCTGAGAACGTTGTTACTGATTCGAGTTTCCTCGACTATCGGTCTACGCGAAACAGTTTCGGATTTTCTGCTAAATTTATATTAACTTCTATTTACCAGCCTTCGGATTACAAACAAACGCTACTCAACGAGCTTCAAATAAATTAGATTTTTCTTTCCCCGAAACAATTTCAATTTCATTTTTCGCAAGAAAGAATTACGCTGTTCGGATAACGAACGTTTTTTCTGTACGATCCACCGGACACTCGTCGAATCGGCAATGTCTCTGATCGTGGCATCGATCGAATCCAGCTAGCTCTACGCGCTGACTAGAATTTTCAATTCCCACGATCTGTAACGACGTTCGAAAATAAACTGGGAAAAAAAGGAAACCGTCCCACCTTAACGATCCTCCGAACCGAGCCTCTGGATTACGCTAAACGATTCCGTTTCTCGTTTCACGGCGAAATGAGAAAAACGCCCGGCGAGCGAAGGACGAAAAGTGGCGGGAAGCGGGGGTGGAGTGCAACAGAGCCACCTAGCGCGCGAGCGTTCAAGTTCGGCGAACCAAAAATAAAAAAGGTGGAAAAAGTAAGAAATGGAAAAATGTGCCGTGGAAAGAGATAGAAACAGAGAACAGTAGAAAGGACCGTCGAGAAGGCCGCCTCTAATGAGAACTCGAGCGATTTTCCATCGGTTTTCCAGGCCGACGAAGGTCGTGACCGAACCACGGAAAATGAGGGAATATTCGCTGTTTCTGCTCTGTTCTTCGTGTCCTTCGGAGTGCAGAATTTTGGTAGAATATAAATTTAAAACAGACAGACGTCCCGGACTTTTAATTTAGGTGTAAAATATTAAGCATCGAATATCGTTAATCGTTTCGTGTTTCGAGTGTTTGGTTAAGCGTGGTGCCTTTGTTTTTGCAGCGGTGTTCGTCGTTGGTATATTTCTTGGAACACGTTTATCGTATTTCGTGGCGAGGGTATGAGAATTCGTCTCGAGTAACGGTCACAGCTGAAAGTAGGGGACGACGCTGGCGAGGAATAAAAACAGTGGACGTTGTCGGTCGAAGGGAGACGGAGAGTCCCGGAGAGAAGTAATGAGCCGGGGCGTTGTTATTATTACGTACGTGTTGGTTGGCCGGGTTCAACGTGTCTCTGGCGAGCATTGTTCCTTTTTCATCCAGCTGCGTCACTCAAGGACACCCGGGAGACAATGGATCGCGCATCGATTCGTGACATTCCTTTTTCGCCGTCGTCGTCGTTGTCGTAGATATTGTCGCGCTGTCGCTTCACGCGCGAAACTTTTCCCAACCGAATCGCACGAATTCGATTTCAAGACACGAGAACCACGGAAACTGGATACGATACGAAGTTGGAAATCTTCGTTACGAAGTCACGTGTCGGCGTACCAAGTTCGCCCGAAGGTGAAATCGAACAAGGTTAGTTCTTTTAGGTTAGGTACGGAATAAATTATTTTCGTTTCGTCGGTAGCAATTATTTGAAAGTATCGAACGGCAGTTCGTTGTTAATAAATCCGTGCTTTTAACGTTTCCTTCCGCGGACGTTATTCTTTTTTACCAATATACGCTTCTTCTTAGGGATGGCGGGAGAGGGGGCGGGGGAAAAAAGCCAATACCAAGTAGCGGCTCGAGATTAATAAATCCTCGATTTCGAGAGTCCGTTGCTCGAACGTGCACCCTGAAAAATGGGATACGCTTAACGGCCGCGATACGTTGAAATAGGTCACCGGCGACAAAAGGATCGGTTAAAAGGGAGCAATGGCGTGTCGCAAGGACGCGTCCTTGAAATTTCCACGGCTTCCGTGCTGCTGCGTCAGGTTGGGTCGGGGGGCCTGATTTATGCGACGCCTAACGAACGTCAAAACACACTCGGATCGTAATGAATCGTATCGGGTAACGAAAGTCTGGATTGGCTTCTGGACACCCTGTAGAAGGGGATCGGAGAGGCCGTCGATACTGAACGACCTTGCGGCATCGACCAACCCTCTGCTTCTCCTCTTGCCTTTTCGACTCTATACAGAGGCATCTTCGTTCACTGCGCCCCCTCCCCCTCTACCACCTTTGTGTTCTTCGTCCCTCCTCGTGTATCTATGCCCTCCCTCCCTCCTTCGACCTTCTTCGAGCCGAGGGAAACTTACGATTCGCGTGGTCGATTTGCGTGTAACCGAGGCTGAACTGCCAGCAATGTTGACCATAACGTTATCGACGAACGTCGATGCAAAGCCTAGGTCAATTATTTATTACTGTATGGGTGGGCTCGGTTCACCAACGAAAGTAGAAACAAGCAAACGGGTTAAAAATTTGTATAGACCACGATATCGTTCTATGGACTGCAAGAGTCTCGAGACCCCAGTTGTAACAACTTGAGAGGCAGATATATAGATCGGCACGACCTGGATCCCGATTTTTAATCGTTCTTTCGTCCCTCCAAGTTTCGTTCGACGTTTTTCCTGTTCCTCGGTTCTTTTTTCCGGCAGCACGATCGAGTAAATCGGAACGATTCATTCTCGAACGGATGCGGGGGTGTTTGATCGTCCTTTTCGATGGAGAAACATTTTTCGTTTCGGTCGAGTGGATCGCCGAGGCGCATTCTGAATTTAAGGGAGGCGGGCGCGTAGAAACAAATTCAACTCGATGAATTACAAGGGGCATTTTTTGAATTCGGTACCAAAAGAAACGAGAAATAAAAATTATACGATCGTTTCGAAAAGTATCGTGCAATTTCATCAAACAAATATATCGACGATATCGAAACGCATATTAAATTTTTTATTTCGCAATTAATATTCAATTTTAATACACCGGGCAACGTTTTACCGACTTCATAGAACCAGGAATTAATTTCTGTTCGCCAATACGGTTTGTGTTGCAACAGGAAAAAAATATCGGCAACGGTATGTAGATGTTTTGTTTTTAAAGCAAACACGTGTAAAGCGTTATACGCAAGTACGGTCAGTTCATATGCAAATTTTGTAAAAACAACGGCGAAATTTGAATGCGCATTTAAAGTATTGCTTGGTCGTGTCACGTTCCTGTTTCGAAAATAATTTGAAAAACAGCGTTTTACAATATAGAAGAAAATTTTCTATGCCCAGCTTTTGAACGTTTCCGTTTAATTTCAGGTCGATGAAAATTCACATTTTCCAAAACGATATGTTTTTTGGGAAGTGTCTAGCATCGCAGGATGAAGAAGATAGGCGTTTTCCCTGGGAACCGAAGACGAAGGAAAAATAAAATGGCAGCGAGTTTCTTTTTGTTGACGTCCCGTAATACTTTCTGTCCGTCTTGGCGGGCGAGATACAACGCAATTGGGAACGAACACGCCACACTTTAAAGAGTAATTAGTTTCCTGGGAGTTAACAAGGATAGATGTTAGGAGATACTATTGCTGGCTTTCTGTGGGTAAACGCAGTTTCACGTAGAGGTCTCTGGGAGCTGTTAGTTTTATCCCTCCGACTACAAAAGACGTGTGTATATACACGGCTTGCAAAAACAGTCATTTACGAAGGATGTATACGTTCCATTGCTAAAAGTATACAGTCGCTTTACGAAAGGTTTACAATCATTTGCTCTACAGTTGTTGCGTAAAGTATTATATATATTCGCGTTAAAATTGCGAGGAAATTAATAGGTAGGTTTGGTAGTGAAAACTTGATGGTTAGTTTTCACGATACGCGTAGTCGTCGGTTGAATTAGGAACGGTAGCGTATCATACGTTCTCGTGGCGGACCATAGGCGGTGAGAAGACAATAGCGAGGAGGAGTCCATTCCAGGTGGCATCCTATGACACCGTCCATCCACGTCACAGAGGATGAGACACACGCTGTTAGAGGGTGGAGTTTCTAGGTGGGGTGGGAACGGTGTCCTGGGGGTCGCGAGGGTAGCTCGACCGACAACGTTAGGGAGGAGAGGAGAAGGTTGACTGGGCGGTGGAGACAGGGAGGACTGGAGGGTGCGCGATTCTGTCCCAACTATGAACACCGGCGAAACGTCAGTTACCTCGCGACGATCCTTCCGCGAGGACTTTGCCCGCGCGGATTTACCGTGTTGCTTCGCGATTAGGCTCGTTCGACGTGCTCCTACGGACGCTCGCTATCGTGATCGAGCGTGGTGACAAAGGGTGAATTCCTTCTCGTACCTTCTTCGGTCTCACGTGCTCTGGTAAGCACGACGCGACACGTCTTATACACCTTTTTAAAAAACCGATTCGTGACTGGGGATGGAATCGGACGCACGAGAAAAATACTAAATTTCTTTTTTCCTACCTTTGGCGGGTTTGATATATTTTTCTCATAATGAAATTCAGTTTCAACTGCTTTTTGATCGTTCACTTTGTGTAGGGTGGATCAAGTGAGTTTTTAGTTACAGTGATACTAGTATTTTTACTTTTTTTTTCAGTTTTTATAGCTGGATATGTGTATAGTAAGTGGAGATCTTTTTTTATCATTTTTGATCGTATCAAAGGAAAACAATTCCATTATTACAGTATTATTACAACTTTTTATTTTCGATGACTCTGTTTATGCATTTTATCATAGATGTCGGATAATCTTTTGAAACCCCCTCGATTTTATCATCGATGAAAGAGGACTGTGATTTGGGTGAATTTGAACCGTGAGTGATGCAAATATTGTTGAACAGTATTTTTTGAATACCATGCCTGTCGGGGTTGGTAGTTTCGTTCCGATGGAATTTAATCCCATTTGTTTTGGTTTCAAGGTTTCGTTTTTATCCGATCGTTTATTTTTATCGAGAGCGGTACAAATGAATGGCGGGACCAATAAAATATCAAGTTACAGAGAGGCGATTATTTTGTATTTTTGTGCTCCCGATGCGTACAAATTTATTATTCACGAATAAATGTTCCGATTTTAGACACCGTGCGTTCATCAAACGTTTCTAGATAATGTCTATCAACGTTTCGAAACCTTCTGTTTTGAAATAAAATTCAACAAGTAAACATAATTACATAACCTGTTAAAACTAAAATTAAACTTATCAAAATTTAACAGTCGTAATTTTTTTTGTACGTAGCTTAATATTTTAGAAAGTAAACATTCTAGTGCTATTGAACGCGTCTGACCAATGCTCGCTATTTCTACTTGCATCGATGCTTCTAAACCTCCATCGTGATATAATATTTTCAATTGCAACAATAGTTTCGTGTAGTTGAAAAACAGGAATATAAACACAACGACAGACATTTTGTCGAATTTCTGTATCCAAGGGGTGTGGTAGAAACCAAGAATATCGTTTAAAGCGTTCCCTCCTTCCTTTCGCTCAGGAATTTCATATCGTCGTCGTTGTAATTAAATATCGGAGGACTCCGTAAACAATTTTTTAATATCGGTCGGAAACGGTTGACGATAGGAGTGCAAACTTGGGACGAAACAGTCCCATCGTTTTCCCCCCTCCGAATGGAATTGCGTCTAATGGAACGGGCGCACTGTGTTCATCAGGGACGTTAATTTTCTTCGTCGTTTCGTAAATCGAATTCTTGCTCAAAGGGCGCGACGGCTGAGATGCGAATAGAAAGAGTTTACTCGTGACGTGGCTGGTATTTATATTGCGTTCTATAAAAACTCGGTATCCCGTAAAATCAGTATCCAATAAAGGCACGTCCGGGGCACGATTAAATGTTTTGACGTCATCGGTGGTGGAGACCAGTGTTTCTCAAACTTTACGAATTCCCGTTTCTTTTAAAATATTAGGAGACACTCGCTCTAACAAGCACGTTTTATGGCGGGAGAAAAAACATGCTTTCCGGTAGTATTTTAGCCTAATTAGAGACGCCTGTTAAAACGTAAAAGAAAACTTGGTTTCAATTTGTTACCATATTTATTACATTTAAAATTGAAAAAAAAAAAAAATAGTCTTTTAGACGTATTTGAAAAATAATAATTTAGACTGTACTGTTGGAGGAAGTTTGAGAAACACTGATCCAGAGAGCTGCGAGGAACAGACGCATCGGTTGAGATACAAAAGAGCCGCGTATTTGTTTATTTGTTTTGAGATAGAAGAGACGAGCTCTTTGATTAAAAACGAGTTTTGAGATAGAAGAGACGAGCTCTTTGATTAAAAACGAGACCGACGACTGAAAAAGATCCACGTCGCGTTTGATGGGCAACGTTGTTTCTGATTTTTCGACCGACATCGTGCAGAAAAATAAATAAACGGTAATAAAGATCTTCCAAAATTAATGAAAATATAACAAAACGAGAATGAAGCTTTGTACGTGTTTCGTTTCGTGGGGAAATATTGTTTTTCGGTCAACAACGGCGGGTCGGTTGCACAGTGAATGCGTTTAAAGCGCGCCACTTGGCAGAAACGCTTCGTGAATTTAACCACAGGATTATCGCGTTATCCTGATAAAATTAATTAGCCTCTAAACAAGTCAGCATCGCCTGGACAATCCACCCCTTTCTACGGAATTTCTAACCAAGGACCGTATTAAAAGCCAGAAACTACTAAGAGCAACATACACAATTTTATTCTATTTTTAATAGAACTGTTGCAAACTAAGCAACGTAGAAAATTTTGATGATCGACAAATAATTTTTAACGGTGCTAGTATCGAGATATTGAACTTGAAAACACTTTTGTCGTTGAATTTTTTATCTCTATCGGTTCGAGGAATTTTGTTAAAAAGGTTCGAACAACTTGGACACGACTACGAAAACCCTCGAAGCAGTTACCGGAACGTAATCTCCGGAACGGAATTGTCGAAAGTTCCTTTTGCGTCGTCGGAATCGTTTTAAAGATTGTCTGATCCCGTATCCGTGGAAATCCGATCGCGTGGAAATGATTGAATTTCGGGGGGGAGAAGACTTTCGACGGATGCTTTCAGCGAAATTCGTCTTCCTTCGACATCCCAGAGACAACAGACTCTTTCCGAGCGTCTCTTCGTCGATACAACATTCATGACGTTACTTTGACGCGTGTTTGTTGCAGAGAAATCTAACAAAAACAAGAAAGATACTTTTAAAAGTAATGCATGGTAATTTATTTGAGGGGTAATGAAGCTCACATATTTGCATTGCTATAAATTAAAGATGTTCTTACAAATGGGCCGAGTGTAATATTAATGCTATGGTACGAACATTTTTCAACAAGGATGCAGCGTCCAAATTATTCATGCAGTTACGTTCTTCCATTTAAAAAAAAAAAAGGAAAAAGAATTGAAACAGCAGTGGCAACGTAACCGATGCATTATGAATATAAATCCGACGCTTGAAAATGAAAAAGTTGCCCCGTTGCATGTTATTATTATTATTTTTTCCACCACGAAGTTTGTTGCCTTTTTTTTTTTTGCTTTTGTTTGATTAAAAACTGCGCTACGAGCGACGTTTTTAGAGCAGCTCGTCTCATCATCGTGCACCGTTTTTATTCTGATAACGAACAACGAATTAAAACGTGGAGTAATTTTCTGTTCGCGGCTAACGAGTATGAGTTTCAATTCCGGCATAAATTCGTCGAAACCGATATAGATGATCGAACAAATGTTTGCTTGTTCCTCGATTTGTGTAATAATATGATAAGTAAAGGTAATCCTGAACAGTTTTACAATTTTCGAAATAGAAAACTGACATTGTCGCAAATTAAGTAGCTTATATTTTCGGTCGAAACATAAACAGCGTCTAAACAAAATTTTGTCCAGATTGGATAAAAATGGTACGAGTTACAAAGAAATCACAAACACACAGATTTCGAAATTTATGCGATTAATCTTCGAAAGGGACATAAATTTCCCGCAAAGACTATTTTTGAACGTATGTTTATCGAAGCTGTGCAGTCCGTTTCGATGAGAAGCGCGCGCGTTCGTGAACTTTGGCACCATTTTGTCCCGACGTTCTGTATAAATTTGTATACATTCGCACAGCACGTAGCAATTTACAGGAAACGGTTGCGTGGCACTTCGATTTTTTTCCCCACATCCTCTCGACCTGCTTTCGCGAAATCGTGGCCATTTTACCGCGGACTGCCTTGATGCGCGATAAATTGGCGACTTACAGCCATTACTGACGTCGAAACGTCTCTTGATTAAACTAGCGTTAACTCGCAGTCATACGCGCGATGCCGTGACGGATAAAAGCGATTTCAACGACGATACGTCGTGGAATTACGACGACGATAATATCATCTGTTCGGAGGACGGGAATGCGAATTTTTCTTATCCTGATTATCAAAATGTGCACGTTCGTTATCGAACAATCTAGGATCGTCTATACTAACTTTACGCCTTTTGACATCCTCGACGAACATTTTCATGAAAATCCGAAACTTTGTACTCTTGTTTATGAGACCGGGAGGTTTTTGTATTTATAATATTATAAGTTACGCGCCTTCGATATTAGGCCATAATTTCCAAGCGAGCGCACCAGTTATCGCGAGTTTTCATTAGTACATAGATGGCGAGTGGAATACGAAAGCGAAGCGTCACGTATCTCCAAAACGCGCGCGGAAGCTAATAATAAAAGTCAGGAACGTGATTTACCGTGAGACGTGCTCTGTTCCCGAGTATTCGGCACAATTTTCCTACTTCGCGTCTCAGGCTGTTCGCGAAGGGATTTATAACGGGAGTACAATATCCAAATCTTATATTTGTCTACTATACAAGGTGTTCGGCCACCACCAATTTGAATGGGAGATTCTAGAGATCGAAATCAAACGAAAATGAAGAATACCAATCTGTTGATCGAGGCTTCGTTAAAAAGTTATTAACGTTTCAAGTTCTATACCGATCGGAGAATTTTTGGCGAAAAAAAAATATTTCAAATCATTCTGGAAAAATTATTTTTGGTCGCGGGGGTCAATTACAATCATTTTTGGTGAATAGACATACCCCCGAAATCCTACGCACTTTCGAGAAAAAAATTCCTCGAGTGGAACACCCTGTATAAATACCCGCTTTGATATAATGATATAAGTCGTTACTGCAGCGAGGCTCTGCCACGGGGGCCACTTTTTTCACCGTTCTAGAGATAATGGAAACATTTCAGACACCCTGTATGAATTTCATTGTCCCGCCACTTTGACGCACCTAGAAACAGAAGCCAGAAGGCTGAAGAGCCGCAGCCATTCGTAACAACGGGCACAAAGTTATGTAAGCTTTGAATTAACTCTGTCGATGTGTACGTGCGCATTTCTCGGACCTTAAAACGCGTCTCTTCGGCATTGTCCCCGCGAGAATGAAGATACTTCTCGAACACCTGCCGACGAAACAACGCAGAAATACCGCGGTGGTACGCAGTCTGCCGTAGAATTACTCTCGGATGTCGGATCATTTTCCGCTGTTTGTTCCTTGTTATTTAATCTGAAAGTTTTCTTTGTTGTCGCACGGCCACTGATAATCTCGAAAGCCACTTCGGACGTCTGTTACCGTATTTATGCGCCGGCTTAGTTTTCCGTTATTCCTCGGCAAATATTGTTCAAGTATCTTTTTACGCTTCCAGCAGAATTCGTTCGACTATCAGGCACGAAAATTAAAAATAATATTAAAAAGGTTTGAAACGTTTTATCCTGATTTAATGAAATCTAATGCAATGATTCTTTATTTTATAAATCGACGCTTCCGAGCTAGAATACCCCATCGAGTTAATAAGTTTTCGTCCTCGAGGACTTTCTATTTCAATTTTTCTCGTTTCCTGTTGCCGCTTCACTTTCTCTGGCCGAGTCCCTAGCTTGCGATTCTCCCTCGTTCCAAGATTCTAGCTGCGTCACCACAATTCCCCTCTGTCGTGTTCGCGATCGAAAGCAATCGAAGACAAGACGAAAGGATTGAGCGATGCCTGTGAACGCGACACGGGCTCCACTGGGCCGTCGAGGGGGGGGGGCGAAGAGTGTTCGAGAATCGTCCAACATCCGTTGCTCGGTCTGCGAGAGGGCGCGTCGTTCGTCGACGGGAGTGCGATGCAGAAAGAGTTTTATCGCTTTTCAATCCACCGCGGGTTAAGTGCGTCGGGAGAAAGCACTCTCCGCGAAATACTCTCGGGCTGTTGGAATCCTGCCAGCCGGAGATAATAACCTTCACCCTCGGCCAACGACGACCGAGCACTTTGCATTAACGTCGAATTAAAACGACGCGTCCGTTTCAGCCACGCACCTCGGACGCGTGGTTGTGCAATCACTTCGTTTCCTTTGCGACATTTTTCGCTCGTTTGCCGATCGTTTATTCGCGTTCTACGACGCGTCGTAAAACGTGCATCTCCTTTTCCGAGTTACGCGTTCTTGCAACCGTTGCACGTACGAAGAAATTTCAAGAAAAGTAAGTATGTTTGAAGAATTACTTGTGATTAAATGGTACGTCCACAGGGCGTTCTTCGCCATTAAGAACGATTGGTATAGACGATAGAGGGCTCTGTATATTTTGAACGCGTTCCCTTTTACGAAAGAGATGACCATTCAAGGTCGGTGTTCCGTTGAAAAGTACAGGAATCCGGGAGAACAAACGGCAACAAAGTCTGTGGGCCGTTTGCAGGCGGACGTCGTGCATTTTGTTGTGGTTTTCATTTCGTTCGCACGGTTGGCTCGCGGCGATGGAATTTTAGCGAGGAATCCCGAGAAAATCGAGCACCGAGCACAGTGGCGAGGGGTCATTTGTCAAATTACCGCAATTAATGCCGTGCCATCGCTAATACGATTAATCGGTTCGAACGTTTCTATGCTCGATGCCCACGCATGAAAAATTAATGGACGCTGGCAGTTCGACGGTCTCGACGCGCCATTTTATCGTGAATATTCGCCACCAGAATTTAATTTCTTCCTTTGTTATTCCCATTCGCGCTTAATTTCTGTCTCAGTATCGATAGTTGGTTAATATTAGAGATCCTAAAATACCATTAATTTTCCAGAAATTATCTTTCGTTATATTTCTTTCGGTACATCGCGCTTACTGCTTCGTATCTTTTACGGTTTTCGAAAATATTATGTGTTGGTTTTTAAAAGCTGTTCATAGGATGTTATTGTAAAGGGAACGAAGTTTATTTTTCGAATTATCGTCTCGAAAAGAATCCAGAAGAAGTTCTGTTTTTAAAAGCGGTAAATTGAAAACAATGGCGGCCATGTTCAGAAATAGGTGTTCAACGAGGCTTCTGATATTATAAAATTCACGTTTCAATGTTTGGTGATTCGTAATATTTTTTCCGCGTAAAGTTCTCGGAACTACTGAATAAAATCGACGTATATTGCGAATTTGTAAAATGAAAAACGTAGTAAAAAATGAAACAAAACAACGGGGCAATTAAATCGCGATAAAACCGTGTTTCGAAGCTAGTTTGGCTCGTTCGTCGGCGGTTTTCGCGCACAGCATGTTTCTCGTTAATGGAATTCCCTCTGCAGCCAGGACGAAAATCGCGTTGACCCGGATGTCGAAGGCGTCGCCGTAAAAATCATTCGTCAAATTACAGCGATTAATGACGCGACCCGGCTCCTCGACGGTCCATGATTAATATATGCAAATGCATCCGTTGCGATTGATCGATCTCGCGTCAGCCCGAGATGACGAATTTCGCAAACAGATGAGACGTTGTCGCTCCTTTGAAAAATATTTTTTCCCCGGTGAGAAAATCTGCAGGCCAGCGGTGCTCAACACACTTCCACGAATTCCTTCGATCTAAGAAAATATCGGGAATACAATCTTCGACCGTTTTTAAGAGAAACGTATTCATTATTTATTAACAGGACGTGTCGGTGGAATTTTTCAGAAAATAGAAGCGGAGAATATTGAAACTGAATTTGTCGGATAAAGCACGTCGAAAACATTATTGTTAGGAAAAGGAAACGGCGCATAATTTTCATGAAACATCGTTCCTGCCGCGCGAGCTTCCTTTCCAATCTCAATTTTCGTTATCGGAAACAGTGGAGGAGAAATTGTGTAAATAAAGTTTCCATCGACGTCAGACTCGAAGGGATTATCGCGATTAAAGCGGACGATTACACGAGCTCTATTTTTTCCCCCGGTCGGTTAAAGGAGGGAGAAAATTCGATTAGAATTTGAAAAGTTGTTAGCAGCTGGACGACAGGCGAGAAAGAGAGAGAGAGAGAGACAGAGAGAGAGAGAGAGAGAGAGAGAGAGAGAGATGGACGACGATATAGACGACGATATATAGACGCTCGTAATTATTCGACGCTGCCCGTCCGTCGCCCCTCCCGCCTCCTTTAATCTTAATTGAGTCTTCGGCGGATAATCCTCGAGACATTTAACTGGCTTCACCGAGCTGACGGGTTTATTTGCACGGATATCAGCTTAGCGGGCCTACGATCGTCGGATGCAGCCACGAGCATAAACTTTGTATCGGTAGGTGAGCACGAGAGCTAATTGTTCGTCGCGGAAAAAAAGATAAATAGCAGAGAAGAGTAAATTATATGTTATACGAGAAATAAATAATTTATTAAAGTTATCTTAAAAAAAAGTACGCTAATTAAGTCACGGTTGAAATGCAAATTGTAGAAACATTTATATCCGTTAAATGCCTCGTAAACTATCGCGTGTCTACTCGAAAAGTAGGTCTGATATATTTAATTTCTCTGTCTATTTGTGGAGTTTCATCGAAATCGATAATACTTGGGTTTCCCTCGTAAGTCCAGGAGACGGTCTCGTTCGATGATCGAGCAAGCGTGTCCCGTTTAGATACGTTTTATCCAACGTTTTGAATCGGAGACGATCGATGTCGCGCCTCGTGCATCGAAACAGGTATCGATACAAACGGATGTGTATCCTGCACGTCCTGCGCAGAAACGTTTTGACGTTATTTGCAAGTTGTCCTGCAATACGGCTGCACGTCGTATTGATCGATGGGAGAGATAATAATAGCGACTCGTGGCACGACGAGGCCACGATTTGATAAGGAAATTCATTAACGCGTCCCACTTGGACCCGTAATGGGACTTGGTTTTGTTTTTTTCTTCAACCGCGAAGTTTCTCTTCGTCTCCCGACCGCGAATCTTACAAAATTCGAATCGCTGGAGATACTTGAAGCAGAGAAATTTAAACCTTTACTCTCGTTAGAGATCCATCTAGTATTCGAGAGATCTCGATTTGGTCCATTGTTCAACTAATTACGAAACTTGGTTGAACGGACTCGAAACGTCTTAAAGCCATCGCTAGTAGGCTCGGATGGAGACCCGTTGCACCGCGATGAAGCGAGTCCGGATAAAGACGGCTCGAACGTTACGGAATCGCGTAAGTCGTGGTCGCGAGTTTCCACCTGCCCTACTTTGTGCTAATGATACATTGTAGAAAGTTTAATCTTACATAAACTCGCGTTGGGAAACGTTGCGTTTTACACAGCGAATTCGTAGACTTGGACGGGGCTCGCGTTGGTTTCGATTTACGGTTGCCGGCGAGCTTATTAACAATCGTGGAACCAGTTTCGCGGTTTTGTTCAAGCACGATGGAAAATTTTTCTTGTATTCCTCCTCGAGAGCCTAACCTTCCCCGGTGGGGAAATATTCTGAGAGTATGTCGTCACGTATGAAACATCCGATACCTCGAAATATGTTTTTATAATTTCCACGCGGTAAGAAATTTTCTCGAACGTCGGTCTTAATACGTTATTGACGTTGAAATTAATATATGTACATATATTTAAATGTGAAACTTGTTTTTATTTCGATGTAAGTAACTCTGACAGGATTGTTGAAGAAAAAAACCAATATTTCCGAAACAGTTCACCGATGTTGCATTATAATAACCGATGTTACGTATATTCGTACAGACTGTCCGACGAATGTATCTCGAAGCACTCTGTGCAACTTATTTTCGTCCAATGCGATCCTTTGTGTTGCGTCCGAAAGAGTCGTGGAGGGCGGTGCTTTCCGGTATCGAGAGATTATACGTATAAAAGATTTTGAGTGGTCATACTGACCCAGTTTCGGAGACAAGTAGGTTTACCGAAGCTTTCGATCGCGTACCACGTAACGGTCTATCTCGATTTTTTCGTTTCGTCAGTTTCTAAAAGAAAACCGAGAGAAACATCGAGCTACGATCTGTCAAATTTACTATCGGGATAGTATTCATATATATATATGTATAAAATATTCAAATATTAAGCCGTTCGAATAGATACGAGTTGTTTCTAAAATTGCATCGAAACTTTCGATCTGAACATTCGATCTTTGACGCTGCAGAGGGCGACAGAGTCGCGTGAGTGGCTCCGCCGGCGGACGCTACAGAGCCAAATGAACGATAAACGAGCCGTCAGTGAAATTTGTCGTACGTCAGTAAAACCCGAGGCTTCGTCGAGGGTGACACGTAACGGCACGCGAAGACAAGGCGGGAATAGTCACGCTATCGGCGAACAGACTCGAAACGGCGAAAGCGTACGGCGGTGATTTTCGTAACGCGATTCCGCGGGACAAACACACCAAACGGTGGCTTACACCTTTCGTTTTATCGTGTGTAATGGCAGAGGTCGTCGCGTGGTAACCTTGAGGACTGCGTATCGTAAAAGGATTCGTTGTAATCCAATATTGGCCACGTGCAGCGAACCTAACACTCCCGATAACACCGACGATACGTGTCCGCGGTCAGCACGAGACGATGATAGGTCAATATGCAAACTGTCAAACACATGTTTTCGCAAATTAACCTTGCACTTTAACGCTCGATTCTCGGGGCTCATTCGTTCAGCTCGGACTTGACGCTTAAAGTTTATGTTAAATTCCATTTAAGCAGATTTCGTAGTTCTAGGTTAGGTTACGCGTACTGTTAATGTTCGTTCGCTAAACGGTTGAAGCTTTGTTCTGGGAATGGAATCAAAGCATGGTGTTTCGGTTCGTGTATAAGGATTTAGCGACTTAGAAGTTACGATGAAGCAAAATCGAAATGGCGTAGAAGTTAAACGACAGACAGGCGAAATTGGTACAAGAACGTTTACACGGACAGCTCGTTTAAATTACAATTTTATTATTACTAATTGGATTACTCGTACACCTTAATACACGCTGGGCGAGTTTCTTGCTTGTGGAAATTGAGATTTTCATTAAAAGGTACAAAGGGATGGAAGCGAAAGGCACCTTGGGAGTCAAAGTAAATGGAATCCATTTAAACGTTCTGTAACGGTGAGACTCCATTTTGTTGTTTTAAAACTCGCCGTTTACCGGCAACAGAAAACATCCGGATCGAAAAAAACGTTCGTTGCGAGAGACACGTTGGAAATGAGATCGCAATGTCTCCGCGCGACTGCTCAAGGGTTTAATTCAATTTTCCTTGGAGACTGTTGGAGAGGAACATCGGAATTACCGAGATTTACAGTTTCCCCAGTTTCTCTTTAATGGTTTCCCTCTTTGGATGGAAATGGGAGTCTGTCGTTGTTCCGACGGCCACGGTGACGCGGTTCAGGTGCAACCTCGTTCTTAGCTTTTAATAGTTTGCGAAATACTTGGTCCGATATTACCTTCTAAATAACTATTTCTTTTATTTCGTATTTGATGCGATACACATTTCGCGTGGGCAATATTTTACGTTTGATATCGCGTCGGGAAGACCGTCGCCCGTAATACGGTGCCCTACATAGCACGCTGCAAAGAGGATGGGAAACGTAACGAGCTGCGAACTTTACAAGCAATCGTGATCTTTCTACTCTTTGTGCACGGGCTCGGCCTTTTTTCCGCTACAAAAGACAGGGCGGATCCCGGCGCTAAGAGCGCTTACCCTTAATCCTCGAATGCCTCGTGTCCCGAACTACCCGCCGGTTTCTTATAATCTTTTTCCCCGGAACTACATTTACGCCCGGAAGTTTGGATATTCGTTCACGCGTCCAAGTTGCCCATCGTTCGCGAAACTTGGAACGCCCGGCGCGTCAACGTTGCCTGGCGCTCGCGAAACTTCTCGACGGGATCCGCTCTTTTTATAGCGCTTTTTTAAACCTTCGAAAACGAAGATGAACGATGACCTTTGAACGATCGATTTTACCATACAGAGGGCAACGATACTGGATGCAACGCGTGAGATCTCGATCTGCCGTGTGTTTGT
The DNA here is from genome assembly GCF_013123115.1 of Colletes gigas. Classification (NCBI taxonomy): domain Eukaryota; kingdom Metazoa; phylum Arthropoda; class Insecta; order Hymenoptera; family Colletidae; genus Colletes; species Colletes gigas. Next base: position 925,874 of record NW_025106641.1, read on the forward strand.
GGTTCAAGGTGTGCGAGCGCCATAGCGTCGAGTGACGCAACCGAGGGGGACTGCGACGTTGCGTTGCATGGCGTGACTTAGGGGGCCTTTTGTATTCGCTCGAGTTCCATTCGAGCCGCGTAACATCTGCCACGTGTTGGACCAAATCTTTTCCGTTACTTACGGAACCGTATACCATTTAGTAATTTACGTAGTAATTAACGAATTAGGTAACAGTTGCAGTGGTAGTATTTTTAATTATTTGTATTCGTGGCTCTCCGAGTTCGGACGGCCCTGAGCGCGCGGAAGGCGAGCGCCGTGATTGGTCAGTGTTTTTTGTGAATAATTAAAAAACGAAGCCCCATCGGACATTTTTGCAAAGGAAATTGTTGTTCAGAATCGTCTCAGCTACCCCCCCATTCCGGTTCTTACACTATTTACGGGACACCCTGTGGAGCACCGAAACGATTAAAGTCTTCCTATTCGCGGCGTAATTAATGATCGGTATAATTAAATGGGAGGATTTAGGGGCTCTAGGTGGCCGCGATACGGCATCGACAGGCCTCCGCCTATTATCGTGGATGCAAGAATTTCGAGAGTAGACTTGTAAGCGGCACGTAGGGGTATCTGTGCGATTGCAGGAGACTGATTGTGGCGACCTACTTCCCGAGACAATCGCACAATGCCACGGTGGTGCTGGGGGGGTTGGCTGGATGGGCTAGAACGACCAGGGGAACGACTGCTTTCGCTGCTCTAGGTGACATCAAGGTCGTTGTATTGGTGGTCGTGACTAGTTGCCTCCGCTTTTTTTTCTTCTTTTCACCAGCTGTCAGGTTCTACGGTAGGTTAGGGAACGTTGGGTATAGTCATCGTGTAAATTTAGATCGCTGGGTGTATATTTCGAACTTATTTTTTTTCGTTTCTTAATCGTTTATTTAGCGAGACATAAAAAATGTTTGAAATTACATCACCCAGGATGGTTACCGAAAATAGAAAAAGAGAGGGTGGAATGGGAGGCGCGCAGAAAGTCGGTCGTTTCGCAAAAGCGTGAAACAGGGATGATAGTAAGGTCGTTGTAAAAAGGTTGGGCCAAGGCGCGAGGTTCCACGAGCTAATATTTGCCCCATCAATCAACCCTGGCGTCCTTGGTGTACGGGAGGCCAAGTTACCCCTCCGACTAGGGCGCACCTGGTGGATTATATTATAACGTTGTTGGCAAGACACCTTTCTCGGCCTTCGATCTCGCCGTTGCTCCCTTTAAAGGTTATTATTATTATTCTTTCACAGTTACTTTTATTATTTATACCTATTTATAAATAATTTTACATTTCATTTTAATAAATCTTTCTCATGTTCGCGCTTTAATCTTCTGGCTGCGTTGGCATAACAGTTAGTTGCTAACGGGTTCGCGTGAGAATCCATTCTGGCTTTGTGCTTGTCCGCGAGGCGTGTAATTCCTTCCTGCACGAAGGGAACATTTAACGATTCGCAAATGTCATCCTTCCCGACATACCAGGGGGCATGTTTTTAATTTATTGTTTATTCGTCGAGCGTTACACGAACCGTAAGCTTGGAACCAAGAACTTCGGAATGCACTGTACGTTTTAACGAACCTACCCCAACTTTCCTACGTCTAATAATAGAGCAAGGTCTTCTTTAAGTATAAGTAGCTTTACCGTGCGGTTCGCAAAGTGGAAGCAGAATGTATTGGCTGCTCAAGGTCACTTTGCCTCGAAAGCACATCCACTCTCGCGTTATGCTGGTTCGGTTTCGTGATCGACGAGCACCGCTCTCGTTCGAAAGTTTGGATTTACGGGGGAACGTATTCTCAAAATTTCGATTCGACGTTTCTATTCAACACGCAAGCTGCTCGACTATCGTGACGGCTGAGAAAAAGCTCGGGCTTTTGCGAGCGGGAAACTGTTCGGAGAAGGCTGGGAAAACGATCGAACGCGATCGATAAAAATTGTTATGACGTTCCCGGCGGGATTCCCGCGATACTGCGAGCGCGTTTCTTGCGACTCGCATCGTGGAATGCAAACTGCTGATACGCGACGCCACAATTCCCCAGATAACCTCGCCGTGATATATCGACCTCGTTAATGCAACTATGAATCGCGAGCGTCACCGTGGTGTCGTTTCAACCAGTGAATACCGCGAGACAGTCGATTCCCTGTCGATCCCGCGATGCACGCTTTTTGTTCGATCCATGCTCCACTGACACTGTTCGCCCACTGTCCGTGCAGCGCATCCCGAGTTACGCGAATTAAAACTAAAACTTTCTGTGGTTCGATTTGTCTATTTGTAAAGGGGCACCTCTAGATCCGTTTCACTTTCCTAATAAAAATTGTATAGTAAATGTAGTGTAGGGAGAAGGGAAGAATAGCCCTGGTGGGAGTTGCCACAGTCGTATAGCGTGAAAGGAGGTTTTAAATCGACGAGGAACTAGGCGTGTAAGTACGCACTCTCGGACGTTTAACGAATTCCGCGCGAAACCTTTGTTTATTATTACATCATCCGCGATTGGACGTTGTCTTCGCTGGAAGGTTGCTTTTTCTCTTGTCGTCATTAATTATTAATTTGCTCGTATCGGAGCGGGAACATGACTCACCGACGTCATTGGTGAATTAAACTTCTCCGAGTCGGTATTATTAGAAATGCGTATCGATACGCTGCTCATAACGGTTTGAATAAAATTAGTTTAACGCATACCTGTTGACCATTTCACCGGACACCCTCTATAAATAATAATTTAAGCAACGAAAGAGGCTCGACGATATTAGTCTTTGCAATCTCAACGATCGAGTGGCGCGCCGCAAACGGTCGTCCAGAAAAACCCTGAGTGTTATCGATTCGGTTTTCGCATTAAAAAGCCCCAACGATCGCCCGGGTCCGTTTCCCTGACACACATCGGTCGTAGGAATAACGTTGACCGGATGTCTCTAGTGGTCGTTGATGCTCGAAACGATTCGATTCGACCCTGTTTAAACATACAGGGATTGGCGTGACAAAAGGCTGAAAATATCTCGAAAGGTGGCCCCGTGATTGCGCATAAATTACATATGTATTAGTGAGGAGACAGCCTGTCTGGACGTAGCAAAGCACCCCGTTCGATCGTGCCTCTACAGTCTTGCTTATTTCAGCACAGGTGGAGAACACCTGGCATAGACCCTGAAGATGCTAAAAAACAGGTCATTCGCCTGTGAAAATCTTCGTTCTCTTGATTTTACTTCTCTTGTTCGAATGTTTTTGTTTGTTCAAAGTCTATGTTTATGAAATTCAAGCTTTATAACAATCATGTACATTGAAAAATCTTAAGCATTCAGTTTCTCTATAACGATCGTTATACTTGTTGAATACCCTGGTCTTTGGAAGACCAGGGCCCCTAGCCACGTACCCTCAAAAAGCCAAGATAACGGTTAGTGTATAATAATCGCCATAATTCTCTTAGTATGTGTCTTTATTAGTTTGAGAGCCTCTGGTAAATACCCTTAAAAAGCTAAAGCAGGTCGTTTCTCTGTAACAATCAAGCGCACGCTGAAAACGAGGGCGAAACGAGACCCCTGTCCATCGCTAATTGACAAAAATCCCAGCTCCTCTGTTAAACGTCGTCGAGCCGGCTTTGTGCCCACGTCCTCCTTAACACCCCAGCAACTGGTGAAATTTCATGAATTCGCTTCTAATTAACGAGCCGCGGTCGTCGGGCCTTCAAAAGGGCCGAGCGGAAAAGCTGAGCATTCAGGGGAGATCAAAGAGTGCCGGATCTTTCGCGAAAGCCTCGGTCAACGAGACAGACCTTCGCGATGATGGCAAGGCCACGTTGTCGTCTGAAAATATTTCTTTCGAAACTACCTCTTTTCGACCGTAAAACATATTAAAACCGATTTCGTTCAAAATATAATTGCAACTTCTGTAAATATAAAATTCATCACTCTGTCGTTTCTAAACGATTGGATTTACCGCCATAAAAAAAAAATTCCAACCTTTCTTCGATCACGAGCTTTCGAGACTTTCGTTGTCTCAGAGTATCGCTTCTTAAATATCGGCCACCTGTGGTTGAACGAGCTGTAGAATGTTGGTTTAAGAATAGTACTCGTGTGAAACTGGAAAAAAGCAGATGGAAATGTTAAATTGGATATCCGTGATCCACGAATTTCGCGGAGATTGCATCGGTGGGTTAGGGACGATTGTCGGGACGCAGTTGCGTGAGTCGGTCGAAATAGATAAACGGTTCGGTTTAGATCTGGGCGTTAATTAGCGGTTGTCACAAGATTGTCCTATCGACTTCGGGCCAGGCCCGAGGACGTTTGGTTGGTTCTTCTGAAAATGTGTCAGAGCGTGCTGGTTACCATGCGATGCCAGCTGGGATTGGTCGAGTTTGGCGGGCGAAAAGGGATCAATACCGGGAGGCTTTCGACATGGAGGCGTAGGCTGGCGTTCTCCACTCGACGAGAATCGGGACTCCGAGTCCCTGACCTTGCTGGCGACCTTAACCTTGCCAACGCCCTTCGACGGTGCGCGGAACTCCGTGTACTCCGATCGGGAACAGTTTCCAACTAAATTTTTACCACTTTGGTGACGATTCCTAAGACCAACGGTCGCTCTTGGGTTGGCGTGATGATTCGTCTTTCGTACGACGGAGACGAAATTCGACACCGGCGGAGATATTTATAGGCAACGATATCCTTGAGCCACGGAGTCCCCTTTTTCTTTGTCGCCTATCGCGTGTAGTTGTCAACCGAAAAAAAGGACAGTGAGTGCGAGCAAACGAGAAAAAGCATGTTTTTTTTGTATACAAATGGTCACAGGCACCCGGGGCTCGTATCGTTTTTCAAGCGTCGTCTTTCACGCCTCACCGACTCTAAGAGAGACGATACCCCCAGTTGAGAAGGATAGAAATGTTGTCTGGCATATAGTATAAGAATCATTGTTGTACTAGTAACATGCAGGCAGATTCGGTAACAGAACCGAGCTATAGCTCTTTTGGGAAAATAATTTTTTATCGCTTGATAACCTTCTTTGTGGGAATTCGTAAATGATTGACTTAATCTGTCTGGCCATAATTGGGTATATTTACTTGTGTTTGGGGATTGTGTACGTTTGCGATTGATTAAATATAAGGGAACGTATTATTACACAATATTAATTAAAATACCATAATAATCGTCGAGAAAGGTTCATTACAATTTAATGATTTTCATTAATGAAGATTCATTAACGAATGTATCTTCTGTTTACTTCAACACCGAGCACCTGACCTTGTTCGAAGAGGCGTAGAATTAATTAATTTCTCGCCACGCAATTAATTTTCTTTAGTTCTTTCGCTTAGTGGGCTAAATCGTCGCGGAAAAAATATGCAATTTAGAGAAGGTTTAATTCAAACGTAAAATTTAATAATTACATAGAATCAAAACTTGATTTCGTTCGAAGTAAACAGCCTTATTTGTACTCATCGTCGCATTTTACGCGACGAGTTTTAATTTGTCCGAGAACAAAAGAATTACGTTGACGATTATTCAGTACTTTCCATTTCCAATTGTTCCGTTCATAATGCGGGATAAGTGGATACCGCGGCGCGTCGCATTACAAAATGGAGAATGAATTTCTACGATCGGCTGACAGACGAGCTGATTAACGATCCCGGCGACAGTGCTCGTTTTTGCACAATTAAAATCGCATGCTGCAACCTTGAGCGATGCTCGTAGCTCGAGCAACGTAATGAAATTTAACTGAGGTTGTTAAGGTCGATTCTATCGCATTGGACTTATCGCTGGTACTACCAGCTGCTGTCTATGCAAAGTCGTTGCACATTGTAGCCTTCGTGTTTCATTCGACGCTCCAGCGAGTTAAACAAAAATATATATACAACGAAACGTTTTATAAACCTCGTAACCTGGACGAGAATGCTAATCTTTTTGGTAAGAAATAAAATATTATAAAAAAAACTTGGGCCTCGACAATCCATACTTTCAAAATCATATCATACACATATTATCTAACCGAGACCCCGTCAAAATGATATACATTCCGTTTGCATTATTTCCGGCTATCCGGATTAAAACGTTGGCTTTCGGCCGATTCCAGCCACGTGTCTCGAATCGGGAAAGATCGTGAACGGTTTCCGATCCAGCCCGAATAATTTATCGGGGTCTGTTAGGTTTCGAGCGTCAGTCTTTTGTGGAAAGTGGCGCGCGCAGAGACACCGAATCCACGAGGCACCGTGTTCGACGTGTTCGCGAGTGATCCGACGATGCTCGGCCAACACGCGACTTAAGGGGCGCGCGAGCATCGAGAAGTGGGATATATTTATTCAGTGGTGGACAACTTGGAACTGGTTCGCGAAGTCGACGTTCTGAGAAAGGACATGGCGTTGTTCCCCGGTGGAGGTGCTGGTGGCGGAAGTGGCCCACCGCCGGTTAGGCAAGAAGAGCCCGCGAACGCTTCGCTGCCGTCCAGGCAACGCAGTTTGAAGGACCGTCTGCGGGAAGGCATCACGGGAGGATTCACTTGGCAGTGAGTATCCATCTTCCGGTTCGTTGACCCCCCTCTCCTCCCCCTTTTTCTGCATGGTTAACTTCGTGACTGAATCGGACAATGTTACGATACCGTGTCGACCTTATTTAACCTACGAAACTCGATTATTTTTATCGTCAAACTGTACAACAACCATTAAACTTTTGTTACGACGAACGAGTGCATGGTAACGGAATCGAGAATGCTTTTTCATCGGGTAAAAATAAGGAAAACTAATCGTATTAGTCCAAGTCGTGTTAAGATTAACAAGATTATAACAAATATGGCCAGAGCCGTGTGTGCATTCGGTTCGAGAACGTACGAGGTCACGGTTTAAACATTTTTTCTTTACCAATTCTGAATTTTCATTGAGAATAGAAATTACGAAGTTGTGCAAATAAAATCGTTTATTGAATCTGCATCGATATTTGCTTCTGTTTAAAATCGTTTGTGGGATCGCCTGAGGCGGTCAGGCGACATCGTGACACGCGGTTGGTGATAACAGCGTGTCTTTGAGCAATTTAAAAACAACTGCGATCTCGTGTTCGCGGCTCCGAGGGCGGCGCGCGGTCACGTGACGCGACAATAATGTGTTCCTGCCTTAATTGTGAGGATGAATAGCTGTTAATGATCGCATGAAAGAACGTTATTATTCGCACAAATCGCCCAATCTAGCGCGCGAAACGGGGCGAGGTTGCGGGAGGTTGCGGGAGAGGCTCGTAGGTCGACGGAATTAGGTTTGCTAATGCCGCCGGTGGGCGCTACTTTCGCGTCGAACGATAGGTCGGGAGCCACGCGGAAAAATCGTCGGAACGTTACTCGCTGGAAATAAAACGGTCGACGTTGATTTTCAATGGGATAATGAAATTTATGCCTGGCAATTTGGTATTCAGAATTCCGCGCGAATGCCTAGAGGTTTTGCAAATGGATAAACCGACTGAAACACGATACATCGTGATGGCTGAGCAATTCCAACGACTGCGGCGTTTTGCGACGTAAGAAATCATGATTCCAATCCGTGCAAACCTTTACGATATTATATCGTAAATAATTTATAAACAAATCGTGCTTGCTATTTACATCGAGTTTGAACGTATTTAGAAAATTCGAATCAAGATTCTAACCTGTACGATCGTTTAAAATGTTTCGTCGTAAATAATTTATAAATGGATCGTGTTTCGTTTATAGCTGTAGATAGAACGATGGGAAATATTTTCCGAGTCGATAAAGCGTCGGTCGATCGCGAAGACAATGGAAACACGATACTGGAACGACGCAGGTGGAATCCAATATCGGTTAATTTAATTACCGAGGGGCAATAATTCCAGCGTTATCGTCGGCCCACTGTTTCTCAGTGCGGTGCGTAATCAGTAGATGGCAGTCGCAGTTGGCCCCGTTGCTCGCTCGCAGGCGGTTCCTCGAGATCAGCGCCTGCCAGTATGTAATTGATTACTTTCTGATTACTTTTGTGATTGATCACCGCAAGCACTTGCTCGAATTAATCGGAAAGTACGCGATTTTTACTAGTTTTTCGAAAAGAAAAGATCTGTACAACGAACGGTTTGATCGGTCATTCGTTGTTGTCTCGATGGCGTGTATTGTTCGGACGTCTCGAAGAATTTATGCGATGTGACGCTAATTGGCGACATCGGTGTAATTGGTAATTAGCTCGACAACGGTTCCGTCGTTTCGCGAGGAGTTTATTCCTGCATCGGACGGTTTACGACGAAGATAATGCTAGTGGAAATAGTAGATGGCGCGCGAGTATCTCGTTTCAAATACCCTCTGCGATGCTTTCAATTTCTTTCGAACTTTTTCACTCGTCGATTAACTTACGATCAACTTGGAAAATTTATCGAGTCTGTAAGTTCCACTATTCGATTTACCAATATTAATCGTGCTGTTTCTTCAGCCGATATCGGGGATTGTTACATGTTTATTATTAACTTTTTTTATTTCTTCTGTTTACGAAAAACAACCAAGATATTCAAGATGGCGGAGTTAGATAGAACAACGTGGAAGACCGGAAACATGGCGGTATAATATGGAACACAGCGTCCCATTAGTGGAGGCCGTTCGGAAGGAAATTCTTCTCGAGCCCCGACGAAATTTCTTCGAGTAATCATCGCTGAGAGATTCCCGGCATTTTTGTATCGACGCGCTAATTAGTCGCCCATTCATCGATTCGTCATTAGCGTGGTTCGAGCGTACGCAGACTCGTAGTCGTCGTCCAAGTATAAATCGACTTACTAAATTACATCTGCGACGTCGATCGTCGAACGAAGAGTTTACGACGAGAGATTTATTGTTCGCGATGCTCGGTGGAGAAAAATTGCACGGCCGATCGTAAAGGACGCCTTTGTTCGTTGATAAATGCAATTGTGACTCAGCCTTTCTGCAATCACATTAAAGCGAGTCACATTAAGAAAGATTATTCGAGTTGATTTATTTAGAGGAAAGTTTTCCAGCGTTAGCAACGCGAACGTTACAAAGTTATCGTTCGACGATAGACGATAGATGGAAAAAGTAACCGAGGAAAACACGACGAATACTCGAACGTGTCGAACCACGATAAGTGTCGAGGTGGTTACTGAACGCTCGTAAGCATAGAACAGTCGTAAAGATCGTTCCGTAAATTTTTGGACGAAAAAAATTTCTAGTATGAATTTGTCCAGAGTGGTATAGTTGGTTCTAACGAGGAATGAAAATTCCCGATGGGAAATTGCGCTCGAGTAAAAAGGACAAGCGATTCGATCCTCTTTGATATATTCCATTCGCTCTAGTTTTTTCATCGTTGTACCGCTGGTCATCTTTGCAGCGAAACGTTTAATTTCCCGCTATGCAAACATTGGACGTTAATTGCCTGGTTCTCGACGGAAGCGAGGAAAAACCTTAAATGGATTGTACCACTCATAACCGCCAGAAGAATTTTCAATTAATTTTTAGCGCGAAGAACTCGTCGGGAATTCTTTGGCGTTTATTAAATATATCTGATAGAGATTTAAATATGAATCGAAAAGTACCAAATTTGGACGGTTGACCATGATAAAAACGCCCCGGGCAATTGTCCGTTCCCTTCATTGCCACGGTCTTTTTGCAACAGTTTTTTCCATGAAAGAGAAAGTTTATTAAACAGTGATCGCCTATATAACGGTCATCGACCCGTGACTGATTCCTCCGAACGACCCTGACTCTTCGATCCGCGAATTACCGCCCTAGAGATTCGGGCCAGGTTTCCCCCGACGTCGTAAATTGTCCGGTGCTTGACTTTTCTGCCTTCCATTTTTCCCCCCTCCTCGTTCCCCGATCTGCATACCTTCGCCGCAAGAATCACTGTCGGCGCGTCGTTGCAACGATACACCCAGGTTTTATGGCGTTCGATATTTTTTTCCTGCATCAGAAAACCTCGCGCGAACGATCGAAACGGATATCGTTCCATACAGGTGGACGTAAATTACCGCGAGTCACGGTAATAGAACGTTCCTCGTAAACGGAAGTTTTATCGAGCAGTTTGTTACGATCGGTATTTTCCATAAAGAGAAAAGCGAAAAATGGATTTTTTGAACCCGTTACGCGAGCAACCCACCTTACTAAAAGCAGTCTCGAGCGTCCTTGAGTGCCATGACGGCTTCGCATATTTAGATCGTGTCCGTCCAACTTCGCGAGAACGTTTCTCTAACTTTGGAGGACGCGATCTGGAAATGTTGATCGTCGGACGCTAGCGACGATTGGTCGTAGATACCGGGTGTCTTGTTCGCTGGATGCATTCCGAACGAGGAACGGAGACCTAGATTCGTGCTCTAACGATGATCAAGGTCACGCACAGTGTCGAACACCGACGAGAGGGCTACGTCGCTCCGCCGGACGCTTCTGGGCCACGCGAAAACAATAGAGCCATCCTGTCTATTGTGCTCGAAGACGGTTGCATGCATGCATCATGCGCTGAATTCGTGCCTGTTCATCAGATACCGGCGGACAGGATTCCTTTGAGCATGCGTATCGACAGCATTGTTACGTCGTTTCACTGGACGGGTACCATCTATACGTAGGGTAGAGAGAGCAGAAGCCTGGAACGAGATAACAGAGCTCCCTTAATTTTATAGCAGCTGAAACTACTATAGGTGTGTTCCGTCAGTTTCGAAAGAGTCCTGATACTGAGAAAACTCCAGGGGTTATTGGACTTGCGGTCCAATCGCGATTGTGGTACTCCAGGGAGGTGGATCTGGGATAAATTTTGATCTACATCCCCGGGATCTATATTTGGGATAACAGTTTTGAATAACGTATGAGAGACGACAGGGAATTTTATTTGATTCGAAAACTCAATAATCTCTGTGGTGCCGGGTCTGATTCTTATGGGATTATCGAGAAAGTATGAGACATTCGATATATTGGAACCAGTGTCAAGATATTTTCAAGAATTCGGGATCTAATGGCGGAGAAAGTTTTTACTATCGATGAAAATTAGATCGTTCCTATTGAAAAACCTTATTTTCCATAAGGTGTCTTCAATATAGTGATAATAATCGAAGTAAAAACGGGAGACAGACAATGGGGTGGTTTCGAACTCACGACCTTCGGATTACTGGTCAGACGTCCTACTCGCTGAGCCACCGCCACGTCGTTCCGTTCGTATCGTTAACGATTCCTTTTCACGAGTATATTAACCGCGTCCGGGAACCGACTCGTTCTCTCAAAATTCGCTTAACAACGCCCAAGGTCCCCCGGATGTCACTGTCTAGTTTGAACAGCAATTTCCTGGAGCACTTTTCGGTAAGAGGCCGCGGGCGGGCCACGTCGCGAAAATCGGTCGGGTCGATCGATCCCGCGGCAACTCTGTCCCGACGGTAGCCTCGGGAGGCACAAGCCGAGCGTGCTTTCGATAATTTAATCAAGAAACTTCGGTTGGCTCGCGTGGCAGCCCCCCGCGCCGCCGTCCGAGTTATCTCTGTTCCGAAAGAACTCACCCTTCGATGTGCCCCGGGGCTGACGAGGCGGATCGAGACGTCGTCTACCCTCTAATTCCATCCCCGCATTGTTCGTTGCTAGCCAGCCTCACCCCTCGAAGCTAACAACTTTTACTCTTTTCGGTAAAATGATCCGATCGTACCCGATCGACTTTTCGAGACGCGTTTAATTCCCAGCGTCGCCAGCCATTGTAAGTCGAGAAGCGCATTTCGAGAAGAGATCCAGACTCGTCCTGAGAGATCTCTTTAACTTTTTAATCGTGAATTGCGTTTATATAGACGACAGTAAAAAAGAGGCTTCCATTATTAGCTACCGATGTATATAAATAGTGAGAAGAATAGCTTACATCTTTAAAGGGTAGTTTTTCGTTTCCTAGCTCCCATAAAATTATTACGGGTCATTCGTTGCCTAACGATCTAGCATCCGTCATAAATATTAGGACACTTGGCCAAAACGTTGTCAATATTTCAACTACTTTTGCTGCGGTCATTTTATAGGTTAAACCATTCAGCATCCAAAAGTTGTAGATTATAAGATGAGAACGTGAATATGGTTTAGTATAAAAAATAACTATCATAAAAGATTGTAATCTTCGTTTTGCAACGATTAACTTCTGGGAGGTTAAATATTAAAGCATGCTAAAAAAAAGGAAGAAATGATTTGGTTGTATGAGAAAGGCATCCGGACCGTGATATCGTGAAATATATTTTCCTATCCGGAAAAACCAGTTAATTTTCCGTCGGTGGAACGTGTTCTCGTATTGATCTCGATACGTTTCGACGGGCGTACGCGGCCGTATCGATACATCGACTGCGCAGAATATGGAACGAGGGGGATACCGTATAGACGATGGCCTCTAGTTCCTCGAATTGTGTCACAGAGACACGTCGCACATCGACGTCATTTCGCCCCGAAGGTGACGGTCACCCTTTCCCCGTTCGATTTCGAGAGGACGCGACAGGGGCTGGGTGTAATGGATCCGAAATGACGCGTGTCGAGCCTCGAGTCGAAACAAACACGATGGACGAACCAACGAGGGGACGACAGCTCGACGCGTCGTTTAGGACGGAATAATTATCCAATGGCCCAGTTTCGGTGACTTACGGTACCTAGGTATCCGTTTCCGTACGATTGCACCACTGACTGTGTCCAAAAAATATACGTATGTTCTATCAGAGATTCTCCATACCCATAAGATAAAAGGAATCGTTAACACCATGAAAGGAACGGTGCGGCGTTGGCTCAGCGAGTAGGACGTCTGGCCTAGTAATCCGAAGATCGTGGGTTCGAAACCCCCATTGTCCGGTGTCCCGTTTTTTCTTCGATTTCTACAGTCGTACGGGTTTACAAGAGAACAGACATTACTAAAAGGCGAATTTCCACGGTATTCATAAGAACATCTATAGATATCTAAATATAGTAAAGTATATAAACGTGTTTTATATAGTAGACATTGAACATCCATCTACAGCGAGGGCGGTATATATAAAGGGGATTGTCAGCGAAAAGATTAACCTAACTCTTCGGTGTCTAGCAACTCTATTGTGTTCTATTGTCTGTACTGTCCTGGCCGGAGGTAGTGCATCACAGTGACACGTACACACAGGACGGTTCAAATACCGAATTCTCGCGAAACGTGTCTACAAAAGGGGGTTTCACCGACCTATATAGCCCTTCCAATACAAGTCCCCATTCCAGTGTACCCTTAGTATAGGAAATTTAGGATAACACCGGAAGCCCACGCCGAATAGCCTTCGAAATGGCGATCGATATGACTTAACCAGCGTATCGGGGGAGAATGAAATGATTTTATCCGGTCCCTGATTTCCGAGGAACTTCTCCTGGGAGCCATCTTCGGATAGTATCTCGGCGATATTAAAGTTATGGTCTGAAACTGGAGGAGGGGGCCCCCGGTAACATCCTCCGGCGTTGCAAATAGTGTTGGATCCTTTTCGTTTGTTTTGTCGGGAGTGTGGAGAGATGGGAAATTCAGAGGGAATCTCGTCTCGAGCCTAGGCACGAGTCCGTCTCTGCCATTAGGTAGATATACTGCACTTCAAAAATGTCTTTGCGCGAGGTCATTGGGTAAATGGGTCAAGTAGACGCGCAGCTACTTAACGTGTACTCGAGTATGCAGATTGTACGGGACACGGGCGCATATACGTACGTGGCGGTAGCGCGCGCGTAAGCGCTCGTTTATGACTTATGCGCGGCACCGTCAAGTGTCGTACTCGACGTCGTTCCCCTTGGCCGTTTAATTAATTACACCGGTGGCGTATTTTTTTTAGCTAGGAAAACGTTTACAATCCTCAGTGTGCGTTGGCCATTTTGCTTTAAAACGTTTAATTCGGTGGTTCGACGCGTTCCCTGTCCGCTCCCTCGACGCCCCATTGAATAACGTTGCGCTGTGACCCACATATGGCCCCTGGACTGTGAATGCATTAAGTCATTTTTATTCAGAGTAAAACACACAGATTTTTCAAATTGATATCGACAATGCACGGCTATTATTAAGCAGCGACGGTACCAGAATTTTTGAAATAGCGATCGTTATGCATTATGGTGGATTGTAAGGAGACTTTGAGGGAAATAGAATTTCCGTGAATTTTATATATCCCCCCTTTGAATTCTTCGAACGATACGGTGTGTTGTACACGCTTTCGCGGGTTTCATCCCCGGGCAGGAAAGGAAGCAGAAATGGAACAGGAAATCGGCCGTGGGCGTCGAAAGTGTGAAAAATAGGTGCGGGTTATTCCCTTGGAACGAGGAGTGTATTTCGTTGGGCGAAACGGGGGAATATTGGATTCGAGCTATCGATGTTACGAAACCATTCATTCCCTCGCACGATTTCCACGTTCCTTTCTCGAATACGCTCCGCGTGCGAGTGCTGACACGTTTTCTTCGCACGATATCAAAATAAAGCATTTCTCGCGCTTCCCGCGCCGCGTTACGTAACCTAACCGTTGCATGATCTCGCCCCATGGTTCCTGGAACTTTATACAATTTCCAGACGGGCTTCGATAATTGATACGGTTCGTTCGTTGGCAAAAAAAAAAGAATAAAAGAATCCCCTCGAAATCATTTTTTGTTCGACGATAAAACAGCCCAACCCTAATTTACAATCCGATCCACATATAATATGTCAGTACCCAATAAACATCGAGTTACCGATCCCCGGTTTGGGCAAACCAGTGATAAAACTGTCGAAGGAATTAATTTTACGTTCTCGCGGACATCGATAACATGCCTTTCGATCGTCAAAATCGTCGTCGTTTGTTTAATCCTCGCATTAATAAGATAAGTACGTACGAAGGTCTTGCGATTCCGGTTGAATTTGTCGTTAAAGTATCGTTCGTACGAGTTTCTACCGTTCCGTGAAACGCATGTACGATCGAGCCTTGGGTTTATTCCGGTCGGTTGTTCGAGCATTTTTTTGTATTTTTACGGGTAACGTTTCTGGGGCCAGCGGCACGACAGAAACATAAACAGACGCAGGGAACGGTTCGGTTTCGAGCACTTTCATCCACGCGGGCGTCGCTGAGCCTCGAATAAATCTCGACGGAGCGTGGCGACGAGGGATTCAATGTCAAGATTTCAAAGGCCCGTCTTTCGCGTCGGCGATTTGGGTCAATGACGATGAGAAATAATCGCTTCCCGTCCTCTTTGATCGGCCACTGTTACCCGCGCTTCCTGTTTGCGAAAGTGCTTCGCGATGGCGGCGAAACACCCGAACGACTTCCGCTCTTTCACCCTTTGACGTACGATTTAATCGCGAGTCGTTTATGAAATATACGCCGTTTAATTCTGCTTAAATTTCTTAATGCCTTCTGGTTCGCTCGAGTTTTCCATTTTTGTTTCAGGCAAGTTAGAGATATTATTAACACTGGAAAGACTGAAACTTAGTATATACCTATATTGCCCAAAAGCAGTCAAAATGATTGTGAAAGAATAACTTAAAAAATGAAAAATTAATTTTTAATATTAGGTTTTAATATTATGAATTTAACAACTTGTTAGAACAAGTATCACTGCATAAAGATTCGAATAATAAGTACTACTTTAGCTTATTGAGAAACTGCAACTTATCAAGTATACGCCCAAATCGACAATTTATCATGTACTTGTACGTTATCATGTGTCGGTAATCGAAAAAAAATGAAAACTGTTATTTCAATGCACAGCCGAACTGGTCATATAAGAAATTTACTCGATTCAATAATAAGAGTCATTTGATTATTTAAAATTTTCCAAGCAGTCAAAATGACTGCTTTTGGGCAATCTAGTGTTAATATCCAGACCTAACCCCAGGACTAATTACCAAAGAAATGTCAGGCGAGATACGTTCTTCCTTGTAAAATCGAGCCGAAAAGTGTCCCTCGATTGGCTACGCACGGTTTGAAACGTTATTGAATCGTTTGGTGACCCACGGTATCCAATTTGCGCGAAATGTAATAACCCGACATCCGCGGCAGTTGATAAGCTCGACATCCGATAATCGGTAACGCGTAGGTTTGTTGTAATTCGACGTAACCGTGCCCGGTATATGGGGTGTTTACTGGGGAATTAATAGTCCTGTTGGAAACTTGGATCGGTCGTTGCGCAATGCCGTTTCGCGCGGGACGAATAACGATCGGGCACGATTAGATTAATTGGACGCATTAAACTAGTTTAAACTCTCTGTGCCGGAGCGTTTCTGCTTCCCTGGCCGGCGCGTAATCCCAGACGGTCGTAAAAAACCGCGCGAGAGCGCACGCGCACGCGCACGTGCTTCCGGCGGGGAAGATTATGGTTTCTCGCGGAACGATACGCGCAGTTACGTAAAAAAGCCATCTGTCAATGGGGGAACGGTTGCACGCTTCAGCCTGGCCAACTGTTGCGGCGCAGGGTTTCTCAAACCTAACCTCGCCAGGGCCTACCTCGATAAAGAACATTTTTAACGGACCTCTTAACGAGGGTAGGGTTAATTCTCGTACCAACGGCTTTAAAAGCTAAAGAACGTTAATTATATACTCGAGGATCGTTGTCTACGATTTTATATAATTATTTCCGACAGTATTTGTTACATCGTTATCCGTATTAAGCAACGTTGGCCGTGCGCGTCGTTCATAACGATATTTTATCGGCCAAACAAAAGGAAAAGAAAATACACGCGGCGGATTGAACGTAATTTACGATCGCGTTTATACCGTCTGCGTAACCAACGAAGCAATTGTTAACGGTGTAAATACGCGGTAAGTGCTGGAACAAAAATTTGTTTATACCATCTCTGATTAAAAGAGCAGTTACGCAGATTGCTCCTCGGCTCGGTTCGATTCGAATAAATTTTGCTGACAATTGAATTTACGACTCTCGTTGACGTTCCGAGATAAGATGCTTCGAAAGAGCCATAAAGGTAACGACGCATAGGCGCGATAAATGTCGTTGATAAGGGAAAATGGAAAAAAGAGACGAGAGCTAATGAATCCACCGGGTGCTCGGTGAAACGTGCAACAATAAAACTGTTGGGCGAAGGTAACGCGTGTTCGTTAACTCGTCTCCTCTTTTTCTCCTCGATTTCCTTCGCGTATATAAATTTCAATATCATTTTTCTACCAACTCAAGAAAGATTTGTACATTTGTAAAAAATATTTAAGCAACAAATCGTGTTCAAAACGTGAAATATTATTTTCACTTGGCAACGGATCGAGCAATTTTCCTTTTATTTTTTTTTTCCTTTCTTCGTTATAAATAATGAGATGTTAACGTCGACGAAACTTCTGGCTGACCTCGGAACTGAAATTTGCATAGGGAATCCGTTTGAAACTCCTGCAGCCTTATTGTGTATGAATGTATGTAATAGACATAACCTACAAAACGTACCTTCAGAAATTTAAAAACTTTAATCTCGTTAAACGTCAAGGAAAGAAAACGTGCACGTTGCACGTTAAGAAAGAATAATTGGCTTTATGTTTATGCGTAAAGAAAGAGTCTACGAGCAAGTTGTACGAAGATTGAAAGGACGAATAATTCAAGAACTCTTTTTTTTTTCATTGTTATTATTATTAAACGTCTTTATTACGCTGGTAGAAGGAAACTGAAATGCATAAAGCGAGTAAGTGTACGGTATTAAAAACTAACCTCAAAGGAAGATTGTATTATTAAGAATAGACATCTTTTACAAAGCAGTGCATATTCAGAAATTTTATAAAACTTGTAATTAAGTTTCCAGAAAAGAAATATAAATTGGTTTTATTTTTAAATATTCAAGTACAAAAAATTATCCATAGAGTCATAAACAAACGTAAGCTCGTACAGTGTTCGACGGTCAGCTGGGAATGTTGTTCTCGATGGCGGTGTGCCATTCACAAAATTGGACGTATCGTCGTATCGCTCGATCACGAGGACAAACGATATTTCTCCTTTCGTTCCATAGAATTTCGAGCGAGTTTTAACGAAGACGAACGATATGAAACGAAGGTCGCCTTTATCACGTCGCGTAGAGACTGGCCAATGAGATTTTAGGATCAGGCTCAAGGTCCCCAAGGACCGGGCGTACTTGCCCCATTCTTCTCCTGTCTTTGTTGTTCTGCACTTTCGAAACATCGTAGCACGCGACCTCCACGACACGTCCTCGTCGTGCCGCCTGGCAAGGGCAACGTTTCGTTTCGTTTCGTTCGTCTTACTTTATTGATATTAACCCTACGATGAAGGTACGTGTCTCTATTAACAACCTCTTGGTTATTACGTTTCATTTAAAGCAGTGACAAGTAGAATACGTCTTACGAATGCTGCAAATATCATACTTGGGGGTTATATTATTTGTTATTTCTTTTGCCATTACATTTATTTCCAAATAAATTAACGTACAAGTTAGGGCTGGTGTCGTTTGTATAAGAGTCGACTAATTTTAATGAGATGAGGTTACGTTAGATTATCTAGGTTAACTGGGGGACATGTATCTACCTTATACGCGGGAACGTTATTCTTCTTGCATCTCATCAGAGATGGCGCAACATTTTCTCCCAATAACGGACGTGGCCAATAAAACCAACGTATAGGAAATTGTCTGTGGCATTCTTGCGGTCGAACAGTTACATTTTTATTTGCAATTTCACGCGTGCTGTTAAATATAGTATAAATCGACGAAGGAAAGAATATTTGTGTCCCGGAATTTGCGACCTTCGTGAGAAAAAGTAAGGTTATAAATCATTCGTGGACAGGTAATCTGATTTTGTTTAATAATATTTCTCTCGCTTTTGATGTCGCCGACACCTCAAATTCTCTTAAAGTTTGCCCCTGATCTTGTCGCGAAATTGTTCAATGTTGTTGCCTAATAAGTACATAGAGCAGGACTCCGTTGCAATAACGTTACAATTATTGTCATTTTATTTTCGTAATTGATAACCAACAAAACCAACTAGGGCTAATTTGGCACTTACGTAACAGTTTTTTAAAATATATTTTCGTCGTTTTTAATTTCACGTTTCCTCGTCTTTTATAGCAACCGGAAGAGATATTTCATAGACGATGCAGACTCGCGTAAAACAAACATGGAACCGTAACGAACGACACCGTCAAAAACTAGTTATTCTTCTGGAAAATCTCCGTCGGTAGGTTTGTTTCACTTCCGTCCGATCATAACAGTGTCAGTATTCTCGAGTTTGATTCATGTGTGTTATTCAGTCACCGAGAGGTGCTATCTATATTAAAGATAACGTAGAGATTAGCCATATTAAGAAAAAAGGACTACACTTGGAACATGGTTCGCGATCTCGTAAAGAGATTAAAGACGGGCTCGTAGGATCACGCGAACGCTAACAATCGTCGATGCACCGAACTTCCGGCAATTTACGTCCGTGTTTAAGTAGATGACCAAGTGTCCGTGAGAATAGACTCGACGGCGATTCAACGGGGCAACAATTGCGTTCATTGATGGACGCGGAAAGTTGGTCGCGTGGGCGCGCGAGCGAAAGTGTCTCGCGCGCGTGCGCGTTCGCACGTAACATGCCCAAGGTCGTGAATTGGCGGGAGACCCCGGTTTATTCCGCAGGATGTAGAAACGGGCCGGAGTCGGATGAAGCCAGCTGAAACCCTAACGACGATAATGACTGTCGGGAAAGAGGATCCTAATAAGCTTGGAACCGGATCTATTAGCCAATTCTGGCCTCCGTGGCACGATGAAACAAAATAATCTGAAATGTTCAACGAATTAGCCACGTCGCGTCGTGATTATAACATCGTCGCGAGATTGATAAACGTTATCGGTCAGTATCGGCTCGAATGTCTGTTTATCCCGAACGTAATAATTCGTCCGTGAACAAGGAAGTAACGTGAAAAGCAACGAGATCGAGTGTCCGTGAGGCAAGTGGATATCGATGCCCTTATCTTGTCAGAGACTCGGTTCCCCTTTGAGCACAATCGACGGACTCGTGTTCGGGTCGTAGGTCATGTTGTGATCGTGATCTGGAACGGCAGCTTGAATGAAAGAATCGAACGACACATGCACTGAATATTATTTAATACGTTGACCCTTCGAGTCGCGATAGCATGTAATCGTAATATGGAATACTCGATTTTAGAAGCTCGGAGGTTGTTTTTCATCGCTTATAGGGTGCTTGGCTTCTTCGAGCGACATTCCACGCACATATTTATGCAAAATAGACTTATGGACGAACGTAATCGATAGGCCAGACGTCCGACGACTTTACCAATAATAGCAGTCGATGCTGTGTCTGACGACGACAATTTTCCGTTTTCCGATCGTATTTATCGTAGGATTTTTTTCCACCTAAGTTGTCAATTATCAGAATTAAATAACAGTCGATTATGTCACAGTAATTCTCGATAATGTCTTTGTTAGTTTAGTCTGAGCGCGCCAGTAGCGTCCATTGACGAATTCGATCGTTGACCTAACCTCCATGTCGTACGTTCGCTTTCTATACCGTTAAAATTCATGGCCCCCATCGAAAGGCGAACGACAATCGTGAGAAAAGCATTTTTACGCCTCCGCGTCATCGAATCAACAGTACGATCGCCTGTCGCGAGGAATACTTAAGCTGGGTATTAATGGTTCGTCGGATATTTGTCGAATCCGAGCGTCCATTTTGTATTCTCAGCGCGGGAAGGAAATAATTGAACGCTCGTTGACCGCAAATTTTTCACCGCGCGATTCGTGAGACGACTTCGATGAACCATTCAGAACCCCGAGTCCTCTGGAATAAAATTAAAAAAAAATAAAAATTCCATCTTCTTGGTTCGTGGTCCGATACGAACTTGGAGAGGAGCCATAAAAATTTAGTCGAAGAAGAAAGGAATACGTTTAAGGTGCCTATGCCCCGACGAATAAATCCCGTGTCTTCGTCTGGTTTATGCTATCGCGTAAAATAGGGCGATAGCAGGGAAAATGGTTGCAGCGTTTTACGAGTGATCATTTTACGAGGACGTTCGCTTGTCGTTATTTTCACCATATTTCTCGACGTTACGTCAAAAATTACGTTATCGAAGAAACATTACTCTATTTGAATGATCAAAGATTCTGATTTCTTTTTGCTCGAAACAAATGCATAACCCGTGACATAACCCGACCTATCGGTTTCTTTGCTCCGATAATCGTTATTTGCGAGAACGAAATGATATCTGTAACGTGTTACCTAACAGCAATTTGCTTATCTAACCTAATTTCATGAAATCAATATTAAAAATATGCTTTCGAGGCCCGATATCGCCCAGTCTTCGTAGACGATCTTTGAAAAGAACAATTATATTTGAAATAACGTGTATAACATAATGCTTGACGACTGAATCGTTAAGAGAGAAATACCGGTCCGTATGGAAATAGGAAAATCCCGGCCGAAGCTTACGGTAGCGTGCTAGTGACCGTGAGAAATATGGGTCAGCGGCTTATTATATCGTACATAAATTTGCATAAGGCTGCCTCGTCGAACAAATCACGGTACGTGTCGCAATCTCGAACCGTCTCGTTTCTTTTCGCGACATGCGACGCGGGCTGCCAGTCGCGTCTCGGTCGGGCTCGCCAGGGCTTTACATTGTCGACTTTCAGTTCACTAAACCGTTTAGCCGTGTCAAGAACCGTCCGCGAATCTTCGACAGAGCATTTCGTCGAGTCGAGGAGGAGCCAACAATCTCAGAGAGAGAGAGAGACAAAGATCGAACCACGATAAAATCTCAAGATGCAGCTGACCGGACACTAAACAGAAATGATTCATCGCTCCGGGAGCTGGCATATGTTTGTCTTTCGAACAGCGGAGACGAAATTCGACACCAGCGGTTATTTATAGACAGCGATAGCGTCGAGCCTCGGAGTCTCCTTAATTATTTTTTTCAACGGTCGCAGTCGACAACCGAAGAAAGGGACAGCGAATGAGATAGAAAAACGTTGCTTCGTCACCAACGCTCAAGCTCTTATCGATTTTTAACCGTCGTCTTTCACGCTTCGCTGGCTCCCAAGGGGGGAACCACCCCCGGTCTGGACGAACGGAACAAGGATTCTAAGAAACGAAGAGGAGACGATGTATTCCAAGAACAATTAGTCTTAAAAAAAATTCCTTCGTCTCGTGGTAGTCCAACGGTTTTTTTTTTTACAAATGGCCGCGAAATCCAATAATCGTAGGGAATCCTGGACCGATTCTCGCACTCGTTCGTGCGGTTTAATATAAATATGCAGATATGCAGATTGGCAGTATCGAGTCCGGTCGAGATTTCTCGACGGGTCGCGTTTGAATAAAAAATGGAACGTTGGGTGGGATGATTTTGCTCGTCGGCGGCATTTAAGTCAAGATCGAGCCTCATTGGGGTCGAGTGCCGAACCTGACATTGATCTAGCGAGAAATGTCAGTCAGTGAACCGCGGATGCAGCTTCGTTCAAGGGATTCGATATGGATACTTTTGCTTTATCGAAATTCGTGTTTCCTAGGGTGTTTTCTGCGTCGAAGAACTCGCGTTCTAAGAATATCTGGAATCGAGCAACGTCGCTGAAAGCGTGTTTTACGGTATTTCCTGGTCTCGTCGAAAGTTCGATCTCACGGTCTGGCCTAGCAGAAAATCCTTGAGACGACGCAGAAATCTACCTAATCTCCGCTTTTCCCGGCGTTTCGCGGCGCGTCGACGACCGCAACGAGCTATTACGCGGTTTCCCGAGGCTGAGGCGCGTCACTTTTACCAGACGTTTCAACGAAATAGCGAGACTGCCAGCGAGCATGCGAAAAAGAGAGGGTTCGCTGTTGCATAATGCGCTACGGTACCCGTGCCGCGCACCTAATTAATCGCCGTACCCGTTCGGAATTCACTGCTCGCGTAATTACAGGCGTACAGTCTCGGGGGCTCGGTTTTCCTTGGCTCGACACGCACAAATTTCAGGTTCTCCATTTCAGATATCGGTTCGGTTCGATTCGCGTTAAAAGACCAAAATTGCCTGACTGTTCTTTAACAGCGAATTAAATTTGCCTTCGTTTAAATTAAAACCAGCAAAAATTTTTTCCATTTCTCATTAGTTTCTGAAATATCAGATGTACTTCGTTCGCTAGTTCGACGATGGTAGTTTCCATCCCTTGAAGACGAATATGAATCGATGAAAAAAAAAAAGGTATACGTGTTCCTTTTGGTACTCAAAAAATTTAATATCCTTTGAAGCATCCAATTTTATAGGAATTAAGCAAACAAAAATACGCTCTCGATTCTCGAACAAATATTATTCTCTGTCTCGTCGAATTTTTTTTCTCTTGGGCCTCCGGTCTTCTCGCTGATATTCATGGCTCTCGGATGAAATCCACGCTGTGCGTTTGTTTTCAGAGAAAATTTCGATTGTTATTCCAACCATCGCATCGGCGTAGCTGCGAAATTTTCCAGACGTTTGTCTCTCTCCGATATTCCCTAATTATTATCGCAGTCGTCGATAGATGAATAGAACTATAAGGAAATATTAATTTATTTTGCAATTAATAGCACGAAGGATCGATTCTCTCTAAATGAACGTCAACCGTTGATCGATATCGACAGCAGATCCTCCGTAGTTTAATGGTCGCGTTTTAATGGCTCATTTTAATCAGACTAGAGATCACTTTCTATCTATGATACTTCCTAGTACGCTCATCTCCGTTTCGATCCAAGGTCGCTTCCTTTCTCTCGTCGCGACGTTTAATCACAGACGAGGTATACGAGTAGACAGTTTACACTTTGTGGACTTTCGTGGCCCAATCTGACTGGCATATCGACCTGAAAATTCGGAGGTGATTCTATTCATCATAAATACATGTGAGTTGACTATCAAAACAATAAGTTTTGAGGGTCCCTATTTTTAAAACAATTTCGAAACCTACAAAGTTAAGACCCTAGACACATTTCCAATCGAAAAAGAAACCCATCGTCGCTATTACGATCGTAGAGACGTTATTCGAAGTTTATGAGAAACGAGGGTGCGATTACACCTAAACACACACACCTCGAACGAAGACAAACATCGAACGTAACTATGACGAAACGGTGCAACGAAATGTAACGGTTGATGCTCTTGAAAAATGGCGTCGTTCCGCCGTGTGCACTAAAACCGTGCAGACCAGTTATCCGGGTTCTTCGCGCGCGAATAAATCTTGCACCGTCGGTGATCCTTACCGTACGCCGAGGAGGACAGAACGAAAGGGCTGTCAGGCCGAACAGTGACGTAGAAATCCTCAGGAATGTGGTTGCTCTTGAGTCGTTCGACCGGTTCGACGCACTCCGTGTCCTACGCCTTGGTTTTTCCACTTTTTGCCATTCCATCCACCGCCCAGCATCCCCTGTTCGTCGTCTGGCAGTATCATACTTCGCCCGACGAACGTTAACCGGCCTCCTGTCCCTCTTCTTCCCTTTTTCCTCGGCGCGAATCCGATAGGGAACATCCTCTCGATTTTAAAATCGAAATTTTGACTTTTCGAGAATGAAATTAACCTCAAAAGTTTCCCAGATTCTAGCTCGAAAACTGTCGGCGGGGGTAGCTTTTTCAATGAATGGTTACCATTAAAATACAACGCCTGTTCCTTAATTTTGCGCGCTCTGTCAGGGAAGTTTCACGAAACTCGAGAGTGGTGGCGCTTTGCGGATGTTTATCGCGAGGAAACCTTGAATTGGCAACGTAAAACCGGAGAAGTTCGTTCCTCCCACGTGGAAGAATGCAGTCGGTGTTGTAAAAAATTTCTTTTGAATTTTACTGCTGCTTTATCCGGTCTGATTCTCGATTCCGTTTCTTTCGCCAGTGCCGTCATCGTTTTACGAGATTCGTGACGTCGACGGTTCCGTCTGGACCACGGACACGTTCTGGCAGAGCCGACGCGACGAGTGTCTATTTGCATTGGGGGATTTGTAACGTGCGAATCGCTCGACCTCCAAGTTCTGGTCGGTTCTTGGATGGTTCTGTTCCGACGCGTCTAACCGATAGAAATACATACTTTTTTGCAGGTAGCGATACTAATTATACACCGAGGGGATTATCGAGTAGGTATTTCGCTATGAAATGGGGTAAAAATTAGTTGGGGCTGGAACAAGCGAAGACGCAACCAGGACCCTGTTCCGAGGAAGCAGCGATAAAACTGTTCTGGTGCCTCTGTAGATAATTCGTAAACTAGGTAACGGGGATGACCTATATTATGGTAATCCCTATGCAAATCTGAAATAAACTTTGATAAACCTGCCGTGATCGACGTCAGAATCGAGATAAATGCAAAGGGGGTAATTTAATCTACCTTCGAAAGACTTTTGTCAGCCTCTCGCTAGACTCGGTCGACCTATTTTTCGCTTTCTCCTAAAATTATGACGTCTATTCTGGTCGTTAATGTCAGAAACGTCTCGTTCGGGGTTTCTTTCGGCGCTGACGGTCGTTATTATAACTCGTTCGTAACGAATTTTCCAGAATAACCTTACCGGTGGCGCGCTTGATTCGGTCGAATCCGTCCCTCGTAAGTACGGGTGCCCGGTAGAGATCGTCGCTCGTCGGCACTCGTCGGTACTCGTCGGTACTCATCGTCGCCCATCGACACCGTGTGTTCGAAACGGCCAAGCACAATAAGCAGAGTCGCGTTTACGATGACCGCACGAACACGCAAACGAACCATTCGGGCCGTTTAACGAGCATATTCTGACCCTCTCGCGTTCAATTTTACGCGAATTCTAATTTTGTGCCGCTCGATCAGCGGGAAACGCACACGTCTGCCAAGATCGTTCGTCGATCATTGTTGTTGCGTGTTTGTTTTCGAACTCTGCGACGCTAAGGTGGACCGCAATCTTTTTTTATAGAAAATATGACAACGAACGACAATTATAACAGTAAATATTCGAAAGTTCGAGTTTCACAGTTTTTACATTCGCATGGATTTTGTCATCGTTTCGCGGTTGCACCAGGCGAGGATGTAGGGTTCTCGGCGTAGCCAAAGAACGATCGACTTTTCTGATTGGCTTCCGGGAATCCTATTTATAGTCAGACACACCTGAATGAATGACTGCGCTGTGCGTGTCTGCGGGGTTTCAAAC
Source organism: Colletes gigas (assembly GCF_013123115.1). NCBI lineage: Eukaryota > Metazoa > Arthropoda > Insecta > Hymenoptera > Colletidae > Colletes > Colletes gigas. Next base: position 951,830 of record NW_025106641.1, read on the forward strand.
AGGTTCCGTCGAGTTTTACGGGGCGTCAGCTAATCATGCATGCAAGAAAGGCCTCCTTGTTCCCTGGTCGACCGATGGTTTTGTCCATGGTCATCGAGACGCTGGGTCCGCCGTGGAATGTGCATCCAGGCGCTCGGCTGGCGACAATTAACGAATGCTATCCCAGCACGGTCTTGAAATAACGGAGGCTATTGAAACTGGGGGATTTTTTGCGCACCCTCGCGTCGAAGGAGTCGCCATCTTAGCTGCTCCTCGAGGATCGTTACGTCACGGGGTTTTTTTGCGTAGCTGACGTTGCAATCTACGATGCACTCAAGTTTCGGTCTACCATGCAATTTACTAAATACAGATAGTATGGAAAATGTAGAAAATAAAAGTTGGAATTAGTTCTTTTTGAACTTGGATTTTTGTTCGTTAGAAATCGTTCGTTTACAAAAATCCTGGAAAACCCCTATACCTATTTACGCGTTTAGTTAAATGGAACGAAACGCAGACGTCTGTAAAACCCAGGGCAGAAACAATTGGTGATTTCGATGCGCGCGTAAACAGATCCGTCGCGGTTCCAGCGATAAAATGCCGTGACACTGACCATCCCTGGACCGTAAAATTACGCGAGTTAGAAATCGTTTGATCTGCCAACCTTTTAAATTCGTTTGATTTCAAAGTTTACCCCGTCGGAATTTGTCCATCCACTGTTCTTGCAAAAACTCGACGAAGTAATTTTTTATCATGCAATTTTTAACTCTTGTCTTTTCTTTGTTGCAGGTGAGTAAAGTTTCTGTTTGTTTTCCCATCGCTCGAGGTTCTTCTGGCACGTAAGTACGCATTCTCGATGGGAGTCGAACGAATATCGTCCGAAACTGGCTTCGTCGAAGCTGTGCCACCGAGGGGCCATCGATATTCGACCGATCGTTCCAGCCAGTTATCGGTAAGATAATTTCACGGAAGTACTGCACATTAATGGCTATGTTTCCCGAGTTTTTCTTTTTTTCTTGCATTACCCTGAACACTTGCACAGCCAAATTTCTGCATCTAAAATCCTTAGAAGCTTCTTCTTTAACATCGATGATGTACGAGCGACTTGGAAACCAAGGACCAACGGTTTCTTCTGAATAAACTTATCTTGTTTTCGCGCGATCGTATCGTTTGCGCGAATCGGTCAGTTTACACGCAACGGTATTTTCGTTACCGGTGGAATTTCGCGTGGATCTGAACCGAGAGAGGCGAAACGCTATCGTCGATCGTGTGTATTTTGCTTGCAGAATTTTCCGCGGCCCGCTTGAATATTAATAAACCCACTCTAACGATATTTCGAATATCGATTTACACGATCGAGCGGTGTCCCTCTGTTTTCGACGTTTGGGAAATTGCCCGAATCGGCCGAGAGCAATAAAATTAAAAATATCCGTTTCTGGTTCGCGCGTGTACCAGGAATACACACTGTCGAAACGTCTTTTTTTTCGCGGCCATTTTGCAGCCCCAACCGCGACCGTATCGATGCGATTTTTATTTTTCGCGGTAAACGAATTACAACAATGCGTAAAAAATAAAATAAAATAAAATAGGAGCTCTGAAGATTCATATGTGTAAACAAAGATTAAAATAACGAGGGATTCGAAATAAATTTTCAAGCGTGAAATAACTTTAAAAATAGTTTATTGGTAGTTTAAGATCGATCGTTTCTGATTCGTAGGAGTGAAAATAGGGGAAAGCATCGTACGTGTTGCAGAACAGAATAAATTAAAGAGGAAAAGTTTTCGGTACATAAACGCGGGGTAACTCGAGCTTTATTTTGCAAAGTTATACGACACCGATGTAAAAAGGCGCACGAAGACTTTCAAAACCTATTGTAACCGACGTCTGAACAATGTTTATCGGCATCCAGAAAGGTGTGCTCGACATTTTAACATTCCGACTGCTCGTGCGGCAGAACGACCTCATTGGCCAGCTATGGGTCAAGCCCAAGCGGGAATTCTCTATTTAAGCGCGGCACAAGGTGCCAATTAAGCGTCTATCGAAATCGATCGATATAAATCTTTGCCTGTTATACCTATCGTCGTTGCGAAACGTCGGTTAATCTGAACCGTCCGTCTCCGTGACGAGCGACGACACGTTTCATCTGCCGACACACTGTTCTCACAGGTGGTTGGACAACTTAAGGCATAGCAAATTTGTCGAATAGGGTAACTGTGCTGGTAGTCGGCCATTTAAACCATAATGAATATTCAACATTCAAATCACTCATGGAAAAATTATTTTCGATTGCGGGGGTCAATTACAATCATTTTTGGTGAATAGACATACCTCCGAAATCCTACCCACTTTCGAGAAAAAAATTCGAGAATGTGTGAAGTTTTTCGACAAAATTGAAAAATTTCAAATCGTCCAGGAAAAATTATTTTTGGTTGCGGGGGTTAGTTACAATCATTTTTGGTCGATAGACATACCCCCGAAATCCTACGCAATTTCGAGAAAAAAATTCGAGAGTGTGTGAAGTTTTTCGACAAATTTGAAAAATTTCAAATCGTTCTGGAAAAAATATTTTCGGTTGCGGGAGTTAATTACAATCATTTTTGGTCGATAGACATACCCCCGAAATCCTACCCATTTTCGAGAAAAAAATTCGAGAATGTGTGAAGTTTTTCGACAAAATTGAAAAATTTCAAATCGTCCAGGAAAAATTATTTTCGGTTGCGGGAGTTAATTACAATCATTTTTGGTCGATAGACATACCCCCGAAATCCTACCCATTTTCGAGAAAAAAATTCGAGAATGTGTGAAGTTTTTCGACAAAATTGAAAAATTTCAAATCGTTCTGGAAAAATTATTTTCGATCGCAGGGGTCAACTACCATCATTTTTGGTGAATAGACATACCCCTGAAATCCTACCTACTTTCGAGAAAAAAATCAACAAATTAGTATCCTTCATTTTCGTCTTATTTTGGCCTATAGAATCTTCTGTTAAAATTTTTCCCAGGGATGACCAAACACCCTGTATGTAACATAAAATTTTATACGAACCTACCAACGTCTAAATTCACCGACGGTTTTTTCTTTAAAGACGGTTCGCGGTTCGGTTTTTCGCTCGAAAGACGAGATCACGGGCCGTGACCTTAATCCCGAAGTAATCAGTTTTCGCCATTAAGCACTCTTTGCTGGCCGTCCAAGCAACCCCGGGACTGTATTTTAGCTCCGCGACTCCGAGGTACGCCCGAATTAAGAAATCTGATCCGTGGATGTCTCTTGAAATCGAACCGGGGTCGGGAATTTCCTTTGTCGGGGCAGTTCTCTCGACGGAGAAATCAGAGGCCATTCGATCAAAGATTTACGACGAACCGTAGAGTTTTTAATCATCTCGATAAGCACTTGATTGTTGTTCGAAGCACGATTCGAAGAAAAATGGATCGGGAAAGTATTTTACAGGCGCTCGAATATTGCAATGAATTATTTAAATATCACTGTTATCGGTACTGAAAAATTATTATTCGAAGAAAAGCAGATATCCATACGTTTGAATTATTCTAACATTGACAAGTTCTGCCCACGTATTTATGTATTATACATCTTATTATCGAGTTATGCAAACGGATGTAGTAGTGGCCGTGAGTGAAATCGATGGTTCTTAAAACATGATCAATAATTTACCCACATATAAACATGTTGCATATAAATTAGTGGCACTGCCGCGGATAGTGTTGCTTCTATTTTTAGCAAAGCCAACGAAGGTTTGAATCGTCGAGATGCAATTTGTAAGTACGCGACAGTAATGCCGGTGAGATTAATTTTAGAATGAGGAAATCTATGAAAGTTGCGTGCCTGGTTTAGAATTCTCGTGGGAATAATTATTGCGATGCACGATCAACGTTCTGTCAATTTTCTGTGCTGCGGTCGCTCTTGTTGAATGGTTCGGAATAATTTATAATCAGCCAGCAATTCAACGATCGTATCTTATATGATCAGCACAGCTGCGCTTTATGGAATAATAATTGTGTTGATGCACGAGCGCAGTAGGCCTCACGATATATCACCATTTGTTTAACGTATCTACTTTGATCCATAGCAAATGAGATTATAATCGTGGTAGCATGATTACCGAGTAAAAAGGAAGCAATCATATTGAAACTTACAAATTGGACATAGTAGCTCGCGCAGACAACTTCATCGAGTGCGATCGTTAAAGAAGCATCGTGAAAGATCGAAAAAAAATGAGAAATTTATTATTTTAATCGATCGAAATTTTATCTACATTTTCTGTCGAAATAAAACGAGAGTTTTGTTCCATTAATTGGCAGTAATTTTTACCGTTACACCGTTCTACCGTCCGTTCGTGGAACGTGCACAGAGCTGCTCGACGTCGATAACGAATATTCCCATTCAGCGTTCAATTCTATCTTTAATTACTTTGCCTCGCGAGAAAAAATAGACAAAGGTCGATGTTCGTGTTTTTCGATCGTAGATTTCTTTTTTTGCAATTTTATTTATCTAAAATTTTCAACTTCCACTACTACACACTTGGACTTGAACGTTTCTACTTTAATTTTTGTGCATGAAAATATTCGAATTCGGTAAATAAAATTAACGAATCTGCTTTCTTCGACTTATAAATAAATCTGAAAAGAGTCTTATTACGTCGCGTTCGGTAACTCGAACCCAGGAAAAAAAATCGTCTCGGGCCGTGTCAGGCTGGACGGAGGCACGGTCGTACACCTCCCTCCCCTCCCCCATAGAATTCACTTGACGACAGACACTTGGAGATCTGGAATATTCCTAAAAAAAACATCGACTGTCTCGTCGAGTCTCACCCCTCCGTCAGTGACTCTCAACCAGTACGGAGTGTCACGTTCCCATTAGAACCAGCCACTCGTTAGTCAACACCGGACTTGTAACAATCACACAGAACCAGTCGAAACCGAATCAAAGTTTTAGTCATTTCTATCTTGCTTGCCTCGAGCAAACAACGCGCGACGCCTTGGCATTAATTTACACGTGGAGTCTTACTCCTTGGACGATTTTATAATTCGTCAACCGAAACGTTCTTTTTTTTTTCCTCCAACTTTTCCCCCGGCTGGCGTTAAATCTCCCCTTTATCGAAGCGTTCGCTTTTCTCTGTTTCCCGTCGATTTTCTAATCTCGATATTCCTCGAACTTTTCCATCAAAGAATCCGCTCGAGGGTCCCGCGGACGTAAACACCGGGGGAAGAAAATGGATCGTCGGTTTTCCGAGCTGTTTGCCGCGTATCGCGTGATAAACTTTCGAACTTTCCGTCGTCTCTGATAAATATAAACGATCGTTCATCCACGGTACCGGACTCCGTTCTTAATGTCTCGAACGACGCGCCTGGAAATCTTCTTTTTCACGGAGTAACGAGCAACGGAGGCCCCCTACCCCCCCGAGCCTCTTCGCCGTTTCTGTACGTTTCATCTCGCCGTTGTTTCCAGTTCACGGGCCGCTATGTTTTCCCCCGGCCGGGAAACTGGCGAAAAAGAGATAAAAGCAAGGAACGGTATCTCCGTTCCACGTCGATGCAGGTACGACTATTTTTCTCGTTGCTTTTCTGCCTCTCGTTCTTTCTACATGCACTGTTTTTTTACATGCAACTTTGACATTCCATTATGCCAGGAAACGTTCCGTGCCTTTTCTTCGAATGAAAATTGACGTAGCTTCGGACGGATAGATATATATTCGGGCTTTCCGTTTCTCGCGAATTATCCAGCGAAACAGGAATGCCTTCTCGGCGGAAAACTGTGCAATAGTCGGCGCGGAAAGTGTCGCCGCAAACTGTTATGAATTATGGCCCGCGACGCGTAAATTTCTCAATCGACGCCGTGTCGCAAATTGGAAAGTTTTTGCCACGCGAGCTCCCGAGGGCCAGCAATTATACGACGCTTTATTAAAGTTGCGCCCCGCCATGGGCGTCGATTGGATCGGCCGGCGTCCAAGTTTTATTCTATCGTGCCCCCAACTATCCCGGGAATTAATTACCGTGCAACTTTGCGATCCGGTGTATCGATTGTTCGACCGTTCTCCGACGATTTCCAAGTTCCTGGACAAGGTGGAAGATGAGAAAAAAGAACAATGTCCAATGACTTAAAATTTTTTCGAAGCCCAGTATTACCATGAATAATAAAATCGACGATAAAATAAATGGGGGGAAATCGATACTCGATGCGTCAAACAGAAATGAAAGTTACGCGTTCCTAGAATGTCGTTCGTCTTGAAGAAAGAATTAACAGGTGGTGAGTCACTTGACGTGTCGTGACTCACCTGTACCGCGCGTGAAAAGATATCTTATCGACAGGCATTCGAATTCTGACGATTCGAGCGTATAATGAAATCGTCGATACGATCGTATCGGATCGAGATGGAATTAACTTGATTAGCAAACGCCTGGTCGGCGCGCGGGGAGGCAATGGGACAATTATGCCAGTCACAAAGCGTCTCGCTAGGTACATTCTGATCACGATCCTTGCTGGATACTCCTTGCACCTCGCGCTCAACGTTGCACGCATCCTTATCGAGTGGCATTCCTCGTTATTTGCCGTGCCCCGTCCCTGCTGTTTTACACGTAGCCGTAATTAATATTTCAGACGACTCGTTAGCCGGTTAATTTACTGGGTCATTCCATGAATAATGGGATTTCTCTACAATATTTGCAAAACGAAACGGAAAAATGCGACGCGGTTTTAATTCCATCCGAAACGTGTGCTTTCAACGTCGTCGTAATTAATGTTTCGAACGACTCCGATGGCTGGTTAATTTATTAAGACGTCCCATAAATAACGCGGTTTTTTTAAAATATTTACGAAACGAAAAAATTTGACGGTTTAAATGCAACCTGTAATGTATATTTTCAATGTCGTTACAAGTAATATTTCAAACTACTCGATAAGTGGTTAATTTATTGGGTCGTCCCTGAAGTCTTGTTTATCTCTGCCTCGAAAACTGAAACCAAATACATATCGTTGCGTATTAGGTAGCCACGGCGTAATTTTAGGAGACAAATAAAACAGCAATATGTGCAGTCCGGTGTCTACAGAGGTGTAATTTATTCTTTATGATGTCTTTGTGCCGAATGTTTACGTTGCATGATTCGAATCAACGATTCGAACACTGTCCCGAGCAAATAAGGGAAGGACCCTGGAACTTAAAAATATGACACTCTGTGTCGTAACCAACGCGTGACACGTTAAGCAGCCGGACAAGTTATGGTCAAACGAACCTGAAATTTCACTGGTTCGTAAGTTCTTTCTTAAGGTAATTGTAAATTTTTTCTTAAAAATGTAGTCTTCTTAAACTTCGTTCAAATATAATTTGAACTTAAACTTTAAGGAGCAATAGAATTGCGAAATACGTAAGATAAAAATTCAATTCTGGCGGTAGCTCAAAGGATTTTAATCTAACCGTAAATAACGTAATCCACTTTGAAATTTCACGATGACACTTATCGATTACGATTCACGGACGATCGATAACACGTTTCGAATGGCTCTCAGAACCCGGGTGAGACTACACGCTCGATAATCCAGCTCGTTTCAATTACACTTTGTTCTCCGACACGCGCGAAGATCGAGTGCCGTGTATTCTCGGAATCGCTTTCGACCCGAGCACGGATCAAAACCGTGGAATTAATCGAAGAAACGAATCGTCTAATCTTATGTGTATTTTTTACCAAAAATTATAATTCGATTCAAATGGGCGTTATAAATATAAATATTCATAGATAGATAAACGTTGGATGGTTGGATTCTCATTTATTTCTTCTTTAATTAATCAGAGTGACGGTACGAATCTATGGGCGATTGCATCGGGTTTCAGATAATGGCTTTATTTTTCAAAGAATTGACGATCGTCTGAAACGATTGTGAGGATTTCGTCTTCGTTAGGAGGCAAAGTGCAACTTTAATCCTTCCGCGATACGGGCCCTGCCAATCATGCTTGTTGTTCGTTTAATAAAATAGACTTAAATATAAAGTCAAGATAAAGTTTCAATGGTAAGTGGAAATCAATTTTTGTACTTAGAAAATGTATATGATATTTGGTCCATTGAGGTTATAGAAAGAATTCGTGATAGTTCTTGTTGCGCATGGATAGGTGGCGCAGTGGTCGCATCATGGTGTCGCGTCACGTGGTCCAAAAGTACAATTAAATAATTCGTCTTTTTATCGGTCGACGACTTTCACTGTCGTGCAACCACTGTATAATTGCGCAACGGAACAATCAGGTTCGATCGCCTCCGCGCGTTTATTCTTCTTTCCGCCATGTTGCCTCGGTACCGTAACGACGTCGTGAAATTCCCAAGTGGTCTGCGTCGACGTTGCTCGACCGTCGTTTTATTGTTCTTCGGGGTAGTAACTCTTCGTTTTACGAGTCGAGCTTCTGCTCCTCTCTAGACTTCTCTCATCGAGTCTTCCTCCGCATTGTACACAGGTCCTGGATCCGTTCAAAAATTACTACCGGTTACATTTCCGCGAATTACTTTCAGAAAAAGAAATTTAGAAATTTTTGTCCCGACTTCCAAGAAACTTCCGTCGTACGTGGATTTTCGTAGAAAGAATCGATATTCTAATCAGTGATGGCGCGTCGACTTTGTTGTTTGGTAGTCGGGCAAAGGCTTCTTAGAAATAGTGTCGCGGATTTTCACTGATAAGTCTCGAAAACAAATTTCGAAGGAACGAACGGACGTCAGTCTAAAGATAAACCAAGTTTCGACGCAACGCGACCTTGATGGCATTATTTGATACGTCGGATGGACCATTTACGTGATCACTGGCACGTCTTCCTCCAGAGAAATCGAATCTATCGAAGTATCCACGCTTTCTTAAATTTAACAATTTGTTGTAAAAAAATAATTTCTTATCGATGGTGGAGGAACAGTTTTTCATTCTCTGTTTATTCGCGATTACAATGGCCGCTTCAACAGTCGCTCGAAAATGCCAGATGCATGTATTCTTGGAGCCAGATATCGCTCCGACGAAGATAACCTAATGAACCAGGAATCTCTGGAACCGTTCCAAATAGAAACACACCGAATACGTCTCCTTTCAGAGACAATTACATAGTCACGAAAGAAATACCGACGGCGACAAGTCGTTTTTGTTCGCAAGAATGAAGTGAAAGTGGCGCGCCGTTTCGAGCGTGCAGAATGCTCGATTTCTGTCTCTCGACTCGCAATTACTTCAACCGGGCAATCGGCTGCGATCGAGGAAATTTCGTGGTCCCGGTTGCACAACATTCTGAATGTCCTTGGGTGTCAAAGGACCGCGAGTAATAATTTGAACGGTCGAAAATTGATCGTGTTTGACTGTCGTAAATGTAAAACACCCTGTATATAGATTAGACTCGTCTGCATTCGAAATCTTGTTCGTAGCGGATGCGCGGCGCAGTCAGCGTAAAACAAATTCCCGCCAACGACGAATCAGCGCTGTTTGCCATCGGTACACGTGTCTCGAATCCCGTTTGCAGCTTCGGCCACGGGCAGCCCGGCGAGAAAAATCGTCCCGCTGTTTGCACGGCTTCGTCTTTTCCAAGCTCTTTGTCTCGTTACGACTTGGTCGAAACGTGAAACGACGCAGTCGGCGCGCTGGTTCGATCACGGGTTAACCGAGAACAGGACCCACGCGATACGTGGAAAAGAACAAATGCATACACGCACCGCGATGCGTTTCGTATTCGACGCAAATGAGACAGACTCGTTTTGCGTTTTCCAGTAGCCGAGCCATAAACCTGTTCAACGGGGCACGTGAAGTCGTTGATAAGCAGCCGACTGATAAAGCTCCCGACGTTGATAGAGGCTCGTCTGCTTAAACGAAATTATTCCATTAGACGGTTAAAGAACCGTTTATAAACGAATCCGCTGTTCTATGCTACTTTCTTTCTAATATCATTGATTATCGTTATTTTACAGTGGTTCAAGTTAATTTTTCTCACCATCCGTACGCCATGTTGTATCGAAACGGGCAACGTTCTGATCTCACCATAAAATTACGGATAACGAAACGAAGCAAACAAACCGTTTAACGGAGTTCCTGTTAGTCATCCATTACACGAATAAAATTCTGCCCGTCTCCGGTTTCGCCGAAACATTGTCTTCGAACATGTACGACGGCTCGATTCGATTATGTAATCGTAGATGTTCGATTCACGGTCGCGGTTGTTTTTGCAACGATATGACTTTGACCCAATTCGCGTCGAACAACAGGAATAGGATGATCCCGAGTGTGCTCGAGCACCACCGACAGCCAGTTCCCCGAAGGGAATTGGGTCGCTGGGTAATTCGTAGGAACGCTTCGAAGCCACGCGACGACGAAACGGACCGGCGTGTGTTTTGGAATGTTTTCTGCTCCGCCGAGTCAGCGACTCGGTCGACCGTGCTCGTGTTTTTGTCGAGCCTCCTCCCCCTTTCCATCGCCGCCGCGCATAAGTCCACGGGCCCCCCTGGGGGCTATAAATAGATATCTTGGGGGTCCAGGAACCATTCCTAAAGAAATTTTAAACGTCCACTTTCCTCGCTTGCGTTATAAATAGGCCGAAAAAGTTCCAATCGATCTTTGCAACGCTAAAAAAGAATTTGCTGTCGCTGTCGTCGATGTAACAGTTTACACGGTACGCTCTGTGCAGTCGTGGCTCGCGCGAACGTTGCCTAGAGAGAGAAAGACTTAATTGGCGGAATCGAATTAAGAACGAGCCGGTATTTTCATCGCTGCAATTCTCTAATTGGGCGCGGACGAATTGACCAATTGTTACCGTCGGTTTGCACGTCCGCTTGCGTTTAACCCCGAGCTTTCGTTAAGGGAACGGCGACCGAACGCGCGAAAATGTTTCGTTTTCGTTCCGCGTAGCTCCCTGTACGGAGACACGACAGACTTTCCGGTAGGAATGTTGGATTTTTCAGACATCAACGCACACACGAGTATATAATAATTTAAATATTTTTTTTATTACAAACTGTTCACAAACTACGTCACAATGTATTCGTAGTATCGTTCGGCCGAGCGAGAACGAGGTTCCAAGCGCGCATGCGTGTACCAAGGGGTGAGTCAGCGTAGGGCCCCGTCTCCCACCATTCCTCAGTCTATGCTCGAACGCTGTACGGGCCCCTGTTCTCAGATTGCTCCCCACCAACCGTCTCCGACTGTGACATTGAAAAGGTTAGCTATTTATATTTCAGGTATCGCATAAATAATTACTTTCTTTAATCGAGACGATGTCACATGCGCCGAGAATTATTGCGACGTTAATTTTCATTGACAAATTTCAGACTGCTTTTCTGCTGACTATATCGGAGACATAACTGCAGACGCGAGGTAAACAATGTTTCGTAAGCGATAAAGCATAGACAAAGTAATCTGAAGTGCTATAGTAATTGAACTTGATTAATATTATATGCTCGGTACAGTTAGACCAGTGTTTTCCAAAATAGGTGATGCAACTCCTAGAAAGATCTGGGTAACTTAAACATTTGTGTATATTAATATATCGATTGTTAAAATTTAACAATTATGGTCTATTAATTTTTTTTTACTAAGACATTCCAAAATATTTGTACATGTCTTATGTGAGACATTAATGCACGACAGTCGCACGAATTCTTCGAAGATGAGATTGGGTAGCAAAATATTTAGAAGTTTGACTCACCTTTATGTTTCTAATTCTCGTGTTTGTCACGCTTCGAGCATTGAATTTCTCGGAATAAGTTGTAATCGATCTTCTTGGTGAATCGGTAGGGTTTACGAAATTAGAATACAATTTAACATTCGTACTTGCAGGAGTTGAGCAACGATCAAACGATATTTTTTGTAGTCTGACGAGTTGATGTTAAATAACGATCGTTAGAGGCGGTATTAACTGAACGGGATTGTGAAATGACTTACGATCGTGTAGATAGTTTGAAAGGTGTGTTTTGCCACGATAACTTCCTATGTTTTCGCATCATGTGACAACTGTTGTTTGTTCTATGCGATCCCATCTATAGAGGAGCTGATCTTGAGAATACTTATCGTTATTATCGAAGAGAATCGTGTATAGCTAATCGAGATATCGTCGCGACACTGGATCGATTGAAACTCTTCCTCGCAAATCATAGTATTTATATACTTGGACGACCAGAAGATTCTAGCAACGTTCGTATTCAAACGTTTTATTGGAAATCTTTAAAATCTGCTAAAATTAAGTGCATTCGAACGAGCGAATGTTAAACACATTTTTTTTATTGTTGGAAGATTTTCTGCAGGTGTAAAAAATTTTATCGATATAGGTCGAGTCGTTTTCGATTTATGGCGGGACAAACATTCAGACGGATGGACAAACAAAGATTTTTAAAATACATTTTTTAGAGCTTTGTTATCATTGAACAAACCCCAAAATATATAGAACGTTCGGAGAAAAAATAAAATTGCAAAAGTATTCCGACGGTAAAATTTTTCTTTCCTATTAACGTTGAAAATTATCGATCAAAGCACCTACGATTTGGGCGAAACGAAAGAGAAATAAAATCGTAATTTCGTAACGTATTTCTCTTCCACTAATTGCTCCATAAGCGAAGAGAAATATTCGTTCACGCTACCAACAAGACGTTCGTTATGCTCGTAATTGTTTCTTATTACCTGTAAACAGAAACGATGTTTGTTGCCGTTATCATTCAGCTACTGCTGCCTGTTGTTGGCAGTACACGCGCCGTTGATCTTCCATAAACACGATGAATCGAGCCAGTAAACGTTGATATTATTCCTCGAGGAATAATTATTATTTCTATATACATTTGTTATATATAAAGTTATTTGTCATAGTCGAAACACGATCGGGGGGTTGTCGGAACGTGTTCCCCGTAAAAAAGTAACGTTTCATCGCGATTTTTCGCGATCGAAATACTTTTCCTCGGTCGTGGTACAGAAAGTAAAAAAGAAGTGTATGCAAATCATCCCCAAGCACGCGAGGAACAATCCGCAAGACCGCAAAATCGTGCGTGTTTCTTCATGTCGGGTACTTGGTCCGGAGGTGGGGGATGCGCCCGAGGAGACAGTCTCGGCCGAGTGCCTCGACGTGTATAAATACAAGCAGTCGGCTTGGTTCTCGCTTAGTCGCTGCGATACTCGATTCTTGGTGACGGTCTGTCGATTCGAGTGTGCCTCGATCCCGATTTATCGCAACTGGTTGTCGTTATCACGGTCGATCCCAACCGTCGCGAGAGTACAATACAAAAGAAACGTAAAACAAACAAAGTGAGAGAAAGTGGCCCAGCAAAGCAGTCTCGCGCGTCGAGTACCAAAAGATCGCGTGCCGTTCGTCGTTGGGGGGGAAAAAAATCGTTGGAGATCGTCGAGCAACACTGTAATGAAAAAGGACGGGTGTCCGACGTTGCCGGCCTCGACGGGCCGGGCCAGATTTTCCTCGATGGTCGTGCAGTGTTAGAAGAGGAACGGTTGGCGCGGTGCTGGCCGCCGCTATCGGAAAGTCGAGTCGTTAACCTGAAAGCGTTTCCCCTACCCAGGATCGACGGAAGCGACGCCTAATAAGAAGTCTCGTCGAAGGAAATCGCGGAAAATCGAGACAGTTTCGTCGCCCTGGTGATCGTTCTCCGAAGAAAGTTTTGTTCTTTTCGTGCGCGTCGCGTTGCAAAACGACGGGAATACGGTTAGCGTGGTTCGTTCGCGACACGAGACAACAGGACCTCTCTCGGCTCGAGGACGAAGCAAAGGTCGAAACGGTTGACGTCTCTAAGCCGGTCGGGAACGAGTTTCCAGCAAAGGGCTCGACCTATAAGAAAAGAAAGAAAACGAACGATCGCGGCAAAAAGCACGAGAAGGCTCGGTTGGCCGGTTTCGCGCGATTCTCCTTCGGGTCAACGATCTGTTCCGTAGATCTCGCGCTCGAGCGTTCGTTCCTCTGTTACCTACCTCCGCGGGACAAGTCCGGTCGACGCGAACACACAGCTCCGTCGGCGGGTATATATACGCGCGTGTTCGTGCGCCCGTAGCAAGGCACGTTTCACGAGGAGTGAAAAGGCGGTCACTCGGTACGCCGCCGTGGCTGCTTTCACCGGCAATGGAATAATGTCGATCGCGCCTTAACGGTACGCGACTCGTACCTTCCGTATTTCCCTTCGAACGGACCGACGACCCCCCCTCCGGGAAAATGATTCCGAGTCTCAGCTGAGATCGCTGCGGGATCAGGTGGTTGCCGTGTTGGGTGGATTACATATCAATTGTTCAGTGTTCGCGAGTGTTTACAAGTGATATAACGGGTGGATACGGTGATAGATCACGATCGTCGTCTCGTCGCGTAGCATGGAAAGCAACATGTACATCAGCAACGAGCCGCACAATAATGGTCACTCGGCCACCAAATACGCGTCCACGAACTCTATACCGTCGATGATGGAGGAGGACACGTCGTTGGCGAAGCTGATCGGCGCCGTTGGCAAAAGGGACGCGAGCGCTATCTTGCGTGACAATAAGGGAAGGAGACACAGCGTGCTCGAGGACCTGAAGGCGCGTAGGGACAGTCTGTTCCAAAGGGCACGGCGTGGTAGTGTCGTCGAGGAAAAAGAGAACGCGAAATTGGTGCAGAAAGAAAAGAGACGCGGCAGCGATGGGGGCAGAAGGGGCTCGGTTTTCTACGTGTCGCAGGATCTGTTGGAAGAGAATCCGGACGTTGTCGAGAACGAACGCGTGAAGGCGGATCTCGAAGGGAAGAAGGGTCGCAGAAAGTCTTGGCATCCGCTGGCGAAACCTCCGAAAGTCGATCGCAAAAGGAGGAAGGGCATCGCCGGTATCCCGACGCAAGTCGGCAGCGCCGATGGCCTGTACACGCAAGCCAGACAGAAGAGACCCTCCTGGTGGAATATATTCGTACCTGACTCGGTTGGCAGGTATTTATCGTTTACATTGTGTGCTATATTCTGCGTGCTACTCCTCTCAGTGCCTCTCGGGAAATACAACGAGTTTGTAAGTTCTCCGTGGACCGTTATCGAAACACGAATTTCGCATTTGAATCGCGGCTAGTGGTCAACGTGTTTTAGTTTTGTTTTCGACTAACTGGATTTTACGCAGACCGGACGCACGATGCACTTATGTTCTATGAAAAGGTAGGCGCGACACATTGCCAGGGATGGGCGTATTCCAACAATTTTTCAATTGAAATTATGCTCCAAACTCGATCGTTCGATGATCGATAATTTCGAACGCGATCAGTTTTCGAAGTTACCTTTTCTTTACGAAACGAATAAATTTGAAGCGAAAACAAATCGTCCCTGTTGCAATTCCGTTCTCGTTTGTTATTCGAATCGTCCATTCGTTCTGTTATCGATGGTAGAAAAATAGAATAAAGTTCGTTCGACAGGAGGCGCGGTGTTTCGTGCCAAATGGGCATTCCTGCTCCCCCATATTTTATCGACAAGAAAGCAAACATCCGTTTTATTATTATTATTCGTTGCGTTATGTCACCGTGCGTCGGCGAACGATTACGATAGAGGATTTGATTTCGTGAACGAAATTACGAAACAGGTGCATCGAGCAAATATTTGGACAAGTCGACACGACGGTTGATGTCATAATCCAGTCGAGTAAATCGTGTCAGTTCTCAGTCGCATTTACCATCCTTGATAACGACATGGCTAATAACGAACGTCATGCTTTTATCAACGAAATTCGTACGCGTTGTTGTTTAGGTTATGTTCGACGAAAAGCATTCTCGTAAAATAATACGCGCGCGCGCTTCCAGAAACGGTTATGTTGCTGCGTAACGGTTATTACACGGACGCTGATCGAACGAAACTTTTCTATCACGCGCGAAAGATGATTTCGAATATTTCTCTTTCCATCGGTTTGAAAAGTGAGAGTGCTTTTCTCGCGTTATCGACGGATCTCTTCCCAACACGAGCATCGTGGATTACCGGAAGCGAGCGCTTCGTCTGATTTATTGCGTGTTTTCGATCTTCGATGCATGCCGAGTCCCTCAAACGCGAGGCAATTTTTCTGCAGATTCATCGCTGGATTGGCGATTTCTCTAAACGTCTCCAATCGCGAAAGTTCGATTCGATTTCCGTTTACCATTCGTTTAAACTCCAAGAGTGGCTTTAATCGAGCGGAACCGAACGGCCATGACAATAAAGGTGCTCGAGGCGGACCGTTTCGGAAGGTCGGAACGCCGACATCTTTGTTTTCAACGTCGGCGTACTTTTTCGTAACTTTATCCCTCTGAATTTATCGTGTTTATTTCTATAGTGTGTATGAGAATATATGTATATACCGACTTCTAATGGATAAATAAATGATTAAGAGTTTACGTTTACTTACTATATTCATCTTTTAAAAATAATCACCTTTGTCTATAGATATCTGTTTCGTAGGAAACTCCAATACATAATTATGAAATTGCTAAAGGCTCGTTAAATTTGTTTTCTTCTCATATTATTCGTCACTCGCGCGTGTAATGCGAGACGAAGTGTAATGATAGAATATTTCCCTACTGGTTGTTGGTCATTTAATCTAACGATTAGCCTTTCGATTACTGATTGTAGCTTCCTAGAACGACTATCAACATTCACGTCGTTCTATGGTTACCGGCATCACCTGATTCCAATGTTTCGATCGTTTAATCGCCATAACAAAAGTAACCTTCGCGGTACGATTACCCAACCGTTTTATTACAAACTAAACAATGATTTTATTGCCGTTATAAATGTTGTTATAGTTCGGCGCATCGACATTGAATATCGTAATAACTTCTGTAAACCTGCGGTACAATAATTCGTGGATTTATGGCATTGATTTAGCATTAATAAAGTCATCGCTGAGATAACTATCTAGATTTACGTCGAATTAATGTATTTGTTACTACTTGAAAAATATTACTATCTATTCGAATAAATCAGGCTGCGATATCTTCCACTAGGCTTACTTAAATCTTTTTCTATCGATATAAATGACAAATTCGTTCCACGGCATAAAAAGTCATCGAAATAAAATCTTAATTCAAAGATCGTGAGATATTGATTATGTCACCGTGATTGTATCCGATACCTGTAATATTTCATTTTAATTGTTCTTGTCATTAGAAACACCTTGGACGATATTTCAGAAAATAAATTTTACGTTATATAGCAAATATGAGACGTGTACAATATGAAGTGTGCCGCGTTGAATTTTAATTCAGAGACGGGTGGAACTTTTGCAGGAAATGAGAACGGAGAACCTTGTTAGACGATTCAAAGAATTTCGGGTTTTTGTCACGGACGGGGGTATTGTTATCCCCAGAAAAAGATATCTCCGCCTCGGTGACCAGGCTCCACTTTTTTCCGCTGACGACGAAAATTTACCGAGAAAATTGGGTCGATCCTAGGACGCATCCACAACCTTCCGTTTCCTCTAGAAAAAATTGCCAACTACGTACGTTCCACGTTGGTAATCCAATCATGATGCATTTTTCCCCACGAGATACTTTTCTTTTTCATTTTCTCTTCGTTTCTCATACTGGTAACGGTTCGATCGCCGGTCATTAATATTCGACGGTTTCCCCCTCGAATTTTTCGACATACGGTCAGCTTTATCGTCGGAGAAAAATCGGGATCCTCGACATCGAAATTTATCCTACGGTTTTATGCAGATTTCAAATATACGACGGGACGTTCTCGATTGAATTGCCCTCGAAAAGTAAATCTTCCGAACGATTGCTTTTTTACAACTTAGAATTCCGTTTCTCCTTCGATAATAAAATATTTTTTTTAGCAATTTTGTTCGAGGGTCCAATAAATCCCGACTGCGAGAACAGTCTTCACGAATCGAAATTTCGATTTTTTATTTCATCGACGATTCGAGTGGTTTTCTTGAATTACCTCTAAATAGGACACTGGTAAATAACGGGCTGACGGGTAAACGTTTACTTTGTCGATGTGAACCAATACAACGAGCTCTCAATTAAACTCGGAACCGTTCAAAGAAGAAGATGAAGATGGAATTCATCGATACCTCTCGTAACACGTGAGAACCGGTCGTGTGTCTTAAAATAACCATTTATATCGCTGTTTACTTTTTTCCTAACTTTTACTTCGTCTTTCACTTTGCGAGATACCGAGGAATCTTTCGATTATTTTAGATTAGTCTCGCGTTATCGTTCTAAAATTATCTGCGTGTCAAATCGTATGTAGTTGCGAGCCCCGATAAGATCCTCGAGATCCAAAGTTCGAAAACACGAAATAAATTTTGAAAGTTACCAAATTTACGGTAAATAAAAAAAACAGTCTGACGTTGAGTATGTCACGAGTATGTTTCTCAATGAAAAAAGGCAACACGACCCACTGGAGTCGACTTCAAGACGAGTTTTCTCGTACAGTCACAGACGTATCGTGTTCAGGAAAAGTTTCGTTGTACCGGCACGGCGTCGCAAGAATTTCTTCCTGTCGTTCGGTCGTTGATGTTTAACAGAGTTTGTAATTTTGTACGCTGTTGGCAAAGCCGCATGCCGCGCGTGTTTTCGTGCACCCATTTCGAAACGCGACGCCTCTGTACCCGCCATGTTTCTTTTCGCGGAACGGATTTCTCGAACGTTAGTGTTCGCTTTTCGTCGAACGTTAAAAAAAAACAATCTTCGAAACGCTGGCGAATACAATGTTCGAGGAAAAAAATCGATGTAATTTTACAGTCGTATTTTCGAATCGCAGGGAACACGCCTGACATAACAATATATTTTTAGCAAATACGCGGAGTTGGCATAAAATTCTGATCGCGGACTCGAAAACTCGACTCGCGATACGTTCCGATAAAATCTTCGCGTCGAACTCGATTTCCTGTTCCGCGTTTCCTAACCTCGCGATCTTGGATCGAGTTTTCAGAAAACAGTGTCTCGTTCGAAACAAATTTTTATTCAATAATTTCAAGTGTCGATGAAAATAAACCATAACAGCAAAACTACCATTGCTAGATACGAAACGTAAATAAATGCGCGATGCATTCGCGCAGTACGTTTGTTTACGTATGCTAAAGGCGCACAAAGAGAACCGAGAGCCTTAGAAACAGATGTCGCACATGGAACCAATTTTGAATGTCTGTTGGTTACGTAATTTGCAACCTTCCTATTGGCAGAGGCGGCACATCAAACAGTCTCGCCTAATTCGTTGCGTTACAATTTTGCCTCGTTCAGTTTTCACCCCGAACAAACCAATAAAATTGAATAGTTATTTATTTTAAATTTCGAAAACTTGGAAAAAAAGTAAGAGCAAGTTGGTAACTCCGACTGTAGATCTAAATTGCAACGACGTATGATTACGTTATCGATTGATTCGTTTTACCTTCCCCTCGCGGTCGAATTGATTGAAAATCGTTGCCGTCGGCGTGGCTAATTAAGCACCGTTAAACCAAAAACGCACGTGCCGGTGACGTCAAAAGTTTAACGAACAAAAACGCAACTCGTACGCGTCCCGCTGCGCCACGGCAGACGCGCGTCGAATAGCAAACGCGATAAGCCCTGTACGCGTACGTACGATGCATTATAATAAAAATTGCGAATCGTCGACGATCAACAGTGTAGGAGTCAGCGCGAACAAAGAGAGTTTCGTCGAATTGTTTTTTTTTCCTCGTGTCGGTGAACCTCACCGTATCGGAATTTCGTACGAGGAACGAGGAACGTCCGGAAATTAATTAATTCGCTCGTCTCGCGGTATTTCCCCGACTGAAACATCCTCTTCTTTCGATTGGAATTATTTTTCCACGACATGGACGTTGGGCAAATCTTTGTATCTCGTTTGTGA
This sequence comes from Colletes gigas, assembly GCF_013123115.1. Lineage (NCBI taxonomy): Eukaryota > Metazoa > Arthropoda > Insecta > Hymenoptera > Colletidae > Colletes > Colletes gigas. The sequence continues at coordinate 971,573 of NW_025106641.1, forward strand.
ATTTATTCGTAAATTAAAATCCATCGAACGGTGTTCCGGAAACCGAGGCGCGTCTCTTGCCCTGTGAAAGTGACATCTATTGGCGAAGGGCGTGTATGGACGGTTCGAGAAAGTGACGTTCGCTCGCAAGCGGGCAGATATATCCACACACACACGACACCGAGAAAGTACCAGACGCTGTTACGCACGCTGCGATCGTTTAACTCTCTCGTCGCTGTCGATGCAGGTGTACACGTGACCGAAACGTGACACGCCTCGTGCGGGGAACGCGCAAAGGCGTCCGACACGCGTGACCGACTCGGTTCGAGAGAGGTTGCCACGACCGGTTTCGAAAGTTCCACAGTCTCGAGACTACAATGGACCGGGATTAGAAAAAGAGCAAATCCGATACGGCGAAATTTAGATTTTTTTTTAGTCTTAAGGGGAGGACACCACACGTGAATTTTCAAGAATCTTTTGGCCGTAACTTGTTAGGCTTTCTACTAAAAACCAAGTACAAAATTAATCGGATTTACTGGTCTCCTATTCCGAAGGAAAGAGATATTCCCTCGTAAGATTCGGTTTCCTGTTTATACAAGTACAATTGCAGTTTAGTTCTGTTGTGAAACTCATACAGAAAGGATGTCTCTTCTAACCGTAATAGAAATAAAGTGTAGCGTTTATTGAAAGGAAATCTGAGTGCTTTATTTAATAACCAATTTCTAATATAACTATGAAACTTTTTCTGATAAATGTGTTATGTTTTCGAAAGTACGTTTCTTGAACTGCTTCTTGCAAAAGTTTCGTATAAAAATATTAATTATTTTCGTTTGGTACGCGAATATTCGTGGCGAGTCCGGTAATCGGGGGGGGGGGGGTCTGAGAATGAGTCTGTTAGGGGCGTCGTGAGAAAAGGCTGGTTACGCATCGCGCGAAACGCGTGTGCCAGGACTCCGTGTCACGCTCTGATTCCGTCGTAGATCGCGCGTACGCCCCGGTGGATCACGTTCGAGCGGATAACCGAGATCCACGGTGACCGTAGCAGCGTGGATCGTTGCGCTCGATCCTCGCGTTGATTTTTTTTTCTTTTCGTCAGTCTGCTGGCATACCGAGCGATTATATTATTATAGCAGGTTCGAACCGATAAGACGGGGGACCGCCCGGGGTGTGTCTCGAGATCGAGAAACGCCGAAGAAAGATAAAAGTAGTCGGGGCAGGAATGCAGGCCGAACCGGATGGGAGAAGAAAGGATTGAAGTGTATACAGCGACTGGTTCCAGCGAACAAAGGAGCCTGAAGTTGCTTTCGAGCGCGCTTGTGGCTACCAGGCCGGCTTGTATCGCGAATAATACTTTTCTCTTCGTGCCTGTACGCGTTGCAAAGCGTTTTATAATATCGGTGCGTGGGAACGATCGTATATCGAATACCGACCGCAGCATTGTTTCGTTGCAACAGTCTTATTTCACGCGCGTTCGATTCCCTTGCTAACGTTCGCTCGGGATAACGCCGAATGTTATCGAGGGAGGTAGTTACTATTTCCAAGATTCCAACAAAATAGAAATATTTGAACGTTCGTTCACTCTAAAGATTCTAAAATCGTTTAGAAATTAAGGTACGAAATTTTAAAAAATAATTCCGCAATGCATTCTGAAATTTAATATTCGTGTTTCACCGCTTTGAAATTAATTGTTCTGCAGAGAAATCAATTACGTTAGCGGACTTAATAAACTGTTAACAAAAGCGTGCACTTTCTCTTGGTAAACACAAACGTGAATTTAGAAAGCAAAACGCGATTATTTGTTCGACGCCTGAAATCGCCGAACTGATCGATCCAGAGATTATTCGTCGAATTATTTTTGTACATAATATTCGTAATATTTTCAATATACAAATAATAATAATATCGTTATAATTTAGCCATAATATTTATAAATATTCGAATAGAAATAGTCGTACGGTTGTATGTATTAAAATGCTGAAACGTTTCGACGTTTAATCGTATTATTCGAACGTTGGATCCCCCGAATGGGATAGTCCGTGTTCCAAAATTCGTTAAGCGCGACCGACGATTTACGAAGTCCTAATTTCGCGGGAGTTCCGTCGATCGGGGCGGCCATTTGAAAGTAAAACGACGGATTGCCAGGAATTAATGTAAGTTTAATGTTCTCAGGTGGGTTCCGTTTAGTAGCACGGCAGGGAAATATGTAAAACAGTCGCATTATTCATCGTACTTCCTCTCGAGGTTAATCTTCTTTCGGCTCGCGTGCGCCTCAAGTTGTAAAAGGCGTCGTCGCGCGTTCTTGGAAAGGCAAGAAACCGTCGCGCCGACTTTTCGTTCTTCGAAGGAAATCCCGGTTGAAATGTCGCAATCGTTTCCACCATTAGCACGTTCGCGATCGACGACTTTAACTTTTGAGTCATGCACCGAAGTCATTTACCAAAGGATAATTTTTTAATAATAAAATCAACATAGCAAGGTCACACGACAAACGTAAATAAAAATATTACAAATTTTCTTTTGCGTAAATATAACTTGTATTAATGTAAGAATCGTACAATTTCTAAAAATATCGACTCGAATTTTATCCGACGTTTACGTAAATCGTCATCTCGCTTCTGATATCGATCGTTTCCATTAATCTGAATGTGTGCTGAATCGTTTCGTTTAACAAACGGAAGACGGCGTTTCCTGTCGAAGCCAGGACTGAATATTAAACAAACGGTACGGTGTCGCTGGCAAGGAATCGCCTGTCGACTTGATATCCGTGACAGTCGCAGCTGAAAGAGTGCCAAAGACGCGGTCAACAACAGAATATAGAAACTTTAGCCGCGATGAAACGATAGCGGGCTTGCACGGGGGATTGCGATACCTCGTTTCGGTTCGTTTCTTCGAGAAATCTCGCGAACGACGCGATATCGAATAGATTTTCCTGCGTTGGGAAAGATACGAGCATTTTCAATCGCAGAAATAATATTTACGAATTGAAAATGGGTTCTGGTAAAGAAAAATTAACTTGGGAGTTTGCTATTAATAATAAAGTTTATTTTCTTTATGGCGAACAATACACGAAAAGATTTTAAAATTGTACTAATCGCGTTGGTCGTCGGTCGATAAATCCCGAGACATAATTTAGTTCTATCGGTTAACGCGAGACACTAGAATTTGCTAATACAGCCGACTTACCCTGAACTATCTTAATTGGAACAACAACGTATCTAATCTCCCGTATAATTGGTAGATATTATCCGATAGACTTATATTCCATCAGTTGGTGTTAACCGAGTCGAAGACACGCGATACGATGTCTTCGTCGAATGGTTCGGGAATGTTTTAATACCTCTTGAATGAAGATAAAACTGTCCCATTGTGCGTGAACGCCGCAATTAGATAATTCCCTATTGTGTGTAAATATTGATTCGTGCCGGGGAATAAATTAAAACTGACAGGCTGTGGACTCAGCAGATCGTGCGGCATGACGAACGCGTGGCATATCAACGCGGTTCCACTCTTAATCAACGGTTTCGCTCGAGCGTTAAGTATTTTCACGGCGCGCTCGTTACGTATTAAATTGCAATTTAAATCGAACACGGCGAATGTTCATCGGTGGCGATCGAATTATTGTAATCGAATTTAAAATAACCACCGACGGTGTTCGTTATATTGTCGAGTAATTTCGATCGACCGACACGGTGTTTATTACGTATCGCGATACAATAAAACCGAAGACCCCAGCGTGCATCACAGCTGTTGATACGTGGATGACTCGGTAGGGGGAGCCACTTGGCTGACCTACAGCGGCCAGTTCATCGTGCTCCTGACACCCGACACGAACGCACGTCGATGATCGAACAAGGATCGTGTTTCGCGATAACCTAGCGTTCGTAAATTTCTTCATGGGCAACGTCGAGACGTTTAGGATAATAAAAATGCAATTGGACGCAAGGCCAGCGTAAATTGTAACTGTTAGGAGTTGCGATATCTCGTGGCGAGTCTCTCTCTCTTTCTCTCTCTCTCTCTCTCTTTCTCTGTCTTTCTTTTTCTCTCCCGCGTTATAAGCTGCGAGCAGTTGTGGCGCGCGAGACCATTAGAAAGTCGAGCTACTTCGGGCGCGAGTTACCAACTGGTCGGGGAGATACGGTTAAGAGGGAATTTCGTAAGAAACTGTGGGAAAGGGATTTCAGGCCTCTAAGGAGCCGCCGTAACCGGGCAGAACTCGAACTTTGTTCGCCTGCCGCTTTTCAGCCTTCGTTCCGACCCGCGGAATGCACTTGTGCAAGTTTTTCTTTTCGCGTCGTCGCAACAACGCTGAGAGCGTACTATCGAATATAATGGCCGCAACATCGATGTCAAGGACAACGTCGAAGAGAGTCGGGTCGCTGTAATTAACGGATTGTTGGGCCGTCGTAATTGAGCTCGTTTTCGTAGGATCGGTTTGTTACCCGCGGCACAGAGTAGACATGTCGTTAGCTACCGTGTACGCTTTAATTAAGCAACAATTATCAATCTTGCGCGAGCTATTTTTATCCCGACTTCGTTTCGAACAAAGGGAATTTTTATAACCTTTAGATTTGAAATTAAAGTCACGCTGATATCGAAACGTCGTTTGGACTAATGTGAATTTAATTTGTGCGTAACGTTCGAACTTTTAATCCACACCTAACCTATTTTGGTTACAGTCGTAATGATAACATTTTTTTTATTTATTTTAACGACATGAATAATCTTTCGTACCGGTCGGTGCACGATGATTTTAACAATTTAATTATGTGCATAATTTCGTTAAGCGTTGCTCAATATCTCGGAATTATGCTCGCTCGAAAAGAACCGTCGGGAAATCCTCCGTAGTTAATTAACATTTTACAATGGAATAAAACAACGAGGAAATTGCTGATTTATATCTATTTGATTATCGTTAAGAATACAAGAAATTATACATCTTCGATTCGTAGGTTTAAATTTTTTAATCCAATACTGTCCTATAATATTGAAACGTAATTTAATTTCTGCCGTAATTAATCCTCGTTAAAGTTGACATCGAACCGATCGACAAAGACGAATTGAAATATGCGATCTATTTTTAACTGAAAATTGCGTAAACGGCAAGTGGCGTGCAGCCTGTTGTAGTTAAGACGATTTGCGTGTACGAACGCAATTTGCTACGTCTGTTTGGCTTTCGACAGAGCACTTCACTTTGACGCTTAATTGTCGATTCTCGCAGAGGACGATCGACTCTTTCTGGCGTCGTTCTGACCTGCCAGGAATGCTACGCGAGCACACAGTTCGAGTACCTTAGTTGGGTTTAATGAACGCAATGCAAAGAAGTGCTCGGTAATCGAAAAAAAGAAAAAAACATTAACGATTAAAAAAAAAAACAAATTATTTAAATAAAGACTTTAAAATAATATTTAGATACTGTAATATTTTATAAAGGTTTATAAAATCGTAATTTCCATAGACTAAATGGAAAAGAATTCTTTGAAAGATGCGTGGAACGTCTTGCTACGCAGGAATGTTAAAAAGGCAATATGTAATTGAATCGAAACAGCCTGTCTGTCGACAATTAGTCCGTTGATTAGCGGATAATGCACTTTCATTCTCTTCTTGATATCTTTTTCTGTTTTCAACTCGCTTCGATACTGCCTTTGTTCCTCCGACAAGTGTTCGATAACAAAAAGCTGAATGCTATTTCTGGCATTCGCGTTCACGCTAAACGTCATCGACTACATAATCGTTCCAACACGTTTCTGTATTAACCTAAATTCTTCGATTTATTTCTATTTTAATCTTCAGATTCAATTTTATTTAAATAATTTAATTTATTTTCCGTCCCGTAATATTAAAGGAAAAGGGCAATTTCACTATTATTTGAATATTATAATTTTATATATTATTCGAAAATCTCTGTCAAAGTATTTTATATTACGTCTTTATGGTCCTCTTTGGTGATAATTAAATAATTTAATTTATTTTCCGTCCCGTAATATTAAAGGAAAAAAGAAATTTCACTATTATTCGAATATTATAATTTTATATTTTTATTCGAAAATCTTTGTCAAAGTATTTTATATTACGTCTTTATGGTCCTCTTTGGCGATAAGATAGCAATGGTAATCGGGTCAACAAAATATTTCCTCGTCCATAATGATGTATAATTGGCTGTGTTTTTTTTCTTTTCACGAGCAAAAATTTACTATATTTTTTTATTCGAATTCTTTATCTGACATACTTGCCCCGATTCTTGGAAGTTGGAATCGAAGTGGCCCTAATCTTAGGAGTTATCTTTACGGAACGTGTTGCAATATCCGTGGCTTCGAGACACTAAATTTGCAACAATCTTTGCCTAGCCCGATGATTTACTAATCATCGATCAACGATTCTCAGCCAGAGCGAGAAAGATACAGTTCGCGAGGTCCGATGACTAATTGGAAGAGAATCGCGTTGATTTACGCGGCGCACGCGATCTATAAATCATTTTGCACGCGAAATTGCTTCGCTGAGAACGATCCATCAATAGCTTGGACATTTCTGTTTTTTTCAAAAACCAAGTTAAAGTTTCAGCGAGTATTTTCCTTCGGTTATTTATTTATATCATTCGATTTTTATTCGTACAAATACTTTAGACACTACACTGTCGGGGAAAAAATTTTCCTAAAAGATTTTCCTTGGTTTTTTCCCAGGGTTAATAAAGACTAATATTATTTCCGTTTCTCGAACAGGATGAGGTAATATAACATTAACCGTGAGAAAATACAGGTTTGTTAAGGAAAACTCCCACACGCGAATCGAGTAGCATATATAATAATATAAATAAAAGATAGTGGAAGCTAAAAAGAAATTTCGTTTTCATGTAATATTTGTAGATCAGAAATCCGTGGCGGCCATCTTGATTCGTTTTTACGAAGACCGTCCGCGGAACGAATTTCGATTTCGTATTCTCGGCGCGTTTCACGTTCGAAAGCGAGACTTCCGCTTCGAAAAGTGTCCTCAAACGGGTACGCTGACCTTCTGTCGATCACCGATCGATTCAGCGTGCCCGATGGATCTAGGAAGGGGCCTTGAACGCCCCCGATGAAAACTTCCACGCTCTCGGTCGTCGCGAGGACGGACTAATTAACGGCAGCTAGTAATTCTGAGTCTGTTTCATCTCATCTAAATTATTATCACGCATTTTAGTCGAGTTGTTCGGCCTAAATATCTGTTCCCCTTCTTTAACATTCTTAAAGAAAATAATTTCGAGGTTAGGTTGAGTTTTTTCTGATCTGATCAATCTAGTCACCTCTCCTTTGTTATTCTATGGTTAGCAATCGTGCAATTAATATTTTGTAGTAATTCTAAGTCTGTTTCATCGCGTCTAAATTACTACCACGCATTTTAGTCGAGTTGTTCGGCCTAAATATCTGTTCCCCTTCTCTAACAATTTTAAAGAAAATAATTTCGAGGTTAGGTTGGGTTTCTTTTTCTGATCGATCCAGTCACCTCTTCTTTGTTATTCTATGGTTAGCAACCGTGCAATTAATATTTTGTTCGTTCGGGGTAGGTTAATGGTTCGATGACTAATCGATGATCGATCGAGAAGGCCGTGATTGGTCGAGCTCGTCAGTCAGCCCGCAGGGTCGAGAGGAAACGAAAAGGACACTCGCCGGAAATGAGCCGCCTAATACGACGATCGATCGTCGATCGGTCGCAGGAATCGTTCGCCGTGGACGGTGTTACGGATCGATATGACCTGGCGCATCGATTGTATAACGGGGCGCATTGGAATTCCTGTCGGCGATTTTGAGCAACGGTGTGCATACTGGAACGTACCAATCGGGATCGTCCTTCGGCGTTAGTGACACAGTGATAGTTGGGAAAATTTGGAACGAAACACGTGCGGTCGGGGACGCCTCGATATTTCCAGGGTGCAAGGAACGTGACCCGAGTTCAATTTTCCCCCAAACGTTCGTCTCTTCCTTTTTTTTTTCAGATGCCAGTATACGTTAAGAACGTTTCCTTATTTCCAAAATGAAATTTTTAAGTTACGAATCGTATGAAAAAAGCGGACGAAAATGACGGAGTCATTAGCGATTGGAAATTATTAAATAGAATATTCCTTAAACTTTTCGTTGAAAGGTATTTCAAAAATTAGCTTCCGCTTACGTTAATCTCCCGATAGAGAAACTTTCCTAATTTCTTTCGAAGCCAGATAAAAGGGAGATATGTACTCCCTTCATAAATTTTTTAAAACTAGCGACACCCGTTCTTATTTTTCTCTGGGAGAAAAATCGCGTGATTTTAACGTCGATTAAAATGTTGCGTATTCCGAGAACTGTCGTCGACATCAAGGATTTTCACATGCGATTCGCGACGTAAATTACAATTACACCGCCGCTACGTTTCCCAGCACGTGGGAAATATATTATCGGGCGGTCACGAGGGAATAATATGCTTTATTGCGGACGGGATCTTCGCGACCGAACCCGAGGTAATAACGCGCGGCTGGAATAATAAAAGCCCATCGATTTGATCGGATACTTGCACAATGTGCAACGATCGTGGTATCGAGAGACAGTGTTCCGTCGAGATATACAGTGGGTCGCAAAAGTATTTAAACATCTCTCTCTTCGGGTTTAATTTTTAATGCAAATGTATCTTTCGCATGCTTGACAATTTCGCGCGTTAATCACTGCCCCACGGCACACACGTTGCATGCCCACTTTTTGCTACGATTTATATTTTAATGGTACGAATAGCCTTCGGCTACTCTTTTTTTATCGATAGTTTTGTTATTCATTTTACGCGACGCTGCTTGGAACAAACATATTTTCTTGATAACCATGCAACGTTTTCAACGACGAAGCCTAGTTTTTTCTTCGTGCGAATAAAGGCTGACGCCGGTTGATTCACGGGACGACATTGTCCACGAAAGCTTGACCGATGAAACGGCCAGTCGGAGCTTGTATCGCTGGAAAACTTCGTACACAATTCCCGGTATAATTAAAATTTAGGTTGACGCCTTGCTTCCGACACGGGAGCATGTATTTTCTTTTCTTTTAATTTCAAGGAAAAAATAGACGATCGTGAGAAAGAAATACAGAATTTTTACTTGGTTAGAAGTTTAACGATACATCTTCGATGTATTGCACAGAGTTTCAAGCAGACAGTTGTCATCGCCAATCAGATACAACACGACTTATCCGATTAGAATATCTTTGTAAACGTTAAGAAAGAAGTTTGACACGCTGCCAGTCGAGAATAACATACAACGCATATAAATTTGTTGAAATATATCTCGGCGAAATTTTCATTATTTTTTCTTTCCTAACGTTGAAAAGTATGGTGATACGATTAATAAAAGAGTTTCACATATATTTTTGTCATAACTAACAGTGTACAGTTACAACTCCTGTTACGACACGTGTAACGTACAAGAGTGCAAAATATGTGATTAAAATCGATGAGTATCATTCCTGACATTCCTCTCGCAGGAATAACAAACGTATTTTTTCAATGGACAGTCGGGCGTTTCTTATTTCCTTTCCGAACGACACCGAGCCGTCCGTCATTCGACACCGACGACCGGGTCTCCGAGCTTCGATTTTCCAAGCTCCCGTTCCGAGAACGGTTTCGAAGTCGTTCCATTGTCCGTGGACGTTTTTGCGAAACATCTGGCGGGAAGACCGTCGGACGCAGGTGTCGCAGGAAATTTCGAAACAGTCTGTGCTTACGTGCACGCCGAGAACCACCTTTCTCCCTTCCGATGGAAGTCCCCGGCGCGATTCTCTTTCTGCCTTGTACATCGGCTGGAAACCCGTTTACAGCGCGCCCCGGGACGACGACCAAATTGCACGCAACTCCATCGACGATCCAACGACGAACACCGGGCGTTTATCGCGTTCGAACGTCCCGCGAAAACGCGACGCGCTGCTGTCATGGCGGACAGAGCGCTCGTAACGAAAGGGTTAAACGCATCTGGGGACAAATGCCGATTATGCGAAAGTTCGTATAATTTTATGGACGTGGAAGACAAGGGAGATACGAATTGGCAAATTTGCCCTCGGATATCCCGCTTTATTGGCCGATTATCATATTTTTATGCGTGGCATCTGTGCAGTTTGGAGCTACGCCAGGACGTTATCTATCGTAGATCGATAAAGTGGCTTCTGAGCGTGGATAATGTACGGCGTTGTGATAGTGCAACCTTGTCCGGCGGGTTTGTGAAATCTATGCTCGTGCTCGACTATTCTTAGTTCATAGTTTTATATTTGTCAAACAAAATTGGGTAATCGAGGATCCTCCATGCTCATAAGATTAAAAAAAAAAGCAATAAATTAGCGGTGCGATGTTGGGTGGGCGAGTAGGACGTCTGGCTAGTAGTCTGGAGGTCGCGAGTTCGAAAAACCCCACAGCGTGTGTCTCGTATATTTTCTTCGATTCCTACAATATTATATACCTTCTTTTATTGCAACATATTTTCTACAATAGTAGCTCCTCTCCTAAAGACAAGTGAAAATTAGGCAAAAAAAGCTTTTCTGTAACCCCATCATCGTGTTTGAGATTAAAAAACCCCAAAAATGAGGAAAAAAACGTTCGAAAGACAGACCCACGACTCCGCAGAAGGGAAGGAAAAAAAGAAGAGTCATGGAGAAGGCAAAAAAAGGCAAGGGTGGGGTGTGTTATTTATCGTTACGGGATGAATATAACCGCGTACGAGCGGAATCGTTCCGGAACTTGTTCAAGGAGGACGGGGGGAGACGGTCTGTCGGACGCTTTTGTAATTTCAATAAACGACCGATTTTCGGTGGCGTCGTATCCCACGATCGCGATAAAGCGATTCGACGGGGGCTCGTGAATGTGAAATCGTCCGAAGTATTAACCAGCGCCGCCTGTTCCCCTTTATAGCACGCCTGAATTGCCCACGCAACAGTTGAAATTGCTTCGTAACGTTAACGTGGCTGTTGAACATGGACGGCGACGCTCTCGCGTGTTTACAGTTGCCTTTAAATGAAACCCGGGCTCGCCAGTTACGAGGAAATAATTATCGGACGCGGTCGTTAAATCCCCCAGACTTTTGGATAAAATTACTATATGGGCCACGACGTGGGGGGTTTCGTTTATAAAATTAAAAGGGGTGGGAGTCAAGATGGGTGTTAAACCCACAAAGTAAAATCATTATGTAACTTTAGTGCATATGAATCATCGGTATCAGGTCACAGAGACGCCCACGTCCACGGTAAGAAAATCTGAATTACTATTTTCTCCTTGCAGAACCATTTTCTATTCCGGTATTGTGCCTGGCGTTCGCTCGTTTACGTCCAAAGCACTTATTTCTATTTATTACGTAACTCGATCGTCTCGTGCTTTCAGGAAAAGTAAACGAAAGTAGTCCGCTCGAAGGTTTTCAATGCATTTTCATTTACCTTTGGAAACCCTCTGCAATTTCCTCACCGCGAAGATTGGAACAATAATTAACGTTTTCGAGATCTGTTTTTCAGCGACGATAGACCGCACGTTTCATGTTTTCGTTAGCGGACCGATTGGCCCGATGGTCGAATTTATTATTTATATCTCCTACGACCGCGTACTCGCGACAGTGGGCTTTATTGACTCCACTTCTATCCACATATTTATAGACACGTGAAATATTGCCGCCGCGTACCTACGCGTTTCCCGTTTACGTGGAAATCTATACGCACTCGAGGCAAGATCCAAACAGTAACTCGTTACCGGTCAGTTGCAACACTAACTGTACATCCGCGTAAATCTTGATACCGGCGACACAGGATTGATCCATCCGACCGTTTTTAACCACGAGCAACGGTTCTTTCGCGGTTGCATACGCTTGCCCCGCGACTATGGTTGCAACTATTCCAATACATTATACGCATTCGAGCATTACTGTTGCAATATTACAAGCTATAGTAGCTTTGAACTTTGTGGTAGGATTGCAATTTATTAATCAAGCGCTCTAGTAACATTTTAATTATGCCCGTCGAATATTCAAAAGCAGAACGATTCTACAAGCATTCCTACCGTTTTTAAACCATATTTCTGTTACGACTGTTTATTTGTTGTCTGTTACACGTCGGGTCCCGTGTCGAGCGAGCATTTCGATCGTTCAGAGGGCAAGCTGCCAAACGTGACACTGTCCCGCTTCCAAAAATACCGGGGTCCGTTAGTGGTAGAGACATTTTGGCGATTATTCGTCGTTAATTTTTCCATTGTTTCCATACGGTGAACACTCGATGAAAGTTCTCTCGACTGAAAGTTAATGTGGCAGTAATCTACCAATTACTAACCTAAAAATTTTAGGTTAGTATCTTAGGTTGTAAAATATATCCATCGGAAAATGTTTTATCGCCTTGAAAATAAAAATGGATAGATCCGAATCGAGAGGAATTCACATCCGTGTCGGGGAAATTCGTCCAAAAATAGAAGATGGTTGGATTCGTCAGGGTAGACCGGTGATCGAATTAAAGTGTCCATAGCAATTAGCGCCGGGCGATGGCAGCACCGTTCCGAATCGACCGAGTCCGGCTCGAGTTTACGCCCATCCGCGTTCCGATATTCTTTCGTCGAGTTCTTGTATACCCCCGACCCTGATTTCTCGCGAAATTATGCAAATTGCATCGTTCGGATCGTTTCTCTTTCTTCGGGGAACATACACCGTCCCGTTTAATGCTTCTTTTATTCTCTTAATAAATTCCATATCGGTTAAACTCTTAACATGGAACCCGGATGGCCGATTAATCCAACAATATCATTTATACGTTTCGAACGAGATAAAAATACACGGAACAGGATGTGCGAGACGTAATTGTTTATTCGACTTTTATTTATCCGAACTGCAATCACGTTGACCGCTTATTCTTAGTTATTCTTACGTATTATTTTATTTCTATGTACTGTTAACCCCTTAACGCTCATATTTTTCGGGTTAATCAAGAATGATCAGTTTTCTTTATTGGATTTGTTTCTAAAAATGCGGTTTTTGTTAATTACAATGTTGTATCCAACGTATAAATTGAAGGAAAACAAATATTATCATCCCTTAAACCGTTAGATTAAACAAATATCGTTTTTCAAAGCAGTCAGACTCGGGCATGAACGTTAAGGGGTTAATGAAAAATGAAAGTATATGTTTGCCTTGCTTGATGTTAATCATGTATGTACTTCGAGCGAATCGTTTGTTTTTCCCCGATTGCATTATTGTTATAATTTTCTTGATTTTTATTTTAAGCATTATCTGCACGTAGATGCATGTATTCTCACTGCCGTTGTTTTGGATTGTTTGTTGCATCCCAGGTCCAGGCGAATGTCCCAGGATGTCACGCATTCGAGATCAACGGAAAACCTCACCGCATCTTATTTCAGGTATGTGAATTAGAAACTGGATTTGAATGGCGGACGAACAGCAAACACAAAAATACAAAATAGATTTAGATTATTCCTTTTACTTTAATAACAGGAAATAAAAATGATGGCACGCGTACGACAGAAAGGGTTAATAAAATTGATAATATCGTGAATGGCAGGAAACTGCCATAAACCAGAGAGCACTTATCGAATTTCACTCGTTACCTGTTGCTGCGCCAGCTAATTTAGTTTGCGCCTCCTGTTCCCCTCATTCATGAAATTTGTTTTTTTTCCCCTCCCAACATGGTAATTTCATTCACGGAAGTCCCATTGTTGCTTGCTATCTTCGTCGGCCATTCTACTGTACATTCGTCTTGTAGAGTTCATTAATACCACGCATGGTTCGTTGCATTGTAAAATTACATTCTGTCACGCCTCACTGGCCTCGCTTTTTGCAGAGAAAACTATGCGCGAATAATTCCACGTTTTACCTGTTCGTCTGAATTACCTCAATTTACATATTCTTTTTTTTTCTTTTTTTCCTACATACAGTACTTGCTGAAATTTATAGAATTATCTATGAACATCGTTTAGTATTAAAAAAAAAATTATCACAGTTAGGAATAAAAGTTAAATAATTAGTAATTAGTAATGGTCCAAGGTTTGATCCCATCTATTTGTTATATAAATTTTCCTCTCGATAAATGTTCTTAAAATAGAGACTATGAATGTAAGGAGAAAGCGTCGAGCGATCGATATTAATCGTTAATCGATCGTTTCCTTTCGCAGGAGCAAGAGCCGCAGCGTGGATCACGGATTCACGACGCCTTTCGATTTGGATTCTTTGCGGAACAAGGTCGAAGGACGCTTCGAGTCCGTCGATAAGCTCTCGAAGGGTGAGTGATCTCTTTAAATCCACCGATACGTATACCGGGTAGAGCGAGAAATACGCGGAAGCGCAGCGTCGATAGCTTGAGGAATTAACGATTCGCGGTCTGCCGTGGATCACGATCCAGACCGGACGAAGGTCTCCTGGTAGGCGCTAAGAGTCGGACGCAACCTTACTCATGCGAATTACATTGACTTACTTTCTTAAAGTGGCACAAACGCCAGGTTTGATCGATCGCTTCTCGCGCGTTCCTTTAATCGACATTCTTCGGGCGAGATTTATCCGCGAATTTCTCGCTAGTTTTCCAACGACAGCCCGCATCAGTGTTTCTCAAACTCATATTACCCGTAGGACACCCGATCGAATTGTGTCTCGTCTTTGTACGCAACGTATACGCAAAAATAACGAGAATGTTTTTTAAGCCAGAGTAGAAAAGCGCGATAAAGTATGCATCGCAACAGGAAGGACCGGCGTGGCTCGTTAAACGGGATTTAATAATTAATTAGCCCGCTATAAGCGAGCTCGCTTTAATAAAGTAACAGGCTACACGTAAGCACGTTCGTTGAACGCGAGTAATCAAAAACCGATAAACTATCTATAATGCTCGACGATTCTGGCTCCCGTTCGAATTATTATAAATATTTATTGTTGCCAGCGCGAAATAATGCACGAATCGGCCGGAGCAAATTAATTAACGATGTTAACAAAAATGAAGTTGAATCTCTAGCCAGTATACTCGCGTGCAATTTTTATCCATACTTGAAATTATATCGTGTTTGGATCTCGTAAGATAAGCATCGGTCCACGGTTGGCCTGCTCGTCTTCTTTCGTACAGTGGAGGTGAAATTCGACACCTGCAGACGATATATCCTTGAGCCTTCGAATGAAAAAAAAACCGTTGTCATTCACGCTTCGCTAGCTCTGGGGGGATCCCCCCAGTTGGTAGGGGTTAGAAACGTCTGGAGTTTATTTTAAGAATTCTTACTATGTTTTGAGCCTGCAACGTTGACCCGCCGTGAACAAAGCATATCTTGTCTCGAATGCAGCTGGAATAACAGCGAACGGGGATCTGAA
This sequence comes from Colletes gigas, assembly GCF_013123115.1. Classification (NCBI taxonomy): domain Eukaryota; kingdom Metazoa; phylum Arthropoda; class Insecta; order Hymenoptera; family Colletidae; genus Colletes; species Colletes gigas. Next base: position 986,850 of record NW_025106641.1, read on the forward strand.
ACGAAGCTTCCGCGATTAAGTTCTCATTATTGTTTCGTTTAAGGGGATACGATATCGACATCGATATCCCGCCGGAGAAACGTTGTCGTTTCAGGGGCGTAGATTGGCCGGAAAATTTAAATCCTGGCCATCCTGGTGGCCTCAGCCTAGCACTTTATTAAACACAGAATCCGTGTCAGCCGCGCGACTAACCCAGATACCGTGCATCGAGCATTCATAACACACGAGTGTATACGCGCGCCAGTGTGCCTTTAATGGTCGGCGAGGATTTGCCAAATGACAGTCGACCGAATTCCCGGTTGTTCGTGGAAATTTATCTAATTACCAGCTGCAGGGGAGATCGACGGTAATCGCGGAATTTGTCAGGCTGTTTTAACTCCGGCTACATCTCTGTCAGGAGCCGTATCTCCTGGAACAGTGCAAGGATTAACATTCGGGATCACTACTTATCATTGTTTAAAAGAATGTTATTTTAAATGCTCCCGTAGGCTGCGGCGTCTTTCTTATCATCCACTAGATTGCATTCCTGCCAAACTATTTGCAACGTTTACCGACAGATGTCACTGAATGACTAGAGAAACGCTCAAGTTGAAATAAATCCTGTTTATGGGGAAGAAATAATTATTTTATATTTAAAATTTTGTAATATATTAATTTATTTGGTTTTCGTAAAATTATCTTTACCGTTTAACGATGAATTTTTTATTAGAAGCTTTAAAAAGTAAACGTCAAATCTGAGGGAGCAATGATTGGAAACTTGATGGGTTAAAAGCATTCCCAAATTATTTCAGCGAATTCTCTGCCACTAGGGAACAAGTGCGATCGTCCTTTATTTATTTATTTGCTCGGCAAACGAGTTATCCCGCTTCTCATGCACTCTTCCATATTCGTACAGTAAATAAAGTTGACTTTCAATCTCCAACCTTACTCAATTACTCACACAAGATTAATTTGACGTGCAAGGTATGCAGAGGACATTCGTAATGTCAACTTGAAAATTACGTGAGCATACAGTGATAAATGCAAGTAACTTGGATCAGTGTTTCTCAAACATTTTTGATTGGGGGCCACTGGTCTACCCTCGACTACGTGGAATGCAAACGTACTATTCAACTGTCGTAGAAAAGGATAGCAAGTTCTTTATCGCGAATGCAGTTTTGGTTCCACATCCGCGGATCACTATTCGTTTAATCGGGACTCGTTGGCTCAACTTCCTGTCGTTCGATCCAGCGTTGACCATCGAACGAGTTAATAAATACCAAGTCTGATATATTTCGATCGCACTGCATTGGAAGCAGTATCGATTCGTAGAGCCTTACCTTGTCTTACCGAGAAGATAAGACACGAGTACAGGTATCTCGATAAACCACGTACAATGAAATTAAATAATCGCGCCAACGATGACGTGATCGCAACATGGCAGTGATCGTCGGTCGAGCGTGTGACTAGCGCGAGTAGTCGTTGCGTGTCGTCAGTCAGAGAACACGGCGTCTCTGCGAGTAGTTTTTTATTTTTTTCTATTTCTTTTTTACATCGACGAAATACCACACCCGGACGATCGACGGGTTCGTCCATTTTATTCGGCGCCAGATCTCGCGTTCGGAGCGCAAACAACGGGAAATTATTATTGTGAAAACGCGTGTCTCGCGCGTGAACTAGTCGATAACGAATACAGTGTTCGCGTCACCTTGAAAACGCTGCACCTGACGCGCAATGTGCTCGTCCGGATGACCTGTTTTGTTGTCCGATCCGTCGAACGATGTGTCCACCGGGCAATTCTATTCGATAAGTGTTGGACATTGGAAACGGTGAAGCGTGAAATAGTGATCGGTTTCGCGAGAGCCGGTATTAAAATTTGATCACGCGCAGGGACGGCGAACGGTTCTTCAGAGAGACTTTTTCGTATCGTGAACGACAGTGAACACAGGAAACACGATCCTTAGAATTTTGTGAGATACTCGATCTGACTCTTGGGTTATAATTATTTCGTCAAACGATCTCGAAGACAATTTATGCTTTGGAGAGAATATTCAGTAACTATTTAGTCTATATATGATTTTTGTACCGATCCTGAAACATTCAATTGACTTTGATACTGACGACAGAGGACGATTTACTTTATATGCGTGTCAAGTTCCGAGTCAATCATTTTATTGATTCCCGAGAATTACGTCAACTATCTGAAAAACTATCGTTTCGAGAGAAACGACTTTTATATAGAAACCTCGAACATAATATAGTAGAGATCATTTTTTTTGAATAAAAGGACAATGTTACTTATATTTTTTTTTTAAATGGTCCTTCGTGCTTCGACTTTTGGGTAACCTTGAATTCAGGACTCTGGTTAGAGTACAAAGTTCCAAGATTATTACAACTTAACCTTGATGTAACACAAAGACTTGATTTTAAGACACACTTTCCAGATTACTGTGACTTAACCTCAATCTAAGCCGGTACTTCTATTTGAGCACTTATTTTCTAGGTTACTTTCGCTTAACATCTACCTAACCTAAAATACTGATTAAAGTAAACACACGTTACCAGAACTTAACCTCAATCTAACCTAAAATTTTTCTTCAAACACGCATTTTCTTAAATGCTTACAGCTTAATCTCGATCTACTTTCGATTTTCTTGAACATTTAAATATTTAAAAGTATGGCGTTAACTTTGAATTTCACGCGATAATTCGTTTTCAAGGCGCGTGTTACTGAAGTTTACTTATTTTATCATACGTCACGTAACGGCGCCACGATGTTAGTATTAGTCGATAATGGAAATACGACGTATGGCATAGACGACAGGTCGTAATAATGCATCGTTTCCTTTTGTGTGCAACATATCGCGTATAAAGACGTAAGACGTTTTCGTAGGTTTCTTCGCGACGCAGTTTTAGTAGCAGATGAAACGTGATACGGGGCAAGGAGTTGACACAGCTTCTGTGCACGATAGCGAACGACATTAATGCTACTGCTGAATTTTAAAAAGGGATTAAGTGACGCCGGTACATTAAGCCGAATAAAATATTCATCGACGCGAAAGAATGTAGACGCGGGTTGCAATACAAATGAAAATTTATAGAAACGACAAAGCAGATAATAATTGATAAATAAAACCATTCTCAATTCCAAATTACTTGAAATTTATAATAGCTTTTGATCGTTTCGTAAGTAGTGCAGAATCAATTTGCAAGAATTATTTGCATCGAGACATCCTTCGCACAGATAGTCGACCGTGCCATTTTAGCCATTTTTCTAGTTATTTGCTTACGTGGTCGAAACTCGCGTAGCATTCTAAGAAAGATTCAATGCCGACTTCAAGGTTGACCCACGCGATACATGAGAACCGTTTGTAACAGAAAGCCATTGCTGTTTCGTTTTTCACCGCGAGTGCTCTTGGGATGTCTAAATTTCAAACAGATCTGTCGAAACATTTCTAGATTCGAAATCGATTCGTGCAAACAGGTTTGCGATCCAATTGCGGAATCGCTGTTTAAAAAAAAATATAAAACAACCGAAATGACGATCGTCTAATTCGCTTGAGATCGATCAACGCTCGAGGCGATCTTATTAAATCGATAAAGTGGTCAGAATGTATGTCGCAAGGGAAAAGGAAACATGACAAATTCTAACCTTCAGAAATCAAACGTCACACGTTTTAGTAATCTGGTTTGTCTTTGCAAAAAAACAATATGATTTTTTGAGATTATTTCTGCAGGAGAGTATCGTCAATCGATTGGCAAAGCTTCCCCGATGAAAACGAGTCCAAACACGACCATATTCGGACTATTATAATTAATCGATTTTCAAAAATGATCCAAATAAAAAATTACCCAAATGTAGTCGTGTTTGGACTCATTTTCATCGGGAGAACGTCGCCAATCCATTGACAATATTTTCATGCAGATATAAAAATTAATAAAAAGAACCTTGTTTTTAAACGAATACTGACTTTGTCGTCTCCAAGCGAAAGTAGGTGAAGCGAGTGAAAGTTGTTCCAAAAGTACTCGGATCACGCTCGAAAAGTTTTAAACCCGTACTGTCGTTGTAATGATGCAGTTATTATTCGAAGCAATCGAAAGTGGGCGTCGTTAAAAATTTCCCAGACAACATACGCGCGTGATAAATGCACCAACGCGGTGGAAGTTGGCGAATTTGGCGGGAAACGAGTATTGGACGATCCGCCTCGGACTGTGACGTGTTTCGCTGCAAGAATGTGAGCCATTGTTTCGTGAAACGAATTGCTAGCACGCTGCTGGTGGCTTCCCGAGCGAAGAACGATGGAACTCGGCTATAAAATCATACCAGTCTTGGACTGGGAGATCGTGGACTACGAGCCAAACAATATTCACATCTTCGAGACGGAGTTTCGCGACTACGTCGTGTATTATGTCGTGGACAACGAAACACCGTGCATCTTGAACGGCTTTCTACAAAGTTTCGTACACAGCTCAGGTACATCCCTGGTATTTACGCTTATTTTGAAAAAAATAATCGTCCACTGCTCTGCCAATGGTCGAAATACGATTAAGATTTTTTCGACTCGTGTGAAATCGCGATAAAGTGTTTGATGATAATCGTAAAAAAACACGGTGCTCGAATGCGTATCAGATAAATTCGAGATAATGATATTGATTGATATCCATAGTCCAGCGATACAAATATCGTTCGAGACCGTGCGAATCGATTCTTGAAGGTCGACGACGAAGAGACGAATCTTTCGATCGACACTTCTTCCTGTTATTTTTATCACAATGGCGGACGTCGTTTTCATACCGAAGTCCAACGGAAACATTACGTTCCATAATTAGTTTAATTGCAAAGAGCGTTTATCCTCACGCTGTAACTTGTATGTTTACCCGACAACCTGTTGCACGAACGCTATGAATTTTCTATATAATTTTCGTGTTCGAAGACTGTCGTTGTTTAAAGAAATTTTTAGTCGATTTTAAAAATGTCTTTGGACACTTTTCGTTACGTTATGTTATAGTCGAGGAAAACACGAGTTCAGTGATATATCGTGACGTGACCTTCGAGGGACCTTGACCCTCTGTTAATAAGGTAAACATGAGTTGTTGGTAAACAAAAGAACGGTCACGTGTCCTTCGGTTTGTAAACATGGACGAATGCATGACAAAACTAACAAATGCATACAACGCTATTTACATTTACAAAGGTTCCTCTATGTACTGATGATTAAGGTCATTTCAAGGTCACTTGCTAATGTGTCACTGAATACGTTTTTTTATTGGCTACAACAGAGCACTGTAAAACGTGTAGTGCACTATTAAAAAAGTGTTCGTTGCAACGTTTCCAAAGATGTATAGTAAGAAAAATAAATAAACACTAATAAATATCTTAACTATAAAATTTCAAGCTCAACTTCAATCTTTCAAATGGGAATATACGAAGGTTTTAGTTGAGTTTCGGTCCAGGTGGCTCGCACGAATCGAATACTCGAAAGTCCGAGTCGAGCTAAACGAAAATGGCAGGCAACGTGTTCATGAATCATACTAACCTTTCAGCCGCCGCAGAGAAAGTAATATCTGTTGGGATAGCTTATTTTCAGCTGAGAAGAAGACGACTCGTTTGTAATTACGAGTTAACTTGTTTCTCGTGGAACTGTATTTATCGCTTGGAGCAAAGATATGCATAATTTTACTCGAACAATAAATAACCAACAAAACCAACGTATAGCAATTTAATCGTGACGTTTATTCGATCGAACATTTAAATTTTTGAATCATATGCTATAAGAATTTTACAAAACATAAGAATTTAGAAATATACAAATAGGTAAATCGCGTATTTGTTTAACAATATACGTGTAATCATTTCAATACGCGAGCCTTGCATTTCGGTGACCTTTCTTCGCCGTTTCTCACGAAGTTCCCTTTGTAACGGTTCAAACAATGCAAAATGTCGGAAAGTCAGGACGCCGTTCTGTCGACTGACTTCTATTTGATGAAGCAAACGTTCCGTCTCGACGCAGACTGCAATCAATGGAGACGTAATTTTGTTTGAATTAATCGAGGGAATCCGATATCGTCGAGTTAATTGATTTCGGCGTTCCTCGCGAATCGTTGGATTAAATTAATTACGAGACGAGGAACAATATAAATTAATATTAAATTAAGAATCGTAGATATAAAACGATAAAATCATCCTATTTACTATCCACGATCCTTTCGATTTACGTATTAAATTGTATAACTGTAATTCGAACATTCGGTAAAGACTGACGTTTTAATTACTTTTCAGATTCAGACAACGAGAGCAAAGATGGCACCGCGCTGCAGGAGAAGAAGCACGGACGCGTTTCTCAGCCCATCAACACCATTGTCTACACGGTGAGTAACGGGGATTTCGATCCATCAACGAACGATGGGATGCAATGCTCGAGCTTGCACCGCGTCGAACAATAATCAATTGTCGCGTAGGCTCGTAGACGATTAGAAGTCAAGGAGAACAAACGTAATCTCAGCTGCACAAATGCCTATTATGAATTAATTCGTCTTCGACGATTGATCGCGTCGCGAATAGTACTAAAAATTTAGTTATTAATTATAATTAATTTATGGCTACCAGTTTCTAAAGAATTTTCTGATTTACGTTCAAAATGGTGGAAGTTTTTGCCTCGGTATATCTTGACACCGTCTGCAAAGGGTTAAACGGGCGAGATAGATGCCGGACGCCGTAGTTTATCGATCGGAATTTTCAAAGTTTCGAAAGAGATTTATCGCAAGACCGACGTGGAAACTGAGACGACGGAAGCTGGCGAAAAAAAATGGCTTCGTAGAGCGAAACAGACGAGTCCATTAGTGTCTTGTTAGCAAGCAGCGAACGCGAGGCGTGCCAGTGTCGGGGACTTATCGCTGATGATTCATCATTGTCGCAGGGGCGCTCGATCCGAGCACATCTGTTGTCAAACGGTGCTCAGAAGTACCTGTTAATAGTTAATCCTCAGCCGGCGTTTCCACAAGGGGCCGAGACGATAAAAATTGCTTACAAAGGATGACGTTCATCCGACATAACCTATATTTAGAAAACGTTTCATACGTTTTTTCTCGATTGTATTTTCGTACAGGACGCGTACCGCCTAACGGAAGCATTTTAAATATCACGCTTATTTTTAACGATGGGGGGAAAAATGTCAAAGGCGCACGGTATTAATTCTTTGCGTGCTCGTCGTTGCCAAAAAACAGTTGTTTGGTCGTTTATCGTCGCGACGTACGTCTAACCTAATTTTCTCGGCCCGACGGGAACCGTGACGTTCGTCTCGAAAAGTCGCTGGAACCAAGGGGTATATCTCGAGATTTTTCGCGTGCCAAATGCTCATTAGGGGACACGTTTAACGCCGGAAAGTTGGTCGCGAAGCAGCGATGTTCTGGAAGACGTCAGACACTTACTATGCAACAGGAATTCCGTGGGAACGACGGAATGGAACGGGGGGGATGCAAACGGGCATCGCTCGGATTCTGGGGCAACGGAAGACTCTGAATACGCCATGATATACACGGCGGGGCGGCCGTGTTCGACCGATCGACGAAGGGAAAATCGAATAACGCCAATTCGAATTCTATCGAAGGGATTGCAGAACCGAACGGGCACACGTTTCTTTCGCCCGAAACTGGAAATTTCATTCGCGCGCTCTGCCGAGCGAATGAATAACTGCGGGAAAACGAAGCATTGTTGGGACACGATTTTTACAACTTTACTTTTTCTACTTCGATCGATCTTTCGATTTCGAGCAATTTCTATTTTTCCCCTGGCACGATTCTACTATTTTAATTAAACAAAATAATTCTTCGGAGAACACAGTACTGTCGAACATAAGCGTAACAATAATGATAGCGTTATTAATTACGGTTGTTAATTCTCCAAGGTAAGGTCTGTTGGCCACAATTGTTGGCGATATATTTAATTGCCATATTACGTCTGCGAACATGACAGCTGAAGCATCCGTTAAGTCATTGTTACTGTTCATGAAAACCACAGAAAAGGAATCGCTAATACCTGAACAGAAGCGATGCAGTGGTAGCGGAGTTGGTAGGACGTCCAGCTAGCAATCCGAAGGTCGTGAGTTCGAATCCCCTGTACCTCCGTTTCTCGTTTTTTCTCGATTCCTCGATTTTAAACAATTCTTTCGGTATGTTTTAAATTAATTCTTGATAAAAAGGAAATTTTGAAAATTCATAAAGCTTTCGTGCATTCATCTCGCTCGCACGGGACGCGCGAACGGCTGGGCAGAGTTTTGTGTGACTCTTGTTGCGTAATGGCACGCTTATGCTTTCTTAAGCGTGGACATATGCACTTGGTTCGCAAACGGACGCTCACTTACTTTCTCGTCACGTATGTTATACACGCACTCGCCGCCGCGTAATCGATACGACATTTCGCGACGAACCGAGCCGATACAATCGATTTACGAAAGGGTGACTTTTCGTGGCCAAAGGAAAAATGGGAAAAAGCAGAGACAAGTTATAATAATTTACAACCTATTACAAAATCAGAGGCGTCGAGATGTCGAATTCTTGTAATAATTGTTACACCTGGAGAGTTTATAGAAGGCTTTTTTGACCAGTCCTCTAGAGATTTACAGCGTTCGAAGAAACGCTTCTTATTTGAAAGTGGAAATAAATCAAACTCGAAGGAATAGAGTTACTTACTTCTATAAATGCTCTTTACTGTTGATTACTAGAGACGCTGCTAACGATCCATAAGTTATCGATAGATTATCGATAGCTATTCGTTGTAGATATCGTTGAAGTATCGTCGTAATAAAATCAAATGATACAATAAATATGCCCATTAGCATGGTTGCATTGAAATTCCATACTTTTAAGGGGGTTAATTCTCCGTTAGTGAAACACGCGGTTCCTGGATGCTTCCGTGGTGCATTGCGCAACGTACTGGACTTGAATTTGCAACAGCTTGAACTTTTCGCGATTAGAAAGGCGGCATTATCGCTTTTCTCGCGTCTCGCGGTAAAATGGGGTCGTATCGAGTCTAATTTTAGTCGTGAAAGGAAATGTGACACATGTACGAAGCTTTCCTTATCTGCGATCGTACGAATACGAAAGGTGGAAGCGCCAATGAATGCGGGAGCCACAGAGATTGGAAATGTTCCGTAAATGGTTAGGTTTCGATTCTCGAAAGCAACTCACAGCGTGTCACTAAACTACTATAAAATTACTATTTATATAGTTTCTTCAGAAACGAGAGTTCCACAGCATCGTAATAGGTGAACTAAAAAATAGATTAAAAAGCAGACACATGGCAAATTCTCCGGAGAAATTTCTTCGTACTGGGAACCGTCTTTCTAGTTCTGCGATTCCAGTTTTTTCCCCCCGACAGAATGTGGCTCGGGGGACCAGAAACACAGTCCGGTGTTCAAACAACGAGGAAGTAGAATTGTTGCGCAAACGAGTACCCTGTGGACCTAATGGCGTTTCACGAGGCTGGAGCCTGAATCAGTTTGACGGTCAGCCGTCGGTCCTAGTCGATGCTCATAGGAACGAAATTAGGTTAGAATCTCTCACGTCCAATCTCTGCTCGTTCTATTTGTACTTCTGGCTGGCAGATAACTGTCCTGCACGTTTCTCTGATTTCTTTTTAAGAAAAATAATACCTTTCGACAGCACTTTTTTTTTTCGTTCGAAACGTAAATTAACGTTCTTTCGTTTGAGGTTAGGGAGTGATATACAACGTCGAACGCCATGAACCGTTGTAGAAAGTCCCGAGGTCATGGAACGCGATCGCGTTCGATCTAATGGTGTGTCCCGAGCCCGTGATTCCAGCGGATCTTTCCATTATCCTGTGCAACGGTACTGCAACGACCATGATTGCCCTATAATCCAAGTGTCGTACTGTAATCAGTGTTGCTCTGGTCCCTCGACGATTAAAGCTGATGTCTAGCTTATGCCGTCCGTTTCGGCCCCTTACACCTCGTTGATCGATTAATGTCTATAATTTAACTCCTCTTATCTCTCTCGGTTCCACTCCCGCGCAATCGCGGCGATATCTGGCTGAAATAAGCAATTTTCGACGAGAATGTATATCGACAATTATGTTTTCTCAAAATCAATTAATCGTAGAATCAGAGATCCTCTGTACTAACAAGATAAAAGAAATCGTTAACACCATTAGAGTAGCGGTGTGGTGTTGGATCAGCGAGTAGGACGTTTGGTCAGTAATCCGAAGATCGCGAGTTCGAATCTCCGGCGTCCGTGCCTCGTTTTTTCCGCGACTCTTGCATGATTTATTAGAAAATAAAAACAACAGAGGTATTTATAGTATAGCAAGTATTTTTAAAATTAGACTTCTGAAACCTGTTGAAACAAGTTTACATCTGAGAAAATTCAAGGACCTCAAAATTGATCATTTCGTGACTTGGAGGCGACACACAGACACACAACAATCTCCTTCTCTGACTTACGTGATATGTGTTAGACTAAGTAAGTACGTTACGGATCACAGAAAAGAAAAGAGGATCTTGAAGAAATTTAAGGATCTTGGAGGACTCTTTTTTAAAGCCCCTTAGATTCTTACCGTTGTAAGAAGATTTCAGGAACATTTGAGGATTTAGGATAGTCGTCGAGGTGTGGAGTTTTAGGGAAGATCTAGATGTGGCGAATAAACAAGCACTGGAACCAAATTTGAATTTCAAACTTTCTCGTTCTTCTAAAAATGGCGATACGATAAAAATACGTTTCCGTTTCGCTAGTTATTCTTCGGTGACCTATAATAAATTCACCTGGGTCAAAATGACCGTGCATCCGCTGTACGAGGGGTTGTTAAAGAAACAAAAAAATGTGGGCGGCGGGAAATGCGTTAAAGACGAAAGCAGGTCACGAGTATTCGGTTCGATAGATAATTCGGGAAAGTTAATTGAACAAGGTAATATTCATCGGGTAACAATGAAGGTAGAAAGCCGTCGATCCACGGATGGATGAATTCGATTATTCGTCTCGTTAGCCGTGACGCGTCTTATCGCCCGGTAATAAGATCTCGGACGGCTGGTTTAGAAGGCAAGAACGATAATTACGCAGCCATTGAAACGCAGTGGCGGCTTGGAAAGTTATTATCGAATACATAAACCACGAAAACGCGACGGACGACCCTGAATAAGAAGCTGCGGGGGAGAAAAGACGCGGAACGAAAGGTAGCCCGGGCTACATAAAAAGAAAAGGAGAAAGAAGAATCGGGACAACGGGAGCTTTCTTGCGCGATCTTTTGTCACGAGATAGCTCTCCCTCTCGACGGAAGCTACCAGGGGTTCTCATATCCTCTCGTACTGATGTCGCTTCTCTTTCACACGACTACTTAACAATCTGAATACTACCAATCCAATGATCCACCAGCTTGACGTTTACTTGCTTAACGGCCATCCCCTCTTTTCGACCACGTGCAACTAACGAGGCCCCCCCCCGTGCAGTTATCGAGGTTCTATCGTCAACTCAACGCAGAAAATAAATTTTAGTAAGTTTTAAATATAAGAAAATTAAATTTACGGATCTGAATCCTACTTCTGTGAGTTTTTTCTCCCAGCGGAGAATCACTGAACCGAAAGGGGCAGAAACTGAAACAATGCCTGTTCAGGCTTTCTCCCTCGGTCTTTAGGCGAAACATCGTGCGTTCTCTTTTCTTTCCTTTTTCTCTACCCGGTCGCCTTAAAAGCTTCATCACCTCGATCCGCGGCTTTTTGTCTTTCCCCCCTCCCCCTTCGGACCCCACTTCAACCCCTCCCTCATCGTCGGTTTTTCTCCTCGCTGATCTTTACTCGAGGACCGATGACTACGACTTTTTTCGCTTCTTCTTTCGATCGTTCGAGTAATGGAACGCAGAAAATACTCGATTGCACGGCAGACGTATTTGTTTTTTTTAATTTTTATTACGATGTTTCACGTTCGCGTGTACGATACAGTAGTCTCTAGATTATGCGATCTAGTAGGGGTGAATGTTGGTCACATAATCGAGGGGTTGGAAAATCGAGAGATTTTGTTCACCTTAGTGCAACAGGTAGGTTATAGAATATATCGTAACATCGTTTCTAGGACATAATACTTATATTGTGTAATACGCGTTTAGATAGTAGATCTCGAGAATATTTTTAAAAGAAGCATAGGTAACAGTAAGACAGAGTTGTATTCAATTAATACATGATAGATAAAACCAAGATATCAATCAGAAACTCAAAACGATCTATTAATAATAATGTCATGAGAATGTAACGACATTATACTTTTTATTTTTATTATTTCTCCCAGAGGGTATTATCAATAGATTGGTGAAGTTTCCCCGATGAATTTGAGTCCAAACACGGCATCGATCGGACGATTTTTAATTATACGTCATAGTAATCGTTCATAAAGTTATTCAATTATGGCAAAGTTAAAAGTGGTCCGAATAGGGTCGTGTTTGGACTCATTTTAATCGGGGGAACCTCACCGATCCAATGATAACACACTCAGGGGAAAATAATAAAAACAAAAATTATAATTCCCTAATCGGTTTGCAAAGACTGCTGGAATATTCTGGTGGGTCTACTATTTCGTTCTAATTTAAGCAGACAGCGTCCCGCAAATATCCTATTCGTTACACGTCCATTTGATTTTCATTATTCGGGATTCCGGGACCGAGGGAAATCTGCTTTTCTAATTTGACTGTATTGCGACGGGATTACGGGGGACGTTGATAAAAGTTAACGCCGGAAGCCCGTTACAAATCGCGGATTAATAATCTCGTGTAATCCGTGCGTGTGCTATCGTTTGATATTACGTTAACGTCCCGGCGCGCTGGTTAATGTAGTGTTAGTAATGCCGCGCGGCCTGCATAAGTTACTTTTATCGTTGCACGTGCAGCGCGCGCCACGCGTCCTTGCATTACAATACTTGGCGATTACAGTGCACACAGAAATTGATTCAGCGATACCATCCCTCGCGTATATTTCTCTTCCTTTCTGGAGCACGACGTCGTTAAGATCTTCAAGGGAGCCTTCTATTCTACGCTCCTTGGCGCACAAGTCCATTCGTGCATTTTAATGGAACGTTTGCAATCGTACAATTTCAGTATGTCTCAACCAGGTACGATGGTCGGTAACAATCGTTGACAAAAAGCATATTTTTAACAATAGAGAGTACCAAAACGTATAATAATAATAAAATTTCAATCTCGAACATTCTAACCTAAATACATGTTTTAACGAAGGAGCGACGATTCACGTGAATTTCGTACGAAGCTATTAAATGGTACATAAATTAGGCCCGATCATGGTAATCTTGATTCAATATCGTTTCTGTACAGTTTAATATCTTCGTTCGAAACCCTCGTAAATTTCAGCCCTTTCATTAATATGTATAATAGAAAACGTACGAATATAGGTCAGAGGACGTAATCGGGTTGGGAACGCAGCCGGAAACGTCGTTCGGAAATTTTATTAAACATAATTCGATCGCTTTCATCGACTTAGTACCGAAATACCTGGACCGAATACGTCGCAATTTATCGCGTGAAATATTATCGAAGATCTATATATGAATTATTTTTTCTTTTTTTAACTTCGACTCGAGAATATTATTAATCCCAAATCTCGATAAAAATCCCTTCCACTCTTTTACCGGAAGCATCGTTCACGAGAAACGATGGGAAGAAAAGGTTCGGTGTCATCGATATCGACGAGGGACGCCGAAAGAAAATACGAAACGATTCCAATTGCTTTTATTCGACGTTGCCCCGACGCGAAGCCAATTCCCTTAATCGTCGCGATTTAATTTCTCGAGAGGGAAGAGTTCGCGAAGAACCGTGGAAAGAAATCGAGTTTAAACGGCGGACAGAGGAAGACGAAGAAAGGACAACGAGGCGTCGCGGTATAATTAATGAATTTCCACGAGACAAGAATTACGTTTCAAGCGTCATAAAATCTGTTTGCCCGACGGTGCTCTCGGGAAACGAGGCGTTTTCGTTCAGCAGAGGTGAAATTTCCCTCTGGCGAACGTTAATACGGGATATTAATTCCGCGATGGGATCGATTACGCCCGTCGATTGTTTTAGCAAACCGGTCTGACGTTCGTGAATTATTCGCTGCCGTTCGAGACCTCGGAACCAATTGGATTCGATTATCGTTGTAATTATTTCTATATCGTTTGCTACATTTGAATTTAATTTTAAAAAGAAGAATCCACCGAGTATCTTAGTAAATTCCTTGATAAAAAGCTTTCTCAAGATCATCGATCGAGGGCACAAAGTATCGAAATATGGTCTGAATCATTCCACGCTCCCAGAAAGGTCGTTGGTCCGCGGATTTGCATAAGAGACGTAATGTGCCAGCGAATGGACCGGTCTCGAGGCTCTCTTTCGAGGAATTCAATTTTCCGTTGCCCGATATCCCCCTTGCACGCCATTTCTGCTGGATTATGCAAATAGTCTAATGGTCCCAAAGACCATCGCGGGTGCAACGGAATAACCAAGGCAGTTCGAACCAGTTCTGCTCGAAGAAAGTATTTCGACGAAGATATTAGTAGCGACGTCAAGAGTCACTTAATTAATGAAACGTAAAGTTTTTATGAATTATTCGGTTAAAAAATTAGCATAAATGTGAATGTAGTGTCGCTCAAGGAGTAATATAATAGAATTATTTTTATTGTACAAATAACATAAGAAGCGTAACAGTATTCGCTGGAAGGAGAATTGTAACTTGGCCGAAATGTTGTAAGACGATACTCTGGTAAAGCGTGGCAGCCGTTAGGCGAACGTGTGGTGTAGGGTTACGGGAACCGCCATCTGTATCACGTTCCAGCGTTCCAGCGTTCCAGGGAACGGTGGAACGTACCGTTCCAAAGATACTTCTACCCGGTGACGTCAGAAGTAACAAATCGTGACATAATAATGTTTCCAGAACGCGTGCCAAATCGTCAGTCTTGCGGAAACGTAATTCCTGCGAGTCTTACGTCGGGGAAACTAAATTCCAGTATACCGGACGACTTCTACATAATTCAGTCGCTCGAAAGCTGAGATGGGACAGCATTGTGTTCGAAAAATGCATTCCGTTTCTTTCGAACACTGATCGAGATACAGTAGCGAAAAGCATTGCAATATTCTTTCCGAATAACGTAAAATAACAAGTGCGGTATTTAACACTATTTGCTATTGGGATTTTCGAAAGCATCTAACGCGTCAAAGTATCCGTTCGACGGCGAAACGCGACGTTTCCGTGGGGAGGAGATGAAGCCCGTTACCGGTGAACGATTTGATCTAGGATGATCGAGCTGTAGATCGAGGCGGAAGATACGGCTTATGACGTTGCATTAGCATCGGACCGTGAAATTGCGTTTCACCGATATTTGCCCGGTTTCGAGCGGTTCCTGAACTACTGCCACGTCGCACAGTGGCGCAGGGATCACAAAAAATAAGGTTGGATAAAATAAGTAGCAAAATTACCAGGCATACGATAAGTAACAAAAGAATAACGAATTAAAACTCGTTCGAAGCAATAGAATTTCTAAGTAGAGTCGCGTGTCGGGGATTCCTAGAAACGATGGTCAAGGAATGGTTTCAAGGACGCGGTGGAGAATGTGTTTTAAAGCTTTCTAATTGACAGGGTCAAACATCTGACACGCAGCGACGCGTAGGAAGTCACGTATACGTAATACAAGAGT
The DNA here is from genome assembly GCF_013123115.1 of Colletes gigas. Classification (NCBI taxonomy): domain Eukaryota; kingdom Metazoa; phylum Arthropoda; class Insecta; order Hymenoptera; family Colletidae; genus Colletes; species Colletes gigas. The sequence continues at coordinate 1,002,504 of NW_025106641.1, forward strand.
GAAAAGAACGAATGTAAATTATTACGTGTGCTCTCGATGGTGAAGTTTGCGTGTTCGAATAAATACTCCAATTTGTGTAAGAAAACAATTACGTATAATGTAATGTTGTTCATAAAGACCACGTGCACTTATAATCAGCCGTAGAAGGAAACTGGTAGCCCATGTTTGGAAACCATCGACGAGAAGTTAATGCCATAGTTGAATTTACTTTTTTCCAAAGCACGACCGTGGACAAAGGCAGTCGAGTAATTTTCATGTATCCGTTTTCTCGTTACAGGTGGGCGACAGGGATACGCTCACGTCAGTGGCCGCGAGGTTCGACACAACGCCGTCCGAGCTGAGCAAATTGAACAGGCTCGGAAGTACTTTCATTTATCCCGGCCAGCAATTGCGGGTACCAGCGAAAGGAGAAGGTCGACCAGGAGGCGGAACCACTACCGACGCGCCCAGTCCGGATCCTTGCCACGACCACGAGTCCCAGGATGACCTACCTCCCGAAGAAAAAGGTTCGTTCGAACGTTATACCTGATAACTTCTGAACGGATTGGAGGATTTTAATGTTTCAAAATGCAAACAACGCGTATTCTAGTGAAGAATATGTAGAAATTCTAACAATGTTGGAAAGGTTGTCCCTTGACCCTGTAACGTGAGAAAAACACCATATAAGTTCAACAAAAATTTGAACGGGAGCTTCAATTTTTCGGTGAAAAAAAAAATTTCAAATCGTTCTGGAAAAATTATTTTCAGTTTTGGGGGTCAATTACAATCATTTTTGGTGAATAGACATACCCTCGAATTCTTACGCATTTTCGAGAAAAAAATTCGAATCTGTGCTTAAATTTTTCGGTGAAAAAAAATATTTCAAATCATTCTGAAAAAATTATTTTCAGTTGCAGTGGTCAATTACAATCATTTTAGGTGAATAGACATACCCTCGAATTCCTACGCATTTTCGAGGAAAAAATTCGAATCGGTGCCTAACTTTAGCAGTAAAATTAAAAAGTTTCAAATCGTTCTGGAAAAATTATTTTTAGTTGCGGGGATCAATTACAATCATTTTAGGTGAATAGACATACCCCCGTAATCCTACTCAGTTACGAGAAAAAAATTCCTGACCGAAAATATAATGTGAGGTTAGAAACGTTTCCCCGAAATTTCATGCGTACAGTTACATGCTGTTATTAACCTGATCAAACACTATGGTTTAAAGTTCTCCTATCATATAATGACCAGGGAAACGTTCAGATACAAAGCTTGTCCCGGAAATATTGTTTCTGCGTTCTAGTCTTATCATAATTTTTGTGACGAGGATAGCATCGTAAAACTGGAGATAATCGGGTCGAAAATTATTTTGTTTTTATGGTTATATCGTCCAGCTGGTTGGGTTTCCACTTAATGCGGAACTTGAGCTGACGACAACGTTACCAATGTTGCGTGAGATTCGAAGGGTTTATTGTTTATACGCAGGCAATGCAATCTCCTTTGCAATAGAAATTCTCCCACGCGGTTTGACGCCGTTTAAGTTGCCATAAAATTGTTGAAAGTGTTGTAATCGGTTGGAGGTTAGATTAATTTCACCGACAGAATTAAATTACGATTACATTAGTCTAATTTTCTATATGCAGTTGTCAGATTATTACGTAAATATAGAAGTTGCATATGTCATCGACACAATTCGATAACGCTGTATTAGATAGAGGTTCGTGCCAGACGAATATTATGGCGTGTCATTATTATGAACCATACGTTCGAAAACGTTATTCTAACCAGACAAGCATCGAGCCTTATCTATCGGATTTGTGCAATAGACGTCCATTAATATTCAATGCGACACTTCGAATACGCCGATACAATCGAGACCCAATTCATCTTGATATTTGGCCAGGTGAGTCAATCCGATTCACCTGAACGCGCCACACGCCGCCTCCTGTTACATTATTCATAGAGATGTATTTGTGTTAATTTTGCTTTCGAATTATCGTAACCATGCAATAAGGCATTTCGATACGGACGCCACGTACTCGCGGGATCGTTAAAACGCATAGCGAGATCGGTCATAAATCAAACAGAATCGTATAGCAATTTCCTCGACGGACCATAAACAATTAAAAATAATCGAGGCGGGAATAAAAGTAATTCGCGCAACGTAATAACGCCGCGAAAGGTTGAATAATGTATCGTCGGTGAGTATTCAAATATCGAGAGCCGAAGAAATAAATGTCCATTGGAGCATCGAAGTGCGTTAGAGAGGAATTTCATGGAACGTCACGGGTGGAAAAAAGGTTGAAGATCCGCCGTTCGATGGCGCCACGTCGCGATATTGCATTCGTTGCATGCATCGATGCGCGGAAAATTAAATCCAGAGAACGGTAGAATCGAACATAGGCATCGAAAGACCTCACGGTTTGCATTCATAAAGGAATAATAGGTTTATATAACGATATTATACAGCTTTATATGATTACGACGCATATAGGAAAAGAGAACCGACGGAATCGATTTTCTGGAGAGTCCATGTGTCTCTTTCTTTGTCTCTCGTGACCTATAACTAATTCAGTTTTGACAGACCCTTTAATCGATAGTCGCGATTTAACCTAGTTGAATTATCCAATACATTCTTTGTGCCTTATATTTTTTTTAATATTGGAATTTGCTTCTGAATTTAGTAGTAGCAACACAAAAGCATTTGTATCCTAAAACCTTAGTCGTTAACTTCGTCTTCTATCTTCTATCTTTATCGAATATTAACTGCATATTTTTTTGTTATTACCAAAAAGTATTTGAAATTTTAAGAATTGAGTAGCTCTTGTTTTGTCGTCGTATGTTTCTTCGAGGAAGTGATACGAGTTCGAAAGAAACACAAACGTATTTAAATATTTAAAATATTAGCACGAGTCGACGTGTTAGCTTTTATGTAGTCTTTTTTGAGTCATTCGGTACACATGTAGGATACGTCAGCTGATCGGCGTAACGGAAATTACGGAAGCCAATATGGCGTTTACCGTATAGCAAACATAACCTATAAGCTGTCAGAAAATACGATGAACGTTGATTTAACGTCAGTTGAATCACGAATGCTACTGTCATGCGATCATTCGATATTCTTATTGAACTTGGTGATATTACCAAGGAATTCGATCACATAATGATACTCGAACGATTTCAATCGACTTAAGTTTCCTATCATAGAGATATGTATATTTAAAACAACAGTTTCTTTCTTCTTTTTGGGCATGGGTAGGTTGTAGCTAGTAATCGTAGAAATAAAAGAATATTTTATTAATGATTCTATGATGATCTAACGTTATATTGTTATTTACAGAACTGTTGGATAGTTTGAGGCCTGTGTCACCTAAACCAGGTCATATAGAACGAGTGAAAACTCCTCTTGGTGTTACAAATGCAGTCATAGAGGAGGAGGAGCAACCGTTTAAAGAAAGATTCTTAAAGATCAATGTTCGACATATCACAGATGGTCAGGTAAGGTATAAATTTTAATTAATTTTCGTTGTATAATTCTGCATAACTTGTGTCTTTCGGTGACACTAAATCTGTGGTTTGTTCACAGGGTGTTGTCGGTGGAGTGTTATTAGTCACACCAAATGCAGTGATGTTTGACCCCAATGTCTCGGATCCGCTCGTAATCGAACATGGTGCCGAATCTTACGGAGTAATCGCACCGATGGAATTTGTAGTGAATGCCGCTATTTATTATGACATTGCACACATGCGTGTCGGACATACGGAATCTGGAACTCTGGATAAGAAGCCAGAAATATATTATATGAAGAAACCCTCGCAAAACGACAACCGGAAGTGTCAGTCGCCGGGAAAGGACGAGACTTTCCCAGAATTAACGGCGGACGACAACGAGAGTGTTTGCAGCTGTGCTGAAAGAGATGGAGATGCTTTTCCAAAGGCCTTTGAGAGAGATCTCGTTACACCTACCAATCTTCAGAATGTATGTTAATTTAAAGTAATAAATGGAACAACAGTTAGCCAACAATTAGGTTAGGAACGATAAATAAAAGTGATGCTCTTTGCTCTGCAGGAAGAAAACACAACGACAACCAAAGATAAAGAAACAGAGAAAGAAGAGACTAAAGATGCCTCTAGCGGTGGTCAAGGTAATAGAACGTTAGAAGAGCGTAGACGTTCTATGCTTGACCATCACTGGGCAGTTCCTAGTAAGGATCGATGTACATTATCGGTAGAAGATGAGCAGCAGGATTCGTTGAATTCTGACAAGGTTGGTTCGCGATCATTATCGAAATTTAATACGATAGACAGCTCGATCAACGTTGACGATCTGCTTTCAGGTTGACCCCGCGAAGTCGAAGGCGATTCCCGAAGACGAAGAAGGATCTCTAGTCAAATTGTCATGCCACGACTCTGGTATCGACATTCGTGATCTCATTCCCCCTTTCCCAGTAGTTCAGCATATCCCCTCAAAGAAAGTATACTCAGACGCAGATATTGTCTTATCTTCAGATTGGGTCCCTCCTATTACTATTGCACCGACGAACATTACAACTGATTCGCTAGACGCTGGTTCCGCCATTAATGGTAGGAAGAAGGCGAGTTCGGTATCTTTTAGCTTAGAGAGTAATGCGGAGGAACCCGAGAAAGATGAAGAGCATAAAGACGACGACAAACAAGAAACGCGTAAAAATAAGGTATCGTTAAAATCACTGTCACTGTATTTCCAGTATTATCGTAGTAATATTATATAACACATTTGGTCCTATTTTTTTTTCAGATGTTAAAACGATTGTCGTATCCATTGTCGTGGATGGAAGGGTTGACTGGTGAGAAAGAGGAGGAGAATAAATCTGGATCCGACAAAGTGTCCAGCCTTCCTAACAGTGCGGATTCTCACCATTCGTCAGTGTTCAGTAAAGTCTTCTCCAGGTGATAATCTTCGTTACATTAAAACCCTAGAATCTTTACGAACTTCTTTCTCCCCCAATAATCTGTTCACGTGATATTAACGTTTTTCCAAAATTAATAATTATGCTTCTGTATTTCACTTTTTCTTATCCATCTGTATTAGGAATGAGTAAAACGATCGTTAAAAAGTTTGCATACTTCACGTACAGGGAAGATCGGTTTCGATGCTCGGGCGCCTCCTTTACATGGTGTAACGTTTATTTCTTTTTTATCACGCGTGTGATTGCTTACTGCTGAATTTTTCTAGAACATTTCAATTAATATCTATCTACGGCGAGTCTGAGGCTACTCGTGATGAAACGTGTGTTGCATGCATTATGATAATTATTTTTCAACAATGTTTATGAAGAAACTTACTCGTTTAAAAGAACGGGTTTCATTATGAGTATCCTCGTTCGTTAACGTATAGAATATTCATTAGTTACTTGCTGCCTAGAAACGAGTGGCTTATTGCATTTGCGGTACGCGTTGGGATAGATTTCTTTTTAACTTATGGAAGGAGTAAACGAACCAGGGGAATGCGTACATGCGATGTTTCCAGCTCAATCCAGAAGTTGTCCTCAATAACCTAGTACCATCATAGTCCGTTCTTTTGGAAAAATGAAACTGTTTTTTTCATAGCCTACACCCGAAAGCCTCGAACAGTGTCGACTGTGTGAGGGCTATGGGACTATAGGACCTTGTATTGCAAAGATTAGTGGTTATGGTTTTGTCACGAAGGCTCGAACGTTAAAAAATAGGTTTCGATTCGACTGTGATGGTAATCTGTGTTTAATCAAAAGCTTTACTGTCGTTTCCAATGTAACTAACAAAGAATATGTAATGGTGGTGGATATAAGCTCGCCGATCAACCTGGTGAGTGACTTTAGCTCGGGCCTGTTTGCTAAAACTCCCAGCGAAGAGAGTGGTGGGGGCGGTAGGGCTGGAGGAACACCTCCGCTTACCGCCTCCTCTCTCTCCCAGGACTCCGGCAATCCTCAGTTCTCACCTGGTCCAGGAGGGTTTATGGGGTGAGTTTGGGCCCGGTCCATCAACCAGCAAATTGTTGTATCCACTTCATCCACGTTCCCTTTTATTAATCTCCCTGCTCTTCCACTCTTTAACTCTAACTGGCTCTTACATTTGGGTATCGTTTCGACAGCGTTTATCTTATTAGACCTCTAGTTCATTTTCATAGGGTTGGGACTTGCTGTTGAATATTTTGTACATTCATGAAGTATCTGAATATCCGTACTACAGCGGTACCCTGATCTGATACATTGTCGATGTATACAACTGTATATACATACACACGTTTACATTATGTTTGCCTCGACTCACGTCAGCTTTACTTGGAACCAATTAGTACGTAAATTCGGGTTACGACTGTGTCGCATTTGCATCGGCAATATCTGCATATCCGGATAGTCCTAGCCCTAGTCTCTTTCTGTATATTAAACACCACACGTGTCTCATATACGTATTCTTTTCCATAATCTCGTCACGCAGTTTACGTTCATTTCCAGGTAGACTTAAACGTGAGTTTCCGTAACTCGTTCTACCTTGACGCTTCTCACAAGAACGCTCTATTTTCTCTCTCTCTCCTTGTTTCGCTATTCCCTTTACTTTAAGCCTTATCTCGGGGTTGAGATCCAGCCCCTAGACTTCTTGCTCCTGCTTTCAGGTAAATGTTACATCTTTTCAGAATACTCTGCCAACGTTCGACACGACACATCCGCCGTTTTTTACCGTTCTCCGATAACAGTACCGCTTACAAACAACACACGAATCACCAACAAAAAAAAAAAGTCGAACACAGCCGTGTTTTTAGTATTACATCCCCGAGCAGCCACCCAGTTTATTTCTCGCCGTTTACACGTTGAATACGATATTTACCTTGAATGTTGTTACATCCCCCCCACCGATTAAATGTTCTTTACTGTGCGTTGCAACGTGTATAATGCTCGTCGCTTCGAAATCACGGCGCACGCGATGGAATTTACACGACGCTTGATGGAAAACGCCCCCGCGTGCTCTGTGATTTTGAGACGCCGCGACTCGAGCGTTTGTCGGATCGACGATAACGCGTGTTCATGGTTGCCTTTCAGACGATCCTCCGTGGGCACGTTCATCAGACAGCAACCGTTGACTTCGTCGGGCAGCAGCAGCGTGGACAGCAGTCGAGGCAGCAAAACGTCAACGACTGCACCGCGATTGGACTATCGCAGCATGGTCTCCGTCGAAGACATGCCTGAACTCTTCGTCAGTTTCGACAGTAAGTGTCGCCTGTGGCACGCTCACCGTCGTTTCATCAACTTTGTATTTTTTAACTCGACGCATTTTTGGAATGAATCATTGATCGTGGACACTCCTCACATAGAATACTTTTTATCTTGTACAGGACGTTCCGTTTTTATCTAAAATTGGAGCAGGTACTTGACTGTTAAGAGTATCGATAACGAAGAAATATATCTTGTATATCTGTCTCCAATTATAAATAACAATTGAACGCTCCTAGTATTACATATTTCTCAAGTGGCGTGTTTTGGTGTATAGATAGCTAAGAAAAATTGAAAAATTCAAGACACGCCATTGTAGAAACGCCCTTTGCCCGAAAGGGTCGATAGTTCCATAATAAATTACACGTAGCCCACGAATACATGAACAGAAACGGCATTAAAGATGGCAAACGGGATTACATATCACGCACTGCACACGCTCGTATGTATAGACGGCTTTTTAAACGATCTCTTACTTTGCTAGTGCATTTATTCTCCCTTTGAATTTTTCTAGCGCTTTTGGATTCGATTTCAACTCGTTATCGAATTTGTTTTTTTTCGAACGAAATGTTATCGTCGTTAGAGAATTTTTAAGCGAGCGGTATTGACATTCGCGACCAAATGCGCTTCACATTACACTCGAAACGTAGTTCTCGATATTTTCTATGATTTTTCAAACTCTACTCGTTTGTCATTACTAGTTTTCTACATCCAGAGTATCGACTAACTTTTTATCGGGATAGTTATCTGGATAAAATACTTTATCCGATGACTATCCGGATAAAAATCTGCGCCCACTTTTTATCTACACTTTACTGTATTTAATGTGTACGGTCACATTCGTGTGCGGCGTTCTGCGAATCTGTGCCATGAGAATTCAGAATTCACAATTGGAACGACGCTGTTCCAAGCTGTCTCGACTTTTTGACACAGATTCGAGGAACAGTCAGTCTTGTATCATGATTACTTGGCTCGGGCTCCGGGGTCCCTTTCATAGTGATTGCGGGGTCCAGGCACGAGACACTCCATTATTAAATTCGGTTGTTGGTTAATTTAAAGGGGAACATTATTGCGTCCCCAGGATCTTGAAACCCATTGTGCAATTTGTACTTGGATTAACCATTATATACCATCAAAGATTCCTCCTTATACTTTGCATATGATTCATCGCTAATTTTTGCTACGTTTATGGGTCTTTCAGAACAGCACAACGGGTTTCATGGATTCTCCTGCCCAATGAATTCATACTAATGCAGTAATGTCATATGTTTTGTTGTCCCTCTAGTCCAAGCACCTAATTTTCCCGAACTCGAAGGCCTCGGTAGGTTCATACTGTATTAGCTTGCTTATCCCCTCCTCCTACTCGTTTCACGACCTTCACAGACATTGGCTCGCCATTATCATTGATTTTTCGCTCTACTCGTACCACTTTTTTCTTTCTTTCTATTGTCGTGCCGTGAGACTGTAATTGCACGAATCCACTGACCGTACTTTTGCTCCCACTTACGGTCGGTTCGCCACTTCACCTTGCACACTGTGTATCTACCATTGTATGTGTGTTGAAACCGTACATGTACTTGCTCTGTTTAATGATCGCCAACACAATTATCTGCACCTTGCAGCAATTTTCTGATTTAAAACTTCTGTTACCCGCGTGTCTAATAGGGCTGAGATTATTCGAATAGTAAAATATTTAAATAGCATTCGAATTTTGATATTTGAACTGTTCAAATATTCAATAAGGAGTCGCAGCTCTATTATCTACTCGCGATGTTGTGTACGTCTCGTTTTGGTGTTTGTGCGTCCGGTCAATGGTCGTTAATATTTGAGGTATTCTCCAAAAAAGGGCTTCTTAAATATATTTTTCTTTTCTTTTTTTTTCTTGTAACCGACTATGTGCATACAGACACAGGAGATGTGTCTTACGAATAAGTATAAATATTTATTTAGAAAAATGACGAATAGAATATCGACAGAATCGAGCCGTGAATAAGCAACAGTCGAATCAAATATGCAAGGCACGTGTTACATTATTGAATCGTGTTCTGTCGTGTTACATAGAACTCATACCACGACCGGCACGTTCTTGCGAGGATCCGCCATTGTACCTGAGACTGCGAACCGGAAGACCGAAAGACAAGAAGATTCCGCGTTCGACGCCTATAATGAGCTATGGAAAGAAGAAGCTACGACCTGAATACTGGTTCAGCGTACCGCGTAACAGGTAAATAAACTTTTCATGCACTATTTTAATGTCTTTTGTATCTATACAGTCACAGATACTCCTGTGTATTGTAGTAGAGATCTATCATGTGAATTTTAATAGCTTCCAAAAATATCTTCATGCATTGACAATAATCAAAACTTTTATTTTTATTTATAATTTCTATGGGTGTATTTTTAAACTACTCGGAAATGATTGGAATCCAAGTCGTCACGAATTCTGAGTATCGGTCATTGTCAAAGAAACGTTTCCAATCCGTGTCTATTTCTGCGTTTCCCTTTACCCGTAATTTCCGCGGAAACGTGGCTCCCGGACCGGAAGAAACGATCAGCCGTGTGCTCGGCTCCTCTAGAGAAGTATTTTCGTACGATGTTTCCAAGAGGACAAAACGGTTCGGATCTGGCCATTGCCGACATTCTTGTGGGCTCGGGCGTCGTGTTATTTTTGTAAATTTGAACGACGAAAACCCCGACAGCGTCCAGAACATACGACCAAGTCACGTGGTATGCTACACGAGTCGCAAAATAGATCGCGACTCCGCCACCGGATTCTCTATTTATACGCCCCCTCGTCTTCTCATTAAAGTTTGTCAACACCGCCATGCGACGATGACTATTTTTCACATAAATCCACGGAGACCCTTGTTTCGCATTCTTCGAATATTCTTCGCGATCATTTTTAGGTTAGATTATCAACGCGTTCGAATACTTCACATAAAGTGTTCGAATAGTGCTAACTCTGCTTCGCAAATCCTTGAAACCGGGATCGATATCGCTGATAATCCCTGTTCAATGACTGCCAAAGCTTCCAAGATCATAAATCATCCATAAATATTTATACAGATCGGATTAAAAGGAAAATTCTCGGACCGTCTTTATAATCTCCCGCATACGTTGTTTTTTAAACCTTGAGACTTCATCGACCTCTTCCCTTTGACGATTAACCGTCATCGATGATAGTCACGTTTCATTGTAACCCGAGCGGTGTTGTTTTCGTGGAGAGAAATTTCGAATATTGTTCCAAGGTTTCTTGGAATCAGCTTTCGAAGAGTAACGGTTAAAAATGACGATCGAATCGTACGCATCTGGTGGCTGTAAAAAAATCTCATTTTACGAGGAAATCGTAAACCTATTTTGTGGTCGTCGAAGTTTTCGTAGCCCTTGAACGTTTTATTTCGTACGCGACACGAGTATGCTAAATTAAATATTAAAATAATCAGATAATAGGTATCTCTGGCGGCATATACCAACTGTGACAACGAAATGTAAATATTCACGCATGTAGTTACAGTTATTTTTTCTATTATCTGCCTACAACTGTGTACGAACACCGAACACTTATGCATACGACGATAGCCTGAATGCATGATGTAATATTACCTCATTACCGCAATGAAGATGATTATAACTGACGTATCCAGTTGTTGTGACCATACGGTACGAGTTTAACATTTAATTACGCGTACAGTAAACCGCCAACGGGGAATAGAGACATTTAATTTTGTACAGTACAGTTACTAATGAAGAAAAATACAAAAAGTTTGTATTTCTTTGAAATTGAAATATACCGGGTAGTCCACGTAAAAATAGGATAGGGTTAGGATTGTATTCAAACTAGAATTTTTAGTTTCAAGAATTTTTTATTAGAAAAGTCCCATTGCAACAGTTTCAACGGAACCTAGCGAACAAGTTGCATAACGAAATACTCTGTTAGTTGTTCCTAGTCGGTAAATTCACCCAAACACCGTAACCTAACCCTCGATTCCCTCTCGATGTCCGATCAGATTTTGATACGCGTACGTTTTAACGGGTACACGTGAATCTAACGAGCACGTCACGTGACACTAGGCGTATCGTCGAACGTGCTCGCAAAACTTTTCCGTTCCATGCTCGACGATCGAGATATTAGTCTAGTCGCGGAAAGAAATCGCGTCGGGGACGCCGCGTTACCTGTCCACGCGATTTGTTCGAGAAAAAAAGATTTTAACTTTCTCGGTGTCAGTGTTGCGTGGGTTTTGTGTCTGTGTGTTTGAATAGCGATGGGATCAAGCGTCCAATAGATCCGAATCTTGACCACAAACCTTCATTCGTCGAATCGTTTGACGAGCCTAGTAAAAAAGACTATATTTATTAAGAGGCATACGAGTATCGCGTAAGAATCGTTTTATTTGTCAATTTCATAAAAATTAAAGAGCTGCTCGAGTAATCTTGATGATCAATTGTCGATTGCAGGCATGAATTAGCTATCGGTTGCAATTAAATATCGCCCAACCGTACGATACGCCTTCAGCATTGACACAGCATTTGTGTTTCATCGTTTCTCCTGTAGGCGGCGCTAGTCGTAGGCATTCGCTCAGATTCGTTGTCAAGTTCGAAACGAACTTTCTTCGTGAATACAACAAATGAAATTCTATCTTTTTAACGATAGTATTTGAACCTGTGAATTGAACCTTGGGTATTGAACTTGATCCCATCGCTGGTACAACTGGTGAGCGTGCACGAGCTCTCTGGAACGGTAATAGCGTTCGACACGGTGATAAACCAACCGAGAAATCGAAAGGACGAGTCTCCCTGGTTGCTTGCTGACCGTCACGCGTTCAGAGATTAGGTAACACAGCTTGGCAGTAGGTACAGCTGGTCCAGGCTGGAAGACTATGTCTCTTGCGCTGTCTTGCTTAGAGAGAATGTACTTATCTCTTTCTAACTTCTTGTTGCTTCACGGTGCTCGGCCACAGAGGCCCCTAGCTTGTTATCTGCTACCCTGTTATCTGCTACCCTGATTGATGGGGAGAGAAGACTGAGAACTCCGATAAGTGGAAGAATGCTACCTATTGTTCTTCCACAGACAAATTTCGAGGAAGTTCCTTTTTAATAATGAAAGATTTTTCAAACAAAAGTTAAATGACTTCGTAATCCGATGTAAATTTTTCCCAGACTTGAACTGTATTTGAGAAATAGTCTATTCTTGATACAAGTCCATTGATTGCAGTTCTATCAATAATGTTAACCTATAAACTGGATTTCTTACGCCATTGTTTTTATTAATGTCTGACAACATGTATTCCTGCGTATGCAAAATAGGGATTTGAATAGATCGTAGTCGAGCACAAGCAAATGATCTTGATAACCGGTTTGCAAGAAGGAAGAACAAGGATTTTGAGATTATTATTAATCTTCGGATAGTGCGTCGGATAAGATAATATTAATGTTGCTACGAGTACACTGCAAAATTCCTTTTTATTTTTAATTATATTTATTTTCTTAAAATTTTCATCTTTCCGAACTACGAGCTATTCTGGTTCTCCTAATGTTAACTCGCTTGTTTCCGGGTATTCGTGCAGCACCGATGGCGTCGTCTCACATCCTCTGATCTGTAAATGCCAATGATAGGAAAACGTCAGTCGGGCTAAATGGTCTTTGTTTGGTAACGCTCGAGGAGAAAAGAGTCGAGTTGAATTTTCAACGTACACGTATTGCAATCGACTTACGTCAGCCCAGGTAATCGCAACAAGTACTTACACGCGATTCAGCCGTGAGTCATACCCGTTAATTCCTCCCCGTCGACGCTAACAAATGTCGCATTAGGATTCTCCTCCGTTGCGTCACCGTGTCGCTCTCGTATCTTTCGACGATACGACTGTCACGTGACGTGCACCGTTCCTCGATTCTCCCTGAATTTCCGCGGCATTGTGATCGTTGAAAAAACAATTGCGTTTGAGCGCACCGCGTGTCTGGTTATCGTCCGAAATGCAGTCGTAGTCGAGCACAAAAATAGCGCCACGAAAGCATTTGCAAGAGTCGCGGCCTACGGTGCGGTGGCGTCTCTCTATTTCCCGGGAGAAAAAGGAGGTCGAGACACGGCGGTGTGTCGCAGCAGAAACATACGGAACGTCCTTGCAGGGCCGTCGACGACTGAAACGCGAATCCTTACGAGAGAAAGTTACGAGTCGGATCGAATATAGTAGATACAGTGCGTTCGAGTGAACTTGTTTGAGATATAAAGACGCTCGTTCCGTATATCAAGATGAGTTGGACGTTAAGCTCCGTCGGCAATGTGGTGAATTTAGTTTATAACGAGCACGTGTCGAACGCCGTGAGAAACATCCTGCCGTTCGTTCATCGAAGGTAGCGTAATGAAAATTATTTTTTATTTTTCTAAAAATTCGATCGTAACTTTTATCTTATCTAGTCTTTAGATAAGACTAGATATAGTCTTTATACCAGGTAATAGTTGGTACTGTGGAACAATTGTAACAAATGTTTAATAATTTAAGAAATAAAAGAAACAATTCATTCTCATCTTCGTTCGTATCAACATTTTTATCATAGCGAGGCAATGAGCTATTATTATCACGGTTATCTCGATCCGTCATAATTCTTCTCGCCCGACGCTGATATTGCACGAGTGTTGACATTCAAAACAAATAACGATTCGATGTATAAAACTTGCCTGGTGTAAACATTCCAATATTTTTGTATTCTGATCTTAAATGAGAATTCTATAATTATTCTTTTTTTATTATCAATCGGACGGAGGCAACGTTCGAATCGCCAATTAACATGCACGCGTTCTTGTTGTTTACAGGGTGGACGACCTCTATAGGTTCATTCACGCGTGGGTGCCATCGCTCTATGGAGAACTCGACGAGAATTATTGGCGGGAACGGGGCTACATCCTGTCGGACACGGACACGGACTTGTCCCCCGAATTGTCGCCGCACGAATCCGGGGAGGGTGGCGAATCGACGGAAGAGGGCAAAGCCCGCGTCCAGGACGGCGACGAGATCTCCGACCTGACGAGAGAATCATGGGAGGTGAGTCTTTCGTTTCGATCATCTCGTAGCTGCACTTCATTCGGTGCCGTTGGGACCTTCGAACCGTCCAACGTTTCATTTTCCCATTAAATCGTTCGTCGTTACCACACTGAACGCTTCGACTGCTCTTAAAACTTGGAAAGAATGCACACTAATATAACAATTTCAATTAGAGAGTATTCTTAATAGATTTGCGAAGTTCTCCCGGTGAGAATGAGTCCAAACATGACATATTTTGGACTACTTTTAATAATAAGTGTAGCACTGTCCCTCAGGTTGGGACATCATTTTCCCTATCGCTTTAATTATATCTTACTCGTTCCTACTGTTTGCCTATCGATCTCAATGCTTCCAACTCGTTGTAATTGTGCCCGTGTCGAGTCTGTGACAACCTGAAAGACAGTTCCATACGTATAATTAAAAGTAAACCGAATGTAGTCGTGTTTGGACTCATTTTCATCGGAGAAACCTTGCCAATCCATTGGTAGTGCTTGCACGAACATATAAAAATATAAAAATTCATGATTCAACATAGTTCAGCGTGGTAATGTACACTCGCGTCGTAATCCATTAATTATTATTTTATATCCATTCGATTATCGTCTTCGTGAATTTGTCGTTTATTTCGATCGAGTTATTACTTCGGTTGAATCATTATGTGGCACCCTTTGGTACGGTTTTGTTTCTCGAGCACTTGTGCGCGTTCACGAAGTTTCTTCTTTTTGGTTTCCCGTCGTCGAGCGCACCAGCTTCGTCTCTCGACATTCCTCGGTTTTCGTTCGTTTCATTGCACGGCTCGTCTCCGCACGATCATCATCCAGCATCATTCCAAACATAGCACCGTATACATATATCGTTTCTTTATCACCTTGTAAGCATCTATCCGAGCTTCTGTTTTTTACGGCCGATGAATTTTTCATTTTTCCAACAAAGGAAAGTTAGCGTTAGCGTGTGCTCGGTACGTCGATCCTCGTGTCGAAGCTATCCAAGTTTCGTGCTTCGAGTAAACTTTTGCCAGGAAGTGC
The DNA here is from genome assembly GCF_013123115.1 of Colletes gigas. Lineage (NCBI taxonomy): Eukaryota > Metazoa > Arthropoda > Insecta > Hymenoptera > Colletidae > Colletes > Colletes gigas. The sequence goes on from NW_025106641.1 coordinate 1,017,774, forward strand.
AAACACGCTCGATGTTTTCTTAGCGACGTTAAAATTTGCACGCTTAGCCAAACGTGTGTGTTCGATATGTAAACGACTGGTACCCGTCTCGGTGCCCGGTACGTCGTTACAGAATTCTCCTGTCGTTCGAATCGACGCGAGGATCGAACGTGCTGGACGGCAAGCCAGTAAAGAAATCGCTAAAAACGGCCGATTATATTGGCTAACAGCTGATCAAGGCCCCCTACGTAAAGCTGTACAGCATCCTGAAGACGTCGAGTACGTCGGCGGATTCCGAGCAGATCCAGGACCCGGAGGTACCGAGTTTCCCCGATCCTCCCTTTTTTTTACGGTCGTTTTACACAAGCACCACTGATTGCTCGATGTTCAGTAACGCACCTCCTAGTTTACACAGCCACACCCCCTTCGCTTGTCACGATTCTACGGTGCACCATTGTCGGCGTTGCTGCCCCACCCATCGTTGTCGATCCTTCCGTCGCGCGATTCGCTTAACCCTTTGTCGTCTCGTTGATCAAAATTCTCGAGAACCTAAACGGCGGCCCCATGCTGTATAAGGCAAAGGACCCAATACTAACATAACAGCTACTTCCCACTCCCCCCGCCCCTCATTAAAAATCTTCGAAAAGATGGGAAGATCGGAAAACACTGTTTACGATTGCTTACGTAAAACTGGAAATCCGGTTGGTTAAATAAAATCTATTCGTGGTCTGGAGCATTGAATATAATAATTAGCGTTATCCGCGAATGCTGTAACATTTACAGGTATTGGGTCTTTTACCTTGCCTGTTTGTGTATAGCTTGGATTCCACCACCACCCGCGTTCTTCGCAGACACATTGATCGTTGATTAACGTTTAGATCTCGCGGCATGATTCACAAGCTACTGCACCGCAACACACCACACAGTGCAAAAAAGCAGTCGGTTTGTTTGTCTTGCGAGACGAACGACTGCCTCTGCATATCAGATTTTCTGTTGTAACGATTGCATAGCTTCTATTTACAGCCGACAAACTAATGCATACGCTTCGAATATCTTTTGGATCGAAGCGGTTGCAACTAGTTTTAATAATGATTTGCGCGATAGTACGGTGCTCGAAACAATTACCAGATCAGGTTCATCAGTGACAGACATCGTATGCCGGGCAGAAATCTGATGCAGACTGTTTGAGGTCGTAGGGAAGATTATTAGATCATAACTTCATTCCGGTAGAGAAATATGTCGAAAGAAAATATCTAACCCATCTCTGTTCCGTAACCATGAACCATGTAGCGAAGAAAACAATTCGATTTGTTTTCTGAATTTTTCTATAAAAATCGCACCCTCCAGGGAGGAAGGTTAATGAGTCGTGAATGCTTTTCGGATGATCTTTACCATGACCGATTTATTTCCGGATGATCGTGCGTCACTCCTTCCGTTCAACGGTGGCTGCATTTGCCAAATATGTAGAAATTTTCATCGCGAACGACACTAGTCCCCGGAACAATGAGAGCAACAACTGCGAATCGCAATCTATTTCTGACCAGAATTCCCCGATCCATCGAATGACCGAATATATCTGCGTCGTGATAAAAAAAAAAATTCCTCCGCGTTCTTCGAACATTCTATAGCTGTTTTGTTCGCCCGACCCTGTTTTTCGATCGTTAGAAATCATCAATTCCGTTAATCGTAGCTAATAATAACGCGGGCGGAGCCGTGTGCCAACGTGTGACTAATGTAAATTTAATGGCAATTCTTCGAATATCGAACATATTTTGTTCGGTATTTTTTAGTTCCAAATATTTCGCGGAAATATAGTAAAAAGTTTACGTTGTGGTTAGAACCTCACAGTGTTTGTTAGAGGTTAGGTTAACGTATCAATTTCACTGGAACTGGAATTCTTTTGTCAGAATAATACAACACTTGTCGCACGATAATGTAGTATGAAAGATTCTGTAAGAGCGTGTAAGTAGAATTCTGTACCCTGACAAGAAAACCAGGGTCATGAGGGCACCCTCGGCAGTACGTCCCTCCTTTTTCCAAGTGCCCTGGCCGATCCTCCTTTAAAAGGGGCAAACACGCCAAGAAGAAGCACACGACCTGCTTCAGGCATTTATTTATCTCTACGTTTCTGACAGGTGCTGCAAAAATGTCATGGTTATTTTCACCCGAGCATATTCATCGACGCCAGTGACAATGGAAATCACGAAATCACGTCGTATACTCGTCCGTTAAAAATCGATGTCAGCGAAGGCGAAACTCGACACCAAAAGCTATTTATACGCAGCGAAGTCCGTTGAGTCTCGGAATCGTCCTTATCTTTTGCAGGCAGCTATAGCCGACAACGAAAGAGAAGCACATCGAGTGAGAGCGAATGAGAAAAGAAACACTGTTTTTTCAACTGTCGTCTTTCACGCTTCGCTGGCTTCGAAGGCTTCGAGGGGGGTATCCCCCCCCATTTGAAAGGGATAGAAATGTTCGACTTTCTCGGAATTACGTCTGGAGTTCGCTTCGAGAATCATCGCTGCATTCGCGTCGCACGAGAACCACAGATATAATCTTCGCGGTAGATAGTTTGTTCTAGGCTAGTACTGGTTCGTGGGTGTATCTGGACGAGGTCGGTGCACCGTATTCATCTAGCAGGAATCGCGTTTTGTTTATCGTATCGCTGTGAGTGACTATCGCCTGGCTAAAATTATTCTTCATTCAGCCATGTCGCGCGCGAACATCGTGGAGTTGGCGGGAATGGATCCTCGCGTGGGATCGCGCGGGAACATCGTGTGTATTTGAATCGGTATAAGGAACCGTATTTACGAAACTGTTTGGATTTCTTCGAACAGATTGATCGATTTGTTTTAGCAGATGGTATAAAGAGGACTTTGTACCCGTCGATGCGAGGAAAAAATAATTCCAATACGAATGAAAAATTACGAACGATACGAGTCCATAAATAAAGAACCCGGGGAGTCGCGAACGACAAGCATAATAAATGTGTAGTAGGTCGTATAGATAAGAAGAGGCTTAAGAAGAATCATGACCCTCCAAAAAAGTTTAACTTATCGCAGTAAGCATTAATATTTTCGCACGTACGATCGAGGTCAGGTTAATAACAGCGTATAACTGTATCTCGCCTTTGAACCGTCACGTATCTCTACATTATGTTTTTTTCCCCCCAACTCGAAACTCGATTCACGATGCAGAAATTGATGCAACAACACACGGTACAAGACACGTAAATTATAACATTGACTCCCGGGTAATAACTAAAATTATATTTTACATCCGGTAAGGACCAAACGCTATCGACTTGAAATTTTTATTTATATCCAATACTTGCCTCTAAACGACAATTTTATTTTTATCGTGCCTGGATATACTGTAATTAAAATATTAATACAAAACTGGATCGATAATGCACAAAGCGCGATAAACAGCGAGACATGATGAACCCGATGAACCCGATGAACTCTTCCAAAAATGAAGATCGATGTTTCCGTTCTCGAAATTGTTTCCCCATCGGTTCGAGGACGCCCGCGGAATCTTTAACCTTCGTGGCACAGTTTTTCGGCTCGTTGCCAAGATTCCGTCTTCGTTCCATTAGCCAGAGGCTCGTCTCTCTGCTAAAATTGCTCCGCGGGGCAAGAAAAATGGCGCCAACCTGTAACGCGCAACTGGATCCCGTCAGAGTAAACAATACATTCCGGTTTTTTTCCATCTGTTGCGCGCAATTTTAGACGTACAAACACATCGTGTCGTTTCCTCCGTAGATTTTCCTCGTGTCCTTTCTCTGCTTTTCGAAAGTAGAGTCGTGACGATAAAAAAAAAGAAACATTTCTTTGTCCGAAAATAAATTTTCTTACGGTTCGCTCTACGATCCGACGTCTCGACGTTAATCGTCCCGCGTTTTCTCATCGTGGTTCGAAGAAACTTCGGGGAAACGCAAGACCGCGTGCATAGTTTATATGCCGGCCTTTAAACGATGAGAACAGAAAGTGCAACTACGATACGATGGCTGCACGCGAGCAGCTGGTTTTCTCAAAGCGAACACTAGTTAAGAATTAATTCCGCGACAGCCTACATTCCTACGGTGCTCCGTACTCCCTGCAATTGAGGGCTCGATCGTGTTTATCGCTGCACGGTGCACGTATACCAGAGAGTAAAATGGACCGTGAATCGTTAAGAGAATTTTTAGACAGCATTATTTCTTTTTTTCTGTTTTATTTTTGGCAGTATTGTTACCGGACGAATTCCATTAAAATGAGTCAGATTCGTCGTTTCTTATCAGCGCAAGTAAGCACCCTCGTCGCGGATACGTATTTACTTTTTTAAATCGACAGATGGCATTTATGATTTATAAATTGAAAATGGACTACGGTTTAACGACGCATAATTTCCAACTTGTGTTGCTCATAATCATCACGTGTGAAAAAATTAAATTTACGATATGTCGGTCATGTTCGTTTCGTGAGGTGTGAATTAGCCTTAAGTAGCTCTGGCCACCACTGTAAATAGATGAACGATCTCTTCTCCGAAAAGGTTGTGAATTGAAGTGAAAAACAGTCGATTATAATTTCATTACATTTATCGTGTGTCACGCTATTTGCTTTGCGTTCCGTGTGATTATGATACACGTCGAACATAGAAACGTGAAATTGCGTGTTGCACGTAACAAGAGTACAGATAAAATTCTTATCTATATAAAACTATCACGCGTTAAATAAAAATATTATTTAACAATTATAGAATAAAATATTTTATGAGAAACGGATCAAAATTCATAGATTTCTATGCAATATTTTTTTTGTTAATAATATATCGTACAACTTTATTCGGATCTGTACCTTGTTTAATGGGTTAAAATATGTCGTGTGCGGAAGCACGTGATTTTCTCAATTGGCACTCCGGACGGCATAAAATAATTTGAAAAGGAGGGAAAAACAGAAGATTGCCGTAGCCACGATGAACTTAAATTGAGTTAGGAACTAATCATGCAGTTAACTTCTCTTTAAATGATCATTAATCGAGACAAAGACGGTAAATATGTTCAGGGACTGAATAGAGTTTGAACATGCAACAGAAAACTTGTTCGACGGAGGCAATATTTGTTGTTGCATTCAGTGCGGACGTGACCATTTGCACGTACCGTTGGTCACGTAGCGCACGAGGTAGCACCATAAAAGCTTTAGCTCTCTATTCATTGTCGAATTTCGTGAAACCCTCATTTAAAACTAATCGGTGGAAGCAGAATTTTCCTTCGAATCACAAAGCGCGTTCAACCATAAATAAGTAAAACATAATAACAATATCAAACTTCGGTTTCTATACGGTGAAAGTAGGAGGCTAAATAATCTGAAAAGAGTTACAAACTTTCTAAATATGGAATTTTAAATAAATTAATTGGTTACTAAATTGTAAAAGCAGAAAATAAAAATGAAATATGGAATTGTTAAATAACCGTGTTATCGTATCTACCGTTCTGCTACAATTACCAATAAACGGTATAACAATTTATTGTACTTTTTTACTTGAAAAACGGTCAGAACTTTGCAGTAGAACTAAATTACTTTCCATTAATGAAACATTGTTCGAATAACGAACAGTTTGGGAAACAATTGCGTTTATAAACCCACGAAAGGGTTAATAACCCCGTTTGAAAAACAGAAATGCGACACATGTTCGTCGAGATTGAAAAAAAAAACAGTGCTTGGCAGTCCGGCCGGCTAACCACGTGCTGCGCAGTGTCGGATGCGCGTTGCAGTGCTCCGTACGCCCTACCCCCTCCCCGCTACGCCTTTCCCCTATGAACGCGTATTAGATTCACCCCGAAAGCGTGAAGCTTCAGTGTTGCTTCAGTCCTCGTCGAAGTGAAGCGTGCATCTTGCGCCCCGCGACAATCGATACACGTAAACCGAACGAAGCTTGTCGAAGTCGAAGCTGTATCTCGCGAGAAACAACTCGAGTCGGCATAGTTCGAAGTTTATTTTTATACGTACAAGATTTGTGCATGTGCACGAAACTGTTCATTGAAAGAGAACCCACGCGATAAGCAAGCGTTATACGTTGTAAATTTTTTCTTGGAATACGGAGAGCTTAAAAATTTGATTGCTCGACATCGGTGACGAGGACGGTGACTCGTCACCCCGGAGAAAATTTAAGTCGAAGGAGGCTTTTCGTGCGATATATATTTTCGCCAACGCTGTATTCAGCGTTTCCACCGGGCCGCTGTTAGCTTCTAGAAAGTTTCGAACGATCGAACACTGCCGTAGCGAGGTCTTCGACCGGTGTTAAAACGCGAAACACAACGTTATATAAACCGTGTACCACGGTAATCTGTGACAAAATAAGAGAGGGACTGACGAGAGAAAGTGAACCAAAACTAAGTCTAGTCAAAATGCCGAAACCAAAGATTCCCAACCCCATCACGAAGCTCTCGAAGTTTCTGAAACAAAGGACAAAGGTAAATAGAATTTTTTCCGCCTTGTTTGTGTGTTATTTTTTAACAGAGTCTACTGAATATTTCCATCGAACGATATCACTGAAGTAGGGCTGGAATTATTCGAATGATTTAATATTCAAATGCTGGGAATAAATTCAGACTTAACGAGACGCTAATGTGTTGTTTACTCTGGTTAATAGAAAACTAAAAAATCCAAGTAACGTTGGTATTGGAATATTTTTACTTCCTGTAGTTAAACGATGGTTCAACGTAAATATTACTTAGATTTGTAATATAGAATATAGGATATTTAATTAACCGGGACAATGTAATAACATCAGTTTTTCAATGATAAAATAGGTTGCAGCATTCTTGAAACGTTTCTTCCTTCAACGCACGCTCGAGACCCTAAGAATTTTGTTTCTCGATCACGTACTCGAGAAAGTCTTTTACCATGCGAAATCCGGTATCGGAAGAATAACACAAAAACATCTAAAGAATCATCGACGCAAATATGTGTCGCCAACAAATCATAATTGTTTACATATGCATGTAGATAACAATTACGTTGGTAGTTACACAAGGCATTCAACACTTTTTCTATTCCCATAAATCTGTCAACGTAGGTCAATATACGATACGTATTCTTCGACATCTGACTTCTCCCCCTTATCGTGTATATTTTTCTTACGACAATCACAATTTGTTCCCACGACTATCCAAACGCCATAGTTTTAATAAAAGGTACTAATGCGTAAGCTAGTCGTAAAGTATAATTGTTTCGCATCTATCGATAAGTTGGTGTTAGGGTAGATAAAAATATTTTCCTTATTTATGAATGACTGTCTCTCGTTTTAAAGGCGGTCGATTAGAGTTCTTACAATCACGACAATTTTATATTTATAATGAAAACTTGTTTATGCATCAACCTATTATTTAAACGGACATGGCGGGCAGAAAAATGCGCAGTGGTTCGCTTGTTTACTTGCAACCGGTCCTTGGCCGCGCCTAGGTCCACCTTTCACAGAATCTGGCTGCGTTCGATACACGATCCGCTCGAGCACGGCCAATCTCCCACCGATGTTACGCAACAACCATACTCGCGGCATTAACTGCATAAACACGACAAGTGTTTCGTTTATCCGAGGGCGGATAATAACGGGAAACAATGAGCCGTGCTGCGTAAGCGAACGAAACGACGGGCTGTTTCCTGCGTAGCAACATAGATGGGACGAGGATTGAAACTACGAGAAGGGTAGAATTCATTCCATACGGTTAGGCAAGCTATGGTGCTAATTCGAACGTTTGACGCGCGTAACCATGCATATTAAATTCGATAATGACAATAGTAACAAAAGTTTGGTCCCTCGAGTCGTACAGGCTGCAGTTTCCTTTCGTCGTCTAATATGGACAAGCAAGGTTACGCCCACGTTCTTACGCTTCTTCAAATATAAATTACAGTTCGGTCCGCGCGTCGGCGTTAACGACGACGAGACTGACGGGTAATGGTGCGTCGTGAAGTTTTCGTTTCGATACGCTTTTGGCACACGCTCGAACTTGGACACGTTTCAATTCACGTGAGCCTATATAGACGCTGGGTTAAAATAAAGCGAACGGGAGAATATCACGAATATTCCGAACAATTCGTCCGAGCCCCGCGTTATTGTCTTCCAAAGTTAACCTCCAATAACCAAAGTCGTTTTCGATCGTCCGTTGTCGGTGTACGCATAGGTACGTATATTTTATTTAACAGTCGGGAACTGATGATTTATTAACCGATGAATAATTTAAGCTGCGAATTTTTTGAAAATTTTGACGACTGTAACGAGCATACGTTTCAATAACGAGCATGGTCACCCTTCGCATTTCGAAGCATGCAGTTTCCTGATCTCCTTGAATCTTGAGCGCTCTCGGGACCGATTTTAATGCCTTTTAAGGACCGATCCGCGAATCCTGAACGACCGACTTTCTGTAAACAAATGAATCGACGGACAGAACCATTTTAAGAAGAAAAAAAAAATACTGGGACAAGAAAATTCTATATTTGGTCATACACTGACCCCGTAGCTGTTGGGTCGAACGAAGTCTTCCCGTTTCTTTCAACAGATGGCGGTAATTGGGCCATTAATAGTTGACCTGACCCATCCCTCAACAGGTTGTCTGCCGGACCAATATCAATGAATTTTTTCCAGACAATTGGAAAGCCTCCTAACCTAAAATTTGTCATGACATTTATTTTTATAACCTCATCGAAATTCATGAATTCTATCCAGATTTAGTTTCTTTAACATCTCACCTTGGGAATTAATTCGTTTAGACATTCTTAAACATTTCTCATGACATTAAAATAATATAATGTTCGACGAACAAATAATCTCCCAAAATCAGTTTTATTATTTTATTTTTGCTATTCTGTAATCGAACCGTAAAGCGTAATTAGCCTAACGACGCGTGTTCAGTTATCCGTTCTCGATCAAGGCGAATCGATGATTCCCGCTGTTTGCTTTAATTAACATTTTAATTAACGTCGTCGCAACTATCGTGCAGACGTCGCGATCTATTATTATTTTTCCTTCGCGGTAGCCGGTAAATAATGATTCACATTATTTATGCTTTCGAATGACATGTAATGCATTAGGAGAGTTACTTAATTTTTTATATATTTTTATTGCATTATGTTAATACTTTACAGCGGTGTAAAAAGAGACCTTGCTAGTTTAAAATTAGTTTAAATATTTGTACGTGTATTCTCCAATGTTATGCAGCCGATTGCTGTGGCAAAGAAAACGCGTGTTCAGTGATTTCTTAACGCCATCTTGTTTTTTTTTTTTTAGCTTCGATAGTCGGAGATTCCTCTCGACTGGTACGGTCGATATTCATATTGTAATCGACCACATTCATATTCGAGTCCGAGCGATTGCATCGCAGATTGCAGAAGAATCGTGCTATTAATTCGCCGGTAATAGTTGTTACTTGCAATTTTATGAGTGTATATTCAGAGATGCAAATGATTAGTAGAGAAAAACGCTGGGATGAGAAATCCTCTCGCGTTAAACAGCCGTGTTTACGACCGTCCATCAACGACGCTCGAACAACATTTTCGAAATGATTGAAATAACTATGCCCCGAAAAAAAAACCCGTTCGACCATACGTTCCCCTCGATGTCACATAACTTTTCTACAAAATGCTTTCTTCGTAGAGCGGATAGTTTTAAAAATTATGGTGATTTTTGAAAGCAAAAAAAAATTTGTTAACGGTATAATATCTTCGTGTACGCTCGATGTTTACGATTATGGTCAAGTTATTCCCCTTTCGGTGGCCGCTGAATCGACGCAATCGTTGCATCTCGTTTCCGTGGAATTGGAAATTAAGGACGATTATCAACCAGAAACGAGCCGTCGAGAGTCGATTCCCGCGGCTTATTAACGTCTCATCGTCGAATCGCAGTTGCATCGAAGGTCGATCGAGAATAATCGCGCGAGGCCACGTGCTTCGAGTCCCTCGAGATACACGCCCGGTGGAATTCGCTTGTACTTGACATTAAGCTGAAAAGGGGGGAAGGAAACTGGACGAAAGGTCCTTTTTACGAACTTCCCCGATGGTCGTTTCGTAGAGATCGGTTCCGAGTGACTCCTTCGACTCTCAGTGCTGAGCGAATCATCGAGTCAGTTGGTTCTACGGAAGGAATTCGGTCGCAGTTTATCGAAATCTTCTGTGTCTTGTATCAATTCGAATCACCGTCGATAGACGAGTCGTTAATTAAAGTTTCGTTTATGTTTCGAAAGATACGGTGACCAAGAAATTAATTTTAATCGTGAAGTTTCTAGCAGAGAACGCTACCGGATCCACCATGATCGCCAATCCCTGTCCAACCCTTAATTACGTGTTTCAACACTCGTCCAGGATGCTCTCGGTGAGGCAATAAAATTTCGTTGATCAAAGATTGTATCGATGGTCATTTAAAATAAATATTATCGGTAAACCGACGATCGCATCGTTCTAACCGACTTTGCATCCGCATAAATAAGTCATTTTAAGTATTTTTTTGCAGCGTGCATCTCGATTGCCTGCCACGACCTCGAATATCGTATGTTGAACGATGGTTTCAGCTACTCCGCAGAGAAATCTTGTTATGCCATCGATAGGTCCAACGCGAGACACCTCGATAAGAGCGTAAGAGGATCAGCCGGGGAATTTAAATTTCAAATCCAGAATCGCACACGCGACGATCCGTGGATGAAAACAATTTGCCCCTATGAATGATTCAATCGCACTTGTGCACCGGAATGTAAATAACTAAATTCAATGCCCTTTTTAGACACACGTCCAAACGGTTGAAATTCAGGTTAACCAATGGAAATAATTCAGTATTCGAAATTTGAATCGAGTAACAGGAGGTGTACCTTTTTTTATCCAATTTATCGAGACACAACAAATGCTTCATGTATCTTTTATCGTTCGATATTTGTTGAAATTGCCCAAGCCCGGGAAAAAATCTCCACCGTAAAAAGTTGTTTTGATTGCTCAAACAAAAAGAAAAATGTGAATCGAATCACTGCGTCATTTATTCGCGAAGGTTGCACAATGCATAAGATATTACACAGAAATTGTATGCACAGCGATATTGAATAATTTATATGGATATGTTAATCCGACGTCTTCGAAAACTTCTTTTTTTATTTCTCTTATATTGGTAAATAAATTCTCCGTCGAACTTGGCCGATGCAGCTCGCGTAATCCTGTTTCTCGAACATTACGGGAGACACTCGGTGGACGTATTTCAATTTGTGTCCATAGGGCATCATATAACTGTTCATTCGATTCTCACGGACTCGTTTTCAGACAGACTGGTTTTTGCTTCACACGCGCGCCCTCTATCCGTGGAACTCCGGCGTCCCATTATGCAAAATGTTTATCTCGGATCGAAATAAAAGTAGAAACTATCGATAGTACAATAAACTTTCTAGAACTCGAAACATCAGATGTAGACACGACACACATTTCCATACGTTCGAATAGAATTTTTAAATCACCTTTTTATCATCGTGTATTAAATCTACGAACATACAGAACGATTGTAGTAAGTAGGTTATAGGTTATAAGAGAAACTTTGTACAGAGTGCAATTACACTTTTTTTAACATAATAATATGACAGGACAATAGGTTTCCAATTAATCAACGACTACTTTCATTTTCATTAATTGCTTATTATTATTATTCAGTACCTAAACGTTGCTGAACCGGTTCATCGGTGTGGCTCGTCTAACAACATGCTTCCCAATGAACCGTGGAATTTCTTACACTCGTATACATAACACCTTACTATAATCACTATACCCCTATGTACGAAAACTTTTTGCTCCTGTAAGTTGTGTAATTTTAAATGGTTTATTCCGCCATTCCATTAACAAATTTCGCCAGAACAGTACAACAATGCCAGTCCAACAACCACAATCACAATCAGAGAATAGTTATTTGTGTGGTCGATGCATCAATGCCGGATACTTGGTTACGCCTAACCGAGCGTGAAGTTTTTTATTGTTTACGAGGAGATTGCATTCTAAACCGTTACACCTGGTATATCTTCGACGGACTAACGTCCAAAAGTTTTCTTCTTTTTTGCGTATCGAACGTTGCTGCTGACTTTTTCTCCGCGAACGTCGAGATACAGGGCGGCGAGTGCGACAGGTCAAGGAAGCTGTTGCGATAAAAAGCGATGCGTGACGTTCGAGGTCACGTTCGCGTCGATGTGCCCGTTCAAATTGTTGCAAAAGCGTATTGAGAGAGTATGAGTTCGTTCCCCTCGCGTGCAGCATTCTTTATTTTTCTTCCGACAAGGCAAACGCGTATGCAGATCGCAGATTTATTCCATAAAAATTGGATGAAATTCTCCAGATAAAATTTCCTTTTTAACCTTTCGGTACGTTTACGTCGATACACGCCCCAATAATCGGTTCTCTTGATTGATGTTCTTGCGTCTAGAAATTCAGTAAATTGATTCTGGTTTGGAAAAATTATTTTCAATTTTAATATCAATAGAACGAACTGTGATGTATATTTTCTTAGATTCTTTAATTAATCGAGGAACTAGAAGTCGTGACTTCTACTGCCACGTGAAAACGAGCCTTAAAGAAATTTGATCCTCGGTTCTGGGTCACGAAAACGTGTCGTTCGCCTAACCTAACCTCACTCAGTCTGCAATATATTCTTCGACTACGCGGACAGAAGCCACGTCGCCTCGATGCGTCGCTCGCGAGTATCTACCATTTGCATGCAACTTTAAAATTCCGCATTCGTGTCAATTTCGCATTCATACAGTCCCCGACGAACTTTCCTATTACATAAAAATGAAGCATGATTGGACAGAATTTCGTGTAATATAGGTGACAAACAAAATCAAAGTTTAGCGATGTATCTGAATAATCAATTCTACAAACAATAACTCTCCCACAAGTTCAGCGTCACAACAGGTGAACTAATTTTGTAATATTCGTAACGTGACGTGTGGGGGCACGCGACCCTTTCGCTCTTTCCTTGTCACGGCCCTGCTTGGAGTCGCTTGGCTCCTTGATATCGTTCAGACGATACTGAACGTTTTAATTGACGCGACCTCGCTTCAATTGATGTATATCCGCGCAAAAACCAGGGTGAACGCGTCTTGTTTGTAAATACCGGCGAAAATAGTCGCGGTTTATCTTCTTTCTTCGTAAAAAGGAGATCGCCATTGACAACGTAAACTCCACGCTCGCTCGCGAATATGATCAGCCGTAACTCGTCGATGAACCGCGATTGGCTATATTGAAATTAATGCTCTCAACACTTTACCGACTGCATAGAAGAAACGAACACTCGCGGCGTCTGGTTGGTTGTTTGTCAACGCAGTACAATTGGTTAAGTAATTCGAAAACAAGAAACGGAACTTTATTTGCTGTTTAAATACATGAACAAATTTCAGGTTTCTCTTGTACAAACAGTACTTGAAATTAGGTCGGTGCATTTCCCGCGTACAGATTCATATTGTCTCGTATATTCACCAACAGATGGGTTAATAAATTTTTTTTATTAAGCAAAGTTTGGGTATTACATATGCACACTAAATATTCGTTTTCTGCGAGCGACGAGATGCGAGAAAATAAACTATGCAGACGGACGAGGAGCAGAGCTGCAGTGCTGTTTACAAACCTAACCTCAAAGCGACTGCAACGACCTTCGCGTGCAGTCTGCGAACGTAATATCATTATTGAAAAATAAAATCCTAGTATTACGTTCTTGATATCGATTTGCAGCCAAAAAGTTAATTCATTAATATCACATCGCTTATGACACAGAAGATCTACTGTAATGAAAATTTGCGTCCAATTAAGTATCTCTGCAGCATCAGTGGAAACGTTAAATGCTAGTGTCAGAGTTCAAACGAACATTAATTGTATAATAAAATTTATGGTTTATTAATTAATCCTAAAAAAATAACATAAAATCACTGACTGAACGAACGTTCTTTTATTGTCAGCATTACGTAATTTGTTTTTCGTATCGTATCGTAGTTTTGCTAATATTAAATTTCACTCGAATCATCGATACAAATTTAAAATTTGTTTGATAAGAAAACACCGACTTTGGTAATTAAGGAACATTTTACAAATATTTGACGTTATCGCGTGACGAATCCACCTCTTCTTTTTTTCATAGTATATTTACACCATGTGTTTGGTGTACACGGTTACGTAATTTCTTTTGTTAACAACTTTTTTCTCCGCGTCGAGCAACAGTGTTTGCACACCCGATAAAAGCAAATGAGATCACCGTGCAAATTAATAATTAAGCGGGCGAATAACGATGTCATTATACTACTATCGAAGGATACGGCATGTTTAATCGATTCATTCTCCGCGACGCGTTTATTTCAAGAATTTGTCAGAAAAAGTGCGATCCACTCAACACAGTGACGGTGATATTAATAAACGTGTAATCCTTGAATCGTTTCCGAGATTCCGTTCCCCGTTTTTGCAGAATTGATTCCTTCGTTCCTGGAAGTCGTGTTACAAGTTCTGAATTAAAATATCCATTGAAAATCGAAAGGTTTTAATTTTATGGAGAAACATCACGTGACCAAGCTCGTGGCTCGCCAGTCGATCGACGCGTGCGATGGACGCCTATGGGCGTTCGATTTGCATGTTAAATAGATACGACTAGAGGATTTCCGCACAGTGGGGGTTAAAGGGCTTAAAATGGACATTCAAGTATCGACTTTCGACACGCTGAGTCTTCAAGGCACCTTTCTAATTTTTTAATTCGGTATTAAGTTCGTAATTCCAACGGCTGAGCTCGTCGATAGGAAAATCCCGCTCTGCTAATGAGTTATGTAGATTTCGTAATATTAATTAATGAGATGCAAAGCCGTAATGAAGCAACAGGATGGTGTTTTCACCTCTTAATCCCGCGGGGAGAAGATCGCGTGAAATTGTTATGTCGTTCGGGACAGGTGCACGAACGTGATTCACCACGTGCGCATTTGCATTGGTCGAAGGAACAACAACACGCCGCACGTGAGCTTAATGTATCGTTTAATTAGAGTGGGGACGAAAGTTTGTTTGCAAACTTTCCATCGAACCCGAGCAAACTTTCCACCGACTGTGGAATAAAAAAGATATTTGAGTAAACTTGAGATCTTGCCGCCACATTTATATTCGATAGCGTGGTGGACAATGTTGCACGGTAAAAATACCGAAATGTTTGCGTAATCTTTTGTGCGGACTATCCGAGAAAGGTTAAGAGTCTACGAGATGTGCATAATCAGTCGGGAACGTTTATAATGGAGGACGCATTCTTCTCTGTTTACATATTCATTACACCCCTCAAAGAAACACGAAGCTTTCAACATAGAGACAACGTCAACAATTACAACACGACACTTGAATGCATACAGTAGTCTGTGTTGGCTGTGTTAGATCTAGAATTAGGTTTAGAGAACCAATGGAATACCCCATAGTTGCAACCAGTACTGTCCCTCGACACATAGAACCGTAACACACGAAATTGACCAAGATCACTGAGTGCATCGTTGAAAAATATTTTGTACAGTGGAACCTCTGCTGAGAAAACAGTGTTCGGTGTACTAGTTCTAATTGTATTGTTTGTTTCGTAGCTCGTTGGGTAAGTAGACATTGGTCTTAAGTACATCGGTGGACGACCAAAGAGAATCGTCATTCATAGAGGTTTCACTGTCTTTAGTTCATAGATGTCCACCGTTTGGCATCGAGTCTCCCAAGAACGTCCATTGACACGATGAGCTCAGTAATCGTCCCTAAACTAGTAGACTCTGTTCTCAAAATGTTCCCTGAAACTGGTTCTCTGTCTCCGAGGCCATTTTAATAACCTAATTCTCCATTCGCAGGTGCTGTCCATGAGCGAGGAGCTCAGGCGAGCCCTGTACGCCAACAGCGCCATCTCCTTGGACAATGACGTGATCGTGCCGGATTTGGTTGGCACCACTGAAATCCTCAGCGATGAACACAGGGAACAGCTCTGCCGGCACCTGCCCGCCAGAGCGGAAGGCTACCTCTGGACCCTGGTGTTCAGCACCAGCCAGCACGGATTCAGTCTCAACAGCATGTACAGGAAGATGGCCAAAGTAGAGAGTCCGATCCTGTTGGTCATCGAGGACACCGAAGACAACGTGAGAAATCGTTCTGGAAAAAATTATTTTTAGCTGCGGGGGTCGATTACAATTATTTTTGGTCGATAGACATACCCTCGAATTTCTACGCAGTTTCGAGAAAAAAATTCCTGACCGAAAATATAATGTGAGGTTAGAAACGTAACGGGGCTCTAGAGCCCTAAAGAAATGGGGCGAAAAAGCATAGTTGACGTGAGATCTGCTCGTATACGTCGTTTGTGGTCGAACGTGTTAACCACGACCGGTGCAGTAGAATCGTTATTGTACCGTTCAGTTCTTCCCTTTTCGAGCTACTCCGGTTCAGAGTTGATTACCCCAACCCATCGTCATCGTTCCCGTCCGTTGAATGTGACGTTGATTCCAATTACGTACGAGTGTTTGGAGTGTAGGATACCCTTTGTTTTCGAATTTCGAGTTCGTGCTCTCTGGATGCGCCGAAGCGTACGGAAGTTATTACTGTTTCGCACAGTATAACGAACTGAATACCGAATAGACAAAGGTTTCCGCGGCTGTGCGGGAGGAGTATGTCACGGTGCTTCGAAATTTACTATAGATTCTGGGTCTTTGTAGTCGAACGTGAAAGGGAAGAGTTCAGCAATCGAAACGTTATCTAGTCTAGTCATCAATGTTTGTTGAAAAGCCCCGTTCTTTGATTTAGCGTAAATCATAATTTTCCGTGGTTACAGGTGTTTGGAGCGTTGACCTCATGCGCTCTGCACGTCAGCGACCATTTCTATGGGACTGGGGAGTCCCTGCTCTTCAGGTTTACGCCCAGGTTCC
The DNA here is from genome assembly GCF_013123115.1 of Colletes gigas. Classification (NCBI taxonomy): domain Eukaryota; kingdom Metazoa; phylum Arthropoda; class Insecta; order Hymenoptera; family Colletidae; genus Colletes; species Colletes gigas. The sequence goes on from NW_025106641.1 coordinate 1,034,644, forward strand.
AAGCATTCAACTGGTCTGGAGATAACTTATACTTCATCAAAGGAAACAATGAGAGTCTTGCCATAGGTGCTGGGGAGTAAGTACTCTGTTCATTTTTCTGGAGATAAAAAAATATAAAACGATCATCAAGCACTTGACCGTCCCTTTACAAACACAACCTATACACTTCTACCAATAGAACCGGAATACGTTTAATGTTACAGTGGCAAGTTTGGATTGTGGCTGGATGGCGACCTGTACCAAGGCAGGACGCAATCCTGCAGCACGTACGGAAACGAGCCGTTGGCGCCGCGCGAGGATTTCGTTGTTAAAACACTGGAATGTTGGGCGTTCATATAGGACACGGCCACCTCCTACACGTTGTCCAGGACTACGCCCTCGCCGCAGCCTAATTTGACCTGAACTCGATAGTCTCGTGGAGGTATATCATCCCCAGGAGAGATCACAGGAAGACTACAATTTCTAAGAGACATTACCAGAGGAGATTAAATCGATTAACGGGTTTCTATACCGGCTGGCTCGATCCACACTACTGATAGATTCTAACGGACCGAGGTACATAGAACTGTCAGTGTATAGAGATTAATGGAAGAGTTGTGATTCTGTTTGAGGAACGAAACCCCCATGAAGAAGGGGGAAAGGCGGGGGAAGCTTTTTTTGATGAAGAAAAAAATATATAACGCCGACGGATGCGATTGTTTGCAACGTCCGGCCAAGATCGTTGACCCGCGGACTATTATATAATAATTATCGATTTATCGTTTAGCCTGTCCTGTTTGTTTTTCTATATTAAGTTGGCGTATTTATTTTATTTTTTATATATATATATATATACACACACGCGCATATATATACGTGTTTTCGTTGAATGAATCGTTACAAAAATCTGGTTTTACGATCGCGTGTCGTTCATGATTATCGGAAGTATCGACGACGACGGCCATGTATAAAAATTCGTTGCCCCGATGGCCGTCGTTTCGAACTAGTCGCGAGAATTACGATCGTTCGATGGTCGGTGTGATCGCAAACAATACTGGGAGAGAATGTGTGTAGCGTGAATGGATCGGACGAACTTGATGGACTGACGACGAGGGAGACGCGGTACGTACGAAGAAATGATTGAATCATGTTCAGAGCTGGGACGGTGATAATTACGAAGATGAAAGAAAACACACGACATCGTGAGAAATGTTTAAAACTAACCGTTTGTTGATGTGTAGATAATTGTAGATAGTAAATGTAAATATATGTATTACCAATCGTATTAACGGTACAGTTAATTTTAAAGAAGCAGCTATTGTACGCTAATGAAGAAAACAAAAAACGTTGCTGAACCACCACCCGTGTAGCTCGTCTCACGTATATCCTGGAAGGACATGCCCGGCTACATATACACACCCGTATACACAATTATACAAGCAAAACACTGAACGATACTCTGGGAAGCGTGATCGCAGCCCGATGTAAACGATCCAAGATCTGAGAACAAGTAGAGCTTTAGAAGGGGAAAAATGGTTCGTACTGATCATTTATGATCATAGAGAGGATCGAGTGAGAATTGCGATTAAACTGTCAGCGGTGGCTGATATTTCTTTGATAAACGGTGACAAAACGTGCTTCTTGAGCCTCGAGTGACCACAACGAACACACACGCCTGTGCCTCGCTTCGCTCTCTTTCTCTCCTTCTGCTAGAACACGGTACAATCCCAGCTGTAGAAGTTCTTGCGTCTAATCAGAGCCGAGGAAAAGCTCTACACTATGGTCGTACAATTACGAACAAACATCTCGATTTTTATGCAGATGCAGACAATAAGAGGGAATATGTTTGTCCGTGGTATTTGGTTTTTGTTGGGTCGATCTAGTTCATCTGACATAAAGAAAGAAGAAGGAACGGTTGATTTCTATTCTCGGTATCGTGTAACAATGAAATTTCACTCGGCTCTGATTAACCGCTATGAAATTGTTAATTCACATACGACCACGAGACTGTTCACGAGCTTATAGTCTCTATATTGTATTAGGATCAATTGACTGTGTCGCCCACCGTTTCTACCACTTTGTAAAACACAAGATTTCCGTTGTCAAAAGGTGAGGGGACTAGCCTAGTGTCGAGTGATTGTACAATTATTTAGTAGAACGAACGCTAACTAGGGAGAGGAAGTTTTGATAATCGATTTTATAAATTGATTTTTCCCTCGAGAACGATTTTCTAGCGGCTCCACAACGAGATGTTACGTCGAAAAGATAGAAAAAAAAAAAAAAAATAAAACTAAAGATGAACACGCCCTTTTATACCGTAGCGAGTATACCGTTGCCATTCCTTCCATTTTACTAGGAACAGTTTCTAACTTGTGTCGTTTCTACGATTTTCGAACTTCGTATTTCTAGGGCTGCTTTTTTTAAAACGTGTTCGTCGCTGATAAAACAGATTGTCTCGGTCGTGATTGTCGATGCTTATCGAGGGAAAGGCTTAAAAAAAGCAGCGCGATGCGAACGACAGAGACACGTTGGAACGGATCGAGAGAATCGTAGATCTGAACGAGACAGGAGTATCCGGTGCACTGGTTATGAAACGCACTTACAAAAAATTGAATAAAAAAAAACAAATAAAAAAAAAAAAATATGAAACATTGCCAGACAGTAGAAAATTCCATGGAGCACGGTTTCAAACAGAAAAAGAAAAAGAGTGGAGGAAAGCACAAAAATGTATTTAAACGTAGCTTATTACCAGCTTGTTTAGGTTAGTTTTTCGAGTACGTTGATACACTGAATGCGACGCGTATCGATCGTAGCATTGTCTAGGACATTAAATTAGGCGTCTAGGCGTACTCTTGTGATACTAATGAGGTAAATGAAACTCCTAAACGATGTATCGAGTCGCTTCTAGTATGTGTGTTACTCTGTAACAGTGCTTATCCTTTCGCGGTAGAGCGATCGTTCACCTCACGCCGATGAACTCGTGGAATCTCGATTTAAAAGAGCCAAGACAATACAAATTCGAATGCAAAAGGGAATAGAAAACCGAGATGCTTGACCGGGGCGATTTTTCTTTTCTTTTCTTTTCTGGGTTTATCTTTTTTTTTAGAAAAGGAGTCACAATTCTCGCCTTCGTGTCGATTACCACGGAATAAATGTACATTATAACGAAATAAAAAAAAAGATCGATCATGTGTGTCTGAAAAAATAATTTTTCGTTCATTTATTGTTTTTCTGTGTTTCCGTGGTTGTGTTTAAACTTGGATTGCTAGATTCTGTCGAATTAGACGTAAACGTTACGACAAAGTAATTATCGTCATGCTCTTGTCAACTGCCTTGGAGGGATTCTTTTTCTTCTTCTGAACGAAGCGTATTCTGTACTGAATGTAGGAGCATTTCCAACACACTAGGTGTCGTCTAATCTAAAATATACGCAACTGCCTCTACAAAGAAACTGTAGACGTATATTAAGCATGTCATGTAAAATCGAGAAGAGATTCTAATCGTAATTAACGACGATATTTCCTGTACGATCAATTGCGACATGTTGTACGCGAGCTCGAACGCTGCAAGTTACCTGACGATCTTCGATGCTCTGATATAAAAAAAAAAGAAAGAAAACAAGACCACTGTTAGGAATGAATTTATCTTGCAAAAATTTGGTCATCCAAGATCGATGATACTTTTTAATGTGTGTGTTTGAACTGTTTGAAGATGATTCTGAACTGTTTGAGCATGAAACCTTCCTTGTAAAGGATCACGTTTTTTTTTTTTTATTTTTTTTTACTTTTTCTGCAGCTCCAACTACTCTGCTCGCAATAAAAAAAAAAAAACTATATAAGAAACAGCTTTCAGTGTAATACAAAATACAAAGATATCAAAGGCTTAAACTTTGAACAAGAAAAATAGACATTTAGATTCTACAGAATTAGTTAACAAAATTTCTGAACTTGGAGAAACGTTCAAATATGTAAAAAGAAAAATTAATAGTTAATTTGGGTGAAGCAACATCTTCCTTAATTTGGGAAAGACCTAGTTCTAACCTCAAAATTCTGATCGCTAGAGATTTAGGTTCTTCTATGTGGGTTCGTGAAAATTAAGTTATATTTTGTTATAGATGTATATTGATAGAGGCGACAATGGTATTAATGAACAGACAGTCAAAAGATTCGAATGGTCGGAGACCGATTTTCAACAAATTGTTCCTTGACTATTGGAAATGGAAATTGCAGTATGCTCATCTATCCTGGACACGTTGAAATTAATTACTATAACTGTTAAACATAGAAAAACAATCAATATAAGCGTATAGCTTTCTGCGTTCGTGTACGAAAATGTAGGAATAGAGAAAGTAAGAATCTCTGCTGCAAGCGAAGTAAGCTCACACGAAAACTAATGTAATCGCAAAAAAAAGTATATGTATATTCGTAGTTGATTAGTGGATGTTAGTGTACCGACAAGAAAAGAAAAAAGAATCGTAAAATAACGATGAAGACGAAGCAACAAATTACATGTCGAGACGAAGACCTTTGGTATACACATTGTCAATTAGATTCAGACTGATCGCAGGGATTGAACACGCATAAAAAAAAAAAACTCGATGTTTTTCAGTGTTTAGCTATATAGATATTGTTGTTGTCGTTGTTGATAATCGTCGCTAAGACACGATTGTACGTCTCGATACGACATAGCGCGAAGGAACGAACTTGGACAAAAACGAGTACAGAAGAAAGGTTAGGTTCGTCTTTCGAACGCATAGGTTCTTTATCGCAGAGTAATAGTCGAAAACGACAGAATCAGTGTCAGCTGCTTGGAAAAATCGAAACTTCGTGCTATGTCGTTCAAGTATAGCCTGTTGTACACGTATAGACAGCTACTTGTACCAAAAAAACAAAAATATGTAGAAACGTAGAAAAAACACAATCGTTCTCATCTTGTATCCGATACAAATTCGGTATCAAATTTTAACTGTTTCATTATAGGACGTAATTTCTGGTAGGATTGAAACAGAGACGATTCCTTGTCCAAATATAAGTTGAAATCGTAGCAAACATTTTCTTTTCCCAAGATGCTTTCTTATCAACGAAGCTAACCTAATATTTACATTTGTATTATATGCTTCAAACACTCTCCGACAACATTCGAAATCATTTTTCGACTTATTTTTGAAGAAGGAATCATTAGACTTTCAATTGTACCCAAAATTATGTTGCATTGTGTGTTTATGGTTTTTTCTATACGTTGAGTTCATCGGTTCCCCATTATTTAGAATTAGAGTATGATGTATAATTTCAATATTTGAGGACATTGTTTCCCCTTTTTATTTCGTATTGTTAAATTGTTTCAGTGTTTCATTTTGCAATTTTTTATCGTGTATTTCACTTGCAAACACGAGATACGTACAAGACTCGAATCTTTCCTGCGCAATCCGCGAAACGATATTCTAAACACATTTTTTACACTATCAGCATCGTTTCGATCGAAACACGATCACATTCATCCTCGCGATTTCTCCAGAGGAAAATACTTTTTTGTATTATTTTTTAACACTTTATCGTAATTAATTGGATCGTTTTCCTCCATCGAGTAACGGTTGCTCGGTAATTTTTGGTCTAACCTAGTCGATCGAGGTACAAAAATCGTTTCGAACATATGTTTTCACGTTGCATAAAAATACGATGTTAAAGACATCGGCCAATGATATCAATCGTACATCGATCACGAAACCTGTTCTCCGATTACGTATCGATTCGTGGTACGAGTACCAGACACGAGAAAAGAAAAGGGAAAAAATGAAAAAAAGAAAAATCGAATTCATCTAGCTCACTCGTCCCATTTTTCGAGGGGAAAAAACGAAAGAAAAACATATCCATCGTTCGAAATATCGGAACACTCTTTGAGCCGTCGTACGAGACAAAATGGGGGGGGGGTCTAGAGCAAACAGAAAAGTCGGGGAATCAAAACAAAGGGCCCGGAGCTATAGGGGGCAGACGAGGACCCCTCGAAACACACATATATACACACACAACTCTCTGGACCAATGAATTTTACACTACTAATTGTACTGTCGCCTAAATCGCCACTTCCGTGGAAGTAATTCTCTCCCCGTTTCTCAATCTTAAAAAACTTAGGGGGCATCAGCAACCAAAACTAATCATTCCCGCGTTTCACGAGCAACAAAAGCAACCCACAACAGCAACACACTGTGTGTCTATCGTAATCGTATATTAGCCAACTGTATACCGTGTATGTTGAATTAATCGTACGGACGAGCCACTAAGAAAAACGAGAGAGCACGTTTGCGTACATTTCTTGTTGATTAAATCTTGTCACGTGACATTAAAAAAAAAGATTAATCGCGATATAATTCTATTTTTTTTTCTTTTCGTCATTCCAGAGAGAAATTACAGAGTAAAAGATGTTATAATATTTTAGCAAACCAACGTTTACGTTTTACGAGATATCCTGATCGCAAACGTGTCCCCTTTCTGAACAATATCGCATGTAAAATGACGAGAGATAAAAAAAAAAGAAATAATGTTTCACTCCGAAGAGTGAGAGTGTGTGTGCGCGTATGTATGTATATAACGTCAATACACAGTGCTGGAAGCGTGTATGTGTGTATATACCACACACGTGTACATTGCGTATACATATTATACATAATTTAGCGTCGCAGCGTGCATACACAGCAGAGACCCGTAGCGCGAAGGAGGTCACTATACATATATACATAAAAAAAATATACATATACATATTATAAATATATACATACGAGTAATGGTAAATTATAACGTTGTAAAGCTGCGAGTAAATGAGTGCTACGACTGCTAACGGCGGCACCAGAGTTACTAAGAAACAAAAAAAAAATAAAAGAAAACAAAGAGAACCCGATAGGGACGACGGAGAAAGAAAGGGATTTATTTTTTTGCCAAGAGAAACACGCCCTCGTTTCGCGGAGGGGAGAAGGACGGATATCAGTAAAACCAATGGAGTATTTTGCGAATGTCGTAACAGAGATTGCGAGTATTCTGCTGCATGTTCCGTGCGTACGTTGTATCGACGTTCATAGTCAATCTGTTCCGTTTAAACGAAAATCGCGGATCACTTTGGATGCGTGTGCGCGTACGTATGCTTGAAGAATTGTGATACGTGTGCCGCGCGCACACGCATATATGTATACAAAGAAGAATATACAAAAGATATTCAATAAAACGCCAATATTGTGAAGTACATTTTTATGAAACGCCATTCCCATTTGCGTGCACACTCGCGACGCGACTGCACCGAAAATCCTTATTTATTTAAAAAATACCTCGGTATGGCAGTCAGATCGATTGACAAAAGAAAAACGGTAGCTTGGAATGTTTATTGCATTTCTTTTACAATCGCGATTCCTGCCTGGGGTAACCTCAACGAGAATTTCTTTTCCCGAAAATGCGTAGGATTTCAAGAAGATGTCCATTCCCAAAAATGATTCTAATTGACCCCTGCAATCGAAAATAATTTTTCTAGAACGATTAATATTCTTAAAACGTTCCAATTGACCTTGCATGTTTCGAGATTAAACCCCTCGATGCTTGAATATTTTCCAAATTTACGATCCAAAATACACGACTTCTCTTCGTGTGCATTAATGTGTATTTTGTTGGGTATTGCAACACATCATTTTGCGATTTTAGTGACGCAGTTTACGTATCTTCTTTAGAATCCTGTATAATTTACTGATAAGAAATGAAAGATATAAAGATATAACTTATACAAAAGAAAGTATCGTACGAAGGACAGAAGGTCGGAGAAATGAATACGCGATGTACAACCTTGGTTCTCGACAACAATTCAAAGAAACTTGAAGTCTCCTCGAATTTGTCCATATTTCCATACCTATTGTTTGCAATAATTATTAATTAACATCTGGCAATAGTTAAAATAATGCTCGATAGCGTGGGTTGTATAAATAATTGTTTTAATACCATTTTGCGTAGAATATTTATTTCTCGGTCAAAGGCACGGTTAACCGTTGATTGATTGATGAACTCGCCAAGGACGGTCATCCCCACTACTTTAAATCTTCTGCCTGAGCTAGCTGCCGGTGACGAGCACTCACTCGCTCTCCCTCCTCGGCGCTGGTGGACGTGCGGACCCTCGTGGTTCGGCGCTCCACCTTTACTCGCCACTACTGACCACTGGCCGAGTACTGGTCAACTTTCTTGACCAATACTGACCATTAGTGACCAGTAGCGAGCGAGTTCCGCCTCTCCTCTTTCTAATTTCTTTTTCGACCTTCGAGGGTCTGTTGGGCTTGAATATGGGATTTCATCTTGCATTTACTTCTTTGGTCTCCTTCCATATTTCAATACTTGTTCCTTGTTTGGTTTGTTCGATGCACATTCTATATTGCATGCACAAATCTGTTTCATTGACCACTATCGACACAGTGGTGAGTGATATCTCAATCTCCAATTTCTCATTTCTTTTTCGATATTCAAATGTCTGCTGGGTTTGAATCTATCGTTTCTCCTCCTTTTCATTTATCCGGATTTCTTACATATTTTACTTCTGGCTCCTTGTTTGCTCCCATATTTTATTTTCGTCTTAATTGTTGCTTATCGTATATGTTGTGCTCTTGTCCATGTCTATTTTACGTCACTGGTTTCTCTGGGCCCATTTATTTTATTTCAAGGCTTCGTGTTTACCAATTCATTATATTTAATTGTTTAACTAATCGTAAATGCCGGCATTTTTAGTTTGTTTCAGATTATTTACAGGCCTCTATTATCGTGGGACATCGAGGGACTGTTATATCTAGGTTAAATTTATTTTTAAGGCCGCGATACCAAGCAATTATTAACTTAGCTTCCCGTTCACTCGTTCTCTCGTTTCTTGCTTCGATCCGAAGATTTGCTGCACGGTTCAGCATCGCGTCGCGTCGCGTATCCCATTATTTAGCTTCACCCCTTTTCAAACAAAATAATTGCTTGGTAAAATTAGATATAGGCATCGACGACTCGCGTGTGTGCCAAGTAATTCATAACCAACTAGCTTCTCGTTCACCCGTTCTTCCGTTTCTCGTTCCGGTCACCACTGCTTTGATGTAGAAAGCAAGTGATCGGCCGTTTAGCTGGTCCGAAGGGTCAGTTGCCGTCCTCTGGCGAGACGATCCAAGAGAAAGCGTATTTCGGCCGCAGAGGGGATCAGGGACTGTTCCTGTCTGCGGTAGCCCCGACACACGCTCCCTCTCTCAGTCAGTCGTCTCAAGTTGGGTCCTACGGGCTCCCAACAGGATGCGTGGGAGAAATGGGGAACCTCTGTGTCGGGTGCGTCGATTCACTTCCTCTTCGATTGGACTTGCTAAGAGGCAACGGAGCTGAACCTTTTGACCAGGTACTCGGTTCGCGTCGCGTGTCTCGTTCCTTGCGTCGATCACCTCTGATCGACATCGCGTCGTATCGCGTCGCGTCGCGTATCCTACAGTATAGCTTCATCCCTTTTTAAACGAAATAATTACTTGGCACAACTAAACTAGAAGATCGAAGGAACATTGCTTCCTTCTATCTCTCTGGTTTAGTAATCTAGCTTGTAAGAATGTAAAAGGGAGATCGTTGGAACTTTGATTCCATCTATGTCCCTTCGGGTCTCCAGTCGCAGCAACCTCCACGTGGTGAGACCTGGTAATCGGTGTTACCCACGATAAAAAAAGCTTTTCTATCGTGGGTAACACCGAGCTAATGGCTGCGAATTTAGTATTGCTTCTTGATATAACAAACGAATTTAGATTTATAGTTAGGCAGGTTATTTTTATTTGAAGAGAAATTCTTTTGAGAATTCATTTTCGTGTCATTCGCGACGTTACCAACAGATTCAGAAATAGTCAACTCACATGTCTTTACGCACACACTTCAGCTAATTCAATACTAATTCAGTGAATAGTTTCTCAACTGACCGCCATTCGTGAGAAGGGGACGCGAAAATCACCTCCGAATTTTTAGGTTAGTATGGCAGTCAGATTCGGCACGCGAAAGTCCATAATGTATACCTCGTCTGTGCATGCATCTAGCCTAAAAGTCTGATTATAACTATTTCAGGTAGGAAAATATTGCAGTATCTTTATTAAATGATTTTGAAACGAACGTTACTTTGCGAATAATTTTATTACAATTATATTACACTTAGATTAACCTGTTACAAATGACTGTAATAAGATTCATGCTTTACCATATCCCGGTTCACATCTTTTACCAATCTACAGCCTAGAAATTAATCGATCAAGTATTCCAAATTATCTTATCTATAGGTTTGAAATAAACATTGTAGATTAACATATTGACTTACCTGTTAACGCAAACGTCAGATCAATTTCTTTCCTAAAAAGTTCAAGAATATGCTTTGCACCTTCTGTGCCCGAGTAAGCCAAACCCCATAACATAGGTCTACCAACGAATACCTAAAATAATTCAGTTTTCATAAACCGAGGTTAGAAACAAATTTACATATTCAACATTATTAATATTATTACAATTATTGTAGATAAGAGATACTTACCATTTTCGCGCCCAAAGCTAGTGCCTTAAATACATCGATTCCTTGCCTCACACCTCCATCCATATAAACCTCTACTTTATCGTTTACAGCTTTAACTATTTCCGGTAATGCTTCGATCTAGTGTTCGTAAATTGTTTCCGTTATCTTTGTTCGGTATGCATATCGAAAATAATTAGAAAAATTAGTAACAAACCGATGCTGGAATACTATCGACTTGTCGGGCACCGTGATTCGAAACGATGATCGCTTGCACTCCACTTTCGATAGCTAAAAGTGCATCTTCCGGTGTTAGGATCCCTTTCAAAACAATGGGTAACTTTGTATTGCTGCAGAAACCCATAAAATTAACATTCGTCCCGAAGTCTTGCAATTACCGACCATAAAATTTCCTTCTAACCTTTTAACCCATTTGATATCTTCCCACGATAAAGAGGCATCAAACAGAGATGCAACATATTCGTTCAAACCGGAACCAGACTCCGTAGTATTTACTCTGTTCGACATCTCTCCAACGAAATTTCCTAATCTGAAAATATTCATTTTTCTCAACGACCATTGTCAAAGAATTCGGTACTTCGTATTTTATGTAGATGGCGGTAGAGTGTCGTGTTTAGGAGATAAATATTCTAGCACGGTATGTTAATTATATCGAACATTCTCTATGGTGGGTATCATTCGTCTATATCTTCGTTTCAATGTTTTTATTACTGGAAGAGTACCTCAAATGATTTGGTAGTGTAAATTTGTTTCTAACATCGGCCCGTCTATCGCCGAACAGCGGTGCATCAATGGTAACAACGAGTGCTTTGAAACCAGCTCTTTCTGCTCGTTTAATTAAATTTAAGGTAACGTTACGATCTACATATATATAAAGTTGGAACCATTTTATTCCTTTCGGTGCCGCTTCGGCTACTTCTTCGATGCTACTTGTTGATATCGTCGACAGCGTATAGATCGTACCAGCTGCTTCGGCGGCTGAAACGTTAGAAAGTTTGTCGAATGCTATAATTTCCGTTTAAAAAAAGGTTGACAAGAAAGTATCAAACTGCTCGAGTATGTCAGACAGTCCGATTTTTGTTGGACCTGCTCGTTGTCGTAATATCGAGTACCCACACGTCCCTAATGAAAATCTAGCAGAGTGGTTAACACTCGTTCCCAAAAGATAGTGTATTTTCAAATATTGCATCCTCTCCTCTTAACGATAATGTATCTATAATGGTACAAGCAGGTTATTTATATAATATGCGTGAACGTCTAAACCTAATGCAATATTCCATAAACGTTATTAAAGTTTAGGGAAAAGTCTGCTTTTACTGTATCGTATGCGGCCCGTTCGTCGAGAATTGCTTCGATCTTCGGGGGATCGATCCTCAGTCGACGCGTGGCAACCGTGTCTGTCTCATGTATTTTATTGAAACGCTGGCACCGACGATTTCGTATCGCAGATAACAGCTGATAAGCTAAAATTTTTCTACACATGAGGTTAGTTTCGAGTAGATAGTTCCCTAAGCCGGTGGGTAGTGGCGGGTTTATGTAAGTGTCGGTCTCGCGACATGAATCTTTCGCGATGATGAGAAGGAATGTGATAAGCCTGATAAAGTTCTTTATTCTGGCGGCCTTCACTGTCTTTCTGACCGTTGTTGTATTTCGGTACGTACGGACATCACCTAACCATGAAGTCGCAACACCGGTAGCCGCACTTGTAGCCATCGACGTTGACAGTCCGAAAAATCAGATCGATTCGGGGCAAAATTTCAACGACCATCTGTATCAGGTATGGGTTAAAGACCTGTTCTTTATACGCGGTGTTGGTCGATGCAAGTGAAACAGGTTTCGTGATAGCTTAACCTTCTGCATTCCGCCGCGCAGTATCGTACGATTACTTTCGTGCACCTCGATGCAAATAATATTTTATTTACCGTCGTGTACATTGCAATTCTATTGCCGGGGTATAACATTTGGATAAAATTTCTCAACAGGATGAGGAAGACAAAATAGACTGGCACGATTATAAGAGAATAGAAGAAGAAGCAAAAAGAAATGGAATGGGTGAGCATGGTAAGCCTACGTTTCTGTCACCCTCTCTCGACGCATTGAAGGAAAAACTGTATCAGGTAAATGGCTTCAATGGTGCACTTAGCGACGAAATCTCAGTGAATCGTTCTGTACCTGATATTAGACACCCAGATTGTAAGAAAAAGAAATACTTGAGAAATCTTGATTCGGTCTCTGTGATAGTCTCCTTTCACAATGAACACTTTAGCACTTTAATGCGTACTTGTTGGAGCGTTGTTAATCGTTCCCCGGCGTCTCTTTTAAAAGAAATAATATTGGTCGATGATGCCAGCACTAAGGTGGAATTGAAGAAAACACTGGACGATTATGTTGCCGAACAGTTGCCTAAAGTAAAGATTGTGAGATTACCGGAACGTTCTGGATTAATTAAAGGCAGACTGGCTGGGGCTAAGGTTGCAAAAGCGAAAGTGCTTCTATTTTTAGACTCTCATAGCGAGGCAAATGTCAATTGGTTGCCACCTTTGCTAGAACCTATCGCACAAAATTACAAAACTTGCGTGTGTCCTTTTATCGATGTGATAGCTTACGAAACATTCGAGTACAGAGCACAAGACGAAGGAGCAAGAGGAGCTTTCGACTGGGAATTGTACTATAAACGATTACCATTGTTACCCGAGGATCTTAAGAAACCGACAGAACCGTTTAAAAGCCCGGTTATGGCTGGTGGTCTCTTCGCCATCAGTGCTAAATTCTTCTGGGAATTAGGTGGTTATGATCCAGAACTAGACATATGGGGTGGCGAACAGTACGAATTGTCGTTTAAAATTTGGCAATGCGGAGGACAAATGTACGATGCACCTTGCTCGAGAGTGGGCCATATTTATCGGAAATTTCCACCTTTCCCCAACCCGGGCAAAGGGGACTTTTTAGGACGGAATTACAAAAGGGTAGCTGAAGTGTGGATGGACGAATACGCGGAATATATTTACAAAAGACGTCCACACTTGAGATCGTTGAATCCCGGAAACCTGACGGAACAGAGAAACTTGAGACATAAATTGCACTGCAAGCCATTCAAATGGTTTATGGACAATATAGCTTTCGATCTCGTTGATGTATATCCTCCCATCGAACCAGATGATTTTGCATCCGGAGAGATTCGTAACATGGGCGTGCCTGAATTGTGTCTTGATTCGAAGAAACGAAAGAAAGACGGACTCGTGGTAGTCGACGTTTGCATAAAAGACAATCCTAAGATTCAAGGAGAACAAGAATTTCGGCTGACTTGGCACAAAGATATCAGACCAAAGGATCGTACGGAATGTTTAGATGTTTCTAGAGGAGAGGTAAAAGCACCTGTAACATTGTACCCTTGCCACGGGGGGCAGGGAAATCAATTATGGCGTTACAACGTCGAAAAGCAATGGTTAATGCACGGTCACTCGTCGAGGTGCTTGGATACAGATCCAGCGAGTAAAAAAGTCTTTGTAACAAATTGTGATTCAGCGTCTCCAACGCAGAAATGGAGGATCGAGAAAGTAAATATGAAAGCCATCAATAACTGGGATAACGTGGGACCCAAACGTCATTAATTCCTTTGCTTCTTCTATTGCCATTGTTTTCTTAGTCCCTATTTAAGTGTCATTTCCATTCGTGTGTACATACATAAACATATTTCCTTTTCATTCAACTAGTCAATCTAAAATCGCGACTTTTGACTCATTCTCATCGTGGTGTATAGAAACGTATTTTAAAATTGTAAAACTATTTTATAAATCACGACAGAACGTACGTTTCTTAGCCTTTCTTACAGTATCCCCGTCACGAAATCTTTTTAATGCATTTCTACTGATGTAAATATTGTATGTACCCTCTGTTGTGCCTTAAACATATAGCTGCATTTAAAACCACAGCGGGACCTCGACTTACGCGGTTAATTCGCTCTAGAGCTTTCTGCGTAAGTTGAATTGTATATATGTACATGATGTATTGTATAGCGAAAGAAAAATCTCAGTAAAGTTAATGTAGATAATCGAGTAATGTTGTCTCAATGGTAGACCTTTTAAAGACTGATTAAAATGTCTGATCCAGCACGACTGTTTAGCAATTCTTATCAAGACTGATCTTCCTTTCTCCTTACAATACATTTAGTATGCAATCTTTGTTACGAAAGTAAATTGGAGTTAAACAAATCCACGTGTATTCTTGTATGAAAAGATAATAATTACTATTTAATCATAATTGTAAATCGTTAATCAAATTACATTTTGCTCCGCGGCGGATGCATGGAAAATATGTAAAATTACATAATCGTTCGCGTAACTCGAGGACTCACTGTACACATTAATTATAGTAATTACGTTATAAAATAACTTCGCTTTAATGCTCAATTTTTACCTACGACAGGACTGATCGAATCGTAAAATTTCTTTAATGCCAAACTCTGAAATAGCCAACTAAGTTTCCCGACTGACAAACAGGATACTTTTATATTATACAACTGAACGCAAAATTAATCTTTTCTTGTATATTGTTAAGTAATATTATGTACAAGCTGTTCGAAATAAATCACAAGTTCCGTGTACGATCGATATACGATAAAGCAGCAATAATTTTTTAAAATGTATGCGAACATATCAACTCTATTCACGCATTATCAAGCACCGATCACTTGATAACACGTTTATACACTTTATTGAGGTTTGTTACGTACACCTGTATCGACGTAACAAACGAATGACAATTTAGTTACTGTATAGGAAAAAAAATAAAGTGAAAAGAATCTATTTTATAAGAAGAAAAAAGAAAGATAAATGTATCACTTTCTATTGAACTTAACTTTGCTCTGAATATGGGTTAAGTTTAATAGAAACAACCTTTCAACTGTATCCATCCTGGCGAGAGAAACGGATTTCTGCGCAGCGCGTTCGAATTTTACGAAAGGGTTAATATATGAACGTACCTCTCGCGTTCCCGCATTCGCCGTCGGGATGCGCCATGCGCTGCATCGCGGATGGTGCTACTCCTAACGGCATCGATATCTTTTCACCTAAGATCGTGGTACTTAAATCCCTTTTCGAAACATCCCTTAAAAATCTAGGCCGTATCCTGTATCTGCAAAGTGTCACGATGTTTTAAATTGTAATCGTGTTTGTTTGTTACCTTATCATATTTGTGACGTAACAGGTTCACTTTCCATAGTACGTAATTCTATTAAATTCTCTATATGCGCGTAGAATCTAATTGTTATCAGTACGAAACACGCCATTGGATCCTAATGTCACTGACAGCTACTGCATTAAATACGACATGTAGTTTTATCTCTGATATTTGGTTTGGTTACAAACCTGTCACAAACGTGAACATGTAGTTGTCACGATACAGCTTATTTGTGGTATTTTTAATGATAGAAATAAACAAGACACAAGTTCTTTTTTATTTCAGACGGAAGTCCCAGGGACTTAACGAAATTATTTTTTAATTTCTATCTGGAAAATGAGTATCGTTAAGAAAAAAAACATTAACGACCTTGAAATGTCCTTGAGCCTCTCGTCTGGAATGAAAAGAACAGCCAACGCAATGTATACCCCCATAAAACGAAACAACGTCTGCGTCTAAAAATAAACGAGTCGTCCCGACGATCGGGTTTCAGCGTTCTGTCCTCTATTCATTCTCGATACGTACTTTTTAAAAGCTTCCGTGTTCAGTCTCAAACTGTACTCCTCACCAGCCCCGGAATTGTAATAGTCTCTAACGGAGGGCGTTAAATGGTTCAAGGCGTGCTTCTGGTAATCCTCTATGCAAACGAATTGAGCCATATTTTCCAAGATAAATACGCAAACAGCGATCTCGAATTATTTTCAGCTCGTAAAACCTCTTTTAAAACAAATTGTAAATATTTGTTCCTTTCGCAAGCGCACACTTTCCAACGGCGGCGATATCGTATTCGTATCAAGATCTTTGTACACTTTAACACAACACCGATTGTTATTAATATTTTTCACGTTGTATTTACTCGTAAATTCAAAGACTGTCGTCCGTGGCCATATGTTTGGATGAAATTTGTGCTTACACAGATGGTTCTACTATTGGCAACCGACTGCCACTGATGTGGAATAGTGGCGATAACCCGACGGGCGCAATATGTTCATTAACATTGCCGATAGAAGCTCCCGATTACTCTATTTAAGTTGGTATTGACTTCGTTTATCTGTGACGAATTGATGAAAGACGAGCAGTGTCTGTTTCCTTGATTTTCGCGAGATGAATCTCGTTCTTTGTACCGTGAATTCCACGCTATCGCGTGACCGCATGAACGCCGACAACAACATCGTCGTTATCGGTTTTATTGTTCCGCGTAATTCAATGTCAATCATGTAAATGAAGTCGCAGTAGACGTTTCGGAATTCAGTCGTGTATGCAACATGAACCGTGGACGTGTAATGTAAGAAAAGAATCACTGAACCCTTTGTCTTATGGAAACTTTTACTAAACATATAAAATCTTATCAAATAACATCTACACGTTGCTACACGTATAGAAACGATTTCAAGTCAAAAACTAGACCCTTGGTAAGCATCGGATCAAACTCATCGGTTGTATCTTTCTAATGACTTTGTAATAGTGTTGATATTACTATTTAATAAACTCTGTTATTGTTAATACAAGGATATTCGTGAAGTACCATTCCATACAAGCCATTAGGTATCATGTTCTCTCGATACAAAGTTCAAACATTCCGACGGAATCCCGACAATTTTAATTTCTAAAAATCGTATTAATAATGTACATATGAAAATGAAAATTTCTTTTTTTTCAATAACTAAAATATGATCAGGAGGTCTTAAAACGTGTATTTTCGTAAAAAAAATTTCACAAAATTATAAAGTAAAAATGTCTGGGCAGTCGAGAATCTCGACTCGAGATTCGAAATCGTATGCCATTGGCGGGAGGTTGGATTTCAGTTGTTCAAGAGCGAGAAGGCAAATGTGAGCCTTTCTCTCTCGACTCCCACGAAACGGTCCGAATGAGTTCGGGTAGCTTCGGAGAATCGAGAAAGAGAGCATGTGTCAGTTTGCCTTTGTCGACTTTCTGGCATCTCTGGTTCCCTTCTACTTTTAATTCCGCGCAAGCGACGCTTAGTGTGCACTTAACCTAATCTAACCTAACCTAATCCAGTGCTACCAGACGGCAGACCGGTGCTTAGAGGAAACTGCCCCCCACTTACGCATACTAATGGACAGCTGTGCACGTAAATTAGTTATGATTCACCCTTGTAGGAAAAGACAGGTTTAAATGCAATACGAATTTTATAACATTCAATCTTTGTTTATTTTGAGTCAAACAAAAATTACAGCTTTAATCTTTTTATATCTTCTGGACGAAAGTCTATTCTTAGGGAAGCGATACGACGAACTTCCGCAGGTGTTAGTCTCCATGCTATTGCATCTGCACCACAATAGTCGATCAATTCTTCTACTTTTTCTACACTTAAGATAGTAGCTATTTGTGTCAATCGTGCGAACTTATCGCGTATAGACCACGAGGTAGCGGCAGCCAAGTAACTTGCTAATGATCTTACTTCTTTATCGAGTATGAGGCCTCCTGCTCTGTTAAAAGTAGATTTTAATACAACTTTCTCCAAACGAGCCGTTACCTCGGCGGTGAGAAGGCCAATTAAGGCATCGTAATTAGACGTCGTTAAACTGCCTTTAAAGCTTTGGAGTAACCCTTCTAAATTCATAACTAAAGTTTGAACAAAAGGTTCTTCGGTTTCGTATCGTAATAAATCGTCCTCGTTCACGTGATGATCCACCGATAAAAATGCATCGACCCACGGTGTGATTCGCGGTTTAACAGCGCTCACGCGTAGTTGTTCCAAACCGTAATCTGTAACAGCTCGTAAAATTGACATGACGCCTTTTAAACCAGACAAACAGCTATCAATTTTACCCCTGTCTTTATTTTGCATGTTAGGGAATGTTGAATCTATTTCAGCGCCGAGACTTTTACATAGCGTTTCAACGTACTCGATACTAACATCGGTGTTATTTAGGTACGCCAAAAACGTTAGACGCGCGAGTTCTGTGTCGGAAGTTTGTAGACGGCCATGTTGTATACTTGTTTGAAGGGCGCTGTAAGCTTGAGCCAAGTCTAGGTATCCAACTGGATAGCCTTGTCTTAGTCGGTTTCTCAATCTATTTGCAAATTCTCCTTCTAATATACCACAAGCCATATTGACTACCGCGCAGACACCATCGATGCTCCAACTAGACATAGAACGCCTTATGCATTTTTGCACTATAAAGAAAACATCATCGACCATACTAGACGTTTGTTGATCTTGATCTAGAGTATCTATTCCCAATGCTTTATTAACACTTTCTTCGAGGAAGTATCTTTCCAATGCAAGATAAGCGCCTAGCAGTTCTTGCATCCCACGCGCCAAATCGGAATTGTTTACTATGTTTTCAAATTCACTCATTAAATTTTCGTATTGCGTATCATCCGTCGTGCTAATTTCTATATCGTTCTGTAATAAAAATATTATTTATTTAATTTAAATATCATGCAGCCAATCATTGTTATAAAATATGTATTTTAATTACCTTTACTCTTCTTCTTAAGAAGCGAATATATAATTCTGCTCGTGAATGCATTATAGTAATTTCTCCCAGTAATAAATCAAACTCTTTAGGATCTGCTCTTTCAGAACTAGGTTTGCGAAGATAGTCATTTACCATTTGTACTTTTTTAGAGATACATCTGTGCTTCATAAATTCCGTAATAATCTTTTTAACTTGCCTGTTTAGAATAGAAATAGTTATAATATTTTTTTACATAATTTTAAATCTATACACAAACAATTTACCTGTCGCATTCCTTTTGTAAAATAGAAATTGTTACGGATAGTCTTCCAGGACCATAGTATGTTTCAATTATTGGCTGATGTATTTCCACAATACGAGCAATTCCTTCGAACAATAGTGTCATAGTGTCAGCAAAAATAACAGATGCCCTTTTGTCGTTACTTTTCATCTCCAAAGCTGATTTTAAATTTTTTTGCGCTGTTTCATGCAGCTAATATCAGAAATATAGAATTAGATAACATATTTAGCACATAATTGAAAAGATACATTTACCTCGTTATTACCTTTGTGCATAGGTAAGTACAAAACTTTTTTAATCCTTCTGAATGCATTCCTAATAAAGGGAATATTTTGAAAAATCTTTCAACAGATGCAAGATCTTCCGACTTGACCGCTTCATCAAATTTGTGCGTGACAACAGTTCTGAGCTGGAAAGCTGCCTGTTGTAAAGTAAGTAGAGAACTGCTTATATTAGTATGATCCATTGAAATGTCTTCTGCCGTTCGTTCTAACAATTGTTGGTCCATTGACAGGTAACGATGAACGTGTGCAGCTCCTTGTTCAAAGTCTTCGTTACGTAATGCCATTGCTACTCCTTCGCTACACAATTGCAAATCAAGGATATCATTGACCCTTCTTTGACATTCGTATACTCTGCTCTATGAATTAAAATAATAATAATTTCAAGACGGCTAACATGGTACGTGATATGATAATGCAACAACTAATATTTCTTTAACATACCCTTGCTAAATCCAGCTGCCTTACTTTGGCACTTACATTCTCTGCCAAATCGTTAGTACGCGAAATCATATTACAGAACTTTTCACCTCCTTCTCGTATCACAATAACATTAGGTAACACCTTGCTTATATTTTGAAGCTTTGCTTCTACGTGACATTGTCTTGAAAGTATGTTTTCCAAAGTCTTTTCTATTTTACCCTACGATCAAATAGCTATTGTACAAACAATTACGAATCATATTTATATATTGCGTATAAAAAGAAATTGAACCTCATTCTCTGATAGTTTGTCAAGTATATGCGTCAAATTTTGTTGATTTAAAGGTAAATCCACAACGTGCATCGTAAATTTAGGTGTAGGATTTTATTTTAAAAGTTTATTAAATATTTTATTATAGTTTCAACACTACAATAATGTTGCATTCGCGACAATTCGAGTGTCGAGCAACTTTTAACCGTTGTGTATGGTCATCAGTGGTTACGTGTAATAAATAAATAACAATGGAAGGACCGAAGGAAAAAATATTCAATAACATATAGAGACATAGATGTGCATCAATAAGTGCACAGAGAGTGCATCAACGATCTCTGCAGGCAATCGGCTCAATGTTTCAAAATGGCGGATCATTCGAATCTACCTTATTACCCTGCTATTTAATAAGTTTTGCGATCGATTGGATAAATAAATAAAAATTTAACGTATCAAACTCTTGTACGTTAACAATTAAATTGTTCAACTTTTACGTTTATAGCGATCAAATTACTGTAAAAATTTCGATCAGACAGCTTCATAGATATCGGTATATACGAAAATTCACCAATGACAACGCCTCTACAGTGTTCCACACATGTATTGCGACGTCTCACGCATCGCGCGTGGCTTCTATAGGAAGTGGAGTTCTTTTCGCGCATCTTACGCGTTTTCCTCAAGGAAAATGGCTACCAGCTGTCATTTAATCGGGAAGTGTGGGTTCTAAAGTGACACAGGATTTAGTGAAAAGTCGTACGCCGCGTACAAGAACCGTTTGGCGCGATGCAATTACATAACATTGAAATCGTTTGGTAGATCGACGCCACTTTTCATCTACATGCGGAACCCGTGATACCTTCTACAGTGCCATGAAATTCTACTCCGCTTTACTGTTTACAGTTTTTATTTTTTGCGAAACGTATCAGGACTAACGTGTTAACGCCACTTCCACGCTCTTTTAACAATTTAACCACATCGACGATCACATTGTACAACCGTTTGCCGACAATATCAATCGTGCTACGTATCAAGGGCCAGAAATTTTTTGACCTTACTCACGTTATTACTTTGGGAGCGCATTAATTGCAAAGACGGTAAAATATCGTTTAAGAGTATTAGATAGATGAATCGAAGAATACACTATTGCTATCCATTTTTTCTATGTTTTAAATAAACACGGATGCCTGGTGCATTTCTTAAAGTTTAAACAAAAGTTCTGTATTATTTCAGAAAAGCAGTATGGGTTCGAGTCAACAGTTTTCTCTCAGGTGGAATAATTATTTAAAGCATATTACGTGCGCTTTTGACACATTAAGGACGGAAGAAGATCTCGTAGACGTGACTTTAAGTTGCGAGGGAAAGAGAATAAGAGCGCACAAAATGCTCTTATCGGCTTGTAGTACGTACTTCAGGGATTTATTTAAGGTAAATTTAAACGACAGATCGGACGACGCGTCGGCGGTGTTACGTATCGGGAAACAAATTTTTTGTACCATTTATTTCATCGTAGGAAAATCCATGTCAGCATCCTGTCATAATATTTCGTAATGTAAAATTTGATGATTTGGCGGCATTAGTTGATTTTATGTACCAAGGTGAAGTAAATGTTGTTCAGGAACAACTTGCCAGTTTCTTGACAACGGCTGAGCTGTTGGCGGTTCAAGGTCTTACGGATGGTACGGGAAAAGATAATGACAGTTTAGCGGAGGTACGTTTTTTAAGATTGAAACATCGCGTTTCGGTTAAAATGGTGAATAATACAGTTACGTCTTAAATTACGTTTCAGGATGACTTAGAAATTCCTAATGAACCTGAAATTCAACTTCAAAATACTTCTAGTAAAAATACAGATAAGAAGAGAAACAAATCACCTTCTTCGCCGATGCCTTACCATGCCGTTGACTTACAGCCCGACGTTCCACCGAGCAAAAGACGAAAATGTAGAGAAAACGCAAGTACGAACGTAGAGAAGGCTGTAAGTAATGCTTTGTCAGCGAAAGATTCTGAGAACAAAACGTCGGAAAATCAGACAACGACTAGCTCGGACCCTGTTGAAATAATTCCCCTTATGCCGAACTTGAAATTGGAAATGCCTGAATATTTAGTACAAGATGGAAGTAGCTGTAGTTACGAGGAACAAAGTTTAGGGGACAGTTCATTAAATAAAATTGCTATAGAAGATACGTCGTCTAATACTCCCGATCATGACCAGAAGCCTGACATCAGTCAAACATTTTATTCAAGTAGTCAATCTACTTCGGATAATTTGGATGGTAAACATCAATCGGCAGATGTTGGTAAGATCATTGACAATCTATTTGATAAAACTATAAATATATCGGTAGGTATATCGTATATTTTTGTGTTTCGATCAGGACACTTGCTGTCGAAACCTAGTACATCCGGGGAAAGGTTAACGCAAGAAGCAGTGCAGGGTAAGTGATTCTTAATTAGTATTTATCATATGTTTACATAATACAAGACTCGATGCTTTGTCATATCTTTTAAAGTTTACGTCATTGACGAACAAACTAAAGAAATTGCAAAAGGAAATGCTTTTTTGCCATTTACGGTAGAACAAACACTTAACACGTTCGCAGCGTTTACGTATTTCTACGTCACTTTTAAACGCCTAGCTGATTGCCGCTGACCGTAATTTTTCGTCTTTTATACTTGTTGGAAATCAGACGACAATCTCTGATGGACTATCTAACGATAAATCGATTTCAAGTTTATCAAAAGGAGTTAAAATAGTGTCTGAGAACAAAACAAATTTGTTTGCTTTGCATTGCAAATATGATTCGAATATATTTAATAAATTTAACACTTTGTCCAGTTGGATCTATATAATATTATAACGCAATTGTTTTTATTCTCTGTGGTAATCAGCTATATCGACGACTGTGAAAGTGTTAAAGATCCGACACATGTTTTTTTAAAGAAAAGAAATGGCATGGCAGATAGTTTTCAAGTTTTGTACCCACGTATCATGCACGCTAACGTTGTTCGATCATTCGAGAATTACTATACGTGTTACTTTTGTCAAAGTTGAAATTTCTATTTGAAACGTATATCGTAAACGTGGATACAAAACAGTTCTCACTACATATTTTTATATGTAACTTTGATTAACGTCAGATTATTTGTATTGAGGTTTGATGACAAAATTACGCAGAGTAGGAGGGGAATGAATTTCTTTATTTGATTTGAAGATATAATTGCGTGAATTTCTAACAGTACAAATTACATATGTGAATCCAGTAGCGTACCATTCTCGGCTTTTTACTATTCTCACACACACAGATTTGTTTCGCGAATACTTTGCCAATGTTAGAGGTATTAGCGTTCACGATAAAAGATTACGAATAAAGAAAAGTGAAAGTTTCATTTAGCATTCGTGGACCGAGCCGTTTGGGAATAAAAAGAATGGAAAATTTTTCAAAGAAATTTATTAATTTGAATACCTTAGGTTCGATCGAATGTTAGGTTTGACCGGACCTTAGGTCCAAGGTACAATTTCATCCGTTTCATTTTGATATTTTTTAAATTTTATTTAATTTTTTTTTTTTTTTTTTAAATTTTTTTATTTATTCTTAAGAGAAACGTTGAGATCGCGTGAAACGAACGCGTGGCAAAAACATTGACGCAAGTGTCTTTGGTGTATTCGGAGAAATGCATTTCCTATTGTCATATAAACAGTTACTTTATTTATTTCTATTAATCGTTTAACTGTACTATAGCATACAGAGTGCATGGTTTTTTGGATATAAATGTATGGTATATAGGCACTCGGGTGTAGGTTGAACTGTAGATACTAGTAAGCATTGCCAAGTGCTGTATGTGTGCCGACAATCATCAACATTCCTTTAATAACTCGAACAAAGCCACTACTATATTCCTTATGCGCACTAACTGTAAGCATATTTTTTTTCTGTATACACTAAAATACCTTTCAATGCTGGTATGAGGTTATTTCTTTGTATCGTAGAACTGTACAGGACACGCGCGCGTGTGCTGCAACTGCCACACGCGCCGATTTACTTGCATGCAAAGTTAATCTTAAAAATCACTGGGCATTCCGTTGTTGTGCTGTAACGCAAATATACTATCGAATGGATGGAATCTCGTAATTTCGATTCTCGGTCGGTCGTGACGTCTCCAATAAAAAGGTTCTCAAACGCTGGTCATTTAAAAAAAAAAAGAAAAAAAGTAACACTGTAACACGATCGTTCGAAGTGCACACTTTTGTCTTTTACCGGAATCTTAGAGTCGCGTACTTAAGATTAACTTGCAAACTGGTAATGATTTGTAAAGAAAACAAAAAAAAAAAAAAAAAAAAAAAGAATTCCGTAGCCTTGCAAAACGACTAATTTGAAGTAGCAACGGTGATGGTGCTGGTGATAGTGGCATGTAAACGATCTTCTTCCATACTTTTAATATCTCATTTACTTATCCTCTCTTTTCGTTGTGCATCGTATAGTTGAAAAAAGAAAAGTAATAAAAATCAATATGGGTGCGTGGGAATCTGATATCTAGGTCACAATCGATATGCCTTTAGAAACCCCGATAGAGATCGAGGTTAACACGTTTATCCCGAACGTGTAACCGGTAATCTTTCCGACGGATTCGAAAACCTCCACGTTAAAAAATTCACCGCGTCGCGAACGCTTTCGTTTTGTATACTCGAATCGTCCCGCGACGATCACGTTTGACGCGACCCGATCCGAACACACACGATTTTTTTTTGGCGTCTCTAGAAGACGAGTACCGGACAGGTAGGTAAGCAAAGAAGTATGTTTTATGTTCTCCGTTTTTGACCGTAAAGAGCAGGAGCATGAATATGAATCGAGCGAGAGCGCGAATGTATCGAGACCAATGCGTTTCGTCGAACCGCCCGATTGGCTACGGCCTTTTGCGTGCGATGGTACGAGGATATCGAAACGAGACCTTCATTCGTCCAATCTTTGTGCGAGAACGATCGAAACTGTAAACCGAGGACCGAACAACGATGTAAATAACGGTTGAAAAAGGCACGGACGAATCCCACGTTGGTCTTGTACGCTATCGACGCGTGAGAACGGATCGATCGATCGATCGTTAATTAAGAGTGTTGTGTGTGTGCGTGGAATTACTCTGGTTTGCTCGCTGTACGTGTTGAACGTTGTAAACTCTCATCGTGATGGCGACGTGAAAGGAAAAAACATTGTAAGTCGTATCACCGATCGGGGGATTATACCGCCCTCCGGGCGGGATCGAGGGATTATCCTATTGGGGGCGACCAAGATCGATGTTAAATCGCAAAACAACGAACATTGGAACACGGACAGAGTAAAACCGCACACGTGCCCTCCCCCCGCAGAAAATTAAAAAGTAAGAAGAATGCTACGATCCAGCAGAGACGCAGCGTCGAAGCGAGAACAAAAAAAAAGAGAGAGAGAGAAGTTAAAAAAAAAAAAAAAAAGAATTCGATGATCGAAGAAAGAGGGAGGAAGATTCATCGAGGACTCGGGTTTAATTGGACAAAAACAAAAAAAAAAAAGTATGTAATAATAACCATTAAAAATAGATAATAAATAATAGTAAAGAGAAAGGGGATGGGAGGGGAGAGAGTGGGGGAGAGAGAAAAAAAAACTGTTTTGCGAAAACGTGACACTGAAGAGAAACGGAATGAGAGGAAAGAGAACAATGATCGAGAGAGAGAGAGAGAGAGAGAGATTCGGCTAGCACCTGGCAATGCTATGTATTTCCATCTAAAAAAACACACGCATATATATATGTACATATCTATGTATGTACGTACGGAAACAAAAAACAAAAACAAAAACAAAAAAAAAATAAAAAAGACATATCGTGGGTATATCGGTATCGCTGATACTCTAGACTGGCTTTCACGGCTACGGGATTTGTTGGTGCTGGGATTGGTCGTTAAAAAAAAAAACATTTGTTTTACTAATGGTTGCCTGCATGTGCAGATATACTTAAGAACTGACTAACCGAAGTGTTTGGCCAATGTGTTTTCTCCAGGAGGGATTACGTACGTATCTGGTCAGCCGCATAGCCTCAGCAAAGCAAACGGCCACGGAAAAGTATGTGTACACTGCAAGCAGCGCGGAATGGTCACATCACGTGGAAAGCTCAGGCAGACGCGCTTCAAATGTTGGCCCTGCAATGCCTGTTTGTGCCGCTGGCCATGTTTCGTCGATTTTCACAAAATGCGCGCCATCCCGCACATCCCGCCCCCATAGCACCAACTCGCCCCCTCCGGCTGCCCCGAGTTAATATCGCTACTCAACTAATAACAAGCGCCCTGTGCTTTTTCGATTTTTTTTGTGTTTCTTACATCCACGATACAAGAGAGAGAACAACGCTAAACGGACAATGGAAAACATTGAGAGAGAGAGAGAGAGAGAGAGAGAGAGAGGGAGGGATGAGAGAAAGAAAGAAAGAGAGAAGGAGGGAGGAGTGCGAGAATTGGGGAGGGGGTGGGGAGAGGGGTTTACTTTTTTTTTTTTTTTTTTTTTCTTTTCTTCTTCTCTTCGGTGTCTTTTATAGCGATCGATACGGACGAACGATGATTCTTTTACTCTTTCTCTTGCGCGATCGTGAATAAGGACTCTTTCGAACGAGGGAACCCGAGATGTCTTTCATCCTATGGCTGTTACAATTATCATTAAAAGAAAAAAAATAAACAAAAAACAAAGACGAATGCTCGGAACGTCTCTCGCCCGAAAGAGCCCTAGTTCTAATTCTAATTCTAATTCTGATTCTGATTCCGCCACCCTGCTTTCGTACGTTTTCCGAGTTTTTTCTCTGAATCGAATTTTATCCGGGTAGGCAGGAATTAATTTTTAAATGAAATTTGAAAAGGATAATAAGCGCAAATCCTTTTTGCTCATGTATGTATATATGTATACGTATTCCTCTTTATTTTTTTTTTATACATTTTAGACGTTTCGTGAATTTTAGAAAGTCTTTTTACGATCGTTTTTATCGTCGTGCGTTGCCCGCATTACCGATCGTGTAATTCCCCCCGTCGTATGACGACGCGTCCCTTTCTGTGAAAGAGCAAAGGGTGGAAAGCACCCCGTTCGATGCATGTACCGTACTCGTCGAAACGACGGCTTCATTTTTATAATTTAATCATAGACGCCCAATTTTTTTAGTGTTTATTTATAATTCGCGTTAATTGTAAATTGACGGTTAGGTTAGGTCAACGGAAAACAACGACGATACAATTTTTTTATGTTCGGTGATTTTTGTCGCCCGAGACAGTTTTTTTATCGTGCGTACACACACACACACACCTAGGATAATGTAAAGAGATCGTTATTTATCTTAATATCTCGATTGACTCTATACATAAGACTGCGACGAGGTGAACTCGTTATCGAATTAATATTTTTTTTTTTTTTCTTTTTTTTTTCTTTTTCGGCTCATCGCCGGAAGTACTTGGATACAAATACTCGGTACCTTCGACTTTCGTAACGATATCCGCTTCGTCCATTTTTTACAAGACGCGCGTATATCACTATTTTTTTAATTGTTTCCTCGATCGTGCATTTATCAATTTTTTTTTTTTTATTTGTATCTTGGTACGTTTCGCGAGACATCGCCACGACTCTTGCACAGAGTATAAACGAAACGCTGGATGGAAAAGCGTTTCCACGATTACGCGAACGCGCGTAAAAAAGAAATACTTCGTGTCACGGTCGCAAATTACGAAAACACAATTGTTCCATGATAAAACTTGCGCTCTTTGTCGTTATTGTTGCCGTTGTAACGCTCCGAAGATCTCGTAGAATTAAGTCTAATGTTATATCGAGTCGAACGAACGTTTTAATATTTTCTTGTGTATCTCATGGACCTAATCGTAGGACGAATAACTTGTATACATATCGTGCTCGCAATACGAAGCACTCATAGACTGACACCCATTCCTGCAGGCTTAACACCGTACAATGGTCGATCGATACTCTTTCGATAGTTGTTCGATATCGAGCTCGTTTACGATCCACGAAAGTCTGGAGACTCGATAGGATAAAAAGAATATGCCGTCCAGCCTGTTTCCTTTTTTTATTTTTTTCTAATACTCGGTCGCGAACGCAGCGTGAAACGTTGTATGGAATTCTCGATGGACCCGAATAAACGGTTTCGCAGAAAAGAAAATGATGTCAATTAAAACTACGCAGCTTGTAATAAAAGGAACCGAACCGATTGTAATTATCGAGAGATTACCTTTTCCCCCCCGAAAACCCACGTTGCGTGTCCTTTAGGAGGCATCGACAGGTCCGGGCACGAAATAGAAGAGATCGCGTTTGACACTCTCTGGGAACTTTAACGAGCTTTTGAATCTCCTTTCAGCGGTGTCGTGTTCGTAATTGCCCTCTGTCTCTCTGTTTGGTCTGATCGGACTTATTCTACTCAGCTTTGCGCTTTCTACGCACGACACGCCACAAAACGGTTTTATACGCCATGGATCGCGCGAGGAATCCGAACACGATCGACGTGACCGCGCTCGCTCGCGGCGCTTGTCGATCGTTAATCGAAGTCGAAGTAACAAAAGATGCGCGGTAACCGAAAATTGAACGACCCACGCGGTTCGACGAGCAACTTTACCGTTTTGTACGAACAAAAAAGATCGCAAGACGCGGCGGCGGAGGCTGGATGAAAGAAATTTCGCAAAGAGCGAGCGACAAGCGCGCGGGGGTGGAACGCGATATCTGCGATCGCATACGGCGAGATAGCGTGTTTGTGGTTGATATAGAGGTGATCTTGTGTGTTTGTGTTTATTTGTAGAACGAGCAGGAGATACCGCTGGGGGCGGGGGCGGTAGCGGCGGTCCTGCAACCGCGGACCTCGTCTCGGACGATGACTACGGTCAGTCCACGGACACTGAATTGTTGTTTCGCTGTAGAATTTGTTGGAAGGGTTTCAAGCATCCGATGTCGTTGACACTGCACAAGGACTTGCATACGGGGCAGACCAGGTGCCCGATTTGTCAGCGCATCTTCAGTCGAAGTTACGACATGAAGGCGCATCTGATGCGCATCCACAAGTGCACGTTCAGTGTCGACGCGAAGTTGAACTTTCGAAAGTGATTCCGCGACCCATCGGGACACACGTTTCCCGTTTCTTCGAATGGAGAATCTGAATCGATCGCGATCCCGAGAATCCGGGTGAATCCTAGAAATTGTCTTTTTACTCGAGCTTTATATTTCTCCGTACTCTTATGCGTACTATCTTCCTTATTATTATTTTCCTTTTTTTTTTTTTATTAACGATTCGACGTTATTTAAGCCTGCGAACTCGACAGACTTTCGCAACGAGGATCGATCAAAATACTCGCTTGGAAACGTTGTTATACGATAGAGATAAGCATCGTTCCTGTACACGTTAAATAGACTGATGCCAGAAGACTCGAACAAAAGGTGCCATCGACGAAAGATGACGCGATACAAACGTAAAAGTTCCTCAGAAAGACACCGTACGTAGAAAGTAAGCGACTCAAAGAGTTTAAAAAATATCTTTGTCCCCCCTTTTTTTTTATTTTTTTTTTTTTGTTAATTCTATGAACGATTTTCCCCCCCGAGATATTCGAGGAAAGCCTCGCCCCGCGTACACGTTGACAGGAATGCGACTATTGCTGGTGCGATGCGCTCTTTTAGTTTTTATGTTTACACGTTAACACCGTCGTATCTATTTATAATTAAAGTACATTATTACAGGATGTTTGTATACGATAATGCTACAAGGGACGACAGTCTCGAAAGACGTATTCGATATTTTTAATCGCTGTTAGGAAGTTTTGAATAAAACTCTCCGAAAAACAAACAAAGTGCATCCTTTTGTTTCACTCGATCGGCGAAGATGGCGGCTGCCGTGCGCGCATTCGAGCTTTGTACAGATCTTCACGGTCGTTCCCGTGTTTCTCGAGAATACGATACACCCCTCTTTATTTTTTTCCTTGGCTGGAGGCTTCATTGAACGTGCTTTGTGGGAAACTTGTATCTATGTGGGGACATTTCGCTCGCAGTGGCCACGCGTGTTTTTAACACAGAGATACCCGTAAAGCAATCTCTCACACACACTCGACACCGGAACCGGAACCGCGTCCATCGAACGGCGACTATTCGCGATCCTGCTCCCTCGTCCGCACCGAGAGAAAAATCCCTTCGCGAAAATGCCAAAAAAAAAACACACGTTTAGAAAAGAAAAAGCAACCGTGCAATGTCACGCAAAACCAGAAATCTACGAAACCGACGAACCTATATCGCATAAGTATGAGGCTGTATGTGTGTATTGGGAACACTTTGGATTGTGTGCGCAGAACCAAAGCACGATACTACTATTGGGAATCATCATCAACACTTCGAGCAACAGCAACAAGAGCATCTGCAACTTCAGCAACAGCTACAACGTCAGCAGCACCAGCAACAACAACACCAGCAGCCACCACCTCAGGTGCAACAGGCGAGCCCCGGGTACGAAAGGATGAGACGTAGGTCGAAGCCTCTGCACGACGAGAGCGGTCGCTGGGTATGCGACGTCTGCGGGCGCACTTACAACCGCGGCGACTCCCTGGCGCACCACCGTAGCATTCACAGGGGCGACACGGTCTGTCCGATTTGCCAGGCCGTTTTCACGCGAAAGTATACGATGCGTTGCCACATGCTCAACGTGCACGGCGCCAAGTAACGCGACCGTCGCCTCAACAGAAGAGAACTCACGGGGTAACGAATCGTCGAACGGAGATCGAAGAACGTTCGAGTTCACACGTTCCTTTCGACTCGTCTAAATTTACTCTACATGTATCATTCCGAAAATTTTGTACAGAAACTGTAAGTCGCGGTTTGTCGAACGTGTACATAGTGTGTGTATAACTGGGTAGCGTGTAGCATGTTATCGCGTTTACTCTTTCTCGACATGGTTCAACGAACTTTTACTGCGAACGTTCCTTCGTCGACAGACTGAATTTTTTGAAGCCTTTATCTTGATAATTGTAGGAACGACGTTAAAGCAATCAATGTATATAGGTCTTTTTTTTATTTTTACGAAAGTTTATTCCAAGTTTTGCTTCGAATCGTGAAAGTGGCGTATCTTTCATGCTCCTGAGGTCGGTCGACCGAACCGTGCTCGTCGCCAGAGGGCCACGCTCTCGTCTCTCTTTCTCGCAAGCGCTCGATCGAGTGCCAAGAGCGTGGCCCTCTGGCGACGAGCACGGGAGACGACGCCACCGGAACCACAATCGCGCGTATCTTTTTTTTTATACTGCCGTTTATTCGCAAGACTGAATGGATTTGTGAAGCAGGACAGCGGGAAGGGTTGTTGTTTTTTTTATTTAAGCGAAACTTTAACACGTTTGCGAACGTTCTTGCACTGTGTCGCAAGCGTCGACGGGGTCGCTGATTCTTTTTTTCTTTTGTACCTTGCGCAAATTGAAAATAAAAAGTAACGTAGAAAAAGGTTTTGTGTTTTTCACGCGCGTGATCCGCATCCGGTTTGTATCGTTTTCATCGACTCCGAGCTCTTCATACCGCACACCCACGCTCGCATATGAACAAAACGGCGCCATTTACCAAAAGGAATAACATATGATTGTCGGTTCACTGCACACGACAAGCGTTTGACAATGCGTCGTCCCACGATTCGCTTGGGAACGCAACAAAAAAATAAGGGTAAAAGAAAAGAAACGCGTGATCACCGTAATTACAAGACGCTTGATGTGTGATTCCCAAAAAAATTTTGCATTTCTGACTGCAGCCGATCGACGCACCTCTTAAAATAGGACCTCTGATGTTCTGCATGAATATTGAACATTTTTTTTGTACCGTATACACGTTGTTTTGTTGTCGTTCGAACGTTGTATCCACAGTTCACAAATAAGCATGATGATCGCTACAAAGAGTTTTCTTTTACAAATTTTGCGTGTTTAATCACCTCGTGGTTGCTCCTCCTTTGTACAATCGTGTGTGCTACCTTATTTCACCGTGCATATCTCCTCGTATCGCTGATAGATCGAAGGAGACGTAGTAGTGAGCGAGTGAGAGTGTAAAGTAGATAGCGAACGAGAGAAAAAAAAAATAATAATTATCAAGGGAACCATACGTAAGAAAAAAAAAAATATATATATATATATATTGCGTGCGTTGGTTGTTGTAACGATCGTCCGGATGAGAGATAAAAGGTATGCACCGTAGAACGATGACGATCGAGATGCGAGGAAAGGAGGTAGAGAGAGATGGCGTATTACGATCGCGGTATACGGATCGATCGGCATCGGGCGCACGCACTACCACATGAACGTTTATATCTGATTTAGATCCTCGTACGGTGGTCATCGAACAGCCGTCGCATTCGTGCAAACTCTGCGGTAAAACGTTTTGGAATCGGGACTCGATGTACAAACACATGAACATGCACAAAGGAACGACGCAATGTCCGGTGTGTCACAAAGTGCTGAGCCGCACGACCCACATGAAGCGACATTTAAAAAATCGGCACGGCTGGCTGGGCGTCGGGACGACTGCCGCCGCCGCCGCAGCAGCGGTCGCGAACGCCGCCGCCGTCGCAGCAGGAGCCAGCAACGCAACCGCGACGACAGCCGGCGCAGTCGGTCCCGTTATACCGGTGGTGACCGGCGTGACGGGCGCCGCTACCGCCGTCGGCGACGCATCCGCCACCACGCCTATATCCGTCTCGTCCGCGGCGATCGCGCCCCGGAACGCCGGAAGTCCCACCCACGGCATCGAAACTAACGCCACCTATACCACTATACGGATCAGGGAGAGCAGCGTCGAACGAATCACTTCTAGTCCTATTCCTTAGTGCGAGCATGTCTTGTC
Organism: Colletes gigas; assembly: GCF_013123115.1. Classification (NCBI taxonomy): domain Eukaryota; kingdom Metazoa; phylum Arthropoda; class Insecta; order Hymenoptera; family Colletidae; genus Colletes; species Colletes gigas. Next base: position 1,067,882 of record NW_025106641.1, read on the forward strand.
GAGCGTAGAAAACCCGTCGACGTAAGAGAGGATAGACGGAGGGAACGCCATAACCTTGTTTATCCTTGATTCAGCCGCGACGAGACCCGGAAACGATCCTCCCGGTCCACGTACCGGGTCGTTTTAAATTTCTTTTTTACCCTTAGAAAGAATACGTATATTTATTTATTCGTTCGCACGATTCCGCGGGATTCTATGTATACACATGTATATACGTCCCGTTGGTTAGGTTGCTTCGCGTTCGTTGAAACAACGAACCGCACGCCGCGACCGGTATAATCGTAGTTAAAAAAAAAACAAAAAAATATCGTAGGAAATATCGAATTTTTTAGTCACGTAAGAAACCAAAGAAGCTACGTTCGCGCAACGTAAAGTCTACGTTCCGGGAGTCCTCGACCAGCCCCCTCGAGGCTGGCCCTCCCCCCCGGAGCGGAAATTAATTTTCCCCCTTCCTCCCACCCGTGTCCGCGAGCGCTTGCAAGGGGATCTTACAGTCGCCATTGCTTTTGGAAAGATAGCAAGTTATAGTATCTGGTATCAAAATACCCTGATAGGTTTCTTCGCAATTGACCCCCGTTTTCTAGGTATTTTTATTTACAGTTTGGAGGAATCAGGATTTGGTACTTTCTTTCTTTTATTATTTTGAAGCGCAAAAGTTTTATTTATTACGTATAAATGTCATAGATATCGAAGCAAACAATCCTTAAATTGTTAATACAAAAAACAGTAGTAAAATAACATTATCAAGTAAATTCTGTATTAGTAATTCCGTATCATCAGTACTGACTCATACTAATACAGAATTTACTGATAATGACTAACAAAAATTATTAACATAGAAAAGTATATATGACGTAATAAATAAAACATTTTTACCTTTCAAAATAATAAAAAATAAAGAAGTAACTTGACGGGGATTCGAACTACGATCAAACGCGTGGTAGTCAATCGCTTTACCGACTCGACCAAATCCCTGTTAAAAAAATATCTCGAAGACCGAGGTCCATCGCGAAGAAGCCATAGTTTTTTGATACCAGGTACATACATACCTATCACCTGTTTGTCCCCTCGTTGGAAGCGTCGCGTTTAATTGTTTAATTAAACGGATAACACGGGCAGCGTTTTGTCGTAAAACCTATTCCACTCTAGTCGTCGACGGGAAACCTATATTAAAAAAAAAAAAATGCCTGTCTAACACTTTTCGCCCTAGTCATTTCGTACACATCCGTGCGTGTGTGCGTACATTTTATGTATATGTGTACATGCATATAATAACAAAGAGGAGGATGAAGAGGAGGTAGAAGCGAAAGAAGATGATGAGGAGAAAAGAAAAAACATCTACGTAAACGTTTTTTTGTAACCAAAGACACAGATGGGAAAGAAGAAAAAAAAAAAAAAAAAAGGAAAAAAAAAAGCAAATTATTTTATCTAGTCAAATGAGTTCGGTACTTAATAGCGTTAAGGAGGAATGTGCATCTTTCTTCGTGCGATCGAAACACGAGAACACAACGCCGTGCAATTCGACGGTGAGACTGAACCGGAATCGCTTAATCGTTTTCGAAGCTTCGATGTCTTTTTGGTTGAATCGCGTCGACCGATTCCGATCGTTTTCTTTTTTTTTTTCTTTTTTTTTTTAGCCAATTTCACGCCTCGACGAGAGCTTCGGGATCGAACGGGGTAATCTTTATCTACCCTTCGTTTCGGTTCCTCGTCGATCGAAGATCGCCGAACTTTCCTCGGGGCGATCGAGAGGAATTTGTTGGCAGTGTTTGTTCGTCGTTTGTGGCGTCGTTCATCATTGAAACGCGAAGGATGCTCCATTTTCACCGAACATGTACTGTCTCGTACCAGAAACTCGTGCCATTCACCCGCGAAAATCTGTCTACTCGTCCGTACTGTTCCCTTTTCGACAGTATCAGGGCGTTCCGAGTTGCTCATTTGCGCGTCTCCAAGACCAGAATTTGGCCATATATATATATACTAGGTTCATGATATTAAACATACTCATGTATTTCTTAGCGTTAAGTTCCCGGAGACTTGCCAAAGATGCAAACGTTTAATTGCCCCTCGCTCTGTTATATTTTCACGTTACCTTACTTTCCTTCATTTTCGTTGCGCTTATTCGTTTTTGTTTCTTCTTCTTTTTTGTTTACGTTTTTAGTTGGTATCTAACTTAGATTCGCTCTTCACGCTAATTGTAATTTAATCCAAAGAACCATCTAGTCGGGACTATAGTCCCGAAATTAAGTACTATAATATTCTCCCCCTTTCCTTGTGCAATCACAAAGAGGCTATTTGTTCGACGAGGCAAACGGATCCACCTACGATTAATGATCTCTTGTCCGCGTTTTTTTTTTTTTCCTTTTCTTTACGATAGCTATTCTTCGCTGTATGCCAAAGTTTTTAAGGAAGTTTTTTTTCTTTCGAACGAGGTTCGTAATTAGCGCGAAACTTGATTGTTGGATGTGACGAGAAGTACAAATCGAAGCTAGTTTTTACAGGCGTCAAGATGGGAACAAATTCACGCGACTGTCGCTGATTGATCGCCGCTCGTTCGCCCTATGCCACTAATTTTAATTACGATTACGCAATTCGAGATCGATCACGGCGGGCAATCGGTATATCGATTAACTTTCTGTTCGCGGATTAACGGGATGCTTGCGTTTAAAATTTGCGGTCGCATGCGATATGTTACGTGCTTGTTACATAATTTTACGTGGCACAGACTTGCACGTTTACCATTTTAATCAACTGATTTCGACGATTTTTTTTTTCCAATCGAAATTAGCAAACATTTTTGTTAGTGGCACGAATCAGTGTTTAGTAGTGCGATATATATATTTATATTCCGTTGTACGTTGATTTAATCATATTTTTTTTTTTTCTTTTTTTTTTTTTTTTTACTTATGTTACCTTACGTTGCGATGTAAGTTAAGTTCTGAGAGGAACGCGAAAAAAGTACCATAGATACGTATACACCGTTTATTTATACTTGTGTATGGTAGACCGTATATTTAATTTAAAGGGAAACGAATGTGCACATTCCTCAGAAGCCACAATACAAATAAGTACAAGATTGCCAATTATTACTTTAGAAGAATTGATATTTCTTTCTTTGATTATTTATAAAAATAAGAACTATCTATACATAAAAAAAAAAAAAAAAATTATATATATAAATATAAATATATATGTATATAAATACATATATATATATACATAAAAATATTATAATATATCATTACGTAATCTTATGTTTGGCTTATGCGAGTTAACGATGTAAGTAAGACAACAAAAAAAAAAATGTGTGTGAATAAAGTTTCAAAATCTGAATTCAAGCGAGTCATTTTTCTTAAATAAAAAAAAAAAATAAAAATAAAAGTACGAAGTATCTTGTCAAAATTTTTGATATCGTTACGGCTCGAGTATAAGTTTTTCCACGCAAATTAATAGTCGATGAAATCGAATGAGTAAGTATGAAACGAAGATTGCGTGTGCTCCTCCTCGCAACCTGAAAAAACCGACACGCGGGAAACGTAAATTTGCTACACGTTTTACCACCGGCGATGCTATGCGCGAGATTGTTTTAGCAGTGGTTCCGTTTCGAAAATGGATACAATTGGGTCACTTTACAGCGGTTCACGTTAATCAATTTACTTGCTTCAACATCTTCACGCTTCTCACTGCCACGTCTCTCTTTTCTGTTCGAACATATATATATATATTTCACACGCTAATCGATATATGCAATCACCCGTGTGGGAGACCGATCGACCAAAGGCTGTGTCGATGCGTTAGAGAATTCAATTAGGAAAAAGAAGTTTAGCTGTTAGAAGGCGGTACAAGTATCACAGCACAGGTGGAACGAACGACTGGTCCGGTCTGTGTTGCGTGTTACTGTCCCCCCCGTAATCTGACTTGAATGTAATTGAACTAGAAAACAACAAAAAAAAAATGAATGAGGAATCGTCGGGTGACGTGGCTGTTAATGTGTTGCAGGGGGGGTGGGACGCAATCGGAAGCATGTTGGCGATACAACTGGTCAAGTGGTGATGCAGGGTCCAGGGCGTTTTTCGTGCAGACTCTGCGGAAGCGTATACAAGCACCTTGCTTCGCTGACCCAGCACCTTGAAGTGCATCGCAACCAGACAACCTGCATCCTTTGTCACACCACTCTCAGTCGTAGAACCGACCTGCGGCGTCACATGCGCCTGAAACATAACATGCAATTGCAAAAAACGATCCAGAAGCAGCGCAGCTCGAAAAACGAATTGGACTCGTAGATATTTCAGTTTCGATGCGCCCGAGAAACGTTGCTTCTCGCTCCGCCCTGGGGTTCCCCTACGTTCTTACACGCCTCGCGGTCCGGATTGATCTCTTATCCCTCGCCGAGCATCGATCCTTCTTTTTCTTTCTTTTTTTTTTCGTTCACGACGTCCACTCACAGTATTAAAAAACAAAAATCGATCGCTTCGATGCTCGCGACGAACGTACCGATCGAACGTCGAAGCGTGAAACAAGCAAGCTCGAGGACAGTAACATGGGACTTAATTTATTTATACCGATCTCAGTTTCGTAACGTCCAACGCTAGTGCGTACTCGTTTGCTCGATAACGGGCCAACAACTCCCGGATGATTTTGGAATTTTTTTTCCCCCCGGGGGAGAAAAAGGAAAATCGTTTTGTTTCGTTCTCATTCCGCGATTTGTTTCTTTTTTCCCTTCGATCGCGCAACGTTATCGAGCCGACACAGCGTCTTCGGCTCCGTAAGGATTCTAGTCATTACTGTACGGCGGCTTTGGTCGCTAAAAATCGTTTGATTTCGCCCCCCATGTCGTATCTTGACACTTGACGCGCGAACTTGATATTCCGTGGATCTCTGTTACGCGATAATAACGGTTTGCAAACAAAACTCGATAGGCGACAAATAATAGCTTTGTACGAAGCACGAGATATCCATATCAATAGAATTACAGTGTTCCGAAGTGACTCGTCGCGCGGCTAGAAACTCTGTTCGAATCTCGCGCACAATGTGCGTCGACGCGCGCATCTACGGGCGTCCCGCCATTTTGGGCGCTCCGGTTCGCGCAACGACAGGCATTCGAGTTTAACCTCTTACGCTGGAAGGTACCGTGCTACCGCGCGTCGCTTGTTGTGTGCTTGGAAAGTGGGTGAACGACGATTCAATTTCCAACGCAAGAGGTTAAATCTTCCATAGTGAACGTTCGAATGTTACACTGACTCTGTTTACACGTCCGGTTGTTCGCGTGCTCGATTTTTCTTTGCGATCCAGATGAATCTTAGCTGCTTCGAAGGAGCGCATAGACAGTGCCTTACACACGACTATCTAGTTTTACATTTTACATATTGACTTTCCAGATGTTTACCACAGTTGAACGCGTATAAGAGACTATAAGAGAACCTACAGATTTTTATTGCTTTCGCCCGGTGGCTTCGTGTAAACATTGTCTTTGTGTATCAAGTTAAACGGAAACGATACGGTTCAGGAACTTTGAAACTACGGTCACAAGCTGTTTGTTAATTTCTCGTAGAAAACTATTTTTCTATCCGTGGCATTTACCCATCCCCGTTCTTTCGTTTTTACCATCGAATCGGAGTGTTGTTTCTAAATCTTTTTTTTCGTTCGTCGCGATTGATAGAGTCGCGTCACGTTAGACGATCGTAAGAATATACGTTGTTATCGCTAAGTAATTTATCGTGTCCCAAGAATAGCAAGTAAATCGTGAAAAACTCGTGCGATGACAGAACGGGATCGATTCGCGTACGAAGATATTTCGGTGATTCGCACGAGTTTCGATGCTCTCTTTCGTGATCGTTTACGATGGTAATGAAATTTTATAAAATCGAGCTTTTTGCCCATTGTGTATCGCTTCGTAACTATCGGTTCCGATCCCACAACGATCAAACGTTATTTGACAAAAAATCTTGTATTGTAAGCCCTACGTGTACGTTGCTGTATTTATCCCAATAAATAATTAATATTTAAGAGAAGTCTAATAAATAATTATGTCTAAGCGAATGGTAAAACGCGACGGAGGCAGCGAAATCGTAATCGAAACGACGAATTACGGACATTTTAAAAAGTTCGATTTTTCTTTACTTTTTTTTTTTTGCTCGATCACTTTCATACACATTTTCAAACCGTTCACGATTACTTCTACCCTTTTGTTTCCCCGTATAAGCGTACGCGACGAATTCTTTAAAGTTTCAGGCAGCCCCGTTTCTACCACGAATAGCAAATTATACGTTTCTTGAAAGCAAAAAATTTGACCGTGTTCGTACACGATCAAGCACTTAGTTTGTAGAATTGTGTAGGTTTGTACGTAGATGTTCGCTGTTAAGAATCGCACGAAGCTTCGTTGGAGAGAGAGCAAGAGAGAAAAAATTTTGTTCGAGGTACTTTGTAAACGATCGATTTAGAATCAACGCGTTAAATTGAATGTTAAACGGAACTTGTACTTGATTGTTAGAAGGCGTTTTTTCTCTTAGTTCGTAAGCTATATAAAGCGACGGTGTGAATTTGTACCAATGTCTCGCACGATAGTTAAACGTGTTAAGGATAGTTGATTAAGTTGAATAATTTTCACGAGCAATTTACACGTCTCGTCGTCGTACCGAATGAAACGATACTTAATTTTGTCGTGTCTAAAGAACAGTGCATTTACGGGAACGAATCAGTTTGCAGTGAACAAATTTTTGTCTCACAGGCCAGTAGGTTTCGCGAAGAAACGATACGCATAGGTACCATATATTTATTTATATATACATGTATACAGAGAATTTCAGAAATACATATAAACATTTAAAAAGTTGAATCTACAAACTAAAATAATTAAAAAATACCCTACATACTTTACTTCTCCACTTACAGAATAGTATCACGTTCATTTTCTTTTTAAAATAACCTCCAAAAGTAAAAATCTCAATTGCTTCTTGTGTTTCATAAAAAGTCAGGATAAACAGTCCTATTTAGTCCAATTAAATAATTTACTAGCAATTTTAGCGTGTAGATACAGCTCCTCAAATGTTTACACATATTTCTGAAATACCCTATGTATATAAATATATGTATATACTTCAATATTTTTATTTTACACACCTAGACGCAGAGATATAAAGCGACTGTGTATACGATATGCAAAAGATATATCGTTAAATACCGTCGATAGTCGGAAACTTTTCGTTTCAGTTCGAAGAAACCTATTACGTGTATGTACTAATTGTGAGCTTGTAAGTGAATTAAAAAGCGAATATAAATCTATGCTTTAAAATGTTATTACAGCAATGTAAATAAATCGATTTACAATGGATGCTCTAGCGTTGATGTTTTTAACGAAACGATGAAACGACCACGTTTCTCGAGTCACGGAATTCGATCGTGTTTGTTTTTCTTATCGTAAGGAGGAAAGGTACACGAGGAAATACGAGACTGTTTCGATTATATTTCGTCCTGCGTGCTTGAACGTCGTGTACTTATCTTTGGTGGTGTATAACAGTATTCTGCTTTATGCTGTGTGAATGTGTTCTCAAATTTGATTACTTTCTACTGGGAATTTTCCATAACTGTGCAGATAGCTGTTTTATCGATCGAACAATACCGTGGACAGATGTCTCACGTATCGTTTCCATTTATCCGGTATTTCTTTTTTCGTTTTTCCTCGTACGAGTTCTAAAAGAACGTCCGAGTGTTTGGATTGGAGGTCCCGATCAAATAATTTCGTATCGTTAATTTGTGCATCAACAAAAGGGAGTCGTAGTTTTCGTCTATCGATTTATAGCTTGCTTTCGCTCTTCGTTAACGGGGTTTAGAAAATAGACAACGCTGAAGTCACGTTTCAATACTTTATTATCTTCTTCCTTGTTCGAAATACAATTTTGCATCAATAGATGAATGGTAGTGACACACTTATGCCTATTAATCCTTTTATGTTACGCGAACGATCATTGAACAATTTCGGAACGAATCCGAAAACACGGCCCCGGTTGAAATATTACACGCGACACGATTATTGTAGCCTTAGTTATAAGAAGAAATGAATTTATAGAGCCACACGCAAGGACAGCGCCATGGGGTTTGCATTCGCCAGGATCATTCTGCAATAAATGCGGTATAACGTTTACAACGCAGCACGCTCTTCTACGGCACATTACATCGAAACACGAGGAGCCGCGAAGCTCTACCGCGTACTGCAATATTTGCCAGCGGTTTTTCAAAACGAAATGGAGTCTGGCCACTCATAACAGCAAATATCATAGAAACTGAGATCCCTGGGTTTGTTAACTTTTTTCGTTCGGTCGACGAGCCTGTTCAAAATTCGGATCGGGTCCCGCTTCTACGCACACGTTGAGCATTTAACAAAATTATACAACACGATCCCGTCGTGTTTCGTCCGAGTACCCGCGACGAACAATTTCTAGAACCACTGGATGAAAAGATCGTTTTATTGGTAAAGCAGACACTAGGATTTTTTATGATCAAATCTTTTTTATTTAAATATTTATTTTAATCCTAGGTGTAACCGTTCGATCACATTTAAATGCTAAGACGATCGTGTGTCCTTTGTGAGTACAGCGCGCATGTATGTAACGTCGGAAAGTGTCTTACTATTTTTCTGGCTGATTTTAAAACTGAGGAATGTTATTATAAGCCTCCCCTTAATGCGAGTACCAAATGCAACACCGAACCACCTTGAACTTTATAATCTTGCGCCGTTTTTTCATCGTTCCTAGAAACCAACAAATCATTTTTGTAATTCTTATTTCTTAGTCTTAAGGATACATTCAGCTTTGCAATTCATTCGAGCAACTCTGAGTTCTATGTAACTATAAGATAGATTTCATAAAAAGAAACAGGAAAAAATAACGTTCAAACGTCCTAATTGATGGAACAGGAACAAGGAGGCCGAAACAACTATGCGACCCAGATTCAGTAAGGACTGTAGAAAGTCACTTTCCAGAGTATGTTCCGTCGACACCAAAGAAGATAAATGCTACAAGAAGATGTAAAGTTTGCGCAGCTAAAGGTTTGAGAAAGGAATCTCGTTACTATTGTGCCTATTGCAATGTAGGATTATGCGTTACACCTTGCTTCAAGCAGTTTCACATCACGTCCGACATTAAATAAAACGTTAAACCGTGTTTCTTTCTATAGAAAACAATCTTGTATAATTGTACAAATTATTCCCGTTCGCAGTTATACCTACATTTGTTTCCCCGAAAATATTAATCGCTGCTGTTGCGGTGGTATGCCTTCCTTTTCTTCCACTCTTTCTTTGATCCTTTCTACCTTATCTGTAGGTTCTATATCTATCTCGATCTATAGGAACAATAACAGTTGTGATAACCGTAAATCTCGCGTACGTCTATTTATCGTTTAACGAAACGTTTATGTAACGTAATAGTAAATGATATTAAATACTGCTATAATTTCTAACGATAAGTTTATTAACGGTACATCAAATGTCAAATTTTGTATCTTTAGATGACAACGCGGTCTTGTTAGAGGAGGTTATTTTACTTTTACAATTGTTTTTTTATTTAGCAAGTATATAATAGTAAACGTAATTTCATGCATTTATTTGCCATACTGATTAAACGTTTATAACATTTTATAGTTACTTGCCTCCTTTCCCGTTAGAGTCTGAAACAAGGTTAGAACGAGAAGTTAGAATTTTTTTCGAACATGTTGTAAATGCTTTAGCTCAAACATCGCCGGTTCTTCTTACCTTAACTTTAATCAACATTTTTTTTTGTATTAAAAGGTAATTTTAATAATGATTTCAATTCTACTAGATCAGAAATTAAAAACTATTGACGTACAGATACAACCACAGACGAGGTATACGAAACACATGCTGTGTCTCCATCTTACGACAAATTATAAATTTAAGGCATGAAATAATTTTTTTGAACAATGAACCGTAATATTTGATGTTGCGATTTATTTTAAAAATTTCGTACTTTTTAAAATATTACAAACTTCACAAGGTTATGTGTTTCGTTACGTAAATTCAATCAAAACCAAGCATAGATGTAATTAGGTAAACAAAACACTCCAATGAATTTATGTAAATAGAATATATTTATAACTTTTAGCACAAATTTATCAGTTAACGTTAATTATAGTATTACATAGCAATATATAACGTATGTTACAATGATATATTGGTATTCGTACATACATAGTTCTTAATATAAGATATTCTTTTTACAAAATGAAAGTTTGTAAATAAAAACTTTTTATTTATTACATCTTTAATTTTTCTTCTTGAGCTATCAGTTGATTCTTTATCTTCTGCAGAAGCTCCTTTTTAACAGAATCAGGTACAAGTGTCCTTGCTCTGGTCGTAACGATAGAAAGCAATTTGTCATAGGTAATGTCATGGCCGTGTTCTTTTATTAACTCCTTGCAGATTAATTTCACTTGATCTCTCCAACCACATTCGACTAATCGACGACGTAATAATTCTTTCAATCTGAAACAAAAATGATGCTTCATTATGGTACATTAAAATTTTCATATTTCTCGTATTTAAGATAACATAATTGTTACGAACGATACTTTGTCACGAGAAACATGAAATTGATATGTAAGAATCGTTCACTTAATTTTTAAATGGTATTTGAATATTCTAAATTATTATTTAATATTAAAGTATTTAATTAAAAATATTCGTAAAGGAACTTGCCCGTCGCGATCGCCAACCATAACTAATCTCTGATGCGGAGTAGTCTTCATCAAGAATTTTATTTCTGTCTACTTTTGTATTAGCGAAATTTGTATTTTCTTTTACAACTTTGTCAGTGGCAATCGTATCGGTGAACGCGATACTGTTTGGCATACAAGAAAGGTTATGTTGTGTTTTGTCTTTGAAGCTTCATAACCTAACTACGTCTCGTCTCGTACGCATCGCGAAATAACCAAACATGACCGGAGATTATGGGAGCGTTTAGTTTAGTTTTCCGTTAAAATCTGATCACTGCTGTTTATTTGCAATCCCTACAGTCTCAAGCAAGCGAAGTATTTCGTATTCGTAAGTAAATATGTAATATTTCTACAAACGTAGATGTTCGATTGTCCTGATACGAGTATGTTAGCATAGCTCGTGACGCAGTGATGATAATGATTTAAAAAGCAATATAGTTATTTTATAACATACAATACATGTTAAAAACTGTTTGTATTATAGTAAATGGTACGTGTATTCGTATTCTGTTTTATTTTAGTAATTATTTTTTGTAAATTTGATCAGAAAGTTTGTGGAAAATTATCCGTACAACCATTTCGGTATTTCGAAGTTGTTGTTGTTACTATTAGTTTAATTGTCGAGTTTTTTAATACGTACGTTGTGTTTAACAACTTTCTAGGAAATGGCTTCCGCAAGAATAATCAATTACACTTTATTTAAAAGACTCGCAACAGTATCTAGTCACGCACATATTTATTCTCATTTCGATGTAACATCCAGTGCTCGACATAGCGTATCGTATTGTACAAAGAAATCAATCGCTAAAGCAAATTCTGTAGAACACAAGAATAAAGTACAGATTGGATTTGCGGAAGTAGGTAATTTCATGTCTATATCGAACTGGGAATGGTAAAAAGATCTACATTTCTTTGAACGTCAATTTTGTTTCAGTTAAAGAGAATACAAAATCTCTTGGATATTTAGGCGTAATAGTTGGCGGTGTAGGAATCGTGGGTTTAATGTTTTATATAGTTTTCAATGAATTATTCTCCAGTAAAAGTCCAACTAAAGTTTATAGCAAAGCATTAGATCGTTGCATAAAAGATCCTAAAGTAGTAGATGCTCTCGGAGAACCTATAAAAGGATATGGAGAAGAGAGCAGACGTGGACGACGAACTCACGTAAAGTAAGAGAAAATATACATTTGTTATTTTAACCGTCGATCGTACATATTCTTGATAAATAACATATATTATGGAATTTTTCAGCCACGTAATTTTCGTAAAGGACGGGGTACAACATATGAGAATGAAGTTTTACGTCCAAGGAATAAGGAGACGTGGCACCGTTACCTTGGAAGTACAAGAAGTAAATAGTTTTTAGAATTTTGCGCAAAGTTAGCCCTTTCGTGAATCTGATCCATTGAATTTAATTACAGAACGAGTCTGGCAATTATGTGTATAAATATTTATACGTATTTATAGACGATCTAATGAGAACCGCTATAAAAATAGAAGATAACAGGGATGGACAAAAGAGTTACAGTAACGAAACCGAATTCGATTTAAGCTAATATTTTAAACCGCTTTGAGTAGTATATTTTATACATTGTACACAGGTGTGCTTATAATTATTATTTGCCTTAACTTTTATTTTTAATATATTTTAGCGAACATACAATAAAATGGCGCCTACCCTCATTCGTGAACAGCGAACTACGAAATATCCGTGAACGATTATTTATATCGAACTTCGTAATCTATTCCCGCGAAATATGTCACCAACGATATTCTTTATGGACAAATATCTTTAAATAGTCATTGCGTTTGAAAAATTCTCGGAACATTAGTTGACATGCACGACTTCATCACCTCGGTAATAACCGAGAAAAATTGAAATCGAATTGATTTTTTTAACCATAAATCACTTCGATCGTAGCTACATTTCTGTTCTTACCGTTCAATCGTTATTCGTATATTTCTCAAAATATAATTGAGTTTTCGCGAATAGTTATCGCCGGGCGATACGTAATAAAGATCGTTGAATTCACGAGTCGAAAATAATCGCAACTAATCGTGACCCGACGAAAAAATAACCTTCGCATCGCGATATATATGCCACGTGCAAAGAGATTTCGTTTAAAGTTGTCTCACGCTACTCATCGAACAACCATGCGTTAACGATAAGTAACAATATTCTTCGAAGAGATTGTCAGCTGAGACGATTTCGTGCGAAAAACCTATCGATGAATGTTTCCCGCGCATTTAGCGAACAGTACGGTTAACCCATAATCGGAATCTTGCATATCTTCCGAGATTGCTGCGATCCGTTATGGGAAGCATGTCCAAACGAAGCTTCAGGGCTTAAAAAGTTTCATCAGAAGCAGGAATGCGCGACTTTGCACGTTTCTTTGTGTCTCGAGAACGCCGCGTAGAAAGGAAACGTGTCGCGTGGGGGGTTATGGTCTTCATCCGTGGACATGTCTGACATAATATTTACTTTCTGTCGTATGATAATGATGTTCATCTGATAAAATACATGAGCTTATGTAAGAGGGTGTTTACTAACGGGAAATTCTTATGTCCAACAATACAGATCGAATCCTTGACTTTTACAGAAAAACACTTCTCCTAACAAGCTTTCATTGTACGTCGAAACACAGATATAAGTCTCCTCACCTTCTTGGTTCATTAGTGCTCGAATAAGAGCCTTTTTGTTCGATTTTTATTCTATAAAATTATTTAATCGGTAGTATGCGCGGTAAGTATAAAGTACCATGAATTTTAGGCGAGCAAGAAGAGTCGAGAGCCCTTTTACCAAGAAGCTGCATTTCAAAGAAACGCGAATAACCGTTTTCCGTTCGATCATAACCTTAACCGTCAGAAACGTATGCGTTGATTTCGAAAGAGAATAATAATCGTTATGCACGCGTGCAACACATAGGTAGTTACTGTTAGTAACCGCCTAAAAATTAACCGAAGGCTGCGGGGAGATCCCGCGTGTCGTTTGCATCATTCTCGATGCCAGCTGATTCTCTGACAGTCGCTCATCTACTTTCGAGCGGAATCGACACGACGCGTCGTCCCGATCAATTCGCGGCCGCGTTTAAAATGCGACCATCGATCAACGGAACACTTGTAAATTAATTGCAACCGAAAACACTCGTGAAACGACCACGGTGAAATCGTCGTCGTTGCCGTCGGCAAATTTATGCGAACGGTTCATTAAAAATTCTCGATTTGTTTCCTTTTTCGTCACGTGTCGCGCGCACGATAAGATAAATTATTGCTACTGGAAAACAATTTAAACGCGATCGTAACCGTTTCCAGGAATGGTGTAGTTTCTACTTTATTTTTCTACGGTGAATCGATGTTTCGACTCTACCGGGTGCCCTTGATTAATTAATTGTCGCCGCGGGACTCTCAGGTTTTCCTTCGTGGCACTCTGGTTCGCGGCTAACCGCGAAGTGAGATGATAAGCATCGACGGATAGACAGACTCGTAGCATCCATATTAAAAATAATTAAACCACGGAAACGCTTTCGTTTTCCACGCATTATGGGACTGTGCAAAATGTGCAACTGCTGCTCGTGCTTCTCGCGATTCAGAGCGGTGTTTAGACCGGAAACCGTAACCGACAGTCCTCTGAAGCCGATATGCACCAAACCGGAGTGCCTTCCACGACCACCTGCTACGCCTCTCTCAGGTAAGTTTCATCCAAACTTCGTCAATTTTTTATTTCTTCAACGATAATTATAATTCCATGTTCCGTATTTATAGATCGTAGGTCGTTGGCTTCCAAGAATTTACATTCGTACGCGTAACACCAGAAGAGACACATTCCTCGACACGTAAATCACCGCATTTTATCAATCGTATCCGAGGGGAGTTTGTTTCTTCGTTTGCCCTCTTTGGATCGCCTCTAACGCGCTCGACCCGTAATTGGACGGGGTTAATTGGCTCCAGCGACACCCGTCGGAAAGAAATCGAACGCCAGATTATTTTATTTATTATTATTTTATTAAGTTTTCGAAATTTTTTGCTTCTCAGCGCGTTAAGATTTATTTTCGAAGAACGTAACGTTCTTCGTTTTCATTTTCAGTTATTGGTTTTCGACACGTTACGAGGTGTACCGAATCGTCGATGAAGTCACCGGGTATTGCGTTAATATCTTCAACGTCGACTCGATCGGGAGAAGATTAATGAAATTCGAGAGGAGAATAATAAAAAACCGCGCTCTCCAGACACTTTGCGAAAGAAAATAAACCCCGGGGCTCGCGGCCAGATGGGAATCCTCAGCTTCCGGTTCCGTCGCAAGCGCTGCAAACGCACGGAGCTTCTTTGCTCGCATTGTAATTTGGTTCTTCTTTCGATCAGTTGAAATTGACGCTATGCAAACGTGCATCGTAGTGAATGAAAGCGAAGTTACGCAACGAGGCGCCTCGTGCAGCGAAACTTTACGTCATCTTTAATTGCGCGTACCGCTATTATTGTCGTGTACGTGCTTTTCCCGAAACGCGCGTTCGATTGTTTTTCCCGCGAGAACGTAATCTTGACTCACTTACCGCGAATAATTCGGTGACCGTGCGTTGGAAACCGTTGCTCGCAAACGGAACGCGATCCAAGCTTTTTCTCTTCCTTTATAGCTTCGAATCGCGTGGGACTCGAACGAAAAGCACCAAGATAGAGATCGAGGATGATCGTAGACTATTAATTCGCGAACAGAGTAATTTATCAGGTGATAAGCATCGTCGAAGATCCACGTGTCTTTAAAACGTTACGCCTCATCGTTGCTTCGATCTTGACGGACCCGACAATGCCACGCACCGACGGGAATGCTAATTTTTACGCAGTCGCAGCGTCGAAAAGTATTAGCATACCACGCGATTCAGTGCACAAACATTTGTCGCTATCGTGGACGATTATTTTCTTGCACTTTTGTCCGTGCATCTCGTGTATTCAACGTCAGAACCGCCGACGATATTTATTTGTTTTGTAGAAACGTATAATGTAGCGGAGATAGGCGTTTATTTGTAAATTTTAAGAAAATGGTGTTTCGTTATTTTCTCCAGACCCAGGAAATTAATATTCATCGCTAAAGTAATAAATAGATGTTTAAATATTTTAAAAGAGCACAGTTTGGTATATGACTCGGAATAGTAAAATTCATCTTTCGACTTCTATTTTCGACCAGATAACGCCCCGAAACGTACGATGCGGCGTTACTTGGAATTTTATGCAACACCTTGCATACTTTGCAAACACCTCGACGGAGTTCTGGCTCGAGCCCAATCGGGAATATTTGGCAGGAATTAGAAAAGAAAGAAACGAAAACACCGCTAACCCAAAATCATTCAATCGTTCGTTTGGAAGAATGGAGGAAAATTAATAACGAACGAATAAAAAAAATTCAAAATTTGTATTCGTTAGTTGCAACCCGAATCGCGTGTGTGGCGAGATCGACTTAATCGCGGGGACAAATCGTTTGTACACGAATGGAATAACGGATGGGGAGACACGAAGAAAGGGAACGGCCATTAAGAAAAATAATCAGAGCTACGGTAAAGAATTGGAAATTGCACCGTCTCTTCTATTCAATTATTTGTGTATCGCGACGCCTGAAAACCGCCACAGAAATGTAAATGCTATTTATTTCCGTGGCTGCAGCCTTCGACTGTTTAACACGTTCACTCACTCGAACGTTCATAATTTACAGTGACTCAAACAATTGATCAAATGTTTAATTTTGTTTTTATTTAATTGAACACATGTTAATAAGATATGTAACAAAATATTTTATTATAATTACATACATAGTTTTCATAGTTCATATAATACAGAATTAACTTAAATATGTTACACTTTTTAAAAAGAAATTAAATAACATTAACAAATGATGTAATGATCAAATTTTTGAGTTTGAAAAAATGAAATATCAGTACTTCGTATACCCTCCTTTCGCATTCAATACGGCTTCTATGCGTCTTGGCATACTATCTACTAAACTTTTACACTGTTCAGCCTTAATATTTTCCCAAGCAGTTTTAACTTCGGACCACAATTCAATAATACTTCTTGAATTTTGATCGAAGTTGGCAACTGTTCTTTTTAGTAAACCCCATAGGTGTTCTATTGGGTTCAGATCAGGAGACTGTTGGGGCCAGTCTAAAACAGTAAAACCATGAGCTGTTAACCATTCTTTGGTGATTTTTGCCGTGTGTTTAGGGTCATTATCGTGCTGAAAAATGACTTCTTCTGCGTCTCTGCTCTCATGCAACTATACTATCATTTATTTCATATTCTTTGTATTACTCTTTGGATACTTTCCCGTGACATGAAATAACCAGACTTAAAATTTATAAATGTGATAAGTAGACTGGGGATGTTTATGCATTTATGGGGAATTTTAATTCTCAAGAAACTACAGAATGCACTTAATATGCAAAAATATAAGAAATACTTAAAGTAAGATACGAATTATTATATTTAAGGGTTGAGACAATCATCTACGAAGCTCCCATTTCATTAATTCTATTAATAAAAATACGAATTTGCACAAAGATCCGCAGTCTAGTAATAAGCGTTAATTGCTCGCGCGGATTCCCGCCATTTCTCTCTCAGATTTCGACCGGAGCGCGTTAAAAGTAAAAAGTTGTCAACCTTGCACGAAAACGTCACGCGTAACGCAACATCGTCACCGATGAGAGCTCGGTATCAGTCATCCGTCATCGACCGTTACGGATAATCCGGATTCTAGAACGCTTGTGGCCAGCGTCGTTATTTTTAATCGAAAACAATGCATGTACCGTACGCGCCATAACTTGGGCCGCTGTCCGTCGAACCGACACCACTGAAAACGGCCATCGGTTTCGTACGAAACCGGTCCGAAGTGGCCCAGGGTACTTTGTAACGCGATCGTTTGACACGATATTTATTATATAATTAGTCCCGAGCACCGACCGCCACGTCGGTTATTACGTAATTAATCAATATTTACTGCTAATTGATCCACCGGGATATTATAATCGCGTTAATGGATTATTATATCTGACGGGATGGGATAGGATCTTCAATTACCAAACTTCCACCGATCGTAAAGGCTCCGGCGTGAGATTGTACGCCGGGATCGATAAATCTTCTTTCGTGCGTCTCGCTTTTCCGACGAATCGCGTCGTAATCGACGATGGATCCTCCCGTTCCTCGATCTTATCCGTTGACACGCCGTTAACGCGTGTTTTGCGGAAACACTTATCCATAGAGTATTGTTGCAAGCGAAATAAATCGTTTGAACACGGTTTTCCATTATCCGTGAAGTCACGTTTCCGTCGTTTTGTTTATTCGACAAAGTATCCTCCTCGAGCATGTCGCGGATGATCATCGAAATAGAGTCTCGCGTCATAGGCAGATCGTTTCAGAAAATAAAGCAAACATCGTTTGCAACGATTCCCGCGGTATCGAGGAAGAAATTTTCATCGTCGAGATTGCTCGAATAGTTAGCGTAATTGGCTCTACGAGCGCGGATAGAGAAAACAGAAGGTTGACGTAAACGTCTCGCTGGAACGTCGAAGGGAATGCCTAGTCAGCCGGAACGCGTAGTTAATTTTAGCGTTTGTAATTTCGAAAAGAAACGTATGCAATTTCCCTCCGTCGCGGACACGATTATATATCGACGTAACTAATCCCGCGTGGGGTGTGGCAAATCTTGGACAATTTATATCGAATCCTCTGTAATTGATTCTGAATACATTATCCCGGCAATAGACGGCTGGATACGTATTAGGTTGGTCGGTAATTCAGCGCCATTTTTATTCGATGACCTGTTAAGCCCCGTCGTAAGATCCGTGATATTTGTTGGATGTTAAAAACTTAGCACGAATCTAAAGTCTTTGGCGGTATTTCGAGAGAAGTGGTTCGGTAAATTCAAGAGCGAACGAGAAAATAATACCGAGATAACGAATCGAGGTTGCTCCAGAGCGAGAGGCGCTATTTGGGGCATAGTAAGTGCGTCACGTACGCGGTTAATTCGTTCTGGGAGCTTTCGTTGCGGGTCAAAGTGAAGAAATACGCGATGCACCGCTGGGGAAAAGAAAGAGGTGCACCTCCGAGTGCAAGAAATTAAACTCACTGCCTTTGATCTGGGCCTTAAACTTGGCATTGTTGTCAGTTTTGATTGCACGATATTGGAACAATTTCCACTGTGTGTTTCGTTGCAATGCTCACGGTACTCAGTAGCCTTTCAATTTCTTTCAAAAATTAGTTAGAAATCCCCGTTACGATTCCACCGTCGATCGCGAAACGAGACTTATGGAATCACGGTCGAATCCTTCGTTGAAATCGGGTGACGGTCAATGCGAACGAGACCTCGTTTCTCCAGTTCGCAAGACGAGACTCCGATCCACGTTTCTATCCATAAACGAAACGCGATTCGATCGTTTGTTTACACCTGCAGATTGAGTCGTAGCGGACAATTACTTCCATATGGAAATTACGCAATTATCAATTTCCAAGTTCGACGAAACGACACGTGGCCATTCCTCGATCACCTCGATCGCCTTTCGAGGCGTGTGATGACTTTCCACCCGACGGATGATCGAACGCCGCCTTTCGAAAGCGTCATTAACGATCGTCCGGTATCGCTTTCGCGGAATCAATCGAATCGATTGGAAACGAATTACGAGAAATAATTGTCAGGAAAAGTAGGCGACTGCCTACCGGTGCACCGTAGTCATCGATGACACCATGTATGGCCGCGTTTACCGATGCAGAGAAGTCCTTGACTGGCCTCCTAGAACGCGGCAATCCGCCCGACGCCGCGCGCCGCGACGCTCGTTTCCTGCCACCTCGTCGACGGGGAGCGGTCATTCAGTGATTTCACGGAACTCCACGGATGTAAAAGACCTCGGTGCAATTCCCGCCGATGGATTCAGTCTTTGGTTTCTTTTCGAGAGACAAGCTCGCCTTGCCCAAGCCTCGAACTATGTTTTATAGATTCTACGATCGTTACCGGCCTTTCAATGACCGCAGCTTCCGACCGTTTCCGTTCAGGTTTTACTGTGAGTGATCTCTTTCTCTGGTCCCTTGATCCTAAGTTCGATCGTAGATACCCGGTCCTTCCAATTACCATCAACCTTTCGTTTCTTTTAATTGTCCAGCGTGGAATGTAATTCACCTTCGACCTTATCTCGATCGTTCTTGGCAGATTGCCACGCGCGAACTTAGTAATTTCAACGTTCTCCGGGCAAATCTCGTTACGCAACGTGTGTGTGCTCGTCCATCCTCGAACTGACGAAAGTTTCCTTCGCAGGGGAGGACTACGACGTTCCAGTTCTGACGGTTTCCGGCGTGGATCCGTGCATGGCGGAGAATGGAGACAAACACTGGACCTCGAGATACGACTTGATGTCGAGGGATGACAACCAGGCCAGGCTAGTCGTCAGACGGGGACAGGAGTTCTACTTGCACCTGACTTTGTCCAGAGACTACGATCCAAACATCGATGGTATGTCGTTGGTTTTCACGTTGGACGGGATCGAGAAACCGCAGTACGGTCACGGGACCCTCGTCGCGACGCCTGTGCTTTACCCGGGCGAAGTCTCCGGGGGCTCCTGGCAAGCCACCGTCGACGCCGTTCAACCTAATTTTCTACGATTAAAGGCAAGCAAACCCTTCATACAGGCTCCTTTGTGAGCTTCATTTTTCGACGAAATTAAAAAACTTCAAATCCTTCTAAAAAAATTATAGTCGGTTGCGGGGGTCCATTACAATCATTTTATATGAATAGACATACCCTCGAAATCCTAACCAGTTTCGAGGAAAAAATTCGATAATTGAGTGAATTTTTCGGCAAAATTACAAAATTTCAAATCGTTGTAAAAAAATTATATTCGGTTGTGGGGGTCAATAACAATCATTTTATGTGAATACACATACCCTCGAAATACTAACCAGTTTCGAGAAAAAAATTCGATAAGTGGGTGAATTTTTCGGTAAAATTAAAAAACTTCAAATCGTTCTAAAAAAAATATTTCTCATTCCGAGGGACCATTACAATCATTTTTGGTGAATAGACATACCCTCGAAATCCTAACCAGTTTCGAGAAAAAAATTCGACAAGTGGATGAATTTTTAGGCAAAATTAAAACATTTCAAATCGTTCTAAAAAAAATATTTCTCATCCCGAGGGACCATTACAATCATTTTTGGTGAATAGTCATACCCTCGAAATCCTAACCAGTTTCGAGAAAAAAATTCAATAAGTGGATGAAGTTTTCGTCAAAATAAAAAAATTTCAAATCGTTCTAAGAAAAATATTTCTCATTCCGAGGGACCATTGCAATCATTTTTGGTGAATAGGCATACCCTCGAAATCGTACTCACTTTCGAGAAAAAAATTCTTTACTGAAAACATACCCTGTGGCCAGACATGTTTCCCCAAATTGATCGATCCTTTCCAATCAGATCGTAGCGGACCCGAACGCGATAATAGGCAAATGGAAGATGGACATAGACACCAAGAACAGGAACCTGGAGGGGGCAATCAGCTACACGATGAAGAATCCGTTTTACTTGATCTTCAATCCGTGGTGCATAGGTATGTAAATTGGAATCTAAAGAAGGCAAAAAGTGATAACAATTCTTTGGTTGTTTCTCAGACGACGTAGTGTACATGGAGGACGAAGACGAGAGGCAGGAGTACGTGTTGTCGGAGGACGGTTTGATATGGCGGGGAAGTTACAATCGCCTGAGACCGACGGTTTGGAAATATTCGCAGTTCGAGCGAGATATATTGGACTGCGCTCTGCATCTGATGACCGAAGTCGGGAAAGTTCGAACATCTGGCAGAGGCGACCCCGTCGTCATATCTCGGATTTTGTCCGCGGCTGTGCGTACTCGTGAACCATCAAGACGAATCCTCCTCTCCACCCTAACTATCGCAGTGATATTCTCGTTTCAGGTGAACTCTCCGGACGACAGCGGGGCGGTGATGGGCAACTGGTCCGACGATTTCGGCGGAGGCACACCACCGACCAAGTGGATGGGCTCCCAGAGGATCCTCCAGCAATACTACAAGACCAAAAAGCCGGTCAAGTACGGTCAGTGCTGGGTGTTCGCGGGCGTCTTGGCCACTGTTTGCCGGACCCTGGGTCTTCCTTGCCGCGTGGTGACCAATTACGCCAGCGCCCACGACACCCAGAGCAGCTTGACCGTCGACTATTTCGTCGACGAGGAGGGGAAAATCATGGAGGAGCTGAACAGCGACTCGATATGGCAAGTAACTGTTAAACGATGGCGATGTACCTAGGCTTAAGAGCTGAAAGGTGGTCAGCAAGTGGTGATCATTGTTAATCAAATGCTCACCATTGGCCAGTAGAAGTCAGTGGTGGTTTCGATCTATGATACAAATGAAATAACATAGCGAAATTCTTGTCACGATTAGTTTGTCTGCTGGTCGTCGTTTACCAACTACCAATATAGGGCTTCCTTGTACGCGCGATCCTAATGTCTTTCATCTCGATTTCGCAGGAACTTCCACGTGTGGAACGAGGTTTGGATGAAGCGAATGGATTTGTCGCCGGATTGTTCCGGGTGGCAAGTGATCGATGCGACTCCTCAGGAGTTGAGCGAAGACGCGTACCGTTGCGGGCCGGCGTCCGTGGCCGCCGTGAAAAAGGGCGAGGTTCTCCGTCCTTACGACAACGGTTTCCTCTTCGCCGAGGTGAACGCGGACAAAGTGTTCTGGCGGTACAATGGACCGACCCAGCCGCTCAAGTTGATTCGAAAGGACGTGTACGGGTGAGTCCCGGAACCTCCAGATCGCCAGGAATCGAAACACGGACGTCTTATTCTTTGCTGGCTTTCAGGATCGGCCAATTCATCAGCACGAAAGCGGTCGGGAAATGGGCGAGGGAGGACATCACTCATATGTACAAGTATCCCGAAAGTAAGCGTTACTGTGGCGTCACCTCCCGTATTTGCCACCAGAGGGCCACGCTCTTGACTCTCTCGCAAGCGCTCGATCCACCTTTCGCCATAGTTATAACACTGGGTTGGTTTCTGTCCACAGAATCGGACGAAGAACGAGCTGCCATGCTGAAGGCGTTGCGTCAAAGCCAGTCACTGTTCAGTCGTTACTATCTCAACGAGGAGTTCAATGATATTATGTTCGACTTTGAGCTTCGCGACGACATCGTGATTGGACAACCGTTCAGGTTCTCTCTCGATTTTCCTTTCTATAACTTATCAAATATTACACTCTAACCCAAACCATCGTTGTATGCTCAACAAGAGTTGTTTCACGATTGCAGCGTGGTGTTGCTGATAAAAAATAGAAGCAGCTACAACGAGTACCGGGTGTCCGTGATATTGAGGGTGGAAACGGTCCTCTATACCGGTCGTGTCGGCGAACCGGTGAAGAGATTGAACGTCGATCGAGTGGTGAGACCGTCGGTTCTCGACGAGGTGCGATTGGAGGTCTCTTGGGAGGAGTACGGGCCCCGATTGTTGAACCAATGTGCGTTCAATATCTCCTGTTTGGCCAACGTGAGGGGCACTAATTACGAGTACTTCGCTCAAGACGACTTCCGCGTGAGAAAGCCGGACATTAAAATCATGGTGCGTATCTTGAGTCGTTTCGTGGGCTTAACAACCCTTTTCCAGCAGCCATTTTGTGGACCACGAACGTTAGGGAAACGCAAGAAAATAGTTACAGATTACTTTGATAGGTATAGTACAAGTTTTATTTTATGGACAATTCTGTTTTGCGTAGCTGGAGAACGCCCCGGTGGTCGGTGAGACGTTGAACGCGAAGGCCAGGTTTAGGAATCCGTTGCCAATCCCGTTGAAAAAGTGTAGATTCTTGATCGAAGGGCCAGGCTTGGACGAGCAATTGAAGCTGAAACTGACGGAAACGGTGGAGGTGGACGCCTACGCGGAGTGTTCGTTCTCCATGGTGCCAAAACACGCGGGTCGCGCGACCATCGCCGCGAAATTTTACTCGAAGGAGCTCGAGGACGTGGACGGTTTCATCAACTTTATGGTGAAACCGTCTAAACCTATCGCGAACGGCGACTAATTCCACGGTACATACTCGTCTTCTAATTTATTGAGCGAATAATCGCCAAATATGTGTTCGTACGTCTTCCACGAAGCTTTTAAGTGTTTATATCTGTTATTTTGTATGTAATAAACGACCAGAGTATATGGTGGAATAGCTACTCTAGGGAAAGGAGCGCGTCCCATAGTCGTAAGATTTTATATTTATATTTATAATCAAAATCGTTGAGCTACCCTTTCTTGATGAATTTTTAATTTTACTTGACGCTTAGATCGCGACGATCTATAGTTTTATATTAACAGTAGTAACGCCGACTCCTTCCCCGATTCGGTTACCATAAATTGCATGACAATATTTTAATAATATTTTGTACTAATACACCGCGCTGGGAATTGTATTTGCGAAAGGTGCGAATCCACGAAGATATCAATAAATAATTTCGAAGGATATCGGCTCGTTAAACGACACGAATAATTTAAAGGGGGGGGAATATCTGAAAGCTTCGACTCGAGCGATAAAAGTTCGGGATCGGGTAGCGTTTCGTTGATACTCGTTACGCGGCGTCGATGTCGTTCCGAGACGAGCTGACAAATGGCGGACATTTCGAGCAAAACGGGTAGAAGCGCAGAACATACCGGTTCGAGGCGAGCTGCTGCGTCCGAAGGCAATAAAAAATTCAATCGACAGAGAACTACCTGAGCGGCGTAACCGGGACTACCGGCTACGCGCAACGGGCGATATTAACGAGCGGCAATCAAGGGAGTCGCTATGTCGAGCGCGCGATTATTCGGAATAAGAGTCGGGACGGTTAAAGAGCGGATCGAACGAGCGTAGAGAAAGAAGACGGACGCGAGGCTGGAACGGCCGGGACGATGATGAACCTTCACGACCGTACGCACGACACTGACGCGAGCCATGCATCACCATCTAGGAAATTAATGTTGAAATATAGCGGACGATGAATGGGCAGCGCGATAGCGATGGGAGCTCGACGCGGTGCGCGAGGTTTGTCCGCGCCTCTGAAAAATAGAGGATCGCGAAACTGGAACGAGAAAACGTTTCGCGATCGTTTCGAGGGAATCCGCGCGGCTCGTATCGATTAAGACGGCGAACGAGTGGGATCGACGAAAGGTCGATTTAGAGATCCCTCGAACCGGCTATATCTTCTTGTTCGTTGCGAGCTGCGTTTCGATTTACCACCGTAAGACGGGAACCGGGTTGAGCGCGATCTGGCGGCGGCCGCGAGGAATGCCCGGGGGGAGGGATATCGGTCGCTCGAGGTAATATTTCCGGCGGCGGATTCCCGAGCGCCGATCGAGGGGGCACGGAGAAAGGGACCGGGCAACGATAAGCTGGTAGCAAGTGAAGACGAATACGCGGTATCGTAGAAGGGGGAAGAAAAATGGTGAACGAAAGGTCAGAGAGGAAACGGGAGAGGTGGAGATGGAACGAGGGAACGACGGAGCGAGGAAGAACGATATGGTAGATAGCAGTGAGATATGTCTAAATACATAACCGTGACACGTGATGGACGTGTTGCGGCCCCTGTCTACAGGGGTCTCGTGGAAGCCTACGGGGCCCGTACCGATCTCCATTTGGGATCCACGGGATTCTGGACTCGGCACCCTGCTACGCGCTATGCATCAACACCCAAGATCCATCCCATTATACCT
Organism: Colletes gigas; assembly: GCF_013123115.1. Lineage (NCBI taxonomy): Eukaryota > Metazoa > Arthropoda > Insecta > Hymenoptera > Colletidae > Colletes > Colletes gigas. The sequence continues at coordinate 1,093,316 of NW_025106641.1, forward strand.
CATCAAAATAACAAACACGCCTTCCATGCTAAACCAACATTCTTTTGTTCCCATCGAATCCCGGGATCCATCAGAATCACCGCGGACAGTGCGTCAGTGACGTATATGCTTTCGTGTAGCCAACGACCATAGGGGGTCTCCCACAGGCCCACAAGAATCCGAGAAGATACCGTGAAATATTGTACGACGCCGCGAGCTCGAGGCTGCGACCCAGCTTTCCGAAACTTACTCCTCGGATCTTTGCCAACCGCGATACAAATTCGATCGACTTTTCCCTTTATCGCCCGTAAAAAATTGTATATTAACATTTGTTCCTCCCTAACTGGAACTTCATTAAACGTTCAGGTTTAACGTACCAAAGAGACACAAAGTAATTAAAAATGCGTTGCTAAAGTAAGGTTAGAGGGAGCAAATGCAACGACTATTAAACATAACCTAGAGTGGCACGGATTCCCCGTAAAAAGCGGACCGATTATACCTATGTGACGTCACGTGTAATGTGACACCGGTCTATAGATCAGGCTTTATTTGTTTACGCGGACACGGCACGCAAAAATCATCGTTGTCGCTCGTACGTGACGTTAGTTTCTCACGGGAATCGATGCGTCACGTACACCGTGACGTGTCGTGGAAAAAAACTGTTAAACAATTTAGTGGTATCTACAACTGATGACGTTTCACCTGCAAATACATTTCCGCGTGTCAACGTGTACGTTACTTTCAATGCGATTTGCATGTTCGAATTAAATAAAATTGCGATATAAACATTTTTCTATCGTAATACGAAGGACGACCGAGACTCGCTCGTGACTGAAACGTCCATCGATGTTACATCAGTATTTCACTGATCGTATCTCTTCTCACGAGCTTTTCTTTTATTTCAGAAAGAAAGTACTTACATACGCTCATTCCTCGACCGACAGACCCGAATTTGTCGAAGAAGGAAACACGTAAAGGGTAAAATCGGTTCAGCGACGCGTCCCTAGATGGCAGCACATACCTCGATTCACGAAAGCTCCAGCACCCTGACAGAACTGTCCCGTAACGTTATCTCGACTCTTTACCTAATCATAAACAAACGATTTTATTTATCTATCCGTCCGTTACATTCTCGAGAATCTCGCGAAAGAGAAGACGTGCCTAGTTATGGCGAGAGGGTGATAAATGTAACTGACGGATAGCCAGACGCCATTAGAGCGACATCTGATAATTTACTGGCGATCGTATACAACGATATCAAGATCACACCGAACGAAACCTAACCTAACCACTCGTAAATTCGATTCCGCGTTATCGCGAAGGAACTTAGAATTCCCTTCGAAGGTATCCATTGTTTTCTGATTCGACGCGGTAGCCTCTTAGAAGTTGCGTTTCAACGTCGATCGCAACGTTGCGCATTCAGCCGCGTGCACGTGTAAGTAATGTTTCCTGTCATCAGGAAAACTCTCTGCAGTAAAAGTCTCGAAACGGTTACTGCCTTCCCTTTTACGTCCCCGGGCCCTTTACTCCTCGCGATTCGTCCCTCCAACGGAGAGAAGGTGCACGTTCTCTCCGATTCTCGAAATTTATTTCCCGGCCGAACGACGGAACGATAATTAGAAAACGGTAAAGCGCGGCAGGATACGCTCGACGATTTCGATCGTCGTGGATCCGTTCCTCGACACTTCCACGTGTTTGCTTTTCTCCGTTCGACCGCGGATTCCCCCCGCCGCGGTTACGTTTTGTCCAAACAAGGGGTGAACGACTGCGTAACGACGAGAAGAAAGGTAAAATTCGTCGGGTCGACGCTCGTCCGCCTCGACACAATGTTCCCGCAGAATGGACCCGAGGAGTCGACTGACCCGTGCCCTTTGTCATCTCGCGACGCGATCGTTTCGTCCACGGTGGTCCTCCATTCTCGATTTTCGCGTTCTCGAAATTCTGACGCTTCACCGCGAAAATAACTCGTAGGTTATTAGTTTGAGAGATCATTAACAACGTTACTGTGGCTCCCTGTACTCGCCACCAGAGGTCCATACTCTCTTGTCTCTCTCTCGCAAGCGTTTCGCTGACCTTCCGTCTCTATATACGCTTCTCGATTGATCATCCAATATCGTCATCAAAGGCAGGGCCTCCTAGAAAGCCTCACCGACATGTAGATTTTTTCTACCTTTATATTTAATATAAATTGTATCGAATAGAATCTAGTAAGCGCTTGCATAAACTTTAGATAGCCCCAGGATGAGCCTATTTGATAGATAACAGAAAGCTAATTTGAAAAGTAGGATGCGTTTTGGGGCACGGTTGACTTGGGAAGCCTCCGCCGCGGCGTATTTAAATCTAATTTGCATCGGGACAAGCGGAACGGTTGTTTACCCACGTTCATGTCGAACAGTTGCGACCGGCTGGCGTATTTGCGCAAGGATTTCGGTCGACGGCGTAGAAAGGAGCGGCCACACTCCGCCTTTCTGCGTGCAGTCGAGCGAAGGGTGGTGTATCGAGGGATCGTAGGAGGGATCCCCGAAGACGAAAACAGGGAGCCCCGGAGAGAAATGGCGCGTTGCCTTATTACGCATGCACCCCGTTTCGTGAAAGCCCGACTCGTCCGCTGACTGACTGACTGATTGACTTACTGACTGACGCATGGGTATAACTGTGTAAATTATTCTTTAATATAAATACCGGTAATCTCGACGTTGTTGATGCCATTGGATTACTAATTTCCTCCAGTCTGGAGAGATTAGCTTGCTGACCAAGTAGGTCTACGTCACCGATATAGTAGCTAGCCCTGTTTTACAGATCTGGGAGCTACATTAGTACGTTTTGGCAACGCTTGTCCGCGATTGTAATCCGAACGTAGACTCGAGATCGTAGACGAAATCTTTTCTAAACGCGTACACGGTAAATGGAAGCTGTTGCCTCCGGTTTTAACCGGCTATTATCAAAAACGGACAGGCGGCGAGCGAGTTGGTCGGGCGCTCGAGGCGAGGTGGGCAGTTTCGACGATTTCACGCGCAATTGGAATACGAAAAACGTTTGGGGGAAACGACGAGGAGCTGCCGTGCCACGGCACCATGGATGCTTGTTAGCGGTTTAGGAAAGCTGACGAGCTGCGAGGTAACCAGGGTAGATTGAACCGGTTCACGAAATCCGAGTTCAAAGGATATATTTACCGCGGACAAAAAGAGCAGAGGACAAAGGAGGAGCGAGAAACGGTTTTCTAATACGGCGCGCGGCTGACACGGCAGACGAATCGCGTGTCAACGTTTAGCGGAAGGAATCGTGGGCTCGTTTAGGCACTCCCGTCTGAGCATATGAAAAGGCGAAGCGCGCGGTGCCCGAGGGAACGCGGGGCGGCCATTGTGCCGGCCATCTTTGATCAGCGACTATTACATCGACGATTATGCTCGTGACGGGAGGAAATTACGGGTTTTAGAGAACATTTGGCCGACGTGGACATCGCTTTCTCGCGTTCTTGCCCTCTGCCGACACAATGGATCCACCGCGAGCGGTGCAAGACCGGTAGCCGGGGAACGATCGGACCGCAAACGCTACCGGATTCGTCGAAAATACCAATCCCGGCTATCGCGTGCCCCTCGTAATCGCTTGTCACCCAAATTGGCCCGGTCCTGTAACAATGTTATACGATTACGCTCGCCGCATAATTCCCCCCCCGAATAGAAGACGTCTACTTAGGAAGTAATTTTCTTTTCTAAAGTCCCCGGCCGCACGACATCCTTTGTTGCGTCAACGATCCACCGACCGCGTTTCTTACCGACGGTTGGCTAAAATTATCGGTGGTTTACCGGGTACCGGCGTTTGTCACGCTTCTGTGCGTTCGACGAATGGAAGACGAGCGTTAATTGGAATGGCAGCCGTCTAACGGACGCCATATTGGATTCTCGTTCCATCGACATACAAAATAATTGTTCCAATACAAAAATAACCTCTCGAGTGCATCGTGATCGGCCATAATAAGAAAGAAATTGAAACGTTGGTAAATTTTAATGGTCCAGAATTTTTAACCGGGCTAAGATCGAATCGTAGGTGTGACAAAATCTGTCCACGAGCCTCCCTAATTTGTATGCGACGAGGCGTAGAAATTTACGTTCGAGCGGCCCCCCACACCCCCTCCCCCCGTCCTCGATAACGGAGATACGGATTCCAGCTGGAGGGACAATATCGTACCGAGGAAAGAGATTTTATCGCGTGCAGCGTTTAAGTGTTCCGAGTTTCGGCGCGTTTATCGGACTTGTTAACTCTCGAATCGCGAGGAATCGTTAGGCGACTGATGTACGCGCGCGCGGAGGCCAGTTATCCGTGGCTATCGGGGGAAATTTTTGTCCAACGCGGCGAGAACCACCTATCGGAAATAAAAAAAAAAACAGAGAGGAAAAAAGCGCGGTGCATTTTGCGGGGAAGGCAGCGGGTCCCTCGGGAGAGATCGCGGGGTTTATATAGCCAGTTGACATCGAAATCCAGTGACGTATCTAATTGGGAGCAGTTTAACGGCGAGGGCGGATCAGCGGGATAAGCCGTAAGCCGACGAAGCCGCTGCGCGAGATCACCCTAGGCTTATAACTGCCGGGGAATCTTCTCCTCGGACCTCTCTTTTCTAACTACCCTCGCGCCGTGAGCGTTCACGGCCCACGATACGACCGGCGACCCTCGAAACAGGACGGAACCGGTCCCCCCCCGCGTGCCCCCAGCTGCTACCCCGGCAGCTATCTACCCGGAGAATCCGGCGTAAATAATGCCGATTATCCCCCCGGCAATTGTTTTATCGACCGAGCTGTCCCGCTCGAGGAGACCAATCTCGAAAGAGGGTGACTCCGTTCCGCGCCTCGCCTCCGACCTTTCCCCGGGATCCCCCATCCCTCCCGCTGACCTTTACACAGATTTACGAGTCGCAGGGCCGAAGATTCGCAAAGTAAATTGTTACCCTCGCCGATCGAGGAACCCGCGAGTCGAACGACGAAACCCACTCTGCCTTATCGACGGTCATACGGAATCGAATAAAAATCAAGATGGAGGATTTTCGCGGTTTCCATCCCCCCGCGAGTCACCCGTCGAGGGGGCGGAGTTCGAAGCGTCTCGAGCGTTTAATCGACCGATTTCGCCCGCCCCTCGACGACGTTCGTTCGCCTTCTTCCGTCTCGTAATGGAATCGATAAAAAAGTATCGCGTCGTAACTCATCTCCCTCGTTCGGGGCAAGGCTGACGGTTGGAACGGTGGTGGGAGGCGGGAGGGCGCGGGGGTAACGAGCGCGTTTATAATTTTCGGAGGGCTCTCTTTAATAGTTCCGGTTCGATCGCGTTCGGTACTGGCGGGAGCCTTCCCTCCGCGCGGCTTAATGGAACTCGCAGCCGTTCGCTTTTTGCTCCTCCCTCCCGCTAATTATGAAATTGCCCAGAAACAGCTACTCTCTGCTCCCTTCTCGCGGCCTTCTCGAGCAATATTTGAGCCGCGAATTATGCCCCGGTACTCTCTTCGTCCTCCTCATTATCCCCCCACCCACGCCCGGTTCCCTCCTTTTGCTCGGTTTCCCATTCACCTTCGCGATCCCTCGCCCCTAAGAAACTTTATTCGGTTAATGGGGCCCGTCTATTCCTACTTCCCAACATTCGCGACGTTCCCGGGTTTATTTCGAGCGCTATCCGTCGACTCGATTAATATTCCCCACAACGACGCGCCAAGATTCTACCCAGCGTCCCTTCCCACCACGAATCGATCACTTTTCCCACCAAACCGACAATTTTCAACGAACAATCAGTCTTCAACTTGGAACGATGATACAGTACTGCTATAGCATCAGTGAAAGGGTATCGATACGTTGACAAAAGTGTCATTTTAGCGGTACTTAGCGGTATTTTCCTAACCTCTCTAAAATGAATCCCATTCAAGTTTACTAACCTCGATTCGAGAATCGTTCCAGTTCCATAGTAAAAATTCACGCCACCCACACGTTAAGGATTATCGAACAAAACCACAACACTTGTATTTTTACGTATGTATAACTTTATTAACACAGAAAGTCGAAGCTGCGATTTAGAACGTGGAACACCGTCTCGCGACTGAACGATAGCTCGCCATACGGACACGTAAAATTACGTAATCGGACGCTAGGTGATGTTGGGTTGCATTGTCATGGTGGTTTACAGTTGCCTTCGTTATCGATTATTCTAATATCGACACCGGTTGCTTTAATCGCGTTCCGGTAGATCAGCGCCATTGTTTCTTTCGTTTCTAATTAAAAGGCACGCTCCCAAAGTAAACTGGGTCACCGGAAACGAGCGTGGAACGGAACGATTCGATTCCTCTCGCCCTCCTCGTCCCTCCGCCCTCCTCGTTCGCGATCCTAATGGCTGAATAAGTCTCCCCAATTAAAAAACTAATTTCGATTAGGGTCCCCGTGCGGCCATTCGGTACCGTGTAAGTACAGCCCGCGGGGCGTTCGCGGCGAGGGGTGAATAACTGAGAGGGACACCCCCGACCCCTGTGACCCCGGTGTTCTTCGAGAGGAAAGAAACCCGGGAAGAAATCGAGCAATTTCTGCCACTTTTCACGCTTGGATCTTTACGATCGTCCCTTTCCAGGAGAAACACACAAAATGGAGGAGCGTTGCCAAAAGAGCGTTCTCCTGTTTGGCTACCGATTTCTACGGAAATTGATATCGCGAAAAATCGAATTTATTGCAAGCTTTCCCTAATTTAACCCTCCTTAATTAAGGAAATTTTCCTTGGAAGAATACTGGCGCTGTACTGGAACTAACAGGCGCCATATTGGATTGTTGAAGCATCGATGCACATTCTCTATTTATTGTGACCTATTTCCTCGCACAGATATACTTTTGGGTGGTATTTTATATCAATATCTACCCTCTATAATATCGTGATTGAATAAATGTATAAGTAAACTACCGTTTTAATAGAGAATGTGGTTCTAACAGGCGCCATGTTGGATTCTCGAAGCATCGATATAATCGATCGATATACACCGAATACACCAGAAATAGACAACTACGAGTGAAAAATAATTGTTCTACCACAAAAATAACCTCTTGAAAGCAACGGAACCGCCCCTAATAAGCAATAAATTGAAAAGATACGCGATTTAGGTGACCACTACGCATTAGATAACCCCGATCCCGTGGAAGCCACCGTTTTCTCTCGATTAATTCGACTTGGCCCACCCATATCTTTCCCCCCCCGGACAGGAAAATTGCGAAACGACCGTCGTAAGAATTTGCAAACCCTTGGCCCTTTCTGAAATACGCACCGCGAGGGTTTATCGAGCAAAAAGAATCCAGGCAGAATTTTCCTCGATTCCCCGGAGGGTATCCCTCTCCCCCCTCGAGCGAATCGGTCCAAAGATACATATTTATTTATGCGCGTATTAGTATTTATGTAAGTGCGTAGCTACGGGTCGTGGCACCCCGCGGCTCTTAGGCGTGGACGCTTCAACCGGTATTTGTTATTCTAATGTCGCATTATATATTTGTTTGGATGGGGGGCGTGGGCGGGTAACCCGAAGTGTGAAACACGTTGTAACGGCGTGGCCCACGGTCCTCCTGGAATTCCATCCGAGGTTCCGGTCTCGCGACGACGTTGTCTGGGGGAGGGGCGGAGGGGGGAGGGGGGCTCGTTCGAGAAACAGCTTTTCGTCGATTCGACGAGATTTCCGTCGAACAAAAGAGATCCCCGTCGACGGTGAAACACGCCCATGGCGGGCCCAATTTATTCCATTTACAATCCCCACGGTTCGGCGATCCCTCGCCGTCGCGTCTCGTTGAACGACCGTTCGCAAAACGCACCGAAACGCTACCGTGAAAATGGACCAGTATCTCCCGGCCCGGGGGCCCCTCGGAGATTTTTATCCCGGCCGGGGCCCTCGAATTTACAACATCGATGTTTCCTAGACACCCGGTGCCCTTTCCAGGAAAGGAACTTACTACCGGTAGCGGCAATAAAATGCTGACTTCATTATGTCCCGTCCGTCTGCCAGCGCGTAATTAACAGTCGCCTCGATATTAATTTCCAGCCGTTTCGGAAACCCGACAGACTCGTCTCGCGACCGCCGCGTTTTATTATCTCGCCGGGGCCGAGCGCGTATTTTACGACGCTTCCCCCTCCACCGACGGGGCTGGTTCGCGGGCAGAAAATAAAATTATAATTAACAAATTGCTCGCAACACGAGCCCGCGACGTTGGAATTCGAGAATTAATGCCCCCGCGACCGTGGAAACTGGTTTCTACGACGCTGCTACGCTCGACGACGCGCGTACACGCTCGATTCAGCGCCGAGTATTCGGGAAACCCCCGAAAAACGATCGAGATAGCGAAAAAAATTAATCTGAAACCAACGACTCCCCTCTTTATCGACCCACTGTTTTATCGACCGTATTGTTCGGACCCGGTCGATAAGTCTCTCCGTAAGTCGCACGAGGGACAATACCACGGAGGGAGAACCTAGATTCTTAGATGCAACGGACGATTTCGAGTGCAAACAACGGTGAGTGAAACGTATATTTATTTATGTAAGCGGAGTAGGCAGCAATTTACTTACACCGTTCTCGGCGAGAATCGCCCAACATTCTAGTTCTTTTTTTTTTCGCAGCAACCGCAATGGGAAAACTCAGCTGTTTTCTTTACAGTTCGTTTAATGTGGCCACCGCGTCCTCGTGCACAACAAGTCGATAAAAATGAGGCTTCGAGATAATAACGCGCGCCCATCGATCGCATACATTATTCTCTCCGCGTTTCATTATTCAAATTTAAGGGTTCACACCCTTTGTGCACATTCAGGAGAAATAATCGCGCAAGACCTCTTTACGGATGACTCGCGTGCATAAATGATCACTACCATATTTTATTAATATCGTGAAGCCTGCGAGACATCCTCCAGACCATTCCACGAACTGCACCATCTCTTGCTGGCGGACCGTAATCGTCCGAATTTAAAAATTCCCCGCCCCGACGTTCGATCGGTCGTCGATCGACCGGTCGATTAAAAGCTCGAGGATCGATCGTTCCCGGGCGCTCGTGGGTATTTCGAGGCCGTTGTTGCGTTACCATCAGCAAAATTACTCGCACGGTACGATGGCTCGCGGCTTCGTTACAGACTGTCGCTCGCAGCACCCGCGGATGCAAATTCGTTCACCGACAGACGTTCGATAATTGGCTACGATCTGTCATTGGATAATTCCCCGCGTACCGGTAACGACCGCACCGTTCGAAAAAGTCGATTCTCGAGGAGATAGCCGTGTGCGCGTCGATCGGCCGGGGAATTTCTGCCAATCGTTTCGAGTCGAAACGCTTCGAGGATCGCGGATCGCTTTAAGCTACCAACGGGAGAACGCGCCCACGAGGGCGAGCATGTTTCTCACCGACATGGGTTATTCATGGAGTATATAGTTCTCCGTTCTGCCCCTTACACGTGTTCTAACGCCACGCACATGCACACGCACACGCATCCGAACACGTACTTTTCGTATCTCTGTTTGGCTCTCTTTCGGCCACTCTCTCCTCTTCTTTTTCCCTCGTCTTGCTACTTTCGAGCCCACGCATTGTAATCCTCGTTGATGCTCGGCTGCGCAGACAGAGAGAGAGAGAGAGAAAGAGTGGAAGAAAAAAAAGAAAGAGGAACGCGGAGGAGGAATGTGTCGCGCGCGGCATGTGGCCGCATTATGTACGCTTTGCGTGAGCGCTCGCGATCGGAACTTGTGAAATCCTTCCTTATACACACGCCTGGAGGGTTTTCGGCGATTCGTATCTGCTTTAATTTGAATAATCGTCGCTCGTTCGCTTTCGGGCCACGGCGGGCCGTTATCTCGCGGCCTCATCCGCCGCGGCAGATGCTCCGCTCGAGTGCGCCCGGCCAGGAGGGAAAACAGGACCTCGTAAAAACGGCGAAAAACTCTTGCGTTTACGTTTCCCTGGCGCCGCGACGCCCTCGACCTGCCCACTCGAGCTCCTCCACGTCCTTTTCCTCCTTACTTTTCGCCCTCTGTGTTTACTTCTCGTCTCCTCGTTATCGCTCCCGCGAACGGCAATCTCGTTGTTATTGTTAGGAACACCCAGAGGTACGAGGGTAAAGGAAACCGTGTATTTACCCTCTCCAGAACCCACTCGAGGAGCTCGCGCCACGAGTGATTTTTGTTCATGGTGTATAGACGCCCACGGTGATCCCTGCTCGAATATCACCGCTTTCGGCGTCCGCTATTGATGTCGAGACACCCGGCGAAAAAACAATTTACAAACAACCAAACTCCCGGGCTGCTCGAAAGCTCCTTAATCGCTACGTGTCCACCTCTGTTTGCGATCGTGCAACCGTTTGTTACATTTCGAGGTTAGGTCTGTCAGGTTAGGAGGTTAAGTCTAGAGTTTTCTGAACTTACGAAATACGGGTTTGTACAGATTCAAAAACACCAGAAACTTGTAAAAATGTCAATATATTTCTACGTTTACAAGGTAGGTTACAATGTACGCAATAGTGACATCAAATGACTCCGCACACAATAGGTCCAAAACTAACAGAGCAATATAGTACACAAGTGTGTCGAAGCAAATATTAATTTCCCTGTCGCTACCGTTAAACAAAGTTTCCCTCGAAGAAAGGGAAAGCAAACACACAGGTAGAGAAAAGAAGTCCAGCTATTGCTCGATCGTTCCGTTGCGCCGAGATTAATTTATTAATGCCGGTGCGCTCGGTGCAGTCATCGAGGAATCATCCTCGCCACCGAATTCGAGCGTACGGCGTGGGTGGCCCGCCACCTCTACCGTCTACCTTCCTCTGGCAACGGTAACCACTACCGGCTGGCGATGCAGCTCGACGCTGGCCTTCTCTTCTCTCCCGATGATGAATGACTTTCGTGTACCTCTCCATGCACGTCGCGGTTCTACCGTCTCTCCGCACCCATCTCGTTCGTCCAGCCCAGTATTCCCTTCCCCCGGCCACTCTTTCCCCTCTCCCCTTCCTTTTTCCTTTTTTCTTCGTTCCAGTGGCCCCCTTCGGTCACTCGACGTGGACGTTGACAGTGACCGTCGCTGGAAAATCGACGATCTCCGACATAACCTCTCTGCAACAATCAACTGTTCCATCCGTCTAGGTGGATGGGAAATTAATATTTGCTTCGATCGGTATGAACGATTCTCTGGCAACGATTGTACCACCAACGACTAAATTCTCATATAGGGGGAGTGTTGTAAATCATACTAATCGTGACATCTCTTAGTAATGTATATAAACTCTATGTAATGTGTCACGTGACTCTTCCTCGCTCACTTTCGTCTCGTCAGCGACTCTTTGCACAACAGTGTCCATAAATATATTTACTTATAATAAACGAAAAGCTACAACAGGGAGGATTACCGAATAATCTACGAGGAGATATCAGCAAATTAGCAATTAAATCGTCGTTTGGCAAGGGATTACCGGGTTACCAGAGCCCTTTATTCCGCTGCAATAAGATTGCAAGGCGTCGATAACCGCAGGTATAGAGGGGTAAAGCTGTAGTCCCCGAATGCAGGTTGCGCCGACCGCGTGAAACTCAGTTAAGTGGATACAGTCGTAGCCCGTTAAATGGCGAGTTTCACCACGGGTGACGAATTTGAAAGGCGACGGTGACACCTCGGAGCATCCGCAACCGCCTTAAAAAGATTCGAAATGCCAAAGCGAACGGGGGGTCCGGGACAAGCTCGTTCATTCCTGCGGTTCGAAAAAGACTCCTCTCGAGCGCGCCGCGCGTCTTTTCAGCTACCTGAAGAAGAAGGAGAGAGAGAGGACGGCGGATGGGTCTCCATATTTTATACGGGACGGGGATCCTTTATGCGCTCGACTACGGGGGCACCCAGCGTGTCGAATAGAATTCAGGAGGCCGGTACACGATAGGTATTTTGACATGCCCGAGAAATTAGTATAATAAAGAGGGGCTAGGTAGACCGGCTAAGTGCCTAAACACACGCCGTAAATCAACCCCCTCGGTGCTCTCCAAGATCCCACCGATGCGGTAAAACCGCGATCGCCGCAATCGTGCGCCGAACCCGTCGGCTCGGATCTTCCGACGTTTGATCGATCGTCACGCGTCCCGTGGACGCTGGACGCCATCGCGATTTTCATTTATTTCATTCCCGGGAAAGTTTATCGACGTTAACGGGACAGAACAGCGCCGAGTACTGCACGGTGTCGTTAGGGGATAAATCATAATCGAGGAACAACGGAAAAATTATAATCGACGAGAATGAGACAGAGGGAGAAATAAAACACGATCAAAGATGGTGAAATATATCTTTATTAGGTATACAACGTACGTGTGAATTCGCTGGATAAGGTACAAAATCAAGATGGCGGTTGATTAAAATCTAATCGTCTCGTGGCAGCAGACTTTCAGTTATTCTTCTTTATATCTGTCCCACGTGCGAACTTGTGTTTCGTTCCGAGTTCTTTATTGCTTTAACCTTTCCGCTAGAGCTTATAGAACATGTAATTGCGACGTGTGCTATATTTTGCACCTATTGTCCAAGCAATAGGTTAACATATGAAAATGTGCGAGTACAACTGTCCACTTTGATCATCGAGTGAAACGTATGCGTAATCGTCGTAGCGGGATATAGATTCCACGCGGTTTCTGCACGAAGAAATATAAACGACATGTATGACGTGAGACCACCTTTCGAGATTCGACGCGAAACGCTGCCAGCGTTTATTCTTTCGACGACGTTCCAGCGGACGCGTCGCGTGCCGGTGAACTCGAATCGTCGAGCTTAAATAAATTCTCAACGCGAACGGTCGCGACGCGAGCTTCCACCTGGAAAGTCGACCCAACACGGAATACGCCTCTATTAGCAGTCGGTGTGGATACGTATATCGCGACGCCTGGGCCAACGCCAGTGGCGTAATCGCTACGCGACGAAAGAACCTTCCGCAGATGTCGCGAGCGAAAAAATTGCTAACCATCTCGAGAAATTCTTTTCCATACTCTCGATCCGGTTCTGCCTAGAAACTTGGACGCGTTTCAAAATAAATGTCGAACAAGCCTAACCTCTTAACGGGCAGCGATAGACATGCCTCAAAGACCAATCTCTGTTTCTCTGGCAATTATTTTCCCTTCTATTCTACGCTGCAACATTGTAACCGTCAAAAAACAGATCGACGCGTAGCTTGGATGGAAATTGAGCAAAGAAAACCGGTAATTTTTGAGGGGTTAAGTCGGAAGAATGTGGGCGTTAAGGGGTGAAGAAACAAACGGAGAAAAAGCAGAAGCGGTTTTCCGAGTTAATCGCGGTTGGGCGATTAGCGAGATGCTGGAGACGCCCGATTCGGGAGGCTGTCGAGAGGATGGTCCTACGCCACTGTTCGTACAGTCGTGGTACAGACGTAGATACGTACGAACGCCAGGCATCCGGTGCGCGAGGGGTCGATCGATCTCTCTTTCGTCGTTGCGCGGCCACGCCGCTTCGAGATACCTCCGCTATCGGTGGTACGGGTGTGGTGGTGGTGGTGGTAACGTCGGCGATGGTCGAAGGTATCGGCGGTGGTCGTGTCGGTGGTTAAGCGGGGGCGTGGCCTGGAGAGAGGCGCCCCCGGTGCGCACCGCCCTTGTCGCGACTCCGTACGTATCGCGGTGTGCCGTGTTTCCGGGTGCTGGTACTGGTCACGTGACCCCGGGGCTCGATCCCTCGCGAACCTAGGTGACCGCCCCCCGAACGGGTCGCGGAGGCTGGAAAAGGCAACGCCCAGCAGGGGCGCCGCGCGACGCGCGCACTCTCCTTCTCTCTCTCATTCGTGTCGGTTCGGTGTCGTCTCGTTATCGGGGCTCCGTGAGCGGCCAGGTCCGAGCGCCGTTGCCGTTGTTAGCTTGGTGGGGCGAACGGTGCGCGTGGGAGGAGGAGCGGCGGCCCAGTGGAGTCCGGGAAGTCGAGCAGCGCAGACGCGTTCGTTCTGCGCCGCGCCGATCCTTAGCCGTACGTTTTTCGAGCACCGTTCCTGCCGCACTCGAACGTCTCACCGACCTATTCGGGACACGATTATATCGTTTCGCGACGATCGCTCCGATATTCCGTGGCAAACGGGTCGCGCGGCCACACGACTCTCGAGCAAAGTCGATGGGAATCGGAGGCGTCCTCTGTCGTTCCTCGTCGACTCGTCGACGACCGCAGAAACGAATCGTACCGCGTCTCGTCGCGTGTGACGGTGGTGATATCGCATACTCCCCGGTGGAGAAGTGACAACGTTCGTAAGAGGAGAGGACGCTGAACGTACGGACGGCGGAACCAAGTCGCGGAAAAATTGAAATCAAAGTGTCGTCTCGCGAGAAGGGATGCCTACGAAGGGGGAAAGGGGAAAAGCGACAGACTTCAGCATCGCGGCCATCATGGCGCCCAGGGGTCCGTCCTTCGGGCATTACCACCTGCAGGGCATTGGCAACACCGCCGCTACCGCTAATACGAACTTGGAATGTGCGACTGCCAGAGAATTCGTCGCCAACTCTGCCCTCGATCACCGTAAGCAGTCATTTAATTTTTCACTCCGCTTCCGGCACACGTACGGGCCGTGGGACCGAAAATCCCGGCGCACGGTATCGCGGAAACTGCGAAAGTCTGCCGCGTTTATCGTCTCATCGCGTTCCTTTTGTTCCACGACTCGGTTACCCGGCGAGATTTACTCTGTCCCGATTTTTAGTCAAGCGTTCCATTCCACCACGTGTTTATCGCGTTTGCGAAGGTTACCCTAACCCTTGCGGTTAAATTGCCACTCGAAAAGTGAGAAAAGATAACGATCGAGACCCCTGTCCCTTCTGGCGTCCAGAGATATTAGCCCGTCACATTCTTACCCTGCGCTCCCGCGACGACTTTATCTCGATGGCATTGGGTGTCGACTCTCCCTTAACGGCGAATTAGAAGGACACAACGCCAACGTAACCTCCATTGACACACTGATTTCTTCTCCGACGGCCGTCATAGAGCTATGCGTTCGAACTCTACTTCTCGGTAGGACGGCGTTCTCGGAAATCGCCGATCTCTTGGTTCTTTCATACACCGTGACTCGCACGATGCAGCCCGGAGACGGGCGAAATCCTCGTCCAGATACAAATGGGAGATAAACGACTTTTTATCCGGTGCCCCCTGAATAAAAATTAAAATTATGCGATGAAATATTTCACAGCGGGCGTGTAAGAGTTCATATTTTAATTACTCCGTTCGTTAAATATGCATTAAGGAAATTAATTCTTGTAGAGAATGGCCCGGTGATTCGGGGAATGAATAAAGAAAACGAAAGTCACAGGTTAATCATAACAAATCTATTTAGATGTCAATGGTTTCGGTGTCCAGATTGACTCTTGATTGAAACGAAAGGGTGGGTTCTAGACCACTCTGAAACGCGGATGTAATCACAAAGGTATCGGGTCGCTTACGATAACGCGTTGACTTACAATGTCGCGGCGACATCAAGAGTATTCGCCCGCATATTGAATTTCTCAAACAAATCTGTTCGAAGAGAATTGTTCCCCCGAGTCCACTGTCCGACGGTGGACTCGGACCAATATGGACGATCGGTGTCGGGAGCGACGGAGTGGCTCGCCTCGCAACAAAATGGTCGAAAAAATCGCGCGAACCGTGTCTCGATTTTTCTATGCAGTGTCTATCGTTTCGATCTTCTCGCGCCGCGGAGCACGTGTTCGTAACAATGCCACGTGCCGACAGGCATTTCTTTCGTTAATTCGTACGGTCGGACGATATTCGAGCGCGTTACCTCGGACGATAAAACTTTCGTCCGCGAATTTAGCCGCGCGGCGCGTCGCTTCGAGGTCCATTAGATCGGGCGTTGACTGGCCGCTGTCGCTTTAATTACAAAAGCGCGATCCATCAGACGGTCGAAAATAGAATCGGGCTGCGCCGGGTGGGAAAAAGACATTTGGCGGGGGGCGGATGATAATTAGCGTCCGAAACGGGAGCACCCGGCGGGCAGAAAATAAAGCCGACTAATTGTTGCCAACGGATCGCGCGTAAATTTTACCTGTTCGCGCCGAAATTAACGATCGCCGTGGCTATCTTTGAGCTCCGAGCGTCGTCCGCGATTTTCACGATGTCGTAAAGTTTTGATAGATCGGCCGCGAGAAAGACGAGACGAAACGCCGCCGTGGCCGCCGTCGGTGGTGGTTTCGCCGCCTACGGAAACGTTTCCTTGCTACTCGTACCGATGTTCCCCGGTGGACGAAAAACCCACCGCCGACGGACAATAATTTTTCCGCGCTCGGAACGTAAATTGCTCCTGTTTTTGTTCGTCTCTACGCGTCCGTTCGGCGCTTTCAGTCGGTAATCACATTAACGCACTTAACGACGCCATTACAGCTCCCGGGCAATCTAGAGATTCTTAATCGTTCCCGAGAACAAGTTTTGCCACGTCGAGCCGACAGAGAGAGAGAGAGAGAGAGAGAGAGAGAGACGGCTGGCTAGGTGGAAAACATTAAATACCGGCTGCAATTAGATTCATAGGATCTCCCTATTGCCGTCACATGTAATCATTGTCTCGCGAATACGTTGTAACTCGCGCGCCGCTACCGGTTAATATCGCCATGGATAGGGGGGGTGGGGTGAATTAGCATTAATAACACGGGGTTCGAAGCAAAGGAGCGTGTTGCGAGGCGGTAACGCGAAATCAATTCAGGCTCACGGCACCGTGGCGTGCGCGCGATAATAACGACTCGAGAACAATAACGATATTCGAGCGACGATTAACCTCGAAAACGGTCGGGGTCCACAGGAGGAGTCGAATTCCCGTATCGAAGGTCGCGGTTCGAGTTTGTCCCGCCACGGGTACGGTAATCTGGCTTGTTCGTTTCCCGTCGTCGGCGAAAAATCGAGGAAGAAACGCGACGAAGTCGACCCGGTGTAACGCGATCGTTATTCGGCTCGTTCCCGTCGATCCTTTTGAGCAACGTCCTTCGAACGGCTGGGTGGTGACAGGATTCTGGGTGGTCGGCTGTCGGTCGTGGCAAAAGGAAGCTGACGTCAGTAGCTCGGTCATATTTCTTCTTGCCTTAAGATCATGGAACATGGGACCACCTCTTGGTGCCAGACTACGGCCAGGAGCTTTAACTCCTTCTGTTGGCCCCGGAAGCTTCCGGCCAGGCGGTCCTCCTCGCGCGCCTTTTGTTCGAAATGTCGCGAAAACTTTCTGACACGATGAAATATAGGGTTAGGTCCGACGGCAGACAACTTTCTTTCGAATAAATCAAACCTATAATCGTATTTGTACGATCGAACGGACCATCTTCTTATAGTGTTTATTCTGGTAATGGCAAGATGGCGGTTTTAACATTCTTCGCAGGCTTTTACGCCTTTAATTTTCTGCGATTGTTCGCATGCACGAGAGATGTTAACAACTCCCCAACGTGTTTAGCTCATTGTTCGTTTCCAGTGTTCTCCCCCGATGGTTTCCATAATTGCATCTCTGCTGATATTAGAATTAAAATAGAAAATACTGTCATCTTCCTCGAGTTTGCTCTACGTCTCGCTCAACTCCACCTACAACCGACCGTAGAATCAAAGTACCAATTAAAATCGACGAGTTTAACCTGTAGAAGCAAGATGGCGTATCTCGGTACTGTAAATTGAGGCTTCGGCGGTTGACGGTGCTCGTTGAAAGAAACAAGAAGGGCTTAGGAAACACGTGCCCGGAAAGTAATAATTTTCGATACGTCCAGGGCTTTTTAATTTGCGAGTCAATGATTCTTTGTACGACTACACACGTAGAGCGACCGATATAGCGAGAGTTCAGTGACTCAACAACTAACAGATGGCCTCGATATATCTTGTTTAAGTAACGCTCCTCTTAGATTATTTGCCGTTGCTTTCGTCTCGAATGTATCCTGTGTGTGTCGAGGGCTATCGGCAACCGTTGATCATCGGTCCAAACAATGCGTTTCAAGCCGTTTACCACAATTTGAAATAAACCAAAATGACGCCCTCGTTGAATATTTTTGGAATCAAGAGCTCTTCCTCACTTTTTCCTTGCATTCTCTATCGACGTTTCGGTTTAGATTCGATCTCTCGTCCCCGGTGTTTCACAAATACTCGCGACTCATCGTGCAAGCAAGCAACAACAGGGCGTCGCGTGTCGTTATACAACGTTATTAATGCACGCACACGACACACCTCGAGCGGATAGCAGGTTGCTGTTACGTCCGCGACGGGCGGAACTCGAGTTGGCTCCCGAGGCACAGAAAATTCTGCACAATCCTGGAAATATTAATTGTTCGCCGTCGTTGCGATATAGTATCGATCCCTCGAGTCTCGAGCGAAAATGACCCGGTATCGTTTTCGAAGGGGTTCAACGGCATCGGTTTTTTGCCGGGACGAAGATCGAGTGAGAGGTTGTTCGTCGAGAAAGGATCAGAAATTGAAGATGAAAACCGCGAACGCGTGATGTTCGTGAAAGAACGCCGAGGTCGCGGCGCACGCAACACGCACGGTTGAGGTGTTAATTTTAACACCCAGGCTTTCCCCGATGGGTCGCCACCGTCGACCGGCTGCCGCACGGGGCCCCGGCGGAGTTCTCGCGCGTTTCGCGAAACCAGTCTCGCTCCCGATGGCTCAATAAGGAAATTGCGCGGAATTTTGTGCGCGACGGACGGAGGCGCGTTATTGTTTGTCGCTGTACGAAACACACGGCCACGGCACGCCGGGCGAAACAGAAGCGTACGGGGAAAAGAGGGGTGGGAACGTGCGTGTGCGACAAGTGCCGCGGCCTGTGAGTGCGTACGTGCACGCAGATGCACGCGAAACAACACGCAACGACCGGAGAGACGCACGCGATGCGCCGCTAACTTAACTTTACCTTCGTTTTTAACGCGCGTCGCGTCCTCGACGAACGAATACGCCAAAAATTCCCTCCTTTATTTCGCACGCGTTCCGCCACTCGTCGAACGTCGACCCTCGCCGTAATTTCGCTCCTCCATGCGGCAAGAAACTTGGTTCGAAAAATGGCAATTGTCCTGTGGTCGACTTGCAAATTTTATTCAGCGTTCGCCAACGAGATTTTTTAGGTTAGTTCCGAAACTAGATTTTATCTAAGTTTTATTTAAACAGTGTTTCAACGTAACCTAACCTGTTAACTTAATATGTGTAGCTAATAATTAGCCAGCGATTAGCCACCTACGCTGCCTTTTGGAACACGAGCGTTGATCGAAGCGTTCAAAAAAACCTGTGTTCGATAAGGGAACGGACGCGCCTTGGGGTAAAACCGGTTGCATCGACGGAGGCGTTAGAATGCGAGATTAAACGTTTGCGCAGAGTCGGCGGAACGACAAAACAGCGATCTTAATAGCGGCGTCGGTCGAGTTTCGAGCAGTCCAAGAGGGAAACGGTGAAAGTAATTGCTCGACGCCGTCGCTGTCAAATACGTTGTTGAAAATTTGACGAAAAACCGGTTTCAGCACGCGTGCCCCGGCGAACGTTCGCGAGCAACGTCTTCAAACCGTTCGCGAAACCATATGCAATCGTATTTACGAATCTATTTGAATTTTTTGACCCTTTATTAATTTTCTATCGAAACGAATTATTTTTCGGGTGAAATATATTTTACCATTTTAGCACACGATATATCTTCGCGCGTTTGCGACGACTGTGTGTGTTTTAGCCGCAGCACCTGTTCCATTCGACTTCCGCGTTAATCTTGAAGTCAGACTTCGTAGACTGTCGAAGGTGAACGGGTATTTATAATTGTCGGTAACGAGAAGATTTAATTTGATTTATTTATTTGTGGGAAAGTTCCCAATATCGCGATGAAGAAACCGGTAGAAAGTGGTCTATCGTTGATGGATTATAATCGCTAGGTGAAATCAAAGACTGTAAACTGAAAAGTACAAACGAAGTAGGTCACGGATCATTTAATAGAATAGAAATATTAATAGTCTGTTCTTGAAAATGTTCAGTATATAGAACACGCAATTCAGCTATTTCCACTTAAACGACACGGTTAATGCGTTATATTATTATTCGAGCAACGCGAAGACCCAATTTACAAGTAATGCGTTTAATATAAGCGGAGCAATAATTCACAAAAATGTGTTTCGCCATTATTTATAATTTGTAATTAGTCATCGTGCGTTATCTTTTGGAACAATCTACAACGCACAGTCCACGCTTTCTTTCGCATGTTTCGCGTACATATATAACATGTTTATTTCTTTTTCCTTACACTTTACGGTCGGAGCACACTCCCGTAATCTTTATGTTTGCCTCGCATAACGCGGAATAATTACATTCAATCTTTCGTCTAAACGTTATTGCTGATTAGATATGGGCGGTCTTCCTTCGAGCTAAGTGTAATATAAGTACAAATGAACCTAATCTCGTCTTAATAGCCCATACCATTTACATATTCCGATGAAATAATTATCAGACGCCTGCATCGAATTACAATGCAACAGCTGTAAAAATAATTTAGGATCCAACGGTTAAATTATCGACGATATGGTAATCGTCGTTAAGATATCGATAACTCGTGTACGCGCATAATGTATTTAATTACCGAAACAATTACAGAACATATTATCGATACGTCGATAACTCATCGCCGATAGAAATCGATTTCTGTAGTATTCGGACGATCGTTACCCGCGTTGCAAATGTTTAACATGTTTTTCTTGAAATAGTGCTTCTAGAATTAGCCAACGCCGACTTCTCGAGAACGAGTGGATCGATTTTTGTAGGTTACGGAAGCAGACGAATTTCTATTAGAAATAAAAAGCTCTTGCTACCGTGAAACTTGGAAAAGTGATATCTGTCGTACGTTTTGCGTACTAAAATACCAACCGTCGACTGAAACATCGAGTACGAAAGAGGGGGGAATATCGCGTTAAAACGCGATTCGTTCCAGAGAACCGAAGACCATGGCGTGGAAGGGTTGGGAGTGAGGAGGAGGAGGGGGGGAGGTTAGGTCGGTGAAGCGTGTTCGGCAATACTTCCTCGAGAGAAGCAATTTTTTCTGGCGGCCGGGGCGACACGCGTATGGCGCAGTGTGCGGGCAAATGCACGGGTATCACTCGCGGATCCAATTTGAGATACGACGCCGGAAGACGCATTGTTCGCGCGGAATAGTACAAATTAACAGATCGGTATCGTGACCGGTGCAATTAACATTGTGTACACTGGCGCGGTGGATTGGCTTTCTTGAAATCTGACGGTTTAATTAGGCGCCACCTTCGTGGCAGATGCGCGCCCGGTTCGATTAATTACCCCCGACTCCCGACTCCACGGCTTTACCTATCGTTCGAGTACATCTCGACTCGTTTAAATCGACACGCTCGATCGTCGTGGAAAAAAGAGACGAAAACTTGGAACTTGGTAGTGTAACAAAGCCGTAGGAGTGTATCATGAAATAAGGCGCTAAAGTGTTACGGAATTTCTCAGTCGAGTAGTTCGGTTCCGACGGAAATTAAGAAATCTGAACGAACAGAGTAATAAGAATATTAACGACGAGATTCATGGATCTATACGAGCTCTCGCGACCCAAAGCTTGGTAATTATTGCGCTTAATGCTGCTGCTTAATATTATATCGAAGGTAATCAGTCTCACTAGAGGGGGTTTGCGTATAATGTATGGCTGTGACACTATTTTTATAGACTAGTCCGGTTCACATTATGCGGTAGAACGGGTTTACAAAGTAATAGTACGCGTATCATCTGTAGGACGTTAGCCCCTCGTCGATTATGCGTTATGGAAAAATGAGATAATATCACACAGAGGCGAGAACAAAAATATCACTGCGAATCTAACCTTAAAAATAAAATGAAAATGTTCGTATGGGCGATGAATTTTGAGAACCCCTGCGAGAGAGTCGCCTCTGGAAAAAATGGCGTTAGCTTAAAAAGGTTAGGAATCGCAGGTTTAGCAGCACGACGCCGTGTCATCCTTTCACTTTAGCATTTTCTAAACACTGTCATCCGACAGTCAATAATTATGCTATTGTAAATCTGTAGCCATTCCATGGCGATCGCCCACGAGGAGCCATTGTTCGTGTCAAGGCTTTTGACACAGCCATAAACCTTTTAAAAGTGAACTAACGCCTGTGTATCCGTCTTCGGGACATTTTCAAAATACGTTTGACGGTAACGTATGAAATTGCAAGGTATTTTGCACAAGGCTAACGAGCCGCACCTCAGGGACGCGTTTTCTGTCTCGAACTGCCTCGTGGCTTCTCGTTTCTGAAATGATAAATGCTACACGATTTATACGTAAGAGGTATATTTTGTTCGGTCACGGGAGCAAAAATTACAGCGTTTCGTCCTGGATCTGCTAGTGAGCATTTACGACAAGTCTTCGCGGATCCTGTCTGAAACGTGCCTCTCGCGCGCTAACCTAAAAAAAAACGGTGAAACGGTGAAGTTGGTCTTTTTGTAACCCGAGTGACCATCGATGAACGCTAATGTCGGGGCATAAAACGAAACGTAAAATTTAATAAACGCAATTTACAGCTACGTCTTTGCAGCTTACGGGCAATCTTCCGTCTTTAAGACCACTGTTTCCATCTATTGGCAACTTTGTAAAGAAATTCTCGGTACTTGACTTCGAATTACGACGGTCTAGTTACAAACTAGAAATCTAGTTTCACTGTCTAGTTAGAAAAACCTCTCTCTCTCGAAAGTCTGCTAAAAATTTTGAAAACCACCGACGGTTCGTTGTTGTACTCGATCGTGGGAAATTACAGAAAGGATTGGAACGATTTCGGGAATGTTACAGGATCGAGGACGTCCCCGGTGAACATCGTGGCGACCGCGACAGTGGTGACGGACGAGGCGTTGCTGGCGGACGACGAGGTGGAGAACTGCGAAGGCGAGAGCGAGGGAACGGAGAAGTCCGGTAACGAGGAGGACGAAGAAGTGGACGTGGACGTCGAGGAGTGCAGCAGCGTCGACGACGGTCCGGTTCACGGGCCGGACGACCTGAGCACGACGTCGTCGTCGAGGAAGTGCCAAGATTCTCACGGCGACCACGAACGGAAGCATCGGCTCAGGACCAGTTGCAACTCCGACGAGCTTCGGGACGTCGAGTGTCATCTCGAGACCAAGGAATTGTGGGACAAGTTCAACGACCTTGGCACGGAGATGATCATCACGAAGACTGGCAGGTAAGCCGTGTGTTGCATCTAGTTCGACAAGACGCGTCGGTTCCGTTACAGCAGCGGACATTTTGTTGCGATTCAACAGCGAAATTCACTAGTTTTTAACGAAGGCGACGAGTCAAGTTTGTATCTATGGTCGAGCAGGTTTTATTTCACTTCGTAACCTACCCTTTGGATCTCTTTCGTAAATCGAATTTACAATTTCTCCGGTTTCGGTAGTCGGGATAGGTCGCGTGGCGCGCAGGTGCAAGGAAAGATGGCCGTTCGTCTTGGTAGTTTAACCGATTGGGAGGACGATCGCGAAACGGTAGGTTTCAGAGAGGGAATGTCACCGTTTCGTCGGAAGTCGGAGTAAATTAGTTTCCGTTCGTTCGAGCGGGAGTGTTCGGTTTAATTGGCCGAGTTTACCGAGTGCGAAGAAAATGGTCGCCCGACGGGTCGCGGCGGCGACGTGGAAAATGAAATTTTTCGGGACAAGGGGACCCGGGGGCCAATTAGGCGCCGTTAAGCCGCCCGCGATGTTGCAATTACGTTTCACGGTCATTAATTATCGCGCTAGCGCGGCAACAAAGGCAGGTCTCACCGGTAACCCTCCCGGGCGAATGGGCGACAAACGCAAACAAAAGTTTCGAACGAGGCGACTCGAACTAATGGATTTCATTGACTGACGTTTTACGAGATATTTAAGGGAGTTTCGGATGTAATTTATCGTGGCAATTTATGCCCCTTTGTGGATATACCGCGCGCGCGTTCATTTTTATAGGTATGCTAATAAAGTCGAGGCCGCAGCTGCGCGGTCTAAGGATGCGTGACCGCGTACAAGTTACGAGATACATATTTGCTCGCGAGGGATACTGGTCTAACGCTGTCCACCGTAAAACGCCGTGAAACGGTGTGTCTTGCAACCTTGAAACGATTTCGCGACGCCTCGGCCACGGGCGTTTCGCTTCCTATCTGACGGGACGAGATAGAGTTTACTTACCACGTACAAACGGTAGCGAGTTTTACGAAACCGACTGCATCGCGTACAACCAAACTCTGGTAATCGATGCGCGTCGGTCTATTTACGGCACCGGGTATCTCGTACCTATTGCACACCGATTCAACCGTCGCGACATCGAATACTACCGGGAGAATTTGAATGCCACTGATACTCGAGCTAATATCGTACGCCATCGTCAAACCGACAGATCTCGGAGCTTCGCGACACTCTGGGTTCAAATAAAACGCGTGAACGTTATTCGTTAGCAATTTAGGCTGAATTTTACATACGTAGAGACATAAATGTATGCTCTGATTAAAAGAAAAACAGAGGTTTCACTGTCAACGTAACTGTGAACGTATATTTTATTTGTATTATTGGTATTAAACCCTTTAGTACAAAGATGTAATATGCAAGGAACTACAGATGTGGATTTACATAGTCAAACATTATCGCTTAGTGAATGTAACAAAATAAATTAATTTACAATGATTGTTCAATTAAATCTGTTTTAGTGTGTAAAAAATTTGCATTACTAATCATTCTATTTACACAATTCTGAGATTCAAACGTAGCGCGGTAACTTTCAGAGTAAAATAAAAAGTGATTTCTTAAATATCTAGTACATACAAAGGAAACGATTGAATAATTGTTGAACATGAAATATGACTTCTGATTAGCTTATTTCCAAACATGATATCTGCAATTTCTTCTTCTACTATGCAGTGTTTGGAGATTAGTATTAATAAGTAAGTTATCATAATTATGAGACTCGAGAGGCATGGGTCTCCCACTGTGTCTAACAACGATACCAAGAAATTTGTGATATATTTTATTTGTAACTGTAGATCGAGTCTCTGAGCTCGTGTCCTCTTAAATAGAAAAACGACACCTCCTCGAAGCTTCGCGACCGTTACGATGCCGCGCAGACAAACGAACGAACGGGCCCGCGACATTGAGCGAATTCGCAGAATCGGACATGAACAAGGGAACGGAACCCCGTAAGGGTAGGGTTACACGCCGTCAAAACAAACCGAAGACAGATAAGACCGGCGTTGCCAAGCCCGTCTCTCGGTGGTTTTCAATCGTAAGACAAGGACAAACATAAAAACGGTCATTTTCGAAGCTCGTGCGACCTCGGTCCAAATGAAACGCATCGCAACGCAGGCAACGTCGTGAACGGTGTACGATCGTAAAAATATGCATCGATAATTAGGACATTCGGCATACTCGAGTACTTACATCGTGCCAGAGATAATCTCGTCCTGCTGGGTGTTTCCTGGCCGAGTCGATTTATCGTTTTATCCGGGTATTAACGGCCCCGGAACGTTTTGTCGAATGCAGACCGGGACGGACAGACGGATGGACAAGCTGCGCGCGTTATCACCGAAAGTCGAGCGCACGCGATCGGATCGCGTTTTGCCGCGTGTGTGTGCCGCGGAAAGCAAGTATGTAGATGGCAATCGAGAGTCACTCGAGAAGCGCCTCTCCTATCGCGAGAGCGTAATTATAAATTATTCGAACAGAAGCTCGAGTCGAACAAGCGATTCGCGTGCGGCGCGCGCTCGATGGCGTTTCGAGACGCGCGTCGCGCGAATCTGCAGGGGAAAATTTATGCCTCGGGGGCCCCGTCGGTTATGGGAATTAATATCGAAAAGCCGTTAGGTCGCGGCTGACCCTTGCCTAAAAATTGTATACGGTGAACGGAAAGAGGAAAAAATTGTCCAAATGATTCCGGGGCGTGTCGCCGAGCTGACGTTCTCTTCCTGGGCACCGATCGATATATCAAGAACGCGGCGATGCACGAATAGCGTCGTTAGCACGAGAAACTTGGCACGAAATCCCCGGCCGAACGAAAACGTCAGTCTCTCGAGTGACAATACGAATTCGGACCAATCAGGTGGAATTGTCTGGCCCCACGGGGTGCCAGGACCATATCCACTCCTCTGATTCTTCCTGGAGAGACCTAGCTTCGCGCGGGGTCTCTCCTTTTCCCACGTTGCCACCCGACAGTTTCCACTCTCTCGTTTTTCTCTCTCCCTTTCTGACCGCGCGGTTGTCCTCGTCTCCCGACGACCTCGATTTCGGTATCGTGAACAAAGCCAATTTTGTGCGTGCAAACTCGAACGCGACGTCATTGCCGACCAGAAGAAAGAGAAAAAAAAAAGAAAAAGAAAAAGCACGGACCCGTTGTAACGCGTTCGAGTCGTTTAAGGAAAGGCACCCGGAGGCCCCTCGGGGGCCCCCAGTCAGCTCCAGAACGTATAATCAACGAGTTTTCGCCGATCCTCGAATCCACCTGATCCGATAACGAACCCTTATCTTCGTTCACGACGCGAAACAATTCCAAATTCGATATTAATTTTTATCCGAACGAAAGCCTCGCCGCTGTTCACGAACTATGAAACCAGAGTTGATTTTCAGATATCAAAGTCGCAACATTGATCGGGAACGAAATGACAACGCGACTTTCAGTTTTCACGACGACGAATGTCGTGACGTTCGCTGTCACGGCGATCAAAGTCGTGATTTCACGTCACGTGAACACGCAGCTTTGGTCGAAAACCGTTCGACGACAAATCCGCCTGACGTGACAAAAGGAACGTGGGAGTCCTCGCAGAGTCTATCGGAGAAGATACAGTTTTCTCAAATTAATTTTAAAGTCATCGTGTCGAAAGACGAAGCTCCGTTGGACCGTCGATATTGTCGGTCGCTGACAATCGCGTCATCTGTTGTCACGCGTCACTAATTGTTCGCAAGGCGAATCCGTAATACATGACTTGTCATCGTTCTCCCGGCAGCCGTGCAGCGTAGACGTATCGCGCGAAAGAATATTCCAAATACGGTTTAGTTTTATTTGGAACAAGCTGAAGAGGGTTTCGAGAGTAACAAAATTGTCAAATGGGGACATTTTTGTGGAAGGAGGGCAGTGCGTAGGTGGCGACACGGTTCCCGCGCGTTTTTCCAACGGTCTCGCGCGACGTAACGGCGAGAGGAACGAAACGGTCGAACGGTTGGGCTGCGTCCGCGACGAGCGTGTGTATTTTTCAAAGTTTAAGTAGGCAAGCGTGGACTGCGAAGCAACGCACGGAATAGGAGGTGTGGACGAGCAGGTCAGCGGAGAGAGAGACAGGATACCGGCGGATAGAGGGTACTCGTCACGCGAACCCTTCATCAAGGTGCCAGCAACCTACATTATACACTCACACGTGCCTTCTCGACCGACGGGGTGAACGTGCACGTTACGCGAGAACGTGCACGGATCGCGAAACACGGGCTCGAAGAGCCAACCGTATGCTGGAATGAAAAGACGATAGGCGAAACCGCCGGGACGAGAGCGGACGGGAAGGGACCGGTAAACGTCTATTTATCCCTGTTATTCTGTCTTCTCGGCCATAACGAAAACCCAACCGAACGAGTCGTGCATACGCGCGACCCTCGCAAACGATACAAGGACTCCCGGGATCACTCATCCTCGGTACTCCCGATCGGTAGCGCGTGAAAAATTTGGAAAGAAACTATCGGTGAGTTTCAACGATATTTCTCTTAATACCATATTCCTGCCTCGAGCACGAACGACGTCGAGATCGAGATTTTAGACCGTACAGGTTAGAAAGTATCAATGGTCCGCCATGACAGTTAACGTGTGAAGCAGTAACAAATCGTCCGCCATGTTGGTCACAATGTTGAATAGTACGAATCTAGTTCCGATTCGATTCCCGAGTGCTGGAATTCGGATTCAGAGCTTCGAAAGTAATTTTTAGGATATACGGTGGCAGATCCACGAGGGTCTCGAGTCGGTCTTCCGTCTGGTAATCGTTCGATAATTTAGCTCGGGCTCGGGGAACCGCGTCTCCGCTCTCGAAATCGTCGAAAATCTACCCGCCGCGCGTAAAGTAGCCGCGGCATAATAATTATAACGGCGACAGCACCTGCCGCGGCGCGGCGAAGTCGTTAGCTCGGGCAAACATTTAAGTAACTCGGATGGGTCGTGTTCGGATCGCTATAATATCCACCGTTTCCGTAATCCATTTGTAGGAGCCCTTCCCACCGCCACTTTCCTTCGGGGCTGATGGCCTCTCCCGACATTCCTCTACCCCTAAAACGCCTACAGGCCGGTTCAGCTAACTCGATCGCCTGAAATTCCTCGTAAAGTCTCCGCGACGAAGAAGAACCTCTTTGGAACGAAAGACGGAATAAAACGACGTTCGAATTTACATAGCCCAGGCTCGCGGAAAATTGAATCAAACCAAACAGTTTAGTTCGCTATTGCTTGGACACTGTTCGTTTACGTAATAGAAATTCGGAATTAATTTTAAAGTAGAAACCAGTTAATTTTAAATCGATAATTAAATTACTACGAATTGAGATTTCTAGTCGTGGAAACATTTCGAATTTCCGGTTTTTCGCTGGCATTACATGTTAAGCTCTTACTAATTTACTTGTTACCGAGAAAAGAGAATCAAATGAGCATCTTGTTTAATTATGGTAATAATTTTTGAAGCTGTTTCCATAATCATCCATTAATTAAGAACTGGTTTGTTTTTCTTTTTAACCGCACGGCGGGCCGAAAAAGATTAATAATCTTCCTCCGAGTTACGCTTTTACTAATTTATTGTCAATTATTCGTGGCACAATGCAGTCAGCGTTTATGGTCCGGTGGCTACGTACCGCTGATACAGAGATACAGGAAACGAAGAAAACGAGGATAATTACAATAAAAAAAGGGAAGAAAAATTGGAAAATGTATGCGAAATATGAAAAAAAAAAAAATGGAAATTACAGGCATCGAAGGTTTTTTTACTTTTATTCGCGGTGTATTAATGCAATGATACAATGTTTATTACAACGATAAAGAATTGGAAATTAAAACAATGAAAGATTCTTTTGGACATTAATAAATTCTTCTGATGTTTTTTAAACAATGCAATACCCATTTTATCTAAAAATATACGCGATATACTTCGTTCTTTATCATTCCGAGCAAGATATCATCGAATCGATCAGAGCGTGCTTTTGTAACTGATAATTACGCCGTCCACCGCGCATATAAAAAACATGTGCTTCCATTAGGAAACGAACGGTGCAAGTGCATCTTTGCACTCGACGTCTCGTACACTCAGACGTTATGAAAGTTTGATTTCTTTCTTTCGTTTTTTCTCGATAGAAACCCCCGCGATTTCTGCGTGAAATCGAAACAATGCGAACGCGTTGCTCTCGAGCAACACGCAACTTTCGTTGGAAGAATGTTGTTTACGCAAGGAACGGTTTACGAGGAATTTATGGTCGTCGAGTTAGGTGAATCACCCTGTACACGGTGCCCGTGCTACAGGGAAACAGATGTACGAATACACACGCACGGTTTACGGATGGTTTGAAGTTGTTCGAGGTGGTTTGGGGTCGAGGTGTTCCTACGATTATGGGCTCGTTAGCCACGGCCCATGGAGGGCCTGTTTGTTTCTGCCTAATTTGACAGGGAAATACACTGTAACGACAGACAGAATAGGGGGTGGGGGGTGGGTACTAGATGTGGAAAACGATTTTTCGTTTTCTCGATCGACGCGGGGCGGTTCGTTTCGTTTTATCGCGTCGCGCCTCGTTTCCCTATAATTTCCGTTTAATTCGCCCTCGAGATTTATTAGAGACGGGGAATTGCGCGTCGGAGCGCGTAAAATTAAATAAAAACGTCAACGGGCGAGCTATTTTACGGACTACGGGGGTCTCGTTTCGCTTTGCAAATTTGCACGCCAAGCCAGAAACGTTTTTAAAAAGAACTCCTTTCCCCAAAGCCACGTGGAATTATTTCACCCTTTTCGTAACGAAGATACTCGATTATAATTTAATAAAAATTTGATGTCTTCGTCGTTCCAACACGGTGGATTGAAAAAACATTTTTCGACGGAGACAAATTGACTCGTTGGCCGTGATTTTCGGCGAAGATAAAGGACCTGGGGATCCAGGCAGGGGTTGGAAGCGTAACTCGAATTAGGGACGAGGATCAGAGGGTATGCTCGATGGACTTGCTATCGATGCTTAATAGCGGTTTGAATGTATTTCCACTTATCTTGGATACAGGGGGAGGCGACCCTCCACGATGGGCAATTTTCTCGATGATATATTGCGTCACGTTCGGTGTTTACTACAAATTTCTACGGACAGGGGAGCGTCGTAGTACGAGCGCACAAAAAACCCCAGTATTCTCGTTAGTTTTTCTCGCGTTCCCGGCCTCTGCAACAGGAAGATCATCTTCTCTCAAACGCTTCCTCGACTCCAAGTTACTTCGAGCAAAACGACTCGTAAGAATTATTGGAGGCCACTTTGGTCATTTCAAATGGAAACTAATTTTTCTCGCTAGTTTTATTCCCATTCCCATTTCCATACACGAGAAACAATATCAATAGTAACACTTAAAAAATTTTAATTTTTGCTCTTTAGATATCGAATAATAAGTACATAGTCATATTCGTACGTTATAATAGTGATTGACTATAAAAAAAAGTTTCTTTTTATATCTTTGAATGATAATTAAAACTTGTCGAGGGTCGTGGCACGTTGCATACGCCGGTCACCGTCCGATCATCGAGGTTCAGCATCATTCGGCCGCGTGCAGCGCAGGATGGGTTTTACCGCTAGAGGAAAAAAAACACGTATTTCTCTCGATCTTTAAATCGTTTAAGTTATTTACGCCTCTCTACATGCTACAAATATTAAAAAGTCACTTTCTAAATAGAAATAACACGCAACAAGTGTAAATAAAACAAGATTTAGAAAAAAATCACGGTGAAATAAATACAAAATACGGAGTGGGGCAGTAAATTAAATTGTAAGTCGATATCCTCTCCATTTTCTCGATATATTTGCACACAACCTTTAACCATACAAATTTCATCAAAACATCCATTGTTACAACCAATGTGTTTCTGCAAGTGTGTTCGTGCGTGGATTGGGCAAGGAAAAGGAGAGGACGCTAAATAAATTCGAAGGGTAGAAAAAGTGAAGATATTAACAATATTTCTCTTAAGCGAGATTCCCTTTCCAGCTTAACAAGATCCGTGTTCGGTTTTCTTGCGCGGTTTCTCCACGGATGATCGGCGTTCCTCGATGTCGGAGGAAGCCCCGGTCGAAAGGCTCGTTCATCCGTGAATGATCCGCGATCCTTGCGGTGACTCCTCGAAGCGATTGCGGCGTTTGCGGTCTCTGGATCGTCGTTCGATGATCGATTCGAAGCTGACGATTTGTTGCGTTCGCTTTCGACGCGATCGCGTGGACCCCGTGCAATTATCTCGTCGTTGTTCCCTTTGTAGTGTTTAACAGGTCGCGGAAAGAATAGTCAGAGGAGAGAAGAAGAGTTAGAACGGAACGGTCCCGGAGATCCTCCAGCTCAAGATGGCGATGAGTCCGCATATCTGGCTGGACAAAAAGATCTGATAGCCGGACGTGTGCCTCGCGAACGCCGTTAACAGTAGGAAAATGAACGAGTAGAGAGCCACGTTGATCAAACGGCACGAGCAATCGGAGGTTCTCAGCATACGGGATCCAAAAGCGAGGATGAGTTTCGTATGCGTGGAGATTCTCGCCATCGTCGAGGAAATCGACGATTCTTGGCCGGTTGATTCCGTCTGAGTTTTCTTCTCCTCCCACGTTCGACTCGATTCCTCTTCCGGTTCGATCCTATTCTCTGCCATCGACTCTTCCGACGTGGTTTCCTCACGACCTGGTTCCTTAGGCAGATCCTCCGACGTGGTCCATTCGTCCTGAGAGTCCCGTTCCCTCTCGTTGCTCGCGTCCCTACCGAACACAGCGAGCAGATCCTCCTTGCAGAGTCTCATTCGAATGCACGGAGGCAGCTCCTCCAGTAGCTCCATGACGTTCTTCATGCAGGCTCTCCGACAGGACTTGTTCCGCGGATTGCACGGTCCCGGGCACTCGATCGATCGATTCATGGCTGGTCGGGAACCTGAAACGCGTTCGAGGGTTTTATCCAAGTTAATTTCGTTGTTCTCCGCGGATGGAGGTCGGAGTGAGAGAAACAGAGCATCTCGCGAAGCCGTAGGAAAGCGTGCTCGGGCGCATCGACATCAACGAGGACGCGCATCTGCTGGCGCGTGCGCCTCGACGCTCGAGGTGTTGAAAAGTAGACTGCATATAACGAGGTTCAAGGGTGACTCGCTCGTAACGAAGCTTGAAAGGCCTGCGGGCGCTCCTTTCAATCAAACTGACTAGTTAGACGCGCCTCCACATTGGATTCTAACTCGAGAACTCACCACGGATCCGACGAGAATCGCCCGTTCCTCGAACGTTCCCGGCTATCCGTTTTTTTCTTTTAAGAGACCACGTGCGCGTTAACGACGTTCACGTATACAGTGCATCGTTTTTCGCCATTGATCCGTCTCTGGTAAATTTTTTATCCGGTTAGAGGTTACACGTTAAATTTTCTGTTGATAAGATCGACCATCGCGAACAACTTCAGTCGTAAAACCGCGAACAAACGTGCATTTCATTTTTCATAACGATCCAAAAACAGAAATTCTATCTACCGTAACTGTAACATTTCTACACTATAATGGTTATTTTTTTTTATAAGTAAATTTATTCTTTATGAATTGGAAACTGGTATGAGTTTGTTCGTACATTGAGATATTTAAGGGTTTAAATTATAATTAACACTTGCGATGCATTTTCGCGATTTAGCGCGTTCGAAGTGTCCTCTCAGGCCCAGGTTTAACGAAAAGTCGTGTAATTTGTGATTGCAGGCGGATGTTCCCGACCTGTCGCGTGTCGTTCAGCGGTTTGAAGTCGGAGGGCAGGTACGCGGTACTGATGGACATCGTCCCCGTGGACAACAAGCGTTACCGGTACGCGTACCACAGAAGCTGCTGGCTGGTCGCGGGCAAAGCGGATCCCCCGGCGCCTGCGCGGCTCTACGTGCACCCGGACTCGCCGTTCACCGGGGACCAGCTACGAAAGCAGGTGGTTTCGTTCGAGAAGGTCAAGCTGACGAACA
Organism: Colletes gigas; assembly: GCF_013123115.1. Lineage (NCBI taxonomy): Eukaryota > Metazoa > Arthropoda > Insecta > Hymenoptera > Colletidae > Colletes > Colletes gigas. The sequence goes on from NW_025106641.1 coordinate 1,126,406, forward strand.
ACGACATGGACAAGCACGGTCAGGTAAGAAATCTACGCCCCGTAATCGGTCGTTCGTGCACCCTCGTAAACCGCGAGCATGTGGGTCAAATATCGATCATGGAAAGCAATCTCCCGACTTTCACCTCAAACCACGGACCAGTTTGGTGTTTTGGTGAATCATAGGTTTCTAAGAGAAGATCATTGATCGATAGTGGAAGGAAAAAGGTGTGTTTTGTAAAACGCTTAAAAGAAAGGATCCGCCGGGACACCGGGCGCGAGTCAACGTACGCGCGGTTATTTATCGGTAAATTCACACATCCTCGCGTGTCCCCCCCGTCACCGTTCGCGCGTAAGTATCGCGAAAATAAAGCGGACGATTTAACGAACGACCGGTGCCAACGACGTCGACAATGCTCACGGATTACAGTGTCGTTTTTCACGCGTCGAGATCGCGCCGTTTCGCTCTCCTTCGTGGTGTCGGGGACGACGTCGTTGACGAGATTTCGGACGTTCGGGCGCACCGAAAATGGCCTCGTAAAACGGATACGCGACGTTACCACGGGGCCGCGTAGGCGTGGTTATTATCAACGCCGCTCGTTAATCGTGGGCGTCGAAGCTGCCAAGGGGCCCCGTGAAACGTAATATTCCGTCGTCGTGTCGGCCCCGGATCGATGACAAACCAATCTTTCCGCGCGCGTGCTAAAACCTTCCGGGGGCCTTCGTGTCCTTTTTTCTCCTCTTTTTTCTTCGTTTTACCGCTTAATTACGCTCGCGTGCGGATTCGTTAATGGTGTCGCTACCGTTGCTCCTCTCGTCGTTCGACCAGCCCTCGTTTTTTCCCTTTTTCTGCTCTCTCGTCTGCATTTTTGCTTCCTACGCACGCGACTCCCCTCAAAACGCCCGACGACCTCGGAAACTCGGTGAAAAGTTCTCGCTATCGGGAGAAATCCAAGCGTCGATATCGAATATTCTCCGCTGCAAACCCCGGACAGGTAACGTCGAGCGTGTACTAAACGAGAGCTTTAGAACGGTATTGCACCGTGTGCGACACCGTACCGTTATAGACACAGCGCAAAACACCATCGATACAACGATATTTTAAAGTCAATAACCCTACGATGTATAGACACGGATGTATGTGCATGCACGTACTTCTGTAACTATGCGGTGACCTTTTCGAATCGTATCGAAGTCCGGCTAGGCCAAGTTTGTGGAAACTGTTCCTACGCACAGTTTGATCCAGATGGATCAGACTCGATCAAACCACGACAAAATCAGGTTGGAAGTACAGCAAGAACTCGATAAATGTCACTACTCCGGTTCCGGTCAGAATAGGAGGATCGTTTTTCGAACGTAGAAAGAGTCAGTAGCCAAAGAAGAAAGAGTGAATTAATTTAACACTAGATTGCCCAAGGAAGTCATTTTGACTGCTTTTTAATTTCAATTAGAAAAACAATTATGATGATGACACAATTTCTTAGAATTTTGTAACTTTTTGTACAACATATATATGCATTTATTAATAATTGTAGTTACCTCCCCCCTCCTTCATTTCCGGTATATATATGTGTTATACCTATATCGCCTTAAATTCATAATATTAAAAATTAATTTTAAACAAATTTCTTTGCACATTAGTTATTCTTTCACAATGCAGTCATTTTGACTATATAGTATATAATATAGGTATATACTAAGTACTTCAGTCTTCCTAGTGTTAAACGAGGGTGACGAAAGCAATAAAGATTTTTAAAGAAAGCCTCACTGGTATCATTTACGGAACAGCTCTTGAGAACCTTAATCGAGTTCTCACCGTATCAGGGAAATTATTTTGTACAAGAAATTATTTTCGTTCCTCCTTTTACCTTTCGTTCGATCACCCGTCGAGAGAAATTCAATAATCGTTGGAACAATTATGTTGTCCGATTAAAATAACATCGAAGCGTCGGTATCGCGAGGGCGGAGGCGTCGCGTATCTTTTTCTCGTTTGTGCACCGGGGAGAAGACGGCGCGAAGGGAATCGAGTCCGTTTCTTTCTTGGCCGTTGAAATATTTCGCGGTCGCGGTTAACTTAACGCCATAAAAAGTGCAACTGTATGGCGGAAAGAGAGTAGCAACCGTCGCGGGAAAAAGAGCTCGTTGGATATCCGGCGAGAAGAGGAGAAGGCGCGCGCGAGGGTCGCGCGGAACCGTCCGCTCGCGGACTGGCCATAATGTTAGGAGCATTATAGGCGGTTGGTGGTGGTGTCGTAGGTGGTTGTGTATAGTAGGCAGGATGGCGTGCCTATAAGCTAATAAATTGAATGGATGTTTGCCCGGAGCTTTTGTCATGATGATCACGAGTAGCCCACGCCTGGGCCCGTTGAGCACCTTTTGAATCTCTTCTCCCGCCAGTCCTGTTCCCCGTCTCCCGCTTCGCTCTCTCTCCTCCGCGCTCGTAGAAACTTCGTATCTCGCCTCCCGTGTTCGTGTTCGTGTTCGTGTTCGTGTTCGTGTTCCGTTCCGTTTCGTTTCTAACGCGCGATATCGCGCCTAGACATTTACAAGCTCGTGGCTGAAAAAGCTTTGCTCGACCGCGCTACAACACACGTTTTCCTCGCCGTCCGCTCGGAACGATCGCTGTTGCGTACCGGACGAAACCCACCAGAGTTCGACTGAAACGTAATTAAATGCTCGTTAACGCCCATTCCTTGGCGCCAGCTCGCGATTCCGATCCCGCGGCAACAACCTACGCGCCTCCTGTCCATCCGCGCACGCGTCCTAGATCTGCTAATTCGGCTACGAATTCGCGTTACTTCTGGTTGCAATAGACTCGGGTTATTCGCATTCCAGGCGCTAGGATCGAGGTCTACACTCTTCGTCAGGGATACTTGCAGTGTTTCTTTGACCAGTACAGAGTACAATACCCCTTTAAAACTGATCCGATCTCGCCAAAAATGGCTACCAGTGGACAGTTATCGTTCACGAGCTAGGATATAACGCAACGAATGTTCGAACCGAGTCGTTGGCCGCACGGATAATATAAATCGGGCTTTAATTGCGAGGAGAGTGTGTAATGGGTGGATCTCCGAACGGGCTGAAAGCTTATTCCGAGCGGCGGAGGCGCGTACGCGAGAAACACTGGCGCATAAAGGATAGGTAGGCGAATATACACGTAAAGAACGGTCGAAAGGAAGCTCGAGGGGCCCCGTTGAGATATGGTGAAAGAAAGAGAAGGAGAAAAAGCTAGGCAGCCCGAGTGTCGAGGCGAGGAACAGACACACCGGTTAAAAGCAGTCGTGCCGAGCGGAGCCGAGCCGGGAGAGCCACGCAACGCCAGTCAACTCAACTCGACGACTCAAGTGGTAGGGAACATTCCTTCGCTACGGCCACTATTTCATCGTTTCGTATGACGCGATATTATAAGACCCCCGCCTGTGTGCTGGCTACTACACGGTGGTCCAAAAGCAACCATCCACCTGCGAACGGACCGACTCCGAGGCGCGTCCTGTTCATCCGCGATCCACGCCGTATGGAATCCCGGATCGATCGACGTTCCTTCTGCTTCTTAAATCCGAATTACGTCGGAACGTAGTCCGGGAACACCGATACTTTTTTACAACGACCGCGAGATCGAGTTTAATTCGAGTCCCGGTCCTTCTGATACATTTTTTTATTTTCCACCGATCGAAGGATCAACGGACGCGGTGGATCCTTCGGATCGAAAATAAGAAACATTTATTGGGATCGAGGTTGCTTGGTAGCGGGAACATGAGACGGAAAATTCCTGGGTCAATTTCGACACATGAGAACCGTTCGTCTCGACGTTGGGAAATATTCGTTCGATGATTGATTTTATTAGTAGATGTGGTTCGAGTGCCCAAAAAGTGACTACACTTGGGTCCTTAAGTCCCTTATCGCGTCTAGTAACAGAGTGAATTTAAAAAGTAACTACGAACGAACTATTTAAAAATACCAAGAAATATAAGGGTTGGTAATAAATTAAAAATTAAAGTAAATTATTGGCATTGGCGGCAACCACGGTGGCTTTTAGAGTAAGAGAAGAGTGGCAAGGAAGAAGGGTGGTAATAAAATTGTTGCGTCTCTGGTGGCGGTAAGCGCACACCTGACGTTTCCGTTCCAAGTATAGCGGGGGAAAAACGATTTCTTTTCGTTCGTGGTACGAAACAGCGCATTACCGACAATGTATGTACCGTGACTGACTCATCGGCGGGAGAAAAAACATATCGAACGACGGTGGCTACGGCGAGGCTAGGCCCTGGCTCGCGCTCCGTAGGAAAAGCCTGGAATCAAGGGATATTAATAATTTCTTAACGCGGCGCACTTGTAGCGCCGGAGGTGCCTCGGGTGGCTCCGGTACGGCCATAATATTGAGATTAAAAATGATTTATGATCCATCGGCCGGTAGGGGTACGATATTCAATAGAGATTTACGGTGTAATTGACTAAACGGCGTAGGCGAAAGCGCGACGGACACGAAAATCGATCCGATGAAACGCGAATACGCGGTCGTTATCGATATCCGTCGCTTTAGCGCGCGAAAAGTAGACGCGCGGTGGGCGTTCGTTTAACCGACATTACGGATTCGGACAAAAATTTCTACGTCTCCGGGGCGGCTTTACGACGGCGGTGATTGGCGGAAGATAGAGTTACCAAAGAAAATCACCGAGCCTCCATAAATCACTCGTAATCTTTTATCGAAAACTCCTGGAGTCGCGCACCCAACTGCAGCTCGATTAATTAACTGGCGTTCGATTAATCGCGTCGAGAGTCCCGACTGGTAGCAAAAACTGTAACAATTCTTCCGGTGTCTACTTTTAAAAGATAAAGAGTCTCTTTCTATGCTTTTGAAACTGATACATTGAGATAGTTAAGGGTTTAACCGGTCACCCTCCCGATCATCGAAGTGCAGCATCATTCGGCCGCGTGCAGTGCAGGGATGATGGGTTACCGCTGGAGAAAAAAAATACGTATTCTCGATTTTTAAATGTTTCAATTATTCACGCCTCTTTACCAAGGTATGCAATTGAGTAATAATTACATGGCTGTGAATAGTAAAAGAATTAATTTCTAGAAGAAAATAACACCCTAGTGTAATAAAAAAGATCACCATTACCCAATGTTCAAATACGAGAGTAATACTCGTGTACAGCCTTTCAATTACACAAATTTCAAAGCAGTTTAAAGCCCTCCCCATCTTTAGAAAATGCACGGTGCTAAATAAATTCGCAAAAAAGTGGTTACTGGAAAGAGTCAGGGGGGTATAAATCGCCCCGGGAAAGTAAGACGAATGCGGCCCCCTCGAATCGGGAACGGAGAGGCGCGCTTGGAAAACGTTCTCACGATCGCGCGCGGAATGTCCTTTAGCCGGAGACGCTGGGTATTAAGTTTCGTGTCTCTCGGCTTCCTGTAGGAATACCTGACCGGTGCCCGCGACTCCGGAGGGGTTGATAAATTAAACGAAAATTTATGCGGATGCGCTATTTTATCCGCGTCCCGCTGCCACGCACTCGCATATTCGCCCGACCATTATGCTCGCGCGAATAATTCGCGTACGCCGCGCCGTGGAGAGAACCTGGCGACGATGCGTCAGTCTCTCGGGGTGTGTCTCGGTTCGCCTAACAGGGACAACGGAGATCTCGAACGATGCGGGCATATCCCGGCCATTATTTCGTCGCAAACTGAATTCACGGCCACTCGTTCCACTCCCGCGGAATCACTTTGCAATCTCTTTATCGCCATCGAACCTAGACTCGTCATAATTCTATTAAAAGGTACACTAGGGGGGGAGGGGGATGTTCGTGCAAATATAACTTCAAAACAATGTCTATTTCCTTTCACAATATTTATTACACAATGTTCTTGGCGCGTTAAATAAATTTGCCCCTGTGCACCGTATATGGTACACGCGGGCAGAAGGTTAAATTCAACGTGCACCGTATGTGGTACACGCGGGCAGAAGGTTGAATTCAACGTGCACCGTATATGGTACACTCAACGTGTGTTGAATAATTTCTGAAATTTGGAAGAACTCGTATTTTCGATGTTCAGAATCTAAATACAAAATGGTGGGTTTGGCAATGATCGTGGCTGTTGTTTTGGCGTCCGGTTCGTGGTTTGGCGACGATCGTTTAAAACGTTTGGAATAAAAGGTTCCCGTAGGAGGATGTCGTGCGTCGGTTTGGCGGATCTGCTCCACGTGGACGGATCCAGGCGAGATCCGTGTGCGTTCGGTGGCATCCACACGAACGGTCCGAACGGAGTAGAGCAAATTGGAGTTCTGACAGGTTGCAGTGGGGTGTCCCACCATCCAACGGCGCAGAGAAAACGGATAGGGGCACCCCGGGATCCCAGACACCTATAATCGTACGGGCATAAAGTTGCCCGCTCGGGAACCTACGGTCCGGTCCACAGGACCCGCGTACTCGTTATCCGGACTCGAATTTAATTCGAGGCTTCGTTTCCTTTTTCTTCGCCGGGCGAGAACAATCTCCCGGTCGAAGGACGACTCGCGTCGTACCGTCGGGAATAGAATTTCCATCGTTCCTACGGCCTCATACCGCGAATTAAACGTTCACCATGTCGTCGAAACGTCGCGAACATTCGAAATCGTTATTCGGTATCGAAAATTCAATATTACTTGCTCCAAGTTGTCTTACAAAATAATAGAAAAATCAGCGAATTAGAGTCTCAGAGTACACGGAAAATAAAAGTAAAACAAACATCCAAAAATGCAAACGAGAGTTATGAAAATATCTAGAAAATTGAAACTCGCGAAATGTAAAATTCGATGGAGATAAGTGTTTATTAGTTCCCTCATAGAAAATTGCTTAAATTTTTATACATTCAGTCAAGTATAAATATAAATCTGGAAAGAATAAGTCTCTGAATCACGAATAGTGAAAATGTATGGTGAATTAAAATAAAGTAATTAGTTTTTGAGAAATTGGTAGAATGTTAGTGGTGGAGAAATTGTAGATATGGTTTGACCTTGGAGGCTATGGAATGCGGTCGATTTTGAAAGAGGCTGTAGGGGACTTGACGCGAGAAGCCACGAATTTAACGCGCGAGCGGAATCAATGAAGTGGCGCCGGGACACCTCGACGAGCGAGCCAATTACGCCTTTGACCGGTTAATTAATACGACTATAATTCCCGTAGTGTTCGCGTAATTACGCGGTTACATTCCGGACACCTGCGTCGCGGCGTACCGTGCTCGGCCGTGGAAACGGTCGCTTCGAAGTTATCCGCGAAACGGTTTTTATCGCGTCGCTCGTTTCCCCGCACGTCCTTGGGTATATTTCGAGCGGGATAAAGTTTAACGATTCCACACCGGTGGAATTGATGCCTCGAACTTTTGGCTACTCCCGAAACATACACGAAAAAATGTGGACACGGGTTTAGAAATGAACGGTTGTAAAGAAAAACGTTGATTTCGTAGCAGCAGGCGGTCCAAGTGTCTTTTCGATTCGTCGAGATTCCTGTACGCTCGAGAATGTGTACATTAGTCATCGAAACGAACGAACCGAACGTCAGCGAGCGTTGATTTAGAATTCGACAATTTAGAGGCGGTGTAAAACAGAGTGTCTTCTTTAATTGTTATTCCCCGACCCTTCGGGTTTTTCGCTGTATTTGCTTGCTCGCGAATACACGATGATTTTTTTATAGCCTCGAAATTTTTTACTCCGCGTAGAAAGTGGCCAAGGCTGTGAAACGGATGATAATCCGGGGGAACAATATCCCGTGAACGATGGCGGATGGCGCAGAAATTCCGATGACACCTTTTTCAATTTCCGAGGAGTCACCTTCGCAACATGCGGTCCGAAGTTGTCGTGCTGCAAGATGACGCCATTTCCATTGACCGTAGCCATTCTTTTCTTTGTTAACACGGCGTTCGGAACTGGCTGGTTCGAATGTAGCTACGCCACGATACAGTAGAGTTTCGATTATCCGGATTGTCCGAATAACCGAGATACTTACCCCGACTATTCTTGGTTATATATTTTATTATTTATTGATAATTTCTATCACTAAATTACCCACAGTTGCGTTTGTTAAAAGTCAAAAACAAATTTTTAAGAAAGATTAACTTTGGTAGGTGGACAAATTTTTCGGAGAAAAAAAAATTTTCCAATCGTTTTAAAAAAATTATTTATCATTCCGAGGGTCGATTACAATCATTTTTGGTGAATAGACATACCCTCGAAATCCTAACCAGTTTCGAGAAAAAAATTCAATAAGTGGGTGAATTTTTCGACGAAACTAAAAAGTTTCAAATTATTCTGGAAAAAATATTTTTAGTTCGGGTGGTCGATTACAATTATTTTCGGTGAATAGACATACCCCCGAAATCTTACTCCCTTTCGAGAAAAAAATTCATTACCGAAAATTATAATGTGTGACCAAAAATGTTTCGTTGGTTTCAGAATATTAATTGTTAAACTACGCATAAGATCGATCGATAATCCTTGTACCGAAATTTAGATTCGGGTCAAAATTGACCCAGGCACAAATTCACTCTGCAATTTTACGATCGAATTATTACGTTTCGTAGTAGATTTATGGACACTTTTCTCTGGTTGTAAGCCGTTGCCGGGAGTTTAAACGCGCGAAGACAACGTGAACGACAACGATCTTCGACGCGTAGGATATCGATAACGGTAACAGTAACGAGCGATATTAATTTCACGGGTATAATCTCGCGTTATAAAAATAAATTACGACCGAACGACCGTTCGAAGCCGCCGGATTAAGTAACAAAACGTTCTCGTTGCGGTGGAGGGACGGAGGGGACATTTCCATCCGGATCGTAGGCAGAGAGCGTTAGGGGCCCGTTCGATCGAGAACTATCCGTGGCGTTCGGGGCGTTCGGGGCCCGATGGAGCGAGAAAAACGACTATAAATCGCGCGTGTAATGCCGCTATCAACGTGCATTACATAGACGCCGCCGTTGTTTGATGTATCGCTGAATGCAAATTGCGCTTGTCCGACGATGAGAGTCGATCGGGACTCTCTCGGTACCGCGATTCTACGCGCCCCTCGAACTGCTATTTACCGCGATAATTTCGATTTACGGGAACGGCGCGAACGTACGCGTAAGCGCGAGAACATGCACGAGAGCCTTTGGGAAACGCAACGATCCACCCGACAGGAAGAATCTCCATAATCGTCACGACGATGTCGAATTATCCTTTTGCAACAAAACCAACGGCGTTACTATAACGACCCTCGACGATCATGCATCCCAAAGAAACGCAGATAGGATTCTTAACCACACCTGGAAACTATCGGTCCTTTTATTTCCGTAATTGTCAACCCTTTTGCGTAGTTTCAACGATAATTTTATAAAATAGTTTTGCTCTTGGAAACTCTAAAATAAAGCTTATTATTGTTGGTTACTCATCGAGAACCAAAACTTCACTTTGACTCTGAATCCACAGAGGGTTGATAGCCAACTATATAGTTAAAAAAAATACTACGGGACGCGTTTGACCGAGTATGAACGTCCACGAGAGAAAAAAAAGGTGTAACGTGTTAACGCGGTCGTAAGAAAAAAATAAGAATTGAGACGTTTAGTTAATTATCGAACGACGCGATAACGACACGTTTCGCTTCACGCGATATTCGGGACCCCGGGGGCTTTTTTCGTTTTTTCGTAACCCGCACGGTAGTATATTCGTGTCGTAGGATGCCTCGCCGCGTGTTAACGCGCGATCCCGTCCTCAGATATCGGAGATATATTCGCGCGCGATAATCTTGTCGCTAATAAAAATCGTATTTAATAACGCTTTCCCAAGGATGCACGGTGCGCCTTACGTTTCGCAACGATCACCGACCTTAATAACGCCGCCCAAACGCCCGATAACGGCTCGACTTTCGATCGGGGGGACCGTGTGACCGATAAAAAACATGTCTACGAGTAACATCTCTTAAGATTCCTAATATTGTACTCTTTTATTGGCTCCAATTCTTCCAACACTTATTCAAACAATTAACGAGTTATTTGAATTAAATAAAAGACTCGACCACAATAGGGGTTTTGGAGCATCAGAAGAATCTACTTTTGAAATAAATATTTCTTCAGTTTTTTCCAAAGTAAAGTGAAACTATGGTTCCATCTTGCGATCGCAGGCTTCCTCGTTTCACGGACACCGAAATAAGTTATCCGATTGGATACGTTCGCGACAGGTTTATCGAGTGGACGAGTGTGAGCGTCGCTGTAGGTGAAGGATCGTCCACGCGTGTGCTCTTTGCTTCTTGAGTTTCGGTGCCACGATGGATCCGGTCGTGCGAACGAGACTTTAAACTCGGTTTGAACTCGGTCCCCGGCGATCGAGGCACCGAGAATTGGTCACGAACAGTCCTCTTACCACCTGTGCTCGTTCGACTGGCTCCGCCATGGCGGTTTTCGTATCTCATTAGCTCGATGCGAAACGTCCTCTCGAGGAGCATTGCATTTCCTTCGTTATTATATTAATATTTTGCATCATACTCAGGAATTCCCTCGTGTCGTTAAAAGTAACGGAGACGTCGTTGGTTACCGGGACACCCTGTATACTCGAGGTCATTAGTTAGGCTTACCCAGAAAATCCTGCCTTAGACGCTATGCTATTAATCGTTTGTTGAACAGATTCCAATTACTCGATAGTTTGTTAACACGTAATTAGTTTTGAACATATTGTTCGGACGATTAATATCATCGCGAGGATGTAATAAATCCAGGACGACGTTCTGTTCCGGGTAAAAAGTCTCTAATGACTCAAACCACGAGAAACTAAAATATGGCGGCGTTAGCAAGATGGCCGCCCTCTTGGAGGCCCCACTTCGAGAGTTACGTTCGTTGTATTTGCTTGTTGGTAATTTTTAATTTCATTATAACGGTGACAGAATGTTGTGCAAACATGAGAGAATAACTTGGCAAATTTATTCTTTAGAAGAAAAATATTTTAACACAGTCTGTACGCGGCGTTTCAAGCGGCTTAAAAAAAGAAAGCAATCGCGGGGGAAAGGTTGGATTATTAGTCCGCGACCGTGAAATTATCGATTAAGTCAGATCGAGGGAAAGATGACGTGTACGCGGGCGTCCAGGTTTGACGTCGCGACGCAGAGGTTGACGCGCGGAAACATTATTTCAGCGTTTCGCACGAATAAGTCGCAAAGGTTCCGAGATTAAAGCATTCAGGCGCGTTCACACGCTCGCGCGTTACGCGATATCCGAGCGAGAAAGTCACATTGTTTCGGACAGGAAATCGATAGGCGACTTCTCCTCTCGGCGCTGCGTCGACCATAGCTGGCTCGAACGTTAGAGGCGCGCGGGAATAACAGAGTCGTCGTTAAAAGTTTAAAACGCAAGGTGAATCGCCGTTAACGCCCCCCTCCCCCAACCCAGCTCGAAAATTCGCTGTAGTTCGAATCGAGCGGTCTCGGTTGATTTATTCGCGAGTACCTGTTGCAAAATTGACGCGAACGATTGCAAAACCGGTAACCCGAACGAACGCGGTTCGCGAATCGCGATATAATATTTTCGTTGCGTTATCGATCGCTAGATAAGGAATGATAAGTGGCCGGGGGCCCGTCGTCGCCTGTTAACGTATGAAACGCGTACAGGATTTATACTTGCGGCTGGCGGTCGTGTTTCCCGAGACTTTAATTAAGAACGCGTAAATCATCGAACGCCTTGATTTGAAACTCTCCTGCTTTCTGGCTTTCAGATCGTCCTGAACTCGATGCACAGATACCAGCCGAGGATACATTTGGTGAGGTGCCGGCAAACGGACGACAACAATCTCCACATAACCGATCTTCAAAAGGAGGAGCACAAAACGTTCATATTCCCGGAGGCGATCTTCACCGCTGTGACGGCCTATCAGAATCAGTTGGTGAGAACGACGATCGCGTTAAGGTCTCGACTAATTTCCCGATCACGGGGACCCGGTAACCGCGATACGCGGGGACCCCGCGTGTGTGCAACCCTTATCGCGAAATTAGTCGAGTTTCTCGGCTACGAATGCGCATGCAAACGCAATTACTGACCCAGTGACGATCGTTTTGCAGATTACCAAGCTGAAGATCGACAGCAACCCGTTCGCCAAGGGTTTTCGAGACTCGTCCAGGCTCACGGACTTCGATCGGTAGGTACAACGCGCAAGCTACCAATTTCTATCCACGATCGACGTAAAATAGAGAGACTTTCTGTTATCCTTAACCCTTTGAGGTCCTAGACATTTCGCGGTTCAACTATTCCCTTGTTTCAGCAACGAAAATCCGATTTACAGCACTTGATATAAGTGAGAAAAGTAATATATTTTATCCATATTTATAATTTACAAATTAATTTTTTAATTATATTACTTATTGGATTATTAATAGAATGATACTTAGGATATTTATATAGATTAATTGAATATAGTCAATTTTTTAATTCGAAATTAAATTTATAAATTTTACTTTATATTTATTTTTATTATTATTAAATTTATTAGATATTAATAATTTATTAAATTTTTTAATGCAATTTAAATGTTATATATATATATTTATTTAACTAATATCCATATAATAATTTTTAATATATAATATATTATATATTATTTTTAAATTATATAATATATCGTTGAAAGGTTGTTGGAGATGGAAATGGAACGATCTTTAATCAAAATAATCGTCCTAATTTTGTTTTAATCTAAATAAAAAGATCAGAATTGAATCACAGGATCGAGAGAAGATAGATATAGCTATACATAGGACCTCAAAAGGTTAACTAACAACGAAGTTAAAGCACTGAATCGGAGTTAGAATTATTCGTTATTCGCGACTAAAGATGGCGCGGGGTCTGGGGGTAAGCGGCGGTGCGAGCTAGGCGATCATTACGCGTCATTATAACGTCGGCACCTTAATCATAACGCCGAGCGAGTTATCGCCGGCGATCTCTTGGATCTCGTTAAACGTGGAAATTTATACAACGCTAAATGTCGAAGGAAAGGTACATTTGATAGTGAATAAGCGCGCGTACAGCCGGGGCGATCCCGAAGTTATCCGCGATCATCTATCTGCGTGAATGACGACGCACCTGCTCGGGGTCTCTCCCGTCGTCGTCGCCGCGGCCTCCTTCCGCGCTTACGACCGGGGCGGATACACGCGTGACAGAAGGGAATTTTTCTTCCGTCGCGTCGAGGGATTATCGTTAACGGCGACAAACTTAACGCTACGAAACATTCCATTAATCATCGCGGACCGGTACCTAATTACCAGCCTCCTATGTTCGACGAGAAATAATCGGTTTCGATTAATTGCAATTTCCTCGTTCTCCCCCCATTCTCGTAACGCCCAAATGTTGTACAGTTTTACAGTTGTTCGTTCCATTAGCCCTCTGCACTCCCGTGTCGAATGCGACTCGACGTCAGTTTTTATCTCAGGAACTCCTTTGTCCAACACCAAAGAGATATACATTTGAAAATTACAAAATAAAATATTTTTTAATCAACGTAAAAGCATTGGAAGCAACCGGTAACAAGATAGAGATATAATTCGGTTGTGCAAAGGGTTGATACGAACACAAACGATCCCCACTCGTTGCATCGAGTTCGTTGACAGCTTCCCCCGTACGCGTTGCACCGACCACTGGCAATGAGCGTAATAGAACGGTCGAGCGTCCTTAAACGGGCAAAGTAAAAAAAAGGAGGCCAAGTAATAGGTTCCGCGCGACTTGTCCATCAATTAGAAAATCGTTCGTCGAACGAACTGCCCGACCGGCAGGCTGAAACGAACGTGCCCGCGTGCACCGTCATGCGTAAACCGCATGCGACGTACGTTTAATGAAACTTCTTCCAACGATTCATACAATCGACTACTCAAGAAACTGACACAAGATTGACTCGTTAATCGTCCATTAAGCCAAGGTAGGAGTTATCGAACGTTACGAACACACATTAAACTTAATCCTTGCTTTTAGGAACTGGCATAATGAACGCTGTCCCCTGGACGCTTTGATGACTCGACGGCTTTTAGGTGGCCACGAATCGTTGGAACAAAGTTTCGAGAATTGTTCCTTCTGGGAAACAAGTAAATAAGTAGTCGAGTAAAATGATACTCGTCGAGTTTTGCCTGTCTTTGTACAGTCAAAGGGTAAAATTCGGCGCTTGAATCGACGATTACGCGTCGAAAGATTCTCCCGTGGCGATTATCCGGTCGTTTGATTTCAATTAACGTATTAGCGTACAGAACGGTGGCTAACCGGGTGCAAATACGCCCACTAAATCGTTTACGCTCGATCCCAGCGATCTCCGGGGCTCGCGAGTCAAGGTTTTATGCAAATGTTACCCGGTGTATACACGGTACGTGTGTCCGAGGAATCGATAACGGCTACCCAATAAAGTCGTCTTCCGTTGGGTCGCGCCGCGGCCAGGGTCTCTCGTGCATTCGACTCGCGAAACCGATATCGAGCTCTCGACCGCATTTACGCGAGATACACACGGCGAAACCGCCTTAACACGATCGCCTCAGATTATTCTGTCGTCGGTGGACCCATACAAACCGTGCCACAACACGGTTCAACGTATCCACGTTTCTGAATATTCTCCACGGTTTGTACAAACTGTAAAAATTCTCTGGTGGACTTATTTTATAATAGTTTACACGATTAAAAGCGTCTGGGACTATTCAAACTACTTGAATATTTCACTGTAAGCATTTTAACCCTTTGCACTCCAAATTATATTTCAATCTTGTTACCAGCTGCTCCCCAATGCTTTCAAGTGTTTTATTTGAAATTTACGTTATTTATTTCGTAATTTTCAAGTGTAAAAATTAATTTAATTTTTCATTTATAAATATTTCAATAATTCAATTTTAAAACTGAATACAATAAAATTCTTATGGTGTAGAAAAAAGTTATCGAATAATAAGAAAAAATCAATTATATTTAATTTTCATATATCCGGTGGAAATTATTATCTCTTTGGTTTGGACTTGAAAAAATGTCGACTGGAACTCGACGTTCCAATAGTCGAGCCCCGCATATTTCACATTGCATTGACTAAATTTACCATAAATCGCTAACAAATAACATTCACGAGTCCCGTAGCTTCAAACATGGCGCCCAAGACCCGTGAAATTGACGAGTTTCGTGAGTCCATCGTCGAGCCCTCGGGTTAATTAATTCGCGACCGTAAAAGTATCCCGAAAAATAATTTGCATTTATAATTATCGGGTGGCGTGCGAATTTTTCCGAAGACAGCCTTGAAATTTCTGGGTATCCGCAAATTATCCGGGTTCTTCTCATGACTGATAATCTTCACCCGTTCCCCCCGAAACGCGCGGTAATGACGTGCTAATCGGGGGCGTGTCGATACTCGTCCAAGAAAGTCCTTTCCTCGACAAATGCGCCCGACACGATCTTCGACGCGATTCCCAGAATCGTTGGGCGTGTTCCAGGCATTCGAACGTTTCGCCAGGAACGTCGTAACGGGACGTTGACGTCTCCCTGGGCCCCCGGTGGTTCCCCCCGAAAAAGAGCGCTCGTCGTCGAGGGGATACCCGGTTCCCCCGGAACGGGGAGGATCGGTGTCGCGATCGTTGTTTGCTCAGTGTAAATTCGACTCGGACGCGGATCAGCGCGACGTTACGGTCGTCGATCGACCATTTTAATGACACGGCAGTTTGGCCAGAAGACGCTGTCCCGAAATCACTGGCCCCGGTCTACCGCGACCCTCCTCAAATCAGCACCTGCCTAACCGTGATCACCAAAAATCTTGCCCCGTCATTCCCGTCGGACGACCTGCTGAATAAAATTCGAGTCGATTCCGTTATTTACGGGTAAACTGACCCCGATACTAACGTATTTCGACTACGGGTTCACCATTTCTAGGTTATGTTTGTTTATTGCTGCACATATATATGTGTGTGCATATAGTGTGCAAAGATCGAAAGTTGCCAACAGATCGCGAAGAGATCGTCGAACGACACTAGCGCCGTGACCTCGCGACAGACTCGATCGTGTGCACGTTCTATAGATTACATTCGATGATTGTGTTTCATCCTAAAATAGAAAGAACTATAATCAGGCTGCTAAGGTTACACAAAGTGGTCATTAATAATGAAGGAGAGGGTATTATAGAACGAGGCTTCTAGATTGCAATCGCGGACGGAACCGTAACCTTTAGGACACGTAGGTAAATGTAAAAGCAAAAGTGATCCCGATTTTAGCGGTAGTGAACTATAAGAACGATGGTAACTAGAAAGTGCAAAGTTTATTGAATTTCCAAGTACCTGAAAGTAATCAACGAAAACGTACGTTTCGAAAATTACAGAGTGTTAAAAACGGCCATTACTCGCGACAGAGCCCAATAAGTTGACCGGTAGAGTTCGCGTTGGTACGAGGAAGACGGCGGTTGGCGGTGGCGGTGCAGGGTAACTGGGCGTGGACGGTTCGAAGCGATCTACGGGTATCGAAATGCCATCGAATGGCGGGTCGGGTGGTTGCCGCGACATTCGATAAGTCCGAGACGTACCGAGAGCGCGATAAGAGGGCGTGCAAGATCGAAGAAAACGGTCCGGAATCGGTTTGTGGGAGAGGAAACGCGCGGGGTGACGGAAGGGAACGCGCGGCTTCAGCGGTTACAGCAGTCGTGTTCGGCTGCACGGATGCGGCTCTGGCGGCGTCCCGAGTTAATGAGAGAGCGGCCGCACGGGGCAATACGGCGCATGCTCCCGCCCACTTCACGCCGCCGCTGATAGATAGATGCCCCTCCGGCCCTTTAGCCCCCTCCCTCCTTCTCTCACCCTCGCCCTCTATCCCTTTCTCTATCTCTCGAACGATCCTCGCGCCCCCTTTTCCTCTCCGTCCGCGGTGTTCAACGTGTTCTTCCACCCGATGCACCGACCATCATCGCGTCCGCGTTCGCATACGTGCCCCGCAAAAAGCCCCGAAATCGTTGTTATAAAGATATTACGGTAACTGCGAAAATTTAAGAACCGTTTATAAAAACGTGCTCCTCGCCCCGCCCCGCGGCGTACAAATTTACGGCCAGCTGCCGCGAGAAACTCGAAATTGCCTCGACGCCGCGTATAGGTTCGCCGCCCGCAAATTACTTAGCTTCCATGCGCCGTACGGAGGAAAGAGGGTTGCTCGCGAGCAACGAGAAAACGCCGCGAGACGAAATCTAACCTAACCCCTTCGCTGTCACGGGCTTAGTCTCGGGGCTGCGCGCGCGTCGAATCTCCGATTGGGTCGGAATCTCGTTGGGAGATGTCGCGATTACGATTACGTAGTCGCGTATCGGTAAGTCAGGGTTCGCGAGAGAGGACAATCGACGGAGTTTGTCGTTTGGCGATCGTTCGTGGAAGCGGCGAAACGTCTTTGGTTGCCGAAAGTGGAGAGAACGGCCGGTGACTCTTTGGTGGGACGGGGAGTGGGACGGAAGGGAAAGAGAGCGATTCCACGTTCGGTCGGTTGGTTCCGGAGGGCAAGGAGGGCAGGGCATTCATCTATATTAGCTTCGAGAGCGGACGGCCTGTCATTACCGCTGCCGCTCTGGCCTTCTTCTTCCTCCTTCTCCCCTCGCAAACTCTCGGCGTTCCTCTCTCGCCTCCTCGTCCCGCCGTCTTTCCGTCTCGTTCCACGAGACCGTCCTCGAGCGAAAGAAGATCGCGCGCCTCGGATCTTTTCTCCGTTTCGCGTCCACGCGGCGGCCAGAGGAGCCCTAGCGAGCTCTCCGGGACAGCTCCGGACCGACGCCCGAAAGTCCCCCGGTTCGCTCTGGCCCATTAGCCGCGTTACCAAAACCTTACGGACGGATAGACGAGGACAGCGAAGGGAGGGATTCGACGGCCTGTGGAGCAAAACGAACGGTACGAGAGGGCGGGAGGGGGGGGGGCGGTGTTCGGTGTTCGGTGTCGGTTCGGTGGCTGGAGAACGCCACGGAGCTAATAACCGCCGTTTAAAACGCAAAAACAAAGGTCTCGCCGTGCATCATCGGGACTTTAGTGGCGGCGGCGGTCTCTCGGGGGAGAAAGAAGAAGAGAGAATAAAGGGGAGGTGGAGAAAACGTTGGACGACCGCGCGGTACTAGCCACGCTGGCGCGCGTATATCGGCTGGCTATCCAACGCGTCAGGGTCATTACCGGATCATTACCTTCCATATCTACCGTGCGACGACGATGATGGCCCGGCCTGCGAGCGCCGTGTGTAGAGCCGGAGTCGACCTCGCAGCGGTGCGCGCGCCTCCTTGCACCAAAGCGACCGGAGCGGCCGGCTCGCACACACCGTCGGTGTGCCCCGCTACTCGCGGTACGCGATGGAAAGGGCCGGGATGCGAAGGTGTGCGGGCGCACTTACACACCGAGCCAGGTCGATCGCGCGTCGGCCTGCTAGGCGGCAGCCGGGTAAATTACAGGCTCGACCGTATTTTGTGTTGTTTTGTTGTTTTTCAACGCGCCGAAAGGAAATGAGCGAGCAAACGCGTCACGCCACCCCGAACCTGCTAATTTCTATTCATATTTTATGGCTATTAATTTCTTCACTGTTACACTCGCTCTTTCTCTCTGCCCCCTTTCTCCCTTTCTTCTCCCCCTCCCCTCTCCTCCTCCTCCTCCTCCTCGTTCTCGCTGGCCTTGTTTCTTACTCGTATTTCGGCGCGATCGGTCCGTTTCTCATTTATCGTTCCTCTTTTTGTCCCGAGCCCCTCGACGTTTTTCCCCCCCCTCGAAACTTTCCCGCGGGAATTTTTTTAATCCCGAGACTATCGGAATTTTTTGGTCGTCCCGTCGGATCGAACGCCGTTGAAACATTTAGTTTTCGCTCGTCCATTAGACGGCCGTTGAAAGCGTTTTTCGCGAAACGTTCCCCCGTCGATGAGGCCCATCCGTCTCTCGTCGATCGTTCCCCGTGCGTGCGAGAGAAACCGAGTCGAACGAAGCCGCTCGATGAACTACCTTCGGCCATCAGTGGGGTGTAACCTATTATTATCTACCACTTACCTAATGCCTTGTGTCAGCCTCGGGGTAGGCGGAGAATAACAGGCTCCCCCATTCGATGGAATCCCCTCCGCGCTAATATCGCGAGCCCCGAACGAGAGTGTTTTACCGCTCGAAACCTCGCGTCTCGATGTGGAAAACTCCTCCGCGTCCCGGTGTTCTTGCGCGGCTATTTTCGAATGACGAATCTGAAACGAAGTCGAAGCTCGATCGTGCGCCCCGATACGGACGAGACACGAGGAGTATAATGTCGAAGATCGCCACTAAGGAGGCTCGCGTGAGAAATCACGGAGTTCACAATACGAGATTGCTCGGCTCGCCAAGTCGGAACGCGAAACCACGCGAAGACATCGTTCTCTTGCCTCCACGACGATCTCGGGGAACGAGGAAAATTACTTAAGAAAAACTCGAGACACGCGAACGAAATCGCCAGCACGCTCGACGTTGCTTGTTCTCCGCTGGCTGCCACTTCCTGGGACGATTCGATGCTCGGGGGGACTCTCGAGTGTCTTGAAAAATTTGGGACTTTATATTTTTAAAAGATACTCTGATCTGGTAGTTTCAAAGTTTCGATTTTCTTCCAAATTCTTGGATTTTCAATCGGTAAAATAAAAATTTTTCCGAGCGGAATACGAGTTTGGAGATACAAAATGGCGACGGGGGACACTCGAGAAAGGGTCAGGAGGATGGTAATTAGAACGTTTGCAACGTAACCGCGCCATTAGAGGTTAAAACGCGCGGACTGGACTCGTCGGATCGACGAGGAATATTTATTGCACGGTGTAACGATTACAGGAGGCCCGACATAGCGCGAATAGTAATAGGCGTTCGCCTCGGGCCGCACTCTCGTCCCGACGAACCACTGTAATTAGGGCTTTTATTGTCTGTACATAAGGAAGCTTTATGAAAACATTAAGGATATAATTCAAGGCTGGGAGGCCGCGTCGTGAGTTGCAGCCCAGGGTTAATGCATAGAGAGACTCGTCCGTGCTGCGTCATTTCCGTTTCGCGTATACAGGTGCAACTCGTGGCGCGCGACCGCGCTCGATTCCTCTCCGACTCGCCTTCTGCGTCGCGCGTAATTCGATTTCCGGATTGTTTTACCGCGTCACGTGCTATTAAGCAATTATCGACGAACCGAGATGCGTCGAGATCCTCGTGTTATCGCCTCGACGGATTTCCTCCATCCTTCCTCCCCCCCAAAAATAAGCAACCAAAACTAAAACTCGTTGCATAGATGTACTTTATAACGCGCTATATCTTGCAAAACAGTTTCTTTGGACAATTTTTACGGGGAGCAGGATTTTTCTTTTTTCAATAAGTTGTTTCACTCGAGACTTCGATCGTGCAAACTAACGACTAATAACATTAGCATGGAAACGCGATTTACGAGCGAAACGACGGATTTCTCTCGCATCGCGAACATCCCCCGAGGCTGTTCGTTGCTGGTTTATGCGCCGAGAGCGTCTCGGAGGATCTCGGTGAAATTTAGGAGCGAGACGATCGATCGAATCGACGATCGTACGTGTCGACTAATAGAGTTCGGCCGTTTGACAGCGATATTTCAGAAGAAGCAGAAGAGGAATGGCCGCAAACGCGGCGGTGTGTGGTCCGGCACGTTCGAGCGGACGGCGATTAGCCCCGGGCCCCCCTAATCCCTCGCTTCTTTCAGCCGGGGCTCGTTTCTTCGCCCTCTCGAGCCCTTCCTTCCTTCCGCTATGCCTTCTGGCTTCTCTTTAGAACTTGCCACGGATCTCCCCAAAGCAACTCTCCTCGTACACCGTCGTGTAATTGATATTTATAAAAGGACACTCGAGGACCAAACGATCTACGCTAGATTTTAACCCCCTTGATGCTGAGCACGTCGATGTAAACTCTATCGATCGTTTATATAAGCTACAAGTGAGCTACGAAATAAATAGAACTACCGAATATTTCCATTTGCTATGCTACAATTTGAAAATCATATCGGGGTCCCATAGGACTTAAAGAAGCCAAGTACGACGCCATGATGGATTCAAAGTCTACGCGTTTGACGCCATTCGCAACGCCTGGGTATTTCCCCGGCGTTTAAAAATTGTTCGCGTCAGCTGGTCGAGCGGATTTTCATTTTTGTCGGCGAATAAAGATTCGAACTGCGCCGCCAGGTCGCATAAACGCGTCTCTTCTAGTTTCTATACGTCGTTCGGTGTCACGTTACGCGCTAAGCAGTCGGCCGGTAACCGAGACGCGCGAACTGCACACCGGAGCCATTGTTCCTCTTTCGCCTCTTACTTCTCCCTTTCGTTCTTTTCGTCGCGTACTTGTCCCTTTTTCGTTCCCCCCCCCCCTGGATCGACCTGTTTCCCCCTCCTTTGACGCGGTTGAAGCAAAAAAATATTATCGAGATCTATCATCGTAGACAACGCGTAGACTACCAAAATTAAACCGTGAAAATTTTTACGAGACACTATATGGGGGACACGAAAGTCAATGTTAAGAAAACCACAACCTGGTGCAGGTTCTATTTCTTATTAAAAATCTAAGAGAAAAATAGATCACGATGGCCACGATTCCCCAGAAGGATCCGGTGAAAGGGAACCTCGGGTGTTTCTCGTGTTTTTCGAGGAACCGGATGATCAATAGGAGGGTATCATGGTCGGCGGGGCCTCGGTGAAATTATCCGAGGGCCGGTATCAGGTTTTCTTTCGACCACTTGACTCGACTTCTCCAGACTACCGAACTCGCGGCCATCGAGATCGTTTTCTCTCCGGGGAGCTACGCGGGTGGGATTCCCGGGAACCGAACGCACAGAGGGTCTCCTGTTTCGAAAACCCGTGTCCGCGGTTACGAAACCGAGATCGGCCATGGAACACGGCCCCGTGATCGTCGGCGATCCGTAATGAAGTCTTAATAATTAAGATAGTCTTGGCGATAATCTGACCCGGTGTTTACGCACCACTCCCGCGCTTAATCACGAAAGTAGGAAATGACGATGCAACGCGGCCGCGCCGCCACGCAATGATACCACGGCAACGGCCATTAATTATCGCGAATATCACGCGAACCGTCCACGAACGAGACAACGACGCGTTTTCCCATCCATGGCCGGCCGATAATTCGCTCGTTAGCGTTACTGCCAATACCCGACCGATCTCCGTACGTACAATCGCCGGTAATTAACCCTAATTAAGCCGCGTCTAATGCACCGAATCATCCATCACGTTAATCCGTCGCGCGAACGAGGAAACGTCGTCTTAATTACTCGCGAGCGCCTCCTTTTCTCCTACGGTTCCCCCGTACGTTTCACTCCTTTGGCGCGTCGAGGTATCGTCGATTCATTCCCCTTTAAATGCCGCTCGATGCCGATAACGTCGATCGCCCGATCAACGGACGCGATCTCTCTCTCTGTCTCGATCGATCCTTACACCTTGCAACGCTCGTTTTTAACCTTTTTTTATCGTTACCGTTTGTTCCCCGCCACTTTCTTCGCGACTCTTTCGCGTGGAACGAAAGGGACAGTGAATTTAATTTGCAACAAATTGGGTCGCGGACACCTCTGACGCAAGCATAAGCCGGATGCTTTATCGAGCACGCGACAAGATTTTAAGTTACTTTAATTGGGTCTGGAATCGGTCAGAATTGTCTAGAATTATAAATTGTGAAGGAATTTAATATTAGCATCGGGGTAAATAACACTGTTGGGTGGGCAATCTTTGTTCCTGAGTTTCTGAGTACTGTGCATTCGCGAGAAGTTGGCTAGCGAGAGGAATGCGGGTCCGATTGGTGCCTGGACCCCCACTCTAGCGTTTGGCGAGCCCAATGGCGACGCGTTGTATGGTAAAAGTGGGAGGGGATAGGCAAAGTGAGCGAAATATAGCGGTATACTCGAGGTATATGAACAATAATCAACGCGTGCTTCACTTTTTCCGTATGCTTTTATTCTTTACAATAAAGGGAAGGACTCTTATACCTAGAACTAACTTAATCTAGATATACAACTATCTATTGCGTCTATACCCAATGCCAACCTAAAGGAAATATAAATCTAGTTCTTAACCTAGTAACTTATTCCATCTGAGAGTACCGCTACAGAAGCACCACGACCTCTGTCATCTCACCAGTCAACTTCTCGCGGACTCACAATACTTCCAGGACAAATGTTAAAATCGTTTGGTTGTTTGGTTGTTGCAGAGACCCGATGGAGCTGATGGAGCAGCAGCTGGTGCGTTGCGGCGTGGCTCCAGTTCGGTTGTACGAGCACCTCGCGATGTCGTCACCAGCAGCAGCAGCGGCAGCGGCGGCCGCGGCGGCAGCGGCTCTGGGCGCCCAACAGCAACAGCAACAGCACCACCAGCAGTCGCAGCAGCAGTCGCAGCACGAGAACTCCGGGCACGCGTTGCCGCCGTGGATGACGCCGTCGACGGCGCTCCTTTACGGAACCGTGGGTCAAACGCACCCTGGAACCAGACCCACCACCGGTTCCTCGTCGCCCTATCCCGCGGTGGCGGCCACGGCGCCATTTCCTTACCCAGCAGCCCTTCCCTGGCCCTGGCAGCCGCCACCGGTCGCGATGATCTCGCGGAGATCCTCGCCACCCACCGCCACGGCTCCCTCCCTCAGGTACACCCCGTATCCTCCGCCAGCGAGCACGCCCCCGCCCCTCAGGGCTCGCCCTTCCACCCCCAATTAGCGCCCACCCTCGCAAACTCACCGTTGATAACCTCGTTGTACCTCTTTCACGACTTGGAAAACGCGATCGCGCCGTAACTTCTGTCGGTTCATGAAAATAACGAGATTGTTATCTTTTCGTGTAATTATAATTTATTCAAAGTGGTCGAGCGTGGCTGACGAGACTCTCATTACCCAACGTGGGAGCAGATACTAGTTTCAAGGCGGATTTCATCCCTTAAACGCGTACGATGGCAGGGTACATTGGGTGTGTGCCAAATTTCAGCAAAATCGACGATTAATACACAGTGTATTCTCTTTGTTAGAGTCAAGATTTGGTCAAAACATCATCGAACATCCTCTGGATCTTTGCCTCCTAGTGTGGAGCGGCCAAAGGGTAGGTTACCATGATCTTAATGGTACAAAAGAGTCTTTCACACAAGTCTCCATCACCTTCCCCTAGTTCTTCTAACAACAAACGATTGATACTTCTGATCTCACATATTTCTAACATTCTCAGCAAACTATAAATCTCTAGTTTTCCATTTGAACCGAATACAAACCAACACAGACTTCATACCGCGTCAAACATAACCTAAGACTTCTCCTAGCACTCGTTCCCTCAATCAGATATTAACCAGTATTTGTTTTAATGGCAGTGCATTAAATGACGCAGTTTAATTGCCCCGCGGATAGCAATTGTTCGCAGCCAAAACTGTTGTTTATCCTAACAATTTTACGTCGACGGCGTTCCTTTGAATTTTACTGGCAGAATTTACGGCGACACCGCGACGAGAACGATTCGTCGCGAGCGAAAAAGAGGCGAAAAAGAGACGCGGTGCAGCCAAAGAAAAAAAAGTCTCGTTCCCGTCGCGATACCGGAAATCCGCGCCGAGCGTTCACGCGGGCATAAATAAATTTAACGCGCGTTTCTGCATGAAATCCCGGTTAACCCTTCGGGCACCGCGAACGTTCCGATCCAAACGTGCTTCTCGTAAAGGGTTAACGCGTACGAAACGCTCGGCAATATACTGGGAGAGCTGGACAGAATTGCCCCTGGAATCGTTTGGAAAGGTTATTTCGTCGTTGGCGAGGAATTCGTGTACAGTGGAGGTCTGTCAAGGTGTCATCCGCGCGAGAGACACAAAGAAAGGGAGGCACGAGAAGTTCGATCGGTTTTATATTTTCTCCAGATTTTTTTATATTATTAACACATTGACTGCCACGTCATCCACATACGGGTGACACTATTTTTCACCAAGGAGTTAGAAAAATTAATTCTCAAGATTAGATGTAAAAGAAAATAAAGCTAAAATAAAGATAGGGCCCTTGAATCTTAACGAGTCTGTGAAAATAAATTCCATGACAAATTCTTGGTATGCTAGTTTCCAATTGTTTAAAAACAAAATTTAATTTTCCTTTTAATTTTAGGGGTTTGGTCTGGCAGGCAACGTGTTAATTGTTTTCTTTGAAGATTGTTCATTATACCGACGAAATTTGTTCGTTAAATATTAAACAGATTTCGTTGATGTCACTGACTCTCGGTGAAAATGGCTGGTGCTTTCCGTTCACCCTGTACATTGGGAACAAGAGTAAGAATAGTAAGAGGAACCGAGAGACAGTGAAAGTGAATCTGATATACTTCATACTCGATTGTTGGGTGTGTTTCGTGCATACACGATGACGAATGCGGAGTCGTGCCATATTTTTGCGCGGAGTAATACGCTCGTTTTAGATTTCGATGCAACTTCTATGGAAAACAGTCTACGTAAGAATATTTAAGGCGTGTTTTGATCAAATTCCTCCACCTCAACGTTGGACGTAGAGATTTCAATGCACGTGCATGTGGTTTTAAAATCGACAACTTTGTGACAGTGTTAGGGTCAGTGACACCTTGACAGAATTCGGTATGATATAATTACTGTCGTAAAAATGTAAACGACGAGCGTCGAGGGGCATCGCGAGCGCCGCTCGGGGGCATTCTTTGTAGCTTCTTGCAGTGAGCGTCGTATAATGGCGTCCTTCTTGGACGTTGAGGAATTCTCGTTCGAGGAGAAAGCACCTCGAAATTCTCGGCGCTCCGTCGAGCCTTATTTAAGTTAGTCTTAGGGAAATGGCCCGTACTTGTTCGCTCTCTGTGTCCGCGTAATGTAACCGTTAGACCCTTAACCGTCTCGAGATCCGGGAAAGAATAGGGTTAGGTTGATCAATTTCAAACGAACGACGAACGGAAAAATTGCAAAATTAAAAAAAAATTCCAATCCACGAACGAAACCTGGAAGACGAAAAACGAAGTTTACAAAAGAAAAAAAAAGTGTAAAATTTTCGTTCGTTGCTCGCGAGAACACCCTTTCCTGCCTCGTCCCTTTTGTTTCCCCGTGGCTCGAGCGACTTGTAAATAAGCGAAAAACGATTAAATCGAACTCTCGTCGTTGTAACGCGAACCGATTCGAAGCGAATGTGTAATATATACCCGTGCGTGGAGAAAAGAAAATGAGATCGCGCGACAAAATGAAAGAGAGACTCCGCTATAGTTGTAACATATACCACGATAGTATTAACGCGTCTTTCCTCGGGACGGTGGATATTTGTACATAAAGTCTTTTTTTGGTAGCGTGTAGCGTTTACGGCGTATCCTCGATGTAGCACGAATAGAAATAAACGAATTTTCATTAACGTGCTCTTCTCTACATCACCAGCATCGGTCCTCAAACTCCCAACCTTCCAATGGAAGATCAAACTAAAAGGATAGGAATCAAATAGGATCAAACTAAAGGAATAAATTCGGTACACAAATTCGTATTCAAACTTTTTTATTTTCAGAGCAAAATATTGTATTGCTTTACAATTACAAGAAGGTAATATTTGAAGATAGAAAATATAAAGTATCAATTGATAGAGCTCAATTCGGTAAGAGCTAATAATAAATGATTTATAGTACTTTCCATTTAAAAAAAAAAAGAACAAATTTCATATCAAACTCGTGAAGTATAGAGGCTTCTATATCCAGAAATTGATGAGAATAACTTTATTGTGCCACGAAAGGTGAAAATGGCGACTCGATACAATAAAAATACTATAAAATATTTATCGTTGAGAAAATCTCTTCTGCTGGCTGTTGCAGTCGCCGATTCGCGATTCTAGGTACGGAGGCGTCGTGGACTATCGTAAACTGTTGTCCGTCGGCGGGATAAAGGATCGTTTTGAAGGTACGTTCGCGGAGTATTTGAGAAAACCTGCTTCCAAGCGAGCTCCTCGTCTCCCCATTTCGGTTCCTCTTCTCTTTCCCGAGGCGTAGCGACGACCTCTGCTCATCGAGTGGCTCCGTCACGCCAGCCCAAGCTTCATCGCACCTCCAACTGCCGTGTAATTCTGTTATACCTATCTGAAATTAAATAAATTCATTTCACGGCCTGTCAACGAGCAATTATTTTTAGACGCAGCCAGTTTAAGGCCGGTTCGTTCCATGACTAACACCTCCACGACCCCTCTCCAACGGCGTCCAGAAGCATCGCGTCCCTCATCGCGGGATCCCCGATCGCCTACCGCAAATAATATTTCGATCCATAACCTCGATCCACGCTCGAGTTACGATTTTCGATGGAATTCGATGCCCCACCCGTCTCGTCCTAACCTCTCGGACTGTAATTCGTTAAATATTCCCGCGATTCTAATGGCCGGACTGTTATTCCCGATCGTAAATTACGAGCGCGTTAAATAAAAGGCTCGTAAATCTTCGTATCGACGTTAGAATCGAGCAGAGTTTTATTTCGTACGAAGTTTATTATTTTCTCGATACGAAGTTAATAAGAGAACGTGGGCGTACGCCATTTTTCTTTCGATCAAGGCATATTCTAATAGTGTTCCGTAATTGCACCGTGTCGATCGACATAAGCGCCTCTATGAATCGATGCCTACGATTTTCTTATATTATAGATTAGTTTGGTCTGGACGACGACACCCGGAAAGTACAAGCGTCGCGTTGTTTATACTATACGGTTATTTCTCCACCTATTGTTCAGTATGATTCCTTTATATATATTTATATACCAAATAAATTAATGTTCTCAAGTTAAATACTGCGCACTGCTGTCATACAGTGGTCATAAGAGAGACACAAGAAGAATATTTATTGTAGGTTATGTAATTAGTATGAAGATGATTTATACTTTAACACGAGAGGAATAACCTTATAGATAGACAAATGTATGCCCATAGAACGTGTATAGCGAATAATAAAGTATATGTCTTTATGTATGCAAAGGAGAAGCTAACCTCTACGTTTGAGGAAACGCATCATTGATAAACATATGTTTTCGCGTTTGCACAGGGCACAGATCATACGAATCGCTTAACGTCGAAAACGAAGACGAAGACGTAGATGGCTCTGGAAACGTTCCCGGAGGCTGCGGTGCGTGGGAAAGATGAATTTCGGTGTTCCGTGTAATCGAACGAGTATCCGATAACTTCGCGGCACATATCGCGGGATCGTCGTAGGACACGAAGTGTATCGTGTATCCAGGCGCGTCGGAATCAACCCGTCCTGAGCGGGAAGATAAGAAGGAAAAGAAGAAGACGACGAAGAAGAAGAAGAAGAAGAGGAAGGCTTGACCGGGGCGCGAAAGCGATCGTGTGTTACGTCGTGATGGGTGGAGCGAGGTGAGAGAAACAGAGAGGCGGCTCCCGAGCTTGTAATTATGTTGATACGAATGATCTGCGGCGAGCCGCAAACCGACGAAGAGAACCAGGGAAGCGAAAAGAAGAAGCGGAGGAGAAGGAAGCAGAAGAAACCAGAGTAGGGGTGGGGGGAGGCGGCGGAGGAGGAGAAGATGAAGCCTCTAGCGGTGTTCCACCGGCTGCTTTCTCTCTACGCGGTCGTGTTTATCCTTATCCTTGTCCCGCCGAAGGGAAAGAACCCTCGTCCTGCCGCGTCGATCTCCGTCGCGCGTTCCCCGAGCCAAACGACTGTTCCCTTCGCGTACCGACCATACGCGTTGCTCATCCCCACGCAACGAGTAAACGGGCTTTAGGACCGTGGCGAAACCAGTTTAAGTGGTTAAGTGTAGATGTAATTGATTTCCATTTTACGAGGCTCTCGGGGAAGACGCTCCACCCGCCACTGCCATCACCACCCCCACTTTACCGCCCGCTCGTGAACCGAGCTCGCCTTCTCCTCGCATCCTTCGAACCCGTTAATACGCCGTTCCACGGCCAAATCCTTTTCTCACGCCTCGTTCCGCCCCGAATTTCCCTATACTGGACCGCGAAACCTTCCAGTTTTACTATCGAATCAATTTCCTCGACCTTCATGCATTCGATGATTTTAGTTACCACTGATTCATTACAGTTCTATCTATGGAAAAAGATCCTTAAGAAACAGTAAATTCCTAGAACCTATGACTATCAAGCTCGTTCCGATATGTGGCGTTCCCGTACTTGCCACCAGAGGGCCACGCTCTCGTCTCTCTCGCAAGCGCTCGACCCACCTTCCGTTCCTACATATACGCTCCTTCACCGACTACCCAATGTCCCGTCGTCCAGTGTCACACATACATCAGATCGAGACCAGTGTCTCCAGAAGCAACGCTGAAAAATGTGTTGTATACTACCCACATCCGTTTCCCTGGTCCGTTACCATTTTTAATTGCACAGGGTCGCCGCGTTCCGGGAGAGACGATCCTCCCCGGAGTCCCGGGGATCGAAATTGGCCCGCGCCACCACGATGCCGCTCTGCCGTGTGATGAATTGGACGAATGAATAATGAATGAGTCACGGGTGCACGAATCCGGACCGGCCGACCCGGGAGAGGAAGAGGACCAAGCCCGAGGATGTCGCGGGACGTGGAAAAGATTTTAATGAAATCCCCCAGTGACAGATGTCCGTCATTCGTAATTCTGACTCCGGATGTGTTCGAAACTTCAATTTCCGAGGGCTTCCTTCTACGCGTGTCCTCGTCTTCGCGCGTCTCTGCGATTCCAAACCGCCAAAGTTACGATCCCGGATACCTTAATTACGATCCAAACGGTAGCAGAGGTTAATGCATCATTAAAATAAAGTAGTTTTACCGGGGATGTGGTCCCCCATATCAGACGTGTTTCTTTCGAATTGGCGAACGCCACCTATCGGTAAAAATTCACAAAAATCTTAACCTTAAATGCCCCTTCAATTCTCCGAATCCTACGCTCCACGCGTGCAGTGGAGAAAAGCATTGTTGAATGGACGTTTATCGAGGCTCGGTTAATGCATCATTAAAATAAATGCCACCTATCGATAAAAATTCACGAAAATCCTAACCTCAAATTCTCCTTCAGTTTCGAATCCTACGATCCACGCGCGCAGTGGGGAAAAACGTTGTTGAATGGACGTTTATCGAGGCTCGATTAATGCATCATTAAAATAAGGTAGTTTTACCGGGGATGTGGTCTCCCATAGACGTGTTTCTTTCGAATTGGTAAATGCCACCTCTCGGTAAAAATTCACAAAAAATCCTAACCTTAAATTCACCTTCAGTTCCGAATCCTGCGATCCACGCAGTGGGGAAAGCGTTGTTGAATGGACGTTTATCGAGGTTCGTAGCGACGGGTAGAATTTGGTAGTCGCGCGAGAGAGGCCGGAAAAGAGAAAATTCCAAGCTGTGCGGTGCTAGAAGAGAAGAAGGGTCGAAGTAAAAAGAAAGAGGGTCGACCGCGGGCGCAGGGTGACGCGATGGAGCGAGCGAGAGAGTCGCCGGAGAATATGTAAATTAGGAACTCCGTGTGAATGCGGAGATTTATGGCAGCCCGTACACATTTCTGGCCGCAATAAATATCAGTAAGTAGCGACGCGCGGGACCGTCCGGATCGGGTCCGACGGCCTCTTCCCCAACGAGCTTCTCGCGTATTCGCGACACCGTCGCCGGTTCCCCGTCTTTCTGGTACAACGCCATTAATATCGGCGGAACGCGTGAAAAATAGTCGGACGCGCGATCAACGCGCGGGAGGTCGCGACGTTCAACCCTTTTGGGTCCTACGACGGATCCGAGCGTCCATTTTCTCCCGAACGCTGCTCGCGACGGACGGTTCGTTGCCCCCCCTCTCTCCGTTTTGCAAATCGGCGCTCGAGTCGCCGGAAACGATCGCGAGTTTCGAACGATCGATTAATCTTCGCGGGACACGTTTTATAAATATTTTATCGCCGACGGATACGGAAGGTATTACGTAAAGAGTCATTTCGCGCTTCAAAATTCATTAACCCTCGGAGCCTGACGCCCGAGGTCGGTGCAACGAACCGACCTAGAATCCTTAATGGTCGACGGTTGCACGGTTTGTATCTATTTTTATTGCCCGTCCGCGGGACCAAGAGTTTCATTACGGACATAACCTAAAATTTCTTCGACTTCTTTTCGTAACCTTGCTGAAATTCACATAACCTATCCGGGTCTTCGCCGCGGACCACCGCGAAGCGGTCTCTGTCTAGTAGAAGCTATTATTCGTAAAAGCCTATCGTTAAACGTTCCGAGCGGACCAAGAACGGCCATTGTAGTCGGCCGGTGCAATTTTTTGACGACGCTCGCCGCCATAATTACCAGCGCCGATAAGGTACACGATCGGCCGTGGCTCGCGATAGTTCTCCAGATAACGAGGAGCAATTCGTCGAAATTCAACGCGCCTTTGATCGGTGTCCGTATTAACCGTATTAATCCGATCTCTGTTCTCCCTTCGTGAGGGATTCGAGCAAGAAACAAACGTTACACTCGGATTCCTCCCCTTTCTAACCTTTCTTTCATCAATTTTAATTCACCCATTAAACACAATTTCGTAACTACGTTCGTCGGTACGGGAGAAAAAATGGCGGGAAAATCGAGAGTTTCAAGAAGCTATAGAACTAGTTAGACAAGAGTACAACTGACGAGTATAATAAATCGTGATTATTTTAGTAGTAGTTTAAGATCCCACGAGTAAAAGAGATCGAGGCTAGACTCCTTGACGTAGAACGATTGACAAGGTAGCGTCGTTTGGGTCGCGTTATCGTGTCGTAAATGACACGCTTTGGAAAGGTCTGGTGTGCGTCCGACGGTAGAAATAAACGAGAAGAAAACGCAAAGGAAAGGAAACGAGGATGCGGACACGGAACGGTAGCAGAGACGCGGGAGGACGGAGGAGGCGAGAACGGAACGGAACGGAACGACAGAACGCGCAGGAAGAAGAGGGCGCTGCCGGGTCTCCGTGGGTGGCTGCCGATCCCTTTCCTTTTCCTTTTCCTTCCTTTCGCACGCATACTATACGCGCGTTTCTCTACCGGCATTAACCAACCGAACCTACCGCGTTCCCTCTCTTACGCACCCTTCTATTACCGCTTCTTCCCAAGCTACGATCGTTCGCCTACGAAACCAACGACGTTTCAGTTAACAATTTTACGACTGTCCACCTCGATTCTCGACAACCATGCGAACCCTGCGCGCGGGGAAACACTCCGACCAGTCTCCTTGACTCGTACACCATGTATCGGTAACTTTTATCAGGGCTTTTCGATATTTAATTCTGAAAATCCTGCATCTCGCGTTTCGTGGCGTGAAACATCCGCAGGTGACAACAGGGGAGACAAAACTCGACGTCGAGAGGTTATGTAGAGCCATCGATAGAAACGTGGCAACGTTTGATTACGGCGTGGGCGTTAAGAGATTTCACGACGTTTCGACAAGATTTTATTGCTTCCATATTACTGGAAACTTTACGACTCCCGGGTGCTCGTCGAATCGCGACGTATAACTCGCGACGCCCGGCGTCGTCCACGGCGTTCCGCTATAAAAGCAATCGCGTTGCACGATCAATTACAAAACTGGTCGCGCGTCCGGAAGATCATCGTCGATCGTAGTTGCGTCGTCGGGTCGCCGGCCATAAATTTACCGCGAGAGATCACCGTTTGGCGAGTCGCCTCCTACGAGCTGGCGATTTCCTTTTTCCTCGATTGGGCAATGGAAACGCTATAAAATTCACATTTAACCCTAATCTCACCGAGCCACTGCTATTTTAGGTTAGAAAGTTTTCAGAAAAATTTCAGAAATTTTCTAACCTATAATAACGTTTTAACGTCTAATCGTCGCTCCCGATAAATGGAGTGCTCGCAGAAAAATATACGCGATCGTTGACTCGCCGTAAAAAAACGGCGAAAGGGTCCAAAAGTAAAAGAAAAAAGAAAAAAAAGAGTAAGAGAGAAAGAAAGGAAGGAGCCAGAAGTCAGAAGTCGAAGGCGAAAGGAGAGAAAAAAAAAAAAGAAAAGGAGAGTCGACGAAGAGGAGAAGAAGAAGCTGGTTTGGTAGGAAAGACGTCGCTACGGTCGTCTCGAGATCGAGAGCAGGGTGAGAACGACGGGATCCAGGAGTAGGAGGGGGGGATGGGACGGTTATTATTTACAACAGTCCGTAAGGCGTGTCACAATGGCATTGCGGGTTTCCTCTTGAAAGTCCGACAATGCGAGCGGGATTTATGGAAGAAACTTTCAACAAAACCGTCAATGGGCCCACCCTCGCCTACGAGGATGGTTTACCTAGCATGGGAATGGGCACAAATATTTTCACCGTAAATTCTCCTTTTTATCCGCCTTGCGACCTTTATTTACGTTCTGACCTAATCCATCCCCACCACCGTACCCGTCCAGACACGGATACCTTCTCTACCTGTTACGACCTACGACCTCGTCGATGCTTCATCAGCCGCTAGATTCTTCTTATTAGTCTTTGTCTCTCTGGGAACCGACGACGCGCGATCGCCCTAATATCATGATCGAGTGCCCATCGCATTGCAAACGAAAATTTATGGACGGGGTCAATCCTCGAAAGGTGAACGAAACTCGATTATAATTGTTCGAAAATCCATTTAAAAAAAAACCATTGTTTCGACCGTTAATTAAATCTTCGTTTCGAGAATATCGTTCCGTAAAAATAAAAAATAATTCCATCGCGAGATTACCTGTAACGTCCAAGTATGTATTTACGACCAGTCCGACGAAGAGTCTTCCCAGTTTGTTTCCCTCGCAATCTCGTCGTATCTTCGTAGCTTCGTCGAAAAAACGAAGCGTTTCGCGAGACGGTGGCGCTTAAATCGCATTTGCCGGCTGTTTTATCAACGACTCTTTTCGCTGGACGTGGATCAGCGTGCGTCTGGAAATCCGGGAAACGTGCCACGGAAAAGGAGACGCATTTACGCTACTAATCCGTTTCGGAGAAGGACGATCTTCTTTATGGGATTTCGCTGGCAATCTTGGCCGGATCGTAGACGGTCCGCCGCGAAGGTGCATCCTTATCGGATCCCGGAGATTGCGCAACGCAATTTAGATCGATGATTTAGATTGACTGGCAGCGATCGGTATCTTCCTATCGTTCGATCCTCTCCGCACGGTCCCTCTTCCGTCACGCGGTGAGAAAGATATCAAGAGATACCGCCGTCGCGGAAGTTACTCGTGAAATCGGTTCCTTTCTACTTTCAAGCACGAACCATCCACGGTCTCCGGTTAGAATTCTTCAAAAATATTCACAATATCGAACAACGAATGGTAGATAAACGCTACGTTGTCCTTCGCTGGTCGAATAAAAATTAGAATCGAGATTGAAATCTACCGAGCACCTGTTACACCGTTGGACGTCGGAGACGGACTGAGAACCATGGGATAAATCGGTCATTATATGAGGGTTTCGCGATCTGACGTACCGACCACGTAAAAACCACATATTTAGAGCTCTTAGCGCACTCTCTGCTTAAGAACGGCGACTCCAGGAATCTTTGTCAACCCGATCACCGTAATGGGTTAGGTTGATCGAGTCGCGTTGTTGCATGCCAGTATGTCTAATCATGTTCATCAAGCATTTCTCGGTTACTCGTGAATCGTATATCGACGACATAGAATAGTGGACAGTGTAAAGACGATAGAATTAAACGTTAACCTAGCATCTCCGTGTTTTCAATTTACGATCTTTCCGTTCGAAATAACCTTAATCATCGCGTACCTGACGATATTGTTCGAGATACAAGATCGATAAAGTATATCAATAACGAATCGTATATCGAGAATACATCTACGACGTGGAATAGTGGCCAGTGTAAAGACGATAGAGTTAAACGTTAACCTAGCATCTCCGTGGTTTCGATTTACGATCTTTCTGTACGAAATAACCTTCATTATCGTATATTTCATATGTTGTACGAGATGCAGGGTGAATAACGTTTAATTTTTGGTTAGAAACACGAATTTCGTTGCGTGCTAGATTTTTCTCCCCTCCCAACGTCTAACGATGCGAGGGGCGCCATTTGCCCCGTAACAATTGACACGATAAGACACGTTGAGAATTTCTCGAGTAATTAGGTGTGTGCTAATTCATAATTGGCATTGAATCACTTCTAATCACTTTCTATCGGCACATTGATCTAACATTAATACGTTTCTGACCGTAAATTCAATCAGCATCGTGAGAAAACTTCGTTTCTATAAACGTGTAAAATTCGTCGTCATTTCCGTTACAGGACGGCCATTGTTGCGTGGGCGCTGGTGTCGCGCAATTGATGCTGTGGCAGTTGCTGGTCAATTCGAACGAACTTTCGCAAAATGTAATATCTCTTAATTAATTAAGACTATCTGCATAATTATATTATTGCTATCTCTCGGATTAATCGTTGTTGATTGTAACCATGATATATTATTATTCTATTATCGGCCAATGCCTCGTTTTCTCAAACGGGAAAAGCTCGAATCAAAATTTTCTGTTTCGACTTTCGTAATAATGCTTCGAATGTTAGGATATTTCGATCGCGATTGCATATTTTGCGACAGTATTCGATATAATTCATTTTTACAAACATACCTTTATGAAAATACGGTTGCATACAAATTCAGATGCATATATTACGTGCGATGGACATAAATGTATGCATACAATATTGTCGAGCACGGTTCCAAGAAAAGCAGCACTTCCAGAACCAGGATTCCAACAGAACAAAATAAAGAACAATAATAGGAAAGCGTACGTGCACTCGCTTGAACGTTGTCTATCCCTTCACTCCTTTTTTTTTTCTAAAAATTTAATGGCCGCGCGCAATGCGGTCTGTAGAGTCGATGCTTTTTGCGTAGAAGTTTTTTCTTTTAACTTGTTTCGGTGAACAGTGGCTCGTTCACATTGTAGGCATATGCGCGACAGAGTCGGTGTTTATTATGCATTGTAAATTTTGTCCAGTCCACCGTGGGGCTTTCTGCTTTGTGAATCGCGAAATTAGACCTACTTGTTTGCTGATCTTCATGTTTGCGTTAGTTTACTTTACTATCCTTTGGTAGTCTTCCGTTCTTTTCTCTTTTCAAGATTATAATTACATGTTAGCTTAGAGTCAGTGCATCAAGGAAGAGTATGCAGATCCAGATGCAACAGTGCAGTCTCAAACTGTGAGTGCAGAATAATAGTAAAGATTTATATGCAAAATTGCAACTTTCTAACTGTGGAATATTTAAGATGTTTATAGGATGTTTGAACTGAATTAATCATTTTCATCTGTTTGTTTCTTTGCTATTCTGTTCTCTATTTATTTGAGATCAGGATAGGGCTATTTATGTGTGAAATTTTTATGTAAAACTTGTGTTTCTTTGTTTGATTGTGTTGAAATTTATGTGACATTGCAAAATGTCTGCCTGAGGGGCCTATATCTTGCTTATACTTGTCCTCACAGGAGAAGCATTTCCAATAATACTTGTTGCATGCTAGATTTAAGCATTTTATTTGTAGTCACGCAAATTTATGATGCAATTGATAGTAACTCGGATATTGATCTGACCCCATGCACCATTAATACCCCAAAAATAATATTCGAGTGCTCGTTCTCGAACAGATAATTCCTTGGCATGCTTAGTTTGAATCAGTACTGCTAACACCGTTGTAATCTTATTTCATTCAGAATCGATAACATTGAATGTGACACCGAAATGGTAATGGGACTCTGGAGCCCCTCGAGTCGGGGGATATGAAGTTCCATTGAATATCCGGGTCTATCCCATAGATTGTTGTACCAGTGCTTAGAGTTTTATTTCTAATTGCATAAACAAATCAATTTACAATGTACAACGCTTTGATAGCTACAGTTTTTTGAACTTAAATACATACGTCTGCAGGAAGAAATACCGTGATCTTTCGTGCATATTGATTTTTAATTTTTCACGCATTATTGTTAGATGGTCGGTTTAACGCGTTGAATATTGGATTTAGAGCGTCGTGGTGGAATTGGTGGAGCCAGACGTGAAAGTCTCGAGGTTAGGAGGCGACCGTTGGCTAGGAATTCTTCCCGTAGAGCGTATATTTACGCGGACTCGTGTATCAACGCGAAAGTCGATGGAAGCTGGCCATTGTAGAGATCCTCGGGGATCGTTGGGATTGTTGGGACAACGCCTGCTGTGCCGAATGTTGACTCTTGGCTGCGGTCAGCGTGACAAAAACCACCCCTCGATTCGACACGCACCCCTGGGCGCCCCATCGACCCCCTGGGTGCCCTTCGCGACGAGCCCAGGCCCGTCCAACCCGGTCCGTCGCCCCGGGCCAAACATTTTCCACTTAAATCCTCAGATTAGGAACGTATCGACAGTATCCATATACAGGGTGGCTTGATACATATCACCATCTAGAATTGAGTCACTATTATTACGCGAATAATATTTTAGAAAAATTTAAAATGGTTTTGAGGGGGGTACATCCTGATTATACTAATTTTTTTTGGAGATCATCAACGATTTTTAAAAATTTTAATTTGCATCATTATTCCTTGTATATTTTTTATTGCTTTAACAAAATCTTTGGGAGATACTTTTCACAAGTAATAATTTTCTAATAACGTTAAAATTGAAATATCTCTTAAATTAATGATTTTAAATCGCAAATAGGTTGATACTTTTCATATGATTTGTGTATTTCTCTTCGTCGAATTCTACATATTCGTGAGAGGAGAATCTTGGGGGGTTGGGGGGGTTAGGTAAACGTGACGGTGCCTAAACGTCGGACGAGCGCGGACGTCCCTGCGGGTAGCCACGATTTCACTGTGCCGAGGCCAAACATCTTTTCATCGTCGGATAAAGCATAGGTCCTCTATTCAGTAACGAACCGTTAACTCGACGTAAATGGCCGGGACAACCCTGTCACGGGGCGCGTCTCGTTGTTGTCGCGCGGCGAGGAGGATCTCTATTTGAGAGTTTACATCCCGAAAATGGTCTTTTCATGGATAACTTCACGCCGCGTTACCGGCCGACGGTGTCCTTTTTTTTTTCCCTTTCGTCCCGTCCCGGACAAGGACAATGACTGCGAGCACAAACGTTTTCCGCGTTTTCGGGGCGTGTTGGCCATCCTCGAGTCACCGTGTCGTCGGAAACATCCCTCATCGCGTTCCCCGGGCTTTTGGCTTCCTCGAATTCTGTTTAATCGAGTCCTCAAATCTGTGGTTCCAACCCCCCCAAAATACAAGAATATCTCTAATAAATGAATGTAAATGCTTATTGCGTATTATCGGTAATTTTAATTAATATGAAACGCCGGTAGTAATTTTTCATTTCTCAGAATTTCAGTCAGAGATTCTAATCCAATTGTTCTCGACAAAGGCGAGAAAAACGAAAAGGTCCTTTCACGGTTTGTTAACGTCGTCTCGATCTTCAGATTTTTGAAAATTTCGTGGGAGGGCGTGTTTCCATTCACCTAAATCCGCACGCGTCACGAGGCCAGTCAAAGCAGCCCATACAGAACGACGAAAAGCTTAACGAGGGATGAGCGATCGTTTTCTTTAGCACGTTCGCGTCACGGATACATGCAACAGAATCATCCCAATCGCTATGAAAATTCCCGCGAAACGCGAGTCCCCCCAAAGACTCGAAAAAAAATAGTATTTTCTAAAACGGGGTTGAATTAGTACAAGGCTATATGCAACGGATATTTCCCTCGAAAAAACAACGTTGATCGCCTGTCCCTAAAGCTGTCGAGAGGATACGGGGGTGTGAAGGGAGGGGGAAGTTATTTCGTTGGGAGATAAAGGGGCGAGCCGCGAGATAGCGAGAGAAAATTTGAGACTATCCCGTCCGTATTTCGAATGCCGTCCAATTTCGCCGAGGTTGGAACTCGAGGGCGGAAATTCGAGGGATGGAAATTTGCAAGCGTTTCGGGGATCGTGGGGGCCGACGATTCGCGGGGATTTCCCTGTCTCGCGTTTCTTCTTTTTCACCCCCGGTTGCATTTCCATCGAGAACTCGCTGCAGCGAAGTTTGTCGGTGTGTTTTGACATTGGTATTCCAGCCCAAATCGTTCGATGGCGTTGTTGCATCCTTTCTAGAAGCGTTTGTTGCTAGTATTCTATCCCAAACAGTTCGATACCATTGTCGTCGCCATACTGCGGAAGGTATCAATCGTGGTCTATGAACTTCTGGCTCTAGACGGCGGTTCGAATCCATTAAAACGTACTGTAATCTCCAACGTCGGCCAACAAGTCGGTCCAAGTGCAGATTTAGTTCGGAAATATGTTGCTTTGAAATTGGGGGGTTGAGCCAGTAAATTGCCCGGGAGCTTAATAAAGTTTTGTTCCCGAACCGGTGCACAGTGGGTTGAGACGCGAGAAACGCGGACAAAACCTATTTTTGACGTAATTTTTCGGTCGAAGTTAAATACAAATATGCAATTTTATCGGATGAAATTATAGTAATCGATTTTTTAAAGAATCAAGCAAGAGTTCAATTTATGAATTTCATCTGGAATTTCGTGCTTGATCGTGGGGTACAGGAATTAAATTTTTGAAAAATTAAATACAGGATACGATACCTCGTTTATTCACCTTTAAGTTGTTGTAAATCATACTAATCGTGACATCTCTTAGTAATGTATATAAACTCTATGTAACGTGTCACGTGACGCTCTGTACTCTTCCTCGTCCACTTCCAGTGTCCATAAATATATTTACTTATAATAAACCAAAAACTACAACATAAGTTAACAACAAGATTTTCATTTTTTCTTAATTCAGAAAGATAGGTTTTTCGCGTTTCGACCCACTGTGCGGTGGTTCCCATTTATTTCTCTCTCGTCTATTGCGTATAAAATACCGGACCCCGTCGAAGAGGAACGCGGACTACGGACCGCGATAAACACACCCGGGGGTTGACGCAGGGTGAGAGGAAACGAGGCGAAAGGGGGTTGGTGAAACGCAGAGGCGGACGTGGAGCGCCGCTTAAGAAAGCTTCGCGCCGCTCGGAGCAGCGAAGAGGAGCGACGCGACGGTGGCGAGAACGCGCGCAAGAAGTGTAGTAATGTCTGCCGGCGGCCAGGCGGCGGACTATTACCACCGCATGAATATGAATGAGACCAGAAGAACCGAAGGAAGGGAACGGGGGAACGGGGTACCGGCGGAGAGAAACAGAAGCGAGACGGTAAAGGGAGGCCGGCCGATTCGAGACGCGAAACGGAGAAAGAGACGCGTCCGCGTCGTAGGGAGGACGAGGAGGACGCGAGGGAGTTCGGCGAGCGAAGGAGGGAACGAAGGAGGGCGGCGAAGTCGTCGGGGTCCGCGAGGGAGAAAGATGGAACGAGCAGGGCGAGAGCGCGAGGACCGGCATTCAATTAGTCTCTTAGTAATTAGCCGGGAAATCTTCGGCTTTGTCGGCGAGATCCTCTTCCGACGCGATAGCCCAGACCCACCCGTGCTCGACGAGAACGTGAGTCCACGTATCGAACTCCACGCACCATCGAGATGCTCCCCTCCACGCTCGACTCTGTCGACACATCTCTCTCGAAGATTCGGGCATTCGATTTTTATTTTTCTTTTTTTAACGAACGATATTTGAACATTTCAACACTTTGACTGCCACGTCGCCCATATGTGGGTGACAGGATTTACCATCATGATACTAGAAAAATGAATAATATGATACTAGAAATGAAATAAATTCGAATGGAATTTGTGAATTTTAACAAGGCTACGAGAATAAGTACCGAAACAAATTTTAGGTTGTGTAGCTTGCAATGGTCTGGAAATCAAAATTTTACTTGCGCGGAATATTACGTTTTTGATCTGGCAGTGAACGTGTTGATAGATCACTGATACGATAAATAGAATATAAGATCGAAGAATCGTGTCTTCCTTATCGACGCGTCCCTTGACAGCATGAGACACATACGACCCACGCAACGTGAACGGAAAGTCATCCCAGAATTACCACAGAACGCGTTGAATTTAGTCCCCGCACAGTTTAATGTAAACGTTAATTTAGGACTTTTTAGAGCAAGCTTGTTATCAGCTCCATTATTTCCATTGCATTTTCTGGACCATAATCTTCGTTTTGTCAAATAGTATTCCGGTGGCCAGTAGTAATTTGATGTTGATTGTGGCCCAATCTGGCGCATCTCTCGCGTTCTTTTAGTCTACTTCTCGCTCCTCTCGACTCCGCCGATGTATTTTGTAGATATTTGCCAAGGATAGCTGTGTTTGTGAATCCCTGAAAGAGAGGCGAGGAGTTGTCCAATTTTCGATTCAGTGCCTCGCAGTAATTTTTCAAATTATCAGACTTTGATCAGAATTGGATCACGAGATATTTGAAATAATTTGTCCATAGAGTTGATACTCCGCGTTGCAACATAGAGAACCATAGGGGAGACTAGTATCGAGGTTTGCTGTGTTCCGTATCGTCGTTGTCCGATCTCTCCCAGTCGGTAAAACGATTCAGACGTTCTTCTCGGTCGCGGAGTAAACGGGGATGTCCAAGCAGGAGTCTTTTGTCCCGAATTCGAGAGGTCTTTATCGCGGATCGCGATCCTGTACGAGAATAAAATAATCATAAACGGGGGACAGAGCTCTAGACGTCCGCGAAACCGGGGGTGGTCTACCCTCGACCGTGGGTGGGCCCCTCGTTCTCGTGTATCGCGACAAACCCATATAGGTTACTCGCGCGCACCCACTCGTCCTGTCCGCTCGTCTAGCCCTCGCGTTACACGGATTCGACAAGCTCCGGCTACGCGGCCACACGGCCCGGAGACCCGCCGCTGCCAGTAAATCACCGTTAAGGGCTGCTAAATAGCAGCACGCTCTCTCTTTCTCCCTCTGGCACGGTCGAGGCGCGTCCGTTGGCTGTGTGTGGCCCGCCTTTTTCGAGCGTTCGATGTCCGGTCGTCGGTTTCTCCCTCTCGTCGTTCCGACGGCCACGAAACGCGTTCGAACGCCGGCTGGCCGCGTCGTGTTTCCTGTTCGAACCGTGAAACGAGCCTCGAGTCCTCCGGGTACCGTGCAGAATCGCTCCCGTCAGGACGACGGCGACTTTGAACCGGGCTCCCAACTCGAATTTAGAGATTCCGTACAACTGTGTCCATTTAAACCCTTCGAAGAACGCACTGGAGTCTTACATTTACTGTAACACAGAACATTGCTGGACACCTGTTAATTTACGTGGGAGATCGCTGTTACCAACAATTGGCTCTGCCTTGCCGACAGAAACAAACATGGAGTCGAAATTGTACGGTCGTGGGAGTCCCGTAAACCAAAGAGCTTTACGTTAACGACCGAAACGCGTTACAGATGCGTGGTAATTTCCAATAATTAGCGGGGAAACGGTCCGCCAGTTTTCCCATGGCTTCGAGTTTCCCGATTTCTGCGGAACCTGATACCCCCTCTGCGCGAAGGGTCCTGAAATCAAGATATATCGTCCCTGCAATCGCGATCGAAGTCGTCGGAGGGTCGCCGCGCCACGTCTCGTTTGACCCCGATGGACCCAAACGCCGCGATCGTGCAAGTCGAATTCGAATTCGAATTTTCGGTGCTTCGTCCGCGTGGCTCTCGTTAAATTCACTCGTGTCACCCTCGGCCGGCGTCGTCCCCGGGTAGTCGAAGCAGGGATAATAAATATCGGCGGGTACACTTGCGCCGGGGCACGTGCGTCGCGTCGCATCCCGGACGACACCGTTTTTATTGCCACCGACGTCGGCACTCGTTTAGGGTCAATCATGGCACCAGCTTTTCCAGATATTGCTTTCCCTCCAAAAGTCGCGCTTACATCGATCGAACCATCGTGATGCGATTAGTATGTATTTGGGTTCTCGGTCTTCGGCTACGTCTTTTCATACTCCCATCGAAATGGCGTCGAATCGCTTCGGAATTCTATTTTTTGACGTTCGTACATCGACTTACGCTCGAATCTCTTCAAAAAGGATACTGGTTCAAGTTATGTTGAATATTACATCACAATAGTAAAAAGTTTGTTTATTAGGAACGAAATAATTTGGCCCTGAAGAGGTTGATGATGGAAATTGTATCAAAAGAATCTTGAAACAACCGGTGGGTATCGCGTACAATTTAATTTAGGAATAAAGGAAATCTGCATCCTTGAGATGGACGCTTCTCGATGGCTAGGTTGTTCCGCTTGAAAAGAACTTCTCGCAGATGGCCCTCTCAGCAGTTCCTACTTGATAACTTTCCTTCGGCAAAGTGACCCACTACGGGGCTGTTGCAATCGCTCCACCCCCGTCGTGCAGTCCCAAAAGTAAGGGACTTGTCCTTCGTCTTTACTGCCCCAGAAACCTGCAAAAGCGTCTCCTCAAGGATATCCTCTGCTAGCTAACTTCTTACTTATTATCGTAAACAGTTGCAACCC
This sequence comes from Colletes gigas, assembly GCF_013123115.1. Classification (NCBI taxonomy): domain Eukaryota; kingdom Metazoa; phylum Arthropoda; class Insecta; order Hymenoptera; family Colletidae; genus Colletes; species Colletes gigas. Next base: position 1,169,622 of record NW_025106641.1, read on the forward strand.
TCTAAATACATTTATTATCGCTAACCCGTGGCCATCGTTCGCTTTATTCCTACGTTTCTACCTAATTTTATCGTAAAAGTACAGTAGTTCAATTTCGAGTGGGTTTCAAGGCGTCCATAGTTCCAACCATGTAAATACATTTATTATCGTTAATTCGTGGCCATCGTTCGCTTTATTCCTACGTTTCTACCTAATTTTATCGTAAAAGTATAGTAGTTCGATTTCGAGTGGGTTTCAAGCGTCCGCCATGTTGGTTAAACGTAAAGCTGGTTGGTGTTAACGCCGCCAGGCGGCGCTCGCTGAATAATCGTTTCCACGGACAAATTCGGAATCGGTGACTCGTGGATATCGGGAAAATATAAAGTATACTCGAAATCTGGCCCCTCCTCGACCGGATGACAACGCCGGGCCACCTCCGGGTGTCCCGGGACCTTAATCCGATACGAAATACGTGACTCTGCGGTTTCGCGTCCCTTCCGCAAATTGAATCACCGGCGTGGATGCTCCTGTATCGATGTTTACGATCTCGAGAGCCGGAGCGCGGCGTCGTACCGGCAAAAACCCGACTCCCGGGGACGATGCATTATTTAGCGCGGGCCCCGGGGGCGAAACGACCGGAACGCGACCGGACGTTCGTCGCAAAATCTTCGCCGCGGATTCTGTCGCGCGCGATTCTATCTTGCGAGATTGATCGCGTCCATCCCAGTTTAATTCGCCGGGAAAGAAATCGGGGTCGTTACTCGAGCCAGGGGCGAGGCACTACGTACGCAACGTGGCCACGGGGAACCCCCCCTTTGGAGCAGGTGCTCGTCGAACGGCGACGATCTCGACGCGAAACGTTCGAGACGTTGTTAAATGTCAGTCTATTTGTACGTTGAGAGGCATATTAAAACGTGTATACAGTTATCCGGGTGGTATTCAAGCTTATATCATATTAACAAATTATTACAAATTACTTCATCACTTACAATCACACAACGGCCCACACTTTTCTGGAACATTTCTCATAGTGCATATATACATGGTAGGATTTTCAATTATTAATTAAAATATTAACTAGTTCTGACTTGTGAATGGCGGTGGCACGTTGCATACAATTTAGACACGATTGTATAGTTTTTTTTTCTGCCCTTTTCTGCACAAATTTTACGTGATAGACTAGACTAAATTCGTTTTACTTTACCATACTCCTTTTATTCTGCAACAAGTGCAATTATGTGTGTAAACCAAAGTATAGGCTACGCGTGCTCAAATAGAGTCTTTAGTCTGTAATATCTAGCCATATGTTCCTTTTTTGTACGTTTAAGGATTATTGTTATATTGTTGAGTTTGTTGTATATATCTTCTGAGGCTTTAATAAACGTATGATAAAATAGGAAAAGAAAAAAACGTTGTATACAGTGGTAATCGAAGTGCAGCATCATTCGGCCGCGTGCAGACTTAGGATGGGTTACCGCTGGAGAAAAAATCACGTACTCCTTGAGTTGTTCCAGTGGGTTTTCTATCGTTTATATCTCTCTATCGGTTGTGTAATTGGTATTACTTGCTCGTTAATATCGAAGAAAAGCGAAAAAGAAAAAATGTAGAAATAAAAACGAGGTTACCAACCAACAGTGTTCAATTTCTCCAATGTTAAGTAAGAGTTTCAGCCAGATAGCTACATGCGTGGGTCGGTGGCGTTTAACAACAGGCCGTGATGGGAAGAATAGAAACCGTTGACGGAAAGCGCAATTTCCGGGGGAACGCGGAAAATCGGCGGACGTCGAGGGCGAGAGGAGGAGGCGGGTATTAGGAATCGGGTTCGAACGCGGTAAAGGTAGCTGGCGAAGGGAGGGCAGATAATTAGGCGGTTCGAGAGTAAGTAAATGGGAGGAAGTAGCGCCTCTGGCCGCGACTCGGGGACCGCCCCGGGAAAATAAAAAGCATCGTGCACGGTGTCTGGGACGCGCGTGTACGTGCATAGAAGGAACGAAGAGGCGAATGTGGAGTAGCGGGGACGAACCGACAGATGGCTCCCACGCCGAACGGACCCGGCACCTTGATTTGTGGTCGAGCATTTTTCAAGCCATTTGGCTCGGCCGCCTATAATTTCCGTCGGTGGCCGCGCGCGCCCCGGACCCGGCCCTCGCGTGTTTTCCTGCCTTCTGTTTATTTTCTTAACGGCCGAAATAATAAGCCCGAGCGAAGCTTACTTCTTCGCCAGCCACGCTCGGCCTCTAACCTCTCCCCTCTTCGTTCGCGTATCAGTGCACCGTGCACGGTGCACCGTGTTTCACGCGACGATGATCGAAACAACGCGACAAATCCCTCGCCTCCGCGAAAACCACCGAGAGAGGCTCCTGTTTTGACAGGAAATCGTCGCTCTTGAAGTGCACTGGTTCGAGGAAGCAGCTGCTCTCACGGAACACGGGTCCTTTCCTTCGACCGTGCTTTCGACGCACGCGACAGAACGGACACTCTATAAAATTGTTTCGTGGCCGTGGACGAGGCACGCTCCTCGTAATCCTCTCCGGAGGCGACGCCCGTCGCGGGATCGACGGCTAATCGGCTCGATCGAGGTGTTTTCCGAGGGGCAAGTTTCGCAGAAACCGGAGTCAAGTGTCGTTCGTGGGCACCCTGCTCTCTGTTCGCCGACACGTGTCCCGGGCTACGATTTGGGAAAGTGCATCCACTCGGAAACTGGCCAGACGGCTCGACTGATTCCGATCCATTCCAATCTCGGGGATACAATGTCTTAATTAGGGGGGACTGGAACCTGCCGAATACACAATTTTTCACGAAGTAGGGACGTTCAGAAAAATTCCAACATGGCGTCTGAGCAGCGAAATTTCATCTGGAAATTTTTAATACCTCCCTCGACAACGTTCATCTCGCGGACTAGTCAGCGAACGTTAACGAGGGCCCTTGTACCAAACAACTCAATTTCAATCCAAATAAGAATTTTACCCCATAACTACGCGAGTAGAGTGGCGTTTATGTTATAGACAGTTTCCATTAGGACCTCGTGTATTTCTCCTCTATTTTTTGTAACTTTTCTCATGTTTCCAAAGAAGTTTGGTTAGTCCCATACCCGAAGCAATACCGACTACCATCTCGATTGCATTGAAGTAGTAAAGTCTCTGGTGGTAGAGACGGCGCCATGTTGTCGAGAGGCGATCGTATGACAAATCGTGCGGCGAGCCCACACGCGTCACGATGATCGTCGGGAGCGTCGCGTCGCGCGGAGTCGTACGATTTCTCGTACAAGAAACAGCAACGTGCCCGGCCCCCTATTAAAAACCGCGGTGGCGGCTAAGTATAGTCCCCGGGAAGCAATATTACCCGGTGGACCGTCGTTGGGAACGCGCGCGCTCGGGGCTCTCCCATTGATATTGGCCGGAATCATTCACGACGCATAAACATCTCGTATTACACGTACGGAGAACGGGTCGAGTCGCGCGGAGGGCCTCCGGGGTCCGTAGTCCGACGTCGAAACAGCAGAGTCACGGTCGCGCGGCAGCGTATTGCCATATAACGACCGTGTTGCACAGTCATCTACACCCAGCCAACACTCCCTGTAATCACGCTGAATCGCGGGGAACGCGTTGCGTCACTGTCCACACGCAAAATCGTTACGTACTAATTAACGTTTCGATATGGTGCCGCGTCGAAGCCTTCGCTGCCTCCAATCAGGCTAATTGTCTTGCAATCGTTTTGTTTCCGTCCCCCCTTCGCCCCCTCCCCGAGCCACGATTCTTTTCAACCCACCTTAACGCAGACGTTCCCTTCTATTTAAACAAACCAGTAAAAGTATTTCTTAATTTGTTGCTGCATTTGATGGCGGCCATCTTGGAACTCGAATTGACTCGCGAGACTGCTTGCGAATTTTCTAAATCGTTTTAAGTTTAAACGGGAAACTAGGAGAACAAGATTCTGTACGGTTGTACAGTTTTAATCCCCTTAGATTTAGTTAGCGATCAGATTAGAACTGTCACGTGAGTATGCGTGTATGTGTGCTGATGACACTCGACCGATTAAGATCTTCGATCCGCCGTATCTCACAAGTACGAGATAGAGGATGACCTTAGCGTGCATTGGTATTAGTGCAACGTACACGGTTTGCACCTAATCCCTTCCAAATCCTCCGTGTTGTTCGCTGGCTCTTCCTCCCTCCTTCGTGACTCGGTTTCTTTTATTATTTCGCTCGATCCTCGCGGACCGTTCTAAAAATTCTTGGTTATTTTTTATCCTGATTTGATTTATTTCGTGTTTCGTCGATCCAGTTCGAACTCACATTTTCTGGATCCCTAGTGGTTTCCGTGTTTGATTATTACGACGTGGTTTACGATCACAGTCTTCCTCCGGAATATCTAAAATTCGTATCTTCGTTGAATCACAGAGACGAGTACTTCTCTATTACGTTGTTTACAGAATCTTCAATTATCGTATTTATCCGTTTCGAATAAATAAATCCCCCACAATTGGATCGTAAAAATAGGGACATCGGGGATATTATGAATTCGAGGATCGTGTTCGGACGCGATAACAGCGAACCTTCCAACCGGTATTGGAAAAGTTTTTGCGGCAAAACGGAGGTCCGTTCCTCCCCCTCGGAAAAAGAAAGATGAGATTTTGGATATTGCTGGACCGCGTCCGACGCTCGATCGCCAATAGCTCGCATCTGTTCGACTTTCCTTGACCAAGAAAGTCCAACGTACGTATTTCCGCCGGAACTCCAATATAATCCCACGACAGGGTCGCGCGAGCGGAATTTTAAACGCCCCTTCGCGAGCATTCTTTTCCAAGGGTCGACTTTAAATGGACGCAAATAACTCGAGAACGTTAAACGCAAAGGATATTTCTGATTTAAAAACATGGAAAGATTCCGTTTATTTTTGATTTGCAACAGAGGTGGGTATAGATCGAGGAGTTGCATCCGTGTCGTTGCAGGTTCTCTCTTCGGCGTCCGACCGCGGTAGATTAATGAAAAGATACGACGCGTTTAGTCGCGCGAGGGGCTACGCTAATCTCTCCCTTCGGATCTCCCGTTCGATCGCTCAAAGGGCGTCGAACGCGATGATTTAGGTCGGATCGGGTCAACCGGTTACGCGACCCGGCGAGACGCGTGCCAACGGCGATCAGGTTCGTTCGATACTTCGATCCACCATTTAGATCCTTCGAACGATCGTGGCGTGTCAAAATTTCCACCATCAAAGCTCCAACAAAACTAATGGGAAAGTGTTAAAAAAAGGTGTCTACGCCTTTGGAATTTTAACACTTTACCGACAGGTCGATAGATTACGCGGTCGGTAAAGTGTCAATAACGCTTAAAATAGGTAAAAATTCCCATCCATCGAATGTTCAGAATATCAGAGGATGAAATTTAAGAAAAGAAAAAGATGTGATTTTGGTCGTGAAGCTAGTTACCGGCCGGTAGCAGCCCGTGGGAAAACGTCCAGCGATTATCCTCGGTTTCGGGCAGCGACGGGGTCGAAGATGTTCGTTTTAACGGGGAGGCAGGATCTTCCCTTTGTCCGCGGCGGGAGATAAAAGAACGAGACGCGCATGTACGATGACACGTACACGCCCACAGGGTCCGCAAACAACCCCGTAAAAGAGGATCGGTCGGGCAGAGAGCTCTGCTGGGGGATGACGAGGGAGAGGGGCTCGTCTTGCACGCGCCGACAAATTGTTTGGGCCGAGTCAGTTAGTCGCGGCACAATGGAAACGCCACTTGCCAAGATCCCAGGCTACGCCTCCCCCCTCGTTACATTACATTACATTACATTACATTTATCTCTCATCCGTAAGCTTTTATCCCCGTCGCCCACCCCTCGCCTCTACAACCTGTCCCTCGTCGCCATGGAAACGCCACGCGACCACCAAAACTTTATCCACCGCTCGTCGGCCGTTGTCACGTACGCGTGAGTTCGCTGCTTCGAATTTCGCTCGATGGCGTTTGGACGTAAATCTCGGCCGTGTTTAATAATCGTCGAGAATATTACTTCTTTTTTAACCAAAGAAACACCGAAACCAGGTCCTCCAGGTTTCCATTTCGATTTTTTTTGCGTAGCTTCGGCCGAGCTAACAATTTTTTACCGGGAAAAGAGGGTGTTCGAGAGTGGTTGAGTATCTTTTTCGAGGCTTTTGTGGTCCCGAGTTGCGGCCGGGGCGTCGTGAAAATTTAATTTTCGCAAGGATAGGCTGTAAATTCGACCGGCGTCGCTATGGCAACGACGCACCCGCGCCACGTGGCTGTAAAACGCGGCGTCGACGTCGAGAGGAAGATCCGCGATTCCCGGGGGGTGGTGGCCACGCGACACCGAATTCGCCACGGCGACGATATAGGGTGCCTCTGATCGATCTGCGACGAGTCAGAGGCGATACCGGTTGACCCAAACGCGAGATTTACGGTCGCCCTGCATCTGGACCCGTTCGTAAGCAACGTCCAACGACTCCGGGGAATATTACCCAACGCGGGGGCAATTTCGTCAACGAAACGAGAAGATTTAAAATAGAAATGGAATCCTAGAATAGGGCCAAGCTGTGGCTAATCCAACAGTCCCCGTTACGGTCACATAGCACCGCTAATGATCTCTAGATTTATGCTGCTCGGACTGCTGGCGAGACCCAGGATTTCCATATATCAGGGCATATAAAAGACCAGAGTGGACCTTAAGTATAAAGAGTCACTTCGATGTTCCTTGTAAACTACAGGTATAAAAAAATGTTTCGAATTAAAATTGTTTGGTACAATTGAGGCCCGTACATTTTGCTGTCTTTCTTTTTCATCAAAATACAAACATCTTGAGTTCTTTAACGAATAAAAAATTATTAAGGTGTTAGCCAAGGGGTCGGAGATTTGTCTTTCGGTTGATTTTTTCACCGAATATTTGTAGAAAACTAATTTTTCGAGCGTCGACGGGGTATCCCGTTTGCCCGGGCCGATATCTCAGGACGAATCGTAGGACGTTACCGCCGCGAGGAGAACGATTTCAAGCCGGGGCGTCGGTGTCGGTTAAAATAGAGGGAAAACGAGCGCGAATTATCTCGTGGCTTAACAGGTTTTATCGCGGTATCGTTCGGGTACCGAGGTCGAGAGGTCGCGGGTCGAAAGTTTTCGGGGTCACGTACGCGGCGAACGGGTTCGGGACCGAGCTACGCGACGCCCCGGATAGCTTTCTTCCATTCAGTTTACGACCATCTATGTCGCGATCAGATAGCGAAATCTGCAATTATTTCGTAAGAACGGTCCGCGTTCCCGCTGCCTTCTTCCTCCACCCATTTCGTTCCCGATATTCGTTTTGCGAGTAACGACGCCCGGACCCTGTAATTCGCGCGGCTTTTAAATTGCCCGCGGCGGCTTTTGCGGACGCTTAGGCAGCTGCCGTGATTCGATCCGATCGCGTTACTTATTCCCCTGCGAATCGGTGACGAGTTACACCGTACAACCGATCGGGGGGACCGTCTGTCCTGGTCCTCCAGGTCCTCTCTGTGCTCCTACAACCCTTCCACTCTTATCGACCATCGGTAACATAGACACTTTCGTAGAAACTAAAACAATTAACCCGTTACACTCGTATTTTCATTAGCATTTCATTCCAGGGTCCCCTGTTGCAATGTTTTCTTTTACTTTCTGCTTAAATTTGTCGATTGGGTAGCCTTCTCAAACATGAACACGAGTCCAAAGTGTTGCATCGAAGCGTTAAATGAAATATGTTCTCACGTAGTTTGAAACTATGACGAATAGAGAAACTTGGAAGAGTATTTTCGATCGAGAAACTAGATTCGTTCCAAAAGCAATATTGATCGCAAGAAAGCGACTCGAAACAACGTGTCATGGCGTCCGTTGGCGAACGGAGGTCCCTAAAGTCTCTGGGAATGAACGGTGGGACACCGTGGATTGTCAGGTGATAATGTTTCCGATGGTATCGAGTGGTAGAGTCGCCCAAGTCAATCGAGCGGATTTCGAGAGGCGAGTAAATACGTATTCCAGGACGGGGGAACCGGCGTTCGAACGGGCGCGGGAGCACGCTGCCTTTAACGACCTCAATTATACTTCGCTTAGGACGATCCGCGGCGGACGATTGCGGGGACAAGCACGAATTAGGCCCTTCGCTTGGAATTTCCTAGGAATCGTCGGGAGGACAGTCGTCCGGGGATGATCGTTGTCGTTAGCGTGTTTTCAGCTCGCAATTTAACCATCATTTTCACGTAGCAATTTAGTGCACCTTTTCCCCCCCCTGATGTCTTCATAACGCGAGGCTCACGACGAATTCATTATCGTCGCGAGTTACTATCCTCCGCCTCGCTTAAAGGTTATTCGAACCTGCGTCCTCTAATTCCCATCGGAAATCGCCGCCACTCGCGAGAAACACGACCACGATATACGAGCTAATGTGCAGAGAAATTACAGCTAATCGTGTACCTTAAATATCGCCCCCATCGATCGTTGTACGAGAAAATTTTTTGGGACAAATTTTGAGAGGCAACTCTGTTCGAGATTCAGCGGACTTACGAATGCATAACCCTTCTTCGTGTGTTACGTTTCTGTCGGTAATCGACGCTTAACACTTTACCGATCGGTAACCCTTTACATCTTATCGACTTTCGTGGTCCAATATGACTGCAATACCGACCTGAGATGCAGAAACTTTTTGGCGGAAAAAAAAATTTCAAATCGTTCTAAAAAAATTATTTTCAGTTGGAGGGGTCGATAACAATCATTTTTGGTCAATAGACATACCCCCGAAATCTTACGCACTTCCTAGAAAAAAATTCGAGAAGGTGAGACATTTTTCGACAAAATTAAAAGATTTCAAATCGTTCTGGAAAAAATAGTTTTAGTTGTAGGGGTCAATTTCAATCATTTTTGGTCAATAGACATACCCTCAAAATCTTACTCACTTTCCAGAAAAAAATTCGAGAAGATGAGAAATTTTTCGACAAAATTAAAAGATTTAAAATCGTTCTGGAAAAAATATTTTTAGTTGTAGGGGTCAATTTCAATCATTTTTGGTCAATAGACATACCCCCAAAATCCTACTCACTTTCCAGAAAAAAATTCGAGAAGATGAGAAATTTTTCGACAAAATTAAAAGATTTAAAATCGTTCTGGAAAAAATATTTTTAGTTGTAGGGGTCAATTTCAATCATTTTTGGTCAATAGACATACCCCCAAAATCCTACTCACTTTCCAGAAAAAAATTCGAGAAGATGAGAAATTTTTCGACAAAATTAAAAGATTTCAAATTTTTCTAAAAAAATTATTTTCAGTTGCAGGGGTCGATTGCAATCATTTTTGATGAATAAACATACCCCCGAAATCCTACTCACTTTCGAGAAAAAAATTCGAGAAGATGAGAAATTTTTCGGCAAAATTAAAAACTTTCAAATCGTTCTGGAAAAAATATTTTTAATTGCAGGGGTCGATTACAATCATTTTTGGTGAATAGACATACCCTTGAATTCCTACGCAGTTTCGAGAAAAAAATTCCTGAAGGAACATCTAATGTGAGGTGAAAAATGGTTCCCCGAAATTTCATGGCATATATTGGGCTCCACCAAGTCATTGTTTCAGTTTTGTGTATTAATAAAAATATTTCCGTCAGTAATCGTTGACGCTAGAAATTATTTAGAAGGCTACGTCGCTCTGGTTTCGAATTGTTTGATTATTTGTAACCGAATTGCTCGCAGAAGGCGATCGAGGGATCCTGGTTCGATCGTTTAACCGCACGGTTCCCTCGGGCGGTGCAGGGAAATCGCTCTACAGGGACTCGGAGCGATCGACGATCGCGCTGTAGATCGATCGCGCCGACAGGCGAATCCCAAAATGTACTTTTGAGCATCGTCGGAGCTTCCATAACAAATTATCGAATAAAAAGACGCTGTAGTAGCGCTTGGGATAAAAATGAACGTCGGAACGGGTTCGTAGTTTTGTCCTAGTCCCGGGAACAGGAGGTGGAACGACAAACGTACCGATAATTAGTCGTGTTTATCGGCCTACCTGACGCTATCCCGATTCCCATCTACAAGTGTTCGGAATCTAAATAGTTCGTAGCCGTGTCGTCGTAAAAACCACGCACCCTTCGTGACGAGTGTAGCCACGCGTGTCCACCCGGTAACTTTATCGCCGCGGATAACGATCTGAAAGAGGACGGCGAACGAACACGGGAGTTTACAGACGAAACGTCTCGATAGAGGAGGGCCCTGTCGTTCGGAAACGAGTGGATCCCTCCGTAGCCTCTTCTTCCCGGAGAAATCTTCGCCGATTAGACCAGACGTTCGTTATCGCGTGCAACAACGTTGCGATCGATACTGTTGCAGACCCAGACACAGACAGAGAGACAGAGGGGGGAGAGGATTAGCAACGGAAACTAATCCTCGAAAGATCCCGGAGTGATCTCTCGCCGCGGGAAGATCCGCCCACGGCGCAACCAAGGATCAATGTGTCCAGTCGGAGAAACTCGGGGTTAGAGTAACGAGAGTCCGTCCGGAATCTCGGGGTCAGGGGGCAAACACGCTCGATATACCGAGATCTCCGAGATATCGACTGCATTCGCGGCCTCTATCGCGTTCCCGCCGCCTCGATGCTCGTCATTACGCTTTCAATTACCAATTCTTTTCTCGATTGCACCGAATTATGCTCCCAGACGATATCCTCGGTGGTCGATTCTCTAAATTGTACGAGAAATTCGAGCAACGTGGCTGAAAAGTAACTCTCGAGCACCGCCATTTGCTTTCTTCTTCGTCAAACGACTGAAAGCTTTGCTAGAATTCTATTGCTAGATTAATTAATTTCATCCATTTTTGCGCTGTTTCCATCAACGAAACGTCGTATGCATCTCGAAAGGAGCAATTTGGACAGTTTCTATCGCGATATCGTTGATTGTGTAAAGCAGAGGGTTCGTCGAGGGGTTGAAGGAGGACTCCGGGGTAGAGATCGGTTCGCTGGGGGCGGCGGTATCGGTTCGCGGGGACGAGGATCGGTGGTACGAAGGGAACGAGACTCGGATGGACGGCGGAGAAGACAGGAGGGACGCGCCGGGGAGGGTATGCAAGGGGGCGGATGTGTCTGAGGTAATTGAGGCTAGGGGTCATCCGGGTCGCAAGAGTCACGAGTCACGAGCGAGCGGCCGCGAACAATGCTGAGAGGCCCTTCTTCTCCTTCCCCTCTGCTTTCCAACGCTTCCCTCCTCCCTTCCTTCCTCTTCCCTCTCGTTCATCTTGATTCGAGTTTCCTCGCTTTCTTTACCTCCCTTTGTCCCATACCGGTCCGGATTCTCTCTTTACATGGCCGCAGCGCCTAGAATCGTCCTCCCTGTACTTATTAGACCCGATCCCGACTGCCGATTAACATCGAATCGTTATTTACGGCCCGACGTGGCCACGAACATCCCGATGACCCACGATATTCGTCCTCCTGGCTTTAACTGCCCCCCTCCAAAACACCGTTTCTCTCATTTTCAGTCTCCGAATACATAATTGCAATTTTTCAATGTCTTCCGCGATCTTTCTTCTTCGGGAATTTTCCGATACTTTTGGTAAATAGGGGTGGAATTCGACAAAATTGAAATTAATGCAACGATGAGATACCGATCTTCCAACCAAACTATTCTGCATAAGCGCCATCTACGTAATTCCCCATAACCAATATAGAATCCCCGCAAAAACCAAGATGGCTGTCGTTCATCGCGAGTAAAATACCTTTTCCACGCCTAAAGAACAGTTCAATCACAATATAATAGAGACTTCTGCCTACTCATGAACGATGTATCCTCCTTTGTAAGTTCGTAGATAATCGTGCTTTCTTTTATATTTTCGGTCCGTAAAGGGCGTGAATAGTTTTGGTACTATTCTACATAAGCGCCATCTACGTAATTCCCCATAACCAATATAGAATCTCCGTAAGAACCAAGATGGCTGTCGTTCACTCGCGGTCTAAGTATTATCCAAAGCTAGTAGAAGTTCACCTCGAGCAAAATACCTTCTCCACGCCTAAAGAACAGTTCAATCACAATATAATAGAGACTTCTGCCTACTCATGAACGATGTATCCTCCTTTGTAAGATCGTACATAATCGTTCTTCCTTTTGTATTTTCGGTCCGTAAAGGGTGTCAATAGGAAATAAAATGAACGAACGAATAGCGTTTCTATGGGATAGTGTACCGTGCAAGGAAAGGGTGTAACGTCGAGAAGGGATAAGAGAGAGGTCTCCCACGCCATGAGGATCCGGGGACGGGGCGATCGAAGACAAATTAGCGTTGCGTGATGCGCGTTGATTCTGTTCGATAGCGGAACAACGGACACGGTTACGTAGAGCCCGATCGGCGATGCACGCCAGGGCGCACCGACGCCGGGAGGACCCGGAGACCGATCGACGTCCGCGCGGCAACCACAACGCTCGATCTCGCCCCGGCAATTCCAAACGAGAGGGAAACTGACGCCCCGAATAACGCCTGTCGTGCACGGACGTCGACGAGAGAACCGTTCCGCGTTTAACTCCGGGACGTCGATCTTCTCCTAACCGAGATCGCCCTTCGAGATCGCCCCGGCTTCCTCGCGCGGACGATCCACGGTTTCCCACACCAATTTGCTCCATCGGACGATTCGCTCCGCGGATCGAATTTACGTGACTCTCCCGGTTCTCGCGATCCAGAGACCTCCCTCTACCCCAAGGGACTTCCGGGTGGAAGCTTTCGTCTTCTCTTGGAAAAATCTCGCGACTCCGCTTCGATATCGGTGTGTTCGGAAAGCAGACGATTATAGACTTGGTTCCTTGAGTTTATTTGCACCCTTTAACTTCGAAACGATCGCTATAGGCTGCAATTAACACTACGGTATATTGACTACATTATTTTAATCGTTAGGGTTGATATCTGATGGTTCAAACTTCGTTAAACGACTGCTAAAAGCTTCGAAGGAATTCTAAGCAGAACGAACAGAGTTTTTTAAATATTCCGTCATGTCCAAACTCTCAACTCGAACAAGTAACTTGCATCGTTGGAATAGCAATGTATCCGTGCAAATAAGGATCAGAATCTGAAAACCCCTGAAGAGGGGTCGGAGGTCCGCGAGGTGGCTCATTTTGAGCGTGGCCGGAGCCAGCGTGCGATCCATAAAAAAGGCCGTGGCGCGGAAAAAGTGGCGGAAAGCATGGAAATGGATTTTAAGAGCGGCGGGACAGAAGACGGAGCGGGTCGAAAGAAGCGTTTGGCGGAAGGAACTTGGCTCGTCCTTCCCGAGTTAATTGCCGGCAGCGAGGCGAACCAAACCGGAGCATCTTCTACCTTTACCTGTAATTTACGTACCAGCCTCTGGACGCGGCGTCGTCGTTACTCCGAGGGCTACGTTCGAAGCTGCAACGCTTAATTAAACTACGCGGTACGAGACCGGACGAAAGATCGCCACGGTGAAAATCCTTCGAATCGAACACGACGAGAAACGTTCCATCGGTCGTAGGATTCGACCTCGATCTCTTAGAACTCGATGTTAGGATCACAGAGTAGACGTGACATAGGTGTTTCTTTCTCAAAGGGATGAAATTCTGAGAGGTCGTAACATCAAATAATCGCGCGATAGAATAAAATCTAGAGGAACAAGGATTGAATGTAATCTCGAACGGTTTGGAGAGGCGATCGGTGGTCGAAAAGGGGTTCGAAGCAAACCTCGAAGACCGTGGAACGCTCGCGGGCCCGTGAATTATCGGGTTCCTGTTAGTTGCGTGCCGGAGTCTCTTACACCTAGGGCCGAGCGACTCTTCTCCTCGCGACAAGACAATTGCCGCGCTTCCTGATATAGTTTGCGCCTTGCCAACTGTAACGAACGGAAATTCTCGAACCTCGCGCGTCGCCCTTTCCTCCTCACGAAGACCCCTCGTTCGATTCCTTTCATTTTTTTTTTTTTCCACGGCCTCCGGTCTACTCTGGCCGGTGCGTTCCGCCGCGATCCCGATCCGGCGATGTTTGCGCAACGTCCATCAGCTTTGCGGCCGCGTAATTTACGCGATCGCGCATCCGAAACCGACAAAGGATCGACGTGGACGCCTCCTTTAATTTAATTAAATTTTTTACGAGATTTATGGCGGTATAATTACGGGGCGATGCGTCCTCGATCCGCTTCTTATCGAGACGCTTTTGCAACGCGGCGCCCGGGGAATAAATTACAGCCTCCGGGGTGACGTACAAGCAACCGTAGTAACATGGGAAACGCGGGGAATAATATTTCGATTTGAGGAATAAGCGATCCCCTAATCTGTTATTCCCCCCTCTCTCTCTCTCTGTATCCGTGGCTCCCCTCGCGTTTACCAACGGATACGTGACAGCTTATTTCCCAAAAGAAATGCCCGGCTCCCCCTCGCCACGAGCCCACTAATAAAGTTACATCCAACTTCATTTGCCTGTTACGTTGCCACTTGGCCCGAATTACGTACAAGAACGGGGGAAACTCCCCGTACTCGTAATTCATCTTACTCGCGTTATTTACGATCTTCGAAGCTATCGAGACGCTTCGAATCTGTAAAGTGCCCGGAAAAACTCCACCGCGTCGGTCAGTACGCGCTTGGCTACCGGTCGGTAAGCGTTGGATGCAGATTGATGCGTTCTCGGTCGGTAAAGCGTTACTGTTCGGAGGAAAGGATTGATTTTATACGCGGACGCGATAGGATTTCGTCGGAGTTCGATAAAGCTTCACGAGCAGCGAGTTAATAAAAAGGTCGTGCTCGTTCGATCCCCGAGGCTCGAAGGAGGCGTCGAGAGACACCCCCGTTAACCCCCACGACCTGCCGACGCAAATTGCCAGCTTGCTCGCTGCTGTCGTCCGGGTGGTGGTGGATGGGGGTCGAGATCGAAAGGAGCCGCGACTCCCGCCGCCGTGGAACGAAGAAATCCAGCCGAATACGAGAGGGTATCCTCTTCGCAGACTCGCCGAAAATCCCGCTGTAAAGCGCCGCGGAGTGGGAGGTCAGAACTCCGCTCGACTCTGCTCTACTCGTGCTGGCTCCATAGCCGGGGTACAATGGGATCAATATCCCGCTGGGGGATAAACCCCATAATCCCCCAGCATCTGTAGGCCACCTGCAGTCGAGCGTTTCGTCACGGGCTGCCCGTGCGTTTTCCTCGATGTCACCCGGTACCAGACTCGTTTCCAAATATTTGGACACGTCCGACCAACGATGATCCCCATTGTCGTCGATCTCCTTGACTCCAGAACGCCACAGAAACTTGTCAGACTCGCAGAGAAATCGTACAAATTGGATATATTTTTAAAATCCCCATTATTTTCCAACTTCTATCGTTTCTGATATGGTGTTCAGCTGTAACTTTGCGTTGTCTATCATTTCCACTGTTGTTTGTGACCAAGCACGAAGGTGTCCAGAGTCAAAAAGTTTAATATCTATTCTACATAATTTCATCTTTAACTTGCTGTAAGAATGGCCTCTATATGGAGCATCGAAAGAGACTGGATTCCATTTTTGACGAACGAGTCGATTCTCGAGTCCGGGTGTCTTTTGTGCTCGATCCCGATCGATCACGCGGCAGCTCGAAACGCTAGTTTACGTGAAAAGTCGAGGAGGTCCAGGTTCCTCTTCCCTTTTTCCTCCGAGCACCGTTCGTGCTCGGTTTCTCGTAATCCCATTGAAAGAGGAAGAAGATCGACGCAAGGTAACCGAGGCCCGGCCTTCCCCTCGTTCGAGTCGAAATATTTTCACAGCCACGCGAGCCTATTGTCGGTCCTTCGGATTACCACGAAAGGAGCCTCATCCCTTTGGTCGTCGAACATCGCTTTAGACTGTCAAACTTTAGTCACGAATCGTTAGGGTTCGAGACGTTCTCGACGCAACAGAGATTTCCATCGGTTCTAAAATCAGTTTATTTATGAGGATATACAAAACGACGATGGAAAAACGAGTCGAAAAGAAAGAGTAGAATGTTTTCCTGCGAGGGTTCGTGTTCGAGAACTTGGAGCGCAATAGCGTTTAAAGTCGCTGCAAGTAGAAAGAGCGAATAATGAACAGACACGTCCAAGAACGTGTTCGATCGTACGCATGATTTTTCAAATACCATCGTAGGAATCAATTTTATTCTACATTTTCGACTGAAAATGAAATGTTCCGATTTTGATATCGATTCATCGAGGATGTACGTTTCCTCGATCGGCAGAGGGAAACGAGTCTCGTCGTTAGACGGCACTTAAACGATATTCGAGCTACGCTACTCGAGAACGGCGTCCAAAGAGTGGCGGTGCCACCCAGTGACGACCAGATTATGCACCGAGTGCACTACTCACACTATGTCAGATCACGCGTACGTGAGCTCGTAGAGTTTCGGAAACTCGACAAAGGCGAACTGACACATGCTCTCTTTCTCTTTGCTCCGAAGTTACCCGAAGTAATTTCGGACCGCCTCGTGGGTGTCGAGAGAGAAAGGCTCGCAGTTGCCATCTCGTTCTTGAACAACTGAAATCCGACCTTTCGTCAAAGACATACGGATTTGGAATCTCGACTAGAAATTCTCGACTGCTCAGACATTTTTACCTTCCGATCTATGTAGACGCATATAAGCAAAGTCCTCATAATGAAATAAAATTTTCTGACATTTCTTTTACGGAAATACACGTTTCAAAACTCCCCCTGATCATATTTTAATTATTGAAAAAGGAAATTCTTATTTATTATTCCTATGTATGAGCGTACATATGTATATCATTTCAGATATCACTTCTGATATATTTGGCAACGTGTAACCATTACTACAGGCTACTGTCAGCCTCTCCCAGCCTCTGCTGGGCTTCTGCTGGCCTCTGCTAACCTCTGCCAGCATCTGCTGGCTTCTGCCTGCCTCTGCTGACCACTGCTGACCATCCCTGATGCTTCCAACAACGTATAACGACTACTACTTGTTCCTGCCTGCCCCTGCTGGTCTCTGCTGGTCTCTGCTTGCCTCTGCAAGCCTCTGCTGTCCCCTACTGCCCCTACTGACCCCCTGCTGACCCCTGCTGACCACTGCTGACCACCCCTGACCACCCCTGATACTTCTGACATGATGTATATGTATTAAAACATTGTATAATGTAAATCTATGACAATAAATGATATAATTACAAGGAATTCTATGTGTTCTCATCATTTTTTACCTTTCTTCTCCTCTCCAAATCATTACCTTAGTTATAAGACTCCCTGAAACTCCTTGGTTTCTCTGAACCCACTAGGAAGTCCAAAAACTCAGAACTTTGCTAAAAATTCCGGATTTCCAAGAATTTTCGGCGTTTCCAAGAAATCCCAGGACTTCCCAATCCTCCCAGGACCTCCCTGAAACAATTGGAAAGTCCTGAAACAATTGGAAAGTCCTGAAACGGCTGGAAAGACCTGAAACAGCTGGAAAGTCCTGAAACTCAGAACTTTGCTAAAAATTCAGGGATTCCAAGTTGTTTCAGGGCTTTCCAGCTGTTTCAGGACTTTCCAGTTGCCGGGAATTTTTCGTTGTTTCAGGGCTTTTTCGTTGTTTCAGGACTTTCCAGCGGTTTCAGGACTTTCCAGCTGTTTCAGGGATTTCCAGCTGCCAGGAATTTTTCGTTGTTTCAGGGTTATTCGTTGTTTCAGGACTTTCTCGTTGTTTCAGGACTTTCCAGCTGTTCCAGGACTTTCCAGCTGTCGGGATTTTTTCGTTGTTTCAGGGCTTTTTCGTTGTTTCAGGACTTCCCAGCTGTTTCAGGACTTTCTAGCTGTTTCAGGACTTAGAAAATTTTTCGGGCAAAAATTTTTAAGAGAACAATAATTTGAAAGTTAATTTTTCGTTTTCAACTTTGTTATTTGGAGGACATGATATGGGAAGAGATGGCACGTATCTTATAACTATGGGAATGCTTTGGGGAGGTAAAGGAAGGTAAAAATGACGAGAAGACATAGAATTCTTTGAAATTATAACATTTATTGCCATAGATTTACATTATACAAAGTTTTAATACATATATCATGGTAGAAGTTATAAACAAAGGGCAGCAGTGGTCAGTAGGGGTCAGTAGGGGCCAGCAGAGGGATGTAGAGGCATGCAGAGACCAGCAGGGGCAAGCAGTAACAAGTAGTAATCGTTGTACGTTGTCGGAAGTATCAGGGGTGGTCAGCAGTGGTCAGCAGGGGTCAGTAGGGGCCAGCAGAGGGATGCAGAGGCATGCAGAGACCAGCAGGGGCAAGCAGTAACAAGTAGTAATCGTTGTACGTTGTCGGAAGCATCAGGAGTGGTCAGCAGTGGTCAGCAGTGGTCAGCAGGGGTCAGTAGGGGCCAGCAGAGGGATGTAGAGGCATGCAGAGACCAGCAGGGGCAAGCAGTAACAAGTAGTAATCGTTGTACGTTGTCGGAAGCATCAAGGGTGGTCAGCAGTGGTCAGCAGAGGCCAGCAGAGGCCAGTCGTAATCGTTATACGTTGTCAGAAGCAACAGGAGTGGTCAGCAGCGGCCAGTGGAAGCCAGCGGAGGCAGGCAGAAGTCATTAGTAATCGTTGTGCGTTGTCAGAAATATAAGCGGTGGTCAGCAGAGGCCAGCAGAAGTCAGTATAGGCCCGGAGACTTTGTCAGTAGCCCGTAGTAATCGTTACACGTTGTCAGAAGTATCAAGAGTGGTCAGCAATTGTAAGCAGAGGCCTGTAGCAAAATTGAAAGGTACATGTTAGTTTATGATTGCCCAGAATGCCCAAGTTTGTCGAGAAATAGGACGTTCCGTGCAGCAGTAGATGTCCGAAATTATTTTGGGCAACTTGGGAGAATCGAAAAGGGGGGCATGTGTCAGTTTGCCTTTGTCGACTCTCCGAAACTCTACGAGTTCACGTACGGCGCGATCTGGCACAGTGTGAGAGAGTGGAATGAGGTGTTCCCGGTGCACCCAGGGCTCCGGGTCTGGCATCTCTACCCGAGTCCACGTAGGGCGAAACCCGAGCCATCGCTGCTTCCTCTCTCGTCGAACAGAGCCGCCTCTATTCGCTCGCGTGCACGACCTACCGCGCGTCGCTAATCTCGACGAGAAAAATCGACCCGTCTCGATATCGAATCGACCGACCAGATTGAACACAGCCTTACTTGCTATTGCTCAACCCTGTCGATCCCCTACACTCTTCGGGGAAATCGTGAATTTGGGTCACGATCCTCTCGATTGCCCAGGGAAACCAGAAAAGACGAGCGAAGAAACTTTCCGTTGTTCGGATACAGGGCTAAGGTGATCCAGATTCCGTACAATTACGTTTATTCGACCACTTAGCCGATACCTGACGTTTCAAACATCGTCAAACGAGTGGTAAATCGTTGCCAGGAGCTTTCGGGGCATTTTTCATCATTGTTGCCGCGAACTGTTCGACCTCTGTGCCCGTAGTATATCACAGGATATCCGTGCAATTTGTTAGTCAGGCGGATCGTCGCGTCGCGAATCGAGCGAGAGGCCTCGCCACGGATGAACGGAACGTTTCTCGCGCTGGACAACAGGGAAATTCACTGTGCCACCGGGTACGGGTCGTTGGTAACGCGTTGGCAAATTAATTCAATCAATTAATAGGCGCTTAAGCGAGAGCGCGGCTCGCATCGGCGAATAAGCGGTGCCCATCGGAGCCACCCACGCGAAACGATGCCCTGTGGTTCGCACCTAGGTGCGAGCCGTGCAACCGCCGCGTACCTACGCCGCCGCCGCTTTCGAGAGCCAATCGATACCGGTGCCATCCTCACGCCACCGCCATTTTATTTCGCGGCAAGCCCTTTTTTACCCCTACCGCGGGACCACCGACGCCGCCGACACCCGCCGCCGATGCTCGTCCGCGCCAATTTTTAGACGAAAACGGAATCTAACGATCGCTTTCACCCTATCCCCTCCACCGTTTCATCCCCCTCCTTGCCTCCAACCGATACGTTTTTCCCTTTTTTCATACACCCCCTTGTCGATGGAACCGATTGCAAATGCCCAGAGAAAGACACCGTTAGCGAAGATGAGCATCTTTCAAACCATCTAAAACTCGAGAATTTTGGATGCATCGATAATTTCGACCCTCTGATCCTTCGACCTTCGATCCAGATGAAATTTACTAGTTTGCAACTATCGACATCAAACGTAAACGCGGTGTTACGACCAAGTTGTATTAAAAGATCGCGTTGCTGCACAGGCTTAAATAGGACGCGTAAACAACCGTAACCGTAATCGATAATGCAAGCCATACAAAATCAAACACCTCCAACCCTCCGGGTGTTTGCACAGTTGGTTGCACGGCGAGAAACACGAAACTTGGGAAATCGGAGGAACAGGATATTTCCAGAAACCAACGGGGGAAACTTTGAGATTCGCGGAGCTTGTTTGGAAGTTCAACAAATATTGTTACGAATCGTTTATCCGTGGTTATTTTGTACAAACGTGTAACGACGTGTACAACTCTCGTTGATACCGCTGTCTAAACGATAACTATGAGTTACTCGGGGTTGAAACTCGTGCTAAGCTGTAGCGTTGGGTGATGGAGCTGCCATAAAACCTGGAGCACCTATTGCGGGTTTGACGAACGATTGTAACGTACGCGATCGTTCCGCGACCAGTTGGAAAGATTCTACGAATGATTTCAGTCTGCGAGCGGAAGCATGGTAGGCGAAAGTATTTCTTTTTACGGGGACCACAGGCGCGACGATTCGTCATGCGATGAGTCCAACGACAAACATGGCTATCATCGAAATAAAATACAACTTATCGCTTGGTTACTCGACAAGCGAATTTCCACTCCGAATACTGCGGCCTCGAGGTTCAAATTATACACAGAGGCCTTCTGGACTTTTGAATCGTTACTTTCGACCCTGATCCACCGCCACCACGCAATCATCGTCAAAGAATTTAATTAATAACAATCGTACAAAGCGGTGGTATGGAAAATCATTGCGATTGTTATCTCGATTGCGGTCAAGTGCGCTGCTTTTCGTTACGTCCGTGGGAAGAACAACGTACGTAGCGTAATTATCGCTGCACCTCGTCGTGTCGACTCATCGCGTGATAAATTGTCGCCTCGGTGGACCCTGTTAAACAGAGCCACCGTTTCGAAACGCGTTTGATCCGTTTTTAAAGCCGCCTTCAGTTTGTCATTTTTGCTCGAAAATATCACGAAAGTTCTGGTAAAAATCTCAGGACAAACTCGACAGACTCTTCGAAGAGATCGCGTACGTTGCTCATTGTATTTTTAATCTACAGTAGCAGTGCTATACTTTGAAAAATAATTAAGTTTCCAAAGAGGGGGGTTGCAACGTTTCGTTCCGGCGATTAGGCTATTGCGAGGCGGAAAAGACCGAGGAAAAGCGCTCGAGCAGGCTTCAGGCGATACGCAAGGTGACGGGGTGGGGAGAGGGGGGGGGGGAGGGGGGTCAGTGTTCCACTGCAGGCAGCGCAATCTAAACGAGCGATCGGGATCGGATCGAGATCTGATAATCGAGTTGTTGGCACCTGTGGCAGCGGACATAATTAATGTTGGCTAGGTGCTACCGACTGCCCCCCCCCCCCACACACCCCACCCTCCCCGCGTTCGTCCTGCTCATTAATTCCCGGCGGGACATTACCGAGCAAATTAGGCGAGCCAGGTATCCTTCTCTCTCTCTCTCTCTCTCTCTCGTTTCCGCTTCGTCCTTTTTCCACGTCAGGTTTTTTCGTACCCTTTCGTCCCCGAAACGCGGAATCGAATGGCCAGGAAGTGGGCGGTTCTTCAGCCTCCGAGAGACCAGCAGAAGAAGAAGCTCCGTGGAACGCGGGGACCGATGAAAAACTCGCGATCGTCGTCGTCTGCTTTGCTCCACGCTTTTTCTACGGTTCTTTATACCCCCTCCACTCCTCGACGCGACGATAATTAGCGATTTAACGGCCCCGCTGTCCCGAGAGTTATTAGAAGTCAACGTCCTGGACACCTCCGAATCGAGACAAACTCGATTCTGTTTTCTTTTTAAACGAATTTCTGGATCTTTTGGACATCGACAAACTCGTATCAGGGTTGTTTCAACCCTTAAATCTATTTTTATTATCGAGAAAATCGATCGATACGCGACGCGTCTTTTCAAAATGGAAAACGCGCGGCGAGGACAGAATTCGGTTTGGTTCGTTGTCCCGTGGAAGGAAACCTGCCGTCGTGGAGGGTGAGCGACCGAGCAAAGCCGTTAATGTTTTGTGTATTCAAATAAAGAGCGTCGATGCGCGCGTTCGCACGCAACCGGCCTCGCCACTGCTCGACCACCGAGCTAATGGCTTTATAATGCCTTCGTTTTGCATTTAAACGCCACCGGTGCTCGCGTCCTATCCACGGACGCCTCTCCAGCGTCCCTCGTCATTCCTCTCCGGACGCGACTCGATTCCAAACGCGATCACGGAGGACTCGTTCCAGGAAGAGAAATTTACCACCAGCGACAATCTTACACCCTCCTTCCATCGAAGACCTTCCATGAACCCCCTTTTCAAAGCCTAAAGTGTCTTAAATATTTTCCCTTCAATGGACCACAGAATTTTCGAGATAAATTTGCAATGGGCCAAAATCGAAATCTTAGTCTCGCGGAATATTGTAGAATTTTGTTTGATTAATTAGAGGCGCCTAAAGTGTTTTAAATATTACTTTATTTTAATTAAAATTATATTTTCCCTTGAATGGACCACAGAATTTTCGAGATAAATTTGCAATGGGCCAAAATCCGAATCTTAGTCTCGTGGAACATTGTAGAATTTTGTTTGATTAGTTAGAAGCCACTAAAGTGTTTTAAATATTACTTCATTCTAATTAAAATTATATTTTTCCTTGAATGGACCAATTTTCGAGATAAATTTGCAATGGTCGCAGAATATCGCAGAATTTTGTTTGATTACTTAGAGGCACTTACCAAGGATTTGTTGAGTCGATACTTGGAAGAACCAGTCTTCTACTCCCGAAGAAGGCTGTGCAGTTTCTGGAATGAGAATTACTGGGTTAGGTTGATCCAGACCTAACCCAGGTTCCGTAGGAAGACGATATCCTTAGACCCCGCGGGACTTAGCTCGCGCAGTTCCCGTGGTCAGCCCCTTCTGGTTCGCGTTTCCATCGGACACACGCCGCTTCATCCCCTAATCGCGTGGTCGGCTCGAGGATCGCGTGATGACGCCCTTAAACGTTCCCGGGGTATCCTGTACTCGGTTAACCGAACAGAGCCGCCAACGTTTGCTTAAACGCGTTCACGCCAAGACGATAGATCCCCGCCAGACCCGCCAGCGGATCTGTCCCTTTTAAAAAATTCAATTTCCCTGCGAGTAAAAGTTTCGTTTTCTAGGCGCGGAGAGGTTGGACGCGTGTGTTGCGACGTTAGGGAACGGCGTTATTACCCGTGGAATCGATGCGGAAGGCGACACGCGCTCCGCGTGAAATTATTCTCATCGCGGGACGTAAAGTCGATACGTTGGAAACATTGTCTACGCGTTCGAAGAACCGTGGTGGCTTTCGCGAACGGTTCGTTTTCTTTGCAAAGTGGATCTGTTCGCCGGAAACGATTGGTCGTGAGTTCCGTGGATCTCGTAGGTGGAAAAAAAATGACGAGTGAAGGGGAATCGAGGCTGACACGAACAGCGAGTAGGCTCGGTACAAGAGTTTATTTGGGTTTATTTACAAGGGAGCAGCTTGCACAGCGATAGGTACGGCATCATCTTCGCAACACAAGCATCAACGATTACAACGTTCTACGCTAAAAACGCTAATCGCCCCGCGGCGACGATAATCGTCGATCAAGCTGTCGTGAAAAAGGCGCGAAGCTCGCGGTAATCGTTTTCAACAAACGCCCACGGAGACGGGAAAAATTTTACAAATTTCTTTTTTTTTATTCGACGAACGAACGACAAAAGAAAGAACACGGCGTGTATCTCGGACGAGAATTCCCCGGGTCCCGTCTCCGACAGTCCTGCCCCCTCGACGTCGAGCTTTTTAAGCCAGCGTTCGAGCAGCTCCGCGCGTTTTTCCACGTCGAGTACGGAGTCCGGAACATAAATAACGATAACGATAAGTCATGATACGGAAATATACAACTTATATTACACGAACGGAGCCGATGTTACCTAGGGCCTGTAAATCCATACCTATATATACCTATATACATTAGACGTCGCCATACAATGTATCGTTTAAGAATGCATATACGTGCGGTATTTAGTTACTCCGTTCCTGCGTTCAGGATCGACCTGTAATCTTCCGTACGGCGCGTCGTTTATTTTTTTTTATCGGTCGATTACCTTTTTCGCTGTCGAGCAAGGTAGAAAACCGTCCCGGTAGACGTATTATGATACAACGGCTCCGGGGAACCCCTCGTTTACCGTGCGTCTTTCGAGGTTTCCTCGAGCGAGTGGTCCCGAAATGTTCGAGAGGGTTCGTTCGGATCTCGCGGGGACGCGATGGCGACTACGAGGGCGAGAGGTCCTGCGCGTCTCTGCCGAGGCTGTCGGTGGGCGACGGTGTCGCCCTCCTGGCGGGCGACAGCGACGGTCCCACGGGGGTGGAGGACTTGGGGGTGGCCGGGGCCGTGTGATAAGGCGAGAACCGATGGTGAGCCAGGGCCAGAGCAGAGGGGTAGAGGGGTCTTGGCGCTGCTGGGCCCGTCGTCGTGGGATTCTGCGAGCTCGAGGCGGCCAACTGCTGTTGCTGTTGCTGCTGCTGCTGCTGGTGATGGGCAGCGGCGAACAGAGTGGGCCCGATGGACGAGGCCCACCACAAATGGCCCAATTGCTGCTGCTGTTGCTGTTGATGTTGTTGCTGCTGGTGACTGGTACCGGCGGGCGACGCGCCCGGGTACACCAAAGCTGGGCCCACGAGCTGCGCGTAGGGACTCACCGCCACCGCGGCCGCGGCCCGCAACAGCATCTGGGACCGCGCCGCCCAGAGCGCCTTCTCCTCCAGGCTGAGATTGCTCACCGCCCCCGCCTGCAGCTGATCCATCTCGAACGGAAGTCGATGGGGAAACCTCAGCGTCTGCTGTTCCGCCAACATCGACTCCATCGTCTCCCTGAAAGGGAAGCTGCTCTATTATGCACTTTGCCCCCAGACGGGCAGGACTGGGACACTGGACAGTAGCTCGAGGAGCATACAGGGTGTTCGGCCAATCCTGGGAAAAATTGTAACGGGAGATTCTAGAGGCCAAAATAGGACGAAAATCAAGAATACCAATTTATCGATGGAGGCTTCGTTAAAAATTTTTTTCTCGAAAATGCGTAGGAATTCGGAGGTATGTCCAATGACCAAAAATGATCGTAATCGACCCCCGCAAGCGAACATAATTTTTCCAGAACGATTTGAAATTTTTCTTTTTCGTCGAAAAATTTAGGCATCTTCTCGAATTTATTTCTTGAAAATGCGTAGGATTTCGGGGGTATGTCTAATGACCAAGAATGACTGTAATCGACCCCTGCAACTAAAAATATTTTTTCCAGGACGATTTGAAATCTTTTAATTTTGTCGAAATTTTCACACCTTCTCGAATTTTGTTCTGGAAAGTGGATAGGATTTCGGGGGTATGTCTATTGACCAAAAATGATTGTAATTGACCCCCGCAACATAAAATAATTTTTCCAGGGCGATTAGAAATCTTTTAATTTTGTCGAAAAATGTCACACCTTCTCGAATTTTTTTCTGGAAAGTGGATAGGATTTCGGGGGTATGTGTAATGACCAAAAATGATGGTAATCGATCCCCGCAACCGAAGATAATTTTTCCAGAACGATTTGAAATCTTTGAATTTAATTGTTAATAACTTTTCAACGAAGTCTCGATCAAGAAATTGATATTCTTAATTTTTATCTTATTTTGGTTTCCAGAATCTCCCGTTACAATTTTTCCCAGAAGTGGTCGAACCACCCTGTATACATAAGAACGGAGGATCGCTTGCGAGAAAGACGAGCGCGCGCGCGGCCCTCTGGCGGTCGGGACGCGAGGCAACCACGCGAGAACAATTTTAAAGATTTACCTCTCGAAGTCGGTGAGGCGCGAGGAGTCCCGGAAGCCCTTCGCGAACGGATTGCTGTCGATCTTGAGCTTGGTGATCTGTAACAGAAAGTGCACCGCGGCGATTCAGTGGCGACGCCCGCTGGAAAATCGGCCGATCGACCTTGGGGATTCGTCGAATATCCCCTGACCTCGTTTACGTCGCCGCGGTACCGGGCTTCTCTCGGAAATTACGTCACCAGATGGCAACGAAACGTTTCGAAACGGTTCGTTCCATCGATCCCGGGGAGTCAACGGCTCGTAAAATTAAAAGAAGGCGGGGAAACGATCGTGACGGAAGGGCAGTTCTTGTTTTCGATGCTTCGGAATCGTTCGTTGCACCGTCAGGACTCTCGGAGCCACTCTCCGTGTGTCGTGGATCCCGTATTAGGGGCCACGGACGATTTATTCCGAAACGGGTCATAAATTCACGGGGTTCGCGAGTTAATCGTAAAACGTGCAAGATCGAATCCTCGTACGAAAATCTATATGCATCGGGAGTATGCAGAACCGTCTCGTTTATAGCAAGGTTTGCACTACGATTCTTAATGGACGAGTACACCCGATTCCGCTAAGCTGTTTATACACAATGTTCGATAATTCCTTGCCCCGCTTAATGGGAGTTTAACGGGTCAATCTTATGGCAATTTCTCGCGTAATCGAATGAATTATTGAAAGAAGGTTCCATTAGATGTTGTACGTCGCGTGTGATTTATGCACGACAGTGTACCGTCCCATTTCAGCCGAGTGCTCGGACAGTTCTTGAACGATTTTCTAACAGATGGATAGGTCATGCGGCGCCTATTAGCTAACCTCCTCGCTTCCCATATAGAAGTTCGCTATTTATTTCTCCGACCACTTAAAATCAATATCGTCGAAACGCTTCGTCGAACGCCGCGCCTGTAATTTTCACGAAATAAAACAAAAAATTTGCGTGAAAATTTCAAAACGAGGACGAGAAAATATCGACGAGCAAAATGGTCTCGCGAGATTTCCTCGACTTCCGGGCGGCTCCCGGACACCGTCGCGGAAATCCGCCCTAAGTCGTCGGCCGCGATGGGCGTTTCGCGTTACCTAACAACGCGGGGGGCCACCCACGACGCCGACGGACGCACAGGTGGCCCCGGTCAAAGTCTACTGCCTGGAATTAGCCGGGGCGACAAGATCCTCTCCGTCGCTTCCGCAAACCCTCCGTGGAGCTGGTCCCCTACCTTCGGATGCCCTTTCGACGTACGTTCTGGACGAACGGACACGCCAAGACGAACGGCCCTCGCGTTTGATCGCGGAAAGATTGCGGAACGCAATAGCCCGTTGACGTTCGCGAGCGAGTCAAAGCCGTCCCCGTCGGGTTCCCGAGGACGTTCGATAAATCATGATACGAATCAATTTAACCAACCACGCCAGAAACACACATATCCACGGCCATGCATCGAAAATGTATTAGAAAACACGAACCTCGTAGCTCGTCGACGGATTTCTTCGATTTCAATTACCTCTGTCGCAATTATCACACGGGCAACGCCTCTTTTCAACAAATTTATAGAACAGACAAGTTTGAAACATCGTGTTGTAGTTTTTGGTTTGTTATAAGTAGACTGAAGATGTTTATGCATTTATGGGGAAATTTTAATCCTCAAAAAATTTAATATGCAAAAATATAAGAAATACTTAAAGTAAGATAAGAATTATTATATTTAGGGGTTGAGACAGCCCTCTGCGAAGCTTCCGTTTCATTAATTCTATTAATAAAAATGTGAATTTGCATAAAGATCCGCAGTCTAGTTATGAGTAAATATATTTAACACAGTTTCCACAAAGAGTCGCTGTTCTGTTTACAACTCGGCCGACGAGACGAAAGTGGGCGAGGAAGAGTCCAGAGCGTCACGTGACACATTACATAGAGTTTATATGCATTACTGAGATGTCACGATTAGTATGATTTACAACACATCGAAATAGCATCAGGAAACGTTGAAGGGTAATTAAACCGGGTAAACTCAAGTTACTTATTTAATTATTTCCGTGGCTGTTCCACAAACCTGCGAAGTTTCACGAGAATCGGGAGGGGGTAAATTTCGCCGGTGTGCTTCTCGTCAGATTCGAGCTCCCGTCGAGCTACAAGCTTCGCGAAACGGCTACAGAGATACATTGTCCAAATATTGAATCGAAAAATTCTATGAAATATTTCGAAGCGTTCCTCCGGGGGTCGTTGAGTGCTCTGCGTCGATCTCGATCGCGGTCGTAGTTTGTTCGCTCGGTAAAAGGAGAGCCGCTGGTCTCGAAGGTCCAGAAGGGAATGGAAAGTCGGGGATGGAGAGGTTGTAAGAGGAAAAAGAGGGACGACAGAGTCGGTGTCAAGTGGGTGGTCCAATTACCCTACGGTTTCGCGCTCACGAGCAGCACGTGCAGCCTGGTAATAAGACTCTTTCCTTCAAAGCCGGGGCTAAGCCGCGCTAAGCCCGGAGCTGCCTCGGTTTTAGTTACGATTCCGCTGACATCATTAGCCAAACATCTGGCCCACCTCCGCCGTCAGCGTCCTCCTCGTCGTCTAGCTACTTCCACGTCGTTCCGTTACGCTCCGTTCCTATCCGCTCCTTTCCGACCACCGCCGCGCGTTTCCCTTCGTCAAACCCTCCCCCCACTGCCCTTTCCGCCCGCGATCCTCCGTCGTTTTACGATCGTTGCTCGCTACCGAGCGCGCGCTAATATCGCGGCCGCGTCTTTGAAATCGACCCGCGACCGCCGCACTCCCGCGAAACTTCCTCTTTGATATCGTGACGCTTGTTTTAACCACCCGCACACCCCCTGCTGCCTCGAACGTTTACGTATCTATCGTCGACCGTCGGGGCGACGAGCGTCGATTAATTTAGGAACTCCACGCGTCCGCTATCTTCTTCTCTTCGCTGCCACGCGACACCAGATTCTTTCACCCGACTCATCTACAGGAAAAGAGCTTCAACGAGAAATTCTAAAGGTTTGCTAGCATTTGGCAACCCACCACTTAGGTTTTTGCATCGAGAATCTAATTAGCCCCTCGACATTCCTCGTATCGTCGAGGTAAATAGCGGGTGAGCAACCTTTGTTCCCAAGTCTACAAGTACCGTGCTGTCGGATGACCAACACCACTCCCGTCACCTTGCAAACATTACTTGTCCAAAACATCCTAGTCCAGATTTCTAATCCTTACTCATCCTGAACCATCCCTTGACCATCGTCCCTACCTCTACCCATCTCTACCAATAACATATAAACGCCTGCAATACCGAAAAACGGACAGAAAGAGTCTGGTCTTCTATTCTTAAATAAAGTGTTGGAATCTGGAAGAGAGGAATGCGGGTCCGATTGGTTCCCAATAACGATGCAAGACACTCGTAGTCCTCTTTTTAATCTATAATTTAAGAACAACCGAGAATTGGTAGTTTAAGGGAACCGAGACGTTCGTTTACCAAGAGACTAGATCGTCGGTGGGAGGAGGCGAGAGCAGAAACGGCGACGAAGTTATACGATTTCGCTGACACGGTACGACCAAACGGTTGGACCACTTCCCAGACCGATTTACAGCGTCCAACGGTGGACACGCCGCTACCGGGCGTGATAAATTTCAGTCGCGCGCGTCGCTCTGTTCCGCTCCTCTGTAGGCCGATGCCAAACCATCGTCGTTGCGAATAAATCGCCCCGGCCACCGCCGCGTCCCGCCAGATATTTTACTCTATATCGGGCCCCGGGAACCGCGAAAAAAATGCCGGAGATTTTTCGTCGTTCGCTAACACCGGAGAGGGCAACGAACCTCGCGTTCTGGAACGGGTTCGCGAAAGGGGTGGCGCGGAACCGGTGCCCGGAGAAAAGGACTTTTTTCGAGCCAGTCACGCGATATCTGGAAGCGTGAAATTCGTACGATTGCACGGGGGCCAACGAAAGCACACGCGGCACCGTTCCGTTTTCGGGGCACAAAGTAATTTTCTGCGAAAGGGAACAATGGCGCGATCTGGACGGCCCCCGGGCCCTAAGGACAGATAGCGTTCGTCGATCGAGGGACAGGTAGCCAATTACCGTCCAGCTGCGGAGCGTCGATGAAAATTGAGAGAGAATTTGCGAACGCGGTGGGCGGAGTTCCCTCTCGAGGCTGATCGGGTTCCCCCGGGGGCACCGGGGAATTGCAATTGCGCTCGCAAACCGCGAACCAGGAAACGCAAGAAGCGGTCGACAACCGTTGGGACCCCCACGCTTATCGATTAAGTGGCTATCGGTCGATAAAACAGTAACGCGGCTTGTTGGTAATACTCCTTTTGTATAATCAGAGTTTATTCATGATCGTTGAACACTCAACTATGAAGAATTTCCAATGGAAGTGGACTCTAGACAAGGCGTTAACACCCGCAGACTTCTTGTGCGACTCTAAGGCCCCTGGGCCTGCGGTCACGGGGGTACATATGTCTTAACGATAGTACGGGAGGAGGACCCTTAGACTTAGCGACTAACGAGCCTTGTGACTCACATCGATGACGTGTCGATGTTTGGCCTATTGGTCATCCAACACGTCCAAGTGTCCATCAATCGACTAGCGGTCGGTAAAGTGTCTTTGATGCTCGACAGTTTCGAGCAGCTCTATCGCCAAATATAAACGGGGTCGAGTCAACTGAAGCAGATTGATCGGTCGCGTCGAAAAAAGTGGCGACATTCCCGGTTATCCCGTTCCCTCCGCGTTAGGCTCGTCGAGCAAAATGAAGCCGTAGGTAATTGAAAGGGATGCTTTCGCACCCGGGCCGCCACTAATAATAGATTTAATAGAGACGCGCGCGCTCATCGAAGAAGGGGTCCCGAAGAAGCGCTCGCCTCGCCTCGCGGGATCATCGCGCGCCGCTATTTAGTGCCGCTTGCGCGCTTCCTGTCACGCTCGCTCGCCCGTCCACCCCTCGATCTTTTTCCCAGAGACGCACGGTCTACCGAAACCGGGGAAACCCCGCGGAAATCTGTCGGAAATCGTGTCGAACCTCGCAAAAGTGGCGAGACGACGTTTGGTCGTCGAAGGAAGTCGCGAAGCATGGCGCGCGTGTAGCAGACGGGGAGCCGCCAACGCGCACCAGCCGCCGTGTGTGGCTTCCAGAGGGCCTCCTCTCCCTCCCCCAGCTCGCCCCCGCTCGCCCTCGCGCCACTGTCTCATTCGAACGCGATTATTTATGTTTTCTTTCGTTCGTGCGCGCCGACGCCGACGCCTGCAGCCACTAAAACCATCGACTCCTTCCTCCTCCGCCCCCTCTCTCTCCACCTTCTTCTTCTGCTTCTGCTTTTGCTCCCGCTCCGCGACCTTGCCTCCCGATTCGCGATCCGAGCGATCCGTGGATCGAGCAGACGCTCCCCGTCCTCGTTGCCCGGTTTTCTCCGGGATTTACGAAACGTGAAACGACTTAGCAGACAGTTGCCCCCGTTTCACCGTCGAGCAGCTAATTAGCCGAAGTATAAAGGCACGAAGTATAAAGATAACGACCCGCGATTTATTGCCCGCGGGAAATTTTCCACCGTGGCTGATCGCGATTACGATTACGATTACCCCCCCCTGGGCAATTACGTCGCTTCCACGTTTCGTGACGACCGTTTCCTTCGAGACAGTTACGCGGACAATACCGCCCGCGACTTTTTTTTGCCCGTTTAATCGCACCGTTGCGCGTTTCCAGCACGAAACCAGGCATTTGCTCGCTAGGAACCGAATCCCCGAGTAATTGTTCGCTTCTTTAACCGAGTAACCGAGTTTTCTACGCGTACGCTCGACAGTTTTACTCCTGGGAA
Organism: Colletes gigas; assembly: GCF_013123115.1. Lineage (NCBI taxonomy): Eukaryota > Metazoa > Arthropoda > Insecta > Hymenoptera > Colletidae > Colletes > Colletes gigas. The sequence goes on from NW_025106641.1 coordinate 1,201,357, forward strand.
CCCGGGGAGACTACTTCCGCTCGATATTGCTCTCCGTTCCATCAAGATTCATCGAACTTTTGGGACTCGAAAGACCTGAGAATTCACAGTTCCAGGGGGGTCAATTTACATTCCACCTTTGCACTACGAATTATATTTCAATTTTGTTACCAGCACCAACGCTTTCAAGTGTTTTATTCGAAGTTTACGTTAACTAAAAAATAGGACAATTTAAACAAATTCAATTAAATATCTGTATCATTTACATTACTGCTGTATTCTGTAATTTTCAAGTGTACGATGTCTCTTTGGTTTGAGAAGGGTTAACAGCGATTCTCCCAGAAGCTTTCGGCGAGCAGCTGAGGGCACCGGCTACTCCCGCGACTCCTTTCGACTTTCCCCGCGCAAAGGTCCCTCGTAAATCACGGTTCGATCCCTGGAAGACTCGCGTGCCCTCCCGAGAAACCGCAGAACCCAATCCCCGCCGCGCAAAGAAACTCACGAAACGTTAAACGTTCCTAACGATCTCGAGAAAGAAGGCGTGCCCGTCGCGTTTATCGCCGGGACGTTCGACGCCGAGCCGCACAAATTTACGAATCCTTTTCCGAGACACGGTCTTTGGCACCCCTCCAGATTTTCCACCCGCTGTCTACGACCGTAAACATCATCTCGAAACAACGTTCCAGCCACGAATCGTACGACGTTTCGGTAACAGGAACGTTTTTTCGGATACCACTTTGCCCGATTATTAAACGTCCCGCCGTGGTTCGGTGCACCTGGACAAGTAGCAGGTAACCTGATCCGGAGGATCACAATTTTTTATCCACCATATAGCCTGTAGCGAGGTCGTAAATTTCTTCCCGGCGTTCGATTTATCGCGAGTACGCACCAATGAGATATTATACATCGACACTGGGTGAAACGTTTCGTTCTACGGTCCTGACCACGGGCCCCCCGAGTCCAAATCTGAGTCCGTTTATGTCACTCGGCTTGTCTCGACAGTCGATACGTATCTGTTTCGATGCTCGAAGATATTTACGACCTCGTTATATCGCGGAGGATACGTTACGCAACCCCGACCTCAACAAAACTAATTTCGTTCCTGCGTCTGAACGTTGTTGCAGCAGATAACGCGATAAAATCTTCAAGATTAACACTTTATCGACCGATAGTCGATTAATCGGACTCTGAGAGTCCAATGGTTATCGACTGTTGGCCGATTAATCGACTTCTGGGAGTCCAACAGTTATCGACAACTTGTCCATTAATTATATCGTCGGTAAAGAATTTTTTTCTGGAAAGTGAGTAGGATTTCGAGGGTATGTCTATTCACCAAAAATGATTGATATCGACCCCTGTAACTAAAAATATTTTTTTCAGAACGATTTGAAATTTTTTATTTTGTCGAAAAATTCCTCACCTTCTCGAATTTTTTTCTGGGAAGTGAGTAGGATTTCGGGGATATGTATATTCACCAAAAATGATTGTTATCAACCCCCGCAACTCAAAATAATTTTTTTAAAACGATTTGAAATTTTTTTATTTTGTCGAAAAATTCCTCACCTTCTCGAATTTTTTTCTGGAAAGTGAGTAGGATTTCGGAGATATGTCTATTCACCAAAAATGCTTGAAATTTACCCCCATAACTAAAAATATTTTTTCTAGCACGATTTGAAATTTTTATATTTTGTCGAAAAATTTCTCACCTTCCCGAATTTTTTTCTCGAAAATGCATAAGAATTCGGATGTATGTCTATTCACCAAAAATGATTGAAATGGACCCCCACAACTGAAAATAATTTTTTTAGAACGATTTGAAATTTTTTATTTCGCCGAAAAATTACTGCATTTACGATTAATTGACTTCTGGGATTCGGACGATTATCGACCGGTTTTCATTTCGACGAGATAAATATTAGGTAATATTCTAAGAATTATAACCAACGATGGAATTACAGTACTGTGAAAGAAGCGGTAGACAAAGTGTTAGGCGTTAGGAAAGTAGGGGGGCATCGAATGTTTCGTAGAAGGAACACATGGACAGATGTAACCGGGTATCGTGATTCGAAGCATCAACGCATAAACGCATTAGAAAAACAAGCTACCGTTTCCCCGTAACGTGCACTTTTCGATAGTAGCGTAAAGTGTTGACAGCCGATGGTAGGGTCCTGTCCCCGGACTGCATTTTATTAGGAGCAACCTCCGGTAGTGTCTCTCCGCTTGTAATCAAGCCCGGTACCGCTGGATTTCACGAGAGACTCCGGGTTCACGAAACTGGTCGAACTTAAACGGGCCCCCCCCGCTCAAATGAGTTTCTAATTGCACAGCTGTCGACCGGTCGGAATCGACGGTCGCTCGAGGTGAATAAATACCGAAGAACCCTGGAGATGATTCCTTGATGAGTCGCAATTACCACGGTCCTCGTGGCGATCAAACAGTAAAAAAAATAAACAGAAAATCGTCGATTTCCGTAGGAATACTCTTACAAAATTATCCGCCTCCGGGCCAAGGAATTAATTAGATATCTTGATTATAAGCTACCGAGATGGAAAGTTACCGGATTCGAAATTAATTTCAGTCGCGATTGGATTGAAACCGCTCCCGTTTGTCATCCACGTTGCCTCGAGGTAAGTTCGCGAGTGCGGTTTTACGACACGTGTTATCCAAATTCGAATAGCGAGATAAAAAAGAAGACAGTGATACGGAACTGGGAGCTTTATTGTCTTCTTGGATCGCCATCTATGATGATGCACGAGGAAGGAAGGAATGGAAGATGCAGGTTTCTAAATTGGTGAAACTCTTCTTCGTCGAAGCCACCGATTAAGAAGTGGCGAAGAAAGTCGAAGATATCGTGGTTAACGTCTCCCTGGCAATCACTCTCGCCAAGATTGCTTCCCGATTATTGGCCATAAATTAATATCGAAGGAATAACCACCGTGAGTGGAGTTTCTTCAGCGAGGGGCCTGACCCAAACGTTATCTGGTTGGAAAGGACCGAGCGTTTCGAAGGTCCCGCGAAGCGCGAGTGTCGAGTTCGGATAATAGACGGGCACGACGACGACCTGGACGATCAGAGGAGCGAGAGAGTGACGGGAGGAGGCGACATCAGGCAGCGATAAGGAGCCAGGAGAAACGGATGGTGGAATAGCAGCGGCGGAGGCTGGCCAGAGGGAAGAAGGACGGCAGTTAGGTTATGAATTATGACGCGGTGCGCGAGCGAGAAAGAGGAGCCCGGAGTCTTAGAGGTCGTTACGGGAGAAGTCGGCGGCCAAGGGACAAGAAGAAGGCAAAAACCGTCGGCAACGATACGTAGTATGTAGCCTAGCGAGCACGGGAAGTGGCTGTTCGTGGGTGAAAAAAACGGTTGGTCCCCGCTAAACGAGCGCACCCCTCGACGACGACGACTACCAAGACGAAGGACAACACCGTGGACGATAACGACGAGCGATGGGAGACGCGCGAACCGCGACGAATGACTTTCGAGACGGCCGGCTGAACGAGAACCCGCGTCTCTGCCAGAAACTCCTCACCGCCGGTGCTCGTTTCCGACTCTTCCTCGCTCCTAAAACACGATCAGGACTCGCTTTGGCCCCGCGGCTATACCGCCGCCCTTTTCCATCTTTCTTTTCCACGGTAATCATCATCGACGCGCTGCTATCGTGCCTCCACGGAGCCAACCGCGGTGTTTTATGCCGGGACGATCCTCGCGGACGCGCAACACGGACCGGTAATGCCGATTGAAACTCTGCTCGAGGGACAGGTAGGCGAAATTTAAAACGAGGCCTCGGTGATGATATAAATTCATTCGCGAAGAAAAATTGAAGTTACAGGGTAATGATTCGTAAAATGATCATCTCTGGGGGGTTGGCATGTTCGTTTTTTGTATAGTGGAGCTGAGATTCGACATCAGATGGTTATAAACAGCGATATTATTGAGTTTCAGGGGTTGAATCGTGTATGGGGTTCAATTTACGAATCACGTTATTGTATCAGATCACCCCGATGTTCAGGCGACTTGTTCGTCGTCCTAGGAGCTAGAAACCCCCAAAATACTTGAATCGAGTTTCAGGGGTTGAATCATGTATGGGGTTCAATTTACGAATCACGTTATTGTATCAGATCACCCCGATGTTCAGGCGACTTGTTCGTCGTCCTAGGAGCTAGAAACCCCCAAAATACTTGAATCGAGTTTCAGGGGTTGAATCGTGTATGGAGTTCAATTTACGAATCACGTTATTGTATCAGGTCACCCCAGTATTCAGGCGATTTGTACGTCGTCCTAGGAGCTAGGAACCCCCAAAATACTTGAATCGAGTTTCAGGGGATGAATCGTGTATGGGGTTCAATTTACGAATCACATTATTGTATCAAGTCACCCCGATGTTCAGGCGACTTGTTCGACGTCCAAGGAGTTAGGAATCCCCAAAATACTTGAATTTTGAAAAACTCCTTGATTAGATCGAGAGCTACCCTTCCCCCGTGCATCGTGTGTTAGAGAAATGCTCAGTTTCGATAGACGAGGCGAGGTGTAATTCCTTCGCCGGATCGTTCCTTGTCGGCGGAAGACGGAGGAGAAGAGACGGAGCGAGGGAAGATGCGAAAGAGTGGATAAGAGGACAACAGAGGAGAAGACCGAGAGAGGGAATAAGCTGGCTTGGAGGTAATTGCCGGGGCATCTCTTCGCACCTCATCATCGTCATCAACAGCCGCGTCTCTCGTGGTCGTCGTGGACGAGGAGGGTGGCTCGCTCCGGACCACCCGTTAGCGCTTTGAAGCTGCTCGATTGCCTCGGTTTTCTCTTCATCGAGGATTCGGATTCGGGATAAAGTCCCTTTATCAAGGAGAAACCGCGGTGTCGTTTCAACGAGCTGGAATGTCAAAACGAGAACAGACCCGCGAGCCGCGTCTATTTTTCTTGCAGCGACGCCAGACGTCCATTGTCGTCCACGGGGGATCGTTAGATTCGTGCACAGAGGATTCCGATCGTCGTTCGGAGAGGCGTCGCGTTCGTCGGAAATCGGGTCTCTCTCGCGAAGACTAGGGGCATCGCGACGCCCGTGGAATGCGAACGAGCCCGCGGTGCCGGGCCACACATGACGCGGTCGCCCCTAAACGACTATCGTAAAATACGATAATGCTCGTCGGTCTCTCGCGCTCCGAACGTGGAATCCGTACTTGGACGCGTGGAGCAAGAGGAATCGTCGCGAGGCTAAATCTACGACACGGTGCTCGCTAAATCGTCGCGAGCCAAGCGAGCTAGCGCGTTCAAAGCGGTCGGTGCTCCTTCTCTATCCTCGAGAAACTCGAAATTTCAGCGAGAAAGACGTCGTAACTAAATATCAATCGATCGATCGGTCGCCATTTTGTAGATTCGTAGCTTCTGTATTTTTCTGGTCCAAGGAAAATTGGAGTTGATATAGCACGATTCACGGAAGAAAAGCCTTGGAAGAAAAACCGTCGCTTGTTTCGTACGCGACCGAGTCGGGAGAACGTGGACGCCATTGTTGACCATTTATTTAGGTAAAAGTATGAATAATTGGTGGTGTTGGGGAACATAGATAGAGAGAGAGAAGACGATATGTGCGTTTAAATCGGTAGAGAGGAAACGATTAACCGGAGCGAAAGCTGGTCTCGGGGAACCAGTCCCGAGGGCAACCCGGTCCCCCGTGAAACCGAGGGGGCTGCTATTGCGGCGCGCGAAAAAAACCGGAAGAGAAATAAGAAAAGAAAGAACGAAGGGTGGAAGGAGCGTGAAACGAGCGGAAAGAGTAGCGGTAGCGAGAAACAAAGCGAGACACTTACGAGTTGATTCTGATAGGCGGTGACAGCGGTGAATATGGCCTCCGGGAATATGAAGGTCTTGTGAGGCTCCTTCTCGAGGTCCGTTATCGGCTTGGACGTGCCCGAGTCCGGTCGTTTCACCAGGTGGATCCTCGGCTGGTATTTGTGCATCGAGTTCAACACCAGCTGGAAATCGTATGCGATTTGTCAGAGGATTTACAGGCGGCGCGGTTATCCCCCGACGGAGGATGCATCGGCGAATAAACGTTTACGTTCAACGTGTCCAACGACCGTTCGAGATTTCAAACAGACCCGTCGCGTGCAACCGGCGCGTCTCGTTCCCCGAACCCCTCGAACCCACCTACCGGGTCGTAAACCTCGCGAACAACGGGAAAAATCGACGCTCCGGACGAAGAAAAGGGTGGAGGAAAGGATCGCGTCGAGCCACTCCGTCGGCCCTTCGACACGAAACTCTATAGATCCAACGATACGAGGGGGGGGGTGGGGTCCTGATGGTAGAAAAAGCGTACGAATTAAGGAGCACTCCCGGTGCTCTCTCAGGCATTCCCCGGCTACGCCGTTCAAAAGAATCACTTTGCCTTCGTCTGGCAGCGTGTAACACCCTGAATACCAAATGAGCACCGTGAAGAACCGCTGGCCCGATCGGAGTTCCTATTTACGTCAGTCATCCGACGAATTAAGGACCCCGCCGCCGCCACGGACGAACGGATACCCGGGAGAGTCACGACAGCCCCAACGCCATCGACAAAACCAGGGTGGACGCGGATCTGGTCATCCCCCGGACGCCGTTCTTTCGAGACATGGATATCCGCTTGTTTCCACTGCTGTAAAACTACTAGACTCAAATCCTAACTACAAGGATTTATAAATTTTCGACTCGACACGAAGTCAATTGCATTGCAAGAGAGGTATTGCCCGGCGCAATAAGGACAGGTAACAAGTGGACACCCAGTCGTAAGTCTTTGTGCAACGTCGGGGACGAACTTTGTCGTCGAGGGTACGAGTCTTTGTAACTTTTCCGAGACACGTGGAAGTTGCACAATCGGGTCAATTCTAGGGAACACGTCCGACGTCTTCGCGCTTTCCGCGGCGCTGGTCGCGATACGGTCGATCGAATCGTGGTCTCGTGGACGTTGGACGCGGCTGGAACACGCGAGGATACTTACGTGACCGTGCCTGTCCATGTCGTTGTTGGTGAGCTTGACTTTCTCGAAGGAGACGACCTGCTTTCGTAGCTGCTCGCCCGTAAAAGGCGAGTCCGGGTGGACGTAGAGACGCGCCGGCGCCGGGGGATCGGCCTTCCCAGCCACCAGCCACGAGCTCCTGTGATAAGCGTACCGGTACCTCTTGTTGTCCACCGGGACGATGTCCATCAGAACCGCGTATCGACTGTCCGGCTTCAATCCGTTGAACGACACCCGGCACGTCGGGAACATCCGCCTGAGGAAAGAAACCAAGCTCGAGAAAGACGTCTTGGTTAACTCTGGGTCGAGTATCGACAGTGGCGCGCTTCGACTATCGATAGTGTATCGCTTTGACGAGTCGAATCGAATCGAATCTCTAGGGGTGCATCAGAGACCAAATCGTCGAGTTTGATCGTGGAATACTTTTGGAATTTTTTTTCAAAGAGACGAATGCTACATCAATGAATCGTGGTAGCTATTGGTAGACTCTATATAGACATGAAAAATAAAATAAAATTAGGGGAATAACAGTGGTATACGGGGAGCACCCCTAAAAATCTCGGTACTCCCCCGGATAATCGGTGGTCGAAAACGGACCGTGGCAATTTTAGGGTTAAAGCGGCGACGGGGCAAGGAGGGGGCGGGGGAGTCGAGGGGGCAGAAGAGGACGAGGCTGGCGTGAATGTTTTGCCTCGGAGGCCAAACATTAATACCGTGTCGGGCCCCCCGCTGCTCGACCACTAAAACGCGGGGACACCCGCCGATCTTATCTACGTCTTCTCCTCGGTCCTTGTCGACTCGGTATGCATTCATCCCGCCAGCGCCACGAGTGTGAGTAATGCTTTTATTTATCAAGCCGTCCTTTGTTAATGAATTGAACTCGGCTCGCGGTCGAAGGTGGCCCCCCCCCCTTCGATCCCCTCCCCCGCCACCCGCCCCCACCCCACATTCGGTGGAAACAACCTCTCCCAGTCCCTGAGAACCGTTTCTTTATACGCGCGCGCGCCACGCGGAATCGGGGATACCTTTTCGTCGAGTTCGATCTCGTTAAAGACCCGCGAATATCCCTCCTTTGGGCAACGTTCACGCCCACCTCGCGAGAAAGAGATCCGCGTAGCAGTCGGGGGTGGAAAGAGGGGAGGACCAAGGGAAGGGGATGCTCTCCATTTTGGACTTTGACCCTTTAGTAAACGATAAATTTTCAATATTAAAAAGACTAGGTCCAAGACAGAGGTGGACAATTTTCAAGCCGTGACTTTGTGGATCTTCGAAAGGGGGTTAGTTCAGGGTCCACTTTTACCCAAATCTTAATTTGTTTATATCAAGTTTCTGGACTACTATTAGCGTTAGTCTCGTATTTGGAGCAAGAATTTAGCAAAAAAGTCGAATCACTCCTTTCGTTTTGAGTAGCCTATAGCGTGGTAAAGGGGTCGAGGGAAGCTGTAAAGAGGGGTTTGTTTCGAGGGGGATGGTAAGTTGACGGGTGAAGGGAGCGACGAGCAGCATCGCGACGCAGATCTAATTACTAACGCGCGACTAAGCGTGCACTGTGGGGGCGTTGGAACCCCTTCGGGATAGTAAGGGGCACCGAGGAGGGGCGTGGATGTTGCCGTCGCGGCGGGCAATTAGGCGCGCGTCCGCCGCGTCGCTCCTCCACCCTCCGCCGACGACACCTTACCAGCTACATCCCCCTTCTTCGAGCCCCTCTTACGCCCCATCTAATTTACCCGTCAAGGGTCGTCACTCGCCTCGCCGAAAAACTTTCGAGATTTTATCCTCCGAGTCTATTACGGGACTCGTTCAATAAGACAAACGACCAGTGTCGAAACATCCTCTGCTCGATAAGCGTTATTATTTTTATATACAATTCACCACCGTTCCATCGATCTACCAGGCCTTTTAACCCTTTGCACTCGTATTTATATTTCAGAAAGCTGCCCAATCGACTTGGAGCATTTTTCAAATTTAATCTGAATCTCACCCCCTCGTTATTATTTTCGATACAATTCCACCCCCCATTTCATCGATTTACCAGGCCTTTTAACCCTATGCACTCGTATTTATATTTGAGAAAGCTGCCTTTGACCAGTAAAAATCTATATAATATAAATTTTGATTTTGACATTTTGAAAGATTTAGGAACGCATCGAGTGCGGATATCCATCGTAAAAGTTTTAAAATGATATGCAAGAGTCGACTTAGAACGTTTCCAGCTCAAGGTGCGACACATTTCGGTCCGTCTCAAGGACCACCAGAAACTGGCATAATCACGATCGATTTCCACACGCGTCCCGATTAATTGACCGATGCCCGATATAGCAATTTAACCGACAACCTGCCACCGCGCTTCCTTTTTCGTACCGATTTAATTCACGCCTTGTAATTCCCCCGTTCCGAGATCCAGCATTCAATTTCAACGTCCCGACAACGGATCTGGGTTAGGTGCAGATTTTGAACTCTGAATTATCGGTTTTTCAACGTCACCTTCTTCCAGACGGTTCGCAAATTAATTATTAATTTGTAGTTTATTCGTGTACGAGGAATATTTTTGGGAACCATCTGGCGCAGAAGACGACGTTGGAAAACCGATAATTTGTAGTAGAAAATTCTTTTTCCCCACACGTTCGCCCCCGTTTGATTTACTGGAATTCGATTCTCGTGGAAAGCAGGGAAACGAATTAGCCGGGAAAAGTCGAGAACTCGTTGCGCACCTGAGATTTAAAGCCCCGCTAGGCTTTCGAACGATCGATTTCACGGGTATTGGAATTCGATAAGAGCTCCCAAATTAATTACCCAAACACCCGTCGCGAGTACCACCTAGAAACGATTCGAATCGACGATACGCGATCGGGGGTAGTCGTAACGGCGAACGGTGTCTCACCTTCCGGTCTTCGTGATGATCATCTCGGTGCCCAGCTCGTTGAACTTGTCCCACAAGTCTTTCGTCTCGAGATGACACACCACGTGCCTCAGTTCCTCGCAGTTGGACCGCTCCTGGAGCAGGGGATTCACGGGGGAGGCGGCCTTGCCGCTCGTACTTCCGGTGTCGTCCGTCTCCGGGTCGTCTTCCGCTACGATCGATTCCTGGATCGGCGGAGCGCCGCGGACGACGCCAGAGACGCTCGGTTCCCTCTCTGAAACCCACAGAAAAGCACCACAAATTGCGTTTAAGCTTTCCACAAACACACAGACAGAAATCAGAGGTCAGAGGTCTCAAACAAGCGTGGGTGCTACTTAAAGTTTGTCTCAATACTAATTTTCGTAATTTAAATTCATGGATCTATTTATTTTTAACGTTTCAACTTAGGATTAATTGTTTTGCTTTCATGGTGACATATATGGAGGTTTTCGAAAAAATGAGTTAATGTTCAGAGTCTTGTCAGCGTCGATCAACACCGGAAGAACCCAGTTTCGATGACTCTTGACGAAATTATCGTGGCCAGAGGGGTCGAAGGAAACGACTCGTCCGTCGACGAAAAACGAGCTCCGTCGTTCCTCTCGCGACCGTGTCGTTGGCGGTCCTTTTTTCAGCCTCTGGGCACCAAAATAGTACGTCGACGGAGCCAAGGAGGTTTCCTCGCGTCGAAAGATGGGCAATATTCGTGAACTTTTTTTTATTTCGAGGCAACCACGCCGCGTATCCAGCTGACAACGTTTACGATTCGTACTGGGGTTCGTAGTCTCCCGCCAAAACCGGCGCCATGTTGGAATATGCATCGTCGAGCTTTTTACGACTCTTTTGTGCCCGATTCCGTTCGAGGATCGCTGGTTCGGGGCAATTGAACGTCGAACGAGGCAAAAACGCGGTTCCTTTTTGTCCGAATTTCGTAATTCGAAGAGGTCGTTCGAGAGATGCGATCCTGGCGGAAGACGTAGCACGGGAGAGGAAGGAGGCAATTTAGCGGACGTTTCAGGGCGAGAAAAAAAGACCGTTTTGTTGTTTCTTGCGAACGGGGAGGGAATTGGGGGGGAATAATAGCCGATAAATCGATGTAGCGGCGGTAATTAATTGTTGCGTCGCAGTTATCCGGCGCGAGAGGAAACCTCGTGTTGCGTGCGGATAATCTGGCGAGCATCTCGGTGTATTGAAAGGTTTCCAACTGGAAGCGGTTTGTTGCAACGTAAATACAGAGTCGAACCACGGCCGCGGGAGTCCCCGGGGATGTTTTACGACCAAAACCACCGCCGCGAAAGAAAATTGCCGTTATCGTAAGTGGTAATTCGTAGCTAATGTTCTGCGACGCGCGGCTCTTGCGAGAACGTTCCACGGCAATACAATGAAATCGATTCTTTCGCTAATTACCGGCCGATCCCCGACGCTCGAGTTGCGTAAACGCAATCACGATAGATCCACGATCGAAACGCGTCGTAATAAAACTAAAATAATTTCGCGTTAAACAAATACTATTGGTCGTTTATCGGAGGGAACCGATCGAAGCTTAATTCCGTGACAATGCGTCGTAATGATCCCAGCTGCCATGAAATTATTAAAAATTTCGAGTTCGAAGGAAGGAAGAGAGTCCGTGGATCGGCTAAAATGGCGGCCACAGCCGCGAGACGGATCGTAATCTACGGCGTTTACGAAACGCTCGTGTAATTAATCGATGCCGCGCGATTTTCAAGGATCGTTTGCTGCGTGTTTTGCACGGTGCCGACGCTACCAACGTAATCAAACGAGAGCGACTAAATAGTCGTTCGTCTTTCTCTATCTTAGGATAATAACGCCGTCGCGGCATCGTCGGGCTGGAGAAGGATAATTATCCACTTACGTACGGAGGTTGTTTTAGCTCCGCGTTCTCGCTATTATTATTTATTTCACTTAACCGTGGTGTCGTTTGATAAAACGACCTGGACGTCGCGGAGACGCTCTTTCGAGAGACCTTTGTTGCATTTTCTAACTGCTGGGAGAGAAACCAATCCTTAAAAATTTAGACTGTAGAAACATTGATTTTGGTTTTTGAAACATTGCTGAAGCCATTTTAATGCCATTACAACCATTTGAATAGGATCAAATTTTCGATTATATGGTTTAGAACGGTGCAAGATGAAAATTTTGGCCTCCCCAGAATATTGTACGGTTCTGATGTAGCAGCGAATGTGTTAAGGCGATACGTGTAATTCGCCAATTAGGGCGGTAAACGTTGGAAAATATACGGAATCGTTTACGGAACCCGTAAGTTAAGTAACTCGTCGCCCCATCGGTTATCTGCGACGATCGCCGACCGGCGCGATGAAAATTAAAGGCGGTTATCCGCGGTCGACAGTTTCGTAGGTAGAAATTGCTTGACGATTGCCAAGCGACAGCGGGCGCCGTGAAATCTTAATTATAACTGTCGCCCGAGATAAATAGAGAACATTTTATTCACCGTCGCGTGGACAGCTCGCTCTGGCGACTTCCAGTTTATTACTTAGCACCGTAGGCCTCGGGAAGGACCGACGAAAAATAATCGATCGTCTTGGAGTTTCCGCGGAGAACAAAGGAACGATTAATATCTAGCCATCAACGGGCCAAATTGATCGCTTCCTAACCGCCCATTACCGATTTTATTGCGGTTTCCAAACGGTCACGACGCCGCTCGTCGAATCAACCCTTTCGTTTCCACTTTCGAATTCGAAAACGTCGACGAAAATTTCTAATTATTCCGTGCACGTTCGTAGTCGAATATTCACGAGTACCCGGGGAAGATCGGTTCCGCGTTTAGGCGTCCGGGCGCGTTCGGTACGTTAAACGATTCGCTGATCGATCGTTAGCCGCGTTCCGGGGAACGTTAAAACCGGGAACGAGTTTCACTCCCGACTAATTGCCAATGGAAACGAAACGATTTCTTTCGTGCGCTACGCGCGCGATTAGCTCCGGTGAACCGTGGCGGCAGGTGCGCCGTTGCCCCGATAACTCGAAATTATCGCGAATAAATTAATAATAAACGCCGGCCGCTTTAGCGGTAGCTTTCGCGCGAGATTCTCGGCGTCGGTACCTCCGCGGCCTGAAAACCGTGTGTTTAAAAATTACTTTCGCTCGTTAAAACGATTCTCCACGCTCGCGTTCCTCCCGCTTTTCGACTCATTCTCGCGAGATCGAACGAAAATCAACCCAGGTCGGTCGATAAGTTACCGCTTTACCGGCAGGCTGAATGCAACCTGTCGGTAAGTCGATCGGTCACCAGGGTCGATAAGGTAGCAGGAACTGTTTTATCGATCCGTTTCTAGCGCGTATCGAGACTGTTTGGCGCGGCACAGTTACGTTTGAGGGGTGAAAGGGGGGCAGAGTGGGGCCGGAGGGAATTTTGGCGTAGGCAGTAGCGGCTAATTGGCCGGTCAGGAGAGGTTAGCGCGATCTGTGTGGTCTGTCATCCGCGTATTTTTATTCGACACGGCGAACGGCGGTGTTAAACGACTGACGAAACGGATGACGAGTAGGAGGAACGGTCTCCGTGGCCGCGAGTTTTGCCCCGACTTTCGACCAACTTTACGACCGGCCACGTCGAGTGAGTTACGGTCGCGAGTGCGCGTCGCCCGGATCAAAGACGCGAACCGGGACAGATTGAAACGCGTCCCGCCGCCAACGTCCACCCGCGATCTACGACACCAACGATCCAGCCAGGCCTCTTATTCCTACGTTCGCGCTCCACCCCGCGAATTTTCCACGCGATTTGCAGCCCGCGCGGATATTTACGCGTGATCGTCGTCGCTCCTTTGGCCCGATCCTCTTCCTCGCGGAGCCTCGAAAGGATAAAGGTGCAGCCGGAAGTCTCGCTCCCACAGAGACAACTTTACGACCGAGAAATACACTCGCGGTTACGAGTTACGAGCCTCGTGGCGAGTCGCAGACGCGAGAAAGACCGTCCGTTCTTTCGTGGATTCCTCCAACGAGATCTCGATCGACCGTAATCGATAATCTAGCGAACAGTGTCGAGAAGTAAGGTCATCGGGCACGATGATCGTTCGATCGTTGGAAATTGCAACGTTCGGGGACACGAATTTAATGAATTTCAGTTTGAAAGAAAGTATCGAATTTTAAGCTCGAGGCGTCGCGTTGGAAAGGAAACTTCCGATATTTTCGATTCTGCATCGCGATTATTCTCCCCCCCCCAGAGTACGTGTAGATCTGTGTACGGGATAATGACTCCAGCATTGTATCTAGATCGATTTCAGCTTTCGCGTTGCTCGATAAATCGCCTCTGATCGCGTTTTAATACCCCCGGCTTCGAATTTTGATTACAGCCGTTGCACATATTAACCGGGCTTATCGCTTCTTTCTTGTGCCGATTAATCCTCGAGATTGTCGAAGCGATTGAATTTGGGACGGTGTTACTTCTATTTATTTCGTACGAAATTTCTTTTCCAAAACAACATTGACAGCCTTTCGTTTCGTTCGACGACTCCTCGATATGTAAAATTAAATGCAAGGAGTCGAATGAAAAAAGAAACGGATTATGCGATGTGGCCACGGTGTGAAGTGACGTTATGTTTTTTAACAGATCGAGAACTCGCTGAAATTTCGAACCCGTTTCGACGATTAAACGGGAGCAACAAACGGTGCCTGGACGTCCGATTTAAAGAAAAATTTATGTAGATCGGCCGTATGGCAACCGGCCACGCCGGGCGTTAAGACGTTATCTGATTACTGCAAAGACATTGCGGCCGATCGATCAATCTGTCGACGAGTAATTAAAAGAGGCAACTTGTTTGTTCGCGATACGTAAATTAATCCGACCGTGGCGTGTTTACTCTGAATTCCTCTCGATATAGATTCCCACGCGTTCACCTTTGCCAAACGAAATATTCTTCCCGTCCGCCTGAACAATCATTTCTATTTATTATTTCTATTATTATTATTCATTTATTAACGGGCATTAAACCCTTTGGTACAAAGCTATAATATACAAGGAACTACAGATGTGGATTTACATAGTAAAACACTATCTTAGTGAATTTAACAAAAATAAATTAATGTACAATATGTTGCAAGGATTATTTTAGACTTTCTAATGATTGTTTTAGTGTGTACAAAATTTGCATTACTAATCATTCTATTTACACTTTGTAACTTTCAGAGTAAAATAAAAAGTGATTTCTTAAATATCTAGATGGTAAATACAAAGGAAACGATCGAATAATTTTTGAACACGAAATATGAACTTTGATCGGCTTACTTAAAAATTTATCCAAATTTATGTGGAATAATAAATAAGTAGCTTTTATTAAGTCAATCAATGAACTCTGATGCAATTTTATCCACGTGAAACTTGAAAGATATATCGATCTCATCGACTGGAAATATCGAACGTCGATTCGATGTATCGAGAGGCGCGAACGAGGCTCGTAATTCGAAAACGTCGTCGTTGGAGCGTGGCGAGGAGCTAGTCGACGGAATTTCGGGCGACGCCATCCAGCGACGTCTCTTCCGGGCGTGTTTTCGTCCCATCGAGCGTTACGCTCTCGAAATCGCGGGCTGTAAAAGGAACGTACGCGCGTAAAACCCGTTTGAAATCGGTGGCGTTCCGCTTGTTCGAGGAGCGACGCGGCCGCGCGAGTCACCGGCGCGATGCAGACCGGAAAAGACATCGCCGTAATTTTTCTGTCGTTTCTAAAGCCGTGGGCTCCGACACGAACAGCGGGCACCGATCGGTTTTACTCGAGTAACGGCGAACGATATAATTCCCGACTGAACGAACCATATCGCCTCGTTTCGCTCCCCGTTTTGCCCCGTCCTCGTCCGTGCGACGGACTTTCGCGAAATTGAATCTTCCAAGAGCTGCGTGCGATCGATTTCCATGGAAAGATCGAGAATCTTTCGTAAAGTAACGATACTTTAAGTTGATGCGAATAATCGGTGCGAAAATCGAGTCGAGTATCGGAAACTGACGATAAATCACCGTCGTTGAAACTTTCCACGCACGGTTCGATCAAAAAATTATCCCTGGATGCAGCGGAAGTGCGATAAAATTGTCAGCGGACGCGACCAAAACCGCGAATAATTCGCCACACGGACTTATCGATCGCCGCTTTATCGCTTATCGTCCCAAAGAAATCGACTTGCTCGAAGAGGCTGCAAACGTCGACAATCCACGTCAAACCTTCACGATGATCTATTGCGTTTTGTATTCCGTGTCCAGAATATTCGAGCAGTGCGTAAAACCACGTGTTCCAAACAGATTTACAAGAGTAAAGCTAATTTAACTAGCAAACCAACGTTTGGTATACCTGGAAAGTTTGCACAAACATCGTCAAACCTTTACGCTGATCCATAAAACGTTCCAAACTTATCCACAAGAGTGAAGCAGATTTAATTAACAAATCAGCATTTGATGCACTAGAAAGTTTGCACAAACATCGTCAAACCTTTACGCTGATCCATAAAACCACGTGTTCTAAACGTATCAGCAAGAGTGAAGCAGATTTAATCAACAAATCAACATTTGATGCACCAGAAAGTTTGCACAAACATCGTCAAACTAGGCTCAACGATGTATATTTGGTAATACACTGTCAAATAGATGTGTATCGGTTTGTTTAGATGTATTTTCACCCTAACGGAGGATAGGACAAACTGAAAAATGCAATGTTCGAGTGGCCAAATCGACCGTATCGTGCAACTACGGGGCCCCGTCTCTTTTTCTTCGAGTTCTACCGGAGGGAGGCGAATAAAAGATCGATTTCTAGAAGCTTTCGACCGAGGGAAGTTTGAGTTACGCGGGTCCAGCTGTGTTTGTTGAATTGCTCGGTCGTGTCGGGCGGCGAGAGTCGCGCGTCGGACGTGTCAACGATCGTTTAAGCGGCGAACTGGTCCAGGTGGGCGCCCACAAAATTGTATGTGGGTCGACGTCGTCGAGTCGCGACAAAAGGTGACGCGGGAACACGCCCGCTCTAAACGCGTTCCTCTCGGAGCTCCGCGTTCCTGGTTACGCGCCGCTAATCCGTTCCTCTCGGCGCTATCTTTCGCGCCATGATCGATATTCTCGTGCAACAACCCCTTATTTCATAATTACGAGTTCTTTTCTCCGAGCATCGCATGTACGAGTAAACTCGAACAAAATGAATCATTGCAGTGAAAGGAAACATTAAGTCTTGGGTCCTAGATTTTGACGAAATTTTCAGAGTATACAGCGCACATATTGAGAAGGCAGATGTTCAAAGGATTCAGAATCATTTGCATTCGAAAATTGTTGCCCCGCGAGAGGGTACAAAACATGTGGTTTTGGCGGACCACAGTCATGGTAGCTTGGTGGCAACGTTTAATGGATTCTCTTCATAAATTACCACCACAGTTCTTAACAACCTGCTCCAAAGTCTACAGCGCAATTCAGACTCCGAGTTACATTTAAGGAGCACCCGTACAAACAGTTATTTATCTTTCCCTCGATGTTAAAAATTTTTATCCGGGACAAGAATCTCGCCAATCCCCGGAATGCTGCTCCGTGGTCCGCGCAGAATGTTTACAGACCGATTACGGAACGTTGCGGCTCATGTGCACGCACCGAAAACTACCGTTATGGCGGCGTTGAGCTCCGAATCTGTATTTCGAAATTTCTAACTTTATAAATTAGTTTTCTAAATTAACTTAATCGTTGATATTAATATTCTCAAAATGATACCAACGCGTGTATAAAATTTAAGGGTTCCCCGCGTGCTCTCGGTTTGAATTTGCCGCGAACTTTTCCGAGATCCGGTCGATTCTCGCGCGGCGGCCGAAATAAATCTGCGAGTCGATTGAACGATCAAACGTTCCAGAAGGCGAGACGATAAGGGTCGTTACGGTTTCCGGTTGTTTCGAGGCGTTCCCCGTAGGTCGGGCCTCCTCCATCTGGCACCGAGTTAATCGATCCCGAGCCGATTCCGACCGGTCGTAACTTCTGGCTCCGGTCGACGCGGCGTGTCGTGGCTCCCCGCTTAACTAAGTCATTGGCTATTTATTACGGTTGACACTCCGACGAAACCCTACACGCCGGCGTGAAATTTTTTTTCGTCGTCGGTGGCCTCGTAGAAACGGGCTACCGTACGTCCGGAACGCCACCAAAGGATCCTGATTTTAATCGGGAGAAATTCGCGGGAACGAGGACCACGCACGCGGCGCCCGAACCTCTCGACCCGCTTAACTGTAATGTATGAAAACTCGCTTGGATTCAACGCAGAAGATGGTCCAAATTGAAAGACTGACCGAACTTGGCTCGACTTGCACCGAACCTCT
Organism: Colletes gigas; assembly: GCF_013123115.1. Taxonomy (NCBI): domain Eukaryota; kingdom Metazoa; phylum Arthropoda; class Insecta; order Hymenoptera; family Colletidae; genus Colletes; species Colletes gigas. The sequence continues at coordinate 1,219,509 of NW_025106641.1, forward strand.
CCGACCCGCTTAACTGTAACGTATGAAAAACCGCTTGGATTTAACGCAGAAGATGGTCCAAATTGAAAGAGTGACCGAACTTGGCTCGACTAGCACCGAACCTCTCCGACCCGCTTAACTGTAACGTATGAAAAACTACTTGGATTTAACGCAGAAGATGATCCAAATTGAAAGACTGACCGAACTTGGCTCGACTTGCACCGAACCTCTCGACCCGCTTAACTGTAACGTTCGATGCTGAGCCGTCAACGACGAGTTGGATCTGGTTATTATGAAAAATTGTTTAAGTTTAACGACTCGTTCCTGGAATAAATTGCCGTCAGAATCCCTCGACAGAGAAGTTCCCCTGACTTCTAAGATAATTTCTCTCCGTGAGAACCATTAACTCGCTATTCCCGAGTCTCGAATGATTTGCTGAGGAAATGTGAAGGGAGAAGTATAGTCGATGCGTTTACGCAGAAGAAAAGAAACGGCGGAAGGAAACGATGTATGTGTTCTCTTATTAAGAATAACAAACGTAAAGCAGTGTTTGTTGCCGTAGTGGAGCTATTAAAAGATAAAAAATTCCCGTACTGCAAAGTCGAAATAGATTTTCAACAATTTGCCTTTGCCATTACAATTATCGTTCGATCCGTTCAAACACGTTTGGACACGTTTTCTCTGCCACTGTGCTCGGTTCATCGAATCGAAGAGTAATTTATACACAGGATAAAGTCATTTTTAGATACGCAGATAATGTCCCAGCCATCTGCTCGAAAACCGTCCCGCCCTGTTCGACGTGCTCCAAAATGTCCGCCCGCGAAGAAGTAGACTACAATATGGAGGTCCACGTACTGGAATTACAATTTTTAGACTCGATTGTCACCGACTGTATTTTTATAAACACGAGAACAGAGGCGTTCTTAGAGCAGTCGCCATTTTCAATTCGCCAACCCACAATTCTTTCGTTCGTTCGTATTTTTTATAATAGGATATAAAGGGATATAAATTAAAAGGGTTTGGAACTCTGTAAACGACGATTCTATAATTTTGACTGTTCAAAAAAACTGACTACAACCCCGAGGTTGAAAGAATAGAATATTTCCAGAAGACTGTTTAATTTCAGTGAACTTTTCGACGCCTTTGGCTTCAACTTTATCATCGATTTGTTTAACAATTTCGATCGCGGAGACTGTTGGGGTTTTCGCGTGTCGAGGTGGGGGCGTTGAGGGGTAGGGGTGTGCTCGAGAGGGTCGGAGGGGGAGGAGAAGCGCGTGTCCAACACACGTGCACGCACACGAGAGAGTCCCTGGTCGGTCGATTCATCGCGCCGTTTTACCCAAGTTTATTTGGGAACGACTGGTCCGTTTCCGTGGGTGAATTGCACCGCGGCCAACCGTAAATTTCGTCCGCGTAGAATCTTCGTGGGCGATTATTCGCCGCGGGCGTCCAAGATACGCGATGATGAAACCAAACACCGAGTCTCGTTCAGGACGGACGTCTGGCTGGGCCAAAGCAGCCAACGGTCGTTTCCAGAATTCCGATGAGACACCTCACCTGGGCCGCCGCCGCGTCCCCGCGACAACCGACCGTTTCTCGCGCCCCGAGGAATTAACGCCACGAGAGTCCTCGGGGGACGTTCGTTCGGAACGTTGCCCGCTAAATAATTCATTAACAACAGGATCCGAGTCCTATTCTTTTCCCTTCTTTTTTTCTCTTCCTCGCGATTAAAGCTACCCGGTACTTTGCCTTCGAATTGTTACCTCCGCGAGACGCTCGTTTATTTATTTACGCGCACGATTTTTGTCGCTGACGCAGGGTCTGCATCGAGGACAACGAAATATCGTCCCCGGACGAATATCTTTTTTGCTCGTTACACGAAGGGGAGGGCTTCGAAGAAACACGATCTCGTTTCACGGATCGGAAAAAACCACGTCCCGGTGACGGTTGTCTCCGATAACGAGCCTGGCCGATGGAACCTTTACGTCCGCGCGTCGCTTCCGTGTCTAACCTAGCCCGACTCTATCGCGTTTTCTAAAAGATTTATTGCCGGCTGAAGGGCTGAATAGATCCGTAAGTTATGCATCTTCATGGGCGGCCGCTACACGACGACGACTTCCAGTCATTGGCTGTCGAGCGATGTTGTTCAAGAGTGTTTGACGTAAAACTAACAAAGAGTGTGTTTCTGGGCCAGAGGGTGCACGATTACGGATTAACACGTGTTCGATACTCTAGACTCGCATGGAAATATCCGGTATGATTAGCACGTGTGCGAAAATGGCGTACCGAATCGTTCTAGAATTTGAGAAGAGGCTTTGGCCTATAAAACCCTTAAGCCAAGGTTTTTAAGCCATTAATTTCTTATATTATATCTGACAAGAGAATCATTGCCTTTGACCACAGGCAAATTCGCTCAACTAAGACCTATTTGCAGGCGACGGTCATAGCCTTAAATTGACCTCCCCAACGCTTGTCGAAAGTTCAATTATCCCAGTTAGCCAATTTGGAGGTTAGGTCGACTCTGTCTCGCGTTATGGTGGTGTAGCTACCTGTTCCCGGTACTGGTGGGCCGATAAAAAGGGTACCGCGACGCGCAGTCGCGATGGGGGTACATGGGCGAATCGTTGAAAATTGTATCGGATTTAAGCACTCACCGTGTTGATGCAGCTTCCCGCCGCCGACGGCCTGTTGCTGCAACTGTCGATGATGGTGCGGCTGCTGTAGCTGTTGTTGGGTCTGTTGTTGTTGGGACGCCGGCGCCTGGGACTGCTGCTGTTGCTGCTGCTGCTGCTGACGAGAGTCCCGTGCCATGATGGCCGCGATGCTGAAATCGGTGGCGCACTGGCGGTTCGAGTTGCAATTGTTGTTTAGATTGTTCAAGAGGCTGCTGTTCGGCGAGGGGCTGGAGCTCTCCTCGGCGTCGTCGCGCGTGCAACCGGACGACAAACCGGTGGAAACCGCGGTGGCGGCGGTGCCCTCGGCCTGCATTTTTCTTCCAAGAAACAGATGTCGAGATTCCTCGTCGTCCTCCTCGCTGCCGGCTCCTCCGCCGCCGCCTCCTCCGCCGCCGCCGCCTCCAGCTCCTCCGCCGCCGCCGCCACCCCCGAACGAAGACAGCGTCAATCCGTTTCTCTTCCTACCGGCAAGGCCTCGCGACTCCAGCAACATCACCTCGCCCTCTGCCTCCCTAAGCTCGCGCGTCTATTATCGGGCCGTATTATCGAGAGGCGCGCGTGAATCGCGGGAGCCGGTTCGTTTCAGGAACAGTCGGTCTGCCGGTCCACCACGGAGGGATCCTCGACATCACGGACGATCCGGCCGACGACCAAGTCGTGATCTCTCAGGGCGACGAACGACGACGCGGCACGTCGACGCGCATCGCGACGACACCACGACGATCGCGCACGATTATTATTCCTGACCACTTTGCCCCGCGGTACGTCTCGTCGACGACAAAGAACCCGACGACACTGTCGCGACGGAACGGCAAACGGCGCGCCGTCGGCGAGCGGCGTGTTCGATTCCCGGTCGCGATTATCGCCGCGTATCGGTTCCCGCGAGCGTGTACAGAGCGCCCGTGTCGAGCGGAGAGCGCGGACAGAGCGAGAAACGAGAGAGCGACCGGTTGCCCGACAGACTGACCCGCGCCACCGGCGGTCGGCTCCTCGTTTCGGCCCCCACCCCCGGCGCTACGCGGCTCACGAGCTCGATCGTCCGCGTCGCGGGTACGCGGGACGCGGGAGAGAGCGCGCGCCGCTCGACACGGGCCCGAGGACGGCCCGAGGAAGGAGAAACGTGGGCGGGTCCACGCGGAGCCAAGCTCCGCCCCAACGATCAGCACCCGGGCTCCGCCCGCAGCCTCTCTCCTCCTAGGAATTCGCCCGTGAGCAACGCCGCCGACCACCTTATTACCGCTCGTTGTCCTTCTCCCGCTGCCACGGTCCCGTCTCGTCCCGTCTCGATCGCCAACCGGCAGCCAGCTGTCTTCGTACGCGCGCGTACCGGCTATCCCCGACCAGTATACTTTCTCGCGTACGATCACGCCGCGCGCGGCGTCCCGTCGTTCGATTTGCTTTCGTTACCCGTTCTCTTTTCTCGCTTTCCTCGGCTCTCGAAACGTTACCGATTCCGCTACCAGGGACGTCGGCGCTAATGGTGGCGACCGTCGCCGATGGTAGTAGTAACCAGGCCGATGGTGGTGGTTAGCGACGATGGCGGTGGCGGCGGCGACGGCGGCGGAGGCGGCGGTGGTGGTGGTCGTCGCGGATCGTACGTGCCTCCGCCTCTTGCGGTTCCCTTCTTGCTCGCGAGTACGTTCTTTTATCCTCGTCCGACGGCGGCCCGCTCCTATCCGATCCTCCTCTTTTATCCCGTCCAGGTTGTTTCTTTCGCCACGGTCGGCCTCCCGGTCTCTCCTCGGGGCCTCGAGTGCCCTCTCGCGTGGTCTCCGCGCACGAGTAACCGAGAAGGGTGGTACGGCATTATGGGTTTGGTACGTGGCATTCAGCCACGGCAGCTGCCATTTTTTCTTACGAGGGGGGGCAATTGCTGACAGGGTTCGCTTTCCTCTCCCCGTAACCAACCGCGCCAACCGTCTACCCCTCTCTCTCTCTCTCTCTCGTGCACACGATATTTCTCTTGTCATCTTATCATTTCGAAAAACTTTCTGTTTCAGTTACACGACTCTCGATTAGAATTGCACATCCGGTCGTTCCTTTTTCCTCTCATTATACGATTACTATTCCAACAACGTATTTCAACTTCAACGAGACGGCTAACGAACCGACGAAATATAATTCGTTTCTATGAAACCCTCAAACAAGATGGTCACTAGTACGTCTTCGAGCCGTGAGTCTGGTAAACCTAACGTCAACCCTCGTATAACAAACGTCATTCTAACTCTGTACTCTTCGTTCAAGTACGACTATTCGCTCGAAAGGTGCATCAGAAGAGGTCATCGTGAGAATCTATTGCTTCTATCGTTCCTATCGAGTGGGTTCCAATCGGCCATCGATGTCCCACGGATATTGTTTAATTTAGCAATTTTTAGAACGCCCCGCCATAACGATTTTCATAATGATCGTCAGGCGGCGGGGGCCCCACCACTTATTACGTTTTTACTGCCGTTGTTATTGTTCCTTCAAAATTGTTATTTAACGTTCTTAATGGATATCGTACGCGGCCAATAGGATGCATCCACCTTCGTGCAACCGCGTCTACGTATCCGTTCGTCTCTGTTGCACTCCCGTGGCTCGCAATTTATCGTTTTATAGGTGGAGCTTTAAATGCGGCCGTCCGGTAACGCCGGCGAGTGGTTAGCCGGTCGCCGTGGCTCGTTGCTCGGTTGCTTCGTTACTTCTGCGTTAGGTTCGATGGGTGGCTGGGCCGGGGTCGACCGCCACGTTGGGGTGGAAACACGAGACACGGCGTTTCGATGCCCCCGCGAGTCGCCTACGAAGCCCGTCAGCATCCACAGTGTGCTTTCTTGTCGCCTGGAATTATTCCTAATAATCATTGCTGCAATAATTTATCTTACAAACTCGCGAGAACGTCGTCCTTACTACAAAGGGCTAGATTTGTCGAATCTCGAAAATCGAAAATATGAACCCTTCGACCTGTACACGAAGAGATTTTCAATATGGCGGAGGAGGCGTGAAAATTTCTGATATCCACAGGGCAACAAGTTGCAGCTATATACCACACGTCACCAGGAGGAACCACGAAATTTTTAAGCCGTGTGAGCTTTTTCTCGAGCGCTAGGAATATTTTCGCCCCGTTTTTCCAGCATCGCAGCCTGTCTTCCGCTGCTTATCGATTCGAGGCGAGCGTCTAGGCGAACCCCGTACGCGTCCAGCGGAACAGATTCAGAGCGGTTTAACGAACAGAGAGTGCCGCGGCCGGTTCGAAAATAAGAAGCTCCTCGAAACGGCCGTGGCCAGAGCCGCGCCGCGAGCTGGGAAGGGAGCAGATTGCTCCGGATATTATTATAATAAAGCAGGAAATTGCCTGCGCTCGCTAAATACGTAGGCAGCGATACCGTGCGCCGTGCGGGCCGATATCATCGCCGGATTATTGTAATTACACGGTTTTAACATGTACAAAAAAGGCCCGCGATATTATTACGAGTTAGAAATTTCACGCGATTCAATTCCGTTATTATACGCGAAAGATAAATATTATAATTCCGGGAGATAAGTCGCGCGGAAAGCGACTGGGTACTCGCGACGGACGAACCCTCCTCCCTCCCCCCCCCTTTCACCCTTCGTGCCTTTTGGGCCCATTTAATGCTCGGAAACGATACCACGATCTCTAATTATTAAATATATTCATCGAATCTGATAATAAACGACGGATGAAGTTGAATATTCGCGCGTTGCGATATCTGACATTCTTTTCAATGTTTATTTTCTTTAGTATCGATAGAATATTATGAACTTTATGAGAGAAAGTAGAATTTAAGTCTGGGTAAAAGGAAATTGTACTCGAAGGCGTGGAGGAATGATGGGGATGTTGAAAACATGGCCTGGAATCGTTATTAAAATTAATATCAAACGTGTAATGTATCAGTCGGTAGTCAATTGTGTTGGGAATGTTGATAAATTGATTGAATTTCAACCACGTTATGAACTTTATAAGAGAAATCAGAAGTTATACATAAGAGTGTAGGAAGAGCAATGGGGATGTTGAAAACCTAGCCTGGAATCGTTAATAAAATTAATATCAAACGTGTAATGCGTCGCTAGATAGTCAATTGTGTTGGGAATGTTGAGAAATCGATTAAATTTCAACCACGTTATGAACTGCATAAGAGATATCAGAAGTTATACATAAAGATGTAGGAAGAGGGATGAGGACGTTGAAAACCTAGCCTGGAATTGTTAATAAAATTAATATCAAACGTGTAATGCGTCGCTAGATAGTCAATTGTGTTGGGAATGTTGATAAATTGATTGAATTTCAACCACGTTATGAACTTTATAAGTGAAATCAGAAATTATACATAAGGGTGTAGGAAGAGCAATGGGGATGTTGAAAACCTAGCCTGGAATCGTTAATAAAATTAATATCAAACATGTAATGTATCAGTCAGTAGTCAATTGTATTGGGAATGTTGATAAATTGATTGAATTTCAACCACGTTATGAACTTTATAAGAGAAATCAGAAATTACACATAAGAGTGTAGGAAGAGCAATGGGGATGTTGAAAACCTAGCTTGGAATTGTTATTAAAATTAATATCACGCGTGCAATGCGTTGCTAGATAGTCAATTGTGTTGGGAATATTGATAAATCGATTGAATTTCGACCACGTTTCGTGAAATCTGTCCCCACCGTGTCGCAGTCCAAAATGTCCCGGAGAATTTCGTCGAACGATTCCCTCGTGTTATCGCGATCGGTGGTGCCGCTCTCCCACGCCAATCGACACCGTTTGCACTCACCTTTTAATTATACCGATGCTCCTGATTACCACAGGCGCCTCAAACGCGTTAATCGCGCTTAGAACACGCTTGCAACGAAACGTACCAACAATATCGCTCCAACTCCGCAGCGATCGATTATCGAGCCAGCTTATAACGCATACCTCGTCCTTTTATTCGATGTAAAACAAAATTAACCCTTCACAATGATATATACAATCCTGAATCAAGTTTTAATAGAGATCGTTCTCGAAGCTTCGGAGCTACGGTAGAGATTAATGAAACAGGCCACTTGAGGGACAGGAGACGAGGTTTTCTGTCGCGAGCAATTTTTATAGCTACTCGGAGCACGTTTGCAGACGCTGGAAGACGAATTCGGTGGAGGATGAGCGTCGGTATCAAAGGGAAAGCCGGTTGCAGCGTCGTTTCCGGTCGTTCGGGCCTTTCCGGGGGCCTCGGGGCGCGTTATGACCGACGTTACGATCAGGTGAATCCCGTTTGCAGACTCGCGGTCCGAGGGAAACCGCTTCAAAGAATCGCGTCAAAGCGGAGGCCGTCCGTGACGCGAGCCAAACGCGACTTTATGTATCTTTAGATTCGTTCGACGCCACCGGGATCTTTGCTGGGCGCGATATATTTAGTGACAGCGCCGCTCGCCGTCGATAATCTTTCCATTCGCCGACGATTCGGTTCCCAAGAATTATCCCCATCGCCTTTGAACTAAACACGACGATACAGCTTCGTTCCTACACTTTTAGCGAGACTCAAGATCGTTTCGCGACGAATTCAAACTTGGTTGGTGTTTGAAGAATGTTTGGAATTCAGTTTGAAGGAAACTGATAGGCTTTCATACTTCAAACTGTCAAACACCTGGTCTTTCAAATTGCAACAACTTGAGTGCAATGCCAAGTCTGATAGCTTCAGCTAGTCTTAAGATAGCTTTTAGGGTACAAACGATGAAATTTGATGCACCTGTCTTTCAAATTGCAACAACTCGATTGCAACGCCAAGTCTGATAGCTTCAGCTAGTCTTAAGTAGCTAACTTTTAGGGTACAAACGATGAAATTTGATGCACCTGCCTTTCAAGTTGCAACAACTCGATTGCAACGCCAAGTCTGATAGCTTCAGCTAGTCTTAAGTAGCTAACTTTTAGGGTACAAACGATGAAATTTGATGCACCTGTCTTTCGAATCGCAACAACTCGATTGCAACGCCAAGTCTGATAGCTTCAGCTAGTCTTAAGTAGCTAACTTTTAGAGTACAAACGATGAAATTTGATGCACCTGCCTTTCAAGTTGCAACGACTTGGTCCCAATCTGAGCTTCCACCCAAGACCATCGCTGGTAGTTTGGCATACCGAACGGAGACGAATCTTTAGAGATATCTCGAACGGATAAGGGACTAATATCGAATCGAACTCGAGCGGTCGCGCGACCAAGAGAGTTTCTTTCGTAGTTTATCCATCGATGGACCTCCCAACGGACCGGATGGGTTCACGAGTCGATCGCCACGGGCTCGTCCGTCGTCCTCGGGGTTGCCGCCTCGTTTGGGGAGAGCTCGTAATCTGCTTAGCCTGACGCTGATCCGGACAAATCGCCGCGCGGTTACGCGGCACTTATTCTCGTCTTTCGTTCTGCTCGCGACCGTCCTCTCTCGTTCCACGTCCTCGTCGTACGAATCTGATCGATGACGTTGCCGATCCATCGATATCGGCTCGAAAGATGGCTCGTCACTGTTCCAGGATCCCGGTGGCTCGCGAGATCATCCAAACCGTACTTCCAGAGGCCAACAAAACGAAATTACGCACGTTAACGTTACGCCGTTGGTTTCGATTACGTCCAGTTCGAGAGTAAATAAACTTCGACGCGAGGAAAGAAATACAGCCCTTTATGCTTATGGCGTTCGGTTTGACCGACCTGGACCCCCGTATTTTGACGGATTCGATGCCGGAATGGTGGCGTATTTAATAATATCAGCCGAGGAACCCGGTAACAAGAGCCACACGGCTCGCGTGACGGATCGCGAACGCTCGAAAAACCGATGCGAACGTCTCTTTGACGGACCGCCACGGTTGGACCCTTTTTCGATATTTCGACTCCCTCTCGCGGCGCTTGGCGTTTAACCCGCGTTAAAAAGCCATCGCGAATCGAGGAAGGGACGAGCTTCGAGTTCGAGTGTCGACCGTGTCAAAACCTCGATGATCGATCGCCGGTCGAACGGGAGCGCCGAATTCGAGGCAACCGCTCGAGAGAAAAGGAGATCGACCAGACGATAATCGTCGGGGTATTTATGATTTATTAATATCCGGATAATCGTTGCTCGTCAAAAATTATTTTCCCGCGCGTACGTTTCTTCGTTTCAAGTCCTGGATGATACGTAAAACGCGCGCTTAGGTCGCGGTCCTCCCACCCCCCCGAAAAGCTCGTGGAAGACAGACGTTAATTAAAACTCGGTCCGCTTCTCCACCTCGGCAATTTTCTCGTGGAGGATATCGCTTGAAACCACTTAATCGCTCGACCGCAGAAGTGCCAGCAATTTGCCGGCTATACGAGGCCGTAGGTTCAGGACCTACGGGAGAGGGGTTCTTTCGAGAGAACTGCGCGACGAGGAGGGCCGGAAGGACGCGGAAGTGGCCGAAAGGAACGGGAACGAGACCAGTTGGCAACCCAGAGCCTTACGGATAATCCCGAAATCAATCGGGAGGCACGAAACGCCTATTAGACGGCGGTTAGGCTAAATCCGGACTCGCCTCGGATTTTCTCGGACGTTCCTTAAAAGTCCGCCGTTAACGACCACGCGCGTAATTACTTCCACATTCGAAACGATAGAAACGTCAAAGATACACATCCAAGACGAAAGTAGAAAAAGATTTGGTCAGTTGTCATTCGATACAAGACTGAACGTAGCATTCCATATTGGTCACATTATTAACAGAAAACGTCTATTTACAATTTGTTTCCATTTTTCTGATATTAAATGCGCGCGTATTAAACGATAGAAACGTCAAAGATACACTGCACATCCCGGACGAAAGTAGAAAAAGATTTGAACAATTATCATTCGATATAAGACTGAACGTAGCATTCCATATTAGTCACATTATTAACAGAAAACGTCTATTTACAATTTCTTTCCATTTTTCTGATATTAAATGCGCGCGTATTAAACGATAGAAACGTCAAAGATACACTCTACATCCTGGACGAAAGTAGAAAAAGATTTGAACAATTATCATTCGATATAAGACTGAACGTAGCATTCCATATTGGTCACATTATTAACAGAAAACGTCTATTTACAATTTGTTTCCATTTTTCTGATATTAAATGCCAAACAATATGGCGTTGGGTTCGTGATGCAAAACGGCGGGAAATTCAAATATTTTGCGCGCTTTTCCTAATATTCCAAAAAAAATGCGTTGGAAAATCGCTGGAGACGATGTTTTATCGTGCGTTTCGTGGATTCGGGGGTCGAAAATTGGCTCCGATAGGTCGGTGGGGGGGAGAGGGGAGGGGGGAGTCGCGGGGGAATTACGAGCGGTCGCGCAGAAAACGAAGAGTATGAGAGAGAGACCACGGAGGCCGCAGAACGTTATCCCTCGGGACGAATATGATGTAAATAAATGATGAGCTGCCCTTAAGGGAGTGGATATTAGAGTGGGGGTAAGAAGTGTTATGAAACATAATTAGCGGCCGCCGCCACTGACTCGCGATGATTACAGGGCGGTGAGCAAAAGTCCTGGGCGACGGAGGAGGGAGCCGCGATGCAGGATAGATTTCCTGGCTGGCTACGAGCTACCTTCTTACCTTCCTAACGCGCTCGTCCGTGTGCGGGTTGCGTGCATGTGGTCGCCCGACCGCACACCGCTCGTCGTCCACACGCGCGCACACACACTTACACCGCACCGTGTCTCGACCACTCGACCGACACATGTTCCCCACAACGCTATCGAACTACACCCACGTTCGCTGTGCTCTCCGGAGCTTTCCTTCGACGTTCCACCGAGCAATTCTGCCCCGTTCCACATAGACAACCAGGCACACAGACGCGCACACACACGCACAGGGATTTGCACGTACGACGCTAACCGCCTACGTGCTGGACTCCCAGTGGCGTCGGGAACCGTGTAACCGTGTGTCTCCCGTCCACCGATTTTCCCGAATCGCTGTCCACGGTTCAGATTTCCCCCAGTCACTGTCATCCAAGCAAAAGATCAAACAAAGAATCAAAAAACACCTGCCTCAAACCCTGAAACGCGTTGGATAGTCGATCGCTTGCGAGAGAGACGAGATCGTGGCCCTCTGGCGGCCACTACGGGAACCACCAAATCTCGAAGCGACTAGTAATCGTTTTATCGAGAATGGGAACGCGTTCTGTTTAAAAATCCCATCGGTTACGCCAGTGCACCGTGTACGTACGTACGTAAAGTTAATGGTCGTCGGGTATAGTAATTGGTGGCGGTGCTCCGCGAGCCGCTATCGGACGGCCGGGTAGGCGGATCCTCGATCTTTTTTTCAAATTTTAACGATCGACCGTTGAAAACGCGGAATACGCCAACTCCCACGTCGCTTTCCCGTGTCGCGAGACGCCCGATTTATATTTTCGCCGGGCCCCGTCGACGACGCGCGATAGCCCCCCGTTCCTCGTTTCTTTTTTCCCGTGGAATTCGTCTCGCCCGGTCGAGCAACCTCGTATCTGCCCCCCGGGGGCCGATTTGCACTCTGCTACCGTGTCGTGGACCCTGGACGTGTAATTATTTTTCAACGCTCGAAAATGTTGCAACGATACCGGGTCATTATATAGCCGTATCGCGAGCAAACACGCGCAACGTTGCAAAGAAGACAATTTGCATGCAATTACGAGAAGGAGCAAACGCGCGCGACACCGATGGGGCGTATACGTTAATTCCTGTTGGTTCAACGCGACTTTTCATCCACCAGTTATCACTCTATTTTCTAACAGCAAGGGTACAAAGTTCTCCGGAAACGATTGAAACGGAAAGAAGGTCAAACACCGTCCTCGCGGTATAGGAAATTTATTAGCGACCGTTACGTTTACGGGACGTTCCGTTTCACCCGGGAGAAGTGTGCTCGCAAATTTTTACGGTCACGTGGCTCGTTTAAGGGCCTCTTATTCGGGGTAGAAGTGCGTTATGGCCGCCGGGAGAACGACAGAAATTTTCTTTAAAAATTGCCGGGTGGACTTAGCTGGGTTCGACAAAAAGGACGCATGAAATTTTTATGCCGAGGAAACCTATCCCTCGAGTCGATTGAATCGAACTTCCTTCGCCATACCGCTTATTTTCATTCGTTTCGAGATATTAATTAGGCCAGAAGCAGCTTGCACCGCCTCGTTTGCCTCGTTCCGACGCAGCCTTCGGAGTCTACTAGTTGGAAAACGTGTTCAGACGCGTCAACACGATTCTAATCCGCTGGAACGCGACAGCGCGAGGTGAACAATCGTGGCTAGATATCAGATAACCGGTAACAATAACGACAACGATTCGCGAACCGTCGCTATTAATCTTATATCTCCGCGAGTAATATCAAATATTGCACATGTGCGTGCAACATTTATCCACGATTAGAATCCATGCAATCCACCTGCAAACGACATTGCTTTCGCTCAACACTCGAGAAACTACTGTTATTGCCTGAATTTCCCTTGCACCCTGACGCTGATCGCGATTGACCAGTGATTCGTTGATCGAAGGATCCACGGATGGTATCGGAAGCAATTTCGAGGAGAAGAATGCAAAATGGCGGGCTGAGAGGACCCAAGGATGACACCGACTAGGGGGAAAGAAGGATCGCGGATGGGAAAAGTCTTGGTATTTGGTATGCCGGTCGACGCGACAACATGCTGCGTTATCAGAATTATTGCTGCGGCTTGCGTTTCTAACCAATACGAAGTTAATGCGGCGCGTTAACATTCGTGGGGCGCGCCACGGAGGCTCGCATCCCCGCAAGCTGTGGCCGGACCATCCCGGTTTCGGAAGCTTTTGGCCCTCTTGCTCCTCTTCCCGGTCCTCCTTCTTCTCGTTCCCTATCCGGTTGCATATTGCTTTCGCGCACGTACGCATATGTCGCCGAATATCCGCCGCGAGGGGTGGGATCTCGGGGATCCCGGGACCGCCCGTGCCTCTCAAGTAGCTGTGTCACGTGCTGTATATAGCCGTATAAACTTTCCGAACTATTGAAATTGTTCGACGGAATCGGTTGGGGAAAAAAGTCGCGGGACGGTCCGCGGCCTAGACGCAAGCTGGATGCTTAGGGAACACGTGTAAATACTTGAGACGCTGGAATCCAGGCGCTGATACAAGTTGAAATGAAGTTAAAAATGTAAACAGTATCGTGTAGGTGGAGGAATTTTTCGGGGAAATTAAATAGTTTCAAATCGTTCTGGAAAAAATATTTCTAGTTAAGGGGGTCGATAACAATCATTTTTGGTGAATAGACATACCTACGAAATCTTACGCATTTTCGAGAAAAAAATTCGAGAAGATGAGGAATTTTTTGACAAAATAAAAAAATTTCTTATCATTCTGGAAAAAATATTTTTAGTTAAGAGGGTCGATAACAATCATTTTTGGTGAATAGACATACCTACGAAATCTTACGCATTTTCGAGAAAAAAATTCGAGAATATGAGGAACTTTTTGACAAAATAAAAAAATTTCTTATCATTCTGGAAAAAATATTTTTAGTTAAGGGGGTCGATAGCAATCATTTTTGGTGAACAGACATACCTCTGAAATCTTACGCAGTTTCGAGAAAAAAATTCGAGAAGATGAGGAACAAAATTTTTTTATTTGACAAAATAAAAAAATTTCTTATCATTCTGGAAAAAATATTTTTAGTTAAGGGGGTCGATAACAATCATTTTTGGTGAATAGACATACCCCCGAAATCTTACGCGTTTTCGAGAAAAAAATTCCTGAACGAAAATGTAATTTATGTTGCCCGAAAATTTCATGCGAATCTTTAAAATGTCATAACTTCCGAACGGATTAGACGATTTTAATATTTAAAAAAGTAAATAACGCGTATTTTGATGGAGAATATGTAGCAATACCAAAAAATTCCGAAAAGTTGTTCCCTGACCCCGTAAAATGGAAAAACCCCATACAAAAAGGTTCAACTTTCGAACAACCGTAACTCCTACAATAGTGAATATATTTCAATGAAACTTTTTTCTGAAGTAGAGCTCCTAGGTACCTACAAAAAAGTATTACAAAACTTTTCTGTAGCGCGTCAAACAAAATCACTAAAAATGAAAAACGAATTTTTAAGAAAAATCGACAGGGGGTAGGTGCCTAAATTTTTCGGCGAAAAGAAAACTTTTCAAATCATTCTTAAAAAATTATTTTCGATTGCGGGGGTCAATTACAATTATTTTTGGTGAATACACATACCCCCGAATTCCAACTCATTTTCGAGAAAAAAATTCGAGATGATGAGGAATTTTTCGGGGAAATTAAAAAGTTTCAAATCGTTCTGGAAAAAATATTTCTAGTTAAGGGGGTCGATAACAATCATTTTTTGTCAACAGACATACCCCCGAGATCATACCCATTTTCGAGAAAAAAATTCGAGAAGGTGAGAAATTTTTTGACAAAATTAAAAAATTTCAAATCGTTCTGGAAAAAATATCTTTAGTTGCAGGGGTCGATAACAATCATTTTTTGTCCAGAGATATACCCCCGAAATCTTACGCGTTTTCGAGAAAAAAATTCGCGAAGATGTGAAATTTTTCGACAAAATTCAAAAATTTCAAATCGTTCTGGAAAAAATATTTTAAGTTGCAGGGGTCGATAACAATCACTTTTGGTCAACAAACATACCCCCGAAATCCTGCGTCCTTTCAAGAAAAAAAATCCTTACCGAAAACCTAAGGTACGCCCAAGGGACGAAAACATTCAGGCCTCTTTTTATACCTCGTATGTGTCCTCAAGACAAATAGCAACATTCTATACACTCGTTAATTGACACTTTATCGACCCGTGACCAAGTGTCCAACAGTTATCGACCGCCGGACAATTTATCGACCTTTGAGTCGTCAAACAGTTATCGACCGATTTTCATTTCGGCAAAACGAATGATCGCGCAATATTTTAATTGCAGTGCTTCGAAAGAAGGGAATTATTTGCAGTGTTCGAATGGTTTTCGCTATTCCGGAAAGAACGAAGCCCAGCAAAGGAGAAAAGACAGGAAGTAAACGATCGCGAAGACACGGAAAAGGAAGTGGAAGGAGGAAGAGTCCGTGGGATCTGCTGACTAAACACGCTCGACTCGACCCACTTTCCTGCGTTTAGCCCCGCGAAAGTTCGCGGCGGTCCCCGTTGCCATAGAGCCGGGGAACGAATCCATTTTTCTCGTCGCAATATCGGATCCGATATCGCGGCAATAAATGGCAAGGATATTATGCATCGGCCTAATAACGATCGTAATAAACTTACGAGCTACTTTATGGACCAGCCCGACTGCCGCTGGATGCTTTTGGCTGTTCGGACAGATGACGCGGATCGTAAAAATTTCGTCGATCTTACTCCCCGCGCTCTTTCCAGCTTTCGTCCCGCCCTTCGAATCGATTCGAGTTTCCTTCGACTCCTTTCGTACATCGAGGTGAACCCCGGAGAACTGGAAAACGACAAGTAGTATTTATTTATAGAAGTCTGACTTCTGTCGATAAAACAGATCAGTCGGTAATGTAACACTCGTTGAAAATAAAACATATATAATTAAAAGAATACATTGTTTTATTACCGACCCGTCGACCAAGGTGTTTGTCAAGCAAACTGCATCGTTTGCAACGGCCAAAAGGTTTGGACGACTCGAAGCTTCCGCGAACGAACAGAAAAGATCGCGTCGGTCCCGGTTCTCTATTTTAAACGCCGTGTTGCACGGTTCCGCTTATTTTTCTCGGGGGCCTCGCCCCTTCCGGGACAGCCCGTGAAGAATCTCTTGTTTTGACGTAGACGATTCCGAGCCGCGAGAACCGTGATTAAACTGTTTACGGTTAAAACTGCTGCGAATTACACGCATCCGATTTAATCCTTGATTTACGAGCGAGAAAACGACCGGGGTAGAGGGGCGATCTCCTGATCCAGATCTCCGTGGAAAATCGAACTGCGAACGAACGGGGGCGAAAACTCACCCTCGACTCGTGCCACCGTGGATCCCCCGCGTTCCGCGATCTTTTAGCGTACGCGTGTCGCGTGATTAATTTTACATTCGATCCTCTTTCGGTATCATTCACGTTCTCGAATAATATTTTTTTATTTCAGAGTTTCTGCGACTCGACGATCATTGTTCTACTTCATTCCCTTGTTTCGTCCGTTTTTTATAGACTCCTCGTTTCCCCGGGGGTTTATTTCGCTTTTTTATTCCCGGCTAGCACGGTTTAATTAAAAGAAATTATACATCCTCGTTCGTGTGTAATAAAACATCGTCGATGGTTTTGGTTTGACCTGCGTGCATCGACAGGTATTTACGCGCGTACCAGGCGAATAAGCGCGATAAGTCGTTCGACGCGATAGAGAAACAGCCCCGTATTCGATGGCAATAAATCGTCCGATAGCGAGATTTACGATTCGGAAGGAACGAGGCCGTGCGCGGAGGGCGCGACGCTGGAAGAAGGGAGAAGCGTGAAGAATTTAATGAAATCGGTGCCGCGATTTGTTTTTTTTTTCTAGCGCGCCGCCTCTAATCCACGGATTAGAGATCGGTTCGACGTCCGTGCGAAATCGGGACTTTACGATACGCGCGTTTGTTCTCGGACTGCGCTTTTATCGCCGCTCGTCGTCGCGAAAAACTCCCCTGTACTCTTTGGTCATGTTCGAAGAATATTTACACGAGCGAATAAAAATTGTAGCAGTCACGTTCGTCCGAATTAACGAGAGTATGATATCTCGGTGCTGTCTTCGATATGAAATAAGTAATCAAGAAGCTCGAACGGCACTGCAACCAAGATGGCCGCCCTGCAAAGAGCGCGGAGTCGACTGGAGAGAGAATTGGTCGCGTTGTTTCGAGAGTTGATCGAAAACGGTTGCACGGAAACGCGGCTAGCGGGGGAAAAGGAAAGTTTACGAATCGATAGCGCCCCGTATCCCTTTGAATATCTCGCGTTGCCGGCATCACGTGCGCGCTAAACGCGAGGCCGAGTTAAGAAAGCGCGCTGAGAGGCCACCTAAAGTAAATTGATTCAAATTAGTTCCCAATAGCATGTAATAACGCGCGTTCCCGCGGCGTCTCTGTACCCTCCTATTTCGCCTTAGATACGTCATTATATCGGCCGCCGCCTAATACTTAGGTCGATAGGTGATATAAAGTCAGAATTATTGCCCCGCGTACCGGGTGAACCATCACGTACGCAGTGCCACGTAACGTTTCAGAAATTGCCCCTGGCAGATAGGGGACGGGACAAACGTAGAATTAAACGACGACCGCCACTTACCGGACGGTCAGAACTCTATTAAACTCGATTCGATTCGATTTG
Source organism: Colletes gigas (assembly GCF_013123115.1). Lineage (NCBI taxonomy): Eukaryota > Metazoa > Arthropoda > Insecta > Hymenoptera > Colletidae > Colletes > Colletes gigas. The sequence goes on from NW_025106641.1 coordinate 1,237,405, forward strand.
CCATTCGAAAGCTGCGACAGAAACCCGCGTTCTTTCTGCAAAACCCACGGGTAGAACCTTTCAAAACTTCAGGTATAAGACGAATAACCCTTTAAACGTTGCGTCGAGGCGTTAAGTGTGTATCTTTCGTGGCACGCGGTGGCGAACAAACATGGCGGCGAGTCGCGAGCACACACAGTGCAACAGAAGCGAATTCGAAGATTGGAAATCTCTGATGTAAAATTAATTTTCATGGTTTACAAGGGTTTTGTGACCCACTATCTTTGCTAGGAATTTCATGTAAGAGTGTAGATGTAAGAGTTCGAGTGGTGGCGTGGAATGGCCACTTTGGGTTCGTGGAAGCGACTACGAGACGAGACGCTCGAATTAATCGCGGGATAAACAGGCCCCCGGAGAGACGATAGGAATATTTCTAAGAATATTCGAAGACGTCCGGGAAAGGGAAATTAGTGTTTTCGTTACAGGGGCGGAACTGGTCGAGTGTTTTCCTGGCTCCGCGGAGGCGCGGTAAAGTGTTTTCGAGCCCACTCGAGCCTATCCCTCCCGCCGGGGGCCCCGTAAGCCTCTTCAAATATCACGAACACCCTCGAGACGCCGTGGAAAAAAAGGCTTTTCTGTGGCCGGCGGAACAGCGGCGACGATTACACGGTAGCGCCTGAAAACATTAGCGGGCCGGTGCCACTCGAGCAAACCGCGCTCGAACGCTGACAAACGATGACGCGACGGTTCCTTTATTCGTTCGGACGTCGAAAGGGTATTGTTTTCTTTCGCGGGGCGCCAACTTGATTAGTCACCGTGTAATTAACAGTTTCACGGGTGCCCGTTTCGCGTTTCGAAAACACCCGGGATCCCCCAGATATTTCTATCTTCGGACGCTCTGCCAAAATTTCAGCGACGCCATCTTGGATAGTTAACTAGGTACAGGAAGGGGACATAGATTCTAAAATATTTTATCGACGTCTGTTGCGAGCTTTTGATCGTAATGAAGCAATATTTGATACCAGTGTGCGTGGTGCAACAATAACACCCTTCGCGCCGCCATATTGGATAATTAACTGGTACAAGAAGAGGACATGGATTCTAAAATATTTTGTCGACGTCTGTTGCGAGTTTTTGATTATAATAATGTAATATTTGATACCAGTGTGCATGGTAGACAATAACACTTTTCAGAGAACACTAGAGATTGACTGTCGCGCCGCCATATTGGATAATTAACTGGCACAAGAAGAGGACATGGATTCTAAAATATTTTGTCCACGTCTGTTGCGAGTTTTTGATTATAATAATGTAATATTTGATACCAGTGTGCATGGTACAACAATAACACTCTTCGGAGAACACTAGAGATTGACTGTCGCGCCGCCATATTGGATAATTAACTAGCACAAGAAGAGGACATGGATTCTAAAATATTTTGTCCACGTCTGTTGCGAGTTTTTGATTATAATAATGTAATATTTGATACCAGTGTGCATGGTACAACAATAACACTCTTCGGAGAACACTAGAGATTGACTGTCGCGCCGCCATATTGGATAATTAACTAGTACAAAAGGAGGACCTGGAATCCAAAGTATTTTATCGACGTCTGTTGCGAGTTTTTGATTATAATAAAGTAATATTTGATACCAGTGTGCATGGTAGACAATAACACTTTTCAGAGAACACTAGAGATTGACTGTCGCGCCGCCATATTGGATAATTAACTGGTACAAGAAGAGGACATAGATTCTAAAATATTTTGTCGACGTCTGTTGCGAGTTTTTGATTATAATAAAGTAATATTTGATACCAGTACGACAATACCAGAGTTCGCAAGAGCCCCCGAGAGTTAAAAGATAATTAAACGCGACACATATTTTCGGCGGAACGAGAAGGAAAATGCATCGACGAATAAAAGTTATTTCTCCCGGAGCGACTACTCGAGAGAATCGTCGAGGAGCACGAAAATGTTGTATTAATGGTATGCAGAGTTTCGAGTTGGGTCGCTCGTCAAACCGGAGAGGTGAAATGTGGCTTCGAGACCTCCAAAGCGTATCTGATCCCATGGCAGCACGGTGATCCGTGAAACATCTTGTTAGCTCAGTATAAACGGATAAAAGGTGGCTCTACGGCGAGTAGCTCGCCACGAAACCAGAGACCGTTCCTTTTGCTCGCAACAGTTTCGCGATACGAGCCCTAGCGAAATCGTCCTCCTGTTGATCTTGATAAATAATAAGAAATAAATAATAACCACACGGACGACGAAACAGGAACGCAATTTCGATCTTTAAATTTTGGTAAAAGATAATGAAAAACAGGTGTATCTTTGGGTGATAAAATTTGTAAACGTAAGGATGCACGTTTAGGCCGGAATACCGGCCTGATCGAAGCGTTAACAGCGACAGAGTGTGGGATCGGACTCGCGAAAGAGGTTTCTCTCGCTCGTGCAAGTGTCCCCCGGGGGCATTCTTTGGCGCTGGTACCAGTAGTCATCGCCACGGTACGCCCAGTAGCGTTGCAACTCGACTCGATCGCAACAGTCTATCCGGGACTGCATCAGTTTCGCCGCGGAAATTTATTTTCGCCTCTGCACCATATCTGGTATCGTGTATCTAGCTCCTCTGCGCCACCGTGTGCTCGCGAAAGCCGCGAGAAATTCAGCTTTCCGCGACGAGACGCCATTTTGGATCCTCCGGAGTCTACCCTTTGGCGCTCCACGCGTTTCAAGAACTTGCAAATATCGATCATCCTCTGGTTTTAGAAATAATTGCAACGCGAGCGATTGCAACAAACTTTGCGTAGTAAGATATAATAATTGGCGACATTGTTGTATCTCTCATGGAGATCTAGAAACTGGTACGAGGATTTGGTCGTGTGGAAAAGTGAGAAGCGCGAACGTGGAAATCAGCCCTGTTAGAACGTGTCAGCTACCTCCCAAGGACGCAAAGGATCCCTGGTCTTTTTGATCGTGTATCGTTTTCTGTCCGTTGGAGCAAATCGAAGACGAGGGATACTGGTAGCGAAAGAGTTTCCAGCGTAGACGAATCTGCTCGTTTATAGGGCCCCGAGAGATACAACGCGGGTCCGTGTGTTGGCGATTGAGAGAGAGAGAAAGAGAGAGAAAAGAGAGGGATAGAGAGCGATCTCGCGCGCTAAGGAGGGTGGGCTGACGAGTGGCAGGTTGTACCCGGAATACCCACCGCGGTGCCTCGCTCAGTGGGGTCTCCTCTCTTATTCTAAATGCTGGCGAGCCCCGGAGAAGAGGACCGTAGCCGATGTTATCTGCGCCGCTGGAGAGGGATAAAAGCTTAAAGGCTGCGGCCCCAACTACGATGATACCACCGGGTATACGAGAGTGTCAGACGGCTTGAAGCCTCGTGGAAGGCCTGCAACGTATGCCCGGGCCCCACGAATGGACAACGAGGGAACGGTGGAGGAAGGGTGGTGACTCCGGGAGAGGAGCCGAAACCGAAGGGGGGCACGGGGGGCCACGACGGGGCAGATCGGAATGCGGTGACCGGCAGGCTGCGAAGAAGCCTTCCACTCCGCGCGTCTCGGAGAGAGACCAACGAAGAAAGAAAAACGATAGGAACGGCCTAACCTTACGTTACCCGGCTATCACTGGGGGACACTGACGTACCCCCCGCGGAGGTACGCGCCAGACCTAACGCACACACCTAACGCGCGCGTCTTGCACCTACACGTGCCCCTCCGACCGATCGTAACGTACCATTTCCGACCGAGGAATGGGCCAGGGGGGCCCTACTTTTTCCACCGTGATATTTTTCGCGCTTCCTGGGCGCCATTCGCAGGGGAAAACGCTAGGACAGGCGAGAAGTGTTCATCAACGAGATGTATAGATGTATTGTCTCAAACGGACAATAAAGAATCATCTTTTCTTATTCGTATGGTTTTGGAACGGAGATTGCGTGCAAAATATATGTAGAGTAGGGAGAACGAAAGAAGGGTCCTGATAGGAGTGGCTGATCGTACTGGGTCAGCCATCGCGCCTAAAGATTGGTTGGAAAGATCAACTAATATTCACATTCACGAGGGTAAATTATTTTCCAAAAAGGTCGAAAGATGTGATCAACTAACATTCACGTTTCCCCAGGAGAAATTTTCCGAGTAAAAGCGCGAGGACATGGCTATATCGAAGCGTGTCTGATCCGTGCTCGTCGAGATAATCGATCGGAGAGATCGATCGGGCATAGGTGGGTGACGGGTAACGAGCAGCTACGAATAGCTGGTGCTAAGAATCGGCGGAGGCGGTAGATAACGAGGATGATGACAGCAACGATGATTTAATGCCGTGCGCAACTTAATGACCGAGTTGGGGCCCTCGGGGGCCCCTCGACGTTATTCTTCAGGACCATTCACAACACTCGCCGACCCTGCGCTCATCATGGCGACCCCCCGCGGATTCCGCGCGGAGCTTAACCCCAACGTGCCAATTCATTTCCTCTCCTGCCGGCATTAGGCTTGGTTTATGGTAGCATTTACAATTATAATCGGCCCGTTCGCTGACCACGACCAAAAAAACCGACGGATCTTTGAAGAAGGGACCAACCGTACGATCCTCTCGCAAACGTCGCTCTTGCGTTTCGTTTCATCGGCTACCTACTCCATGGCTGGATATTATCGTCGATGATTTCGTTGGAGCCATAACTATCGCTTCCACGCATATCCCCGGTTAACTGTAGCGCGACAGTAAATTGCTCCGAGACTCGTGGGGTCCATCGCCGCCAGAGGGCCACGCAATCGTCTCTCTCGCAAGCGCTCGAACGAATCGACTCCCGATATCCCGAGTCGATGAGTTTCGTCGACGAAATCGACTTGAAAATAACTCCGAGACTCCGTAAATAAAATATCGACGAGTCGATGGGCCCCCCCAGGTCCCTCGAACCGATCGATCGCGGTCTAATCTCGATCGTCGATCTAGCGCGACGAACTACCGTGACGATTCCGTGGAGATCGTGGCCCGTATGCCTCGTAACGAAAAAGAAAAGGGCGGCAGGGGGCAAAGGGAGCCGGGACGATTGGAGATTCGACGGGTCGTGGCCTGGCGTGTGAAAAGATCCGAGGCAGCAGGTGTCTTCGAGGCTCGAGGAGATGAAAATCTCGCGCAGGTATTTATCGCTCGAAAACCCCGAAACCACGCCCACACTTCGCTGCCCACAAATCAATCGACGAACGGAGGACGGGGGCTATAGAACGCGTCGTGGATCGCAGGAGGAAATCGACGCGGCCGGGCCAGGGGGGCGATCGTTGTCCTCTCGCTTCCAGGGGCCAGGACAAAAGAGGGGGGAGGCGAGGGGAGGGTGGAGGAGGGACAGATGGAAAAAAAAGAAGTCGATTTGTCAAGCTCCGAAACGCGGCAGTCGATTACACCCGGGCACCGATAACGCTAACGAGAATGACGCGCGATCGATGCATCAACGGAGGACCCCCGCGTCCCGAGCGACAGCTTCGAAGCGCGGGAAAGGCGCTTCCGGAGACAACGTGTCCGGGGAAAACCGTACACAGACGTTATTATTTCCCTACGATTCGATTTTTTTCAATCCAGTGCTGATAAGATGAAGTTCCGTGAACGAGAGTCGGTAGCTCCGGGGATCGATTCGGTGTCTGTATCTTTTTTTAACATTTCTCGTAGCGGATATATTTATCGTTGCTTTCTACGCCCTTGGACGGAAACTGGACCATTAACTATACCGAACCTGGAGTTATCACTAATGGTTTTTAGTTACGATGGCGGGCCACAAATGGGTCTGATCTACGAGGCATTATCTTGAGGAACTAACGTTGCAGTTGTCTTTGAAGGCATTTAGTTCGTTGATTATGGCTCGTGGATACTATTGCAAAAGATGTACTAAGAACTACGTACGCTGATGATATATGTCGCGATGCTGTGCTACGTGTTACTTATCGTTGCAATTGCAACGGGAAGATTTCTCGAAAAAAATCGTCGGAATCGCGGGTGGGAAAAATAAAGAGGCTGTCAGCTCGCGGAGGCGCACAAGACCCAGCCGAAACGGTCACCGATCGTGAATCGAGAAACGAGCAGAGCGAATCGAATCGCCGTACACAATCTCGCATTGTATACGAGCAACGGGGCCGGCTCATTTGTCGCGTTAATAATTATAAGAAGGTGTGACCCTCCCTCGCTCGCTACACCTACGGACAGCCATATTTATGAATCTCAGCCAGCGAGCGCGATCTCACCAGCGCGGCGGGACGTTCTCAACCTTCTCTCCTCGAATTCACAACGACTCCGTCCCTCGAACAATATTAATTTAATTCTCTTCCCGCTCTACTTCGAGCTAAGAAACCCCAAGATCGTCGTCGTCGTCGTCGTCGTCGCGTTTTAATAGATTCGTGACATCGTCTCCCGTGCTCGCCGCCAGAGGGCCACGGTCTCGTCTCTCTCGCAAGCGCTCGGCCCCACTACTACCCAATTGTCTCCCCGTAGCAGAAGTCTCGTAATCAGTCGGAAAGGGGTTGTAAGGAGAAAGGAAACGCGTTGTTCGAGGAAAGTTGGGAACCTCTAGGCGGTTAGGTACGTATACGTATAGTGCCCTGAAACCACGGGGGGCGACGTAAACTAACCGCCGGTTAATTATTGTCCTCTCGCACGGCGGGCCCAGAATCCCACCTCCGCGCGCAAGCAACAGAGAGAGAGAGAGAGAGGGGTAAGTCCCCTACGGTAACTCCTTCTCCGAAAGCGAATGGACCTCGAATGGGCCTGACGCGGGACCTGCGTGACGGTGAATCGGTGCCACCGAATGGAACGGAAGTGGGGGGACGGTGTAGGAAGGATCCGACCGGCCGGGGGAGAACGAAAGGGACCAACCGAGGGGGGGGGGCGGGAGGGGGGAGGGGGGACGCACGAGAACTCCCGAGGGCCTGCTAAGGACCAGAACTACCGTGGTAGCATTCAATTAGCCTCGCGGCATGTGAAATATTATTGTCTGGCTCGCTTCATACACTCGATTTTTAAAAGGGGAGAAAGAAAGGCATTACGCCGACCTCCTAACATATTTCACTACTGAATCATTCTCCCTTTCCTCCTCTCGGACCACTCCGTGGCTCTGCTTCCACTTCTGGAACCATCGGCCTCTCCTCTCTGCCTCTCTGGCTGGCCTCTCTCGCCTTTCGTTTCGACGGCTCGCTTTTCGACCGGACCGGACACGCTTTTCTTCCACGCTTTTTCTACGCCCTCGAAATCTCGCGTTTCTTTGCCCGGAGTTGGATCTCTGCGAAGGAATCGAGATCAACGGCGCCAGCGCGACCCAAACCGCCCGGAAACCTGGACAAAATAGGACCAAACGTTCAATGTTTCAAGTTCAAGATGTAAAGAATTGTTCGATCATGGTTTTATCATGGTATATCGAGAATTTATAGCGTCTTATGTGCACGATTTGATGGAAAGACCAGAAGTTGGGCCAGAATTTTACTTAAACGAGAATACCCGGATAACTGAAACGTGTTTGTTTCGTATTGGGGGCTCGCGATCTGTCGATAATCTCGTACGTTCGTGTGCCGTGAATTCGCCTCGGTAATAAATCACGTATTCCCGCGTGCTTCAAACATCAAGCTTGTCTCGATTCATTACAATATATATCCGTTCCTTTTAGAAACTCGATATAGCGAATTATTGATGAGCGGGAGAAACTTTTTAGCGAGAATTTAACACCGAACCAATATTTCTCGACGCATTCGCTGAGCATAACGAGTCATAAGTATAATACGTATCGTTTTGTTCCACCGCCACCGTCTGTTGTCCCAAATAGATGGTTTTCATCTATCTGTATCGATCCAATTCTCCACGGGAACCATTACTTCGTGATATTTAGTCGCGCAACGAGCACCGAACAAGATCCCAAGCAAATTGGATTTTCACTTTCGTTTCAAAGTCGCGTGTACCACCGAACTATGCCAGACAAAATGAACACACCCGTTAGTAGGTCGATCGAGGCGCTGTACTTTCCACGCTCCACAGATCGGTTTATTGCCAAAAATCGCGAGTGAATTTTTCTATCGTCCTGTTTTTCGTTCCAAACGAATCGATCTTCGGGATCGTCGTTGCTCGTTGCAGCGGCGAGGCGGACCCGATCGTCGGGGGAATTTGAAAGAGCGCAGGTCACGATGGTTACCGTTTAATGCATTCACGATAATTAAAACGATCGATTCCCAGATGGAAACGACCTAAATGAGATTAAAAGAGTTTCGGTCACGAACCATTAAATTACCCGGGAATGGTCGTAAACGTTCGTATTATGGGCATGGTTATTCGACGACGCGATTCCCGATAGTTGAGATGGAATCGTGGTTTCGTCCCTCGATCGACCAAAATGACACACTGTTCAGTACACTTCAAACGGAATCATATGTTTTCTTATTGCAACTTTCGTGTATGTAGTGCGTGAAAAATCTGCTGAAAATTGTATAGTTTTGAAACGTGGATTGTGTACCAAATGTATTGTAGGGAGAACGAAAGAGGGGAGACATCGTGACTAAGGATTTTTATGAAACTTATCACACACATATATCTAAACATATTATTATCGGATATTCTACGGTTTAAAATGGAACCCAGAATCTGGGTTTAAACATTGCTAGAGTTTACCGAGCTTTAGTTCTCGGTAGACAACTCGCGAGTCAGAAATCGACAACGATATTACAGCGTCCTGGGAAAATTCCCACGCGACGGGGCTGAAGGGGGAACCGTATAAATTGGGTAGGCGTTTTCGTTAAAGCTCGAGCATCGGGATCTCGACCTCGAGTTTGATAACCCTGCTGCCATCTGGCTGCCCTTTGCCTCGGCGATTGACCCGTCGTTGCGTGGAAAGGAATCGCGAGCAAGCGCAGAACTTTAGGTCCTCGGTGATTCCGACCAAGCGTCAGGACTTTCATCTCGGGAATCGATGGCTATAAAACCCTTCTCTCATACAATAAACAATATCTTAACCTCAGCCTCGGATTAGACACTGTTGATCCGTTCCGAGGCACCGATAGAGAATCCAAAATGGCGACGAACTAATACCCCGGTGCCCCAGAGCTATCGATATGATCGAACGACGCGACATCGAGGTAAATGTTTTTTTTTTTACCAAACGGAAGGAATCTGGGGGGTTGCAGGAGTCTCGCGAGGAACGAGGCCCACCCCCCAGCTTGGAGTCTGACGAGGAATCGAACGGTCAAAAGTTTCCCCACGATCTAAGCGACAGGATAGCGGAGGAGCGGTGACTAGCGGATGGTTGAAACCGCGAGAGGACGTACAACGGGGCGACGGGGGGGAGATAAAGTGGTTCCAGAGCCGTAGGAGGAGGCGTGTGGAGGGTGAAATTGGCGAAGAAGGGGAGGGGGGGAGCTCGCGACAGGAACAGCGTTGCCGTCGAGTTGTCTGGCTGATTTCCTGCTTCGAGTCAAGCGTACTCGTCCCTTTAGCGATTCCCAGGGGATGGTGGGAGGTTAGGGGTGAGCCGGTTGAACGGTGCCTGGAAAACCGGAGCGTGGAAGGGGGTTTGCTTTGGGGGCGGGAGTGCTGATGGCGGACGAGCGAGAAACAGAGGGGGCGGAAAGGGGGGGAGGGGGGGTGGAACGAGAGAGAAAGAGATAGAGCGCGCGACGGAGCGTGTAATTGAGTCCCGTGCGCGATCGCTACTTTATCGACCCCCTTACCCTGCCCCCCCCCCTCCCCCTCTCTCTCCTTTGCCTGCAACCCCTTATCTACTCTTTCTCTCTGCATCTCGCTCAGAGACTCCATCTTTCCCGCCTCTCTGTCTCTTTCGTCCTTTTTTTTCAGCAATCCCACCTCACCCCTGCTACGGGGTCGTCGACGAACGCAGGAAAGACGACGACGACGACGACGACGACGACAACGGTCCGGGAACCAAGAGGGTGGCAGTCGAGCGAGCTTCAGCGTTCCGAAAATTGATGAAAACGAGCTGCCGTTCTTTCGCGCGATTTCACTCAACGTCAGCCGGAAATAGCCCACCCCCCCAGTCAACGTAGGAGGCTCGACTGCGAAGAGAGGAAAAGAATAAATTGGAAGGTTTTGGAATTTGCCGGTAATCGGATTCGGAATCGAGAAATCGCCCCCGCCGTCCTTGGAAAATTGATACTTTTCTGGAGGGGTTTTCGAATCGCGGATAATTTATCGAATCGTCCGCGTTTAGGTAAATATTTAACCCGGCCCGTTACGGTAAACTGTTGTTTCGATAACGTTATCGCGTACGATCCGACAGACTCGCGTGCACGGCGACCGTTTCGCCATCGACGTAGTCCGCATCTATCTTTAATACCGATTCCGTGCACGGTAAATTATCTATGAAGACCGAGTATATCGGAGTCGAGGGCCCCGCTGAGACTCATCGGAGCAGCTTTATTTAGCCCCGGCCAATTCACACCAAAGATGAATCTGCTCCCGCGGCCGCCATCAAGCATCCGTGGCAGACGGCTACGCGCCGTAGAAATCCATACATACCAACGTCACGGATAGACATATATCAATCCGAGCTAGACGTATATCGGGCCCGTTTCGAAAAAAAAGATTCGATCTGCCAAGCCGCCTTTAAACCACGGTAAACGACCAACGTGCAACGTTTGTCAGCCTTTTCCCCTCCTTCCCCCCACCCCTTCGCGTTTCGTTTTTCCGACGACGCGAAAAACCCTTCGTCTCGGTGCATCTCGAGAGTCGCTCGCTATTCCCTCTCTGGTGCCTTGTAAATGAAATTTGTAAACAATCTGCCACGCTGTTCGCGATCGTCGGATTCGTATTTTGTTTAAACCTCGCTTCTATCGACAAAACAGACAATCGACCGCCACCTGCTGGATCAGATATTCATTATGGATCGGTCGATAACGTAACACGCTTCGTGCGTTTAATTAACAAACACATTGCCCAGTAAAACCTCGACGTTCAGGGTTAATCGTCTCTAACCCCTACGATCCAATGATTCTCGGTTCGAGTGTTTCTTAGAATTTTCTCTGTTAGTTCCGTAGGTTTTCATCTACTCAATCAAACTCGTTTGACAATAAATCGTGGCGTTCGACGTTTGAAAAGGCCGCAGAACGAATTACCCGCGTAACTGAAGTAGTTGGAGCGCGCGCGCGCGCGCGTGCAAACGATCGCGAGAAGAAAGTTGGTTTTTACGAGTTGACCGCAATTACCGGATTCGTCGTGGATAGAAATTTATAGTTATCGTTATCGGATTCGCGTTACGCGGGAGGGGGGCTTAATTACTCACGGGGATCGGTGCTCCCGATCCCGGGTACTCGCGAACAATTAACTAATTTTTGCGTAATTGCTCCTTCGACCGGGGCTCGAGGCTATCTCTCATTTCCCGCGGAGCAATTACGGGTGAAACCATGATGATTATTTCGAGGCTTTCGCTCGGCGAACGATCGATCCTCGAAACAGTCATTAACCGATTGGAAGCGTACGTGCCCGCCACGGGAGTCGGCAACCAAAGGGTTGTAGCTATTTGTAACAAAATTAAATTGATCCCTGCGAGGTTGGAGATCGACGCGTTACGGATCGCCTCTCGTCGCCTCCCTCTGCCCACCCCCTCCACCTACGCCTCGTCCATTTCCCCCCCCCCCCCCTCTCTGTCTCTCGTCGTCGTCGTCGTTCGATCGACGCGAAATTTGCAGAAAACGAACCACGGAACCTGGCGAAGAAGAGGAGGGAACGGAGGAAAGAAATTAAACCCTTCGGGTCCCGCGAGATCCTTTAATAGAGAAATGATTTGATTAAAATGTAAAGGAGCTCCCCGGACCTTCTGTTTGCGCATTTCACGGTTCGCCTGTAAAAAGCACGGGGCCCACCCGTTAGACAGATGGCAGTCGCCGCACTCAATGGCCTGAGAAATTGGATCGCGTTTTAACTCCCTTACGTTTTCAGCTCCCGAGGTTGCAACCTCCCCCTCCCCCCGGAATCTCCTACGTGACTGCCCGCATCTCGATTCCCGGGGCTACAGACACCAGCCCGGAAACACCCCGAAAGTCCAAATTCCCTTTCGAATAATCTCCACACAGAGGCGACTGCTCCTCGAGCAATTTTAAATACCGTTCTTTGGCCCGAAAGTCGGCAGAATTTTTATTCGTCCGCGATTCAAGGCTCGATGATACGAGGGTGAATACAGGAATTAGGATACTACGCGTCGTCGTCGTCCAGGAAGGCTTTTCACCGCCGAATGTAAATGAAATTCGAACAAGATCGACGAACGTCATCTGGACAAATTGCCCGGGCAGAGAGGAACACGGTTCATCGAGGAACCGTGGCCGAGCACGCACGCTTTAATCGCACGCAAAGCGGGCAGAAGCAATCTTCTTTATGACGACGATCGAAGGATTCTCCCCGGGGGAACGGTAATTTGTCCCGAAGAAACGGATCGCGCGGTTACTTGTGCGTGTTTTACGCGTGCCTTTTGTTACAATGCTACGGAGTATGCCCCGCTAATCGTACCACTTCAGATATTTCCTCTCTAAGTACTAATTCCCGGGCGAATTAATAGCGAGACACCCGTTATTACACGTTAGAACTCGTACGGAAAAATTAATTCGTTTGTAAGATTCGAACGTTTCCGTAAATAATAATAATCAGTGCTTTGAGAATTTTTTTACAGTTGACACCGTTCACTGTCTGTGACCCATATATGGGCAATGAACGCGTTAATATGTCCTTTATATATGTATAATACTAAAATCTCAACGATTCTTCGAGTTTGGCTGTAACCGGCGAATACCTCGAGAGTGGGAAGGAAAATTAATTTGTCCATCGCTAAACTCTGTTAACGCATAACTGGAGGCGTCACTCGCCCGCCGGTGGCGTTGAAATCTTATATTCCTCGTATGAAATATAAGTCCCACTCGTCTTGATTTTCTTCGTGAATTATACGTCTCGTCCCGTTTGTTGCTACACGCGTCATGGCTAATTCGTTAGTTGGGAAACGCTACATTGCACATACTGACTAAATAATTATACATATAAGACGCTACGCGATATTACAAGAAAGATAGAACGCAAGAGTGGAGTTAGAATAGCTCTGACGAATATGTCTGCGAGAGATGTAACAATGTCGCCATCTATCAGAGGCAAGAAGACTCGGAACATTTACATATCATAACTTAACCCTTTGCACTCCTATGTCGAGCGTGATTCGACGTCAATTTTTATCTCAATAGCACCTTCGTCAAGTCCAAACTTACAAAATACAACAACAGTGTAAATAAAACAGATATTTTAACAGAAAAATTTCAAATAAAACACTTGAAAACAAAAAAAGGTTGGGAGCTGCTGGTAACAAGATTGAAATATAATTCGTAGTGCAAAGGGTTAAAGTGTTAACCAATTATTATATCTTGCAATTACCAAATGAAAGCTAACCTAACCTAACCAGCGTGTTGTACGAAGGGGATGATGTTGTAAGAGCGAATTGTTTGCGAGAGGTTAACTGCGTCCAGCGAAACGCGACGACGAATCAAAATGGCGGTTGGCGTGATCATCGGTGATAGAAGGGGTTGGTTTCCATCGTGCTCGCGAACTCGAGTCCGCGTACAACCGAATGGTCAATTGTCGTAAAGTCCGAGGGCGTTATGCCCCGCAGGGAACCCGAACCGGGGGGGGGGGAGGGGGTTAAAACCAGAGTGCCGTGTACGAGCATACTAAACACTCGGTGCCCGAACGGCCCCGGTAGCAACGATGGCGGTTAACAGCGACAGCGATATACCCCTGCCGATGCAGTTTCCTACCACCGATCTAATGCTACGCCGTGTCAGTACGCTGTCGACTTTAGTGGTTTCGGTCCCGATAGCCGCGGATGCTCTAAATAGCGGCTCCTCGTATTGCGTTCTAATCGAATGGAACGCCCTGTCCTTGTTTCGCGCCGGCGGTCCTCCTCCGACCAGTGGCTCCCTCTGCGGGCCACCCCACCCGCGGTGGGGAAAGTAAAACCGAGAAAAGACGGGAATGGGCGTGAAAGGAGATACCAGGGGGTGGGGGAGGGGGTTGACATCGTGGGGGGGAAATAAAGAGGAAGAACGCGAACGGGAACGTGATCGCGAACAGCGTGGGTGGACAATCCCGAGTTCTACGGGAGCAGAAGGTGATACGGAGGTACGGTCGAACGGTCGTGCCTCGAGTATGGTAGGGATGAACCGGACCTCTGGTGGGGGAGGACGGATAACCACGGAGCGGGGATAGCCCGTTCCTAGGTGGGGACGTCGATGAACACCGGGTTCGAAGAGGGGTGGACGGGGGAGGTGGCGGGAGGCGGGAGGTGGTCGGAGGGGTCGAGGAACAAACCTGGTGGCAGCAATCACCGTGAGTGGGCGACACGCGCTTCTCTTCTCTTGGGTTATCAGCCTGATGAGCCACTCTCCGACTCGATTCCTTCGTGTGTTCGTGTTGCACGTGTACGTGTCCCGGCGCTACCACTTGGACGGACCCGCGCCAGGGGATGAGAGTTTATCACCAGACCGTTTCTCTTTTTACGGTACTGTACGTATCTACGTAACGAGCATCCGCCTTTGCGATTCGAGCGGCTACTTCCGGGGAAAATTCCTCGCGACAGCTAACGCGTGCACCCGCTCGTCGCATCCGGGACCTCGATCTATCTTTTCTGTTTTTTTTCCCCCCCACCATTTACATGCGTCTTAATGCGCCGAGGCGTTCGTTCCGTCGTCGATCTTTGACGATTGCGAACACCTCCGCGGCCGCCATGTTGGTCTCGACACCCGGATGTCTTCGTGCAAATCTTCAGATTTCTGTACTCCGTGTAGTCTAATATCTTGCGTTTATTACGGTAGATAAAACTGGTTTTGATCCGCGATGTCATCCGCGATAAAGCACCTGTATAAAATGCTAGGTTTAGTTAAAGAGTAGTAATTTAGCAATTTAGTAATTACGAACGCACTTGTCTCGAGCGTTTCGACCCCCCCGTCGAAGAGACGTTGGAAAGTTCGCCCAAAACGCTTGATAAAATCGTTACGAGTCGAGAGAAGGCGTCACCCACGGGTCGGGATGACCGTAGAAACTCGCACCGGTGACCCGAATATGGCAGACTTCGGCGATCGAAGCGTCGAACCGCACCATTGTCTTCCTCTGGAACAGAAAGAACGTCGATTTTAGAGGCTGGTCCACGCGTTACACCCATGGGACGCGTAACTACGCTACTTACGCTAAACGTCTGCTCGGTGTTTCGCCATATGACGCTACCGATCGAGCGAGCCCGCCCGCCGAGGGGCTGGTAATGACGCCGAGGGACGCGATGTTGCCTCTGCGACATGCGGTAGCGTCGTATAGACAGACACCGAAACAATTTGTATTAAAATGAGCGCTGCCCTCGCTGCCTGGGTCGAGCGATTTTTTAAAAATCAAGAACCACCTCCGCGACGACCAAGGAAAACAGCATAAACCGTCCATCGTTTCGATAGATCAATTCAAAGGCGTCTGTTCGACGAAATCAGTTTGCTCACCGCCAGGGGGCCACGCTCTTGTGTCTCTCGCAAGCGATCGACCGACCCTTCCGTTCCTATATACAGGGTGTTAGGCCACCCCTGGCAAAAATTTTAATGAGATTGTAGGAACCAAAATCAGACGAAAATCAAGAATACCGATTTGACGATGGAGCTTCGTTAAAAAGTTATTAACGTTTAAAGTTCCGGATGTACTGAATTTTTTTCTAGAAAGTGGATAGGATTTCGAGGGTAGGTCTATTCACCAAAAATTATTGTAATTGACCCCCGCAACTAAAGATATTTTTTCCAGAATGATTTGAAATTTTTTTATTTTGTCGTAAAATGTCTCACCTTCCCGAATTTTTTTCTGGAAAGTGCGTAACATTTCGGGGGTATGTCTATTCACCAAAAATGATTGAAATTGATCCCTGCAGCTGAAAATATTTTTTCCAGAACGATTTGAAATTTTTTAATTTTGTCGAAAAATTTCACACCTTCTCGAATTTTTTTCTCGAAAATGCGTAAGATTTCGGGGGTATGTCTATCGACCAAAAATGATTGTTATCGACCCCCGCAACTAAAGATATTTTTTCCAGAATGATTTGAAATTTTTTAATTTTGTCGAAAAATTTCACCCTTTCTCGAATTTTTTTCTGGAAAGCGGGTAGGATTTCGAGGGTATGTCTATTCACCAAAAATGATTGAAATTGATTCCTGCAGCTGAAAATATTTTTTCCAGAACGATTTGAAATTTTTTAATTTTGTCGAAAAATGTCACACCTTCTCAAATTTTTTTCTCGAAAATGCGTAAGATTTCGGGGGTATGTCTATTCACCAAAAATGATTGAAAGTGATCCCTGCAGCTGAAAATAATTTTTCCAGACCGATTTGAAATTTTTGAATTTAATTGTTAATAACTTTTCAACGAAGCCTCGATCAACAAATTGGTATTCTTGATTTTCGTCTTATTTTGGCCTCTAGAGTCCGCCATTATAATTTTTCCCAGGGGTTGCCGAACACCCTGTATACACTCCTCGACTATCCAGGCTCCAAGCGTTCGAGGTATTATACAATCTGCTACGTAACGACACCAAACGAATGGTGTTTTGTGTGACTTTTCCACGGGTTCCCGGAGCCTGGACACAGTGGTCAGTGGTCAGTGGTGCGGCGTGTCAACGCGAGAAAAGAGCCCCAGAGAGAGGACCCCCTATATTAGAGGAACAACGAATTCGTTTCGGCTTTGGGGCGACTTAACTAACGATCGTTCGTGTGTGTGCGTTAGCCTTTGCTCGGCCGATCGGTCAAGATCGGATGCGCCGAGGCATGCTTGTTGCCCCCCCGCGGTTTGCTTCCATCGAAAATCCAGATCTGGTTGGCGACGACGACGACGACGGACCAGTTCTCGTTGTCAGCCCCGGGCATGTTAAACGAGCGTGTATGGGGTCCCCTTTTGTAAAAGATAGAAGAAGGGGAGAAGAGGAGCCTGGACGCGGACGCGAGGCGACGCACGCGTGTACGCGCGATCGCCAACGGTGATCAATCACCTTCAAACCGTGGTCGGTACAATGCATGTCGTGCCACCAGAATCTGCCCTGCTCGAGAGAGCTTATTGTTGCCACCCACGTCGCCTCTCGACTTCTGCCTTAACTCTGACCCCGGGACCACAATTCTAGTTTCCCCAAAACTCACCCCGGAAGATCGAATACCGATCACACACTCGACGACGAACAACCCCCTCTCTGGGATCAGTACGTGTGATTTCTCTCGATCAGGATTATATTTGTTATATTTACTGTTTGTGCAAATACAGACGGGGGTTATTTCAAGCAAACAGTTGTTACGGTGATCTCCGCCCCCCCCCCCCCTTTGATATACAGGGTGGTTAGTAACTGGTGGTACAAGCAAAAAAATAAGTCGATTTTCTTGAAAACAAAGCCTCGAACGAACAATTTTTACTCTATATTTTCGACTTATTTTTTCGCGTAGAGTCAGCCCCTTTTCGCTTGTACCGCCAGTTACCAACCCACCCTGTATAATATGTTCGTCGTCCGCCATTTTTCCCGATCGACTCTTCCATCGATGATTTGTCGTTTCGTATTACGAGGCGTGCTCCCGACGTTCGAAATCGTTCGCAAACCCCGGACACGATCGCCGTAAATCGGCGCGATGGCCGATCCCGAAATCCAAAGTTTGTATAAGGCGGTATAAATATGTGGAGAACGTTCCCGCGGGAGTTCCACCTTTCTCTGCCCGATAGTGGAGGGATATCCCTTCGAGACGAATTTTAAAGGTTCCCGGGTCAGTTTCGAACGACGAGAATGGACATCGTAAAACCCCGGAAGCTCTTATCTTCAATCTTAAAATTGGTCCCCTTGCTACAGTTTTATTTGTCAGAAATAAGTCGGAGTTAAATGGAAATATTAACGCGTTGAACGGAGGATTTAATATCGGTGATAACGATTTGCTATCGCTTTCGGTTGATCGACTAAAAAAAGGGGAACGTTAAGGTAATCGGTAGCTCGAGCTCTCTTAAACTGGCAACGAACACGACTACGGTAAGATTACGGCGTAATCTCGACACGACGCCTGGTTACGAACGCTTGTCGCGATCGTGCGTATAAATATTCGGGCTCTGCATAATTTCACGTCGCGAGCGACAGGCTTGAGTGCTGTCCCGATCCGAGTATCAGCCGGCGCTGGCGCGTCTGGTTTAGTTTTAAAACTAGATCCCGAGCGGCGATTCTTTACGGGGGCAAGTTTGTCCCCCCGCGCGCCGCCGGTTCGAAAGAAAGGTAAAAGTCGACGCGTGCCCACTTATCCGGCGTGTTATCGCCCCCCGTGGCCCATGGCTGGCCAGATACCAGAACTCCGAGCACTCGAACGATAAGTCCCAAACGTTTACGCGAGCACAAACATCCGAAAGGGGGTCTCGAGAAATCGTCGAAACCCGACAGGATGATTTACCGTGCAACGAAAGAACATTTTCAACGTAGACAAACTTTTTATGGTCGACCTGAGAGAAGTTACTTCCTCTACTCGCCGCCAGATGGCCACGCTCGACCTTTCTTTCTCGCTAGCGATCCGGCGACCTTCTATTTCTACATATACGCTCGACGCATACGTGTGGTGGCTGACCCAGAGCCCGCTAGGATCGCTTTATTCGTAATTCGTTGAATAAATTATGAAGCCTCCTTCTCGTCGCTGCTTTTTATTAATGTTCGCGGTTAATAGAAATTTAACCGTGGCACGACTCAATATAAACCGGGGGGAAGATACCCACCACCTTGAATTTGTAAAGACGCGCCGAAAATTTTAAGAGCCCCCCCTCCCTCTCTTGTAACACCTTCCACGCGATAACGTGTTTCAGCAGACCACAAGAAGTGGCCTGTGGCCCCGGTGTGTGCATATCGTCTCCTCTCTCGACAAATTTGCACGCAATTGAGTATTTGCGTGCGGACGAGTAATTACGACCGGCGGCCACGCACCGTCATTTACCTTTCGCGAGAATTATTATTACCGAGCCCGGCGCACGTTCTCGCAGCTAACAACAACATTCACCGCAAAATACCCGAAACGCGCCCCACCGATTCGTGGCGAGAGGGATGGTTGGTGGTGGTTCGAGTACTCTTATCTCAAGATACACTATGTCACGTATACGTGATTCTGGCCGTGGAAGCGTGTTTGGGGGGCGCTTTGGAGTAACAAGGTTTTTATACTTTGTAGATTCGAAGGATGCTTCTAGAGAGTGTCGTCGAAACAACGAACAGAAAAAGGACTGTGAGGTTAGGGAGGGAGGGGGAGATCTGGCAAAATAGAATCTCCAAGAATCGATAGTATCTCTGGAGGTCCGGCAATGCCCCGGTGCCAGGGAGCATACCCCCTCGATGACTACGACACAGATCTCGCGCCATTAGTCAGCCGTGGCGGTGTTGGTACCCGAGAAGCCACGGCATAAAACAGCATAAACGCAGCGGAGAAACGGTGCTGGCGCGGACGAGCACGGGACGGGCCACGGACGAGCACGGCCGCCCATCGTGCGTGGGACACCGCGTAAAAATGAGTTGTGTCAACGTGCGGCTCCGTGGCCCCCCCGCGCGGTTGCCACCAGGTGGTCAACTTGTTTTATAATACGCGACTCCTTCGTATACGGGGCTTCTACGTTGCCCATCCTTTTCCACGTGCTTCGGAATTACACGTACCGCGACAAGAGAGCAGCCTCGCAGGCCGAGCTCGTCGATTCTAATTTATTTAGAAAAGCTTGCCAAGTTTGTCAAGGAATAGTACCTATTCCCGACGTTTGCTTCGCGGCACCGTATTCGTAATTTCTATTTCTCTCTGTGTATTAACATAGTTCTGCATCGCGTCAAGCCTGATATATATTAACTCGAAACTGTACACGTCGATCTATTTAATAAACTTGGTTCGAAGATTGTTTCTATGATAATAAAAAAAATGTATTATTTTACGGAAGACTGTACCGCCATCTACGGCGGAACGTCCAAGTTCGTCGAGATGTAGCTCGAAGTTTTGGACGCTAGATGGCGGGTCGAGTATGTGCGACCGAAAATATGACCGCCATCTGCGAGCCGAACGTACAACTTTGTCGGGAATAACGACAGGAATAGAAACTGTTGTTTAATAAACTTGGCCAACCAAAAAATTGTATTCGAAAGATTTGGATTCATATTGCTGTAGCAAAGGGAACGATACTCTGGACCCCCTTACTATGCAAATGAAAAGAATGGAAAAGCAAATTACAGGAATAGGAAAAGATGAACAAAATTTGGAAATGTTAAATTATGTATCTCTTCGATGTTTTCGAGGAAGACGAAAACCGTTCTACTTTTCACTTTGATTTCGAGGAATGTACAAATTATTCGGTGGAATTAAAAGGAAAGCTCACGTCCGGCGCATACCACGAGTTCTGTTTCTCGTGGATGCGAGAATCGATTCGAGATGATTAGCGATAATGTCAAGGGAGTCCAGAGGCACGTTCGTGATGAGTCCGTGACCGGCGTACCTTCTGTGTCGGCGTGGTTAAACCGCTCCAGTACGCCGATACGTAACCACGAATCCACCTAATTGAAGTAATCACAAGGCGCAACCCGGTACGCTGCACGGCCGATGCAATCGAAGAAACGGAATGGAGAACGGGAGAGGAACAGCCAGGGGAATAAGAACCGAACAGGCGAGCAACGTTGGACGAAGCGAGACGAGGGAAACGGAACAGAGGGGAACAAGAAGGGAGAGAGGGGAACGCACGAACCACGGTGAGCAAACTACGTCGACGATGCTCCATTGGATCGTCAAATGACTACCTCCTGTTTCTGTCTCTCGGCACCCTGGCATTTCCGTTCTCACGTACCGATTCGACCAGAGAATACCGAACGTACCCGAGTTCCTTGCACTTACGAGATCCTCCCATTACTTTCTAAACGCGATACAAAACAATGCACCGGACGTGAGAACGAACGCCAACGTAAAGCTTAACCGATCGAATTTACAAATTTCTTCACTCGCGAACCAACAACCAAAGAACGATCCATTCTTTATGCATAGTATAAATATATTTATGTGAATATTTCGTTACACGGTTGCGTCTACATATCGTAACACGTACAATGCTACTAAATGCCACCCTCTTTAGACCGAATACAAGACGTACCCGGTCGATCGTTCGTCGTTCCGCGATACACGCTCTCCGCCATTCAACGAAACGTCGATCGAACACGAACGGAACCATTCGATCGTTGCGCTTCGAATATTCACCCTACGTTTCATCCAGTTTACATAACGTTAATGTAAGTTTATGGAAAATATTAGGCGTTTAAATTTTCGTTTCTTTTCGAATTATACAATTATCGCTTAATAAATAATACGTGATCGTTCGGGTAGTGGGGAGCAAACTCGTTGCTCGTTGCTCGAACGAGAATATTTTCTATCCTACGAGCAACGGGATCGACCCCACCAACGAATCCGTTTGTTGAAATCTTACAAAGTATAAATGCTTGTTACTCTCGCCCACGCTTCTGTCCCGTTTCAAATTCGTCGTATCTTGTGTGTATACCGTGACAAACGCTGATATGTACAAAATCAGATGTAAAAAGTCTTTGAAACCAACGCGCTTCTGTGGAAACATTCTGCGTGACATAGCTGCCAATCCTAGAACTTTACAACCCCCCTGTTGGTAGTGCACGTTTTATATAGTATATTTGCAACTTTATCCGATGAAAAGAGATCTTAATATCGTTTTCATTCGTTTCGTTAATTCAGTATGTTCGAAAAGAGAACACTTTCGTTCCTTTTCCCCGAAAGCATCGATTCTTTAAACGTTCAAAGGGATACTTTACATCGTAGCTCTTCGTCGATAAATACACGAACCACGAGAAGTACTATTAATCGAATAGCACCAATTGTTCTAACAAAAATGTGAAACAAATTTTAAACGATACAAATCTCTTGGATAACGTTTGTAAAAAAAAAATAATAAACCCCGCGATGCGCGTAATTTCACGTTAAGCGAAGATAAAAAAATTGTTTAAATTGTGCAATACGAAAGTTTAAATCAGAATTCACGTCGCGTGGAATGTGATCATGATCGTTACGTGGTAATAGAGAAAGTAAATTGAACGAAATTGTCGCGCTGATACTAGCGGCTTTTAACGTGTCTCCGAAAATGAATATTTCTTTTTTTTCAAAAAGGAACCATGTAAGCTCGGTTTGAAATCCTCTAACGGTGCTTTAAACTACTGTGTTAAACTTGCCGCTCGCTATTGTTACGCATAAACTCTGTTTCCCTTTCGGACATATATCGCTTCCAAAATAAATACTCATTTTACAACAGCGTACACTTCCTTTTCTTCACTGGCTCGGGAGGTTCGAGTGCAGCTAAAATAGCCTCGTCGAATACATTCTTTAAACCTTTCTGCAATGTTAAAAATTCCACATAGTTGTCTATAAACGTAACGAGGAATGGTTATGTGTTATAACTTGTGGCGCGTTACCTGCGTAAGAGCACTACACTCGACGTATTTCACTGCTTTCAGCTCTTTGGCTAGCTTCTCCCCCTGTTCCGCTGATATCGGTTTTTGCTTGTTTTTCGCCAACTTCTCGATTGTAGCAACGTCGTCTCTCAAATCGATTTGAGTGCCAACGAGTAGAAACGGAGTCCTTTGACAATGATGCGTTATTTCAGGCACCCACTAAAATGAAATTAATACGTATAAGCTTTACTATTACACACTTTCTTCCGATAACAAATGTTTTAGACAACGCCGTAACCTTTTCTTTAACATTCTCAAACGACGACGGCGAAACTACGGAGAAACATACGAGAAATACATCCGTTTGCGGATAACTTAAAGGTCTCAGTCTGTCGTAATCCTCCTGACCTATAATACGTAACATAATATCGATATTAAAGTCTCGCAGCAAAAAATTAAATATTAACAAGAATCTTGATTCTTACCAGCAGTATCGAATAATCCCAATGTATATGGATCACCGCCTATCATTACAGTGACCGCATAATTATCAAAAACTGTAGGTACATATTCAGAGGGAAATTTGTTCGTAGTATACGAAATTAACAGACACGTTTTACCCACAGCTCCGTCTCCTACTACGACGCACTTTATTGTCTGCATATTGATATTCTATATATTTTATCTGAAATAACTATATAAAATATATATAACTCTGATCTCTGAAGCTAAACAAATGAAAGTTTCATATAACATACACAATATGTCGATATAGCCTTGTAACGATAAACAATACGAATACAATTATTCAATTACTTGAATATTTTGTAAATAGTCGAAGCATCGATTAACACTCTTGATAGCTTTACTTTCAATACAATATTTAATTTGAAATCGTTTTGTTTTATGAATTATACGTGACCTTACTCCACCCTTAACCTCAAAAGACGTAACCAAATTCTTCGCATAGGGAGATTACAATATGTAAGATTTATCGTTTCGTCTATAAGTGCGTGTTTCGTATTATTTCTCATATTTCTTTGAAAGTTGGAATTATCATTTAAAAATGGAAAACACGCTAATCTCTTTAACGTGTAAATAAGATAATTACCTACAACTGTGTGGCTGTCATTAAAGGTTAAAATCGTAGCTCATAATCTTAAAATCAAGCGAACGAATAGTTTAAGGTATTTGGAAAGAAAATAAAAATGACAGTAAACAACATCTAACACTCCGGTACAATATATTTCTTGGCACTTCACATTTATCTCGAAATATACATTTCCCTTGACGGATACTGATTCACTAAGCTTGTACACACTTAAACCCAATACACATGTTAACGAATGTTACGAGAAACAACTAGTGTTCGAGACACCTTATTCAGCAGTGCTACCAACATTATCCAGTCGTGTATTATTACCATATTATTTTTACAAAATATATTGTACAGGATGTATTAAATGACTTATCCACCCCAAATAACCGTTCAGACTAGAATTACGATTATCTTAATTCGTTCAATTTATATTGAGCAGATTCAAACTGGTTCGAACCGGTTTAATCTAGTTAAAAATAGAACAGATTTTTTTCACATATAGAGATTTTCATTATTTTTGTAAAAAAGTTCAAGCTCACTGCTCATCCAAGCATCTGATAAACAGATAGGTTCTTTAGAAAAAAAACAACTCCAGACATCATAAGTGCTTTTAAATACTGTATAATATTGATATAAAAACACCTTTTTGTATAATACATGCTATAAAAGTTATGTGAGGTGGAGAAATTATGTCACCCTGCGTATATAAGAACTAATTAATTAATGTATATATTTTTAAATTAATTAAATATAAGAGTATTATAGGTGGTTCTGGAACATTTCCAAAGACTCCAGTTATTGCAACATTTCCCTACACATAACTTTAAGATCACGGTAACTGGAAGTAATGTAAAATTTGTCCTTTTCGGCTAATAAAAAAATACAGTAAATTTATCCCCTGCATCGGTAAAATGTACAGTCCCTTTATCTCGTAGGGACGTATGAAGTTTCGTTATTGCAATTTTATGTATTACAGATCCTTACTATCTCGCTTCTGGCTTTGAAAATGGTTGTACAGAGCCTGGTTGTACCCAAGATAAACCCAAAGCTTTGTTTTCTTCTTCCTCCTGAATCACGTAAAAATATAACAAACGTTTTCAATAATGTAGCATCATGAAACGAAATATATGTAATTATATACCTTGGGTTCATAAATTTCGCGTTTAATGGAATCATGAAGCTCGCTAATATATGGGCCAAAAGCTATGTAATGGGGATCGTCCATGGTAGGTGGATTATAAACATTGTTTAAGCTGTCTCTCACACATTTTTTCACGCGATTTCGAAATTCTTCGAAATTGTTTTCTAATCTATAATACAAAAACAGTGTATCGTACGAGCGGATCGAATTCAAACTTTCAAATATAATTCATAATAACATTCACTTACAACATGGATGCCTCTTGGTTTATAGAATTCATTTTAATATCTACTTTAGCGAATACTTTTGTTATAAATTGTATCAATTGCCAAATTCTATTGCTTTTCCTCCATTCTGGGAATCCCCATGATGTGCACAGCTCTCCAGACTCGGGATCGATCAAAGGATGAAAAACAGACGTTTGAAACATGACTTTCTAAAATTTTGTTCACCCATATTAAAACTAATTTTATAACAAAAGTACTGCGCATTGAAAAGGAAAGTCTTACTGGACACCCTGCATCCGGGAAACCTTGCGGTAATGTAATAGTAAATCTGAAGATACCCCCTTGATAGATTCCTTGTCGAACAAATTGCACGCCGAACCACACTAACACAAAATAAATACACTATTTAATTCGATAAGTGCTCGTTATGATTGTGTATACAAAAGAAATGTGGCAAACAATAAATCAAGCACATATTTACATGGAAACCGTTATATAAGACGAAGTCAGGATAAGCAAGACCTAAGAATCAATTGTTATTTGGCTTAAACAATTCAAACGCATAACCGTTTACAGATATAAAGTTCATTAAAAAGAAACGTTAATTTCTATTAATCTTATAATTACTTACACATAGAATTTTGTGCAGACGGTATAACATAAATGCCTTTTAGGTCTTGAGAACATAACATGTTGCTACGAAGAAAAAAAAAATAATAAAGAAATCATATTTTTATTCGATTCAAATGCTTTCGTAATAAATTATTTATTGAAGTGGCTTACTATTCGGATAAAATATTATATTCTTGCAAGTAAAGCGCATATTCCTTATTGGTTTGCGAAACAGTTGGCCTGTCGATCATTTTTACTGACATACTCAGTTGAGAATCTCCATTAGTATTCAAAGGTAATAGTTTCCTAAACGAGCCTTGCCTCTTTAAATCATCATCTTTATTAGTATCAGCCTAACATCAACAAGAGTCTGTTATTTTTCAATCTTTCATTTAAACCTTTCGATCGTGAAAATTATTTCGTTACTGTCTTTCACCTATTACCTTTATTCCCGACATAATGGTATTACTGATAAAAGGGTAGTTTATCAACTGTAATCGGTGTGACAATCTTAAAAAACACGAATACGTTCCATTCTGTCACAATTTTTTGACAGGTACTAAGTAACACTAACTATACAAGTAACGCATTGATGCAAACGAAGCATTAGGTAAGCCTACATCGTGCGAATGTTTTTATCATAAAAACTGAAATCGTTTACTCTGCACTGTACACGCATAACGCGCGAATAGCACTGTAGCGACCTCGATACTAAATTTATAGAGAAATAATTCACGATCCATACGCTAGGTGTAAATTGTTGGTGCGAATATGTTGGGTATATGCTGTTTACGAATCACATGGCCAAGTTCCGCCACGAGTTACGCTGTGTGTAGTTGGCCCACTCCTACTTGTTACTGGATGGATGTAAATAAACGATCACACTCCCGTTTACAAAGAACAATAACGAAATATAAATATATTTTGCAACGCAAATGCGTATAGTCTTTGGTTTAAATATACTCGGTCTTCTCATGCGTCTTGACTCGACGAGTCTTACCGAGCAAATGGCGAGAAGAACAGGGAAGGGCGCGCTCCCGTCGTGCTGCCACTGCGCGCGCAGCTTTACGGTGACTTTCTACACGCACCTGCTAGTACAAATAAAACTACAAGGAAAAAGATTTTTATCGTATACATTTATATCTCAATTTTATTAAAATGCTCATGTTTACAATACATACACAGAATTGAGGAAAAATCGCGCAATGATCCGTTCGACATTCCAGGATGCAATGTGTCTGGAACAGATAATAATAAATATATTTAGCACACATTATACTGAAATTTAAAAATCAAGGATTCTTCCATGCCCATATAAGTATTATGTTCATACGACTTATATAATTAATTTCTTAGACGAATAACATTTAACCGGGGGTAAATTAAAACCCACATTTCGTGAATTAAAACTCACTTTATTAAATGTTTAAAATTCTGTACATGTGTTTGTAAATATTTATCGATACTTTTCTCGGCGTTGTCTCAAACATTCTATAATATCGTTGAAATTAAATGTTAGCGCATAATCGGAACGAATATTTTTGGTTTCATATCTTCTTTTAGTTTGTACATGCATATCTTTTTCTTTAACTATGCAAGATATGAACGATATCTCAAATAAACTTAAGTTTAGTTCTTAACGAGTTATTTAAAGTGCAAAAATTTTCATAGTTTTATTCAAAGAAAAGAGGGCTCTCTCTTGCGAGTGCAAATCTTTATTTTCCGACAGCTCTGTCAAAGGGGAATAACATTTACGTAATACGTCGTTCATATTTTGCGTAATTAAAGAAATATGAATGAAAATATAATGGAAGACATGAAAATAAAAATTCTTTTCACCGATTCGCCAGGCAACAGGAGTTTTCATAATTTTATCAGATGCTCGGAATAACATCAATGGAAAAACTTGACAAACATTTACAGATACATGCACATTATAATAAACGTTCGATAAGAATGGTTTCTCACCCTGCTTTAAAGTTTTTCTAGTGAATGTATTTCGTTAAATATGCAAAATATGAAAGAATGTTTCAAATAAATGGTATTTGTTTTTTAATGAACTAATCAGGAATATATATATATCTGTGATATATCATTTTTTTTTTAATGGTGAAGTTACCATTTCACCCACTCACTGACCGTTAACATCAGCTTTAAAATTGTGTTACACACGCACACATATATACATATGTATGTATGTATTCATTTATTTATTTATTTATTTATTTATTTATTTATATATAAAGAATTTAATAACTATCTCTAACAATTTTCGAAAAGGAAATGAAAACAGTTTACAACACTGTACGTGAGACACCCCATATATGCAAGAATGCTAAATCACAGCAGACTCTGGTACAAGCCATGGGAACGAGAGACAATAAAGCTGCAAGTGTCCAATTTTGCACTCGACAAATAGAGATAGACAAATGCTGTGTATTATTTCCATCGAGTGTAAAATCAGACTACCGTGGTTTTACTGTTTCTCATTCGACAATGGCTAGTACCGAAGTCGGCTGCGGCTAAATCTGATATTGACCACGAACTTTCGGCGCATGTGCGTTCCAATTTTTTTCTAACGATCAAATCGACGTCAATAACAGGCTCACAAAATGCATATATCACAAAAGTGTTAAAATTACTTTAAAAAAAAAATTAACTCGAACACGATTTGTACAGAAAGAATTTTATATTTCTTGCAAGGGCATTGAAATCGATCGTTTCTGCTTTAAAAAAAAAAAATAAATAAATAAATAAAATAAAAAAAAAAGAATCAACTATTTACAGTGCTCTGCAGCCTGATATGATTTTTCGTTGTTCTTTCGATTGTGTTTAATCCTGTTATTGCTCGCCATTTGTATATAAATAAGTAAACAAATATTCGCATAAACGATTATCTTGTTTATGCAAATAAATTAATTGCGCGTCTTTCTACCCTTTTGCTCAATTTATTCCCTTAGAAATGAGAAAAAAAAAAAAAAGAAGATAGAATTTTCTTTCTTAAACTCTGCTCCGGAGTGGTGCACGGGCTCTTTAACGCTAATCTATATTACGTTTTTCTTACTTTTTTGTTGCTTTTTTTTTTTTTTAGAAGGATGTTTATAATATGACAGTACGGTAAAAAAATATTACATTCTGGACGAACATGTATCTATATAAATTTTTGAGTCATGATTTTCAAGCCCACAATATCATAATTGTTTGCAAGTCATAACTCTTCTTTAAGATAAATCGCATTACAATTAGTGATCATTGTATCGTTAATTGCCATATTAAATTGAAAACAAAACCGATTAAAAGTTCATTAATAAACTCGACTATCTAATCTACGCGTTAATTATAAACATACAAAAACTTTTGTTTTTTATTCGATAAGTTTTACTCTCGTTAAATAATATCCTCCCGATGTGTAATTATTAATCGTAGATTATTGCACATCAATAACATTACGTGCTAAATATTAAATACATTTACAAAATGAGGATTAAAACTTTACTAATGGCAGAAGTCGAATTAAACTCTTAATTTTTTAATGGGTAAAGATTTACTAGAAAGTTTACGCAAATCGAATCTAGTGCGTGACTCGACTCGCTGGAATATAATAAAAAAAAAAAAAGGGGGAAAGAGTTTAACCGATGTTGTTTTAGTAAACTTGTTGCGCTTCAATTTTCAAATGGTTTGCATAACAAATCAATACGTTCCGGCTTACTTTCTTTGTTGTTCGTCCAGAAAGAAAAATAGCATTCAGTATATAAATATAATGAGTTATAAACACAACAGTACCTTGCACTTGTCGCTCAGTTTGAGCGCAAGCGACCTGGTGGCTGGTGTTCCATCGTCGTGTGGCGACAGAGAGAGAGACTCACGCATGTGAACACACGAGTACGAGTACTGAACAAGTATCCAAAGCTGCTCTGAAAAGATTTCATTCCGATCCGAATATCAATAGTTTTCTTTTTTTTTTTTTTCTTTTTTTGCTTTTCTCTCTTTAACCAAAATATATCGGTTTTTAATCGATTACAAACTATTTCACCTCAATGTCGATTCTCAATGTGTAATTCGATATTCGGAGGAAAAATTTTTCAGACAAAAAAATGCGTAGTTAAAACATTTAACTGAAATGAAATGCTTCAAATGAAATTAAAAATCAACTCGACAACGTATACAAAATATAGCACTTTGATGGTATAAAAATACTTTCTGCGGTTGAAACAAAGATGAACGTGAACTACATTTAATACTTATAATTAAATAATAATTGCATCGACTGTATCAAGTAAATTATTCGATAAAGAAATATGTTTTTTTTTTTCTCAAAGCTCGACCTCTAATTAATTACATAAAGTATTTATTCAAAAACAATGTCATCGACGACACGTTACGCGTAATATGAACGTTATTATATCAACCAAATATTTTAAAATACTTTTTCACCTAATGTCATTTGGCTCGCTATGTTTCACTTAACTTAAAATACGCAATTTCTTTTCCAAAAAAAGCTAGTTAAAAGATCGATATCGCGACACAAACAAAACTGGATAAAATTATTTTTTTTAAAAAAGTTGTTCAAATTGTTCGTACACGATCTGTGTGTATCTTCTATAAAGACTCCCAGACAAAATCTTTTAGAAAAATGTTTTAAAATATTCTTTATAATCGGGAAATTGTTTAATTAATTATCCTGAGTTTCCAATGGCTGGAGTTTCTCTTTAAAAAAAGTAAGTCAATTCCGGGAGCCAAGCGGAATGAGAGGCTATAATTCTGCTTACGAAGAAAGACGTTATATAGAAAATATTTATTTTTCGTTCGTTTGATTGAGCCGCGCCGAACATCGGCACTATATATATTCTCGCTCTGTATTTCACTTATTCTCGCGCTCTCTCCCTCTCACTCTCTCTTTCTACCATTCTTTGTTGGCTTACATTTTCTTCCATACACGTATATATATTTATATATATAATCTCTCTCTCTATCTATTTAAATATTTACGGTGGTAGAATCTTGATTATCCGAATTAACAATTACACATTTCAATGGCTAACTATTTCTGTTGATCGAACATTCATTCATTGTAAATTTAATGGGGTTGTTTCTTTCAATTCTTTGATAGAGTTTAGTACATGGGGAAAATATTTAAACAAATCGTATTGGTATACGATCAAAATATTAAATTAAAAATAATTCATATAAAATGAATATTCATTTAAAATGATATAATTATTAAACTAAAATTTACCTCATACAAAGTGTTCGACACACACATTCGTAAGATTTATAATAATTGCATCGAATGTAGAGTTCAATCAACGAAAATGTCTTATGTAATAAAACTTTGAAGTTTGTAGGATATACGGTTAATCAAGATTCTACTGTTAAGATTCATCTATCTATACAGTACGTTCGGTTTAAATGCATGCATTCAATTATTTCTTAAGCTATTGAAAATACAAGAAAGATGTTTGTACAGAAGTTGTTCTATTTTGAAAAGGAAACAATTGGATTCAATTTTTTTTTTTTTAAATTTGCAGAGATTCAAGTTTATCCTTCTTCTTTTTTAAAGCTATATATATATATATTGTTTACACTAATTTTATCGTACGTTTCAAGATAAACTTAACAAGGTAAATATGAGTTTAACAGAAACATAATATTCCTTTAAAAGTTAAATATGATAAAAACACTTTTCTTGTATCTTTAGTAACTTAAAAATTAATTACATGTACACATTCAAATCGGATTTACTATATATTTGTTTACTACGAAAATACAAAAGTATTTACAATTCAATAAATAAGTCGCCACTTGGAGTATCCACGGGTCATAGGTCCTGTGTTTACAAATCACAGCGCCTCACATGTTAAGCCGATTAGAAAAATTGGTTTCTTTGAAATTTGAAACGCTGACTTAAAGAAAAACTATCTTTCCGTTCGACCGATGATATACTTTTAGCTAATTCTATTTCATGTGCCTGTATCTTAAAATAATACAAAGGTCATTTATTCAATTTTACAAATTACTAAAAGTATGCAATTTGCGTGTTGATCTTGTTGAAAGATTATAGTAATCTTTTTATATGAATTATTAACTTAAAGTGACATTAATATCTTATATTTCTTTAACTATATCCATTCTAATTTCTTCATTCTGCTTAGTTTTTGATATTTAGCTCTAGTTACAAGAAATAACTTTACCGACATTTCTAAAATCATATTTAAAAACAACGCATCATTACTTCACCATTATTAAAATATCATTGATCGAACAAAATAATTAATCTTATATTCAGCGTTTCATTTTCCAAAATAAGCTTTTTCCATTTCGACCGTATATCGGCTCGAAGCAACGAGTCCTCCCTCACACCACTCCACAGAGTAAGAAATAATCTTAAAGAGAAAAATCGCTCTTTACTTTGGTCTAAGAATCCCTGCGGTCCTCTTCCTCTTCCTTTACTTCAAAGCCTTCTTGTTTCGTCTCAACTGTTTCTTCGAAATTTTCTGTTTTTTCAATGGGAATCGCCTCCTTTATTTCACCTCCTTGTTCCTCCCTTTTCCCAAATACCTCTTCTTTTACAGGTTCTTCTTTCATTTCAACATTTCCGGTAGATGGCTCCTGCTCTTTGGATTCCTCTGTTTCTTCACCGGATGGGCTTACATTAGTCCACCTGGATTTCCGTCCTCTGTTTCGACTCTCTCTCTCCATGTTTTGGTTTGCATGTTTGCCCCCTTTCTTGTCTCTTTGCGAGTGCTCGGTATCAGAAGACCAGGAGCCAGGAGGAGGATGTTCTTGATTCCTCCACGGAGCAGCAGATTCTGGAGGAAGAATAGATGGTGGGCCCATAGGACCAAAAGGTGGTCTCACATGAGGACGAATGTCATCGAAAGGAGGTCTGAAGAAGGTGTCTGGTTCTCGAGGATCGAAAGGTGGACCGCGAGGACCGAAAGGCCTCATTCCAGGGCGAAGAGGACGGGGTCCTAGGCCCCGTGGATGGAACATTAAAGGACCTAGAGAACAAATATTCAGTAACAGTTTGTTTAATAATCTTTAATAAACGATTATATATGAGTTTTACACTCTGGATAACCCTTTTGCAGATCAAAAGTGAATATGATCTACGGAAGGGTTAATTTAGAGACATAATATTACGGTCGGATTATCCATAGCGATATAAAATTTCTGTTAAGTTGTAAAAATGTGAAAACACGAATAGGGATCTTAAGATTAAAAATATTGTTTAAACAAAAAATAGACAAAATTATTTTACCTGGCCCACGAGCCCCTAGAGGAGCAGGACGAGGTCCAAACCCATCAGGATGTCCAGGTCTAGGCCCTCTGGGTCCCATTATAGGTGGCATTCCAAACATAGGTTCAATCCCAAAGAATTCTCGTCTCCTAGGTTCAAAGTCTCCTCGATCGTGATGTCCCCTTGGATCAAAACCATCCTGAAGTCGTGGATCAAAACCGTCTCGTCTAATTTCGTAATCGAAACGATCTCGATCGTCGAGCGGTCTTCTTCCACGTACTTCGGATCTATCAAATTCCTCCCTTTAATAAGAAATTAATCGATGATTAAATAATTACATTTATTTATATATTCTCCCTAAATATAGAATAATTGGATTCAATACAGCATTAGATAAAATGCTTTACCTTTGCTCCCTAGGGGGTCCGAGTCTTCCAAAATCTTCTATTCTTTGTTGTCCATGTATCCTATTGTCAAATTCTTCTTGATACATGCCCCCTTGTATCCTCGGGGCGTCCATATATTCCTCATGCATTTGTGATCCTCTGTGACCTCGTCCGAAATTCTGCCTTTCCCTTTGCTGTTGAAATTCTCTTGGATCTTGAGGATTTCGAAAGTCTGGCGGACGAGCTGGAAAGTCACCCCTTTCCTGAGGCAAACCGAACTTTGGCAAGTCCATAAGAGAGGAAAGGGGTTCACCGCGCGCTGAGCGAGAATCTTCAAAACTTCTGTCCGATCTGTCTCGGTCCGGTCGATTACGAGGTGGAGGTATCCGGTCGACTCGATCTTCAAGGGGTAGCGTGCCATCGGCCAATTGACGTAACCGATCGGCTAAGCTCGGTTTACCGTCTTTTTTTAGGGTGGAATCGTTTTCCTAAAAATGTAACAGATCGAGGTTGAAATTATTGCAAACGATAAAACACAATAGATTAATATTACTGCTGGAGGATGAACATTTTATACAACTCAAATTATATGAATTATTTACATTTGTTCTCTTACTTTTAACTATTTGAACTTGTTATCTTTGGTAGAACTGGATCAGTAAAACATTTGCTTCGTTGTCCTTTATTTAGTTCTTCATTCTTTATTATTATAAAAAGTTAACATGTTATTACCTGAAGACTTTGATTTTGTGGATTTCCTTCTCGATTCTCTCTATTCTCTCTTTCTCTTCTATCATCTCTGTCTCTATCTCTAATATCTC
Organism: Colletes gigas; assembly: GCF_013123115.1. Taxonomy (NCBI): domain Eukaryota; kingdom Metazoa; phylum Arthropoda; class Insecta; order Hymenoptera; family Colletidae; genus Colletes; species Colletes gigas. The sequence goes on from NW_025106641.1 coordinate 1,271,361, forward strand.
TCCTCCGATCGCGTCCTCGTTCTCGTCCTCTACCTCTTTCCCTTCCACGTTCCATTCTGGAATCATTGCTTTCCCTATCTCTATGAGATAAATGTGTTTCTCTATCTCTTCTTTCTCTGTTCTCTCGTTCCCTATCTCTTTCTTTATAGTCTCGATGTTGCTAAATTTAAATTATATTGAAATAATTCCGTAGAACACAGTGATTCATATAAAAATTAATATAAAATTTATATTAAACAGCAAAATGCCATGGATGTTGTTAATTTAAATATTGAAAGTTTTCATATCCGATACATTGATAAAAGCAATATTTTTACAACAATAAATTTTGAGCTGTATAAATAAAAGACAACGTATAAAAAGAAAGCTACATAAAAGTTATCGCTTCAACAACGAAAAAAATACTCCATATATATTTTACCTCTAGCTGTTGATCGCCCTCTGTTCTATCCTCATTTTGTGAAAGTTGTTCAATTAGATTGCCTTTATTTTTAGTCCCGTTTGAACTTTGCGGCATCACGTCCTCCATTTCTACGTCCATGTCATCTGCAGAATGTTGCTGAGGTAGTTGCATTTGTAACGGAGCAGAAGGACCTACACCGTAAGGTTGACGTAACATTGGCAAATTTGGCATTCCCGTCTCCGTCGTTGGCGGCGGGACTCCTATTGGAGGAACATTGTGTGGCATACCTAAAACAACAATTTTGGTTACGTTTTATCCGTTCCATTTCCAATTTAAGCTTTCTAAAGCTTTCGTCATATACACGCTTACTAACAAAAATTAAGAAACAAAATAATCGCTACCACACAAATGTATAAGACAATTCTAACTTTAATAGAATTGTACGTACCGGTGGAATTGGGTTTATCGGAGGGTGCAGCAGGTGCTGGTAAAGGAATCTGCGTTAATAAACCAACACCGACACCAGTTCCAAACGGTGGATTTACTGGAGGCCTTAGCATAGTTTGCATCATTCCTGGTGGTCCTAATAAACTCTGCATATTTGGGGGTGGTACACCTATTGGAACGTTAGGCATTAAACTGTGCGCCATTGGTAATCCCATTGGTCCGAGCATACCTGAACGGCAAAGGAAAAATACAAATTACTTTCTAAACTCTCGTTTGCGTCGTAACTTCTAAGTTGGAATTTAAAAAAAAAAAAATTATTTACGAGGAACTCCTGGCATTGTAAAAGCAGGTGGCATCATCTGTAATTGTGTGTTTGGCGGTGGTAAAAGTGCAGCTGACGTGGGAGGTCTGATCGGCGGTGGCTGACTTGTATCGATCACTTGCTGTTGCTGTTGACCCTGTTGCTGAGACTGCGATTGAGATTGTTGCTGTTGAGCGCTGGTCGAAGGCTGCATTACATTAACAATCCCATCTGTCAAACTTGGAATCGCGGCAGCTAAAGCTTGCTGCTGCAACTGCAACTGCTGTTGAAGCATGTCTGCATTTGTTCCGGAATGCTTTAATTTACCTACAAAGTATATCAACGCAACGTTATTAAATTTTTTCAGATGATTTACAGTAAACGAATTTGCATTTAAACGCGCGTAAATATATAGCGTTATTTACCTTTTAAATGAGGTGGCAGAGTATCTTCGTCGATCATTCCACCTTCTTCGAGTAACTCTAGATCCTGGTCAGTAACATTAATTAATTTATTCCAGGGAATATAACTAACTCCCAATTCGACTTCCCAATAATCTTTCCATTCTTTTCCTTTCACACCTTTTCCTGGTGCCCAGGCTAACTGAAATATATCAAAAATTCTATCATTCTAAAAATGAACTATATTTTCTGTAGTTTAAATAAAATATGAATTACGTATGAAATAACTTACAGTAATTGCTTTTCCTTGCATTTTATGATTCTTAAGTTTAGTAAGTGCCCGATAAGCGTCTTGTCTTCTATTCATGCATATGAAGGCGCAACCTCTAGGCGAAATCAGATCTATGCTGACAATATCACCAAATTCTCCAAAAGTATCTGAAAGTTCTTCTTGATGTACTAATTTTGATAGATGTCCTACCCAAAGTGTAGTGCTGCAAACTGCAAGAATATTGAACTTTATAAATACAATGATATCAAAGAAGAAAATATCAATCATTCTTTATTGTTACTCCAAAACATACACTATTAAAACACGATCAATAGTAATTATAACAAAATATTTAACTTACCGCTTAATTTATCCCTTACAATTGGCGGTAATCCTCGTTTGCGTCTTTCTCTTTCTTTTTCCCGTTCTTCTTCGGTCATCTTTTCTCGGCTGTCTTCGCGTTTTCTGTCACGCCCTCTATCTCTCGAGCGAGATCTGCAATGTAACAACACAATTAGTTATAAATCAAATAATTAACTGCAATAGTGAGTTAAGGTATTTGATAAAAGGATTGTTTGAAACGACTAGAGAAAAGTTGTACATGCAAAAAAAAAAAAAAAAAAAAAGTAAAGAAACTTATAATTACCTCCTTCTTCTGGATCTACTTCTTGACCGAGATTTTCTGTCTCTGTCTCGATCTCGATCCCGATCTCTGTCTCTGTCTCTATCTCTATCCCTGTGCCGTGGTGATCTGGATCGACTGTGGTGTCTGTATCGATCGGGCGATCTACTTTGTGATCTTGTACTCTCGCAATTTACAATTTCTACGCTGCTGCTATCTCGCCTTGCACCATTTCTATAAAGAGTACATTTATCAACAATTAATTTTTATGTTCGAACAAGTTGCTACAATTGTGAAAAAAGCTCAAACCAATTTATAGATTGGAATTAAATTAAAAATAAATTATTACCCAGAATAATCTTGCGTATCTTGTCGATCATCGTGAAGCGGACTCTTTTGATTCTGATGCGCCTGCTGATTGATCTGTCTAATATTCGACAAAGGTTGAGAGGCATATGGCAAAGCCGGTGGGTAACCAGGAGGTGGTTGACTCAGGTCTTGTATAACTCCGCTACTTACATTTGTTGTATACGTATTTTGTTGGCTTGGTTTTAAGATATCCGATGGTTTTAATTCACATTCCGATGCAAATGGTAAATTCTGTAGGAAAAAAATAATTTTGTTAATGTAAATTGTAACACATTATCGCGATTAATTATGTTTCAAACTTTATATGTAAAAGCATACTATTCGTTATATCAATAACGTACAGGAACAGTTTGGGCTAGATGCTTATCAAACTCCTCTTCCTGCTGCTTCATTTGTTGGAGTTTTCGCATTTTTTCTTCCATTTCGTGTTGCGACGAAGAAGCATTTCCTTGCATTGTTTGTTGCAATGTTTGGAGCTGCCTCAAAACCTATTTAATTTAACGATTAACTTACTTTATTCGAGCAATACTTAAATATCAAGTGTATACGACGAATACCTCTGGATTTGTTAATAGTAGCCCAAGACTTTCCAAACTGTTTCCTGTGGCAACAGCATTGTGTTGAGCAGCATTTGCTGCCGATGTCGCTGCTGGCGAACTTGCAACAACAACATCGTCATCCTCTTCCTCCCCATAATCAAAGTCTAAAAGTTTTTTATCAAACTTTACAGAACATTTCTGTTCATTCGCTGCTTCCTGTTTTTTTAACAACAACTGCTGTAAATGTTGCAGTTGATCAAGAAAAGAAGCATCCATTTGAGTTGCATTAGACTGTCCCTAAAAACGAAAATTAAAATTTAATACAATGATAAGATATTGTTATAATATCAAGAAATATAACAAAATTATAAACATAACATACCAGGAGTTTATTGGCATTAACTATATTTGCTGCTTCCATTTTTGTTTGCGCTAGCCAAACGGGATCGATCGTCTTTGTAGAAGAAAATAATTTCTGATCTTTTACTGCGTTTTTTGTAGTTAAAGGAGGAGTCTTTACAGCAGTACCAGTATTGCTTGTGTTATTCGTTGAGGAAATGTTCAGTGTACCTAAAAACGATAATTGGATTTTATTTCACTATATATTCTAATAAATGGAAATTGATTTTCACTCTCCATTTTGAATCAGTTACATAAATCTTGTAATGCAATTAAAAGTAAATATTTTTTTTTACCGTTAGCATTAACTGCTTGTTCCTTGTGTATCGGATGATTTGGGTCCGCAAGATCAAACAAAGGTTGTATAACCTCGGATGGAAAGACTGCATTCTTTTGCCAAAGGTTTAAGACTCGTATCACCTTGCTTTTGTCTTCCTGAGGACATTTCAAAAGGTTTAAGAAGGTGGTTTGCATGTTTTTAGCAAAGCGTGGAGCAAAGACATCTTTCTCTACTCCAAACTGGTGTCTGGATTGGCGTACAACTGAATCTATAACGTACAATCCAGGCACTTTGTACTCTGGCTTACACTGTAACAAACAAATATCAACAAATTACATCCGATACAAGAGTATTCTTATCGTATATTTCATGGTTTTATTTTAGTAATGTAATTTTCAGAATAAATTACCTTTTGAATGAATTTCTCAACGCTTTGCACAACATGCTTATAGTATTTGATTGCCTTAATTGCACCCTTGGTTAGAGAGTTCATTTTAGCCTTGGAAATAGGTGGTTTGACATCGTATAGAGCTGAAAGCTGAAAACAGTAAACGTATAACAGTTTTTAAAATTAATCCTTTCCAGCAACAATTCAAATAATAAATACAAACTCGATGTCAACAAACGATTAGAAAAACTGGCAATGCATACATTTAAAGTACCGTTCGTTAAATACATTTGGATTTTATCGGAAATTATTTTATTTTATTTATATACTTCAAGACACAAGACACCAGACTTTCGTTAATGTTTCATTGTTGTTTGTAATTCACTACCCCAAGACATAAAAATGCATGTAAATAATAAATTATCGATCGTAAAAGTTTATTGTCTGTTTTTTTCTATGATTACTTCGCACTATGTACTCTATTTATTAAGTCTTCCTTTTACTGCTCTTTCTCAACCCTCCCTGCCTTGATCGACTTTCTTTACAGTTTCAAATACAGACAAATATTTATATTATTTTGCTTTTCATTCCATAAATTAAAAAGATCTGAAATAATAATTAGCAACAATTGTTTTGTATATCACGAGAAACATTCTAAGTCACAATAAAGCTTTTCTTTCACTGATCTCCCTCTTTCTTGCATATAGAGATAGTTTCTCCCTCTCTCTTGCACAGAGACTAGAAATCAAAGCATTCGTAGAGTACAAAATCACTCGGATTTCTCGTATCACGATCACTCGGGGACGTCGAGAGGATTGTATCTTCTGGAGCTGTGTTTCACGTACGTGTCGCTTTCAACGACGGGACGAGAAGATAGAAAAGAGAGAAGGGAAAAGGGAAACGAAGAAAAAAGGAACAAGGGAGAGTCGGCGGGACTAGAGGAAGAATCGAGGGTAAGAATCAGCTCACCTCCGCGTTAAATGCCTTAACCACCTCCATTTCGATGAAGGTGCGAAGCACCAAGAATTTGCTATGTTTCACAGAAATCCGTGATTCTCGGGACGTTCAATGTTTTCGCGATAAATTGCATGTCTTTGCTCAGAGCGCACTGTCTAGCTGGGCCATGCCACTCAAGATGGCGACGCTATTTCCCGAAAGGCATCGCGGGGCGGTGATGCGTGACGTCACATACCGCCGCGGTGCGCAATCGGTAACAATTTACGTGTTAATACAGTTTGGTTCTCACCAATCAGAATGCTGCTACGATAAATAATTTTTTGAAAATTATCTAAATCTTTCCTTTTACCGTAATCACTCTTTCGATAATTATTTAAATTATATCAAAGCGTTCTATGATATAACAAAAGTTTTTGATTAGATTGAATACCATAGGAATTGTAAGTTAACACACGTAGACGCTGTATGTGTCCTAGCTGACCTTTTACTTTAATTTTATTTAATTACAAGCAAACTATTAATTTTATTTCAATATGTTTCGTTAACGGAGAAGAAAATTTTAATGCCGACCGATTGGTATAAATTAATTTAAAAGTATAAATAAATAGGAAATGTTTATTAACGAAAGTTTGAAATAATTTTTAATAATTTTTCTACATGGATCCACGTAAATCTCTATGTCATGTATTATTCAAACGCATCTACTAATAATATAATGAACACATTTATTCAAATAATCGTATGTATGGTCCTGCTTAGATAATAATTCATCACCGAGTTGAAGTTGCAGAAACAGAAGTGCCAACTTCGCTTTTTAATCTTTAGGTAAACTACGAATAATTGTCAAACCATTATTACGCATTTTATGTTTTGAATTCGTGTGAACACATGCATGTTTGTGTAATTTTATTGATGATACATTGTTTGGGTTATGTTATTATTTAAATTTAACATTTATGTTTAACCAATTACGTGAAATTTCAATTATATAAATAAAAATATAAATGAGCAGTTACAAAAAAGAAAATATTTAATATTTGATAGTCATTGTTTTATTGTGACTTGCAAATTTCAAATTCATAACATTTAAACGGGCCAGAGTTTTAAATTAAGTATATATCTCATTTAAACACTTTTATTATATAGATTTATACAAATGAAAACCTCACTTAAATGTAATTATCATGTTTATAAAACAGATACTTATCAAAAGAAAAATGATAAAGGTACCAGGAGAAATTGATCTTAAAGATTATATTTTGATAATTCCGTCAGTGGCTGTTGGAAATGTTGGACAGTTATCGATCGATCTGTTAATCTCTAATTTAAATCTATGCAAAATTGGATCTATGTGGAATCCTATATTCCTTCCAATTTCCGGCCTAGATCCTTATAATACTAATTCGGTCTCTCTTTGTACTGCTGCTGACTTTTATCTTGGAACTACTTGTAAAATAATTCTTTTACAATTACGTTCACTTTATGTTGGTAATTGTACTGATTTTTTCGACGAAATAACACAATTTGTTCGTCAAAGAAAACTTAGCAAGGTGAGCACGCTTTGATAAATATTTACTTATGTGTTTTCTTTTATATTAATACAAGATCTATGTTACAGATAATAATTTTAACTAGCAGTTACGATTACGAATGTTCCGATAGATCGGATACCAGCTTGAGGTATCTTACTTCGGATAATTCATTACTGAACACTGAAAAGTTTCTTGAAAATCAGTTCTGTTGGAAGAGACATACAAGAAAACAGTTAATGGAATGCACAGAATGCTATTACATTCCTGGCGGAGGATTTGCAAATGGCTTTTACGAGTATCTCAAATCAACAGAAATTCCTTGTACAGTACTTTTTTGTTATTGTTCCGAAGGTGACAATGTTCACGATGCATTAATATTAGTTAAGGGTTTGAATCGATGGTTAAATTTATTAGAAATTAATACGGATGGTAATATTAATGTTACGTATCCACCATCTTGGGAATTCTTTTTTGGTAATCCACCTTCGTCCGAAATATATTAAGCTTGGAGCCATTAACCGTTTGTGTTATTTGGAAAATTTCAAACGTAACAAAATCAATTACGCGTAACAACAATTGATATTGTACAGAAATGAAGTTGCATTAGGAAGAATTTAAACATAAAGCAATGTTGATTAAAATTAAATTGTCATTAAATTAAAAAATTGTATTTAATACAAAATTAAAATTACAATCTATCATAATAATTACATACTGTGTTAATATTTCAGTTGAAATGTGTTTTATAATTTATTTCGAAAAACTATTATAAACAAAACATTCAAGCAAGAAGCTTGAACTTGGAAGAGAAAGCAGAGTAAGAGACTAAAGCTGCTAAGAGAGCAGCGAAGAGTTCCGAATTGACCCAAGGTCCAAGATAGACACCCGGATTATTAAGTACAACTACAACCAAAGGTTTCACAGAGCTTGGATCCTCTCCATTTCTATATGCTTTACGTATAGCTGCGTATCTTTCTTCGTCGTACAAGTTTATTCTGTAATCACCAGAATGTGCTTTCTTTATGTCTTCCGTCCAAGAAACCTAAAAAATTTAGTTTTATTTAAACTATAGTTACACTCTTCTTTATACAAAATAATTCCATATAGAATTTGTTTAATTCGTTAAAATATTAATACCTGATACTTGTTATCGGAACTTAACCTAGCAGCAGGTAACGCTTTTCCTTCAACTTCTGCATACAATGTAACACCTTTCACACCGTTACTACACTTCAACACAAATTGAGTTGTAAATGCAACATTTGTCAGAATTGTTGCATCCTCCGTGACATATGCAGACGCGACAACCTCGGGCTTTTGGCAAGTTTCCCCAGAAATTCTGGAAACTGCACTAATTATTAAAATACAAAGAATTGCGAATCGGTTCATGTTTCCTTTATGTGTTTATTTTAATCGATATATTATTTTATACGTTAAAAACTATACTATATTATTGGTTTTCTATCTGTAAAACTGTAACTACTACCGGTAGCTTAAACCATATTAGGTTAAATGATGATTACATTTACAATCTGCTGATGGCGGCCTTTTCGAGAATGCGTGGAAATGCGTGGTTACACGTGGTAAAATGTTGGAGACAATGATACCAACTCTTTAGTTTTAAAATGGCTTCTATATTATTTAGAATGTATTCAAATCGCAAAAGAGATCGTATATATTCTAATAAGCGTATTCTAAATCAAAGAACGACTTAAAAAGTAGAATGAAACATCTTAGAACATAGATCTTTTGTACTTTTGTATCAATGTTTCTCGAAGATAATATTTTGTATAACATTGACAACGATCCTACAATTACTTAACGCAACATCACTGTCTCGTTGGTATGACATAACTGATAGGACCATTCGTCGCATATTACGCGATAATAGAATGCATTCTTACTATGTAACAAGAGCGCACGTGTTATCAAAACGTGATTATCGTTTAAAAAAATATGTTTTATTTGTTCCAATATTACAAGCAGACATTATTGATTAGTAAAAATTAATAGTATATATGATCATTCTACATACGTAATAAAGAATATTTGGTATTTGAATACTTGTCAAATTTGTACCCAAGGTAGAGAATATGAACAATTGCGCATTTCTCTGTTTATGATACAAATTATTTAAAAGGCACAATTGTTATTTTCTTAATAAAAAATACCTTGATTATAATAAATTAATAACATACAGTAAATACCACGCAACATACTTTAAGAATTAAACTATTACATAATAGATTTTTTGGTTCTCTTAAAATTTTATCAAGTATATATAAAATTTTTGTCATGTTAATAAACAGTACAAGAATTATATTTAACATTATATGTAAATCATTTATAGCGGTATTGAATTCTTATCTAACCTTACAAATAAAACGTAGATTGTATAAATTATATTACCTACAATAAATAAATTCTGAAACTTATCACTTTCGTTGTAATGATTTGCTGCAAACCTATCTACTTCTATGTAATCTTTCTAAAATTGAATATTACTTCAGTTCCACGGTACAACATAAAATTACAATTAAATTATTCAAAATTCAATTAAATTCACTTCTTTTGTTACTGTATTTAATGCCGTTGACGTTACAACTGATGTAGTAAAGGAACGTACATGAGATCGAAATGTTGACTTAGGTTCCCATGCTTCGTCCCTAATGATCCCTTGATTTCTTGGATACATAAGCAAGGGGTCCTTTCCTGTTCTTTTTGACAAATTTTCTTGAAGCGTTATTAAGCGTGACCTCCAATATTCGTAACTAGCTTGCTTAAGAGCGTTGACCCATTGTTCTACATGAGATTCAGAACGACCGCTCAAAACATGTCTCTTTTCGTGTTCATCGCGAAATGCTATACTAAATGCAAATACACCTCCGGACGCACAGTCAATATTAATATTATAATTTTCTAAAATGATCACACCAGCTGGTTGCTTTTTATCAATTTGTCCTAATTCGTTAATATTAAAATAAAATAATAAATTGCATCTCAATTTAAACCACCTTTCTTTAAATACTGAAAAAGAAACAATAAAATTATTAGGAAACAGCATTATATATAATAGAATAATCTATTCAATATAATAATGTAATTTAATAAATTATTAAATTTATGATATCAGTTTTTAACACGAGAAAATCATTTTTAAGATACTGAAGCAACGATGTTTGTAATAATTAATAGGTTAATGTGTATAAAATCACTCGAATGGATTTCAGTAATTTCTGACTAAACTAACCTGACTTATGGGCTCGTTTATGATTTAAACGACCTTCGAGATCAGCGGGGCCATTACTTGCTTCTGCAAGCTCTTTTTCGTTAAATTTCATGATGATAAATAATAATTTATACTGCGAGCATTCCTGCATAATATAAATGCTATTCCATAGTTATAATATGTATATAATACATATTATTGGTTGCTTCAACCCATTAAAAAGTTTGGCTACGATCCCTACTGCCATTTGTTAATGTTGTGCTCTGGTATTATGTATTTCATTATTTTTATTTATGATCCTCTATCAATTTCAATGATTTCTCTTAATTTCAATTAACTATTTCTAATAATTACATTTATGACAATCGTCAAAGGAACTTTGCCTCCTAAGATCGAATACATGTATCGATAAAGTGACGGTTGAAGCGTTACTGAAATGTCAACTACAATGTTTGTAAAATACAAAACTAAAGTTTTAAAATACATAGCGCGTTTTACCATAGTAGCACCGATGTATACATCACTGTATTATAGAGATCGGTGCATAACAGTCTGAGAAACACGTGCATATATACATTCATTGCGATTTTTAATAATTTATTGTAATTGTTCAAAATTTTCCTCTCAATATGCAAACAGAAAATTCTATTTTGTGAAGACTTCCGTAAATAAAATGCATGTTAATACCGATTCTGATAAATACATCGGTTAAGATTTATGAAAGAAACAACAAACTATGTTAATAAGATTGGCCATCCTGTAGGATGCATATGCAATATATTTCATACTGTTCACAACCACATATAAAGTATCGAAAGTGTCACTGGACAAATTGTCTGTCAAAATTACTGGCATTGTCACAATGCCATTGTGAGTTCTTTGTTCGCTAATGATTATGATTTAAGTTTTCTATCTATAATTTGTGAATTTGTTAGAGAAAAAGAACATATGATTAATTTATACGAGGTAGTGAAGTTTATCTTCTAGTGACAATTCACAATTGTTTTTAATATAATTGAGCGATGGGATCGCTGACGAGTCGACAAAACGCTGGTGTAGAAGAAGTTGATATTGTTTCAAATCATGCATACAAATATCCACCTCGTTCTGGTTTGTTTTTAGTAATCTATAGATATTTTTATACCATTAAATAAATGCATTTCTAAAATATATTGTAAACTACTTAATAAACAAATTTTCATTTTTAAATATCATTGTACATTAAACGTGTTTTATTATTTGTCGAAGTCTGGACCTTGTTTATCGCATTTTATTTACTAGGAAGCTATTTTGGTAGTCATTTTATAATGGGCGGTGAAAGATTCGATACGTCTCAGCCAGAAGCGTATCTTTTTGGAGAAAATGCGGACTTAAATTTTCTTGGAAGTAGACCAACACCTGTAAGTTAATATGTGATATAACGTTATATTAAATATATACGGGACATTTATAACATTCAGTTTAACATACATATGTCATTAATTGAATGGTATAAGTGTAATGTGTATAAACAATGGAATATACATAAGCGTTAATATTACGTGTAACGTTTAAAAATATCATTATTATTTTAGTTTCCATATCCTCCGCCGCAAGCTAATGATCCTACCAAAACATTAAAAAGTTTAGTAAATATAAGGAGAGAATCCTTGAGACTAGTTCGTAACGTTGATCAAACTTCTACATCGCCCCAATGTCATGGTGTAAAACATTACGGGGATGGTGATATCGATAAGAAGCCAAATCGTTATAATATTGAGTTTACATTTGACTGCGATGTAAGATGTGCAATTACAATATATTATTTTTGCACCGAAGAGGTTACAACAAAGGGGGTTACGTATGTATTATATATATTAATAAAGTAACTTTTAGTATAAAACACTTATATCTAGTATAAGACACAATCTTATTTACAGTTATGTGCCAAGGGACCCTTCGATGAATTCTGAAATATACTATTATAAAAAAGGTGCGAATCAATTATTTTCACAAACGTCACATATATTCGATCCAACGGTCTGTAACGAAGAAGATTTAACGTACCATGCTGATAGAGAAGTATTTGAATTTAATATGCAGTTGATTTTCATTCCATTGCAACTGTTTTCTATCAATCGTTTTGATTATTCATAGATAATACCAATAGCGATACATTGTGTGGCAGAAGAAGGCTCGGACGAACCTAAACAGTCTCATACAACGATTGCAGTTATCGAAAAACATTCGGATGGAACATATGTATTAAAGGCGCTTAAGCAAAAACTTTACGTCGATGGTCTTTGTTATTTGCTTCAAGAAATATATGGTATTGAAAATAAAAATGCTGAAAATGCAAAGGTATATCGTGGGTTCATTTTTAATTCCATGTTTAATTGATATCGTTTAACTAATAACAATTTTTTACGTAGCAACAAAGTAGCGACGAAGATACAGATGATAATGGATCAGAATGTGTCATCTGTATGTGTGACGTACGGGATACTTTAATATTACCGTGCAGACATTTATGTCTATGTAACGGCTGTGCAGATTCTCTTCGGTATCAGGCTAACAATTGTCCGATATGTCGTGCCCCTTTTAGAGCACTTCTTCAAATTAAAGCACTACAAAAAGCAACTGGAGCTATTATATCAAATCCACCATTACCAGAGGTCAATATTTATTTATATAAGTAATTAATAATAAGTTTGTCAATGTAATGGTTTTTTGTAACGTTTGATTTAAGGTAATAAATTTGGCAATATTCAACTGACGAAGTATTAAATATTTAGGGAAGCTGTGAAAATATTCCATCCGGATATGAAGCTGTTTCATTGATAGAAGCTTTGAACGGCCCATACATTCCAAGAGCTGCTGTTCTTGCACCAGAATCTCCAGACACGCCCGATACAGACACAGCTAGCGCAATTCAAGCAGCTGAAGCATTAAATAGGCAAAATACTTTATTAATCATTTAAAATATTACAAGTTACATTCTTTGTTCAATAATTCACTTGCATTGTGATAAATGTATAATTCAACAGGTCTGTAGAACGTACTCCTGTATCAAAACATGTATCTTCGAAAGAAGCAGATATCTCTGCAAGGACAAGTAGTACTGCATGTCCTATTCCAGAGTTTCGTATGTCAGTTTTATTAGCTAGAGACGAACATTCAGGATCGCAAAAAGATCTTCATAGCCGGTCTCCTGCAATGAGAATGAAAACCTCTGGACATTTGCGTGAAAAATCTGTTTTAAGATCACGAGATACTCTTAGACTCGTTAACGAAAAACAACCCGTTTCCCTTTATGAGGTAATCTGTTGATTTCTATCAATTATATTTTTTATTTGAACAAAATATCAGAAACATGAATTTATACTACATCATCTAAATAAAGCTATATTTACAGGGACAAGGACAAGACGAAGATAGCGAAGCAGAAAAATTATCACCCTTACTGGATGCAGCAACTAGTACAGAAGCACTCGACGCGCATAGTCATGGGATGTGCGACATAGATATTGACGATGAGATTCAAAATACGGAAAATGAGAATGATGTTGACATAACGTGCCATTCTCATTAAAATAATCATACACCATCTAAAAACATTCGATCATAATATCAGTTTTAAAATGTATATTCGATCTAATTACCTTTTGTAATATAAAATTGCTTACATTCCTCAAAAATTGTAAATAATATATTGTTATCTTATAATAAATTACAACAAAATATCATTTTATTAAAATTATTGACTCGAATCGTTATTATTAGCAAAGAATGAAATTTATCTGTTTTTTTTTTTAATAAAACAATTAACAGTAGTGTTAAAATAGTGTTAAAATAAAATAAATAACACGTACATTTGTTTATAATTGGTTTAATCAAATTAAGGACCAAAAGATTATTTTTTATTTAGACAGTAGTATTAAGAATTTTTCTGAACTTCTTCCACTCATCGAGAGGGCCGTGTTCAGGCAAATACTTGACATTGCAACCGTCTGGAGCAAGACGACCTGCTGTTTTTAGATCTTCGTATTCGGTACGGTCATACTTGGTAAATCCCCACTTCTTTGAAACGTAAATTTTCTGACGACCGGGGAACTTAAATTTTGCACGACGTAATGCTTCAATAACAGCAGCCTTATGACGATCCGATGAACGTACACTCATAATAGGTTGTCCAATATGTACTCTAGCTACGGTTCCCTGCGGTTTACCAAAAGCTCCTCGCATTCCAGTTTGGAGTCTTAAAAACAAAACGGAGATAATGTTACAAAAAGTATTTAGAATACTATTATTTAATGTAATCGAATAATAAATACTTTACCACCTATTTTGATCGTTTTACAAATTACTTATATTTACCTATCAGCTCCAGCACACGACAACATCTTATTAATGCGAATAACATGGAATGGATGAAGTCTCATACGAATGTGGAATTGATCTTTTCCAGCATTTTTCACCATGTATTTATTTGCACAAATACGTCCAGCTTCAAGTGCTTCTGAACTGAGCTGCTCGTATTCATCTGACACTAAATGTACACATAATGGGAAATCCTCTACAGAGGCTTTCTTTTTTCCAAGATCGAAAATACGTATCTTTGGATCAGGCACACCACGACAAAATCTTGATTTTGGGTAAGGTTTGTTCTTACAATATCGATAGCTGCAAATAAAACGTTAACTACGGTTAGTTAGAAAATTCTAACCTTACATATGTAATTTAAAATGTTTCAATTTATGTGAGATTATATTAAACAAAGAGAAATTAATTATCCTGTATTGATTAAAATTTGAATAAAATCTAGAAAATGAAAAATTTTATTACATACCATCTAGCTGGTCGTCGCCCCATATTGGCTGTTAATAATAAATACAAATTATTAGTTAGATACTAATATAACACTTATAAAATATTATCTACAAATTTAAAATTGTATAACGTCGACGGATGTCTAATATATATTGAGATTCGTTTGGATTAAGATAGATGAACCAAACACCTACCTTGCGCTTTCTAACGATGTTAACAAGAAAAGAAATAGTGGTATGAACTTAGCCGCACATCCAAGACTGTAAAGTTAGCTGACTTAGAAGTAACTAGAATGTTACTGGTTAAGGAGAATTTTCAATTGACGACTTAAAACATGAATAAAATCGCACGTTGAATACAAGAAATATAATTTTAATATGACAATATCATAATGGAGTCAGCAGAATTGTCGGAAGAGGTTCCCTCGCGTACACAATTCACAGTCGATGATTTGGACATTGAAATATTACCAGTTATTTATGAAATAATACGAAGGTTTGTCTGGTTTGATATGTTGACAACTAGGGTACTTGTACCGTTTAAATATTACTCGAGTTATTGCGATAACAAAGTTTTTGTATATGTATAAACAGCATGTACTCTTATTAGTGTACACGAATAGTTAAAAATAATTTTGATCGATTATGTATAAAGACGAATATTCTCACAAGTTACATAAGAAATGTGTATGTATATATTTAAATATTAAAATTAAACATAGTTTAACCAAACCTTCTAATAAGATATAATTAGACTTTAAGAATCTTATGATGCAATAAGTTGTTTTTATACAATTCATTTAATTTATTTTTAGCATCGAAAAAGACCCACATGATACTATGCAAAAGGCCAAAGAATCTCAAGATACGAGTCATAAGATACTAGAGCTTCAAAAAAAAATAGATTCTGTAAGAGCACAGGTAAGATAATGCAATATAACGGATGTATCGTTTATGTGAAATTGTTCATATTTTATAGATCAAAAGATTACCAGGAATAGAATACAGTAGAGAAGAACAATTACAAAAGCTTGAAACTCTTCGCAAACAGCTGAGACTTAAACGAGAACTATTATTAAAGTATCGTAATATGTGCACATTTGAAGTCCCAAAAGTATAATCATTTATTCAATTGCTGATAAAGGATCATATCATGATGCGTATTTTTCGTACGTTGTTTTTATATTTAATGAATAACGAACGTTTGATTAACAAATTAGCAGATTCGAAACCGGTCAGGCAAGCTGCTCAGTTTGTAGTGCATATTTTAATTCGAACGGGCACGTTGCATGGCATGCCTCGTACAATTTCTGATCGTAAAGCATTTATTAAACAATTAAAAGATATTGCTCAATCGTTCAAAGAAGATTTGAAAAAAGTGAAAGACGATATGAAGAAACCACCGAAATAATCTCCACAGAAATGTTTCATTATTTATTAAAAATTGGAGTTAGGAGTTAAAGGACAAGTAGTTTTGTAATAATTGTATGGTAAATAATAAAAAATAATAATATTAAATATTTTTAATTTTGTTATTTAGTTCAACGTGAAAATAAATTTGTAAATTTCACATTTCTGTGAAATACCTTCCTATAGTTTAACGTAAAGAATGTATTATATGATGTATAGTATACGTATTTGTATGAAAATTTTTATTTTATAGTTTATAGTACAGTATAAGTATAATATAATAAGTGCATTATAACACAAACTTATACCGTATACCTTATAAGCGATTGAAAAATGTATTTCGTTATACGTTACAAATTAGGGATTTTCTTTTAAATTTTCTTTTAAATAAAATAAATATGCGGTACCACAATGAAAGAACATCTGAATATATTTTTCATAACAGTATTTCCACCAGATATTAATACATGTTATAAAAATGATAAACGAATGTCTTGAAGGCAACGTATATTTATTATTTTTATATAGATTATATTTTACTAAGTATTATTATAAGATACATTCATACTTATAAAAATAAAACACTTTATGAATAACAACGTACACTTATTTGGACGTTTCATAAACGTCATGTTTTTAATTTCAATAATTTAGTTATTTATGTGAAAGACAATTTGTACTCTAATTGGATCGAAAGCACGATGTGCGTTACATAATAATAATTCAGGGGTTCTTTCTATGTTGCGTAGGAGAAAGATATTTCTGAAGAACATAAGTGACCCCCTACTTAGATGAAATTTCCACTATTATAGAGGATAGTTTAATATATTTGTTTAATATTGATAACTATTAAAATAATACATTTATTTATATATAAACAAGGTACTTTAAATTTTTCTGAAATTAAATTAAAATGATATTTGTAAATTTCTTTAAGTTTTCATTACAATTTGTAATACTTTTTAGGAAGAAAAAGAAAATTAAAATAAAATCTGTTTAGAAATAACTCAAGAATTGAAAACGTTTCATGTATGAAGCCTAGCACACCCGTGCGCGCGCGTATGTATATTAATTTTGTACATAAATGTCGGTTATACTTTCTTAGGAGGATTTTGTTCCGATAAAGGTTGAATAATATTATTCACAGTATTATGAGATCTCCCTCCTTTTCTTCCCCTATTTTTCTTATTTTGGTTCATGCCAGACTTTTGAAGCATATTTTCTTGTTTGGATGACTGTCCTTCAAACGAAGAACTTGTTTCCGTTGCATCTAACGACTAGTACAATTAAATAAATCAGAATTCATCCTTACATAAATATAGTAAATATACTCTTATGAAATGTAAATATTTTGATGTCATACTTGCATCATGGATGAAGAACTTTGACGATTTTGAGATGTTTTATTTGGTTTATTGGACCTACTCGTTTGCATTGTTGTAGTACTAGAATATGGAATAAGTTTTAATACATTGCCTACTGCTTTAGTACGTCCTTCTCTAAACACCATTCTTTGTCCTGGTTTTATGTATTCGGGATGTTTTATAAATCTAAAGCGTACTAAAGCTTTGTCTCCGGTTCTTAAACAATCTTGCGACATAGAAATAATGGATGCTGTTTGCCTTATACTTCCACAATGCACTGAAAATGATTTTATGTAACCATAAGCGTCAAAATAGATCAGAAATTAAAGTTTGGATCGAAAACGAAAATTACCCATTGCTTGATAACAGGAACTAATTGTTGTCGGATGATGCAGTACAAGAATTTCCCCTTCAAATTCCCAACATGCCTGTGGATTTAACGCCGGTGCAACCATTACCATACCCTTTCGAATTTGTGATCTTTTTATTTTCTTTAATGCAAAACTAGCAGTTTGACCGCCTCTCACTTCACGAACAGGCATTCTTTTTCTATGTATGCTCTTTACTGCGATTGGAATAAAACGACCCAAAGGATCAGGTCCTAATAATAATATGTCGTTTAGTTTTATAACACCTTTCAGAGTTGTTCCAGAAATTACAGTACCAACGCCCTAAAACGATATAGGAATAAAAGTTTTCGTACAGGACAAAATTTGCCAATATGTAATGAAACACTTACTGGTACTGAATATGTATCGTCTATTTGAAACTCTGCTGGTTCATCGTCATGACTAGTTATTCTTGCCGTTAATAAATTCAAAAACATTTTAAGGAGATTTAAATTCTCACCAGTTACGTTCGATACTTGAAAAATTGGGCATAACCTATGTAAATGCATTAATAGTGTAAAGTGCTCGTCTATTATAAGTAATAAAATATAGAAATGAATGCTGACCGTTCTGATACAAAATTAGTAGCACTGACGACAACATCGTCAGGTGTTTTCACGGTAACTGGTACCTTCCTACAGCCGGGAGATTTCAAAATCCTTATTAACAGTCTTAAATTTTCTTGCAATATGTTTGGCGGGCACATATCAATTTTTGTAACTACAACAAATACTGGTACCGATAAAGCTAAAGCTAAGCCCAAGTGTTCTTTTGTCATTCCAACAATACCAGCATTTGCTCCAACCATTAACATACCTAAAATACATTTAAGATTTATAAATCTTGAAAGGTAAATAAATAAATATATTTTTTATAAATAAAATTATTAATTGATTTTACCAAAGTCAGGCGCATGCCCTGTCATTCCAAAAACAGTTGTTTTTAAGTACCTTTCGTGTCCAGCAAGGTCAATGAATGTTATAACTTTAGAAGATTTCTCACATATTTTTACCCAATCCAAGGATCCATGCTCCGGCTTATTTACAACATTTCCTAAGTACAGAATACGATACATGTATATATGCCTCTATAAATAATACACAAATGAAAAAATGTAATATTTAATTAATTAATATCATTATCGTACCAACGCTGTCAAATCCGAGAATATCATTTCCAACCGAACTGGTACGGCCTGTCTCAGCCTCGTGTTTATGACGGAATAATTTTTGACGAGCCAATCCTCGACCGTTATCGAGTTCCCCATGCGTTAATACACCTAAAAGTGTTGACTTTCCAGCGTCTACATTACCAACAACAGCCACCCTGTAAATAAACTTCAATCAACTGTTTTTTTCATATATTAATTCATTATGCCACTTTAAACAAATGTTACAACATTATCCATATCGTCTAAAATAAAAACCTAATTTCTAAGAAATCTTGTCTATCTAGACGTTGTCGCACTAGATATTGTCCTACAAGGCCTTGGTCTACTTTATTTTGACGCAGAAGCACACAGTCTGCTTCTAACGTAGCAGCAAGAGACTGCAAAGTAGCAACAGATGCTTCGTACTCGTCTTCTTTTAAACCATCTTCCGAGCCATCTGAAATAATACACAGATCGTAACGTTGTTGTAAAGATCGTGATTATTATTAAACGTTAGATACAAACCTTCGCCAATACCAATATCAAAAATTGTTTCACTACCACCGTCTTGAATTCTCTCTTTTAAGCGTCTAAGTAATAATTCATATTGATCTTCTGACGGACTAACTAAAACACTCTGGAATATATAATTTGTTGGTCAATGTAAATGTAAGATATTTTATATTAAAATTAAATATATAGATTAAGATGTCATACCTTTCCTCTTATACTAGAATAATCTATATTAGACGTAGGCGCATGATCTTTCTCATATAATTGTTTTATGGTTGGTATGATAATGGATCCACTTCCTGCCATGATTTATGTATATATATATATATATATATATATATAGGTTTTAATAGTTTAATCAATTTTGTCTGTCAATGATTTCTATACAGTAATTCATATAAAAATTTAAACTGTTTGTACACGCATCGGTGCGATGAACATCTTCCAATATTTGAATCCAAATCGTCTTCTATAGATTCTTGGTATTAACATATGCATAACTGTCATATAATGATTTTTATGTTAATATATATTAACTTATAAAAAATGTACAACATATACATATGTATTTTATGCACATTCTTTTTTACAAATCTGAAATATTACAAAAGACTATTCTCAGATTAAACGTTACACAGAAAAATTAACTTTATTTTAACATCGTATTCAAGAACTTATTGTTTATCTTTGAAAGAGTATATTGCTAACATACTGCAAATGAAATAGCATATACACATTTCGAACGTAAAATAAACTAACAATATGAAAGCTGATAGTTCGTTTATGTAAATGTAATCATGCTTGTTTACCTGTTACGGTAGATTTATGTTGTGCACTATTCTTTTGCGTGAGCGCAGCAAAACTTTACACGTAAGAAAACACCACTGCACTTACGAAAAAGCTGTCATGATTGCACGATCTCATTCCATACAAGATGATGATCTATATCTATAACACTGTTGTGCGTATATTAGAGATAAATAAGGAACTGCGAACTATCGACTATACATATCGATAATTCGAGCGAAGTGACATTCTCGATAGTTTATCGTGATCGATCCTTCTGATAATTCAAATTTTTAATTCTCAAATTACTTTTTACGTCGCAAAATTATCTCTCGTCTATCAGCAAAAAAAACGAACACTTTTGAAAAATAATAAAATTATATAAAGAACGCGTAAATTCATTTGTACTAGTAACGAATAAGGTAAATGTATTTCACAAAATATATTTATAATTAAAATTTATTGGAAATATTACGCGTGTAAAGTTTAGGCAATGTTTAAAAATAGTTAAAATCCCTATGCGATTTAAAAAGCATTTAAAAAAAATGATCGATAGAGGAAAATATTTTCTAACAGTAAAATGGATTCCAATTTAAATCTTGCATTCTGCTAATTAGAAGATATGCGAAAAGTTGTATTAATTCGATTACGTATAAGATTTCGAACAAGAAATACAAGAAATTTTAGTTTTCGGTAACATTAGTACTTTATTTTAATATTTGTGCATGTATGTTCTAATAGAGAAGAGTTAATTATCATTTTGTTTGTTAATTTAGTATTTAATTTTTATTTGTATCAAGTTGATAGCATTGTGTGACGTATTAGCCAATCAGAGCTAGTCTTGACACGCCCCTTGAATATTCGTTTTCGGTGACCGAATGCGGGTCAGAGGATAAACAGTTTCGATAAATTTTTCATTGATTTTGTAATTTTTATTGATTGATGCTCTGATCGACGTTCACAAAATTTGTCAATTGTTTAAAATGGTGAGTTAACACTCCCAGTTAATAATTATAATGCTATATCTCTTTATTAATAATGTTAATTCAAATTGTTGCCAGAACTATTAATAAATAATATTTTATACGATAAAATTTGATTTTTTTTTAATTTCTGAACACAGACAAATTTTTAATCACTGCTTGCTGTGAAAATTATTATTTTTTTACGATTTTAAAAGCATATAAAGAAAATTGTTTCTAACCTATAACGATATAAACGTCAAAATGGCGGCGCCCATTGACATATATTAAAATTTTGATTATTCGATCATTTCTAAAAAAAATATTGAGAACAATGATTATATGTATATTTTTTCATGTTAATAATTGTCTATATAAACATGACATTGTAAATAATTGATCTTTTTTATATTATTTTTGCTTCCGCCTTTTAAATGGAGAGCTAAACTGTTAATTTTTATTAATTAATTTCTATTCTGTATTGAATTACCATAATATTGTAGAAATTTAGAATTAACTAAAATTTCCTGAATTTCATTTAATTGAATTTATATATAAAGCGGTTTGTTTTATTTGCGTTTAATTTTAAATACATAAAATTAGTAGTTAATAAAAATTAAGTATAAAAATTATTTTGAGATTTCATTTTCCTACTTACAAAATGTTAAGAGTAAAATTGAACCGATTAGTATGCTTTACTTTCAAAGACGGAGCAGCAGATGGATTGTGCATTAGATTTGATGAGAAGATTGCCACCACAGCAAATTGAAAAGAATTTAAGTGATTTAATAGATTTAGTGCCATCTCTATGCGAAGATCTTCTGTCTTCCGTTGATCAACCTTTAAAAATTGCAAAAGACAAAGAATCCGGAAGAGATTATTTATTGTGCGATTATAACAGAGATGGAGATTCCTATAGGTAATTGATTTTAAAATATACTATAATCATTTAGAATTCTTTTCTTTTGTCCATTACAATTATATTATTTTACTTGATATTGTAGTATAGTGAAAATTAACTGGTTAATATATTTTGTTCAGGTCTCCCTGGAGCAATACGTATGACCCACCATTAGAAGATGGTTCAATGCCTTCGGAAAGACTCAGAAAGATAGAAATCGATGCAAATCATGCATTCGATCAATATAGAGAACTCTATTTTGAGGGTGGAGTTTCCTCCGTTTATCTTTGGGATTTGGATCATGGTTTTGCAGCAGTGATTCTTATAAAGAAGGCTGGAGACGGTTCGAAAAAGATAAAGGGTTGTTGGGATTCGATCCATGTGGTGGAAGTACAAGAGAAGCCTAAAGGAAGGACAGCTCATTATAAATTAACTTCTACCGCGATGCTTTGGTTACAGACTAACAAGCATGGATCCGGAACAATGAATCTTGGAGGCAGTCTTACTAGACAAGTATGTTTGTAATTGTTTTCAATTTTACTACAATTAATATTCTTATTAAATATTCGCTTCAATTAAATCTAAATTAAATGCAGTTGAATTTAATAAAAAATGTACTTTTAGGTCGAACAAGATGCTCAAACAAGCGAGAACTCTCCGCATATTGCCAATATTGGACGCATGGTTGAAGATATGGAAAATAAAATACGAAATACCTTAAACCAGATTTATTTCGGCAAAACAAAAGATATTGTAAATGGATTAAGGTCTGTTCAATCTTTAGCCGATCAAAGACAACAAGCTGCCCTTAGACAGGATCTCGCGGCCGCTCTTCAAAGGAGAAACGCTAATAATTGATCTTACGAGGAACATCAGCTTTCCTCCGATTTTGAAGAGTGTCAATAAAAGAAAAATGGAACAGATAATCGTAAATGATTGAAATTAAGATTCGATTTATTGCCGTTATTATGACGGGAATTTCGGACAGTTTCCTGTGATACGCAGGGTGCAACGGTAAAAATGAATTTTTCCTGAAGTATTAAAGAATTTAAAAAATGAATAATTGATTATCGATTATATCAAGATTTTGAATAAAATATTAAGAGACATTACGAGTGCTGAGTTTTATATATAGGATGTGTTTAAAGGTATGTAACACCTTAAATCAATGTAGTTCGTTTAAAAAAATAATCAGTTTACGATATTTCATAGAATGCATAATTTATGTTTGAAGATCTTTGTTCTTAAATACAGGTATAACAAATTTACGTACTTATACTTCATCCCGTTGTGCAATTTTTTTTTATATTATTTTTATTAATTTAAACATGCACGTATCAAGTATTAATTTATAAAGCATTGTTATGATGTTTCCGTACATTTTCATAGTTTGATCTATTGTTTATTATTAATCGTATAAATCACTATGTTTGTTGCTATTTTCATAGAAATTTCACCTATGCGAACGTACAAAGCCTTCATAATAGTGCTTAATGAATTTTTTTTTATCAAAGTATATATGATTTCGATCATCTGGTGCTACACGCGATATCTAGGATGTATAGCTATAAGTTATACAAAAACATGTTCTTGTACTTGTCTAAATGCGTCTAATTTTTACAACGAATAAATAAAAAAAAAAAAAAAAAGTCATCACACGTTTAGACACATTTTCATTTTTGTGTTATATATCTTTTGACATACCTAAGTGCGTGTGTATGTATGTAATGTATGTATGTGTGACGCGCGTGTGTGCAGCGCTCGTATAAGCGTAAGCACAGAAATATATATGTAATGGCACTCGTAATGTTTTTTTAATCATTAATAATTATAAATAATACAAAATGTATTAATGTTTGAAAATGTAGGAATATTAAAGAGAATATTTGCGACTAAAATTGTAATAATTTGTCAATCGATATCCCCCCCCAAAAAACTTAAAATACATATTTGGGTCAGATTAACATTGAACTAAAAGAAAATATTTAAAAAATAATGATTTCCCAATTCAATATATTTAACTTCAAATTGACGAAGAATTGAACATACATTTCTAATCAATGTTTTAAAATGAATAAATTTTTATTCAATTTAATATAACTGAAATTTACTTTCTCATCATGGTTATCGTCGTTAATTTTTGCATTAATAATGTTTATATCACTTTGGTAGAGTGATAAAAGTTGTAAATACTCAAATAATATTAATATATAGTAGGATATTTTAAACATAACAAAATTCTAGTTAGAATCGTGAGTTTTATCAATCTATATTATGTATACTTCTAATCTATAATTCTTAATAGAAATATTCCAATACAGTTTTGGTAGCATTAATCAACGTAAAAAGCATATGATGAGTGAAGCAATAAGAAAAAAGTAACAAAATCGCCACAACCTAAATTACTTATGAAATGAGTTCATTAATAATATCCGAAAGGTGACACAAAAGCACAAATGGCTTTTTGTTTCCTTTATTTATCCTCCATTGACTTCTGTCGTATAAACAAATGCTCGTTGATATCCGTTTATTTATATATTTTACGTTTGTGTTTTTTTGTTTGAAATTCCATAATCATGTACTTTCACATATACTTGTGTATTTTTGTCATATACTTTTCCGCTGCGTGTTTGTATACGTGTATGTATGTTATGTATCTTTGCCTGCCTATATACGCCAATGCTGGTTATATTTTTATAAATACCTATATACCATCGTATGCTACAGTATTTCATGTTGTTATCGTTTAATAAATATATCAAGAATTGGTTTATCGTGTGCACATCGAATTAAAAAATAATATTTCGAGAACATTTCCGAGTCAAACAAGTTAATTATAATTTGGAATGCTAGTTTACTTCGCTAGTTGAAAGAAGTATATTAATAATTTAAGTTCTATTTTGTAATAT
This sequence comes from Colletes gigas, assembly GCF_013123115.1. Lineage (NCBI taxonomy): Eukaryota > Metazoa > Arthropoda > Insecta > Hymenoptera > Colletidae > Colletes > Colletes gigas. The sequence goes on from NW_025106641.1 coordinate 1,296,691, forward strand.
GTATTGCATTATTATCTACATAAATACTAATAATCACTTATCAATTTATTTATAAATTGATGACTCGCAACAAAGAATTAACATTTGAAATGCTAAATATATTTCAAAAATAGTGTTCTCGAAATTTCATTTTCACCTCTGTGCTTATATAATTACTCTTACAATTTTGCCTGTATTTGGAATCTTAAGTAAATACCGTTAGAATTCGAAAGAATTTACCAGCAATGGTGTATAATTAATTAAACCGAATATCGAGAAGCAGAAAAAATGATTTCTGTCTCTCGTAGCTGAAATTCGGCCATTGATTGATTCGTTTGTTTTTTTTTTTCTTTTTGAATCGATTAAATTCATTTATCTAGGTCGTGTTAATCTTAGATTAGCCTGCTTAGATTACATAGCTTAGTCGTTTCTTATTATTCATTTTTTTAATAATTTTTTAAACTTCCTTAGTTTTCGCGTAGATGGGTCGTCCGATTTGAAACAGAGATTTGAATGTAAGACCACAAATTCTTACATAAAACTCAAATTTCAAATCGAAAACCAAAATTAGAAGTTAAACTAAAAATTTCAGAATTTAACTTTGAAGTCTTTATCTTTGAAATTAGATGATCGCAGTCTGAAATTCAAATTAAATTCCTAAGTTTTTTAGTTAGAATTTAAGAAGTTAACGTTTACGAAAGTTTTGATTTTAATACAAAAATGGCAAAAGATCACATTATAAGTTTTTAAATACAAAACAGCAGTACAAAATATGAATTAAAAACGAAACTTCCGAAATTCACACGAAAGTTAATAAAACCTTTTCAGATCTATGTTCAAAGTTCCAGAATTTCAAATTGCATATTAAGTTTTGGAATTTTGAGTAAATAACTATACGTAAGTATCAGACGAGAAACATAAATATAAATTTGAAAAATTAGGAAAACAAATTTCACTAATTTTCGATAAATCAGAATTGTAAACATAAAAAAGAAAAAAAGAAAAGTCTAAAATTTTGAATATCCAAACTATCCAAACTTGAATAGAATCAGAATTATAGATTAAAAGGCTCTATAAGAACAAACTCCAAATAAGAAGATTTTGGATAAATAAAAACTTTTACGATTTTCTAATAAGGCATACGTTTTTTTTAACGAAACTTCATTAGTATAGAATTCTAATACAGCAGGAATTCTAATGAAGATTGGACAAAATTAAATTAACATTATATAATAAAAGAAGTTCAACATTACAATAGGATAGGAATTCTGAATTAGGACAGTTATTCTAAAACAAAGAATTTTAATAAAAAATGATTCATGAACTTGAATGAAGAAAAACTAAGATTTCAGCAAAATGAGGGTGCTGTAGGAATTAGAATTATAACATTGGAACTATCTAAATCCACTAGAATTGCAATTTGATTATGACATCAAATTTTGAAAAATCAAATTTAGAGGAATTGAGACTTCGATCGAAGAAAGGGTTATTATAAGGGAACAAAACTTTTAGATAACTAGAATTCTAGGTATATCGAAATTTCAATAAAAATTATAATTTTAATAAGTTTGTGTAATTGCTGATACAAAAGTAATCGAAATTCCAATAGAAATAGAATTCTAATCATGCTGAAATTTTAGAAATCACAAATGAAGGCAAAATAGTTATTTCTCTTTGAAATTTTTCGACTGTCAAAATTGCCTTTTAATCTCAACAGTTTAAGCAGCCAAAAACATTCTTCCTCCCTCAAACTCTAAGCTGATGCTGTTTCTTGGTTTATTCTCTTTTTATTTATTTATTTTTTGCAATTATTTCATTATTTGTAATCCTCCCCTCCGTCACACTTACACGCTCACGCACATTTGCTTTCTCTTCCCTTCTTTTTTTAATTATATGTTTGTCTCTTTACTTCCCCTTGTTTCGTTTTCCATCATTTTATTCTTTTTCAAGTAACCTCCACTCTTTTCTGCTCTGTTTGTGTTGGTAGTTCTTATTTTAACCACTGATCATCTTGTATTGTATCTTAGGTTTCGCTTAATAATATATTAGCTGTGTGTGTTTTGTTTTTTTCTTTAATGTGATGGTGGAGTTTGGACTGAACACAATTATTTATCGATGGCAGTGTTGGTTTTGATGGCAATCACAACTTCCTCACCACAGGCTTTCAGTACGGTGCACTGAAAAGAAAATATTTGTTTTTCCGTGTTTTCTGTTGCACCAAATATAAGTTTATTTGCTGTTTTAATCAAACGACAATGAAGGTGCTATGAAATTTTCATGTATAGATACCGAGATACTGAAATTTTCTGATATTTTTGTTAAACAACACAAGATAGTACACAGAAATCCACGTGACATTTATATTCTTCAAAAACCAAATAACAGATTATATATTTAACAAATGTATTTGTTTTTATTGCTCTTTTGTTTTATCTATTCTATACGCACTATAAACTGAACTTTCATCCAATTGAATTATGATTTTTCTACAGAGAACAAATATTTTATATACACATAAAACTATACTGATACTTACAAGAAGCTCTTTTCCAGCCTCATGATCAGCATGCAACTGAGCACCAAGTTCACCATCAGGAATTTTTAAATCCTCACGAAGTTCACCATTATCAGCCATCAAGCATAAATAGCCATCATCAGATATGTCTGCTAGCTGTAACAGGTATACACATAAATGTTTTGTTACATCATTGTTTAATGCTAATAAATAATATCATTATAAAAAATCAATTTCTAACAGGCAATAGAAAGACAAATGCAAATAACAAAGAAAATAGAGGGCCTATTTATTTTCATCCTTAAAGCATAAAAGAAACTAAAATTAAATATCAATATCGGTTAGAACATTCGCTAAATATTCTAGAAGTTTATTAAAATTGCACCGGCAGGGCCATAATGATTTAAATACAAGAGAACTATAATGTCAATTAATTAAATAAAAATATTTCTAAATACCTGGTAATCTTCCCGTTTCACGAATGGCACGTCCATGTTGTGCGTAGAGGGACAAATATCTTCATATTTCTTTGAAGTAAAAATGTCAATGCCTACAAGATGTACTTTGGCATGACCATGCTTTCCTGTCTTAGAAGTTGACATTTCTACAATTTTACATGGCCGAGATTTGAGCATTACAAACCCATTTTTACGCAGTGCTGAACACTGCATAGGGTATGTTACAGAAGCACCGGAGTCTCCAGTCTCAAAGTGAGTATCCTCTATGTCTGCCATCGTTGATTTATATTAATCTAAAATTATCGTTAAAATCAAATGAAATATAATAGTTACCACAGCAGAGATTCATAATGATGTATGTAAAAAATTAAAAGTTCGCTATTATAATAACTTGTTGGCAATTTTGCAAATTTAAAAGCGAAGCATGTACAAAAACAATTTTATAAAAAATAAAATTGAATATATCATCTGTTGGAATAATTGTAAACAACATTCTTCTTTTAAAGTTAGTTATAATGACGATATTTGAAAAAATAACAAAGTATATATTAAATACATAAATAATTTAAGAATCAATTTTAAAGATAGTAATAAGTAATAAATAACAGGATTTTAAGCTACCTTACAAATTACAATATAGTATAAAAAAGTAATGTAAATATTTTTAACAATCTCATGAAAAATTAAACTATTTCGTTAAATGTTACATATTTTTTCCATGTAAATAAAAAGTATTATAATAGAATTATGCCCGCTGAATTTCGTAGGTTTATTTAGAATTAATATACCTTTAAAATTTTACAAATGTTATAAATGCTACTAACTACAGTATTACATTGAAATTACTAATTTGAACATGGCTTAATAGAAATAAAATTAAGAATACTTCTAACAAAATAAGACTTCGTTAGTCTAACTTTGTATAACTTCACAAATCATTGAAATAACAATGAAATTATTATATAAACTTGAAATATGCATGAGAAATTTGGAATTATTTTATACAGCACAATATGTTTTGAAACATAACAGTATATATGCTTTGAACGTTACTTCTTTGGATTAAAAATATATAACATAATTTTATTTCATGATCTAGTTCTAATGTCGAATTATGAATAAAAAATTGACTAATCAAGTATATACGAAATTGTTTTGAATAATAAAAGCACTACTACATCTTCTTATGGTATGGAATGAGAGCTACTTTTAAAAAAGTTCAAATGTTTCCGAAGTACAGCAAACAAGGGAAAAGAAAACAGAATGAATTGAAACACTATGCAATATTGATCTCAGAAAAGTTTGAGACGCAAATAGCTTTAAAAACTTTACAGGAAAACGGTCGAAAAGTGGATGAACACGTTGCGGAAACACGAGTTAACCAAAGATTCAACCCGGCTGACAGTTCCTTGGTTATTGAAGCCTTTATAGGAAAAATTAACCGGAAAGTCTCGCGAAACTCGAATTACCTTCGAAGACGGGTTTACTGCGGTTTTTTGACCGTTTTCTTCGAGAAGATGGCGCGAAAAGGATTGCGTGCGGTTTGTCGTCGAGGATGCCGACTCTCGAAGAAGATTCAACGAATCACGGATGTTAACTGGTTTCTAATAACGTCGCCCTTTATTTTCTGGATCTTTCAGCACACGTTTTACAAACTTGTTCAAGCGATCACAAGCCGATCGCCCAGACTCACCGTGAAAAAAGGAGAACAGACTGGAGATACTCACATGTGATCAAAATGGACACTCTAACCAGAAGAATTGGTTGCGCTTGCGCGAACCGCTAAACGGCAACAGGGGGCCACCCGAATAGATCCACGGATTCCGGCTGAAAGTCTACGTGGGGGTAGAGTTGGACGTGAAATTTTATTGTAAGTCAGAAGTTTCGTGTAATACGCAAGCGCTGTTTTCTGTACTGTAATTTTCTGTGGTTGAAACTATACTATGTTTCAGTCAAAGAGCCGTTTCTTTGTAAGCAAAAACCACAATACTGGATAGTAACAAAACAACAAGGAACTATGTTTTCTATAGATACAAACAGAATAAAATTTATATAAGTTATCATTTATGTATATAATAATAATATTATTCATCCTTTTTGAATACTCTAATTTTATGTAAATTTTTAATGAAAAAAATACCACCTGATCGTCGTAATTCTAATCTTTTCATGTTTCGATCTACTACTTACAATAAACTTTTTGACCAAAGATATAGCGGACGAATGAGATCCGTTTGGGTCACGTGGTTTTGTTTTCTCGAGGTTCTTCAATTGTACGTATTACATTACTGGATAAAATTATAAGTCACCCTTAGGATTACTGGAATAAGGGTTTAAAATTGCAAAAATTTATTTATTTGTAAATAAATATTTCAGTTTTAATTGTTACTCAAAAGTAAAATTTGTGAAATAAATTAACATTAGTTATTTACGATTAGATACGAAAACTAGTTCTTTAAGCAATTCAAATGCGTCATCGCGATTAAAAGTATTTTAATATTTAGTAAACTTTTTTCATTTAAAAATGTACTAAAAAAAATAAAATTTTTTAAGTAACCTTGTTTTATTCCTGTTTATTTTTACGTTATTCACAATAGTCATTGGGCGCATATAATTTAAATTCAAACAAAGAATGCCAACAATAATAATTTATAGTAAATCTATATTATAAAATATGAAAAGAAAATCAGTTTGACAAATCATACTGAATGAATTCCTTTAATAAAAGCTTCAACAGATGTAACTTGTGTGTCTGGGAAAATACCATGTCCCAAATTCGCAATATATCGAGTTTTACCAAATTTCATAGCCATATCTCGTCCTCGTTTCATTATTTCTTGCTGTATAAAAAAATTATTATACACATTGTTGATAAAAATGAAATATGTATATATGTATCGGTATAATAATATAAACCTCGGAAGCATATAATGCAGATGGATCCAAATTTCCTTGTAAAGTAACATCGGGACCCAATCTTTTTCTTGCTTCTATAGGGTCTACGGTCCAATCTAAACCTAATACTTCGTAAGTTTTCGATCTGGCTAGCATTTCTAAAGAATTCATTGTTGCGCCTTTAGGAAAGGCTATCTAAAATTCATTTAATAACTTCTATATCGATTGTACATATATTACCCAATTCAATACAATATTGCAATGTCTAAAACTTAAAGTTATAAATGCTTAAAGAAATGAAAAATAAACTACATTATGAATAATATTTATTTTTAAACTTACCATCGGTACATCGGGAATATTTTCTTCTTTAAGCTGTTGTCTGACCTTTTGACTAATTTCCTTTAAATATTTGAATGAATAATTCAAGAATAATTCATCGTTAAGAAAATCACTATGACTTTCGAATACTTGTAACAACTGTAAAAGAGAAACAAAATATGAAAGAAGTTGTCAAAAATATATTTAGCACGCATCAGATGGTATTGATATTAATAAACTTAACTTTGAAAAAAAAGTCGCGTTGATCGTGATTTTTATTCGTATATAAAAATTTATATTTAGTATCAAGGGCATGATCTATACCTGTGCTCCAGCTTTAACTTGCATCACAAGGTAGTCCACTATAACATTTGTAATAAGCTGTAAAAGTTTGTGAGAATCTTCGGGATATTTGTATAGCCAAGAGCGTGCCTTAGGCATTGTTGAACTACCTCCACCTTGGATCATGTAGCTCATTAACGTCCACTAATAATACATAAATATGAATATCGTTGTTATAAAATCTACGTACGTGTACACATAAACATAAAAAATCTTCATAGGATATTTGTTTTATAGTACGAAAATAATAATAAATTTGAGATTTGTTTTACTCACTGGTGCCCCAGTAAAACCTATTAATGGTACTTTCCCTTCTAATTTATGTCGTGTCAAAGTTATAGCATCCCCTACGTATTTTAAATCCTTTTCCACATTTACAGGAACCAGTCTATCTAAATCTGATGGATCGCGTAAAGGCCTGGGTAATACCGGTCCCTATAATAATAATTTATCATAAAGTATTATTTTAATATTTTTGTTATTTTCAAGACTTTTAAATTTTCGTACCGTTCCAGGAACCATTTCAACAGTTAAACCCATCGCTTGTGGGATGACTAGGATATCAGAAAAAATAATGCTGGCATCAAAATCAAAACGTCTAATAGGTTGCAAAGTAACTTCGCACGCCAAGGCTGGTGTTTGACAAACAGTAAAAAAATCATACTTTGATCTAACTTCTTGAAATTCTGGAAGATATCTTCCAGCTTGGCGCATTACCCAAATTGGAATACGTTCCACCACATCTCCGCGTGCAGCTTTTAAAATTAACTCATTTTTTAATGGTGGAAAATTTTTTTCTGCCATTATTACTATTGTATGAAAATTTAAATATCTAAGGAACTGATAAACTCCATATACCTATAAGAAAACATATTAACTTTTTTAATAACACAGTAACGAAAAAGCAAATATAATCTGAATCAGAAAGAAAATGAAAAATTTGTAAAATTACATCTTTATTACGAATGGAAGACAGATAATTATATTTATCATTACATTACTTAAAATAAAAAAAAAAATTAAAAATCATATAAGAATATACATATTTGTAAAAGCGTTGAATTAGTAATTGCTTTTCTTTTGTTTTATTGTATATTAATTTTTTACTTCTAATATACAAAATCATTAAAAACTATTCTACATTTAAATTCAAATTTGCTATTTAAAAAGCACTTCTTTCTTTTCAGCTATATATATTATTCTATGTGGATATATCACAAAAAATAAAATAATAAAAGTAGACTAACATGAATTGCACTTTCCCTACATAATACGTTAATCGAAATTATTATGTTTTAACCAATGACGGTTATTCACACTCATCACTCTCCGTTAGTTACCGCGCGAATGAGAGTTCTGTACTCGAAGAGTCGACAAAGACAAACTGACACCATCCCCTCTTTCTCGATTCTCCGAAGCTCCCCGAAGTAATTTCGGACCGCTTCGTGGGAGTCGAGAGAGTAAGGCTCACATTTGCCTTCTCGCTCTTGAATAACAAAACTCCGTACCTCGAGTCAACGGCATACGATTTGAAATCTCGACTGCCCAGGCATTTTTACATTACGGCCTATGTAGGTACACATAAGTACCATAATGAAAAACACATATTCGTTTAAAAACGAACGAAATTTATCGGCGCCGGTCGGCATTGTTTGTTAGTAATGGATCGCATGCTTTCAATACGTTTTCTGCCTAAGGCACCAAGCACGTTCCGACTTCCAATTGGTCAAATGTACATCACCACTCTTATTTTACCTATTGGATGTTTCGTGTCTCCTATGCACGTTAAGTACATTGTAGTCTATGGTTGCTAGATGGGTCCGAGTTTTTTGCGCATGTGCAGCAAAAACAGTAACGTAACTACACAGTGGACGTCGGGAAACATAGATAGTTCAGAAAATGTTTGGTGGACTCGTACATACGACAGCAACAAGTGAAACTTGTCGGTGAATTTTAAGTAAATAATTATTATTTATGCCAAGCCTGACGTTCTATATAGTTATTTTAATATCTCTCCCTGCTCTGCTCTTTCTTTTTTATGTGACTGGTATATGTATAAATCATATATTTCAACAGGGGTCCGTGTGATACCCATTTTCACTTAAATAAAGCATCTAATTGACGTTGCGTTCGGCGCGCAGGCGTGAAAATACCCGGCTTGCTAGTACCACAGATTGTATTGACTAAGTTACGAATAGATTCAAATATACTGCATAATATTTTTCAGTAAATTTTAACTGCCATTGATCATCGAATACTAAATACATTGGCATACAAGCACGAAGATATCCAATTCTTTTCATAAACATCCGATATTATACAATATCTTTTGTATATTATCTATTATATGTGTTTCTTTAATAACATCAACAGAAGTATGTCTACAAAACGTGCACGGCAAGGCAAGCACAAACAAAACTTTAGTTTTACTACAGTTACTCAGACTTTTAATTTTTGAAATATTGTGGAATTATTGTATCGTATATTCAATTTAATATATAATTTTTTTTGCATCTACAGTAATGTCTGCTCATATGACACCAAATTTGTCTTCTTATGTGGCATCAAGTGCTTGTTCAAAACAAGCCTAAAAATTATCTATCTTCGTGCTCTTTGCTGGTTCTTCCTACTCAGAAGAAGCAAGGTCTAATAGCAGTGACATAACACGGTCCTGATTCAATGTCATATAAGCAGACACTATTATATTTATTTACCTATTATTTTACATCTACTTTAATATTTATTATGACGATGTGTAATTTTTAGAATACAATGTACAAACACCTATTAGAAGCAAAAGAACAAAATCAGGCCATAATATAGATATGCATTCAACGATTGGTAAAGTTTCAAAAAATCAGAGGCGAAGTACAAGATGTAATCCATTAACAAATACAAAATATGTACAGAAAACACATACTCAAGCACCTAAAAAGTCACCGAGAAATGTATCTCCTTCGAAAAAACATTCCATTAATTCTTCAAAGCTGTTAATAACACCGAAAAAGTTGAGCCTGAGAATCAAATCTCCGATAAAGTCACAGAAATCATCGTTTAAGAATAATAGCTTGCAGAGAAAGGCACGTCTATCTGATATTCGCATAAGTACGCCAGAAATTTACAAATTTACTCCTGAAAAAATGAACAAAAGTAAAAGGACATCTTTACTTAGCATGAAACAAGGACTAAGAAGCTTTTCCAAATCCCCAAAGATCATGTTAAAGTCTCCAAACTCAAAATTGGTATCAAAAAAGTCACCAAAGTCAAAGGTACCTGGTAACCAATGGATTCCTCGCAGTAATGAAAAGAAACTATCAGAATTGAAAAAGAGACAAACCACATCTACAAGAAACTCTAACGCAGATAAAACGAAACTTGCGCATGCAGCTGTAAAGAACATAGATGTAGCCACGTCTATGGGATTGATTTCCATGAAGGATGCATTTGCATTAAAAGAGCCTGTAGTGGTGCTACAAAGACTTCCAATACTATGTTCATCATCCTTGGTGGGAATGTATGTAAAAAATCTGCAGAATAATAGTAACGATAATGTTAGTCTAGAAGAATTGAACTCTACAGCTAATAGTTCATTAGAAAAATCAAAATCCAACATAACAAGACATTTTAAAACAAGAAGAGGTAAAAAAAGGAACACCGAATCGCCATCTAAATTGCAAAAAATCATAACAGTCAGTCCCTTAAAAGCATCTACGCCAAGAGAGAAAGAGCAACTTTGCAAAATGAACGATAAGCACGAAGTAGAATACGAACAAGAAAATGATAAAGGAAAAAATGAAACGTATGAACTTACAGAGCCTAAAACTCCAAATTTACGTAAGAAACAGCAAAAGAAACGAAGTGCAGTTGCAGCAAATTTAAACGAGAAAGCTGCAAAGAAAAATATCAAAGTACATTTTACGAGTTCTAAGAGTCTTAGAAGCCTTAAGAGTTCGTCGTCAGATACAAATCCCATGTACAGACTTCGCAAACAGAAAGAACAAATTAAGGATCCCCGTAAAGTAGCAATTAGAATAAAGTCAAAAAGAAACATAGGGAAATCGCCGGTCAATGTCTTCCATAGAAGATCGCAATTTGTAAGCAATGAAAACATTTCTAGCGCTGAACGTTTCACCCCTAAGCACCAGTCTCATAACAAATCAAAGCGTATTACTAATATAAACGCTGCTTCGTCATTGCCACTCAATTACTCTGTTAAAAAATCAGGTAATCTTTGTTAAACTCGATCGAAGATATTTTGTTTTAACTATGAAAATATGTAATGGTTTCTCGATTATATCTATTTTTAGATCCAAAGTATTCTGCAAAAAAGGAGGTCCCAAATTTTACTCAAATACATAAAAGATTATTTGCCAAATCGGAATCTATTATAGATGCAAAGAAACGATTGAAGGAAAGACACGTGGCATTAAGTAATATATCGCATTCTTGCGAGATTTATTCTGATTTATTTTTACGTATAGCAATATTTTGTTAATTTCTCAAACGTTGTACTTATTTTTTTTAGCCTCGCCAAGGGTAAAACGTTCACTGAAATCTGAAATCAACTCTCAAGACGGGAATATTTTACGTAATGTAGTGTAATATTATAAAAATTAATATTGTAATATCTATTTTCTTCTATTCCTTTTACAGAAATAAACAAAAGCAGCAGAATAGGACGATTTTGAAGGGTGTAAGAATGAATCGACGTTTTGAACTGCAAACGAAGTCTAGAAATATTAAACTATAGAATCGATATAATTATCCGATGTCACATGAACTGTATTTTTAAGTACGATCATATATTTCATGTTGTTTATGTTTCATGTTCTGTAACAAACTACATACATTTTTGTATTCTTCGAGATTTCTAGATGCACATTTTCCATGGCGCTTATTTCTTTGTGAATTTTTATGTCTTGTCTTCATATACACAGATTTATTTTGACTTTCTATGTAACGTGCATGAAGATATTTACCATCCCAATAAAAATAAATGTTTAATTTGTTAGTTTTATTTTTGTTTAAATAATTACGGTGAACAAAATTATGGAAAAATAACATTTTTTATATTATTTTTTGTCGTGCGCGGCATCTGTTTCAAATACTGGGTTTCGATTGTCGCTGTTCAAATATTATATATATCTCGTTTCCTCCCGTTATAATCATTCCCTTTCTTTGTCAAATATGTTCGAATTCACTTCTACAAAAAATATGTTTTAAAAAATGTTGCTATCGCGTCCTGAATTTGATCAAATTCATCATTCAAACGGGCGTTACTTCGACAGCCTTATAATTATATGTATACCGTTGAAATTGTCTGCATATTCGTCATTTTACGAAATAATATAGTATATCGTTTAAAAAAAAGAAAACAGATATGACCTTGAAATTTCTTAAAATCCTACAGTTACAAAAATTATTACCGACATGTTATGACTTATGGTTATTTCATACTTCGTCAAGAAGATCGCTCCACAACCCCGAACGTTGTTGCAGCGATATCATCCAGTGCATAGTGTTTCCAGTCATGCGACGGCTAGGTTCTAGCCGCTAGAAGTTTATTAAAGTAGAAAAAAAAATGTACGTTCGGTGTATCGTATTGTCCTGAAACAGATGAATTAATGCCTTTGATTGTATCTATACACAAACACGGCGTAAAGAATGAGTTTGATCGTAGATCTCACAGTACACGAAATTTATCCGTGAAAACGCACGGGTGTACGGAGAACCGTTTGTGTGGTGGAGCGGCATTTCTGTATCGGGCGTATACATATATTTAATCATGTTTCGCTCGTATCATTATAAAGATTGTCGGTAAAAAGCCTTCTTTTTAATCTACGTGCATATAGTACCTGTAACGACACACGTTTATCGAAGTGCCCATCAGTGTTCGAAGAAAAACGCAACAGCTGTTTGCGTCGAAAGATTTTAAAGACGATTGAGAAAATCCATTTTGTTTTTAACAATATCGAAATAGAATAACAAGTACAAATGGGTTACGAATCGTAAATGTTGGAATTACTTCGACACTCCTTACGTTTAATATCGAGAGAATCCCGAGGAAAACAATCAAAATGGTACCTTTCAGTGTTTTTCCCATGTAGCTGTCAAATAATTAGATATAATTCAAACATTCAAACTCGGAAATAACGGGTGAAACTATAAAAATGGATGTGTCAATGATAAGATTAGAATCTATAATACGTAAGTTAAAGTTCGATGCTAATGGTATAATCTTGAAACGTTTACGTTATTGCATTAAAGATCTATGAACATTTTGTACGTGATATTCTTTTTTCATAGAAAAGGTAACAAATCCGCAAAGTCAGAAACTCGATGTAGTAGAGGCAACCGAAGCATTCTGTGCAATACTTACTAAGGAACCAGATAGCATTCAAGTCGGGACTAAGTTATTAGCATTGTATATCCAATCGTCTGATGAATTTGAAGCGCTTCAAACCCTTGCTGTAAGTTTTGTTACTCTTGGTAAAATTATGTTATTGTCATAAATTTTTAAGTGATTTTAATAATTCCACAGCTATTGGATACATGCATGCGAAGATGTGGATCATCTTTTCACGCTGAAATTGGTAAATTTCGTTTTTTAAATGAAATGATCAGACTAGTTTCGCCAAAGTATTTAGGTGGCGATACGCCGATTATGGTACGTCAAAAAGTATTACAATTGCTGCAAACGTGGACAAAGGAATATCCACGGGAATTAAAAATTAAAGAAGCGTACGAAATGTTGAAAAAACAAGGTGTCGTTGAGGTCAGTTTTGTGTCCTGTTTACTTTGTTTATTGATATTTTTGTCAGGTAAAATTAACCAGTAAGCAATACCTAAACATTCAGGATGATTCAACATCCACGATTAACGTCCCGGAAGATGGATCAAAAGTATCAAAATCTAAACACACGATATTCGACGACGAGGAGAAATCCAAACTATTGCAGAAATTACTTCAAAGTAAAAATCCTGATGATTTGCAAGCTGCTAACAGACTGATTAAAACTATGGTGAGAGAGGTGAGCAAAAAATATCTAAAAGGCTATAGAGCCTCAACAAATATTATTAACCGTTGTCTTGCAGGATGAAAGACGTGTACAATTGAACTCGCGTAGAATAATGGAATTAGAATCTGTACATAACAATGCTAAGTTACTATCAGAGATGTTGGACTCTTATAATAGTAATGAGACTAGTAGGGAAGATCTCGAATTGATGAAGGAATTGCGTCAAGCCTGTGAACGATTAAAACCAATTGTACTGAGATTAGCAAATGAAACTCAAGATAATGAAGAAATGCTCGGTAAATATCTTAAAATAGTGAAATTTGTTCAAACAGCCTGAACAAATAAAATGATAATCTTATCTGATAGTCTTGTGCGAGAGATCGGGTTTGCTAAATATGAAAGTATCGTTCACAGAGTTTCTTATTGTTCATATTATTGTCAATAAGTTAATTAAAGAAATTCTAATTAACTCATGTAGTCGCAACTTAGAATTTCAAAACTGTGAAACTGAGAGGATCGCAGAAAGATCAATTGCATCATGTTCAAATAATCTGCGTTAGGTGACGTGCTTGCCGCAAGCGATGAATTGGGACAGGTGTTTGAAAAATACACTGCGATCATAGTACGTGGTGAATGCGTAAAGCCTAAAACGGATTCCAACACCGGCCCGTATTTGTTAGATTTATCTTCTCCAACAGAGAACATTACTGTTGAGAGTAGTGGTACAAATACGAGTTACGATGCCACAACAACAAACCATCAATCAGACATGGAAGTTTTAGGGGATATCTTCAGTTCAATAGGGAAATCTGAAAATCTAGAAATCTCGCCTGTTTCGAACGCAAACCTCTTAATACCTGATTCAATGATCATGCAACCAATCAGTGTTTTGCCTACAAATAAAAAAGGTCCGTGAATTTAATATGTTTAACACGTATCCTTATCAAACAAATAGCATTGAGATTTCGAACGGATCGAATATTTTTTAAAGCAGATTCGAGCAATCGCTAGTCATAATGAATTATTATTATTATATCAATAAATGAAACACAACAAACGGCCAATAATTTTGTTCAATTGCCAGGTGAATCGATTAACACACCTGAAAAGAAAATAGACAGTAAAACAAGAGCACTGGAGGAATTGAACGAATTAGGAGAGTCTTTGCTCAAACAAAGTTTATCAGGTACAATATCAAGTGCTCGCTCCAATTCAGCAAGGTCGGTGAAATAAAATATATAATAATATTAATAAACCTTTCTATTATATACGTTATCGTTTAAAGCGTTTTGATCTATTAACAATATGTTTTCCTTCTACGTTTATAGCAAGCAAACTGTAAGTCGTACGTTACACATAGAACCCTCGATAGAACGTCGCGATTCAACTATACTTCCTCATGGCGATTCTTCACATTTTTCTGGTTCGTTAGACGTTGCGAGCACAAAAATCAACAAATTGACCAATTTCAATTCTGATTCGCTCGACAGTCAAAGTCTTTTGCCCCCCTTGTCTCTCCCTATTTCTCACAACACAAACGAAAAGCCATCGACGACAGAGAATGCTACTTGTATAGAATCCGAGATCAAACCATTGACGGATATTAACGTTAGCCTTCAAGATATTACGCCAGGTACTCTCTACTCGCGCATTTATTTTATTATTAAGATCAGAAAGATAGTTTTATTGGAAACTTAACGTGACTTGATGTACCGTCGTTTGTATTCTTTTGATAGGTATTAATCCACCTATAACTGTAATGGAAGAAAAAAATGGTATAACCGTCGTGCTTCATTTTGCTCGAGACAATCCAAGAGAAGATGTGTATGTCGTGGTAATTACAACAATGAGCAAAAATGTGAAACCACTTAGTAATTATTTGTTTCAAGCAGTGGTGCCAAAAGTAAGTAAATTCTTTCGTTTTTAATAATTACCTGCGTAACGCTTGGACATGATGATTTCTTTGTATTAAAATTTACAGAAATGTAAATGTAGACTTCAGCCACCTTCTGGAATTGAATTACCAGGTCATAATCCATTTCTTCCCCCACCAGCAATCACCCAAATTATGTTGATTGCTAATCCTAATAAGGTAAATTTCAAACTCTTTTTTTTACACGGTTTCGGATTAATATTAATTTGACAACGAATTTCTTTTGCAGAAAACCGTATCCTTAAAATTCATGTTAAGTTATACAATGGACGACGAGACCTTCACAGAAATGGGAGAAGTAGAAGCGTTGCCTTTGCTCTGAAAGACATTTTAAACCTGTTACTTAAAAGTCATTATAATAAGTATGCTTAAGAAAGCGCGTACCAATAGTTTAAATAAAAGATGTATAATTTGTCAAGATTGGAACATTAAAATCGTTCCTAATGAACTTACACCGTTAGCAAATAGTTATTTTTGTTTTTGTTAATCGGATCTTGATTGCAAATCATTCTCCTGTTTATTAGCATTTTCGAAAACAAAAATAACGTTACATGGTTATTTATAAATCGTTTTGTGATCTATATACACGCTTAAAAATGTGCAAACCTATTTTAAGACTGGATCTTAACCTTGATAAAATGTGAAAGAATATGTTGCAAAATCGTATGCAATGGAATCGAAATAAAGAGCCCTGAGAAATAGAAAAATCCCATGGTATTCTTGATCGCGCATTGATGAAAGTGCGACACTTCCGCACGCAAACTCGGATAAGTGATTATGATTGATTTAGGAAACGGAGAGTACTTCGTCTCGAAACGCAAGAGCAGTAAGTGCTCTATAATGGCCTTGATATTCTCGTTCCACGGCTCCCGTTGATACGTTCCACAACCTTGCAACGCCATCGGAGGAAGCTAAATTAAACGTAATGTTAGAGTAAACATATGCTGACCACGTAATAATGAAATATTTATTGTTACCGGTAAATATGTATTGCGAGTCCGCGCTGAACGCTGCATCCCAAACCCATCGTTTCGCCTCGTGTTGAAGCACTTGTACTTCTGAAAAATCTGTCGTTTTCCAGACACGAGCAGTTTGATCGGCGGACGTGGTCACTAAAAGTCTACGTAAAATATATTATGAATCAAAGAACGGTATACGCTAGAGTTCCGATTATGCCGGATAATCGGAATGTCACTGTATTTGATTTTACGTTATGGTACACAAAAAAGCAGACACGATATGCTACTTACGTAGAATCAGGACTGAATTTGCATCGAAGAGCATAACGTTTATGCGCCGCAAGCTTTTGACGAGGATTGAGGCGTGTCGGTTCTTCGCCAACACCACCCGTAAGCGTCCAAATGTAACAATTACCTTTGTTATTCACAGCCGCCATATAAGTTCCATCTTGATCGATCGCGATATCTTGTACAGATGCTTCAGCCTCTGGTATCTTTGAACAAGACATACATATATCCATATACTTTTATTAAATAAAATATAATTGATTGCTGTTTAATAATTTGCTTCCTAGCCACATTTAAAGCAACTTTCTAGGTTTCTACCAGCTGTTCATTATGATCCGAACGTAGATCCCACAAATGTATGACACCGCTTTGGTCGCCGACAATAAGTTCTGCTTGATTAGGATGCAAGCATACGCAATTCACAGGTGCTGGACCTTGAAATACTCTTTGGCAATGCAAGCTGTTCGACCTAATTATTATTATTATTATTATTAGTGTTATTATAACATGTTATTAGAACCAAAATTACACGATGTTCGATGTCGAATATTTACCTGAGATCCCAGATACGAGCTGTACAGTCTTCGCCGCCGGTATACATCCAGTTACCATCTTCCTATACATATTAAAATGTATTAGTATAGAAATTTAATGTATTATCCGTGCTGTCTGGCAAAGATTAATCGTAATTGGTAAGAAACCTGGAACCCCAAGCCTGTAATGTTCTTCGATACTCCTTCGTAATTAATAACTGGATTTGGATTGTTAGAAGCTAGGTCGTACATTCTTATATGCTGATATCCAGCTGCAGCTATCGCATATTTTTCTGGAGTAATGTTCAAAGCGTTTACTTGCTGAAACCGAAACATCGAATACAAATTTTTAACAAAGATAGGTCAAGATTTAAGATAGAATATATTATTGTCGGATAAATACCGAATCCATGTGTTCTACAGTACGTTGACAAACTCCAGTGTGGGGCTGCCATATTTTGATAGCAAAATCGTAACCGCCTGTTACAAGAATAACTTGTTCGTTGCTGTAAGTACTATCAGCAGTCATTGATAAAAATATAATAGCAATCGAAATTTAACCACAGCTCCTTGTATTCCCTTTGTTATGCACTGTTTTTGTATGGTTCGTTTCGCCTGGCTTTTATCGATTTGGATACGATATGTTCATATTTGCGTACTTTTAAATATGCGCGGCGTAAATCGTGTAATTCCAGATTAGAGGTTATGTCACGAGTAGAAATTTTCTTTCGCTATTAATATTTAATTTCCATGGCAAAGAATTTCCTTGTAATTTGGAAGTTTTTAACCGTAAATTGTGCTGTGTAAAAAAAGCTGTTTCGCGCTATTGGTCCACTGTCGTCAACAGTGAACGATTACATATCAATTCCGTAAAAATGCACACTTGTATTCAAACAAGACCTATAACTGCCAGTGTTGACACTGCACTAGTCTCGTAAAAAAATCAAGTCTGTATTATATTTTTCAGATCATTAATTATGTATCTAAAACTACTAATATAATTGTAATTTCATTAAATCATCACCGTTAAAAATATTAATTCTTGTCATAATAGTAGATTCATCAAATTATCTGGTGCTTTATTTAAAACTAAAAATATTCTATTTCTTGTAAATATGAACAAAATCAAGTAAATAAGTACTCAATTTATTCGAAATTTATCAGTTTTGTTATAATACTATCATGAAACATTGTTCCGTGGGCTGTTATGTACACTTATAGGATATTAAACAAATATCTTAAGAAAATAAATTTGTTGTATAAAAGTATAACTAGGAATTGTTTATTTATACTTATAAGAAATTAAACAAACCCTAATTCGAGGTTAGTGATCATTAACATTATTCCTCGGAAATTATGATTACAAATCGTGTTTTATTTTCTTCGCGTTAGTCCAAGTAGAGAAAATTTGATTGATCTTTCAAGTTTTGTTGCAATGGCAGCACATGTTACAATAAGTGTATTTTACAATATTTCAACGTTTCATCGAGGTATAGAAAAGTATTTTCAAGGATCTTCTTTGGTGAGCATGTAACGTATGTACCTTCAACATTTAATCGCTTGTCATCTTTTTAGTTTTTACTAGTTTCTTCAAATTATTAACAAAAAATGGAAGTACTATAAAAAAGAACATTGGTTTGAGACGTACATTTTAAATGTGAAATGTTGCCTAGAGAAAGAGAATATAAAATAAAGGTAAAAGTTAGCGTCGCGTTACAATTTAATCGCAATCTTGCTTTTCCATTTCATGGACTGCATTATTTTTTTTTTTTAATTTCTATCAGTTTCTTATTTTTTTAAAACATTTTATATACTTAATCATCGATTAACGCTCTAGTGTGTTATCGTAGGTACATTGCTCCGACAATGATTACGCTACTGATTAATGCAATCTTATATCAAGAACGTACCGCGCACGTATGAAATTGAGTGTCGAATAAACAATCGGTAAAATCAACAATCAAATCTGACAAAACAGACTTACAGGTCATATATATATATATATATATACATATATATGTGATCGCATATTGCGCGTACGCGTGCATTTATGCAAAACTAAGAGCTATTATTTCCGTGTTTATGATAAATCTTTAAATGAAGGATGAAATGTTTTTTTTAAAAGAAGTGATATTTACAAATGATTTACAAAATATGTTACAGTCTTTTCTTTGGTAAAGATCCGAAAGCCGATATTACCGTCGCTTTGGTGCCAGTCGCAGATGACGTTAACGTGGTAAGAGTCGGTTGTGACAACAAAACGGTAGGCTTTACGGAGGCGGTGGCTCCCGTTGCCACTTGATCCCATTTACTTTTTCTTTTCTTGGCATCGTCTTCGGTCACACTAGAACTATTGGGTCGCTTGGCTGTACCGGAAACAATCTCAATTTTTGTTTTCTCTTTTCTAGCTTTCTCAAGTTTATCCATTTCAGCCTTTTGAACCTTGGCGAGTTCCTCGTAATAAGAATCTTTACCCCACTTGAACGGATCAAATCTATCCACGGGATAATTGGTGCCCAATTCGTTGATGCTACAAAACTGAATAAGTTTCTCATAAATAGACGGATTTCTGAAATCCTTTCTTTGTTGTATAACTTTATTCATGTCCAAACCGCCACTCTCCATTTTCCTAAAAAGTTTCATTATCTTCTCCTGTAACTCCACAGGACACTGGCCTAGTGGTTCCGGTGGAATAGTCACGCCATACGGATCCACCTCGCTATCTGAAACTAATTCTCCTTGACAAGAGGGAGAGCGTTCCGTAATCGAGGACAACCTTCCATTCTCAGAAGGCTGTCCGTCGACCAGTGTCTGCAACACTCCCTCGTCGTCGGAGACTATTGTGTCATCAAAGTACGAAACCAATCTCTGCACCTTAGACGTCACGTCTGTCACTAAGGTGGGCGCATTTGACAAATCGTTACTAGACTTGCCACCGACGCTGGGAGCAACGACGGGACTATTTGAGGCTGATCTGCCAGATTTGGGACTGGTGAAAGCCTGGGGCTGACCGACTTGGGCATTATGCGGGGCGGTCCCCTGGGGAGTGTTCGAATTCTCCTGAAGGTCGTCTTCCACCCCGTCTTCGCCCTCCGAGTCGGTATAGGTGGCCGTGAGAGATGCCAGAGCAACACTTTGTACAGACATGGTTAGTTGGCTTTGAGTGTCCGCCGTACTACCAAGCAATATTTTGTGTTGGAACTCACCGGTCTAGCGTCGAGTTGTATGCCTTTTAGTTGTAGGGCTATTATGTACGCAATATATGCCTTTGTATATCAACTTTAACTATGCCCCAATATTTGTTTGGAATGTTTATTACTATACCGTATCTGAAACAAAACGAATTACAAATATACGATTTCTCATTTAATTTTAATCTAATTCTCGATTCGAATGCGGGCAAAAAATTCGAAAATTAGACGTTTAAATGACAAACCAATTTACGGGCCTGTCGTGTTCAGCGTACCTTTCATACGTAAGTATCAAAACAGACACAAGAAATAAAAAGCAAAGTAACGAGTAGTTTGTGACACGGGCATGTGCTAAAAAGATGCCAACCTTCGATAAATTTAATCGATGCTGGAATAACACTCACATAAATCACTCGGTTATTTTTCATGAAAGGTATTCTACACGATTTCCAGCGTAATCAATTGACAAGCATACTAGGTTATGTCGATAGTTACCAAACCCTACGTCACAGACGTAACTAACCTGACTGTTCGAATCCACGATCTTCCTGTCTACACTATACCTGATTTTCCGTTCATTATGATAAACTTGCGACACATTACTCTCCGATTAAGTTTGCTTTCTTTAATCGAAGACGTTCAACATTATCAGCGCATACTGTAGCCTGTTCTGACTTACTCGATTTTTTTCTTTAAGAGTTTCTGGAATGCGCATGCGTACATTCCAAAGCAATGCACACAGTGATTGGAAAGAAGCGGAATGAAGCTACCAAACTTTAAAACTTCGTCGCAGATGAACTATAAAATAGATACCGCATCTTACGAAAGTTTGTGATTGTTACGCAAAAAGCTGAAGGTATCAATCTCGTAACCGACTGAACGTATTACCACAAACATGGTATAAAATAGATTCAGGATCCGACGAAAGTAATCGTCGTACGAGTATTAGACTCGGACACAGACTTTGAACGTTAGGAGTTAGGAGGGTTCTAAAACTGTAGAGTAGGGATAGCCAATGACTATTTTGTAAGCATGGTTGTACGCCGACCACTGATCTCTATTTATTGGCCGTGGCATTTGCTCCGATATTATCCCTACACGGATACACTGGATTTTTCACAGAAATAATTTACCTAACAAATATTTAAAAAAATTCATTGAAAACCTTTTAATTTTAAAGAAATTTAAAATATATCGATATTTTTTCATTTTTTCCCATGTGCCTGACTTTTTCCGACCTAGATATACGAGTCCTCTGTTGTTGCGCGCGCTTACTAAAATTCTATTGACTTCAGGTCCTCTAATGAGAACTATGAGAAGTAGTGAGTTGGAAGGCTTTTTACTTTAAACATAAAAGGTGGCAAGAACAACGTGTCATTCGGTAGAAGTCAGAGAAACGATCTGTGACAGTGTATATTGTTAATCATGGTACTCGATTTAGATCGTTTTCGAGAAAGTAAAGGTTTCGACCCGAATAGAATACGGGAAAATCAAAAAAACCGTTTCAAAGATTTATCTTTAGTGGACACTGTAATTGAAAAGGATACGGTATGGCGTCAGCTGCGACATACGGCTGACACTTTGAATAAATTAAAAAATGTATGCAGCAAAGAAATTGGAGAGAGAATGAAAAGAAAGGAAGCTGTACGCGATGATGACAAAGTCCCGCAGGATATTTTGCAAAATTTATTAAGTTTAACACCTGACAACTTAAAATCATTTACAGTATCTCAGATTAAAGTTATTTCTAGTAATATTGATCATGATATATCGGCAAACGAGATGCACATGTCTTCGGCTGAATCTGCAAGAAATAGTGCTCTGAAGGAAATAGGAAATTTTTTACACGAGTCTGTACCGATTAGCAATGACGAAGAAGAAAATAAGGTATACGATCGACTTCGAGGTTCTCTATCCACGAACTATACAAGATGGTATTTTTTATTTTAGGTTGAGAGAACTTATGGAGATTGTACGGAAAAGAAGAGATACTCGCACGTCGACTTAATACATATGATTGATGGAATAGATAGGGAACGAGGTATTAATGTTTCTGGCGGACGTGGTTATTTTTTAGTAGGGCCAGGAGTGTTTTTACAACATGCACTGATACAATTTGCTCTTAGACAGCTGTTTGCAAAAGGTTACAAACCACTCTATGTACCATTCTTCATGCACAAAGATGTTATGCAGGAAGTTGCTCAATTATCTCAATTTGACGAAGAACTGTATAAGGTATAAAATTGATAAATAATATGAACAAGCGTTTCAATAAATTATTCCATTTAGAAATTTGTCTGATTAGGTGGTCGGTAGGGCTAACGAACATACCTGGGGTAGCGCAATTGAAGAAAAATATTTGATCGCTACATCCGAACAACCGATAGCTGCATTTCATCGAAACGAATGGATTCCTGAAAATGCATTACCGATTAGATATGCCGGGTTGTCTACGTGTTTCAGACAAGAAGTTGGATCTCATGGGCGCGATACAGGAGGCATTTTTAGAGTTCATCAATTTGAGAAAGTAACTGTCACTGCGTTTGTAATAGATTTAAGAGATGCACATACACATTTACATATAAACGCGCATGGGTAATAGGTGGAACAATTCTGTTTGACATCTCCGCACGATAATAAGTCTTGGCAAATGATGGAAGAAATGATTTCTAATGCGGAGGAATTTTATAAAGCTTTGGAGATTCCCTACCGTATAGTAAATATAGTATCTGGCGCACTAAATAATGCTGCTTCAAAAAAACTAGATTTGGAAGCATGGTTTCCAGGATCGGGTGCCTTCCGTGAACTAGTATCCTGTAGCAATTGTCTAGATTATCAAGCAAGGAGTTTATTAATCAGGTAATAAGTCGCGTAAAGCCGCATATTCACTTGTCATGTAATCGCGAATCTAATAAGCGTTAATTCTCTCTTCGAATTTATTTTATTATTATCATTATAAATATTACGTTAACGAAGTTACTATTTCGATGTTATAGGTATGGTCAAACTAAAAAAATGAATGCTAATACAGACTACGTCCATATGTTAAACGCAACAATGTGCGCGGTCACTCGCGTCATATGCGCGATCCTGGAAGTGCATCAAACCGATACTGGCATTAAATTACCGAAAGTTCTAGCACAATACATGCCAACAGAATATGAACACGAAATTCCATTCGTTAAGCCAGCTCCAATTAAAGAAGTGGAAATGAAGAAAACAAAAAAATCGAAGGAATGTTAAAATACTTCTAACGTGTGCTAATCGCTTTAAAATAGTGT
Source organism: Colletes gigas (assembly GCF_013123115.1). Taxonomy (NCBI): domain Eukaryota; kingdom Metazoa; phylum Arthropoda; class Insecta; order Hymenoptera; family Colletidae; genus Colletes; species Colletes gigas. The sequence goes on from NW_025106641.1 coordinate 1,320,405, forward strand.
AACATAAATATAACGAATTCGATTGATCGATAAATTGCGAAGGTCGAATTTAATTTAATCACAAAATCGAGTGATTAGTTTTTATATTTGATTTTTTTGTAAACAATGCAAATGTTAAATATCTTTGCCAGAATGTTTGTTCGAAGCATGTTAATGCACAAACTAACAAGTCTTAATTATCCTAACGGTACAGACATAGACAATATACTCCAATTACTTTTCTCTTCGTATTTGTATGATCACGTAATTAAGGTATTCAGGTACGTCCTCATAAATATGTAATAAATAAAGCCATAGAAGCATTGTAATTATCGTCAATCAAGTGCAGTCTCCGAAATGTGACATGTCCACAGACCTTTTCTTTTCCTCGGCCCTTCTTAGATTATTCAATACAGAACGCTCGAAATCTGCATCCGACATAGTATTGTTTTCATTTGCCTGAAATATGACGTTAATATTCAATATTAAATAGTAAATTAATCCGTGGAAAAGGATACTGTTCTAAACTAACTTTGTTCTTTTCCGAATTATTATCACTTGAATATGATGTTCGTCCATTAAAACTCATGTCGCAAGCTGTTTTTTCCTTGGAAAAACTCGATTGTTTCGAAATATCCCATAGTTTTTGAAGTTTTAATGGATTTTGGGCAAAACCGACTTCTGTATTTAGAGCCAGTTCCTGACAAAGAAAATAATTTAATCATTTTTTCTTTTTAGAAAAAAGATACTTAATATTGTCACTCAACATACAGCATCACTTTTGTTTTGATATTCTATTAACGCACTGCCGTTTTTTGTGGATGATACAAGAAGGGCTGCTATATCCCCATACTGAAAACAAATTAATCTTTAAACATATATAATTTACGAAAATATTATGATTTTATACCTTTGAAAAAATTTGATACAATGTATTGTAATTATATCCATCGTTATAAAAATTATCTTTATTAGGTTTCCATTTTATTTTTATTTTATAAGAATCGCTATCGTTTTCATATTCTTTGTAAAATCCTCTTGATTGTTCCGCAATCTTATTTTTCATAAATGCTATTTCTTCCTCCACTTGTTTTGATCCTGTTTTTCGTAGACGTTCTATTTCCACCTAAAATATATATAGAGCTATTAAAATTATAATACCATAAAGGATAAATGATCGTAATCGAACTGTAAAACACAAAATATACCTGTAATTTATCTTCATCCCTTTTGGTGGAAGATTCTGAATTTAAAGACCTTTTGTAGGCGTCTTCCCTTGCTTCTAAATCCTCTTTTAATTTTTTACGTTTTGCGTCAAATTCTTTAGTTCGTTGTACGGCTTGATGTTTGGCATTAATTACTTTATCATAGGCTGCCTTTATTGTTAGAACGAAACATCATTAACGATAAGAAAATTTTGTGTAAAGGGTAAGTAGTAATTAGAAATAACAATAATCTTTGTACGCGCTTACCCGAGCAGACGCATCCGTAAGAATTTCTAATGCTCGTGATAATTCATGAAATAACTCCGCTGCTTTTGGATTATTTGGATTTTTGTCTGGATGGCAAGATAAAGCTTTTTTTCGATATGCTTTTTTGATCTAGAGTAATAATAAAAATTGAAAAGATAGTATACATGTTACATATTATAAGAATTTCATACCTCTTGGATCGAAGCTGTAGTTACTGCGCCGATTAATTCGTATAGATCTTTATCCACCAAAGAATCCATTTTTCTTTGCTTAGGTTATAGAATTCTATCTAAAATTACCAGCGACTGCAAATTTTTAGAGGTTATATTTTTGTGTACACTTTGTTTTGTTCGATCGCATTCCAGTTTCGTTTTATTTTAATTTGCATTCAAAAGAAACTTTATGTAAAAAGCTTAAACTTCACGATTAATAAAACTTATAAATAAAAAAGTATATATACGCGTTACAAATCGTTGTGCATACAATTTTTATGCCCTCTTCTCGACGTTATCATACAATTACAAAGTGATACTGCGTCACAGCTGATGTATGCAAAATATATGAAATTAAACATAATTCATGAACAGATTTTATGCACGCATATTGGACACAAGTGTTACATAAAGTTTTAAAGTGAAAATAGAAAGTAAGAGTCATTAATTATCGCGGTATAGGAATTAAAATATTTACAATCAAAGCTTTTTATATAAGAATGATTAATCGTGCTCGTTTAGGACTTGGAAAACAAATATGTTTTCGAAATGTATTGCAACAGGTAAATACGCGGAATAGAGAATGGTAAGAAGCGCAAATAGAAAAAGAAGTTTAATGCTTGTTTACTATGAATTTAGACAAAACGACGTTGTAGTAGTGTAAACACTAGCACTGAAGTAAATACTATGATCGATACAAAGGAACCTAGTTATATAGGGATACAAACTAATTTTACAGATGAACTAAAATTTATCAATAATGAAAACTATGATCCTCTGCCAATATTTAGGATTTTAAACTCATCTAAATCTGTACAGTTACCTAAGGTATACAAGGTTGAACTAATTAATGTGTATAGTATATACACGACTAGTTTTTATAATTTTATTTAATATATCAATAATAAATTCACATTTAACTCAAGTTAGATGAACAAATTTTGATCAGAATGTACCATAAAATGCTTACTTTGAACATAATGGATAAAATCCTCTACGAATCTCAAAGGCAAGGGCGTATATCATTTTATATGACTAATACCGGCGAAGAAGCAATACAAATTGGTTCTGCGGCTGCTATTACATTGGAAGATATTATATATGCACAGTATCGTGAAGCTGGTATATATTCTTCAATTAATAACAATAAGTTTGTTCCATAGAAAAATTCAGTTTAATTTAAAACAATTGTATAGGTGTCTTATTATGGCGTGGTTATTCTATAGTAGAATTTATGAACCAGTGTTACGGTAATTACAAAGATAATGCAAAAGGAAGACAAATGCCTGTTCATTATGGTTCAAAAAAATTAAACTTTGTCACTATTTCTTCTCCTTTAACGACACAATTACCTCAAGGTAGATAGATCAACAAGTACCGTGCAATAATTTTATTAGGAGACAAAATTTGTAATTCATTAATACGGCAATCTTTACTTTAAATGTTATTTTTAGCTGTAGGTACGGCATACGCACTCAAACGATCAAAAAAAAAAGCATGCGTTGCGTGTTATTTTGGCGAAGGGGCAGCCAGCGAAGGAGATGCTCATGCAGCTTTTAATTTTGCTGCAACTTTGGAATGTCCAGTTATTTTTATATGGTATGCATAAAAAAACAATATCAAATGCCAGTAAAATATTCATATAATTTTTTCTTAATATTTCAAGTCGGAATAATGGTTATGCCATCTCGACCCCTTCTCTGGAACAATTTAAAGGAGATGGTATTGCTGTAAGAGGACCAGCTTATGGCATAAGTACAATTCGCGTAGATGGTAATGATATTCTTGCTATGTATTATGCAACAAAAGCTGCGCATGAATTTTGTATCAAAGAAGGAAAACCTGTTTTGATCGAAGCTATGAGTTACCGGTAACAAAATATTCTTCTTATATGAATTGATTAAAATTTTTAATTATAAATATTTAATCCGTTTGGTTGGCTAAACGTTCGATTACATACCCGTTCGTATATACTTTAGAATTGGACACCACAGTACTTCTGACGATAGCACAGCGTATCGGTCGGTCAACGAAATTGGTCGTTGGAATCGGTACACACCAATAATACGGTTTCGTGAATATTTGGAATCAGTCGGTCTTTGGTGCAACCGGCAAGAACAAGAGTCAAAAGAATCCATAAAACGATCCATATTACTTGCATTTGCAGATGCAGAAAAACGACTTAAACCATGTTGGAAAGAATTATTCACGGATGTATATTGTAAAATGCCAAAGCATATACGGTATGTTCATTAATTACATTTTAAAATAATATATTATAATATACATTCGCGATTGATTTTCCTGTTATTAATGTATTTTTTTTTTTTATTTTAGAAAGCAATCGTGTTCTATGGAAAAACATGTTACAGAGTTTCGAGAACATTATCCATTACATCTTTTCAAATCAACTTAACGATCTGCAATAGCAATAATAATCACATCAATTAATTTTACCGGTCTATGTTAATGTTATGCATATTTTTTATCATTTGTTAATAATATTTTGACACATACCTATGATGAATCTATGTTTGCAGCAATTTCTTTGTATTTTTCCATTCGATATTCTTTTCTAGCTGCTTCGAGTAATACATTATGAAGTAAATTATGCTGATACGGATCATGTTGTTCTATACTAGGATACACATTCCCTAAAATTAAAAGTTTAAATTATAAATATTTACGCTATTGACAATTAATTATGTTTGAAACACCCTGTATACAAAATTCTGATAAAAATTTACCTTTTAATTCCAACACGGATCTTTTATACCCAAATCCGGGATATATAACTGCTGCTCTGTGGAGCTTCGTAAAGGAAGTCGGGCAATCTTGAAATCTTGGTACAAGAACCTTGAAAAGTTTATGGACGAGCTGTTTTTCCAATATCCAAAAATTTGCAAGTTCCATCGTTTCTTTGTGTTCAGGCCCATGGCGTAGTGCTTCCGATATCAACTGCAAAAACAAAGTATCATAAAACTGTAAAGTAAAAGTAATTTACACGATACATACTAGCTCGACGTAGCCTCTCGTTTCGTCCGCCCTGGGATAATTCAATTCGATTCTTTCATATTTAACCAAAGCGGTCAACGTTTTTTTAATTTTGTTTAGTCTTCCTTCTGGGCCTTGTACGTTCTTTAATTTGCGCGGCGTTGGTCTCACTTTGTATCTTAACCTAGAAACTAACTTCTCAACATTTGCTTGATTCATTTTGTCGATCTGTCTGTACACGTAGCTCTATTATAAATTGTGTTTTGTTATTGTATTCTTCGTTGCTTGAACAATTACGAAGAATTTTCGTTTCTCACTGACGTAGAAGTTTTATTGGTTGTTTTATTGTTTGCATAACTAATAAACGTACGCTTCTTATTTAACATCCAAACGGTAAACTGAAAGGATAAATTGATATGATAAAATACTATTTACAGCAAATGGCATAATATATGTAAAAAATTAGGCAAACGAGGACAGACTTCAGCCGTTCACGTTCTTTATCGAATTCCCGAAGTTGCATCAAATGCTGACCGGCGTAACGTGTGTGCTCGTGTGGTAAAATATGTCGGTTTCCCCCACCACCCCGTTAGACGCTAAGGAAGTTCGTCGTCACTATTGTCGATTTCGATGCACTAACTAGCCACAGCGCATCACTGGGTACAAGTGCTTTGTTTTTGTCGAGTACACGTGTTTTTACACCAACGACTTAACCTTTTAATATCGCGTTATTGATTTACATATTAAACAATAAGTATCGTGTAACAATTCGATAAACTAGAGGAAAATGTTGCACGTGATTGGTTTGGGCCTTGGCGATGCAACGGATGTTACTGTTAAAGGTCTTGAAATTATTCGAAAATGTGATCGTGTTTATTTGGAATCGTACACGTCCATCTTAAACACTAATTTGAAAGATTTGGTAGGTATTCAAAAATAATAGATACAAGTTTCTTGAATACGCCTTTGACGACATTGTGCGAAACGATACAATGACTTTGTTGTGTCGTACTTTTCGTGTGACGATAGGAAACCAACGATAGCATGTTTTATCGAATTAGGAACAATTCTATGGACGTTCGGTATTAGTAGCCGACAGAGAACTGGTCGAGTCTAATGCGGCCGAGATATTACCGAAACATGAGAAAGAAACAGTCGCTTTTCTTGTAATCGGCGATCCGTTTGGTGCTACTACGCACTCAGATTTGGTATTACGTGCTCGAGAAGAAAACATAGAGGTAAGAGAAAAATTATTTCCGTGATTGGTACAATTTTAAAAATTACGAATGATTATTGAGAATCACCGACCAAAAGTTTTATCGCGTCATTTAGGTAAAAGTTATTCACAATGCATCTATTTTGACCGCGATTGGTTGTTGCGGTCTCCAACTGTATCGTTTCGGAGAAACAATTTCCGTTCCATACTGGAGCAAAGATTGGCGACCTGACAGTTTTTACGAAAGAATTGTATCTAACAAACAAAGGAACTTGCACACACTTTGTTTGTTAGATATTAAAGTGAAGGAACCTACTCCAGAAACTATAACTAAAAAGAAAAAGGAATATATGCAGCCACGATTTATGAGCGTTTCTGAAGCCGCTGGTCAACTGATAGAGACATTCCAGGAAAAAGCCAAAGAACCTGCGGAAGAATTAGGTGAGCTACAAAGAAAATGTGTCTCCTAATCGATATAAAATGTACAGAATGTTTAAAGTTTTATGGTTTTGCAGTTCTCGACGAGTCTACCATTGTGGTGGGGTTAGCTCGTGTAGGCTGGGATAACCAACGTATAGTTGCCTGTTCTCTTCGAGAAATGGCATCGATCGATCTAGGCCCGCCTCTTCATTGTTTAATTATTCCTGCAACGGAATTACATCCTCTGGAATCGGAGTTTTTGATGCGATACGCATTGTTGAAGCAACGCACAGTATAATAAAATTGTATTGCTACGACGTGCACCCTTCGTTTGACCTCCTTCTCACGAAACATTACTTTCCTTTTCACGAACAACAATTTCCCCGTCATCGTTCGCGTCGAACCTTTGTTAAAGTCGTATAAAATACCTATCGCTTCTTTAGAGAATTTTTAATAGGAGAGATTGTGTAGTAAGTAATAGACAACTACAAATCGGTCACGGAAATGTATAATTCGCAATTAATTTGATCGATTTTATCTTAGTTTTGGCAACCGTGGTGTAAGAGTCATAATTTCATTCGAACGGACCGCAAGGCAAGTGAAAATTACCGGTATCGACTCGTGTTATCTTCTATGAATGATTAAGCAACGAAGGTAATTCATTACGTATCAAATTTAATATTTTCTAGCGGAACCGTTAAATCAACGGGTTCGGAGAAACCTAATTACAAGTAAAGTTTGTGTAATATTTTATATTACGTCAAGTTACATACTCGTACGATTTTTATGTTTTACAGAAAGAAATCGATTAAAACGCTCGGTGTGCGAATTTAAGCGACGGTCGTTGTACGTATACTAACAGAGGAAAGAAATGATAACGTCGTTGGCAGCGGTAGGGACGATCGATTTGTCGAGGTATTGCGCGTTTGCTTGCACCAAGGTTACATCGTTGTCGAATGTCTTCGATTCATGAACGGGAAGGTTAACAGTTTAGCAATAAAATCGTAGTAAATTCGGTCCGACGATGCGTAACTGTTTGAAAAGTTTACAGTGACGCAAGTGACGAGGAAAAGCCAGTGGAAAAGAAGCGTACGATCGATTTCTTATACGCTCGCGAGTACGTAGTTTCGAGTTTGTAGTTTATACCGCTGTAAAGTGCTTTTGTTTGGGCAATTTCTGTAAACGAGAATCAAGTAATGTTTCGAGCACGCTATTAATTTGTTTAAAATTTGAAACTAGTATGGCGCTACCGGAAACGGGATTTGTAATTGCTCCTCAAATACCTCGAGGCTTGGCTCCTGCCGTCGAAGGACTCGCAAGGGAAATATTGCGACACCAACCCCACGATATTTATACATTCGCGGCCCATCATTTCGAACAGCTGGTGAAATTACGAGAAAAGGAGCGTGTCGTAGGCGTTTCGAAAATATCCGATCGCGTATCGTACAACGGTAAAAATTGTATCTGGACCGGTCGTGGCAACGTCGATCCACGTGATTCCGAATATCGTAGCGATCGGAGACTCATAAATTTTATCGAAGAAACGGCAGCAAAGGAGCTGAGAAGACCGACGAAACTATCGAAAAGAAGAAAGGAGGCGACGAATAGAAGCGGCTGGTCTATAAATGAAACCGTCAAGGTAATCAAAAGGCACGACCACGAGAACAATGCCAAAAAGAAGAAACATGGGAACACGCGAATGTATGAGAAAACGAACGAGAAAGAGATTCACAGCCATCCCGAACAATGTTCGCCGCGTTCTACGAAGAAACTCGCACGGTGTCGATTTCTCCGGTCTTCGTCCGCCGGGGATATACTCGCGAAATCTGTTAACCGTCAGCATAAAGGGAGACGGGAAAAGTTCTGCGACTGTATCGCTGATGCGGCGAATACGTCTAAAACGGAAATCGAGTACGTGGCTGATTGTAAAAAGTTGAAACGACAGAAGAGCGCCGATCAGATCGAGTGGATATGCTCGTCCGGGGATTCGAGACGAAGTCAATCTCTCGTGAATGTTGGATCGAGAAGAAATGGATCGGACGCGGAGAGAGGAACGCGACGAAATCGATTGGATCGGTTGGAGAAGCTCGAGAGCGCTGTAGTTCGAAACGCAGGAGTCGTCGTCGAGAGGGAAGCGAGAAATAGCGAGATGGAGGAAATGTTTGGCGCCGATCGAAAAGTCTCCGAAGACGAGTCGTCGGCAAGACGGGAGTCTACGTTGGAGACGTCCGTCGTTCTTCCGTCGGTCGTGCCGAGGCAAAGTTCCAGCAGATATTCGAGAAATGGCTCGCGAAACGACGCGTACGAATCAATCGAGCAAAACGATCCGAACAATTTCGTTTTGCCGCCCATTTCGAGCGACGCGACGAAACCGATCAAGAGAGAAAATAACTTGACGTTACCGGCTCTGGCGACGGCCACGGAGATTCAACGTGACTCGAACATCGAGAACGAGAAGCCTTTGGAGATTTCTGATCGTAATTCGGCGGAGAACGAGCACGGGGATGGAAAGGACGGTGGTAGCATCGAAACGGAGACCAGCGACAGGGACATCTTGGAAGAATTGGAAATTACGCGACGCTCGGATTCACGGGGGCTGGAAGTCGATGAAATTTTTAAAGATAGCTTGAACGTCACGCCAGATTCGATCGAACTTCCCCAGAGGCCGGATTCGTTGGAGCACGCGGAGGACGAGGAATTCCCTGAATCGAACGAGCTTAAGAAGAAGTTAATCGAGATAGAAATGGTTGAGAGGAGTATCGAGAATACTCTGGTTTCCTCCGTAACGGTGTCGTCCCCGATGAAACATTCGTCGCGTTCAGGATCGGAAGAAACGCATAACGACGCGATGAACGAAGCGAGGGAAGACTCTGTCGAAGAGCAGCGGCTGGTGGAAACACCAGGAAACGACAACGAAGGCATCGAAGCTGAAACGAGCGAAGAAAAGTCGGATGCCGCGGAAACTTTGTCCTCGAAAGACGGGGACGTCGATCGATCGGAAGTTGGAGGAACATCCGGCAATCCCTCGAAAGACATAGATCTTACGTGTTACGTTCTCACGGAAGGTTCTCCCTGCGAGATACCAGAATCGGTAACAACCGTGATCATCTCGGATAAAACGCTTCGGGACGATGATACGGTTCACGAGCAAGATCACGAAACGCGTCGAGAAGAATCTGATCACGACGCGAATCCTTTCGGAGAGTACATATGCCCGGAAACGTACGAGTACTCGAGAGGCATGGATGCGTACAACGTCGAGTTTTTACGGGACATAAAAGCTGCTGACGATAAAATGGCCGTCGGTCACGATCTTGGAAACATCAAAGAGGAAGAGGAAAGCGAGAAAGAGGCATTGGATAAATTTAATACACGATCCACGATGTTATCCAGCGACATTGTTGCCGTAGAATCCGACTCGTTGGGAGAAACGTTAGAGGCGGGCGGGAATAAAAACGAAGTGGAATCGATTACCGAGGCAAGCTCGAGCAATTTGGATCGAAGCAGCACCGACGTTGAAAGCACGTCGCCTCGAGTCACGTGTACGACGGACGTACATTCGGGAACGTTCGAAGGGAATTCCCCGAGAGTCGAAGATGCGGGGGGACAGAACGAACAACGAGAAACGTCTTCTTCGATCGATGTACCCGGACCGTACGTGCCCGAACTGAACTTGGATTCTCTTCGAGACGCAACGATATCCTCGATCGAAGATAGAAGCGATTCGAGGAATGTTGAAAATCAATCGGAGAAGGAAACCGACGACGACATTACTCTTCGCGAAGGCGAGAAAACTTTGTCCATGTCGGATACTCCGGACTCGGGGAAGAAGGCAGCGTCCGACGAGGACTCGTCCAAGAGCAAACTTTCCACCGATCACGAAGTCAGGGTCGAGGAGAATGGCACAGAAGACTGTCTTATCGAGCTCGAAGACAAGTGCATAGGTACGGTTAGCGAGAACAATGGAAAAGATACGCCTAACGTCGAAGAGGAGATCGCAAAGGAATTGATAGAGATCTTGACTCTCGAAACGCCGATCCCTCAAGAAGAAGTCAAGACTGAGAATAATGCTCTTGACTCGATCAACGACTCGTCGCGCTCGAATTGCACGAATCGACCGACAGACGATAGCAATCTTGCGATCGAACTTGATCCTTGCGTCGATGAAACAGGATCTATCGATCGCCCTTCGACCGGAACAAGTTCTCGAGAAAAGACAAACGGCGATGTTTGTGAAAAATATGAAGAAGAAGGAGGAATCGATACCAAAGATGTCGATGAAATCGTACATGTTTCTGTTTCTCCTTCGGTGTCCCTCGAGACAGCCGAGGATGTAGCAACCGATCGGGTCGATAGTCTTGCAGAAGATCAAGATCCCGAAGTTCCGACTGTTTCAGATTTAGAAAGCAAGTCATTGGATGCGGCTGCTAGAAGAATTCAATACTGTGAGTATTCCTACGCTTGAAATAGTTAATCGGGAATCATAAAGCGTGAATTTCTCTCCACAAGGGGCGCGAAGATTTCTAGTTGGCAAGCGTCGACCACGAGACATCGATAGGCAACAAAGTCAACAAGATTCCACGAGCCCCGCGGAAGATCCAACTGCAACGTTGTCTTCGACTCGAGAGTACAGCGAAGTATTTTCCATTTATATGTATACAGTTTGATAAATTGCAAAGATGAACGATAATTTTTTTAATTTTCTCCTTTGCTTTTTTAGAAACAAATCGAGGAGTTGGCTGTTTCGGACGATCGAGGGAAATCCGAAGATAACGAAATACCCGAGACTCCCGAAAAGGCAGAGAACGAGGAATGGTTGATAACTGAAAAGAAGGAATCGGAAACGCAACAAACAGACACGATAAGTACATCGAGCAATTTAAGGCATACCGGGGAATTTCATGATTCTTTACCGTTACCTCTTTTCGAAGTCTCCAAGGGCCAACTGTCGACCAAAGACATGCGCATGAACAACATGCGCGAAACCAGAAACCCTTGGTTCACCCTCGAGCCCGGTGCATCGTGTTTCGATTCCGAATCGCCACGAGCGGGCGTTTTCTTCGCCTTCGATTTTTCGAATGCCTTTCGACCGGTCGAAACTAAGCCAGACGATTCTAAATATTACTTGAATTTTCCACCCTGTATCGTACGTGTCGAGCGGTCCTTCGACGATGCAACGATAAAACCTGTCGATTCCGACGATATTCGTGAACCATTGGCGCTCGACGAACCACCAAAGTCCCTTTTTATAGAAGAGATTTTGGACATCGACGAAGAGAAGCAACGCGCGTCGACGGATTCATGTAAGACGGTGATCGATTTCCCTAGTGGTGACGATGAAACGGTACACATCGACAAAAACACTAATCCGTGCGAGAATTTGTCTCCCGACTCTTCTGCGATCGAGAGCGACAAAAGTCTAAAGGATGAGACGAACAAGAAGATGGAAAATGTCGAGGAAACCCAGTCTCCGAGCACGCAGAACTAAGTCTTTCGACACCTTTGATAGAAACAGTGTTGAAACATATTGTTTTAGGCAAAACGAGCTTTTTTTATTCTATAGATACGAAAGCGTAAATAATCTTATACGTATAGTACTGTTCGTTTAAATGGCCTCGTATCTTTTAAATATATTATTTTTCAGGGCTTCTTGATTTCCGTTTCGTTCAGGCTTGACCGAGACTATTCGAGCGAACAGTATGCTCCTCGATTGAAAAGTGCAACGCGTGGGTGGAATAACCGATCGGCCGACGGAGTTGAACGAATCGACACGATCGTTCCTTAGAATCTAGATACGAAATTAGACACGTTATTTCTGCACATTCTTACACACTCGTTACGAAAACGTAGCTACGAAAATGTCAAGAACGGCTCGCCAAGGCGAATAACGCGGTGCCGTTCAGCCGCGAGGAAGGAAAAGAAACTCGAAAAAGCCACACTGCGACGCGGTTGTATCGCGGAAGAAAAGTCCGTAGTCAGTCGAAGAGCTTAAAAGGAAACGCATGCGCGAACGCTAGGGGTTACGTATTTTCGACGAGTTACGCGATTGTTCTACAGTATCGTACGCGTGTTCGTGGATATTCGCAGTCGTTCCTACGGAATAGCATCCACCGGTTCTCTGTTGCACCGTCTTGGTTCGATTCGTTTAGAAATCGTACAACGGCGGATATTTTTACTACCGATTTCCGTTTCGAATCGCGGCTACAACATGTGGAACTTTCCCAACGACGAAAGTACATTTAGAATTTACTTTCGAGACATCCTTGTTTCTTGACACTCGGATAAGTTGCGTTCAGAGACGGCGGCGAAGACGATCGCAAGAATGAAAGGTTGTTTCGTTGTCGGGGAATGAGATAAAAGAAAGGATAACAGTGAACGGTCGAGTATCGTGAGAACGTCATGCTGCAAAATTCCGACCAAGATATGACGAAAGCGAACGTGGCAGCGACGAAGATCCAAGCTAATTTCCGGGGTTACCGAGTACGGAAACGGATGAAAGAATCGAACAATGAAGCGAGATCGGAGTCGTCGGGCGCAGTCGATCGTGAACGGAAACAACGGGAGGATGGACGCACGGACGATGACGATTCCTCGAGTTTGGAGAAACGGGACGCAGCCGCGGAATCCTTGGAGGATAAGTCGGCGACTAAAATTCAAGCCCGTGTACGCGGATTCTTGGTACGGAAGAAACAGCAAATTGCACGCGAGGCCGCGACCAGAATCCAAGCGGGCTTTCGTGGCTTCAAAACCAGGAAACTGTTGAAACAAAACGAACAATGACGTACTGCTGTGCTCATCTCCCATGTGCTCTCTGTTTCTATTCACTTTTCGTCCCTCTCGTTTCTACGTTATTCGCGGTATACTCGTTGCGTGTTTAACCAAGCGTTCACGTTAGTTGTTAATAGATAGTAGCTTGATCCGCTTGTCGACGATTGATCGTCCGTTTATGCAGAAAATAGGTTGTCACGAGTGTTGTTTTGTCGTTCGCGTATCGCGGCGTCTTTGTAAACGAAAGGTTCTCGCTGGCTCGCTGGGAATTACAGTGTCCAAATAATTGCCAAAATTAAACGTTCTATTTCTGCGCGAGCAAGCAAGATCACGAGTATCTCGAAAATAAAGGAAATTTCGGCGCGAGTGTACGTCGGAGTAACTACCCCGGAATCGTTACTTTTTAACGCGTGTTTCGCGTTAACGAGCGTTTTTTTTTTTTTTCGAGCATTTACGTCGATCGTTGTCGCCATATCGTCGCGTTCGCACCGCCAGTGATCCCTTCGCGGCGAATGGTATCCATAATTATTGGGGAACAATCGAAATAGCATCGGTAGCTACCGACGATGTTGGCAACGACATTGACACTGCTATTGCAAGCGCGAAAATATTTGTCGAGCAACCAGTTAATTTCAAACCGTCCGACAGTTGAGTCCCGACGAAGCTCGGAATGTGATATCTCGTTCTTTTCCCCCCCATTTCTCTTTTTATACAAATATTCCGCAGTGACGTCGTACAGGACCGTCCCCTTCGATATTCTTTCTGCCTTCGATGCGAATCTTTGAGGTATGCAAAGAAAGAACCGGCTATATACAATAGTTCCGTCGTTTCTAAAACTAAATCGCTACGCGCGCGAACAATTTTAGAGGAAGCGTTGCCATACCGCTTTCGGGGTGTACTTTGTGCGCGCGGTTTTATCCTTAACACTTGTACGGTCGCGCGTTTCACGCGACGCGAGCTATTTTTCGATCCGACATATTCGACAGTTTATAAATACTCGGAAGTTTTATCGCAAAGAGATATTAATTTTCTGTAGACTTTCGTTTGGAAACTATTCCTGAACTATGATTCATGGGAAGTGAAATTTCCGATCGACTCGTTTATAAATTTAACTCGATACGCTATCGATCGTTTTTTGAAGAATCGTCGATCAATTCGAACGCGAAGAGCTTGGCTATTGATAGGCCAAAGTGAGGCGCACGCGGACACCCGAGAATATTATTATAAGGAATTATAAATATAGAGATATCGTAACGAGCATAGGAGATAGAACTTGAACCTGAATAAACGCAATAAATTGAATGGATGACGACGGTGACTGAAACAGTAAAATCACGTACACGTGACGGTGGCCGGCAAAATGTTAAGGTCCATTTATCAAGCGACACAGAAACACACAACGATAAGCTGGCGCGGTATGCGACCGTTGTATACGATGTCGCCTAAATTATGCGCCGGAGCATAGAAAATAATTCTAAATTGTCTCGAATGCTTCGAGGCATGTCTCGTCGCGTAGAGTCCCCTTTATATCGAATGAGGGGGGGGGCGAGTTGCTTCAAGTTTGTACGAAAGTAAAATTATGATGAAAATTACTTTGAAAGAATGGAAATGTATATGCGCGATAAAGATAGAGCGGAGGGAAAAGAAAAGACAACAGCGTGGGGGGGGGTGAAACGTATGAAATGAAGTTTTTAAGCAACCAGGTCGAATCTTTCGCCTCGTTTTTTATTTACGTAATACAGAGTATGGGTTGATACATGGTACGACTACTTTCTTTTTCGAAACGTCCAAACGTAGAAAAGTTTGCCTGGAAAATATTTTATGTCGGTTCAAGGAAGTTTTCTACCGTATCGTTCATTGTACCGTAATCAATGCGTTTTACAGTGGAAACACTCCCTTAAAGGGGTGAAACGTGTGAAAGATAAGAATGAATACGTGTCCGATTAGATATACTATTTTCCATAATTGGGTTTTTATTATGTCAACACCGAATAAAAATTTCTTCGAGCGAAGCTGCAGGGTTTTTTAGCTTGTAGTTGGTAAAAAATGCAAATAAATGTATCGCTCGGATAAATGTAAATTCGACGATTGGTAAGCGCTGTTTCGAAAATTTGTTTCCACCTTTAACCGTCTCTCTTTCTGTCTTTTTCTCTTTGTCAGCCTTTGGTTTCTGTTCATCCCTGTTCCGCTTTCGTTCGCTTCCCATCATCTCTGGTCATCCGCGTCCTGTTTCGCTTCTTTCGTGTCAGTCTTCGTCCGACGTTGATCCGGACTTTCGATCCGTATCGTAATAATCGTCGTAATAGTTTCTCTATCATTAGATCGCGCGTGTATTCGATAACCATAATTAAATAAAACTTTCAAGCCCTCGGGTACTCCCCCGAACTTGCCTAATTTAACAATATTTAAATATCTCGTTTCGGTAATCAGGTAATCCGTCCGGCTAACGACATAGTCAGAACTTTACGATTCCATCGGCGGTACTCGATAGTCGAATGGATTTTCGTGGATCGTACAGTCATGCTGTTCTTGCATACAGTTTAGGTCCATTACGCTGCACCCCGCGCACCTGTTGCATTTGCAAAACATACCTTCGCCGCAAATGCCGTACATATTCGCCAGTCCTCCGCATATCTCACCGAGTCCCTGAAACAAAATGTATTAGATCTCGATTCGGTATGCGTGAAATTTACAACCATAACATAGCGACTGACCTTTCGATTACTGACCTTTCGATTACTGACCTTTTTGCACACTTTCCCGCCGCAAAAAGATGAGTACGTGAAACCGGCTGGACAATCGTTGCACTTGTTTCCACAGACACGTTCCTCGCAGGGTATCTCTGATTCTATTTTTAGTCTGGTCAGTGGATACCCGAAACATTTGTCGAACCTAATAAAACGTATTATTTTTTTTTAAATTTCAACGCGTTAAGATTCGAACTATAGAATTTGAAATTCTTACAGAAGGGCAACGACTAGTAGCACCGCTATGCAAACAGTCTGGGTGGCCGGCATTTCGGTTGCTGGTTCTGAAACAGAATTCAAACGTAATCAGTCGATCTATCGGTAAAGAAAAAAAAAAAGGAACGCGTATAGCGTCGCGACGCGAACAAAATGATTTTTAGTTTATATAATTAGTATAAATTGTCCACGCTACCGTAGGTAGACGGGTCGAAAATGATTTTTACCATTTCTAAAAAAAAAAAAAATTCACCAACCAAGACTTTTTCGTTTTCTAGCAGGTGTGTTGGCCAAATGTCATTTTCACCCGTTTTACAAAGATTACGCCGCGGCGTCGGGTGCAGCGGCCAACCAATAGAACCCGAAGATTACCCAAACGAAACGAAAAACCTTTCTGTACCCTTATTAACGATATAGTGATCGCGACTCTTATCTCTACCTATTTCTATTGCTCGTTCCTGTTCGATCCGATACCTAATGCGAACATTTCTGCGGAATTAACACCCGTAATGCAACGAATCGAAACAAATGCAACGATAACGTTGCATCGAACGAAGGAAGCCTCGATAATCGGCCAATAGGACCACCGCCCGGTACTGTCAGATTTCCGGTTTGTACTAGTTCGTGGAAAGCTGAAACAGAGATTCCGATGCTCGAAAGATCCATCTATCTAATCGTTCATTCTTTGGATCTACTTTTGTGGATGGTAGCGCATAGCGTAACAACAAGAGACACGAAATGCAAAAGGCGGGACGAAACAACAAATCCCTCGGCCGCGGCCTAACGTTTGCGTGACGTATTAACGGTTTTACGAGCTCTTGGACCGATTCTGAGGGCAAAGATTGCTGCCGAGCGATTTATCGATAGCTAGAAGCGAGGAGACAATTTTCCTCTTGCTCTTCGACCTTTCGTCGCTACACAGCTTCGCCGCCTCGCTGTCTTCCCGTATCAGTCGAAGACGTTTTTGTGAATCACTTCATTCGCGCATGAACAGCGATTCTTAACCACCGGTCAACGATGCGCCCGCCAGTCGTTTTAATCTTTTATTAATCCTTCGCGATATAGATTTTATATTTATTATATTTCCTAAATGAAATTTAAATTAAGTTACAATACGTATCGTATGCGTTGCCTGTAAAGTTCAAAGGGTTAAAATTCTTATAATTATTTGTAATTAAGGAATGTACCAAATCTTATACCAGTTATAATTGCATAGTATCAGGATGAAATTCGTAACTTGTGGATATCTGAAATCCGACAACAATAATTACAGACGTCCGGGGGGGGAAAAAATGGCGACGGTATCGAAGCTCGAAGTATGAATTTCTCGTGTAATAACATGCTGCTAACTTATTTGCTTATCAAGATCTGGCAAAATTTCTGGCGATTTTAAATCTGTTTGCCTCGGATAAGCGGCGTACTTTCCTATCGATTCTAGCGTCCGTTCTTCTAGATTTCACTTTTCGAGAAATATCTTGGAACGTTCCATAACGCTTGGTATATTGTATACATATAACTTGGACGCATACGCGCTAATCTATGGACGAACCGGATATTTAAGAACGAGAAGTCGTAGGTTGCTTAGAGCTTGACGGTCAAGCCGGACGAAGCAGGACATCCCCCTCTGTTTCGTGTACTAAGAATAGCAAAAAGGATTTGCGTTGGTTGTGATCGATGCCAGATTCTCTTTCAGAATTTCTTCTTCGCGTTATCTCTACCCGCCTATCTGCATATTTCCTTTGCTTTTCCGTTGCCACCCGACAGTCGTATCGTTTATCGTTTACCCGAAGGGTATACAAGGTGTTCGCGGGAACACTAGCCAGCGTTTTTCACGAAAAATGATAAACGTCTTGAAAAAAATTAGAGAGGGTAAAGTTATATCGTTTTTTTTATCACCAGCATAATAATAATACTCCACCTCTATTTACCCGAACCGCTACCCTGTTCTATTTTAATTTCGCCGATAGCGTTTAAAAGTTGCGTTTAAATTTTTACTAAAATTTCGGGGCATTTTATCCCCTCGCCCTTCGACCTCTTCCTCTGTTTTTCTTTTCGTGGGGGGGGGGGTAAAAAAATGATAAATGCAAAAGAATACACAACAGAGCAAACCGCTGGATTTACCAACCAGTAACGAACAATCGTTATAAAAGCATACAATGCATTCGATGCTCACCCTATGCAAATATTCCAAATGTACCTAAACAGTAACGGAGAATTTAATAGCGACGATTAGTTCTCTCTCTACCTGTTTCACGATAATATCAAAACGCTAAGACACGATTATTGAAAGACGAAGAGACGTTGAATGTGCCATTGAAGCCAAGTACGCTTTGTTTTATAGGGACGTGAACAAAGGGAGAGAGAGAGAGGCCATGAACGCGCGCGCATCTGTTCATCCTAGAAACTGTATATACCTACGTATTGTATCGTTTTTCCCCAAGTGACGATCCCGGTTGCCATGTGAAATCCTTGCTTTCCATTCGAGTTCCCTCCCTCCCCTATATCATAAATATTCTTCTGGGCACGTCTTCTCCGATTTTCGCACATTTTCTTGATGGGCGTCTATTAATATGCAAATGTTCTCGCTCAGATGTTACGAAAAACGAAGATGATCATTCATCGATGCGTTATTTGCACTTGTTACGTTCGATTAACAATCTCGCCAAATTATAATACGTTGTCAACCCTATTAACATAATGTATCCATGAGATTGTTGCCTCGGCGAACCAAGATTAAGTTTTCTATTATTCGCGCTCCGTGATGAGAGAGAAAGGAAGGAAGAGAGATTTAAATTTCATCTTACAAACGTACCCCGATGAAAAATCCAGTTTACTGGAGTTTATTAATTCGAACGAGAATGTTCTTCACTTTTCTGTTACATGTTCTTTTGCAAAGGTTCTGTCAAGATGATCCCGCGGCGTTTGGGCAGATTTCTGGCGCGATTTTACGAGCCGATCGATCGGGGGGAGACCCTCTTTCTTCGAATGAAGAATATTTCTCTGATGACAAACCAAATTGTATTCCTAGTGCTGGCCGATCGAGTCCTTGTACCAGAATCTAAAACGACGTGCCTTTATACGTTGATGTTTTACAATGTAATTACTTACTGCGTTAGTTACATCAAAGAATTGATCGAGAAAGAAGATTGGTCGCCGTATGTAACCCTCACTGAAAGATCCAGGATTAAGCATTTAGCTATGTCCGCTACTAAAATAGTACTCGAATGGACCAAGGCCGTTACCTTTATCGTAACGATAACATTTATGCTTCTCGTATTCGGTTTGGAACAGGGTCTCCAAAATTACAAGTAAGTAAAATAATGAATGAAACAAATAAGAAGACGGATATAAAAAGAAGGTGAAATTGAATACCTAATCACTCAATTGTTCGATATGCGTTCTTGTTGTAGACCATCGACATTTTACACGGTGATAACATGGATTTATTATTCAGCGACGGAAAAAATTTTCGTCGAGATGTTTCCGTCGATTCTCAAGTATTTTCAATTGGACGCTTTCGAAAACATGGAGGAACTTTATGCTCCGGTGATATTAAGATCGTTCACTATAGCTATCTCGGCTTTGTTCATCTTGCTACTCGTACCGATAGCATCCTGGAGATTCTTGTTCGTCGCCACCTACTTGAACGTTTATTTGAGATTAAAAGACCTCGTGCAACAATCTGGCGCCACGCTGCAACGCGAACGTGAAATATTGAATCGTTATAGGAAAGCGACGCGCGAAGAAATTGAACATTTCGACGACGTTTGCGCTATTTGCCTTTGCGGTATGACCAAGGCAAGGATGACACCTTGTCATCATCTTTTCCATGCAGATTGTTTGCGCCAATGCCTCAAGACCAACGACACATGCCCTACGTGCAAAAGGGAACTGACATCATGATCGCGTCAACATAGATTTTGTTTCTTCTTTGTATGGCAAACAAGATTGAAATCCGCTTGTTCTTGACGCTCCGAATCATTTAAATAGTTAACATTGGAATACCATTGCTTCCTTTTCCAACAAGTTAGAAATTTACGATATCATTAAAAACCAAACATGTATTTACGTCCATCTATAAACGCTCGCACACGAATTGAATGAAAATTTGTTTTTATTGCATCTAGATTTATACGATGTACACAGTACTATTTATACGTGCATATACAAAAGTATATATCCTAAAATAACGTGTATTCTAATAAATTCGAGATCGTAAATGTTTCCATCGTATTAACTAAATTTTTTTAATAGGTTGTGAATTTAAATATCGAGAAACATAAAAATTAATAGCTTTCCCATTAGCTAAATAAATGGTTCTGTAGAACGCTAGCTTTTTTGTGTCCGGTAGGTCTTTATTTAAAACACATTTACTCCATTCATGTACTTATTCATGTTTCTCCAACATATTTCGTAGTAATATTTATATAAACACCGTCTGGACTATCATAATCATTTATTGGTGGATTATGTACTGGCCCAACTGCACTGTATGGCAAAAAGGAATCGTCGGTCTGAAAGAAAAATATAATTTTTGAAGGAAGAAATATTTGGCAATTATTAATAAGAACAAGAATCGTTTGAGATTATTTTCTAGTATTCAAAGTATATATATACTTCTATTGCTTTTTTGTAGAGTTCCTCTGATGCCGCTTTCAATTCGTTTAATGCTTTTTCTTGCGAAAGCATGATAGATTCCATAACATGCACGTCTTTCTTCCATTCTCTGTGTTTGTACTTGGACCATTCTTTAATCAACAAGCTTCTTCTTTCTATTTCTTGTATGGACAGTGGTGTAAGAGGACGGGATCGTTCCCTACAAAATATCGAGTTATACGTATACTGGAAATAAAATGGCAAAAAGCTATATATAACGTACTCTTTCTGTTCGATTAATTCGGTCGGTACATTGATTTCGTTCAGTGGTTTCAGCTGCTTGACATGTCTTTGTAAACGGCGTATTTGTTTCTCCAGTTTCTTCTTCTTTCTCTCTTCCCTAGCTCTGATAATGGAAGGATCCAGTCTTCTTTTCTTTTTAAGCGGTTCTCCTCTAAAATACACGCAAACATAAACACAGCGTTCGATATCGTTAACATAGTTTTACAAAAAAGAAAATTTTAAATTACTTACAAAAGCATATCGGTAACTCGAAAATACAATGGATATGCGCATGTGGAAACATTGCATGGACTAACGATCGAAGACATGGACAACCTGTATCAATAGGCAATTGTATTTATGATTATCGATACATTTGGATCTTAAAGTAGAAATCTACTAAATGGTTACCTGGAGAAAGTATTCACCACGTTTAATACACCTATCATTTCTACGAATCCCAACTATTTCAGTCTTTAATATTGTTTTGTTACTTCCAGCTTTTATAACCTACCTATAACATTTGATTATTAACTGTAAGCATGAAAACATTGTACAAAGTGTTACAAAGTAATAATTGGAAATAATTGGCGAAGTATGCCGCTTAAAATATATTTAATACTATCTACATGTGTGTGTAGTAATTGCAAATAAAAACAAAATAATCTGAGAACAGTAATGATAATGATCATTAACAATATATAATTCGAGAACATCGACTCGACATAAGAACATAAATATTGTTAATTGTGTATTACGTAAGATAATTGGCGCGAATGTTTCTCGAAATCGAACAAATATAAAAATTTGATCGCATAAAATTTCTTTAACTTACGCGTTACGTGGTACACATTACATGAAGTAATTCGTCATAAGCCATTACAGAATTTCAGCAATAAATAACTTTATGAGAAATAACTAAAATAATTTTATTACGTGTTAATGAATTTATGATCTATTTCTGTGTAATGATAGAACAGAAAATATAGAAATAAATCTATTACATAAATTATATGTACATATATACCCCGTAAAATGAAGGTTTTGTTAAACGATACTTTTTATTGTCTATGATGTTAGAAAAATCCTACTAGACCATTCGAGCACGAAACGGTAGACAATTATTTAGTAATATTGTATAAAATTGTATGTATCTGTGAATCGAATGTGAATTTACATGTGCATACCTATGGTATGTGGAAATATTACAAATGCATACTAAAATCTGCATCGTATAAATTTACAAATATACAAATATTTATACAGTGTGTACGTCCCTTTAACCTAAGTTTCAATCAATGACGATTATAAGAACACAAAAACTACATTAATAGCTACGAAATTAATCATCATCTCATGATATTGTTAAACACCTGTGACTAAAAAAGAAGGAAACAATGTGTACGTTAAACATGCTCGAATGCAACACCTTTGAAACAGGCGAAACGACGATGGACACGTAAGTATTTCGTTCTGGCACTAGATAATTTTGTGTTATTTTCCAACGAAGTGTTTTTAGTTTATTAATAAACAATTTTTCGAGTAGTTATAAATGTTCGTATAGAAAATCATGTGCTGTACCAATACTTATATATTTATACATATTTTTATTTAATGTTTCGTAGAATTGCTGCCACTGCCGATGCTGCTTCCCACGCAATCAATACAAGTACATGTAAAAAATGTAGAAGCCAGAATGTTAGAGTCTTATTAAGAGACAAAGATAGATATTGTAAAACTTGCTTCTTGTCTATGGTAACGCATAAGTTCAAAGCCACGCTCGGTAAATCAAAGTCAATACGTCCAACCGATACAATACTTGTCGAACATTCGGGAGAAGCAAATTCAACAGTACTTGTACATCTTATCAAGGCAAATGCAAACGAATCAGTTAACAAAAGACTTAAGTGTCTATGTAAAATACTATACATAGATGGTAAGAGGACAGTTAATCTTCTAATAGAAAGCATCTGTAAATCTGGCACGTTACCGTACGTTTTTGTTTTTGCGAACAGATGGTATGGTGATGGGACGCACGCTCGAAGAACGAAAATTTATTTGGAACGCATTGGCTGAAGAAGCGGAAAGTTTGCAATTACCAACATATGTTGTACCTTTAACAGAATGTACAACCAATGTTCATTGCGAAGAGATACGGTCGATAAATGTAATGGAAACAACTGCGACGAGCAATGATGCGATAATGCAAAAGATTTTCAATAATTTGGAAAGCAATACAGCGAAAGATGAATTATTGCGACAACTGAAGCGCAAATTGATTGTGTCCGTGGCTCGCGAGCTTAATTGTAATAAAGCTTTTGTTGCTGATACGTCTCTTGATCTTGCAGTACAAGTGCTTACAGATGTGTCGACGGGAAGAGGCTGTCAATTATCTGTAAATGTTGGTTTCTCCGATACAAGATGTACAGATGTAACTTTACTTAAACCGCTTAGAGATTTCACAAGAGACGATGTAACTGGCTACTTGGAGTGCTGCGAGCTAACTCCAATTTTTAGTTCCACAAATTATAATCAATCTTTCCCTAATTCCATAAGGAGCATTACAAAAGATTTCATTTGCCAGTTAGATTCTAAGTTTCACAGTACCGTATCCACGATATATCGTACGAGTGAAAAATTGGGCACAAAAGTAGAGGAATTTCATAATATGAATCTTAATAGGGACATTGTTGCTAATGCTGATATTAACGATACCTGTCTACTTTGCGAATTGACTCTGGACTCGTGTTACGTGCGTGACGAGCAATTCTCTGTCATACAAGCAAGGATATTTTCTGAATTAGTTTCAACGGATTCTGCATCAAATACGACTTTAAATTCCGGAAGAACGGAAGAAGTAAATGACTCGGAAAAGAAACTCTGTCGATGCGATAATACTACTTGTACACCGCTTCACGCGCAGCCTTTACAACCAGATATAATTGAAAAATATCTCTGTTACGGCTGCAGATTAATCTTTTTAAATTCAAATAAAAAATTCGGTTCGTTACCTACTTTCTTGCATCGTAAAATTCAAGAAAAATTACAAATTACGCATCTACGAAAAGAAATAACAGACTTTCTATTATAAATAATAAAATGTAAAGTAATAGTATATTATTACTCAAAAGTAATAAATTATTACTAAAATAATATATTATTACTTTAGAGAGAATCATGTTATTGATGAATAAATGCAAGCAACGTCTATTCTATACTTCGTCTATGACCATACCTAATCTATGATAAGTCTATTCTATCCAATGACCACAGACGAGGTATACGAGTAGATCTTACATTCAATGTATTTTTTATAAGCCCCATTAATACGCATTGTTGCATTTTGAAACATTAAAATCTTTCAATCCATTTAGAAGTTATGTTTTAAACATACGCATGAGATTTTGGGTAATATTTCTAACCTCGCATTATATTTTCGGAAAAGAATTTTTTTCTCGAAAATGCGTAGGATTTCGGGGGTACGTCTATTCAATAAAAATGAATTCAATAAAAACGATTCGAAATTTTTCAATTTCGCCGCAAAAATTTTCTGGTCGGTATAGCAAGTTTCTACACTCGCCTGTGGATAAAGCAGTCGGTCTTTTCGGTTGGTATGGATTCGTTTTGAAACAAGAGTAATTTAATTGCTGACAGGTGGCGTCAGTAATAGACATTGCGTCAGTTATAGACATTGGTACTATCGAGTGGAACGTTCATTAACGTGTACAGTAAAACGTTTTATCGCAGAATTAAAGTAATCAATACCGTAAGATCAAATTTTTAACTAAGTATAGTGTGTTCATCCGATGCTTAATCTTTTTAAAGAATATTTTCATTCTGTACAAAGCAATAAATTGTGTTACGTAAAAATTTGGTTAAAGAAGAATAGTACATTGTGAAAATATGTTGTATTCTATATATGAAATTCATATAACATTCAACTTCCTCGATCTGTTATTTTCTTATAAATGGTAAAAATTATAATCTTCGTTTTTTAGATACACCATGGTGGACTTGATGGAGCCTATGTTCAGATGTCGTAGTTTTGGTGCAGTGGACCTTGCCTTTGTAAGCTTACAAAGAAATCCCGACTGTAAAAACTTTGAATATAGTTATGCCGATTGTGTCGACGCTTATGGATATTACAACGGACGGAAAAAATGTTTGTTTCACTTGGAAGATTTAGCGGAATGTCTCTACAAGACAAAGCAAGGAATGCGAATGAATATGATGATTAAAGAACGTAACCACCAGATAAACGAAGGAAAACGAGGTTATCTACCCTATCCTCGTTCTGATTTGTTGTGAATATCAAAGATGTATCTTTGTAATACGTTCTTTGAAACAATTTATAGGAGACTTCATTAATATATTATGTATTTCTGCAACGAAAGCATAATGCAAGGTGTCATAGTAAATTGTAAAAAAGAATCTAATGTATGACTGGAAAGGAAAATGAAGCATATTATACGTACTCATTTTTGTCATTTCCATGTTTCTTCCTCCAGTACCTTGTTTACATATGTACAAAGAGCATTAAATATTGAAAGAAAAATTGTAAAATAATGAAATATGCTAATTCGAAACGAATGGAAAATGTATAAAGAGTATTTAACACTAAATTTATGAACGTTGCCAACATACGTATTTCTATTGAAACCGTTGTATTAGCCGGTTCATCGAAACGTATTACTTTAAAATTCGAATATGTATTTGCGTTATTAGATCGATCAAATGGCTAAAAAATGATATTTATGTTTTCTGTAACCGTAGGTGTGAAATGTGAAATCCGGCATATTTACAGGTTGCGCAGATCTAGTGTTAATGCAAGTTAGACGCGTGTGTATTTCGAGCATACTGTCGCTAGATGGCAGGAATATGTTAAATGGGAGAATGAATGGTGTAACATGTGAAGCGGTTTGGCGGGCAGGCGGGTATGCGAGGGAACAGAGAAAGATACGCAAGTACGACGGTAGGTTGCCGACTTGTTAGGCCGGAAGGCGGGCGCACCTGTCTGTCATCAGCGCCGACTGTCAATCTTACTGACGCTGGCGCATACGACACGAGGACCCGCCGCATTCGTAGTGTTTATCTGTCACGGTAATCGCGAAATTAGACGTTACGGAAATTGAATCGGATAGAAAAAGCCACCGTGAAGGAACAAAACGCAGAAAAATTACACAGAGATACGCCGGTGAGTTGTCGAACGACGTATCAGTTAGTCTGAGAAGAAAACGCGAGAAGGAAAGAAGCCGCGAAGACTCCGCCGTGTGATAACTGTTCGACGGTGTGGACACGGTGTGTATTTTTCAGTGCTACTCTTCGATCGCTACCGTTCGTACATCGAAATTCGTAACCAACGAAAACCGAGGTGGTTAAAGTTTGTTTTGCGCGAACGTTGCAGATTTCGCGTACGTGCGATTCCATCGGCGCTCGTGCAAGCGTCCCCGCGTATTGTTTGCTCGGCTTTCGTGCTCTTTTTTTCGGTTGTTTTGTTTCTTTTTAGTTTGTTCGGTTTGCGTGGTTACGACACGTGCGAGGTGACTTACGATCATAATCCGACAGTGCATTTCTATCGTCTTATCGACTGCCTTCTTTTCTGTTTGACAGTTCATCGGAATCATCGAGTAAACAATTTTTGGCCACGAGGACCAATTACTACACCGCGTGTGCGTTACATTTACTTCGATTTCTTCGCTATGGACCATCGTATCGGTGAGTGTAAATCGATCGAATAATCGGGTGTGCTTGTGTTGTAGTTCCGCGACGCGTATCCCACGGTTTTGTTTAAAGGTATCAATTTTTTTTTTGGGTAAAATTTTACTATTTTTAGTACGTTGAAAATTATATCGTGGGACGCCATCGTCTATGATGCTGCAGCGCGTGGCTACCTAGCCAACACGCAGTCAGCGAACCAGCTAGCTAGTCAGGCACGTGGTGGCGCGCCATGGCGCGGACTTCGTTACTTCCACGGGGCTCACCAGCCTTGCTCCACGGAATCCGCTCTTCGTTATAATTACCAACTGTCATTCTGCTTTTTCCGTCGTGCCTTCCATGCTTGCTTGCCTGCCTGCCTGGCTCGTTCACTTTGCGTCCACGCGTACCTATCATACATGCATATACGTTTACGCGCGTTTCCAAGCTTCTCGCCCGCCACTACTGTTGGCTATCTGCAAAATAGTACGTCTACGTTCTTAATCCTATTTCTTTCTATTCTCGCGAAATATTCGATGCATGGTGGAATTTTCAACTTGTCAACCAATTACGCAACAAAATCAAGCACACGATGCAAACTCTCAAGCCTTATTCTGTTTCCACCATTGCCGTTAATATTTTTAGTTCGAACAGAAGTAATTATTCATCCGAATAGTGTTAATATTTTCATATTAATAAAATTTAAACTGCTGTGCAATAGTTTCGTAGCAAAGAAGAATATTCATTTTTCTTTTACATCGTTGACACGCGTTCGATCTTTTTTTTGACGTTTTTAACGTTTTTGACGTTATTGAGACATTGGTTGCTACGGTGGTCACCGGTGACCGGCGCTTTAAATTTACGTGTTGCATAATTGCTTGCAATAGAGAAATTCTAATACCCGTTAAATAACAGGTACATTATATTATCGATTGTTTCTAACTTTTCCACACTACGATTCGAACAGAAAATTGTCAAGGACATATCCAGATATGAAAAATTGGCATGACAGTCGACGTGTTTAAACGTCTTTTCTAAAAGGTAGGGAGCACGGCGTTGCACGGGATTGATGTCTAAGAATTTTTAAAGTAGCCGTAAAATTTTTAATTCGCGTGTATGAATGGTTTCCGTCGTACTTCCGGCGAAAGCATTCGTAGATACGAATAAAAGCCGAATATACTAGCATGCTATTGGCGTTACTCTTGCGTAACAGATCAGATAAAGGTATGGAGCAAGTTTAACGGAAACATCCAAATGCGTGCTTCGTTCTTCGTTTGAAATCATTTATTTTGTTTTAATTTCTCTCTTTTCAAATCATGGTAGACGTCGCGAATAAACATTCTCGTTTAGGAAAAAATAGACGATACCGCGTTACTTGTAAGCACCCGTTGGGTTACGTCACAAATTCTTACCAGTCGCGAAAAAGTGACATTGAAGATAATTTACGAAATCGTCTAAGGTACATACACGTTGTACTATATCTACTGTTACGTTTTAACGACGTTTCGGTGTCCATGAACATCGAATGAATGAGAAAATGTTCAGTTGGTATAAACAGGGGAAAATCAAGTTCGGATTAGAGGCCAAGATTAGCAACTCGGTAAATGGGTCGCGATACACGACGTTATCTAGCTTTGGTCAATGGCCAGTGAAACTCGTTTAAGAAGACACGAGAGTATTGTGTAACACGCCTAATAATAGTAATAATAGTGCTACTAGTAACGGGACAAGTAATATAAGTATGCAATATTGATTATTATTGGAACACTTGTCTCTCGGTATAGAGATTAATTCATTGACTCGATTAAAAAGTTACGACTGGCCAGCGCTTGCACATATACATATATCCGATACTTGGAAAATGCCATCGACTGCTGGTTCAAAATAGGTCGGAGTTGTCCGCTCGATTTAATTTTATTAGTTGCTCGTCTCGTAGTTCTTGAAACGATCGTTGAAATTTACTTAAATAAATTTATTAATAAATTTATAAATTAATAAATTTATTTAAACATTTGTTACTTGCTTCGTGTACGTCGAGCCTGTAATTTTTTAAATCAAACGCATCGGCCTTGTTCGACATAGTAGCATTCGTTGATGCACGTCTAACGACAAGTTAGTTGCATTGTTTCTATTTTCTTAGCATCATGCTTCGCGATCGATTCAGTGGGGGGGGAAAAAGGAACGACCAAGGGTGATTAAAACGATTAGGTTGGGAAAAAAAGACGAGCGATACGAACGAAGGCTTACCACGATTGTCGTCGTTCTTAGCCTTTTAAATCGACATCGTTTATTAATTCGCGTTGTTTCCGTTTATTATATTTACGAGGATAAATAGTCAGCAAACTCGAAAGAGCGTCGCGAAGAGTGTACAGGGAAGCGTGCAAAATAGAACGATGGAAAGAATGCGTGAAGACATTAAGCGAAACGTATTCCGTAAAATGATCGTAGCGTTATGTCTTCGTATCTTCGTCTCGTTACGTAACCGATAGCATAGTTGCTTGTGCCCCCGTCGCTGCTCGGTTGTTCCCGATAGCTTGCGAGAGTTTTCGATACACCTCTTTACCGACCGACACGACGAACCGATCCACAGTAGGTCAGAATTGAATTTCACCCGTCTAGATTTACAACCGTACGGATTGCTAATCAATTTTATCGTTTTCCAATTTTATTAACAACGGAAATATATATAATATTATATATAAATCTGACCTACTGCGCGACCTACTAAAATACCGCCTGGCGCGCTCGGAAAGCCGAGAAAGATCGCAGAGAGGAAAGTCTTTTATTTTGAAATCACGATGCGCGTGCGTACGTGCGCATGATTTAATACTTAATAATTATAATTTAATTCCGATTCGAATGTATCGAGACATACCAATTAATTAGCAGCGAAGAAAAAGAATAACTGGTCGGTGAATTAAATTAATAATAATCTGTAAATATTGATTTTTATCAGCAGAACTCGAGTGTTTCGTACGTTGCATTATCGCGATACACGTTCACCGTCTACGATGCTTTTCCATAACTTCCGTGTACAGCTCCGATCTAATTGCGTGTAACTGGTTCGGCTACGAGTTCGTTAGCGATGCGACTATTATCTGGGTAGCATCGTTATCTTTAGCCCTTTCTTTCTTTGGGTTATTTATTCAGTGTTCGAGGTTATCGGTGTTGAACGTCGCGAGATCGTAGAGGCTATCGTAGGTGGAATACATCGCGAGACAAATTTCCAGCGACGCCGGTAAAACGTTAACACGATCTTGGAAAATGTAAAAATTGTCCGTCGCGGGAACCGGATGTACGATGTTGCGGATCGAACAAAATTTTACGTTTCGCTGTTTCGTCGGGGAGTCGCGGTTCCTCGGGCACAAAATCCGTCGGAATGAAAATCCACGATGGATAATGCCTATGGACATTCGCCGAAATTAAACGATTCTTGACACGAGTTGGCCGCGAAGCGACGCGAGGCACGAGCAGCCCAAAGACCGTAGCTAAAATCGTTCTATGCGCTGACCTACGAGGAATGTTCCTCCCCTCTTAATTCGATGTTTCTTTGCGTGTCGACGAGTCGAAGCACGGCTGTCTTTCGCTCTCGAAACACCCCTGCGAAAGATTCCGTCGACGACGAATGCCGGCCGGCCGGCCGGTCTCTAGGTGGCGACCTGGCGGCCTCACCGAACCGATTCGTCGGTTCTTCAATTTCCAGATCGTTGGCTCACGAAATATTTCATACAACGAGTCGCATCAAATGCGTTCGAACCCCGTTTCCCCACAAAATTAACAAACATTTACGATAGCATCGTAAACGGAAGAACGATTCGAAGATGGTTTAAAAAAGATTGTAGGCCGGTTGGCGATAATCTCTCTGGTAGGCTTATCGAGCTCGATAATAACCAAAGATCTTCTGTAATTGAAAATATTCAAGCACGGTTCAAATTACTTTTTTTTCTTTCGCGTTTGTTCGACGAGATTAATGATTAAGTTTCCCCGAACGATCGTGGTTTTTTTAAAAAAAATAGAAAAAATGGCGACGGTTCGACTTGGTTTGCGTTAGCGGTGGATGGCTAACAAGAGGTACAAATTCGTTCACTGGCTGCACACACACGATCCAGCATTCGCTTAAACCGTTTAAGGAATCTAACGAATACTCGCAAAGCATTTAGAGACGGTTCACTAAACGACTTCTATGAGTTGCGGTCGAACAAAAGTCATTGGACGGATCCGATCGGGCGGAGAAATGAGTATACGTGGACTACTATACATTCGTCCGCGATCAATTTGTAAGAAAATACTATTTAGGTATATACAGGGTGTTCGGTCACCCCTGGGAAAAATTTTAATGGGGGATTCTAGAGGCCAAAATAAGACGAAAATCAAGAATACCAATTTGTTGATGGAGGCTTTGTTAAAAAGTTATTAACGTTTAAAGTTCCGGCCAGTACTGAATTTTTTTCTCGAAAATGCACAGGATTTCGGAGGTGTATCTATTCACCAAAAATGATTGTAATTGACCCCCACAGCCGAAAATAATTTTTCCAAAACGATTTGAAATTTTTTGTTCCGTCGAAAAATTTCACATCTTCTCGAATTTTTTCCTAGAAAGTGGGTAGGATTTCGGGGGTATGTCTATTCACCAAAAATGATTGTAATTGACCACCGTAACCGAAAATAATTTTTCCAAAACGATTTGAAATTTTTTTTTCCATCGAAAAATTTCACACCTTCTCGAATTTTTTCCTAGAAAGTGGGTAGGATTTCGGGGGTATGTCTATTCACCAAAAATGATTGTAATTGACCCCCGCAACCGAAAATAATTTTTTTAGAACAATTTGAAATTTTTGAATTTAATTGTTAATAACTTTTTAACGAAGCCTCTATCAACAAATTGGTATTCTTGATTTTCATCTTATTTTGGCCTCTAGAATCCCTCATTACAATTTTTTCCAGGGGTGGCCGAACACCCTGTATACATTGTCGCCTTCAGGTTTGTTTTCGATCGAATGATAATTCGTTCTCCCTTTTTGCGCAGTCGCGCGGTTAACGCCTTCGATACTTTGTTTCGATATTTAAAAAATTGTTGATTTTATGATACTCACCTGAGAGGAGAATATAGAACAAGTTTTAATTATAATTGTATAATTGCGTTTGTACCGTAGAGTGTCAGAGTTCTGGTCACGGATGGGGGGAACATTTATTACCGACCGAGCAAAATACGAAGAAAAATCGAAAGAAATATGGTAAGCGTCTTATCGCGTTAGGAGTATCGTTGATCGAAACGAACATAAAATGTAGGTTGTGTCGATAAGATAAAAATATACTTTTACCTTATCCAAAACTCCCGAGTCGGAGAAAAAAATAAACATACGGAAGATTGTACAGTTGAATATTTCTTCTTAAAGGAACGAAGCCCGAGTATTCCTGTCGCCGGTGGGCGGAATAACAGGTAAAAAGTAAACAATTGGAAGGTTGGATGGTTGTGCAAGAGACCTTAAAAAAATCGTTATATTCACAAACGTTTGATCAAATTCTACGTAATCGTGTGGCTGGGATTCGTGCAATATACAAACGGGGAAATTATTAGTCAATTTCCGCACTGATAGACCAAACTCGAAGAATCGCAAAGCAACTTTGAATTTCCCCCCCGAGATGTTATAAGTGGCACATTCCATGTCTCGACTACTCGCTCCTTGGAAATGGTCACGCTTTTTCTGATCATAGATCATGCTTTATCTCCTAACCTTATCTCGCATTTATCGCTTCTCGTATCTCCACCTCGTCTTCGGGTGGTGTTGAACGAGTATCATTTTTTTTACCGACGCGTACGATAAACGTCTACAATGTTCTCCTCTTTTTTTGTTCACGTATACGAGCATACGCCATAGGAATCGTTCTATGCATTATCGCGATAATTTACAACCAAGTATCGTTCCTCTCGATAAAGTTCAAGAAGAAAGGCGATACAATAACTTTTTAAGCGATCGATTCTGGTTACGAATTATGAAAACGAAAGTTTAATCGAAATATTGACACTAGCTTTTTTAAACGACAACCTGAAAGTGGACGTTTTGTAATGTCTAAGAAAAAGAGTAATTTTTGACTACTTTAAATTCTAGAAAATTGTGAGACACGATTTGGATTCTGAAGGTTCGAAATCTCGAAGTGTTATGTATTTGGAGCTCAAAGATCGGATAGACAGCTGCCGCGGAACGCGTTTCCCGCCAACGAGCAGATTTTAGAGTGGTGGGGATAGCATACACTATCGTTACTAGGACAACGGGCCAACGGGTCTCGTCGTATGATCATGAAGTCTGCATGGCGGGAAAGACGCGAAGGGAAGGGCCTACGACGGAGAGAGTCCAATGGCTAGCCGAGAAGCGGGAAGTGGGTACACACGCGCGCAAATATATCTCTCCCTCTCTCTCATTCTCTTTCTCCTCGTCCCTCTGCGTGAACACATGCACTCGTTCTCGTGTTTGTCTCTTCGTCTTCTTGTCAGGCCTCTGTCAAGCCGGCTTCCGAACATGGTTGGCCCAGTCGCGTTCTGAACGTCGTGTGACGGGGTTCGGTCGGTTCTCGAAATTGAACGCGAATGACAAGAGATTCTATTCGGTTGCCTCTGATCCTGTCGCTCTTTGGTAATCATGAAACAGCTAGAAGTGATACAAGTGTGAGAAAAAGAAAAGGGGGGGGAAAAGAAAATAAAACGAAAGAGAGTCTTTATTGCTCGACCGGGATAGTTCGTGCGCAGAAAATATCGCGAACCGAGTAATGTCCGAATCGTAAAACGGGGATGAAATTCGAACGTACAACAAAGGGTAATAATAATAAAGTTGGTTCGTATTTAGAATTTTAAACAAGACTGTATGCAGGGTGGGGGGAAGGAGGGGCGAGAGTGTCAAAGAGCAGCAGAGGGACGTAAAGTTACCTCGCGAGTCCGTCAAATGCAACCGCGCTGGGAACGGCGTCGGGACACCTCGTCGTCATCGATGTTGTTTTCGTTACGATCGTCAACGTCCACACGGTGTTGTCCAATAAAAGAAGAGAAAATAGTAGCGCGTAAGGTCGCGGGACGTGCGATTATTAAAACGTCGTACGTTGCTATGGTATCGAAGAAACGGAGTGAAAATCTGTCCTCCCGTATCGTTTAAATTTCCGTCGATTACGAAACGAAAATAAATAAAGAAAGGAAAAAAAAGAAGAGTACGAGGGAACCGAATGATACGAAGCAAACGGCATCTCGTATTATCGTCGTGAAACGGTGAACACGATGTCACGAATCGGTCGAAATGCGACGTACAAGGACTGGAAACAATTTGGATACCAACCAAACTTCTTGAAGTAACGAAATCCGTTATCCGGACCGTCGACTTTGATGCTCGGTTGAGACTACACGCGCAACGGTTGAACCTCCTCGCATCTTTCTTCGCCAATACAACTCTATGACATGCTACCGCCAGCGGCTATGCATTTGGAACAAAAAGCCAGTACCGAAAAATTGACAGGTACACAACAGCAATATCATCATCAGTATCATAGCCATTATTATCACGATCAACGTCAACATCATCGACATCCACAGAAGCAGCAAGAATATCATTGTCGTCGTCGTCGTCATCGGAACAACGATCATCATCATCATCACCATCATCATCATCACTATCATCATCGTCACAAACATCATCGGCAGCATAACAATAACAGCCAGACAGAGCAGCAACAGCAACTGCAACAGGGGCAGCAACAGCATCGTCGACGTCGTTCGCGAAATTTAGATCGTCGTCGCACGGTATCGCCATTGTCGTCGTTGACGATACCTCCGTCTAACGACAATTCGTCTGCGTCTCAGCATACAAATATGTTTGCGACAGGTAAGACCGACGATAGCGATTTCAAAGTAGACGCGACGAATGAAAAATGTCCTCGGCAAAAAAGTGACGTTTATCGAGCAATATTTCACAAAATCTGAAAAAATATACGAAACGTTTTTACGCGTTGTCGTTTGAATGGTAAATTAGACAGAAAATTATGCAACAGTATCTTTTTCATTAAGGCTAAAAATGAATAATCGATTTTGAGATCAATCGTCCACCGTCAGCGTAGACTTGGCACGGAAAGTCGTGCCTGTTGCGCAACTGGCGCCCATCTCCCCCCCACCTAACGTCTCTCTCTCTCTCTCTCTCTTTCTCTCTCTCGCGAAGCATAAGAGGCAACGCAAACGTGTCTCTCTTTCTTTGCTTACTTATTATGCGTTTCGTCGCTTCTGATCGTTATTTTTTGTCATCGCGAACAGTTTTCGCGAATATATTCTCTCGGGCATTAATGCGATTTGCCAATGTTTCTTTATCGACAGAAGTAAGTATCCGACGAAGGTTACATCAACCTCTTGGAACGAGTTTTGTGTTACGTGGTATGAGGACGCGGGTTTAAAGGGGAGGATTTCTAAAACGGAAAAGAAAAAAAAAAAGTAGGAAAAGGTCATCGAATCGGTTAAAATCGAGGAAAAATGATGAAGGATAAATTACCACGTGGTGCGCACACGCGCCTCGGGCGTATGCCTCTCGCGTTACGAGCTTGATTTTTCTAAACGCGACGAGCCAAGAAAACACGAGGAAGAACGAAAGAGAGAGTCTATTGCGCAGGCATGTGTGCGTGTACGCGCGCGCCGCTACATGTGTGCCAATACAGTCAAGAGACTCCTTGTAAGCATGGCTGTAAACCCCGTGGCATGATTCGACTGGAAACCCGAATCGTCGGGGATCGACTTACCACGTGCTCTCCGAACTTAAAGAAAATTATTTCTTGTCGCTCGATCATCGAAGTGTTATCAATTTCGTTTGCGGAGGGGGGCGCAATCAACTCTAAAACCAACGATTGGTTTTCGATTCGTTCGTTCGATATATTTAAATACAAATATTTCGAAAAGATTTTTTTCTTGCCAGCGCTATAATGCGTATACATATATATGTATATACACCTGTGATATAAATGAGTTAAACAGCGCAGAGAAAAGAAACTCGAATACGCAGAAACTGTGATGACAAGATGGAGTAGCGACGTTCGACGGTCTCGTTAAAATGTTGGTAACTTTAAAAATTTTTCCTATTAATTCGAGTAAACTGGAATAAATAATACTTAAAAAATTCACGCTCGGCATACGGATGTTGCATATGTATTTGCGTTTAACGCACGTAATCGGTGTATTCAATGCAAAATATACAGGACATGCGCACGCGAGTAGATGTCACGAAGGTTAACCGACAGGCATCTTTCGGTTTCAAACTTCTCTTCAACAGTACGCGCGTTGGCTAGGAAAAATTCAAAAAGCAAAATCGACACGATTTCGTCAAGTTTTTCCGTTCGATTCGACGATTCATCGATTTCCAATGGACGGATAGGTTATCGTGCACGATTAAAATTTTAAGACCACGTATTAATCGGAAGGGGTGGAATATCGGTGCCAGGGGTTGAGGTTGAATGGTGAATAATATCGAGTCAAAAGCCCCGATAGTATTATACATAGTAGTATTTTCGAACATGGCGAGGGCACTGCTAATTAACGTACCGTTGCGCTACGATGATCTTTTGGAAAACATCCAATCGTGTTACGGGTCACCGACTGTCGTTGCGTCGGTGCACCTTTAGAGACAGGTATCCTACTAGGTGAGATCAATCGCTCACGGAATAACGTCGATGCTGTTTCAGTAATAAGTTTTTTGAAAAAAAAAAAAAAAAAAAATAAAAAAACAAAAAAAAATACCTTCGAGAAGCCAGACCACGAGTCTGAGAATGTAGAATTATTATATTACAATTACGATCTTCGTATTACGTCATTTCTCGCAGTCTTTCGAAATCGTGGCACCCGAACGTGCGATTACGATGTAACGTTATGTCACCTTCGTCTAATGCCGATTTCATTATTTTTCTTCTGTAATTGCTGCGCGATAAGATTTCAAAATTCTCTGCATACCGTGCGTTTCGATGATTTTCGCGTTATTCGCGAGTCGAAGCTATATTTTCGCATTATGGAGATCGAAGCTGTATCGATAATTGCGTCAATGATTAATCGATCGACGAGTTACGACGATAGGCGCAGAGGAATGTGAAGAGTCCGATTACACAAATGTACATTTTTTTTTTTCTTCTTTTTTTTTTTCGAGCATTGCATCCGTGGTCGTACAGGATTGTTTTTTTTTTCTGCTTTCTAAGATGCTGAGAAGGTGAGGACTGGTTGTCGGATAGGGAACGCTATTAGTGCACACGGTGCATTCGTGAACTCGCTGGCAACTCGTTGTATATTTAGCTCAATGGAGGAAGCCGTTCCGTGTACCGACCAAACTAAGGTAGCTGCGTGTCTCTTTCTTTTGGCTAGCTAACCGGTGTCCGTACTATCGAGTCGATAATGCCTACGTACAGTTTTGTTACTGTACGATGTTCCTACCACCCTCGTCGTCGCAGCCCACCGCCATCGTGACACATAGTTTTCGTCTAGCCGCGAGGAGCTTGGATCCTAATTTTGTGCTGTCGGGTTACTGGACCTTACGTAACTACAAACTCAAGTGCTAAGATTAGTCGCCAGAACGAACTAGGACCCGCGGATTTAGTCTACGGAGATATAATTTCACGAATAAGCAGAAAAGTCGCTGTTCGATCGTTATTTTGTACACCCGAAAAAGATCGTAGCAACAATCCGTCGCCTATCATTTTTATGTTAACCAGATGCCTAAAAAAAACTGAATCTTGCGAATCCTTCGAAGGTACATATTGTTTCGACTATGGATTTTGTAAAAATATGTCGAACAGTATCTTGGATAGAAAGTATTATAGGATTTTTCGATCGAGCAACTCTATCGATAAGAGAACGATAACGAGTATTCGTTTTCATCGTATTTTATCATACAATACTCTTGACAAGTACATAAAACACATGTTAATTATTGTAAAAATTATCTTTCAACGAAATTTGATATCGTTGTGCCGGCCAGACGTACGAAATATTATACTGAACACACGTTTTCTGTCGTGGTGGTCACTGGCTGATCACTTTAAAACGCTTAGGACAAATGAACCTTAATATTTATAATATTTTGTATTCTTTGCACACGTTATTTTGTTCCTTTGGAGGTAAATGTTTATACACAGGTAGGAGACTCTTGTTTCGTCGATGCGTTCGTTATCGGTTATGAATGACGAAAATGAGGACGAGAAAAAGAAATGAATGGTCAACGTTCAAGTACGTATAGGTTGTTTTCATTTCCTCGCTCGACCGTGAGATTCGAATAATTGATTCGTAAGGCGAAATAATCGTGTTCGCTGAGTCGCGATAGAACCTAATGGAACATGAGGGAGGATTCTTACACCCGTAAGAAGTACGGGACAGTTGGTAGAACTGAAATTACAAGCTCGATTAACCGATTCGTGTTTTTTTGTTCCAGCAAGGGAACGTTTTCCTTCGTCGAGCAGCACGGACGACGACCAAAGCGGTTCCGATACGGAACACGACTCGAACGCGTTACGTGGTAAAGTCCACTCTGGAATACTCCATCACTCTGGCCAGCATTCCGTGAGAAAACGTCGAGGAAACTTACCGAAGCACTCGGTGAAAATTCTAAAGCGATGGCTTTACGAGCACAGATACAATGCCTATCCGAGCGACAGCGAGAAGCTGACGCTCAGTCAGGAAGCAAATCTCACGGTGCTCCAGGTTAGTGATGCCTCGCTAATATTTTAATTTTACACGTTTAATTGCCGTGTAGAATTTGTACCTAACCTTCGGTTGCGCCTGTTGTAGGTTTGCAATTGGTTCATAAACGCCAGACGACGAATCTTGCCGGAAATGATTCGAAGGGAGGGCCACGATCCTCTGCAATACACGATATCTCGTCGCGGTAAGAAGATGCCCGCCGGAAGTCACCAACAATCGTCCAGTCTTGGCTCAAGAACCAATCAGAATTGGGACTCGTTGGCTGGTATGAGCGCCCCGAAACGCAGCAGGGATCACGACTACGAAGATCCTGCTGGATTAATGTATCGGTTCGTTGCTATTTCTGATTAAATATGCAAAAACTATCGTCGTGTATCTGGTTATTTGTCGTTTCTTTTTTTTAGAAGCGAGGAGGATAGTCCAAACGATTACGAAAGCAGTTCCCACAGCGAGGAGGAACGTCCGACGACTCAGTGGCCAAGCGTGATAGTTTATCCTTACTCGGAGACAAAGATTGAGCAAAACGTCGGTCAACTTGGTGCTTACGAAGAAACGATTGCCCATCCTGCGCGGCGAGGGTATGCCTAGCGACGGCTCTACCACGACCACCGTTTCCGCATTACGTCTTTGCACGATGATAATGCGGGAACGGGTAATCGAAATCTTATCGAATTAATTTTTGTCCCTTTTCTTTTCTAGGGACGAAGACGAGTCTTCGATGGGAAACGAAGCCGCGTACTGGAGCGCACCTAGACAGCATCTTATACAAACCCCCGACGTACAACACGAAACAGAAGTGTACAGTACGCGTAACGCTCATAGTCCGCATACAGATGAGACGCCGCCGCCGACGCCACCCGAAGAGGATAAAGACAAGTTCAAGTGTCTTTACTTACTGGTCGAAGCAGCTGTTGCCGTGCGACAACAGGAAAAGGAACGCGAGGGGGCCGTACCGGTTTAACAAGAGCAGCAGTGTTGTTGTTCGTTTACACCAACCTTCTTTAGCTTCCAATTCCATTATCCCGTGGAAAACACACAAGAACAATCCTTTTTCGCTTTGGCATTGTCGGCGCGACGATTCTCGAGTCTCATACGATATTAATATTCCCTCCGTTGTTCCTCTTTCTCGCAATTTCGAAATGCGCGAATCAAAACGGAAAGCATACGCAATTCGAAGCCGATCGTTTCTCACCGCGCGATCGTTGTTTCAGCTTTTCGAGACAAAAAAACTCAGGAATCGCGGTTTGACAAAAGAGAAGAATTTAAAAAAAAAAAAAAATAAAGAACCCCTCGAGACGCGAAGAACTAAAGATAACTGGCTAAAAATAACCAAACGTTTTCTCAACATATATATATATATATGACAATGTTCTCGAAATGTTGTGGACTTTTTTCTTCGTACGCACGCGTGCGTAATTCAACATTTTCAAAGATAGTTTGAACATTCAGTATTTAAATCGTGTTTTTCATGGCACAAGTTCTTACAAACGGAGAACAAGTTTTAAGGGAATAGAACCGTTCCCGGGAATTCATTCAAGAGACTGAAGTGCTACAGGTTTCGATGAAATAAAATATATCGAGGAGTACTCGCTACTCGTGCACGAATTCTTCGCGTAGAACGGCGCCACCGGACCAACAACAAGACGTCTTGTCTCGTTTTTGATTTTTATGTGTGTTTTCTGTCGATACCGTACGAGATCGACGGCCAAACAAGTGCCAAAATTTTCTACTACGAGTGAAAAAACCAAGTGTAACGGGGAGAGATGTTGAAATCGGATGTCAATTTTCAAATATTCGTCGAATTCTACGCACCGTGTTACCGTAAGTTCGGAATATTGGTAAAATCGTCATCTTCGTAACTTGTTACTAAACCGCGGATACGTGTCTCTTGTTAATATTCGAAGGAAGAAAGGGAGAACGATAGGTGGAACGAAACGGAAAGAACTTGCGAATTTACAAATATCGCTCACGTCTTTCAAAAAGTTTTATATGTTGCCATATTTCCCCCCCCCCCGCTATTCACAAACATTCGCAACGAACGTGTGTACTTCGAATCAGTTTCCGTGTACATTTCCACGATAAATATTTTTGTCAGGCAGGAACTAGCCAAAGAACATTGAAAGCATTTTGTTGCGTTCTGTGTTTGTTTTTTTTTTTTATTATTATTAATTATTATTATTACTATCACTATTATTATTTTGTTCTTCCATGTCGCTAAGATTAGCGGTTAGAGCGCATAATGTTAACAATTGCGAGTGCCTTCCTTCTACAT
Organism: Colletes gigas; assembly: GCF_013123115.1. Taxonomy (NCBI): domain Eukaryota; kingdom Metazoa; phylum Arthropoda; class Insecta; order Hymenoptera; family Colletidae; genus Colletes; species Colletes gigas. The sequence goes on from NW_025106641.1 coordinate 1,360,971, forward strand.
ATATTTTGAGACCGCACGGTACCTAAAGCGACGAATACGTTACGCCGTGTCGCTTTTAGTTTATCCCCGGTTGTTACTATTACAGCATTATGCACTGCATCGATAGCAATTACGGCATTAATTGCGTTTATCTTCGCATTTACGTTAGACGAATAAGACTGCTCGAGTAGAGATTCGTTCATCCTTTCGACGCGTTCGCGTACGATCGATGCATCTCTCTCTCTCTTTCCTCCCTGAAACGAATGTACAGTACTGCCGAACCCGACGCTACCAGTCAGTTAAACCAGTTCATTAATCGCGCATTGATCGTTATTCCTTCCGAAAAAGAAAAAAAAAATACAGGAAGCAATCGTTATCTACGTTAACAAACGATAAATCATGAGACACGTAAGCCGTTGCATCAAGAATATGGAACCGAGCGAGAAATATTACCGCGTGCGTGCCTATCAAAAAGATACGTGTATAGATAATAAGTACGTATACATAGATTTATATTATGCATCCTAATCGACGGTTGAACATATGTTATATACAAAGTTCGAATTGTGAAAGATTCGTTAATCGGGGATCAGCGTCGTAAAACACGGATCGCGAATAAAAAAAAAAAAAATCATTGGTACAAACGCCAAAGACTTAACTGTTAGCTCTATCGATAATTAAGTTCTTTAAATAAATTCGAATAGACGAGTCCTTTTGCCGAGAAATATAGTTAGTAAATGTGTTTGTTGTGTGCCCGAGCGTTTGCAAACAAAACGAACATTCATTAAAGATGTTGAAGAGGAGGTTGGGGGAAAGGACGAAGAGTGAGAAAAAGAAGGAAGCAGAGAAGGTGTTGGAAAAATCGTGCCTATCGAGCGTGGTATTGCCACGTTCCTTGTTGTGTATATCGCGTGGTGAAAGTGTGAATGTAGATGCTAGCGTGGATCGATGCTGCTGCGAACGTACACGTGTGCTACCAAAACACGTTCGTTGAATGTAAATCTGTGCGCATTTACGCATCGATACCGCGTGCTAGGATTTCAAACCGTGTTCAAACGAAACAAAGTTCTTCGATGTACAAAATACGATTCAAATTTATTTTTAAATCGCGATAATCCTCGCGGTCCGCCAGACCGTCTCGTTAAAAACTGTTAGGGACGTAATTTGCATTAGGTTAAGAATAGATCTCTCTCCGACGGATAAAAATAAAGAAAACCACACTAAAGTGATCTTTCTCGATCGCGCGAAGAACTACGTGGATTAACAACGAGGATGATGACGAAGACGAAAACGGCGATAACGAAAAGACGAGGATTGAACAAAAGGAATACGTAGTAAAGCGTGTTAGGATCGAGTCGTCGTTGTTATGCGAATCCCATCTTTCTCAGTACGTTCAAATCTTCTGTTCCGTGAACGAGTATAGCGTAGCCAAAGCGCACTAATATTTTCGGATCCATTTCGCGTTCTCTTGCCTTCAGGCGCAATGATGGAGGAAAAGAAAGAAAAAAAAAAAAATCCGAAATCACATCCGCGAACCAAGATTATTCGTATCGAAACATCGAATCTTCAGAGTTCCTAAATCTTTTACATGTTTTACACTATCGGAGAGACGAACGGTAACGGAAAATGGACGAGCGCATATACGAAAGCCGCTAATCGCTACCGAGGCGCAATGTTATAAAAAGCAATAAGTGTGCCTTGTTCGGGCGTTCTAACGCGTGCCGATAATAATAATTTAACGGAAATTAAACGTCGAAAACGTTCGCCGAATTCGTCGAATTATTTCTAACGTATTTACTACTTCAGGGGGAAAAAAAAAACTTTAGGGAAGGTAACGAAAAAAAATAAAGTTAAAGAGGAAAAACATATCTTTCGCATCTTTGTTTTTGGTAAACTTTGTTTTTTTTTTTCTTTTCTATCTTAGAAGCAATGTAAAAGTTGTATCGGGTGAAATTATGCGTACAATGCTGATTTAATGCTGCGTCGTATTGTTTGAAAGTTTGGAAGAGGTTTCGATGAAAGAGTATCGTTAACTGCGTCGGAGCAAATTGAGAGTAAAAGCGCCGATTAAGAATGGAAAATAACTCCTCTGTGAAAGAATTAGACAACGATTCCTCCAAATCAGCATTTATTACGAGAGTAGAAGAGGGAGGAGCGTGTGCGTGCGCGCGTGTGTGTGTGTGTGCGTGCGTGTGTGTGTTTATAAGAGTGAAAGAGGGTGGAAACGAAAAGAAAAAGCACGAGCAGACACGTCTCGTTTCATCTTTCTATCGTTCATCAAATATCGAAAGGCATTATATATTTCTGGTCATGTTCGAAATTCCGTGAAAATTTTTTAATCAAATCAAACGACATTCTGGTATCGATTTTTGTTTTCCACTGGTCGTGCTTTTACGGAGAAGGAAGTAAAAACAAAAAAAATATATGTTAATGCACAGGGTGATAAAAAGAAGAATTCAAGAATTTGACGCCGTAAGCATTCAATTAATTTATTAAAACTTAAAGAATGTTCAACGTAGGATAAGATAGTTTCGTAAACAAAGTTTGCCAAACTAATTACTGATTTTTATGTGCCGGTAGTGCAAGGTGCTTGTTTTGCTTATAGCATTTTGGGGTGAAAATAGAATTATTATTATAGAAAATACTATTGTATTTCCTTAGGACATTCTTGACTCATTTTAGCGACTACTATACATATATATATTAAATTTGTTACAGCTTCTTTTTAACATCCTGTATACGTACAAATACAAATACATATGTGTACACAAATATACATATGTGTTTATATACATTTGTGTACATATATGTACGGGTTTTTCATTTAAAGCCGAACACACCGTGAGGAAATTGTAGTTGCGATTATTCTTTGGACTCGAAAACGAGTGATACAACGTTTGATTAAAATTTAGTATTTTTTAAGTTGAACCGCACATGCGAATATCGGGTGCCATAAAAAGGACGCTATGTAGAGCGTAACATTAATGTCACCGGGTATTAACTAGGGAGTAATTCTGTTTCATGGTAACGTTATTATTTTTGGCGATAAAAGTGCGCATTGTTTTGTCTCATTTTTTTTTTTTTCTCTTTCGTACGCGGCCTTATTGTATGTATCCCGCGCGCGTATGAACGTCACAACGTCCTCATTTGCCCCTTGGACACTACTTTATTTGCAGCGCGTTTCTAGCGATTCCTCTCGTTTCTGTTCACTGTGAAAACGAGAGATTGCTGTTTACGCGAACTTAATAGAATCCAGACTGTTTCGATTAACCACCGTTTATCCATGGATTCCTTGGTTCGATAGACTTGAGTCAGGATTACGCACGGTCACTCGCCCACGTGGGTTCTCCGAGTAATTTAGAATTAGTAATACTGTATTGTTCGATTCGCAGATTTACAATAAAGTACGTTGTGAATTTTATTATTAACGTATGCAATATTCTTTGGCATGGGATCATCCGTTCTTTCCGGTTAGCTCGAATTAGCCTCGTCCTTTTGCTTTGTACGGTGCTGTTCGCTAAAATAGCCCAGGTCTACATGACTTTACTAGCTGTTGACAGCCGCTGTCGCGTGTACGTGAGTTCCTACTCATCGTCCATTCAGGTTTCGTCTCCGTTTAATAATTAATTATATTAGTTTTTGATCTGCGATATATCGGTATAGAGAACTGTAACAAGGGAGCGGAACTCGATAAGTGACGGAAAAAGGAAGCGGAGGGTAAAGAGACGAAGGGGTCGTGTTGCATATTAAAATGGCGGGAATGAAAGTCAAGAGTAAGAAAGGAATACGCGCGAGTGGGAAGTAACGTAACGTAACGGCGGATAACGTGTGGCTCGTAAAACGCGGTACGTCGTCGTCGAGCGGACTATTCGGTCAGTTCGAGACCGAGAGTCAGTCCTTCTGCGATTGTTGAAGGCAAGGAGCCAACCATTGGCTCGACAAGCCGACGGTGACGGTAAAATTGTGACGGTTTGTGCGCGCTGTACGCGCATGCACGTGTGCCAAACCACGAATTACGTTTACGCGAAGAAACGGACGCACACCCATCGGAGTACGCGTTCGTATGCTTTTATTTATTTACCGTAAATAGATATTGTACAATAATCGTTCGTAAACTTATTGTTAAAGGATCCGAGGAAGAAGGTGGGACGTGGAGCTGTTGGATTTTCGTTCTAGCAACGGCAAAGAAACCGTAGTGTGTGCAATTATGCCGTAGCCCTGTTAATCAGCGTGCATCAAAATTAGCCCAGTTATCGTACAACGACCGTTCTCTGGCGGTATAGTCTTCGCGAAACAAATACCGCATCCACGACAAATTTAAGGTACTTGCATGTGCAACGATCAGCTTTCAATGTTTCTATACACTTTCCAGAATTTTCTACGAAGACTACACTCGTAACCATGTTTACCTTTCTAACGTACTACCTAATTATTGGCTCTGCCTTGCCGATTTTATCCGGGATTTTGGCCTATAAAAAGATTCGATAATATGGTGTATTACTTTACAGCATTCCTAATCAAAGTAGCGTTATTTACAAGTAGTAGGGTTCTTCCGATTGTAAACAATATTTCAACACGTTGTAAGTTTAAAGTGCTTACTTGTGTCGACTTCTTTCTCACAACGTACGATTATTAATATTACCAGCCTTTTCGAAACGAAGATTATATACGAGTTAAATGTTTCCTCGTACACAGATGTAAAAACAAGTTAGACTCGCGACTGGTTTTTGAAGTCGAGTCCTGGACCCTGAGCTTGTTCGACTCCCGCCGGTATTCGGGCCGACAGCCCCGACCACGTCGTTTTTTTTTTTAAGTTTAATCGCACATCGTTATAAACAAACTTATTTCGTTTCATCCATCGACCAGTCAAGACCTTTTAGCAAGCAAAACGTGTTACGTACGTTGTAAATGAAAAACGGAAAAAAAGAAATAATTCATAAAATAACTGTTTCTCTGAATTGTTAACGAGACTCGAACGGACTAAACTCTACGTGAGACTAACATCGTAAGTGTGCAACTCTTATCTAAGTCCTTCATACGTTCCCGAGCGTTAAACACGGTATGGTACGAAGAGGGGATGTTTCCCCGATTGGTCGAGGAATTTTTATTTTCTCGAACGATAATCGATATAATTTCGTTTTAACGAAAGAAAACTTAAAAGAGGGTGAAATGTACGCACGTGTTCGCGAGAGAAACAGAGAGTGGAAAGGAGCGGGAGACAACGGAAGGGCGTAGCGGTTCGAAGAAACGCGAGAAAAATGAGGAAATCGCCGAGAAGCTTACGAAAAGATGGATCGGAGAGTTAAAAAATCCTTCTCGGACACGCATGGACGATAATCGAAGCCAAAAAACAAGGATAGCTTAACGATGGACGATTTTAGCCACGACCCGGTTCCACGCCCGGGCTTAACGGTTCGGACGAAAAGAAAAAAAAAAATGTACGGAAATCGAGCACCGGATTCGATCGTTCAAGTGGGTCTCTGATTCGATTTTGATTTCAATGCACGCGTCGACGGTGATCAAGGAATGTCGGCAGGACTACATGTGGATACATATGGTGGTCAGAATTTGTATTCCACGTTACGCCGCTCGGTTGACCTACCTTTTCGTTCTCCTCGTGTTTTTGCCTGTCGACGATCGAGTGTGCTCTAATCGTAAAGAATTTAACGCGACAAAAGCGACGCAAATACGATACTCATGGTATTGTTACGAATACGGATTGTCAGTCGAGATGCGTGCAAAGCAGAACCACGCTGATTTTGAATTCAAATACTTCGTATTCGTGGTTTGATATACCGGGGACCTTGAAATGGGAGGCGATCCTCTCCGTCGCGTTAAGAAACCCTAACGATACGTACCACGCATACTGTATGCCCGTAGCGCTGGCTACGTACACACCTAACGGAAATTTCCTTAATTCGCGATCCTTTCCATGGTACTATGTTTAACCCGCTTTCGTTTTGTCCTGCATATTCTAGCTACCGATGAAACGCACGCCTTCGTTATACCTTGCATCTTCGAGTTAACCGTTCTCTATCCCGGCGAAAAGATAAATGCGCGCGAGGCAGAAGCTTATAGTCGTTTCTTCCAGGTGAGCGCCGATTTTGCCCTTAAAACTTCTCCGTATCGACGGAGGAGAAAAAAACCATGGAGAAGAGGAGGAGCATGGTGGCATTGCTTGGACTGATTCTGTTCCTCAAGTCGTCGGATGTCGAGAGCGGCGGCGACGGAAACTCGTATCCGCGATACTCTCATCATAGACAGAAGAGGCTCTTTTGGATAACCAACGACGGCCGGATAGCTCTGCCGCCAGGCACGATAATGACGATAACACCGACGTTGGCGTTACCGTTCGTTAGATACCCACCTCATGGTTTTCTCAGCAACATGACCATCAGCCTCCCCTTTACCAGTGAGTAAACGATATCGAATTCTTTTTTTCAATTTTAATTTAATCCCCATCCTCTTGTTGCAGTTGACTTCGACAAGCTTGGTCTCACCGACAATGAAAACCCTTACGGCGTTTTGCCATCGGCATTTGATGCTACCGCGAGGGACCAAGGCTCGACCACGGCAGAGTTTATCGCGTCCTTCGTGAAGCGCGGACTTAGCAAGAGAGAAGCGATCGAGGATGCGCCGAAGAACGCGTTTTACGGTGGCGAAAGGGCGCTTTTGTACGGCACCGCCGAGGATATGCTTGCCAATTTCGGTTTGAACGGAAAGGCGTGTCTATTAAGAGCGATCTGCGAAGTTCAAGGACACCCTTTGAGCAATTTCGGTCTGATCGGAGAAATGCTCAAGCTTTTTTTCACGTAAGCTTACGGTAGATGTGTGCTATTAAAAAAAAGACGGATGTAGACAAAGAAAAAAATTTTTTTTTCAGCGCTAGTAAATCACCGTTTTCGAACCTCCTAAAGGACTACGTCGAAGCTGAGAACAGAGGAAAGTTTCATGGAGAATGTTGGCCATACTTCAAAGATTGTCCAAAATCATTGTTTCGTTCATCCGAGAACAGATACACGTAAGCATAAACGAATACGTATCGAGTTCTATACACTGGTGGTATCATTTTTTACAGGAAGGACTCTTTTCACGAGAATACCGTGGCTGGCGAAACAGTCGAGACAGTTCAGCGTTCTTTTTCGGCCGAATCTACCGAACGAACACGGGACGAAACTGAATTTTCTCAAAATACGAAACGCACGATGCACCCTTCGATGTAGGTCTAATTGTACCATTTGCTCGAAACTATGCCAACCATTCGCAAGTCGAAAAGAAAATATTTTAACCGGCCAGCTCGCGCTTCCGATTCCTTTCAAAATTTATTTGCGCGGCTTCGAAACATATTCAATTGTTAATGTTTACCCGTTATCCTTTGAATTTAAAAACAAAGTGGAAAGAAACTGCGCATTCGACTTGATAGGAAACCAAATACGCGTTTTACGCTTTAACGGCCTGTTCTGGCCTACGTTGCGCGCAAATATGCGCCCGACTTTTTATCGCCATATTAATTCTAGCAATTTATTATTCTTCGACGTCGTCTTATACACGATAACAATAAATATCCTTTAGCCGTTCAGATTATTTAGTTAATAATGCGATTCACCGATGTGCATTTCAGTGAATACGATTACGCTAATTACGATTTATTAGCTCAACTTGAAGCGTGTGCGTATCGCACTTCCGACACGTAAACAACGGTGTTTTGTATAAATATAATTTAGATTACGTTGCTAAGTCGATCTTGTAACAAGTAACAACTATAGTTGATAAAGAATCTCGAATCATGTACGACTTTAATGATTTACCCTTATATCAGACTCATAATACGTATATGTAGGATACAAATAGGAATAATATTTTAATTGAACAAAACCGTTGACTATTATTGCAAAAATAAAGTACATACAACTTACGTTAACATTGAGATTAATTTTTACGGTGTAGTAATTTGCGATTAAATTCGTCGTGAATCATATAGTTGCGCCATCTCTGATAAAATTTTAGGGAGGGTATTCATCTCCATTTTGGTTTATAATGTCATTGTATTAGGTGGGTAGTGAGATAATTTAAATAGAGCGAAATACGTCAATTCTAATTAATATTTCTCAGCCTTTTCCTTTTTATAATATACCATTGTATTAATATTTATAACGTGTACGGTGTGTATTTTCATGATTCAGTGTAAACCTAACCTTTGAACTTTTGTTTAACGAAGACCGTTTGCGTTATCGCATTATTCGTACAAAACGGCATGGCTTGCGAAGCATGTAACGTAAAATTCAATTTTTTCACACGAAAGGTGAGAACCATGATAGAATACGTATCTTTGTCGCCAAAAATTATTCTATTTCTATTGTGTTGTCCATCCAGAAACAATGTACAGATTGTTCGAGGTATTTTTGTTCCGCATGTGTGATCAAACGACTGCATAAGACCTTAAACTGCACCAGTTGTGGTATATTATCGCAAAGACCTTTGATGCGAAACCAAATTATGCAAATGCGCTCTAAAGATTTGCTGAGATATCTGTTGGGGAACAAGGTATCCATCAAAGGGTGCATCGGTATGTATACGATATTAAGCATGTTTTTGGAGTTCTAACATTATAATATAATCTGTGTACTCTGTAAAAATGTAATCGTTTTGTTCTACAAAGAATTTTTAACCCTTTTGATACTACTGGCGACCTGTAACCATCCGTCGTTACTATTCCCGCTTCAAAAGGGTTAAAGATTATTGTTTAATTAATGCAGGACCTCGAAAATATTTTTAACTCTTTTGCTTCCAGAAAAAGAAGATTTAATAGAACTAGTGATGATATTTGCTAATGGTAATAGCGATTATAAAAATATAGAAATCCCAGAGAACACAAGGGCACAGAACATGTACGTTGTATTTTATTATGTAGCAAATGTAAGCAGAGATATTACAAATAGAAACTTGCAAACTTTTTCTCGATTAATCTCGATACTCTTGAGAATTAAGAAAATATACACGGACGGTGCACGTTACGTTGTAAAGTTTTAGCTGGTTAGAAATGTTAATATTGTAAATTCTGTGCCAGTGGTTTAATATAGCGTGTTGTTACAATTACAGTTAAAAAATCCTTACACGTATATTTTAAATAGAAACTGTAAAAGCATTCTATAATGATTTAGTTTCAGTAGTAGCTCTGCTTCGAGCCAACTAGTAGACATAGAAGACGAACACACCTATGAACCTTGTACTCGAGAGCATGAACATGAACCTTGTGCTCAGGAACATGAGCCTAGCGTTCAGGAACCTGAACCTTATGCTCAAGAACATGAACCTTATGATCAAGGGCAAGAAACTAGTAGTATGAGGATCGATCAAGATGAAATTATAGATATTTCTGAAAGTACTTCTAGTCCAAACGAGGAACCAGAGCCTGTTATCTCAGAAGAAGTTGAAATTTCAGAAATTTCCAGCACACAGCACCATTCTGATACATTTACAAATATTCCTATGGTAAAAAAATAACTAATTAGAATGCGGGCTATTTGTCTACGAGGTATTATAATTTCATGAAACAAAAGTATCTATATCAGCTTTCTTTTTTCCATACAGTGGTCAGACCATGTAAAGCTATCCGATATAAATAATTTATCGGAATTGGAATATTTATCTGTAAAGCAATTAAAAAATTTGTTAAGTATAAATCGTGTAGACTATAAAGGTTGCGTAGAAAGACGCGAACTGTTGGACAGAGCGTCCAGATTATGGCAAGAACATAAACAGTCGAAAACAGGTATGATCTGTTTTACACAAAATACATTTATTTATTTCGATATTTAAGTAGGAAGAAATTGTAACTGTATATTTTATTGACAGCCAAGGAAATATTGGATGAAAATCTTTGCAAAATCTGTTGGGATGAACCGGTCGAATGTGTGATTTTGGAATGCGGCCATATAGCATGCTGTCTGAATTGTGGCAAACAAATGTCCGAATGTCCAATATGTAAACAATACATAGTGCGGGTGGTACGATTTTTCAAAGTTTAACGAAAATTCAAGAACTCATAACATTGTTATGCCAATCAGTGTTTCAAGCGAGAAATCAAAAGGGAAACGAACACAAGTTTTAATTTTATTGTACTTGTGCCGAAATACTTTCGATAAAAAAAGTGTGATTGGCACATTTTATCTAAACTATAGATTACAGTATATTTCTTCGGTCTCAAAACAACCGTAACTATATCTAGTTTTTAATATTGAAGTACATAAGTTCAAGAACTGAATATTAATATCGATGTTCGGAGTATATTTTAATGGTTCACGGATCCAACATTCGGTTTAAGAAAATTATATTGTGACGTGCTATTATGACGCGAAAGATTAAATTCGTTACTGCGTCTCGTTAATTAATTTCTTATACGTTCTTTGATATATTATTTGTCGTTTATAACGTGTCACGAATATTCATGTTGTTATTGATTCTATAAATATAGATGTTACGTGATTTATAAATTTTGGAAACGTAATTGATACTGGTTAAAGCATATGGGTATAAGCCTCAACCAGTATCGATTGTCAAAACTTGGGCTGTGAAGGCCACAAATATCTTATTCTGTAAACATATTTTTTGTAAATACAATAACTATTTGTTGATAAGTCACAATTAATAGATTGACAATCGTGACTTGGAAAGTAAGGAGAGAAGATGTTTAAACATTTATGGAGTAGGTAGGTGAATCAGATGCGTACTGCAGATAATATGCAAATGAAGAAACATCTTGAATCGCTCCAAATGTTCAACTGTCTTTGGACACTTAAAAAAAAATTTGTTGTCTCAAATTTTCCATACAAGTACACTGAATCGATTCTGTATACAATTTCTGTATAATTTTCATTTTTATGCAGAAAGCTGTAAACTTCCATGTGAATAAGAATGTTTATAAAAGAAAACAAGAAAAAAAAAGACATAATTTTATTGCCTTAAGTAGTTCACAACAATAATGGAACAAATAATAAATAAGAAAAATGCAGTTAGGTATTTTTATTCGATCGAGATGAAAATCGAGATGAACTTCCTCAGCGTCCGACGGAGTGGAGGGGAAAGCCGACACACGCATGAAATTTCAAGCGAACATTTCTGTATCTTTAAAACATTATAACTTCTGAACGGACTGGAGGATTTTAATGTTTCAAATTGCAAACAACGCGTATTTTGGTGAAGAATATGTAGAAATTCTAAGAATATTCGAAAAGTTGTTCCTTAACGTCGTAAAGTGACAAATTGCTCAGAAAAATTGTCAATTTTCAAACGATCATAACTTTTACAATAGTAAAACTTATATCATTGAAATTTTTTCTAGAAGTTGAGCTCATGAATACCTAGAAAAAAGTATTAGACAACATTTCATTTTGATTTCGATTAAAACTGAAATTTATATTGTTTTAAATTCGCAGCCATTAGCTCGGTGTTACCCATAATGAAGAAGTTCTTCTTGAAAGGTAACACCGATTACCAGGTCTCACCACGAGGAGGTTGCTGCGATTGGAGACCCAAAGTGAGATCGATGGAACAAAGTTCGATCGACCTTCCTTTTTACACACTTAGAAACTAGATTACGCAAAAAAAAAGATGCCAAGTAATTACTTTTCTAAAACAAAGGAGGAAGGTAAATTGCGGGAGACGCGACACGACGAAACGCGACACAATACTGCGCAGTGCAGTAGGAACATGAGGTGCGACACGTACCGAATAGCGGGTCAAAAGGGGCAGCTCGTTACCTCTTAGCAAGTCCAATTGAAGGGGAGGAGAATCGACGCACCAGACACGGGTTCCCCATTTCTCCAACGCGTCCTGCTGGGAGCCCGTAGGACCCAACCCGGGACGTCTTACACAGGAGAGAGATCCTGAGTCGGGGCTACCGCAGACAGGAACAGGTCCCCTCTACGGCCGATGACTCTTTCCCTAGAATTGTCTCACCAGAGGACGGCAACCGACCCTTCGAACCATCTAAACGGCCGATCACTTGCTTTTTACATCAAAGCAGCGGTGACCGGAGCTAGAAACGGGGAAACGAGACTGGAAAATAAGCTATTAATTAATTCATTACTTGGCAATCTACGCAGTAAATAAAATAATATACAATGTAAATTGAAAATTAACGTCGTAGGTGGAATTGAGAATTAATGTGAATTAATGAAATATAGGAAACATCGGAAAAACAAGGAAAAGAAGGAAAAAGAAAAATTCGACGTTAATTTTTACATTCGCGCTGCGCCTTAAAATTAATCGCTTACGTGTAAATCCCGATGAATCCGACGTCATCTATTGATCTCCTCCTCCTCCTAGAAATTGATCTGGTAAAAAACTGAAATAAAAATTAGTAGTTATGTGTACATGTAGACAAATAATAAAACCTAAATAACAAATTAGTTTGAAATAAGGAATTGGAACAATCCAACGAAGTAAATTAACGAAACGAATCATTCGAAAAAAAAGAAACCAACGATGTGTACTTTGAATTATAGATTAATTTTGAAAATTAAAAAAACCAACGAAGCGCAAGACGAATAACAAAATAAATCGTAAAAGAACAAACCAACGATGAAAGCGAGACGAAGATAGAATAGAATAAATTGAAAAATATCAACCCAACGATGTAATGAATATAGATAAAACTAGATGAACGAAGAACCCAAATATGAAAATACCTATATACATAAAAATGCAGAAAAACACAATATTTTCATTAGTTATATTAATATTAATTGTATCTATACCAAAACCAAAGGGTGATCCTTCCTTCCTGGTCAGCATCGCAGAAGATATCTGAAACAGAAAACAAAAACGCGTGACAGTACCCCCGGCGGCTCCAGGAGTACTGAAAAGAGTTGCCCAGCTGTGTCCACTTTTATGCAGTCAAGCCAAAGAATCAACGAGCCAATCAGCAGCCAGTCCGCTGGGGGCGACCATCGTCCGTCCTCCTTGAAACGTTATAAGAGCCCCCTGAGGCCCTCGCGCGGGAGTTATCTCCCAACCACCAAGCAAGACAGACCGCATCGAGATGAAGAATTTAATTGAAGATTTACATTCGATCAAAATCGAAGATGGCGGCCAAGAAGATGTTTCAAGAGCAGCGGCCAAGGGACAAAACCGGTCTTTTTAAAGACCAAGAAAATCTCATTTGTGGGAACAACTTATGCAATGAACTGAACAACTTTTATATTTAACAACTCAGAGACACTTTACATCTCTGTTTTGTAACAACTTTTATATTTAACAATTCAGAGACACTTTACATCTCTGTTTTGTAACAACTTTTATATTTAACAACTCAGAGACACTTTACATCTCTGTTTTGTAACAACTTTTATATTTAACAACTCAGAGACACTTTACATCTCTGTTTTGTAACAACTTTTATATTTAACAACTCAGAGACACTTTACATCTCTGTTTTGTAACAACTTTTATATTTAACAACTCAGAGACACTTTACATCTCTGTTATGGAACAAGTTATGCAATAAAACTGAACATGGTATATTTGCCTATATGTATAGGAAGGAAATTCGTCGTTAGTATTGTCGCCCGTCAATGCACTTAATTATGCAAGATCAGTATACTATCTAATTTTATTTTTTATTATACCGGTTTGTAATATCGTAAAGATCAATGCAAAAACATTATGCACAGCTCTTGTATTTCTTTGATTTATCCAAGTAGTCAAAGTATAATATTTAACAAACTTTTGATTCAAATAAAACAACGAAAGACACAAAATTTGTGTAAGTATCTGTTACATGCAACCTATGTATAAATGCATAATAACTAATATTGATATACGCATAACGAACTTAGTTTGTGATATGAAACATTAAGAAAAGTGTAAATTAATAAATAGGTTTCAAATGGGTATTCCAGGTTTAACAATTTTCATAAACAATCGTTCAGATCGTTATTTGGAATATTTCGAGCCACGTGATACGTATTTAGTTATTTAGCTGTCAAATATATAATTCGTACAAGTGCAACTGTGTGTTTGGCGGTGATTACGATAAGATAAATACGCTCAACGAGTATCGGATTTTTTTGACGTTTTGTTAAAGTGCAATGTAGTACCATTAGTTTTGATCGATGGCGGTTGCAAGGATAAGAAACTGCAAACAGTTATATCTAGAACTAAAGAAAAGATTCGTACAGCATCATCTTTTTCTCCGATCTGTCAACAGAAAATGAAATTTTTTCCTTTACATATTTAGGAAGTTTTCAAAGATGTTACGAGAAAGAAGAATATTCGTCATGTGCAATGCTTATTCGAAACTGATAATGCTATAGCTACTGTAGCAAGGATATTGAATTGTCCTGTATCGAGTTATGATTCAGATTTTTATGTGTTTAGGACATTGTACATACCATTTGATACATTGGACAATTACCATTAGCTGCAATATTACTAGGCAATGATTATGTAAAACGTGGTACATTTAGAAACATCTTTCATTATTTAAAGTTACGACGAATAACAAGAAAAAGGTAAAGTAATCGACAGTATTGTATAGAAGCAACTTTACAATGGTTGAGCGGATTTTACATCTTGGACAAAGCAGTCATTGGAATACTATGTAGATCACCTAGAACCGTAAGACAAAAAATGGCTATACAAATGCATCTACAGAAATACTTGCTTACTTCCATTGGGGTTTTCACAGGAATATGCAGCTCGTGCCACAACACATTCCATAAACAGAATTTTTAAATTTGATGCAGATGTTAATAGTCTAATGTACATGGAAGAAACTGATAAAAATGGAGACTGAATCATCCGAAGAGGAAGAAGAAGAGGAAGAAAACGAAGTTGAAATATTAGACATGCTTAAAGGGGTCAGAATCTGCTACCACTAATGCACTAGCTAATGTACCTAATTTGTTTGTAGATGAATTTCTTATGGGCAATTATCCTGCATATTTTATGGACTTGTTGGCTCGACGTTTATATATTTGTCCTGTACAAATAGAGAATTATTCCTATCCATTGAGCAATGTAATAAGTTTAAAAATTATTAGAGTTATATATGCATTTCTGCAATCAGGAATGAATAGAAGGAGAGGTTTTATGAAATACATGATGAGAGACTGTAATAAAAAGCTTAAATGTTACGAACCAGAAGGCACTGATACTAAATTTTCTTCCCCATTACTGTCCTTATCTAATCTTAGAGAAGTACCATTAACGAGTCCAGGATTAAAAAATAATGTACGAACATGCGTCATTGATTTTTCATTACCATTTGAATTTAAATTCAAGTTATCTAGACACAAATATATAAGCAAAGCTCATAATGAATGAAAAATTGACAAGTAAATACACGTTTCAAGACCCCCTGATCATGTTTGACATAAAACAATACTTTGAAATTAAATCGTTTGAATATAGTTTATCAAGTAAGACTTTCGAAATTATTTTCAAACGATTTATTTTCTAATTGTTCTACTATTTCAAATAATAATTTTTTGATCTTATAGCAAAGAACGTTTACGTAATATCAATTCAATAAATTCAATTTGTATTTGTATATTTTTCGCCTATATAGGCAAAAATATACCATGTTCAGTTTTATTACATAAGTTGTTCCAAAACAGAGATGTAAAAAGTCTCTGAGTTGTTAAATAGAAAAGTTGTTCCAAAACAGAGATGTAAAAAGTCTCCGAGTTGTTAAATAGAAAAGTTGTTCAGTTTAGTGGTTCCCACAAATGAGATTTTCTTGGTCTTTAAAAAGACCGGTTTGTCCTTTGGCCGCTGCTCGTGAACCATCTTCTTTGGCCATCTTCGATTTTGATTGAATGGAAATCTTCAATTAAATTCTTCATCTCGATACGGTCCATCTTGCTTGGTGGTTGGGAGATAACTCGCCGATGAACGCCTCAGGGGGCTCTTATATCCTAGGAGCACGGACCCTCACGAGTGACCGAGCGACATCTGTGCAATTTCGATACACGAATTTTTCACAAATTGTCCCTCAACATAAAATTAAAGAATCATTATTTCGATAATGAAATATTTATAGGTATATATAAAGCATTTCTACATATTCTCCATCGAAACACGCGTTGTTTGCAACTTGAAACATTAAGATCCTTCAATCCGTTCAAAAGTTATAAATGTTTTAAACATACGCATGAAATTTCAAGCGAACATTTCTGCATCTTTAAAATATTATAACTTTTGAACGGATTGAAGGATATGATGAGAATATGTAGAAATTGAATATTGAACAACTCAGAGACTGAACATCTCTGTTATGGAACAACTTTTATATTTAACAATTCACAGGCACTTTACATCTCTGTTTTGTAACAACTTTTATATTTAACAACTCAGAGACACTTTACATCTCTGTTTTGTAACCACTTTTATATTTAACAACTCAGAGACACTTTACATCTCTGTTTTGTAACCACTTTTATATTTAACAACTCAGAGACACTTTACATCTCTGTTTTGTAACCACTTTTATATTTAACAATTCACAGACACTTTACATCTCTGTTATGGCACAAGTTATGCAATAAAACTGAACATGGTATACATATTTGCCTATATGTATAGGAAGGAAATTCGTCGTTAGTATTGTCGCCAGACAATGCACTTAATTATGCAAGATCAGTATACTATCTAATTTTATTTAATCAAAACTAATGGTACTACATTGCACTTTATCAAATCGTAAAAAAAATCCGATACTCGTTGAGCGTATTTATCGTAATCACCGGCAAAAACACAATTGCACTTGTACGAAATATATATTTGACAGCTAAATAACTAAATACGTATCACGTAGCTCGAAATATTCCAAATAACGATCTGAACGATTGTTTATGAAAGTTATTAAACCTGGAATACCCATTTTGAAACCTATTTATTAATTTACACTTTTCTTAATGTTTCATAGCACAAACTAAATTCGTTATGCGCATATCAATATTAGTTATTATGCATTTATACATAGGTTGCATGTAACAGGTACTTACACAAATTTTGTGTCTTTCGTTGTTTTATTTGAATCAAAAGTTTGTTAAATATTATCGTTTGACTACTTGGATAAATCAAAGAAATACAAGAGCCGTGCATAATGTTTTTGCATTGATCTTTACGATATTACAAACCGGTATAATAAAAAATAAAATTAGATAGTATACTGATCTTGCATAATTAAGTGCATTGTCTGGCGACAAACTAACGACGAATTTCCTTCCTATACATATAGGCAAATATGTATACCATGTTCAGTTTTATTGCATAACTTGTGCCATAACAGAGATGTAAAGTGTCTGTGAATTGTTAAATATAAAAGTGGTTACAAAACAGAGATGTAAAGTGTCTCTGAGTTGTTAAATATAAAAGTTGTTACAAAACAGAGATGTAAAGTGTCTGTGAATTGTTAAATATAAAAGTGGTTACAAAACAGAGATGTAAAGTGTCTGTGAATTGTTAAATATAAAAGTTGTTCCATAACAGAGATGTTCAGTCTCTGAGTTGTTCAATATTCAATTTCTACATATTCTCATCATATCCTTCAATTCGTTCAAAAGTTATAATATTTTAAAGATGCAGAAATGTTCGCTTGAAATTTCATGCGTATGTTTAAAACATTTATAACTTTTGAACGGATTGAAGGATCTTAATGTTTCAAGTTGCAAACAACGCGTGTTTCGATGGAGAATATGTAGAAATGCTTTATATATACCTATAAATATTTCATTATCGAAATAATGATTCTTTAATTTTATGTTGAGGGACAATTTGTGAAAAATTCGTGTATCGAAATTGCACAGATGTCGCTCGGTCACTCGTGAGGGTCCGTGCTCCTAGGATATAAGAGCCCCCTGAGGCGTTCATCGGCGAGTTATCTCCCAACCACCAAGCAAGACGGACCGTATCGAGATGAAGAATTTAATTGAAGATTTCCATTCAATCAAAATCGAAGATGGCCAAAGAAGATGGTTCACGAGCAGCGGCCAAAGGACAAATCGGTCTTTTTAAAGACCAAGAAAATCTCATTTGTGGGAACCGCTAAACTGAACAACTTTTATATTTAACAACTCGGAGACTTTTTACATCTCTGTTTTGGAACAACTTATGTAATAAAACTGAACATGGTATATTTGCCTGTATAGGCGAAAAATATACAAATACAAATTGAATTTATTGAATTGATATTAAGTAAACGTTCTTTGGTATAAGATCAAAAAATTATTATTTGAAATAGTAGAACAATTAGAAAATAAATCGTTTGAAAATAATTTCGAAGGTCTTACTCGATAAACTATATTCAAACGATTTATTTCCAAAGTATTGTTTTAAGTCAAACATGATCAGAGGGTCTTGAAACGTGTATTTACGTGTCAATTTTTCATTCATTATGAGCTTTGCTTATATATTTGTGTCTAGATAACATGAATTTAAATTCAAATGGTAATGAAAAATCAATGACGCATGTTCGTACATTATTTTTTAATCCTGGACTCGTTAATGGTACTTCTCTAAGATTAGATAAGGACAGTAATGGGGAAGAAAATTTAGTGTCAGTGCCTTCTGGTTCGTAACATTTAAGCTTTTTATTACAGTCTCTCATCATGTATTTCATAAAACCTCTCCTTCTATTCATTCCTGATTGCAGAAATGCATATATAACTCTAATAATTTTTAAACTTATTACATTGCTCAATGGATAGGAATAATCCTGTATTTGTACAGGACAAATATATAAACGTCGAACCAACAAGTCCATAAAATATGCAGGATATTGCCCATAAGAAATTCATCTACAAACAAATTAGGTACATTAGCTAGTGCATTAGTGGTAGCAGATTCTGACCCCTTTAAGCATGTCTAATATTTCAACTTCGTTTTCTTCCTCTTCTTCTTCCTCTTCGGATGATTCAGTCTCCATTTTTATCAGTTTCTTCCATGTACATTAGACTATTAACATCTGCATCAAATTTAAAAATTCTGTTTATGGAATGTGTTGTGGCACGAGCTGCATATTCCTGTGAAAACCCCAATGGAAGTAAGCAAGTATTTCTGTAGATGCATTTGTATAGCCATTTTTTGTCTTACGGTTCTAGGTGATCTACATAGTATTCCAATGACTGCTTTGTCCAAGATGTAAAATCCGCTCAACCATTGTAAAGTTGCTTCTATACAATACTGTCGATTACTTTACCTTTTTCTTGTTATTCGTCGTAACTTTAAATAATGAAAGATGTTTCTAAATGTACCACGTTTTACATAATCATTGCCTAGTAATATTGCAGCTAATGGTAATTGTCCAATGTATCAAATGGTATGTACAATGTCCTAAACACATAAAAATCTGAATCATAACTCGATACAGGACAATTCAATATCCTTGCTACAGTAGCTATAGCATTATCAGTTTCGAATAAGCATTGCACATGACGAATATTCTTCTTTCTCGTAACATCTTTGAAAACTTCCTAAATATGTAAAGGAAAAAATTTCATTTTCTGTTGACAGATCGGAGAAAAAGATGATGCTGTACGAATCTTTTCTTTAGTTCTAGATATAACTGTTTGCAGTTTCTTATCCTTGCAACCGCCATCGATCAAAACTAATGGTACTACATTGCACTTTAACAAAACGTCAAAAAAATCCGATACTCGTTGAGCGTATTTATCTTATCGTAATCACCGCCAAACACACAGTTGCACTTGTACGAATTATATATTTGACAGCTAAATAACTAAATACGTATCACGTGGCTCGAAATATTCCAAATAACGATCTGAACGATTGTTTATGAAAATTGTTAAACCTGGAATACCCATTTTGAAACCTATTTATTAATTTACACTTTTCTTAATGTTTCATATCACAAACTAAGTTCGTTATGCGTATATCAATATTAGTTATTATGCATTTATACATAGGTTGCATGTAACAGATACTTACACAAATTTTGTGTCTTTCGTTGTTTTATTTGAATCAAAAGTTTGTTAAATATTATACTTTGACTACTTGGATAAATCAAAGAAATACAAGAGCTGTGCATAATGTTTTTGCATTGATCTTTACGATATTACAAACCGGTATAATAAAAAATAAAATTAGATAGTATACTGATCTTGCATAATTAAGTGCATTGACGGGCGACAATACTAACGACGAATTTCCTTCCTATACATATAGGCAAATATACCATGTTCAGTTTTATTGCATAACTTGTTCCATAACAGAGATGTAAAGTGTCTCTGAGTTGTTAAATATAAAAGTTGTTACAAAACAGAGATGTAAAGTGTCTGTGAATTGTTAAATATAAAAGTCGTTACAAAACAGAAATGTAAAGTGTCTCTGAGTTGTTAAATATAAAAGTTGTTACAAAACAGAGATGTAAAGTGTCTCTGAATTGTTAAATATAAAAGTTGTTACAAAACAGAGATGTAAAGAGTCTCTGAGTTGTTAAATATAAAAGTTGTTACAAAACAGAGATGTAAAGAGTCTCTGAGTTGTTAAATATAAAAGTTTTTACAAAACAGAGATGTAAAGTGTCTCTGAATTGTTAAATATAAAAGTTGTTACAAAACAGAGATGTAAAGTGTCTCTGAGTTGTTAAATATAAAAGTTGTTCAGTTCATTGCATAAGTTGTTCCCACAAATGAGATTTTCTTGGTCTTTAAAAAGACCGGTTTTGTCCCTTGGCCGCTGCTCTTGAAACATCTTCTTGGCCGCCATCTTCGATTTTGATCGAATGTAAATCTTCAATTAAATTCTTCATCTCGATGCGGTCTGTCTTGCTTGGTGGTTGGGAGATAACTCCCGCGCGAGGGCCTCAGGGGGCTCTTATAACGTTTCAAGGAGGACGGACGATGGTCGCCCCCAGCGGACTGGCTGCTGATTGGCTCGTTGATTCTTTGGCTTGACTGCATAAAAGTGGACACAGCTGGGCAACTCTTTTCAGTACTCCTGGAGCCGCCGGGGGTACTGTCACGCGTTTTTGTTTTCTGTTTCAGATATCTTCTGCGATGCTGACCAGGAAGGAAGGATCACCCTTTGGTTTTGGTATAGATACAATTAATATTAATATAACTAATGAAAATATTGTGTTTTTCTGCATTTTTATGTATATAGGTATTTTCATATTTGGGTTCTTCGTTCATCTAGTTTTATCTATATTCATTACATCGTTGGGTTGATATTTTTCAATTTATTCTATTCTATCTTCGTCTCGCTTTCATCGTTGGTTTGTTCTTTTACGATTTATTTTGTTATTCGTCTTGCGCTTCGTTGGTTTTTTAATTTTCAAAATTAATCTATAATTCAAAGTACACATCGTTGGTTTCTTTTTTTTCGAATGATTCGTTTCGTTAATTTACTTCGTTGGATTGTTCCAATTCCTTATTTCAAACTAATTTGTTATTTAGGTTTTATTATTTGTCTACATGTACACATAACTACTAATTTTTATTTCAGTTTTTTACCAGATCAATTTCTAGGAGGAGGAGGAGATCAATAGATGACGTCGGATTCATCGGGATTTACACGTAAGCGATTAATTTTAAGGCGCAGCGCGAATGTAAAAATTAACGTCGAATTTTTCTTTTTCCTTCTTTTCCTTGTTTTTTCCGATGTTTCCTATATTTCATTAATTCACATTAATTCTCAATTCCACCTACGACGTTAATTTTCAATTTACATTGTATATTATTTTATTTACTGCGTAGATTGCCAAGTAATGAATTAATTAATAGCTTATTTTCCAGTCTCGTTTCCCCGTTTCTAGCTCCGGTCACCGCTGCTTTGATGTAAAAAGCAAGTGATCGGCCGTTTAGATGGTTCGAAGGGTCGGTTGCCGTCCTCTGGTGAGACAATTCTAGGGAAAGAGTCATCGGCCGTAGAGGGGACCTGTTCCTGTCTGCGGTAGCCCCGACTCAGGATCTCTCTCCTGTGTAAGACGTCCCGGGTTGGGTCCTACGGGCTCCCAGCAGGACGCGTTGGAGAAATGGGGAACCCGTGTCTGGTGCGTCGATTCTCCTCCCCTTCAATTGGACTTGCTAAGAGGTAACGAGCTGCCCCTTTTGACCCGCTATTCGGTACGTGTCGCACCTCATGTTCCTACTGCACTGCGCAGTATTGTGTCGCGTTTCGTCGTGTCGCGTCTCCCGCAATTTACCTTCCTCCTTTGTTTTAGAAAAGTAATTACTTGGCATCTTTTTTTTTGCGTAATCTAGTTTCTAAGTGTGTAAAAAGGAAGGTCGATCGAACTTTGTTCCATCGATCTCACTTTGGGTCTCCAATCGCAGCAACCTCCTCGTGGTGAGACCTGGTAATCGGTGTTACCTTTCAAGAAGAACTTCTTCATTATGGGTAACACCGAGCTAATGGCTGCGAATTTAAAACAATATAAATTTCAGTTTTAATCGAAATCAAAATGAAATGTTGTCTAATACTTTTTTCTAGGTATTCATGAGCTCAACTTCTAGAAAAAATTTCAATGATATAAGTTTTACTATTGTAAAAGTTATGATCGTTTGAAAATTGACAATTTTTCTGAGCAATTTGTCACTTTACGACGTTAAGGAACAACTTTTCGAATATTCTTCGTATTCAACCCCCAAGCAAGACGGACCGTATCGAGATGAAGAATTTAATTGAAGATTTACATTCGATCAAAATCGAAGTTGGCGGCCAAGAAGATGTTTCACGAGCAGCGGCCAAGGGACAAAACCGGTCTTTTTAAAGACCAAGAAAATCTCATTTGTGGGAACAACTTATGCAATAAAACTGAACATGGTATATTTACCTATATAGGCGAAAAATATACAAATACAAATTGAATTTATTGAATTGATATTAAATAAACATTCTTTGCTATAAAATCAAATATACGCATGAGGAAATATTCACCGACCCAACCTCAAATAATCGATTACAACAAGAATATTTTTCTCACTAATCTTTAAACTAAACAGTTTAATTGTGTTGACATTTGTAACATTGCATAAAAATAATAATGTAGGCATCCTCCAAAATGTACGCATGAAATTTCAGGGCAACATTTCTAACCTCACATTATATTTTCGGAAAAGAATTTTTTTCTCGACAATGCGTAGGATTTCGGAAGTATGTCTATTGACCAAAAATGATTGTAATTGGCCCCTGCAACCAAAAATAATTTTTCCAAAATGATTTGAAATATTTTAATTTCGCCGAAAAATTTGTCTACCTATTCGAATTTTTTTCTCGAAAATGGGTAGGATTTCGAGGGTATGTCTATTGAAGAAAGATAATTGTAATTGATCCCCGCAACCGAAAATAATTTTTCCGGAACGATTTGAAAAAAATTTTTCAATGTCGAATCTTATATACGTAACATACTGTCATATGTAACATACAATCTAAATCAAAATGAAATGTTGTCTAATACTTTTTTCTAGGTATTCATGAGCTCAACTTCTAGAAAAAATCTCAATGAGATAAGTTATACTATTGTAAAAGTTATGATCGTTTGAAAATTGACAATTTTTCTGAGGATTTTGTCACTTTACGACGTTAAGGAACATTCAAATATGAAAGTTTTGTTTCAAACATTTTTCTCGAAAATATTTATTAAAAAACATCTTTAAATAAATACAAATCGAACAAATGTTACATATTTAATAGAATACAGTCTAGTAGCTTTCTTGAACAGTTTGAAGTTTCAAATATACTTTAATGCTTTCAGAAATTATTTCTTATATTCAGAAGTTTCAGTGTTTATTTGTAGTTAGTCACTATCCTTAGATTCTACATCACTAGATGGTGGAGTGCTTTCAATAGGTTCTTCTTCACTGCCCTCATCAGACTCGGTTTTTTTTGTTTTCTTTGTTACTTTGTCATCATTATCATCCTAAAAAAACAATTAAATCAATTACTAACAAACTTCATACAATTATTAACCAATTTTTTAATTAATAAAGTACTTTTCATTAACTAGACGTGCATAAACTATATTACATAGAGTTGAAATGTAAGTAAAGTTAACTGGTTTCAGAAAATATGATAATATTATTACCGCACTACGTTTATCTCCTTTTTTCTTTTCCTTATCTTCTTCACTATCTTCATCAGAACGTCGTTTTTCTAATTTCTGTAGATATTTAATAAATAAAACTAATTTCGTATCTTAAGAGCATTGTTTCACATTAGTTTGTACTATATATGCACTATTACAAATAATTGCTATACTTTAAATTCATCTCTGAATTATTTACTATCATAAACATGAACCAATCACTAACCAGCTTTATGTCATTATGAATCAATTTATGGATAAAAAATATACTTTTCATTAAATAAGACGCGCATAAAATATATTACTTTGAGTTGCAATGTAATTAAAGTTAACTCGTTTGAAAAAGCAAGATAATAATGTTATTACCGCGCTACGTTTGTCCCCTTTCTTCTTCTCCTCCTTTTCTTCTTCGCTGTCATCATCAGAGCGTTTTTTCCCTGATTTCTGTATAAATATTGAATAAATAAAACTAAGTGCATATGTAATACGTTTGATTCAAGTTAAAATAATAATTTTTCGTTTATCTAAATTTTTAACGTTAAGTATTGTTACTCATTAAATTCATCTTTGAATTATTTACTTTCGTACCTTGCTATTTTCATCGCTACTACTTTCATCTTCGCTAATATACTCTTTACTTTTGAAACTGCTTTTTGGTAGAAGTTTACTAGGAGATTCTTTCTTTATCTCTTTCTTTTTCTTATCAACTTTTTCTTTCTTATCGTTGGTTTGGCTACCTCCACCACTGGCTTTGTACTCTTTTATCGAAATTGCATACTCTTTTTTTGCCTTTGCTGCTTTTTCCTCCCATTCCTAAATGATAATTATAAATACAATTAAATGATAGTAAAAATTTCACGTATAACGAACAAATACAGCAATAATAAACAAAGAATAAGCGACTTATTTATACGCTTACAGATTTATCCTTTAGCTCTCTCCACATTTCTCCTCCTTTCTTGGCAATCTCTGTAACCGCAATTCCAGGATTATCTGCTTTAATTTTCTCTCGAGTACTATTCAACCAAATCATGAAAGCAGTTGGCGGTCTCTTGGGTTTATTCTCGTCCTTTTCTTTCTTTTGCTTTCTGGATTTTCTAGGCTTCTCTGACTATGGAAATTTGTTACTTTTTTAAACGATCTTTCGTATTAAAAATTTGATTACGATTCATTTTTACAAATTATACGATACTTACCACCGTTTTTGCAGATTTCGATTTCTTCTTCTCTTTCTTCTCTTTCTTTTGACTCTTTCCAGAAGCATCAGAATCATTTTCACTTTCCGAAGTATTGGGATTACTGTCATATTCCTCTGCCACGTCACTCTCATCCTAAATAGAAATATGTATTTCTTAAACACATAGGAAGCTAAGCAAAGTTCATTAACATTCTAATTATAATATAATCATACTTGATTAGGATTGAAATCTTCATCGGTAGATTCCTCTTCGGAATCCTGGTTATCTTCCGCAGCCCGTTCTTGTGCTTCGGCTTTAACTCTTGCCAAGTAAGCATCCGGTTCGTCTTCTTGGTCACTGTTTCCAAAGTCATTATCGTAACTCAATTTATCCTATCAGAAATATAAAAAAGACAATCGTTTTTAAAGATGATTTTGTAACAGTTATGAAATAAAATATTTTGTAAAGAGATCATTCACTATACTCACGCTCTTGCCTCTATTTTTAACACGGAGTTTCTTCGACGTAATAAAATCGAAAAGTTTTCCGTACTCTTCTTTTTCAATACTACTGAATGTGTGAACCACACCACTGGTCAATTCAATTTCAAAATCAAACGATCTGGTCGAGCCTCCACCGCGTGCAAAATTTACAGATGCTATTTCTTCAAAACGTATGTGAATCGGAGGTTTGTGAACATAAATGAAACCTCTTTCTAGAGGATATAAGTGACCTGCAGCTGCTTTGAAGGAACAACTGATTGCAAGTGCTCCAGAGTGACTAAAAATTTAAAATATAATAAAATTAAAACATCCTTGATATACCTACAGGATGTTTAGCGAGAGATGTCTGAAAACATTAAGGGAATGATTAGAGATGATGATTAAGGAGAAGTTACCTTTCAGATTTTCCAGAGAAAACTTTAAATGTAATTTTATCATTTAGAATCTCGTTTTAGTTTAGTAAATAGAATTATCCCTCAATGTTTCGAACATCTTATATATTTTACAAATAAATTTACCTCATGAAATTTCCCGGTCCAGTAATTTTCCTATTAATTATTACTTTCATTACCTTCCCCAACACCTCGTAAGTTGGTCCCGACAACTCTTTCGGCAATTTATCTTCATACTTTTCTTTCAATTCTTTCCTGTATAAAATAATCAAACATATAAATTACAATTTTATGTTTGAACTTTGTCAAACCTGAAATTTCTATTAGCTCTGTATTCAACATACTCGGAGAAAGGTAATTCAATAGATGTTTCTTCTTCTTGACTGAACAATAACACCAAGTAGTGATAACGAGTTTGACCCTGTTTGATAGGCGGATCTAAACTGACCTGGGAAAATATAAAACAATAATGTAAAAGTTAATAATCATCCTGAAAAAATGAGTGTATTTCACGCAATAATTTACCACAAAATACATCTGCCTGCTATCCTTGTGCGGTAGAAGGAAAAGCCTCAAAACTGTTGACATTGGAATTTTGTAATCGAAAGTTTTACCGTGCAATTGAAAGAATGACTGAAATATTTTGATATCGTAACGGCCACTAAAATAAAGAAAATTAAAATTAATTTTAACAGTTGACAACCATTTACAGATTAAATATAAATATGTACCGAGGTGTAAGACATTGAATTTCTCGAAATATAGCAATAGCATCTCCGCTGACGCTAATAACAGAAGCTTTGTCCATGACTTGTTGATGAAACGCTTCTACTGGATCCTGATCTACGCTGTCGCTAATTGGAATATGGAATCTCATTTCCATTAAACTTACGGGAGCATCGTCATTCTGGTAAAAAGTTATTATTGAAACTTTCATGTTAAGAGCCCTCACGCACGATGATATTTGTATGCGATATGCATATGAGATACATGTCGGAAACTTTGATCTCTGTATAGACTACGAAAATCGTCATTCGAATGTTCCTGTTGTCATATCTGGTATCCAGTCATACTTGTATCGCACACAAGTATCGTCGGGTTCTAATAGAAGCGATAATTATATGATTAGTACAGAAATTAAATCGTCGAATACGGAATTTTACCTGATGAAATTCCAGCGTAACTTCGTTCTTTCCAGTATTACATTGAGAAACATCATAAAGTGGAATTTCAAAAGCTGTATGATGACCAACGTCAAAACTTAAAACAGAACCATTGAACCTAGCTGTGCCCCAATTCCAACCTTTTAAACTGAGTTCTTTTTCTAACATATCTTTCTTGTAATTTTGTGCAAAGAATTTTGCAATCTTTTCCTGGTCCTGCAACAAAGTTTAGATTCAATAATAATTTAAATTATTAAATATCTTGTAACTGATTTCAACATATTTTAAATAGTTCAAACGCTTAATGTAGTTTACGCAGCTTAAAAAAACATTATTATAAAAATCCTTACTGTATCCTTGAAGCCACGAAACCTATGTAAAGTTCCATTCTTAAGAAATATCCGTAAACCCCAGGTACCTATGAATTTCTGATAATTTACCATTTCCATATCAGACGCTGAAATTTGTTCTACTTTGCCTGTCTTCTGATTTTTAAAAATTAGATGTTGATCGGTTAATTTCAATCGTCCAGGAGTCTACATATAAATGAAAATAATATGTGATATAAAAGTACATGTATTAATTATAAAATTTTATAAATAAGATATTTACCATAGCTCCTTTGACTTCTGCAATTACATCGGGATATTCTAAGAAATCCATCTTCGAATTCGTTTCAAAATTATTTCTTCACTATCTTCCTTTAGAGTCTAAAGACTAAACACATAACTTTGGAATCAACGTTCCTTTCCAGCCGCTTTTTCTTCAATATGAAAACAAAGAGAAGTTAGAATAAACCCAAGAGGTAAGTAAACTAAGTTATACTTTTCGTGTACTGCTGACTGCACAGCATGCAACAGCCCGTTTAATTTTTCCACCACTAGGAGAAACCTTGGTGAAGTTTTCATGAGGTTCCTGATGTAGACCGTAATGCGTTCTTAAATACGTAAAGGAGTACTTACATGTAGCAACCGTTCCAAGCGAAAACACTTGCAAGTGGTTGCGTGCATAGGCTGCGTAAGTGGAGTGATCCAACTAGTATCGTACTAGTGCACTTCCTTTAGGCTAGCGATGCCAGATTCAGCACCGAGTGCACTACTCACACATGCCAAATCATACGTACGTGAGCTCGGGGAGTTTCGGAAAGTCGACAAAGGCACTCTGACACATGCTCTTTTTCTCGATTCTCGGAAGCTGCCCGAAGTAATTTCGGACCGTCTCATGGGACTCGAGAGAGGAAGGCCCACATTTGCCTTCGCGCTCTTGAACAACTGACATCTGACCTCACGTCAATGGCATACGACTCCAAGTCTCGACTGCCCAGGTATTTTTTACTTTACTACACCCCTTTTTACCTGAAGTATAAGCTAAAAAGTACGATGTATAAGGTACGACTACATGTACTTTTGAATTTTCCTACAGTCCTCCGCCGGCCGCTGCTGAACGCTGCTGACCATTCCTCATACTTCTGACAACCTGTAACGATTACAACTTGCTATTGCTTGTTCCTGCTGGTCTCTACATGCCTCTGCTGGCCTCTGTTGACCCCTGCTGACCACCACTTACATTTCTGACAACGTATAACGATTACTACTGTATTCTGCCTGCTGCCGCCGGCCTCTGCTGACCCCTGCTGACCATTCCTGATACTTCTGACAAGGTATAACGATTACTACGTGTTCCTGTTTGCTCCTGCTGGTCTCTACATGCCTCTACATGCATCTAGATGCCTCTATATCCCTCTGCTGGCCTCTGCTGGCCTCTGCCTGTCTCCGCTCGACTCTGCCGACCGCTGCTGACCACACCTGATACTTCTGACAAGGTATAACGATTACTACGTGTTCCTGTTTGCTCCTGCTGGTCTCTACATGCCTCTACATGCATCTAGATGCCTCTACATCCCTCTGCTGGCCTCTGCTGGCCTCTGCCTGTCTCCGCTCGACTCTGCCGACCGCTGCTGACCACACCTGATACTTCTGACAAGGTATAACGATTACTACGTGTTCCTGCTAGCTCCTGGTGGTCTCTACATGCCTCTAAATGCATCTAGATGCCTCTACATCCCTCGGCTGGCCTCTGCGGGCCCCTGCCTGCCTCCGCTCGCCTCTGCTGACCGCTGCTGACCACTCCTGATACTTCTGACAAGGTATAACGATTACTATGTGTTACTGCTTGCTCCTGCTGGTCTCTACATGCATCTAGATGCCTCTACATCCCTCTGCTGGCCTCTGCGGGCCCTTGCCTGCCTCCGCTCGCCTCTGCTGACCGCTGCTGACCACTCCTGATACTTCTGACAAGGTATAACGATTACTATGTGTTACTGCTTGCTCCTGCTGGTCTCTACATGCTTATATATGCATCTAGATGCCTCTACATCCCTCTGCTGGCCTCTGCTGGCCTCTGCTGGCCTCTGCTGGCCTCTGCTGGCCTCTGCTGGCCCCTGCTGGCCTCTGCCTGTCTCCGCTCACCTCTGCTGACCGCTGCTGACCACTCCTGATACTTCTGAGAAGGTATAACGATTACTATGTGTTCCTGCTTGCTCCTGGTGGTCTCTACATGCCTCTACATCCCTCTGCTGGCCTCTGCCTGCCTCCGCTCGCCTCTGCTGACCCCTGCTGACCAGTCCTGATACTTCTGACAAGGTATAACGATTACTACGTGTTCCTGCTTGCTCCTGCTGGTCTCTACATGCCTCTACATGCATCTAGATGCCTCTACATCCCTCTGCTGGTCTCTGCTGGCCTCTGCTGGCCCCTGCTGACCGCTGCTGACCACTCCTGGTACTTCCGACAACGTCTAACGATTACTATGTGTTACTGCTTGCTCCTGCTGGTCTCTACATGCCTCTACATGCATCTAGATGCCTCTACATCCCTCTGCTGGCCTCTGCTGGCCTCTGCGGGCCCCTGCCTGCCTCCGCTCGCCTCTGCTGACCGCTGCTGACCACTCCTGATACTTCTGACAAGGTATAACGATTACTATGTGTTACTGCTTGCTCCTGCTGGTCTCTACATGCATCTAGATGCCTCTACATCCCTCTGCTGGCCTCTGCGGGCCCTTGCCTGCCTCCGCTCGCCTCTGCTGACCGCTGCTGACCACTCCTGTTACTTCTGACAAGGTATAACGATTACTATGTGTTACTGCTTGCTCCTGCTGGTCTCTACATGCATCTAGATGCCTCTACATCCCTCTGCTGGCCTCTGCGGGCCCCTGCCTGCCCCTGCCTGCCTCCGCTCGCCTCTGCTGACCGCTGCTGACCACTCCTGTTACTTCTGACAAGGTATAACGATTACTACGTGTTCCTGCTTGCTCCTGCTGCTGTCTACATGTCTCTACATGCATCTAGATGCCTCTACATCCCTCTGTTGGCCTCTGCTGGCCACTGCTGACCGCTGCTGACCACTCCTGATACTTCCGACAACGTATAACGATTACTATGTGTTACTGCTTGCTCCTGCTGGTCTCTACATGCATCTAGATGCCTCTACATCCCTCTGCTGGCCTCTGCGGGCCCCTGCCTGCCTCCGCTCGCCTCTGCTGACCGCTGCTGACCACTCCTGTTACTTCTGACAAGGTATAACGATTACTACGTGTTCCTGCTTGCTCCTGCTGCTGTCTACATGTCTCTACATCCCTCTGCTGGCCTCTACATCCCTCTGCTGGCCTCTGCTGGCCCCTGCTGACCGCTGCTGACCACTCCTGATACTTCCCGCAACGTATAACGATTACTATGTGTTACTGCTTGCTCCCACTGGTCTCTACATGCCTCTACATGCCTCTACATGCCTCCACATACATCTACTGGCCCCTGCTGACCACTGCTGACCTTTGTTGACAACTTCTGATATGATGTATATGTATTAAACCTTGTATAATGTAAATCTATGGCAATAAATGATATATTTACGAAGAATTCTATGTGTTCTCATCATTTTTTACCTTTCTTTTCCTTTTCCAAATCATTACCTTAGTTATAAGATTCCCTGAAACAATTGGAATGTCCTGAAACAGCTGGAAAGTCTTGAAACGGCTGGAAAGTCCTGAAACAGCTGGAAAGTCCTGAAACTCAGAACTTTGCTAAAAATTCAGGACTTCCAAGTTGTTTCAGGACTTTCCAGCTGTTTCAGGACTTTCTAGCTGCCAGGAATTTTTCGTTGTTTCAGGGCTTTTTCATTGTTTCAGGACTTTCCAGCGGTTTCAGGACTTTCCAGCTGCCAGGAATTTTTCGTTGTTTCAGGGCTTTTTCGTTGTTTCAGGGCTTTCCAGCTGTTTCAGGAATTTCAAGCTGTTTCAGGACTTTCCAATTGTTTCAGGACTTAGAAAATTTTGAAGAGAACAATAATTTGAAAGTTGATTTTTCGTTTTCGACTTTGTTATCAAGAGGACATGATATGGGAAAAGGTGGCACGTATCTTATAACTATGGGAAAGCTTTGGAGAGGTAAAGGAAGGTAAAAATGACGAGAAGACATAGAATTCTTTGAAATTATAACATTTATTGCCATAGATTTACATTATACAAAGTTTTAATACATATATCATGGTAGAAGTTATAAACAAAGGTCAGCAGTGGTCAGTAGGGGACAGTGGGGGTCAGTAGGGGCCAGCAGAGGGATGTAGAGGCATGCAGAGACCAGCAGGGACAAGCAGTAACAAGTAGTAATCGTTGTACGTTGTCGGAAGCATCAGGGGTGGTCAGCAGTGGTCAGCAGGGGTCAGTAGGGGCCAGCAGAGGGATGTAGAGGCATGCAGAGACCAGCAGGGACAAGCAGTAACAAGTAGTAATCGTTGTACGTTGTCGGAAGTACTAGGTGTGGTCAGCAGCGGTCAGCAGAGGCCAGCAGAGGGATGTAGAGGCATCTAGATGCATGTAGAGGCATGTAGAGACCAGTAGAAGCAAGCAGGAACACGTAGTAATCGTTACACGTTGTCGGAAGTATCAGGAGTGGTCAGCAGCGGTCAGCAGAGGCCAGCAGAGGGATGTAGAGGCATCTAGATGGATGTAGAGGCATGTAGAGACCAGTAGAAGCAAGCAGGAACACGTAGTAATTGTTATACCTTGTCAGAAGTATCAGAAGTGGTCAGCAGCGGTCAGCAGGGGCGAGCGGAGGCAGGCAGAGGCCAGCAGAGGGATGTAGAGGCATCTAGATGCATGTAGAGGCATGTAGAGACCAGTAGAAGCAAGCAGGAACACGTAGTAATCGTTATACCTTGTCAGAAGTATTAGGAGTGGTCAGCAGCGGTCAGCAGAGGCGAGCGGAGGCAGGCAGAGGCCAGCAGAGGGATGTAGAGGCATCTAGATGCATGTAGAGGCATGTAGAGACCAGTAGAAGCAAGCAGGAACACGTAGTAATCGTTATACCTTGTCAGAAGTATTAGGAGTGGTCAGCAGCGGTCAGCAGAGGCGAGCGGAGGCAGGCAGGGGCCAGCAGAAGCCAGCAGAGGCTGTGAGAGGCTGGCAGTAGCCGGCAGTAATGGTTATACGTTACCAAATGTAGCAGATGTGATATCTGAAATGATATACATATGTACGCTCATACATAGGAATAATAAAAAAGAATTTATGTTTTTTCAATAATTCAAATACGATCGGGGGGTCTTAAAACGTGTATTTCCGAGTGTCGAATTTCAGTTGTCCAAGAGCGAGAAAGCAAATGTGAGCCTTCCTCTCTCGACTCCCACGAGGCTGTCCGAAATTACTTCGGGCAGCTTCGGAGAATCGAGAGAGAGGGCATGCGTCAGTTTGCCTTTGTCGACTGTCCGAAACTTTGACGGTGCTCAGTCTGGAATCTCTATTGAGCACCGGTTTGTCGTCTGATGACATTCCATAGAAACCGATCACTACTTATGCCGCATGCCATGCAATACAGACAAGCATTGTGCGACGAGCGAGAGTACGTACGTATTGCCAGAATGTAATGTAAGTAAGTACCAATATATTTTTGCTAATATTTCGGAAACTATGAGGTTACGGATCGTCGGACCAATATCACTGTAATCCTCGAATTGTAATCTTTCGATTAAGACCAACCCCCACCCCTTTTTCTCATTATCCTTATAGTTGAAGTTGAGTCTCGATCTCGTCGGTCCTATCACGTGGTTGTTTATGCGAGATTATGATTTAAAAACATAGATGTTGAACTTTAATTTAGAATCCATCGCCTCGTTGGATGAACTGTAGAATCGGCTGTGATAAGGAGGTTTATTTGGTGCTGGAACTGGTGACTTCCTCTTAGACTGATAAAAATGAACGTTCTCCGGTAAACAGTATCCATAAATATACAATTAGCGACAGCGTGGGTGGAATGAAAGAATCAGAAAAATGTAAGCATGCCTGTTGACACAGGCATTTAGAAAATTAATACTAAAGAATTAGATTATCTTCAATTAATATTTTATTGATTTATCTACGATACTTCTCATTTTATTAAATAAATAAAGTACTTGTTAATTTAATTATTTTTCAGGTATAACAGTTATATCATAAACGTGTTCCTTGTTATTGCTGATTTGTGGTTGAGCATGGGAAGCGATTATTATGAAATTCTTGGTGTAAGTAAAACAGCCGATCAGAAAGAAATCAGAAGAGCCTTCAAAAAATTAGTGGTGATCGAACATCCTGACAAAAATAATGTACGTGGAAGCTAAACTCTTTCATTATTGTTTAAAACGGTGTAAAATGTATGTAGAAAATAAAATTTACATTTTACAGGATACCCCGGAGGCTCATGCAAAGTTCATTCAATTGACAAGGGCCTACGAAACGTTAAAAGATCCAGTTTTAAGACAGAAATATGACAACTTTGGAGAGGAGGGTATTAATTTTGGAAATAAACAAGGAACTTATCATTCCTGGAATTATTACGAATATAATTTTGAACTATACGACGACGATAATGTGGTTATTACTCTGGATGAAGATGATTATTGTAAGTTCGCTTTTTAAGGTTATAGTTTGTTTAATTTCATTTCACTGAACGTAATGTACGTCTTACAGCTGACAATGTGCTTCACGCGGATAAAGTATGGATGGTAAATTTTTACTATCCGATGTGTAATCGGTGTCATAGACTTTCCTCAATTTGGAAAAGAATCGCAGCGGATCTGGACAGAGTTGTAAGAATCGGAGTCGTAAATTGTAAAGTCGAATGGCAACTTTGCGTTCGTATCGGACTAAAATCTCACCACATTTTAATGCATTATCCAAAGGTATTCGAGTATCTTCGGTGAATGTTGTTCTTAACGACAAGTAGAGTTGACGACATAAATGCAATAAAAATGCAATAAATTCCCTTGTAGAATTCAAAGGACGGATCGCAATATAACGGAGAACTAACTTATACGGCTATTATGGACTTTATTTTGAGCAATTTAGAGACTAATATTCACGAAATAGACAAACCTTTGGAGAATTTTATTTCTCGCGGCAGCGAGGGATCGAAGAAACCTGTCTTAATATTCGTTTGTGGCGGACAGCGTGATTGTTTTACGCCGACCGAGCGTTTAAAAGTCGCAGCGATACTTGTAATTAATATTGGTTTTTACTTGTTATTCTGCTATCCGTTACATTCGGATAAATCATGTGAATTAATGATTTGCTTTAGGGCAATATAGTCGACGTAAAGATATTCTTTTGTGATCACGAGGAAGCGCGTGGGAAATTTGTTAACCGCGACACCAATGCAGTTTATTTATCAGAGTCTTCGTATGCGAATAATTCCTGGCACGTTACTTCGTTCGACGATGTAGAAGAAGCAGAAGCATTGATAGAGAAAGTAATGGAGCGTTTCCCGGAACCCCGCGATCTCAGCGCTGACGAATTTCAGGTAAATTACATAAACTGCCGCTCATAAATATTAGACATTATTTTAAAGATTGAACCGTCTACTTTCATATTTCTAAGTTTTTAACACTAGGAAGCAAGCGAGAAAGCAAACATGATTTTAGTCAAAAAAAAATCTTCAGATTGAAACGGGTCCCAAAATTGAAAAAAATTCCATTCCTTTTGTTGTTTCATATTTTTTATTATTATTCGTCGATTACGATCAATTTTTGCAGAATATTAAAAGACGTTTGATGGAAGAGGAAATATCTAATTCTGGTTGGCTCGTGTATTTTTATATCGGACACATATTCAAAATAGACCCAACGTTCAAAAGACTTCCTAGTATTAGCGATGTTGTTAAATTGGGTAACGTCCAATTCTAATATCATGACCGGATGTTTACTTTTGTCGAGACGTTTTAAATTCCGATTGATTCGATGTTTATGAATTTCACACGCAGGCAAAATAAATTGCGGAAAGTACTCGCACGTTTGCAACGAATTAGGCGTGAATCGTTATCCGATGTGGGGTGTTCTTAAATCAAGCGGAGCGTTCGAGTTGTACCACGGAAAGGACACGTTTTACAATATCGTTAAATTTTTGTACAGCAGCACGAAGGCAATAAATGTGTGGGCGTTGACTGCGGAAGAAGTGACGTCTATATTAGAAGGAAACAATGGTACGTAAAATGACCGTATTGAAGGTATAAGTCACGGTGGAATGTGGTTCTTCACGCGCGTACTGTATTTACAATTTATCACGTTACTGCTTGTTTGCAGGTAACGAAGTATGGTTTCTCGATTGGTACGCGCCACGGTGTCCTTCTTGCATACACTTTTTAAGAGAAGTCCGTAAAGCATCGACAGAGTTTGACAAATCTGTGGTCCGCTTTGGAAATGTCGACTGTACCGTACATTCAACGACGTGCCTTCGATACAACATTCGTTCGTTCCCGACCGCGATGCTCGTGAACAATACAAAGATCGATAAATTTTCGATGCAGAAAACAGCCGCCAACGTCGTTCTGTTTATAAACGAAGCGCGTAATCCCACGGGTGCGAATAAATTACTTCATAACGCGATCTTAAATAGCCGTTTCGCTTATAAAAAGCGATAACATTTCTTTTTAATTTTCTGTTCGATACAGTTGTGCGACTCACGTCGAGAAACTTTGAGAACAAACTTCGTCAGAGGAAGGGTAAATTCATGTTTGTGATCGATTATTTTGCGCCGTGGTGCGCCCCCTGTCAGCGACTTGCGCCCGAATGGATCGTAGTTGCGCGCGCTTTATCTACGCTATCGTTTATAAAAGTGGCCAGCGTCGATTGCGAAGCGGAATACCATCTCTGTCAAACTCAAGAAATACGTAGTTATCCCACAATACGAATATATTCTAGAGAAAATCAAGACTTAACCACGTTCAAGTAAGCGTATTATCTCTTTTTAATAATTTATTTCGAACTTGATAAACTAAATCTATATTTCTCGTTTTAGTTCTCACAACGGGCAACGGGATTCAACTTCGTTATTGAGATGGATCGCAGGATATTTTCCACGAAAAGTGCAAGAGTTGGATTCGTCGAGTTTGCAGAAGGAGGTATTGACCGATCGTAA
Organism: Colletes gigas; assembly: GCF_013123115.1. NCBI lineage: Eukaryota > Metazoa > Arthropoda > Insecta > Hymenoptera > Colletidae > Colletes > Colletes gigas. Next base: position 1,397,676 of record NW_025106641.1, read on the forward strand.
CGTATGGATCGTTTATTTTTACGTTCCATGGTATAAAGAGTGTCAAAAACTTGAGCCTCAATTTGCTATCGTCGCTCAGGTATGTATAACATTGGGTGTATCGTAAATTGTATTATTAGGTCCCTTTTTATCAATTTTGTACGTTACTTTCAGTTACTGGGGAAAACTAGGATCAAATTTGGCCGTTACAATTGCAATGATCGAGTTGCAGAGTGTGCCAAGGCTGGTATTCAACAATATCCAACAATAATCGCGTATAGCGTTCGACACAATGGGAAGAAGATTGCGGATGGTTTTCAAATCAACGGAACCACGGCCGAGAGTATAAAACGTAGTATTTTAGATTTTACCGCGCGTGTCGATCACGACGAATTATAATACCTAATAGTGTTCATATTTGTAACATATACAGTCTGATCAGTGATACCGATCGTACTATACGGGCGCATGGGAAACGTTAGGCGTGTTCCGACGACTTCCGATCGATTATGCGGTATTATACTAAACATTTTCTATTGATGTCTCAGAAAACTTTACTATGTGCGCATGTACATGAACATATCGCAAGTGTGAATGTAATGTAACGTTACTGTTTACATCGGATCACACTACAAGAAAATAATACTCGATGCGTTTAAAAATATTTCTCTCTTTTTTAAAATAGATATTTGTACATATTATTCTGCTCTTTCTCTTAGACGTATTAAAAATCAAGAGAACTTGAGTATTTGCGTCTGCATTTAGGCACACGTTTTCTGTATCCCAATATTTTAGCCGAAATAAATTCTATTTTGAAATTAAAAACACTTTTTTTTCATAACCATTAGTAGTATGAGAAAGTAACATAGAATATTGATTTTCGCTTGTCCTGACTTGCTATTCTTTCAACGACTGTACGATAAGGAAACGATTCAGAACGAAGGGCTCCCTTCAATTTATTCTCACTAGTATTAAACAAATCGTTCACGTTTGTCCTTTTTGTGATATCTCGAAGCAAATACCCTTGTCTTCCTTGTGCGAATACACACACGAGTGACGCGCGATGCGTAAAGAACACACAAAACGCGATGTTGTTGATTTCATATATATTATATAAAAACAATGATATCGCTAAGATGTGCAATCGTTTTAAAAACGAACCACGGTATAGTAAATATTTTTTTTTTTAGTGTATAACAGTCTGAGAATAAGTTTGCACGGTGTCGTGGCACTTAGACCAGTCCTGTCCAGGATTTGCCCCGACAAAGCAGCTTTAATTTTTAATCTCCACTTTGTTATCACGGTATATTACAATGGTAGTCGATGCTGCGAATCATAATACGTGTCCAACTTAAAAAACAATGGTACGTAACGGGCATCCTTCGTGGACAGGATTGACTCACAAGGAATTATTCCGCTCGAGGGGGAAGGCTATTCTAATTCGATATATTTCGCAATTTATTAGTCATCCATGACTCGAGCGTGTATTTTTAAATACAACTAGACGCTTAGATACCGCACGCGTGACGCATAGCAATCGGGGTCTCCTGCATTTTCTATTCCCCTCGAGCGGTACGATTCATCTAAGTCCACCATACGTATCGAAAATTATGACCACATATTAATTAGAATCGGGAAATAATTTACACTTCCAATCGGTACAATATCTCGTCATGAAATACAAGAACGACGGCGAATAGGAATATATTTCCCCTGTTAAATATCACATAAAACGCATTATGCAAAGGCAGTGCTAATAGAATGCAATGTCTTGATCAGAGTGTAAAATTACTTGAATATAATTTCTTGCAAGTATTCTTTTTCCCCAATCTTTTTTTCATTAAATTGTTACGTCGAAACGTTTGACTTTGCGAAGGAAAACAAATCGTGCAAAACAATTCCTGGCTAATGGGTGCATTTAAAATTTAAGAAAATGTTTATTGCCGTTTTGTCATTATGGTGCGATATCATTTTTTCTTTTCTCTCATGGAGATTGCTATTATCAACACAGGCATTAATAACGAAGACAATCGACGCGGAGAAGTAATTGTTGTATTCGATTAATATGCAATTGGGTCATACTCTGTTCGCAATTTCAAAGTGTGTCACCTAGCGGAAACTTTTCTTTAACGTTACATTAAATTTTGCACGTATTATTTTAAGATTAAAACGTCGATCATAGCCCGAAGATAGCATTAATAATAACATTACTAATAATGAAAATAATAACAATTAACAACAATCACAATCAAATCAACCGAGTACATTATACTTATGTATACCATCCCACATATTTATCGCTATAATTTTCTTTCTTTAGCTGTAGCTACGAATTAATGAGAAACGGAGTTTTCTTTTTTTGTACAAGTTGGTTCAAAAAATTTTCGTTCGAACACACCAGTCTGTGTACGTAACATATCCTAAATATGATTCGTATAGCATTCGAGATGTATCTTTCTGTTATCGGTTGAATGCTTATTCGGTATTGGCTATTGTGATAAGAATAATGTTACGTATCCATTAGCGGAACGTAACGCTGGACTTAAGGGTTTTTTCACATCGGCGCACAAGAGCCGTTTACGCAAGCACCGACTATAATCGTGTGCCTGTGTGAAAGAGTTGCCTCTCGATAGCGACTTGCGAGAATAAAATTCTCGAGTGGATTACCCAGCATAAGAGATATAGAATGATATAGTTTGATACCGTTTGAAAGAAAAATCCAAATGTATTTTTTTTTTTGATACGAGAAATCTATTTCGAAAGGCTATGCGATATAATACCTTGAAAACGTTTGAAAAGCCACGTAAAGAATAAATCAAAGACCAAACGCTATTTCTTTTTCTTCTCGTTGTTTTTGGTATTACTAGACGAAGAGAGGTCTAAAAGCAACGCAAAGTAATTTGGTGACGTAATATCCGAGAATATCATGTATTATGTCGAACGTTTGAAAAGTGACAACGTTTGTCGATGTGTTCGGACTGTCTTGTTATCGAATTAATAAGTACAGTCACATAATGCGTGCAATAAATATATACCAAACGTATCGGCGAGTTGACACTTATAACAAATGAATAATATAGAAATAAAAATCGGCAAATTATTCGTTTCGCTTCGATGGCGGTATCAAGTGATCCGGTAATTCCGCGGGAAGGTCGTAACCTCCTAGTTTTACATTAATTAAATGCATCGCTAAGGCAAATTCGTCGGAATCCAAAAGTCCATCGTGGTCGATGTCGGATAATTTCCAAATTTTCCCAAGCACACTGTTCGGTAATTTGGATTTCACCATTTCTGATTTTGCAGCTGGAAATAAGTCAGAAGGATATCGTTAATGCGACTCAAATTTTAAAATATATTTAACACGTTTAAACTTCGTATAAACAGAAACACGACAGAAAGAAATATTACCTGCTCCTGTAATTTTTCCATCGCACGGGTCGAGCGTTCCGAAGATACTGTCATATTTGTCCCTCTCTTTATTAACAATCCATTCTGGTTCGCCTGCTCCAGCATCGATACCTTCTCCTCGCTTATATCCAAATGGGCTTACTTGATCTTTCACGCCTTCAAACGCACCACCTGCCAAAGAAAGAATTATTTCGTCAAACTTTATGAACGATAATTCACGTTATTTATAAAAATTTCAGTTTCTTTTCAAAACGGTACAAGAAAGATTTTGTATAAGTATTAACGGGAAGAGATATAGAGTCATGGTTATTTAAAGTTCCAATATACGTAATTGCGATTACTGTAGCGAATGAAACGGTTTCCACGAAACGCTAATCAACGATTACGTTCAGTCATGGAAGTTCGACGAGTGAGTAATAATAAATAAAACTGGAGTAATTATATCCGCACACTGGTTCTTTGATATTGTATACAATCTTTCATATTTTACTTGAGCATTATATAACAGAATAATAATAATAGAAAAACATACCTTTGACGAGCGAATCCGACATTGTACAGACTTCTTCGTGCGGTATCATGGCCATGAGTTTCGCGATATCTTCGGCGAGCATTTTATCCACTACTTCTAACAATTTGGGCTTCAGGGCGCAGAATTTATTAAAATCATGATGCGCCAAGCTCTCTTGCATTTTTTTCAAATCTGGAAAATCGCCGGGCGAAATCTGTTGTTCTCTTTGTATTTGATCATAAATCTGACCCAATTTCTTTATAAGCTCCTTTTTTCTTGTATCTTTGCCAAACATATTAGGCATATCTTTTTTCAGAGCGCTGATAATATATGCATGTACCTATAAATTAACGAGTAACGATTGTACGATCAATATCGATAACCGATAAGTTGATTCTTGTATTTGCTTTACCTTTGCTAATCGCGCGCGTTTAATCAAATCGTTAAGTTTTCTAAGTGCTGCGTTTCTCGGCAACGATTGCATGTCCTTGAACAAATCTTGCTCCTCGTCTTCGAATAATCTAAACAAAATAATTTAATAGGAATTACGAGTCTGTAAACATTTGTGTGCACGCAAACGAGACTCAGATGCCCCGTACTATAAATAGGATTGCATTTTACGCGAGACATATAAAATAATCGCTACAAGATAATATTGCGTGAAAGACGACTCGCCTCTTATTTACATCGTATCTTAAGGGCTGATCCCAGAATGATCCAATGTATACTCTAGCTACTTCAGGAGTTTGAAGAACCTTTCCTAAAGACCACATCAACGCTCCATACACCCTCATAAGTTGTTGATGATCGATCATGTCTGCTTTGTTTAAAACTATTCTAATTTTATCGTCGTGGCCACGTAACGCTTCGATGGATCTTCTAAATTCGTCGGAAATATCAAGCTTGTGCGCATCAAACAACAGTATGATTCTGTCAACTCTTTCTGCGAACCATTCTAGTACTCCGGTAAAGTCGTAGCCTCTGTCAACCTGGTGTGAAAGAAAACAGTATATAATTAAACATAGTTAACTACTGAGTAGAATTTTGTTACTTTTGAATATACTTACCCTTTGTTTTTCACCGGATAATATACCAGGTGTATCGACTATGGATATTCCTTTCAAAACAGGTGATGCTACCATAGAACATTGAAATCTATTAAGAAATGCATTACCAAACTTGGAAAGCGGACGAAATTGTTTATTAGGATCGACGACTAAAGCGTTCCCAGGGATCACGCCCTCTTTCTCGTCGTACATAACTGCAATGAAGCGATCTGTTGTTGGTTCAGGGCCGATTCTTATTCCAGGAAAGTCTCGTTCGAGCAAATACTTGATGAAGGTAGTTTTGCCAGTAGAATATTGACCCACCAGAAGGATCATAGGTTTGGCATCGAAGTCTGGGTCGTTGAGTTGAGGGGAATGAAAATCATGGAATTGATATTGCTGCTCCAGGGGCAGCAATTTCGATTTATATATCTTTTTAAGCCCTTCCGTAACATTTTCGAAGAGTTCTTGCCTGCTGCTGTCTTCCCGGCTTAACCAACTAAACATTTCGTGCTATAGTTAAATGTACGGTCCTGTGAACAAATCATAAGCACCGATCAGTACACAAGTTGTTTTCCGAACATCACGGTGTGACTATTTCGCGAAACGAACAGACTAATACGTCTCTCGAGTTTGATTTCGGTTCCAGCCGTAACACGTAATTAAGAAAGGTTACGATGACGTTGACGTACGACGTGTACCAACAGGCTCGCGATCGAGACGTTTCTCGTTTAAATAATTGGCGATATTCGCGAGAAAGAAACATTGTAAATTTCAAATTTGATCGGGGAATCGATCGAAGGAAAAATATATCTAAAAATTATACGACGGTAAAGTGCTTGGAAATATGAATGATAAAAATATATGGAAAGTAACCTCTTTCCTCAATTTTGGTAGAACACAAATAGAACGGTGGGCGCGATCGAACACTATCATACGGCAGGATTGACAGCGCGTGCAACTGTTGCTGGGAACGTCAGTCGATAACACTGTTCAACACCACTGGACACTGCGAAAATCGGTAGAACGCCCAACGAATTAACTTGCGTTGCTCGTGTACCGTTGGAATCGGTAAACGAGACTTATTCTGTGAAAAATCAGCTACCGATGTCGATCGATTCTTCGTACTGTTCGGTCGCGTCGATCGCGAGATCAAATGATCGCGACTCGACCGCTCGACAGACCACGTCGTGGATAAGCCTCTGCACTGATACGACTGCGCATCCCGACTCTCCTCCTCTTCCTCTTGACCCACCGACACCTTAGCCACATCCTCTTCCTTCTCGCTTGGAATAATCCACCCATCTTACTAACTCGTAGGCCCACTGAAATCATTCTACTTTTCTATCGTGCATTCTCGTACTTTCACCTTTGCACTTCCCTGTTTTTCAAATATACGCCACGGCTGTCAAATACTGACTAATTCTATTTAATTTGGTACAAATAGATTGGAACTAATTTGAACCATGAATCATCGCTTCCACGTTGCTCGAAATCGTTCGATACGATAATAATCGTATTATCGTGAAATTTATAAATAAAATGAATTGGACTTTTGTTCTCTTTTTCGTAAGTTGGTCATCGGAATTGTCGAATTGAATAATTTCGTCTGTTTTCTGAGGGTTTTATTAAAATCGAACTTATGCTGATACAAATAAATAGCAGAAGTATCGAATAACTAAAAACAAACATTGCTCGGGCGATCGAGCAATTGGAGAACACGTAATGTAGTTTAAATATTTTTACAAGTTTCCTAGAGCAATGTACACGATTTAGAAATTAAAATACGACTTGTACGTATGTAAGTAAATGGCTGTCACAGCATGTGGCAGATACGTAGATCGTTTATGTTGTGAAACACGTGCACGTTCAGCTTTATCTTTAATTGAGCGCAGTGTAACGCGTTATTGGTAGATTAAGTGGGTCGTATCTATTTACTTACCTACCTACTTATCCAGAAGGACATAAAAGACATAAGATATAAAGCAAAGTAAGAAAGTAACAGGATTCTCGTAGAACATTGAAAATCACGAAGGACAGTTTTATAATTATTATTTGCTGATCGATGATCAATCACGGTAGTCACAACGCATACGTGCGTGCATACAGATGCTTGTTGATATTATAATATACGTATACGTTTACGCGTTGTCGTAGCGTTCATCGATTTGATCGGTGTTATAAAAAATTTGAATCGTTCGATGGTGATCGACGGTACGATATCTCGGTCGATACGCTGCCAGTTCGATGACGTTTAATCGATGCTCACGTATCTTCCGTTCGAGTATTTGAATTCAACGGAAAAGACTGTTCGTAATAATCGTTCTCGTATTGCGTAACGAGACATGCAAAACATCCAGTGTCATTTGTTGCGTAAGCAACGCGGACACATCCTGGTTAAACGATTTTGTGCCAATTTAGTAATCTTAACCAGCTTCGCTCGAATTAGAATTGATTCGTATGATACGGTACGGTGCGGTGTACTGTGCTGTGCGCAAACGGCAAGGCCATCTAGTTCATTTCCGAGACCGAATGCGTGCACCGCGTTCTTTTTTCTCCTTAAAAGTCTAGGTGCACGAGCTTTCGCGTTTCGTTCGTTTCTCGAGCAAACCGGGTTGTAAGTATCTGTATAAAAGAAGAGCAGGACGGATTGCATCGAAAGGGAAATATGTATCACAGTATGCACTCGTCGTCCCAGTTATCGGGAATCACGTTTCTCCATAGATAGGTCAAGTTTCCGAGTAGACAAGGCGTGCCGCAGTTTGGTATTTTCATGGGATACGGCTTAATAGTGTCTGTATTGTTTATGTACATTAGCTGTAAAGAAAACCAGAATAAACGATCGTTGATCGCAGCGTGCGCGCGAAAGTTAATCGAAAGAGTAAAACGGTACATGGAAATGATACCTTTACTTCCGCGTCCTCCGCAGTGCCGGGTATAGCGTGCAGTTGGAACACGAGTGTCGCGCCGTAATCAGGCTTAACGTATTCGCTCGTGAATCCCATGGTTCTCAGCACGTTAACGAGAGTTATGTCATGTGCGGAATAAAGATATGCTCGCCTTGTATCTGTGCCACTTTTCGCGGCTTGCATGCGTTCTATGATTTCTTTGAGCAACGGACCTGAAAGGGAAGCCAATGAAAAAGATGGAAGAACCATTTTAATTTCACTACCTAAAATATGGGGTTATACAAATCGAGAATCGATTCTTTGCTCTTTAATCCCTAATAATTAATTATTTAGCTTTCTATGATTACCTATTGTATACTCGCGTGTATCGATCGATCGATCGTTGGAAAAGAATGCATAAATTGGCCCTACCTCCGCGAAGTCGTTGCTGCAATGTATCGCTGGTAAATATGGCCAAACTGCGAGCCGCGATATCGCGCATCTCTTCGTTGTAGAATGTCGTCGACCACTCGGGCAATTTCAAGCCATTATTTTCCTCGATTTCTAACGTATTGTAAAGGGCCTCGACGTCGGTGATCGTGGCGACATTTTCCCCGGTATGCTCGGAAAGTTGTCGATAATAATCGGCCGACGGGGTTCCCGGGCGCATAGACTCGTTCGCGTACGCCTCTTTCAGAGCTTCCTCCAGCCGTGGACAGGGGGCCTTGACCGCGATCATCTAGAATTCCTCGTTTCTTTTATTCTCACGCAACGACTGGACGAATTTCACCGAGTTTTATCGGGTAGCCAAAGAGTACGCACCTTATCCATGTTTCTGGGAATGGAATGGACCGGCACGGGTCTCCAATTTAATCCCGGAACGAAGATTTCCTCCGGGGTCGGTGTGTACAAACCAGCGAGCAAAGTCTGCGCGGACATAATGCATCTATCCGCGTAGCTGCTTTGCGTCAGTAATAAGCTGCTCTCGTATCTGACGCCAATTAACGAGCCGTATACGTCGCGGATCCATCGGCCGACGTTGTACATTCGAAGCATGCCATCCTACGTAACCGATTCTACGTTTATCGTTGGGAATATCAACTTTTTCCACGAAACTGATGCCGTGATACTTATACGCGTTATTGCGTTTCGTCGCCGAACTAGGCGGCTACATTCGACAAGAACAAATTCATTGTGATTTTGTTAACCTTCGTCAGCGCTCCCCAGCCGTTTTCCCATTTGTAGTTACGGTACGGATCGTTTGGATACGATTGCGTGGGAGTCCGATCACCGTGGCGAAAAATCTGCCGAGCCAGATCGGTCGGAATTAATCGATAGAAGAAATTGCAACGATCGCGTTCCATCTCGAGACCGATACTTACGAATATCACTTGTTGTACAGATGGCTTGTCGTTGGTAGTGTCGTTCGGAGATGCAAACGCTGCATAAGCAAACAACACGGAACCGATACCGATGCCGAGCATCAACACCGTCACACGAACACCCATTTTCATTCCGTAACGATTGCAGCGACGATCGCGTTTGCTTAGTCGACGTTCCGACGTTTCTCCATCCATTTTTACACGCGTATATATGTACGGTATTCTTTTATCGAGAGATAAACCTATCCCACTTTCATTGCCCGATTACGATTCGCGACTGAACGTCGTTTCTAAACAGTGGCGGAACCAGAGTTTATGCCGCCCGGAGTGTCGTATTTGAATTTCATTTCCCCCCATTCACCCAAAAATATAATACACCGTTAGGTTAGATTTCTCTATATCGCAAAGTAACCGTAGTAGGACCTTAGACAAGTATCAGTTTTAGGTTAGAAACATTTCTCTTGCAGCTAGAGCTCTAGAAGGCATCTTTTTTGCAGAGTTCAAAAGATCCTTCGAAGCCTTTCTCAACGAAGAACTTTTCGATCGTACCGTGATCGTGATCTGATTCACGTTAATACTCGATCGAGATACGAAAGAAATATTTCTCAACAAGTTCACGAAACTATCGAACTGTGTTATTTCTTGCATCGCTTTGATCAGCAAAGAAAACGTTTTCTATGAGAACAAAGAAGATTGATTAATTTAAGACGCCGCCCTCGAACAGATGTCGTCCATGGCGGGACGTCCTCATCGCTCCCCTTTAGCTACGCTATTGCTTTTAAATCGCACGTCAACAACGCGTAATACACGTACGATCTTTGCTTTCCTCTCGCGTTTCATGTTGCATTATATTCGATTTCACCACTGACGAGATATAGGTTAGACTTGGTGTCTTATGGGATCACGTGTCCCCCAGCAGAACTGCGTTACCGACTCATAATTTAAGGACTGAACGTAGCGTCCTCTGTGCACGAACGGCGTCTGATTCAACAACTAATTTAAAATATGTCGAGACGTTAAAAGATGCGAATTTTTTGCAGCAGAATTTTATAGAGACGAGCTTCTTTTTTGCCACGGTTTGTTCAAGCTTTGCTCGATTAATTTCTTACCGAATTCGAATTCGATTCCACGCCTCGCTATCGGTAACGAAGAACTCGCACAAGTGACCGTTACGTACGTTACACGTATGTGTATTACGATAGGTACTTTATTGTAATTTATAACGAAGGCAACACCGTTCATTTTTTTCCCCCCAACACACTTACCATTTACGAGAAAAATTCTGGCTCGATATTATAATCGATAGTTAAAGGGTGTCTAAAAAGATTTGCGCAAGTATTTCGGAAGCGAGAGTAAATAAAAGACACGAATGTGCCAGTAAATTGAAATAGGTATCGTTTATTCGCAATCAGTTGAAGGTACTGTAGACAGAGTTGTATTGTAATGCATAGACCGCGTGTAGCGTAACTTGTGCCTTTCAATTAACCGTAACCATCGTTAGTACCGTGCTCGTTTGTTTGTTCGTTCGTTCGAGATGAAAACGTGGACGTTCGTTGCTCGTATTCTCGCTAATTCCGAATATACGTGTACCAGGTTATGCAGGTGTCGACACGCGTGTATGCGTTCGAGGACGACTCGGTACGAAAGAATAATCGAGAACAAACGATTAGTACTCGGCGCGGCGATGGCCACGGACGAACTGTTCTATTCGCACAACGAAACATTCCTATAATAATCCTCTTCGCAGTAGAAAAAAAATCAAGTTGCAACGATCGATCAAGAAAATGGTAAAACGCGTCGACTTTCAAAGAGATAACGTACACCTAAAACGCAATCGAATCTACAATTATCATATCGCGCCAACGTTGTTTGATCCCATCCAAGCCCTGCGCCTCATTCTTGCATGCGCACGCACGCACACGCGGAGAACGCGGGGGGTGGCGTTGAAATTCAGCAAAAGGGGTGCAAAAGTAATGGTCGAAGGGGATTTCGACGAGAACGGTAACGAGCTCATGGTTACGGTATACTAATCGGTAGTCGAAGACGTAACAGGAACGTTTGTTTGGCAGGCGCGCAGGCTGGCCCGAAAATGGACGCTTTATTCGCATGCGGAGTTTGCCCCGGACACGAGATATAGGAGCGGAATGGGCGCGAGAACGTGGAAAGTATGCGAGTGTAATTCGCGCGGGCAGAAAAGAACCAATTAGCGTGTCGCGAACAAAGGTACGAACGAACGCGAATGGACATTGACGAAGATCGAGCTCGAGGTCGGGAGATGCGTGCGATCTAGCTAATGGGAATGCCTTTAACTCTACGGTTGTTCGGAACGGCGTCGTCGTCCTGGTCCACCGGCGTAATTAGCTGCCGCCAATCCCATCAAATGTTTCGCCGCTTGCGATCCGCTGAATCCGCGGCTCAAGCCCAGATCCAAGCCTCGTTTGTTGCTGGAAAAAGAAGGTTCGATTCCATTGCGATATCCATTCTGTTTCTCGTATCTTTTAGCACTGATCTCGAAACGAGCAAACAAGGCAACAAACTGGAATCGATGTAAAACCACCCGTGACAATTTTAACATTAAAGCCTTTGCGTAACAGTTATTCTTGGAACCTTTTCAATCCTCGAGGCATTTTGCACGCGAGCATGATAATTTCAATTATCGATCACTATTGTATAATAAAATCTTTTTGACGGTAAATATGGTGTCGTTGCTTACTTCTCGACTTCCGAGTTGCGCATCATCGTGTGACCGAGTCGAGCGATTATCTCCATTAGCGCTTCCGGGTCCTCTTCCTCGAGCTGGCTCCAGTAGCTCTGTTGACTGTACCAAAATTCTCATGCTTCTCATCCTTTCTCCGAAAGTACACTTTAAGCTACGTTACTTTTTCTCGAGCAACGCGAATTATTCGCGATTCGAACGAACGTCTTCTCGACGTTTACGAGTCGATCGAACGGATCCATGTATAACGCCTTCGTCCGTATGCGCGAGTCTAGTAACGGCGAGTCGTAACAATACCACTCTTTACTTTCAGATACGCGGAACCGTTCTCATTAAACGATGGCTCGTCAAATGGAACTGGGTTAAACTTTCCGACGCCGCCAGATGTGTCTTCGCGTCCAGTTCACTCGTACGCGTCTCGTTTCGTCTCGCCCTCTTTATCGTTCGATATATATAATATTTATTACGAGTTTTGATATCAAATTGCGAGCTTGGACGAAACGGGACCGCGTTCGAGCAAACCTCTGCGAATTAATAAATAAGACCGGAGGATCGAGACTTACGGCGCGGCGTCCGTCGAGGGCGTCGACGATACGAAAAGACCGACGACCACCAGAAACATACAGTACGATACGATCCCTTGCTGCATCCTTGAGAGCATCTTTTTCTGATCTGTAACAGAACGAAACGTACGGGAACTGTATAGACATTCGGATACGAGTTGGGTCAACGTCCATATTTCAACCCTTTCTTATCAAATATAGCGGAAAACGATCGAATTAAATGGTATACAGCTGTCTATGCGTTGGTTCGTATAGAAAATCTTCCAAGAGCTGCATCGCGGGAAACGTGGTCCCGTTTCGAGCACCGGGAGGAAGATGGCCAGGTCGAGGGACGCGGTGAGAAGGGAGGAAGGAAGGGAAACAGACGAGAACGATTGTGTGGATCCTCTTGTTTCGGATTTCCCAAGAAGGTTGCCGTGTTCGACCAAAGACACTAACAAACTATTCAAACCGCGGCTCGAAGAAAAGAGGGAACACGAAACGACCAAGTTTCGTGGGAGTTTCTTGCGCATCGCGTGGTTCTACGCGTCCATTTTCTTTTCGTTAAAGTATTCACGAGGAAACTTGCGCTTAACCATTTTACAGATCATGTCACGATCCCACACGATCGTTTTTAACGTAGCTGCATAGATAATTATCGATCTTTCAATTTTTCTATTATCCCGTTCCAATGCACTCGCGAGATTTAAATCTACGAATGGAGAACGGAGAACGCGTCGACAATGGAAGATAACGTAATGATAAAACACTGTCTACGGTGCCTCCGCGTTAGAGTCTCGTGGATATGAATGGACCTTTAATGGTAAAAAATCGACGCGTAGTACAAGTTTTTTATTCCCCTTTTGTTCCCCGTAGTTTTTCTTCGGAACAATGCACCTTTTCTTCGTTCCCCGGTCGTTGGAAAAAGTTTCATTTCCTGGATAGATCGATCCCGCGGTTCAAAGTTCGTCACGCGTTCTTCGGATTACAGCGACGCTTTCCAGCGATTCCTCCCGGTATCGATGCTCGTTCAATTAGTATATTATTGGAAGGCAATCACGAGTCGCTTTGAGCGTGCCGATTCGCCGTAACGCGGGATAATTGGATTCGTCGCTTTCGATAATTGACGTTGACGATACTTTCTCACGTGCTTGTCTTCGTTAAGGGCAATATTCACGGACGATTCGCGGATACGAATTCATTCGCGACCGTCGCGTTCAATGATCTACGCTCTGACACCTACAGTGCGTTTCAATTTTCGATGTTCCTCGTCCCACCTTTGTCTCAGAGCGACCAATTATCCGTTTCGATCGTTTCTTCAAAAATTAAAGATACAATGTATAAGGAGTGGCGAAGCGTCTGGCTATCGCTCGTCGTTTCTACTTGCGTCGAGTATTGTATTTCGTTCCACTGATTCTAATCGCTCGGAGGATCAACAGAAAAGAGATAATATTAAACCACGATCGATGTTAAGATCAACGCAAGTGGAAATAACGAGCAATGGCCAGACGAGATTAGCCAAGTCGCAAAAAAGGAGCGTCGTATCGACGAAAGTTTATTATACATATATCCACTCGCTAGACACCCTTGGTCCTGCTCGTTGACCCTCGATGACTAAAATATTCATTACGCGACTCTTCTTCTTGGACAAATTTTCTGACCTTTGGCACAACTCACGACGGGGCCGTTTTACTAATGGATCGCGCGTCTCGCGAGGGAAATGCTTTCCGTACGTTTATCAAGGCGTTCCTCCACCCCCGTTACAAACCTATTCCCAGCTATCTTATTTGCTCGACCGATCGTACGATAAAAACGACGACAGTTTTATACGATCGGTTCCTTTTTTCTCGTAAGAAGTACCGTGATCGATCGAGTAACGTCACCAGATGTTTGATGATTCCGTGGAATACCGAATGCAAATTTAAATCACCGTGTCCAGCTACGGCCGAGGAAGAATAAGAAGCACGCTCGATCGGACAAAATCCTCATTCTCGACAACTGGGAACCTTGGCCGCCGCCGCTATTCCTGCTCTTCCGTTTCTCCGCTTTCCATCAGCTTCCGTTCGCCGTGTTCCGTTTTCCATTTTCCGCTTCCCGACTTCCGTTTTCCACCTACGGTTGTCGCGAACGGAATTCCCTCGATTGGCCGCGATCGCGAGAAAACATCTGCGCCGATTCCAGCCTGCCTCCGGACTCCAGAAACGATATTCCCCGTTAAAATGTCTCCTCGCCTCGAAACAAGATGGACGAAAGATGGCGGACGCGAAAGAAAAATTGCAAAACGTTATTATTTACCCTACGATCGTTTCACGATTTTGTCTTTCTTCTCGAGTGTACTTCACTGCTCAGCGTTACTCTACTCAACGTTATTCTTGCTGTTCTCGTAAATTCGACTACATTACTCCTCTGTTTCAACGTTCCGGTTCGCTGGAGTATTCAGCAGAGAAAGGGTATTCGTCCCCGCTGTCTCGTTTACGAGATCCTTGCCTCAAAATCTCCTATTTACCCGTTAAATTCACTCCTCTTCGAATTATCCTCGCGTAACCGCAAACTTTCAACAACCAGACTCTATCTAAACATTTCTCCGCCATCTTGCCGGCGTTACTAAACGTCCAACTCCCTTTCACAGTGTTTGTCTATTGCTTTTACTCTGCCAATTCATATATGCTGGTTAATTTCGATCAGGTCGTGTTGGATGAATTTACGTGGGCCCCCCCTGAACGACTAGAAATATTTATAGGAGTGATTTCGACGATTATTGGTCGGATGACGACGTTCGGGACGAGTGATTCGTTCCTTAATGGATTCTAATCGTAAACACTCGTGAACGCGTAAAATCCCTAGTGAATTAAACACTCCGAGGTCCACTATACAGTTCGAAAAGAAAAACTTTTGCTACATAAAAAGCAAAGTAAGTAAAGTCCACCAGAGATTGCTATCAATCACGGATTTTACGCGTCGACGTCGTAAAACGATAACGTTGTTCGTCCAATCGATCGATTCGGTGTCGTTCGAGGTTCGAGATATCGGAAGGTATAACGCTCGCCAATAATCGAGTTCACGCGTCTCGGCTTCGCGATTCGATCGTGTTTCGTCGATCGCGAAGATACAACGCGTCTGTCAGCGTGTTTTACTTTGTCGCGGCGTTTTAGCGCGATTTTGTTTCAATCGTGGATTTGTACGACTGTACGCGTAGGCCAACGGAGAACGAGTAAAAGCAAATCGAGTCGACGAGAAAAATCAACGCCTGGCGACTTGTTCCGTTCGTAGATCGATATCGACGTGGGTCCGCGAGTTTCGACAAACTCGGGTTTAACCGAATTAACCGACGTACAAGCTGCAATTACGTTCTGCTTTAAACGGTTCGGGAAATCTTTTCATTTGCCGATACCACGGCCGAGCGCTTCTTTCGTTTCTGGTTCTGTTTTACGTTTAACCGTGCCCGCGCAATATCTTCGAGAATCGAATTAAAAGCGGTCTCTGGGCTGCACGGAATAAAGCAATAACGGCTAAAAGGTACGGACAGACGATGCTTTCAAATCCCGACATTATTGTTCTCCACTGTTCGCGCCCGTACGTTTGTCGTGCCCGCGTTAACGAAGTTACGATAATTCACCCACGTTCTCGATCGATTACACGTACCTTTGCACCTACCAAAATTACTCTTATCTATTTAGTTCCGTGGAACGAGAAAATATCCTTATTGTTCTTGTTTGTTAAGTAATCGACTGGTTGGACAAAGAATCGTTGTTATAAAAAAAATGAGAAAACGAGCGATAATTTGATCGGTCGACCGTGGCCCGGACAGCTTTTCCGCTCTTCCGAGGCGGCTTCTAGAATGGTGAATGCGTTCCGCGGAAAGGGAGCGAAGAGTCCTTTTCCGGTGTTTCGAGGCCGATCGAACAGAACCGGATAAATTGACTCGCGTGTTCGCGCGGATAGAAAGAAACGAGGATCGATAGGCTGTGAAAGTGAGAATCCTTTGGTCCGAGGATATGTCTCTGCTCGTTTCGCCAGGACAAGTTTGCGTGGCAAACTATCGTCGAACGTCGCGTCGGGAACAGAACGAACGAGTTTGCCGAGCAAACATCTCGCACGGAAAATACATACACGTATTATTTCGACGCCCGGCGGTGCAGTTTCGTTCTCGTCGAAGCGAGAATGTCGCGTCCAGGCGGTTAATTGTTGCCGTTGCTAGACAGATGGAACGGACGTGCCGCGAATTGCTCGCGTCCCGGAATCGGCAGGACCCTTTTACGCCAGACGTTTAATTTCGCGTTTATTTAAACCCGACCGGACGCGGTTCAAACAATTTTCAAACAGTTACACAAAAATTCTGTACTTTTTTTCGATATTTATTCCGATTCAATCTACATTGTTGATAAATAATATTCACAGGTTAGGCAACTTTAATTATAGTTTGCGAAGCGTCCGTTGATAGATTTTATAAATGAATAGAAACCTGATAAGAATCGATCTAAAATCTGTATTCGGTGCACGCGAATAGAACTTGCTCGACTCTGGGCTGAGGTTGCGCTTCGAATTCGCCGCGTTTTCGCGAACCCTTAACCCTTTGCACACCTATGTTGAGTATGACTCGACATTTTTTCAAGTCCAAACCATGGAGATATCATGCACTTGAAAATGAAAAAATGCAACAATAATGTAAATAAAACAGATATTTAATGGAATTTGTTTTTTGCCCTACTTTTTAGCTGACGTAAATTTCAAATAAAACACTTAAAAGCGTTGGAAGCTGCTGGTAACAAGATTCAAATATAATTCGGAGTGCAAAGGGTTAAGGGTAGAGACACGAGGAATAACATTTATCGTTTCATCCAAAGTCGATAAAACGTGACGAAAAATAAATATTTGTATCTTGAATATAAAAAAAAAAATTGTCAAATATCACTTCTTGCTCTACCATTTTATACGAGTCTCTGCCCTTAACTCTCCGCGGAGACGTTTCATATCTTCCTATAATAATTATTTATCGAACTGGACTCGACGCGAGACGAAGATCATCATCGAGCAAATCTCATTTAAGACTAAGAATTTTTGTGCAATAAGTATTACGTGTCAAACATAGTCAACCACGAGTTATCCACCCAATGTTCCCGTCTCTATCTCCTGTCTTTCAACTTTGAGCCGCGTTTCGCTATCCAAACGAGAAGTTGACAACTTCGAAACGAGGATGTCGCGAAAGGGGGATGTGGAGTTTTTGAATAACGTTGCGACTTACCTCGACTCGCGAATCGTCTCTGTGTGGACGATGATTGATAACGTAACGGACAAGGAAGACTTCCTTCGGACAGGCTAGTTTTCTCGACGACGGAGAGTGGAGTTCTGCGAATCTGAATCCTTGATCGTCGGTTTATATAAGCCCGCGCCTTTGCGGCACTCGCTTCATCCCTATCCCCACCCCCGTGTATCTAAACATTCTCGTCCAATCGAACGTACCCGTGTTCTACCCCATCCGAGCTTCCTACCACCGTGTCCCTCTGTATCCTCCCGGTAACCACCAACGAGCGTGACGCGAACTCCGCGACCGAATCGCGACGGCGAGCCATCTTTCTTCTATCTTCGAGTCGATTTCAACCCTCGAGCGGTGATCGAAACGGTCCACGGGACCGACGATGCGTTTATTCCGCTCCCCCGATCTAGTTCACCGATCCACAGGTGTTTTTAACCCTTTCGCCACGACGAAAACTACCCGGCGATTATCACGTTCTGTAATAAGTAAGTCGAATCGAAGGTCGGCAACCATTCGAACGGATCGGATTCCATTGTTGTTCCGCGATAACTGCGCGACACGCGTATCTCGAAAATTGTATAAATGCGAACCGATCATTCGCGCTAAAAACAAGAGAACCGTCGATGCGGTGCAACATGTAACAATATGCCCAATACCGTATCAGTTTAGTAACACAGTGAACGGTATTCTATCGAGCAAAATTTACAGACAGAGTCTAGAGACATAACTGGGCGCCTTTCATACGCGTCGAATGGATGTGTGAGTACAATACGCGATTCCACGGTAAACGGCAACTTTCTGAAAGCGTGTACAGTCAGTTTCCGTTTGCGTTCGTGTCTCCGTCGAGCTCGAAGAGCCGTACGAAAATTATGCCGGAAAAAAGCCCATCGAACGGTTCTCGATTGGTATTTCGCGGGTAAAAAGAAACCAATTTGCAACCCTTCGCTCGAATCCGCCAAGACAAATACAAACGTACGAGTTTAAAATGTGGCTCAAGGCTGAAAAAGTTGTAACAGTCGAGTGTGTCTCGCTGAAAGGCATTTTCCAGTCATACGCATATTTTATTAAATTCTACTTCGAAACAAACGAATCAAACTCGGACGTAAAATCCGACGAAAGTTGTTCGACACTTTGCTACGCGTTAATCACGTTTTTTATCGCTCGTCGTATAAATAACCAGCAGCTTGCGCGGAGTAAATTGAAAATTACATGTACACGTAGCAATATCGGATACAGTACGCAGTGATTACGTATGCAGTTTTCGTACAGAGTCTCTCGTCGCTTTCTGAGCAAAGGCAGAACCGATCGCCCAGAATCGGTAACTTCGCAAACACAATCGATGGATCCACCGACATTGTTTCGAGAGTGTCGCTGGGTACCTTGCTATATCGAATTTAATCCGGTTTGGTTTCTAAACAGATTTTTATTAACGCGTAGCGCGCGCTGTTGACTGAGAGAAAACGAAGACGCAATGTCGAGAGAACATACAAACTCGTTGGTCGTTAGTCACGTTTGATTCGTCGATATAATTTCTTAGACGCGTCCAGATGCGATTGAACAAAGCCGTGTCCATTAAGCTTACAACCGTTGCTCCTGTTTGCGTTACTCGCGGGGAGGAAACGACCAGTTCTTTTCCCGGAGCCACTCCCGAACGCCCGAGTACTCTGGTTATAGTTTCGACAAAATCGAGTCGGCGTTTGCTGACGAGGAAAGAACTGGAAAAGTCTTCCATAATCGATGCATCTCAAATTTATCATATTCGAAGCTTCGAAGGAACGAAGGTGGATCCGCCGAGTGAGAATTCAATGTCAACAGAGGAGGCCGACAAAAATGGCTGATCCGTTTGGCCCTCGCCACTTTTCTCAGCCAATTTGATAAACATCGTCGAGTGGAGAAAAACGTCAAACGCGCTATTATTTTTCGATCACCGTCGGTTAGGGTTCGAGCCCTTCTGCAATATAAATACATATATCGTTGCGGCAAATATTCCTATTCCTGACCCCCGATCGGAACAGCCAAAAACAAAATAGCTACAAAAACAGCAAAGCTACGTACAGGGTGTTCGGCCACCCCTGGGAAAAATTTTAATTGGGGATTCTAGAGGCCAAAATAAGACGAAAATCAAGAATATCAATTTCTTGACTGAGGCTTCATTAAGAAGTTATTAATAATTAAATTAAAAAATTTCAAATCGTTCTGGAAAAATTACTTTCGGTTACAGGGGTCAATTACAATCATTTTTGGTCATTACAATTATCCCCGAAATCCTACTCCCTTTCGAGAAAAAAATTCGAGAAGGTGTGAAATTTTTCGACAAATAAAAAGAATTTCGAATCGTTCTGGAAAAATTATTATTGGTTGCAGGGGTCAATTACAATCATTTTTGGTGAATACACATACCCCCGAAATCTTATTCACTTTCGAGAAAAAAATTGGAGAAGGTGTGAAATTTTTTGATGGAAAAAAAAATTTCAAATCGTTCTGGAAAAATTATTTTCGGTTGCGAGGGTCAATTACAATCATTTTTGGTGAATAGACATACCCCCGAAATCTTACCCACTTTCTAGAAAAAAATTCGAGAAGGTGTGAAATTTTTCGACGAATAAAAGAAACTTCGAATCGTTCTAAAAAAATTATTTTCGGTTGTGAGGGTCAATTACAATCATTTTTGGTCATTACAATTATCCCCGAAATCCTACTCCCTTTCGAGAAAAAAATTCGAGAAGGTGTGAAATTTTTTGATGGAAAAAAAAATTTCAAATCGTTCTGGAAAAATTATTTTCGGTTGTGAGGGTCAATTACAATCATTTTTGGTGAACAGACATACCCCCGAAATCTTACCCACTTTCTAGAAAAAAATTCGAGAAGGTGTGAAATTTTTCGATGGAAAAAAAAAATTCCAATCGTTCTAAAAAAATTATTTTCGGTTGCGGGAGTCAATTGCAATCATTTTTAGTGAACAGACATACCCCCAGAATCCTGCGCATTTTCGAGAAAAAAATTCAGTACGTTCGGAACTTTAAACATTAATAACTTTTCAACGAAGCCTCCATCAACAAATTGGTATTCATGATTTTCGTCTTATTTTGGCCTCCAGAATTCCCCATTAAAATTTTTCCCAGGGGTGGCCGGACACCCTGTATATCGAAGTCGTTGAAGATGAAAATGGCGGATCTCGAAGCTCTTTGTTCCATAGTTCCTTCGTGACGCGTCGAAGGCGAAAGTACGAAACGCGGAAAGGTCGTTTCTTTTTCCATCATTTTGCCCATTTTGGCCCGAAGAACCGGGGAACCGTGTTATCATCGTTTATTCTGGCGCCCATGACGTTCCTTTCTTAGGGCGCCGTCTACCACTGTCGGCATGCAAATCACCTAATAGCCCATTTTAATAATGCGACTGAACCGGGGGGGTACACCCACGAAACAAATAGCCGTCTTCAGCATAACGCGTTATAAACGGCCGGGTAAACTCGAGCTGCCTCGATACAAGATCAATGTGAGACCGTCGACGGGAATCTACGACTCCGTTAATGGGCCTGTCTGGTTCTGGAAATTGAAATGCATCGATCTCCTGCATTTTCCCTCCGCGTCGATTCTTAAAAACGCAACTTGCTTACAGGAGCTGCCTCCACTCGGAATTTTATACCCGCGTCCAATCTTATTGTCTCTACTTTGCTTTGGTACGTACAAACACACTCGTGGTGATACGTTGCTATCTATTTATCATCGATCTTATTATCTCCTAACTAGGCACGACAAGTTACAACAGATAACCTATGCTATTATGTAAATTTGTTCGTTCGAATGTTGTCTATCTGTACGTATATTTCCATACGATAAACTTGACAATTTCTAGACCGATTTAGACAAAACTTTTGGATTTGTTTTTTTTTTTACTTTCAGCGTGGGCTGTGATTATAAATGTAATGAATTTTAGTTGTTGCGTGGGATACCAGGGAGTCTAAAAATACAGCTCTTCCTTTCTAACAAGTAAGACCCAGCGCAAGTAGAAACGGCGAGTAATGGACGGACGCGTTAACTTTCGTACGGAAAAATTGTACCGGCCATCATCGATTTATATATTTATTGCAAGCAGAATCGTCTTCTTTGCGCCTCGTGTCTTGAAATACCCAGCATTACGTCAAACATCGAAGACACTGTTTTTCTCGAAAGAGCATTTTTCAACCTCGTTGACGTAATATCCTGCGAACAAATGGACCGTTTGACTTGAAACTTTACACGCATATAAAGTAAATAGCTTTCCACCGTCCGTGTCAATATCAACTCGATATCCGCAAAGGTTGGTCTTTCACCGAATTTCATTTAAGGAACGATTTCTATTTTTAGGATTCCCCTATTTTCTTCAACGTTCGAGATTTTCCTTTCCTATCGGCAAACCATCTTCTAAAGTCGCAAATCTAACGACGTTAATCCGAGGGGAGCGAAAGACTGTAGATTTTTCGTTAGACAGAGCAGCAGAGACGGATCGGGGAAAGTAAGAAAGAATCCTGTTCGTTCCGCGAACGAATCTTTTAATCGTTTCCGACTTTGGAAATTGACTTAAACGGCGATGGTCGCGGTTGTGTCGTTTTTAACCTCGCGAGATCCGTCGATTTATCGGTTATCAATTTGTTCGCTCCCCGGCACGTTGGAAAGAAAGTTGGAGAAAAAAGAAAGGAGCCGAGACGACAGAAAATTTAAGAGAAGGAACACGATTTCGTCGCTTGGAAAGAGCTCATGATTCGTACGCGTGAAAGAAAATCGTGGAAATAAAAATAGACGTAACGAGCACCAGAAATACGAAACGTAAACGTTTCGACTAGTTTTTTTTAGGTCCGTCTAGATTTTAACGCAGCGAACGTGGACGATCCTCGTTTTCTCTTTAATTTCTCCTACGTCATTGTCCTCTCATAAGAGGCTCGCTTATGGCTCGCTTTTCGACCGGGTCGAAAGCGATATCAATTGTTAGGCGGTAAAACGAAATACCACCGTCGGTTTTATGGGATATTTGTCGAGTCGTAAACTAGAAATCAATCTGTAACGTACGATGCAGTCGTTGATTTATTTAGACAACGACGTTTTCGCCACCCTAGAAATCGATAGGGAACGGTACATTGTAATCTTCTTTTGTTCGCTACTTAATGGGGGAATTATTTTTAAACGTAAAACAATTATGAAAACCTCGTATACCATTGTGCACTCTTCCGTTTCAATTTTCCGGAGTTCCTTTCTCTCGAGCGAGTCAACGAACGCCAATGGACGACGACCTGAAAATAAGACAGTTGTCGGTACAAATTGGTACAAATAAGTATAATTGAATCGGTGCTCGTGTTGCAAATAATTTTATTTTTGAACGTTTTCCATCGTGAATGGAGTTTAGCGAAATCATGAAAAGCTCCGGTTCTCGGGAAGCAAGGAACCATCCCGATGTACCAAAGTTCCGCGTTCCCATGCGAGAACAGTTACACGCGCGAACCGTCGAAATCGTTTCCTTACGAAATCGGTTAACGGCGAAGTACCTTCTGCATATCGTAGTTAAATTCCCGGAGAAGGCACCCCCTTCGTCGAGGGACGTGAGTTGATACCACGATTTCCAAGGATACACCGTCGGGGAAGTTAATCGATGGCAAAGTTGAGAATCGCGTAAACGCTCCCCCGCATTACAGTTACGCGAGCGTATGGATTCGTGGTCAGAGAAAATCCAGACGTCCAAGGTTCAAAGTTCGAGGAGGATCGTTACGGTATCCACCCTTAATTTTGATTTTATTTTTTAGTGTACGTATGTATATTTTTATTCTCTCTTTAACAGGTTGTTTCAACACGAGTTAATAACACGGAAGCCTCTGTCGTAATTCCATCCTGCTGTCGACCGCGGAATCACCCCCTAAAGAAGGGGATTACCATAAGGAAGCGAACGTCGTGTGTATGCTCGAGTTCCGCTTTGGTGTTTTCGAGGTAACGCGGTGCGGTGCAGCCCGCGTCACATTCTCGTCTTGTAATTAGAATTTATCGTTTTTGTACTCGATCGAGCGTACGCGATCGTACGCGTTCGAAAGGAAGGGAAATCGAGTAGGTGAGCGTATCTCGTGGCTCGTAACTAACGTAAGAACTATACAATGATCTGGCCTGAGGCTGGACGACGGGAGCAGTAGGTGCAATCTGTGAACGAGCATGCACGGCACCTTTTTTAAATTACGACCCTTCCGCCTCGGGAAGTAGCGACGTTTTAACGGAATTCAAACTCGGTTTGTTCCGCGTCGAGGGAACTCGATTATCCGTTATCCGTTACTCGCCACGTAGGCGAGAATTAATGTTCGACGGACACCGACTAAACAATGCACCCTCTTGATAAAGTTTCGCGCGTACGGTAACGAGATCAATCGAGCGGACGCTGCAGCGTGTAAATTCTCGGGTCGAGCACGGATTTTACGCGTCGCGTGTTTCGCGGCTTTTTTATAATGGCTTCGTAACCTCGTTACGCGTTCTAATGTGCGAATAGAACGTGAATGGCGACGAAAGTTGTTTAAAAAAAAAGGGAGGACACCGTTCGAAGAAGTCTCGTTGCGCGGCGCGTCGAATGGCGCGCCTTTCTGCTCCGTCGGTAGAGCAGGGAACTACTGTATCGACTGTTGGGAAGCTGCATTAGAAATTTTATCTATGGAACTCTGATCAGAAAATCATGAAACTCGTTCGTCGAAGTATAGACGATATATACGAGTAGACTTTTCACCTTATGGACTTTCGCGGCCGAATCTGACTGACATACCGACCTGAAAATTCGGAGCTGATTTTAGCGGTCTCTTCTCATGGATGGCCGGACAGTTGAGAAACTATTCAATTAATTAGTATCGATAGGCAGGCAGCTATAGTGTGTGCGTAAATAGATGTGAGTCGACTATTTCTGAATCTGTCGGTAACGTTGCGAAAATTCATTTTCGTGTCAGGTAGATAAGGCAGTCACCTCGTCTGTGTGTTAACACATTACCGACCGATAGCCTATTAATCAACTGTTTTATCGGTCGACGTTTACCGACCGATAGCCGATTAATCAACCGCTACCGGTCGGTAAAGTGTTAATAATCTTGAAATCTTTAAATAATTTTAGTCGATTGGTTACTCCAATGAAATTAATCGATTGATGCTCAATTCTGGGCCGTTAAAACATACTAAAATTTCTGTAATTTCATTTTCTGTCTCGTTTCCTCTGGTGTTTATTTCTGAATCTGTTGGTAACGTTGCAAGTGACATGGCAATGGTAACGGGGCTCTAGAGCCCCATACAAATGGGCCGAAAAAATACATTGCGTAAAAAGGTCTACTCGTATATCTGGTCTGTGGTCGAAGATCTACGAATGGTCGAGGAAAGATATTTTTAATCCGACGAAATTACCAACAGAAAGTAAACAATGCACTTCTTCGAGGAAACGCACACGCGTATCGATTGCAGAGAAATGAATAGACCGTACAGAACCGACACGAGATGGTGCAAAGAACCCCCGAAACTCGAAATTAAAACATTAAAATACTCCGGATCCGTCCAGAAGTTGTGATTTGTTAATTTCGGGGAAACATTTCTAACCTCACATTATATTTTCGGAAAAGAATTTTTTTCTCGAAAATGCGTAGAATTTCGGGGGTATATGTATTCACCAAAAATGATTGTAATTGACCCCTGCAACCGAAAATAATTTTTCCAGAACGATTTGAAATTTTTTTTTCCATCGAAAAATTTCACACCTTCTCGAATTTTTTTCTAGAAAGTGGGTAAGATTTCGGGGGTACGTCTATTCACCAAAAATGATTGCAATTGATCGCCACAACCAAAAATAATTTTTCCAGAACGACTTGAAAATTTTTCTTTTTTGCCGAAAAATTTTCCGGTCGATGCAAGTTACGATCTTTCACTCTCGAAGTCCCTGTATTTTTTATATTATCTTGTTGTTACGTATTGTTAACACGTCGACTGCCACGTCAGTTCACCATAGTCAGAGATGTCCTTGACGTTTATTCAAATAACAATGCGATAAATAAAAATATTCATCGGTGTCATTTGCAAAGTTCTTTCGTCATAAACGATTTTAAAACACGTTGTAAGTTTTCGAGCGTTGCTCGCCAGTGATCGCCATGGGTAGTCGACGCGTTGGAAAATTCCACGTTTAGAAAAGTGTCCACTGAAAAGGAGCCTCCGAGAAAGGAGATACCTTTTTGTTTGGCGAATCCTTGTCGACGAGTACGCCGTTTAACGCGAAAAAAAAAAGGAAGGATTTCATCTGTATCGTGGTACCCGCAGCCAGAGCCCGCACTCGCGTACGTATCGACGGTACATCGATTCATCGAGCCTGGTTGCGTCGCGAGCCTCCCGCGATACGGGCGAGCGAAGGTTCAAGATCAACGATCGAACGGAAACTGTCTGGAAGATCGCGGGTCGAAACGCTCGGACAATTAGGGAAATCCGCGCGAAACTCACGGACGAACGACAATCACTCGTCGACGATGCTTCGTTGGAAGACCCCGGGGGCTCTCAGGTACATAGCCGCGTATTTCGAAGGTTTTGTTCGGTTTGTAGCGTCTCAAAGACGGCTCAAGGCGAGGCAACGCGTAACAGTAGAACCGATGTACGGTTATTCCCGCAGGTGTGCCCGTCGTTCTGCACCTGTCCGATCTTTCGGACAAACCAATAAAATGTACTTTCCATCCGGCTTCCTGTGCCTCGTCGCGAGGAAATCCCTCTTGTCTTCGATATTCTCGTGAATGATCGTCCTGGATACGAGAAAGGTGCGAACGCGAACAGGTGTTTCGACCTTCGAAAACCACGTCGAACGCGTAGTACCCTTCGCGAACGATACCAAAGTAATCGGAAATCGAGTGGACCGCAAAGTCAAAAATTAGAGACATTTTGCATCGGGGGCTGTTTTCTTCGATGAATCCAGGGAAAATCGAATCGATTTGTTACGTGTTTCGATACCGAACAAGCATTACGTATGCCCGCGATCGCGAACAGGTGTTTCGACCTTCGAAAACCACGTTATACACGTAGTACCCTTCGCGAATAACATCAAAGTAATGGGAAATTGACTGAACCGCAAAGTAAAAAATTAGAGACATTTTGCATCGGGGGCTGTTTTCCTCGATGAATCCAGGGAAATTCGAATCGATTTTTCACGCGTGTCGATACCGAACGGGCATTACGTATGCCCGCGATCGCACACTTATCGTTTAACCGGCCGATGGAATGTACCTGGAAACGGATATCGGTCCAGCTGTCCAGCAGCTGTGTACTTCACCTGTCGTCGGTGTGTACGCGCACGCGCGCGTGCACCAGTTGAACGTTTCGCGCTGGAGGTGGTGCGCGATCGAAAGGTGCGAGCTTCCCAGCCCTCTTTCCGTTTCCACGGCGCGAAAAAGGTTACCGATCCTGACGCGTTCGACTCTCGATTCGCGGCACGGGCATCGCGAGAGATGGATTCCGGGACAATTTGCAATCGCCACGGCGAGACGCGTGTTCCGTCACGGTGGAGGAGCCGAGGGACAATGATTTTACGTATCCGGTTATTTCTTCGCCGTCCACACAGACTTTGCACGAAAATTGCGCCGCCCGGGATTCACGAACACGATAACGATCTTTTATTTATTCGTCTCGAGTCGGAAGTCCAGTCCATTTATTCCGTATCATATTGAAACAAGCCTTACGCTTTCTTTTTTAGCGGATTGCTGTCGCGATTGTTTCGTAGGAGGGTAAAACTGGGGGTCTTTAACACGTTGACTGCCACACCAAAACCGTACAATTTTCTACGAGATCGAAACTTCGATTTTAAATAATTGTAAACTGCATAACTTATGCTTTCTTTTTTAGCGGATTGCTGGCTCGATTGTTTCGTAGGAGGGTAACTGGGGGTCTTTAACACGTCGACTGCCACACCAAAACCGTACAATTTTCTACAAGATCGAAACTTCGATTTGAAATAATTGTAAACTGCATAACTTAAAATTTGTCTTCCGTATTTATATTTTCGTAACCACGTTGAACTTCCTCCTATACAAGTTTATTTAACATTTCAAATTTCAATTTCAGAATGAATTGTTTTAGTTCCATAGTGGGAAAGTGTTGTCGCCCATATATGTGATGTGGCAGCCAAAGTGTTAATAAATAGATATTCGATCTCCGGCGCGAAACGAAACGAGAAGGCCACGATGGATGGATAGCGAAGACGGCTGTGGGCAGACGGGCAGGTAGTCGGAACGGTAGGCTGGTAGCTAAGTGGGTAGTAGGTAGGTGGGTAGGTAAAGTAGCTAGGTAAGTAAAGAACCAAAGCGAATACACGCTGGTTGGAAGAGAATTTTAGTGCTTTCGGGGTCCACGATCGGTTCCCGTGCTCGCCGCTAGAGGGACTGTTTCTCTCGCAAGCACTCGACTTTCTTTCCATCTTTCCATCTGAACCACAGCGAGTCTCCAGCAACTATTGCTCGAGAACATCTCGAAGAATGGAAGTTAACGTCGATGTATCGAGAGTTTGTTCATGGAATATCCGCCTGGGGATTCTCGCGTGTCGACGGTTGAGCAAAACGGATCGGAGAACGGAAGAAAACACCTGCTTCTGTTTCTCGGTTCGACCACATCCTTCCTCCGAGCAACGTCTCGCGTTGCGTGGCCCGTACGAAGGCGGCTTTCGTCGCTAGGAGCCTAACCGATACCGGCCAATACCGGTGGGCCTGTGTTCGGGAGGCCATACTTCGCGCGCGCGCCAACACAGCCAGAGGAGAATGTACGAGCGCGGGGCTCTTGGAAACCTTCGAGGTCGGATCGTTTTTCGTAAGGTTCTCACGGAACGGCGAACATCGTCCCGGCAGATTTTTCGAACGTCCTTACCGATCCTCGCGGCGCAAAACCGCGACCGGACCCAACGCCAGCCATTTCTCATCGATCCTGGCTGGCCCAAAATTATTTCTATTCGTTACAGTGCGCTGGATTTAAATTTAAAACGCAAGATTCGATCCTATATATCCGCACTATGTATGTGTATTATCTACTTAACGTTAAATACCTAATGTATCGAACGTTGCATAAATGTGGCCTGTTGGAATAAATAAATAATGAAATGATATTTATGAGTTCTGTGACTTCGCCCGTATCGTTCCTTCGTTGTGCGAATTAAAATTGCCACGGTATCTGCAATAGCGTATTTTTATCGCGTAAATATAACCGAGAAGCGAAACGCAACGCAAAAAGAAGGTCCGAGAGAGCGACGAAACCTTGCGTGGATGTATCGACTTGCCTCGATAAGAGATGTCGGGCGGCCTATCAAACGCGATACAAACAATATTTCCAAGACAGAAACCGAATCGCAACGTTAGCGGAGCTAATTCGTTGGGAAGATAACTTTTATCGCGGGTATAGAGAGCAAATTCTCCGCGGATTTCCTTGCTGCACCGTATCAGCAAAGCTGCTCGACGCGCAACAGAAAGGAATCGATTCCAAGGAACGAATAATTAATAATTAATACCCTTAGCGTTTTCTGTGAAAGGTGAAATATTACCACTGAATTTTTGTTTCGATCATTTCCTCGCCAACAGTGTCGAAATACTTCGCTAACCTCGCAACAAAGTTGCCAACGGATCCAACAAACATCTGGAAGTTTTGAAAGGCAAACACGGCTGGAAGGTGGCCATTTCGAGCACGCTGCCTATAAGGGTGTAGACATTTGTGTGAACCACGAAAATGGTCGCGACTCGAAGATAATGTTAAATAGGCCACGTTTTTATCCGAACCTCTTCCCTTGTTCTTACGCTCCCTGCACATCGGTGAATTAAGTAGCCGCATGCTACCAAACACCATGTAGATAAAAATCGATCGTTCCAGTCGACATTCCAGCGAAATTACTATAACTTCGATCACAACAATATCGTAACCTGAGTATCGATCCATTGCTACCATAATCTTATCGAGTTTATCGAAGCCAGACGTACACAATGCCTACGTAGTTCAAGGATACGAATGATCCGGAACATCGACACTTCCATTTTGTCCACGTGTGAATTCGTAAAATTAGTGTGCGTCGTTACGAAATTTGCATTACGAGAGAGAGTTCCCTCTGGCCAACTCGAACGGGAAGCGTGTCCGCTGCGGTTCGGTTACCATCGGTTAGTGTGCATACAGGGTGTTAAAAAAGAGTCCCAAGACCTGGATCTCCAAGCAAACCTGAACGTTTCGATCGTCGAGAATCGTTCGTGTTGGATTTCCTAACCGTCTCACGTTGCTACAAAAATCATCTCCGAGTAACGATTGTATATGTCTGAAGTTTTGGCCATGGGTTCTACGAACTCATGGTGTTTATTATAGAAAGATAAGAGTTCGTCGCTAGGGCGAACTGCACTTCACTCTCGCCTTTCTACCGCGGGTGAAGTCACAGTCTTGTAACGGATCTCTCAGAGATCAGAACCTTTTACGTATCATTTAACCCCTTAACGTTCATGCCCGAGTCTGACTGCTTTGAAAAACAATATTTGTTTAATCTAATGGTTTAAGGGATGATAATATTTGTTTTCCTTCAAATTATACGTTGGATACAACATTGTAATTAACAAAAACCACATTTTTAGAAACAAATCCAATAAAGGAAACTGATTATTCTTAATTAACCCGAAAAATATGAGCGTTGAGGGGTTAATAAAAAGTACATTCTACCAGTAATTATTGTCGTTTACACGTCTCATAGCCCTACTTTTTCCAATAGTTCGAGATTCTGTTTCCACGCCACCCTGTACGTGGTACGGTGGTAAGTAGAGTGAAAAGGAGCGGCGCCAGCGCGGGCACGTCGAAAGGTGGTACGTATGTGTTTTTTTGACGAAAAGGTGGCAAGTTTGTGGGCAGAAACAGCCGATTCCGAAGGGTTCGAAGGCGTCGGGAGAGCCTCGGTGAGAGTTTCGCCGGAGGAGAGAGTCTCGAGACTGGGAGAGTCGAGGCTCGGTACGCGTCTGCACGGCCCCCTGTTCGTTCCGGAGAGCGCACGGGAATTGCGCAACGATTCGTGCGACTCGCGCGATACGCTGACTCAGACGGGTGAAATGCAGCGCGGGTGTTCCGCAGCGGTGTTCCGCGATAGTCGTAGACCCGGAGCGCGCACGCGCGCCAACCGGTCGTTTCGCAACCTATCGCTAGTTGCAACGAGTGGGCGACCAATTTTTAAACCCCCCCCCTCCCTCTAGGAACGTCCGCGTTGTTCGCAGCACCGAGGACAGGGCCCCGCGAATCGAATCGCCGATACGCGATGTAAACTTTATCGTCCGATCCGGTCGGTTGCCACGATTCCACCCCCTATCGTACGCCACGGTAATGATTCTTAAGCGGCTCGATACAACGGAGACGAAATTCGACACCGACTGATATTTACACGCGACCTTATCGTCGAGCCTTTATCTTTTGCCAACGACGAACGACAAAAAAGGCTTTGTCCTTTACAGAAATTGTCACCCCGCCTTGTATATCGGGATCGAAGCGTTCGAAAATCGTAATCGCGAACGTTTCTCTAGCCAGGACTCGTCCAGCCGTCGGGTTACGTCCCGGGGCGTGTAACGATTGCGTCGTCGGAAATACTCTTCTTGTAAATACATCGACGACGAGCGTTTAGTATTCTCGTGTTGCAGGTAGCATCCGGTTAAGTGGCGACAGCCGCTCCCACCGATCGCGTGCAACGTTTACACCGTCGTCTCTGGCTCGATTCCATTTTGCTCCATCGCGCGGCAGTCCTTGAGAAACGGAGGATAGGTAAACCGATTTCGCTGACCGTGGCGATCGCGACGGTTCGCGATGTCGCCGCGCGGCCACGAGCAACGCGCCCGGGAGCTTTCGTCGAGGAAGTGTAGCAAAGTCAATTTCCATTGTTTTCCCGCGCGACAAAGTTTGACCAGACAGTTCGCGATACCGGGACCGGAAATCTTAATCGTATGCGAGTTTTCCGCGACGAAGATCGATCGATCGGCGTCGATCGTCTGCGAAATTATTCATCGAAAAACAAGCCGTTTCGATAACGCCGCGGGCAACAGATTGCGATTGGGATTATCGTGCAGACGATCGCGGAAACGATAAAATCCATCGTTGGATCGAGATACGGGGCTACGGATCCCAATGTCGTCTACGTTGCAATTTAACGGTGATAGCGGAGCGGAAAGGGAGCGTATGGTCGACCGGGGGGAACAGAGGGGACGAGGAGGGGGCAAGCTAAATGTGACCTTGAACGACTGCAGCAGCCTCGGGAGAAAACATTCCAGTTTGATACCGCCAGCGTCTGATCAGTGATGCGATTTTAAGGCTATAGTAGCCAAAGTAGCAGCGTGAAAAAAGTAACGAGGTTAGGTTTAAAGGCAATCCTCGTCCATGGTTCGTTTTAAGAACCTGAGATGGGCTTTGAAAGCTTTGATCGGGAATAACACCGAAAAAATGTCGAGTTTCCGCGCCTAGGATGTTGCATTTTTGCAAGCGGGGGTGTCGAGATGTAGCAACGCACGAAGTTACGGTTAAATCGGTGACCCGAAGGTCTTGCACTCTCCTTGTAAGTATATAATATAAAATAAACATAGGCATAAACGAGCGTACTTACCCGGAGCGTGTAAGAGGGGCGACCGAAGGAGGAAGAGAAAAGAGAGCAACAACGTCGAAGCTTTCAGGGTTAAAGAGGGACGAAAGAGTAGCCGCGGCGCGATTGGCTAGCGGGTCAGCGTGTTTACGCGAGATAGTGGGGATGCGTGGTGTCTCAGCTGAGCGGCAGTATAGAGGTAGCGGTCTAGCGAGAGGGCGAGTTAGTTGCGAATGAGCGCTCGTCGGGCGTGCGTCGTTACGTCGTCGACCGATAATGTCATCCCGTTGTCGACGATCAGATCGTGTCGGATCTTGAGAGTCTCGTGTGCACGCGATAAAAAAATACACACACGCATAGACGAGGTCAGGCCCGCCGTACGCTTCTAGCGATTTAGTTTTTCCGCACGCCTACCGCGCGACGTCGTGTTCGCTGCGTGAAGTAAAAGTGCGTGCGCGCGCGCCCGCGTTCTCTCTGTCGGAAGCACAGAAGGCAATCTCGTTTCGAGACGCACGCCGCGTTCCTTCGTCGTTGCTTCGATCGAGAAAGAAAAGAAAAGAAAAGAAAAGATAAAGAACAAACTGAGCGTGGCCGCGTTTCGCCGTGGATTGCGCGACTCTACGAAGAGCGTGCTCGATCGCGTGCTCGCGTACGTCGCGACTGTCAATGCCGTACCGTTGTTGTTATCGCGGTCGATGATCTACTGCCACTGCCATCCTTTTACGCTTCCTTCGGTTCTTTTTTCCCCCCGCTCTATCGACGGGGCGCGGGAACATTGAGGACGCTAACGGAAACAAATAGCACCCGACAGGCAAAAAAAAAAGGGGGATAGTGGAGAGAAGAAGAAGAAGCGAGAAA
This sequence comes from Colletes gigas, assembly GCF_013123115.1. Lineage (NCBI taxonomy): Eukaryota > Metazoa > Arthropoda > Insecta > Hymenoptera > Colletidae > Colletes > Colletes gigas. Next base: position 1,430,828 of record NW_025106641.1, read on the forward strand.
CGATTGGAAAATACAATCTCGTCGAGTAATACCGGATTCGTGGAGGATATTGCTTCGCGAGAACGCGATCTCGATCGTCGAGGATCGAGGCACGCGAGAAGAATCGATTCCCCCCGAAAGTCCGCGGGATTCGTCAAAAAGTGTCAGTGTTGTACGATCGTTAAAAGTGAGGTGGCGAGGAATTTCCCGCAAACCTGGGCCCAAAAATGGTGCCGCAGCAGCAGGACAGTCCCTCGAGTTCGGGAATACCTATGTTTGGATCGTTGCTCGTGGATAAAAATTCAGCTACCCCGTACTCGGATGCCACCCAGGTAAATTGTATTTTTCGCGTCGAACGGCGCGCTCGATTATTTTAACGATATTTCGTCCCTTTCCTTCGACCTTCGACTAGAAAGGCCTACTCTGCGAACACGAACACGAGTACGCTACGCTGGTCGTTCCGCGTATGAAAAGTGCGACGATGGTGACTTGAACGCACGAATATTTTTTGGCGTCTTCGTCTCTCTTTTTTACACGTTCGAAATTTAAAATTCTTTCCTGTCTCTGTTTATGGTAAACACGATTGAGAACGGTCCCCTCGAGTGTACCAGAACTTCGTCCCGTCTCGTTTCTTCGAGACGACAACGCCACCGCCGTCGACGTGGTCGAACAACGACGCGACACCTACGATGCATCGCCCAGACGGAAAACAGTTCCGTGGACACAGTTGCGCGCGTGGCTGCAGAAATCGCGCGAAACGCAAACATCGTTAACACGTTTTAGTATTTTTCCTCTGTTCGCCATATACGAAAATACGCGTCGTTCGCGAAAGGTGCGTGTCCTCGACTGTGAGAAACGCAGCTCGCGCTCGCGCATCCCCGATAGACGCTTTACGAAGCCATGCCTTCGCCGACCTGTTTATTTTCGTAACGATGAAACGCCGTCGAACGGAAGAAGAGATTATTTTTGCCCTTGGTCCGTTATTCTTGGCTGTTTCGACTTTCGTTTACGTTCTTCTCGAGCCTTTTTTTCTCCCGCGTTCTTCCGCCGGTCGACGTCACCTTTTTTCCTCCCCCCCGGCGATCGAAACTTTTCCCCGTGGTTCTCGATAATATTTGCTTCACGAAAAACCACGGTCTTCTCTTTTTAATCGTCTCGAGACCGTCGAACCGCTCGTCCGACGCGCACCGTGTTTCCGCGCAATCTCGTTGACCGACTCGAGAAGGCATTTTATCGCCACGAAACGAAACTGTCGTAAACCGAGTTTCCTTAAACTATATAAGTATCGTTCCCCGAGGGAATAAAAACAATATAGCTAATTGTGCCATAAACGAGCATAGTTCATTCTACGATAAACGCTACGACCGTCGGTTTATGGTTCTCTCGAGTACCTGTAAATGTTCGCAACGGAAATAAATTTTAAAAGTGAAAAAAAAACGGAAAACGAAAATACTCGTATATAAAATCTTTAAGCAAGAAGAGGTTCGTTGAAAAGATGTCGAACCATCGAATTATTATCTTCTCTCCGATCGTTGGTGTCTCTTTGAACCGGATCGAACTTTGTCTTTGATTTCGCGAGGAACGTTTCGAACGAGCATCGTCTAATTTTTAGCGATCGTTCGGTTCTCGCGAGGTGTCAGACCGTTGGAATCGTAACGGTAAGTTGCTCTCGCTGCACGAAGGTCGAACGAAACGCGTTTTTTCGCAACGAACGCCGTTCGATTTCAGTCGTTTTCCGAGCAATGCGCGCTTTCTAGTCGGTGAATCGACGCGGTGCTTCGTTTCGTGCCTGTTACACTCGAGGGATGACACCGAACGCGGGTGAAAATCACTCTGTGCAAAGTTCGCGTCCAATTAGCGATCATCAAAACAAACGATAGCTATCGATTACCACGTTGAAAGATGTCTGGTTCATTCGATGTAATTTTTCAAATGTGAATAAACAGCCATGAAACGATATTAAATGTATTTAAATATATTGACCCTTCCGGTGATTTAAAATGACGGTTAAACGATAATAAGTCTGTCGATGTTTCGAAGAAAAATACTTTTCTTCATACAAAAATTGTAGCTTCGATTATTCTTATCGTAAAGATATTAAGATATTGTAAAAGCAATTAAGCAGACTTTGCGACTCTTCGATCGCCATTATCTCTCGCGATCTAATCGATCTATCTCGAAAAACTAAACACATAATTATTCCTGGTCGACGCAAGGAATACGTTGCACCGCTATGGTTATAAACGATTAAAAATATAAATGTTCCTGTCTCTGACGAATTGGTAATTAGAGAGCCGTTTAAACGCATAAATCTTTCAGCGTTGGTAACCCCCGGACAGACGTTCGTTATCCCAACAACAAAAACTATCATTTGCAACCCAACATACCGACCGGATACAAACTTTAAACAGGAAGCGTTGGTACAGAGCGCAAAATGTATTATAAAGTACGACGCTCGTTACGTTTCGAACGGAGACGGGCAAAATCTTCGCCCAGATAAAAGCCTCGAGAGACGAAAAAGAGATAAACAAGTTTTTATTCCGTCACCGGTTGTCTGAAACTCGTAACGATATTATATCTCGTACTGGACGAGGAAAAAGTTGTTTCCATAACTGTTCGATCGAATAAACATTGGAATAAAATCGTCGCACGTTCGTTTTTACGGGTGTCTCCATTTACGTTGCTTTCGACTGTTATTCGAATGAAATGTCTCCGATCTCGAACGACCAAAACGGGGAAAGACGTTTACGGTTTACGGTTTACGCGCGATTCTGCATCAGTATGAATCGCATTGTTCTCGTTGTCCGGTATTGCTGTCCTTGACGACGGAGTTGCGCATTCCACGGTCGGAACGCGACGTATTGCTGGATTCGCGACAGGAACGGTTGACGAGCACACATCGTCAGCTGATCGTTTGGCCGTGGAAACTTCGCCAAAGAGAGGGAGAACCGTTGCCGCGTCGAGCCGCGTTTTCTCTCCTACCACCTTTCCTCTTGTTCGGTTTATTTTCTCAGACTTTCGTTCGCACGCGATCCGCGACCGTAAATAAAAACCGATATTAGGTGTTTAAAAAAAAAAATACGGCGGTTATTCAAACGACCGGAGAAAAACGAGGGGGTCAAAGGCTGCGTCGGAATAAAGACGAGGGACGGTGGAAGCGGATACGAGGGTTGCGTCGAAGCTGGTAGGAAGTCGCAGCTGCGAATCGAGAAAGAAATATCCGTCGATCGGTGACGGTCAGAATGATGATACTAACGTACAAATTACTAAAATACGCCTATTTGCTTAGATAACGATATAACGTGGGAATGGACGAGCGAAAGAAAATAAATGAGAAGTTGCAAAAAAGTCGCCCAGCGAGTAGTGAGAGAGAGAGAGAATTATTTGGCTAATTATTTCTAAATAATTAATTCGTGCCTCGATACCCATCCACGAGGGATTTGGTACAAATAATTCCTACAATACTGTTTACATTTTGATGGGAATAATTCTGTCTAAATATCAAAGTTGGAAAATTGAATTTTGCTTTTCGAGTTTATCGAACGGAAACGATGATCGATAGCGTCCCGCGAGAACGTTCAACGGCTATCAAGGTCGAATAGATCGTTGGGAACGAAAACTAGCTGGTCGGATCGCCGTTGGGAAGACGAACGAGCTCGACGGGTTTCCAGGGGCGATTCGTTCTCGACGTCGATCGAGCGTCTCGCCACGCGTTCCAGATGGTCGTCGCCGTCGTCGCACCTTCGTAACCTACATCCAGCCTTTCGATTTCCACTCGAGTGCGTGTCGAGTAATCGACGATATCTAAAAGTATAATGGGTAGAGCGCGCGAGCGTTCGGTGCGTGCTATCTGCATCTCGACGCATACCGCCGTCTAATAAGCAACGCAAATTGCAATCGCTCTCGGCGCAATAACTTTATGCGCGTGCACGCGTTCTCTCTCTCTCTCTCTCCCTCCCTCTTCTTTCGTGCTCGATCATCGAAACTCTCTCGTGTTATTTCTTATCGCGCAAGGGCGAGGACGCGTCTCTTTATACAGGGTGGTCGGGCCACGTCTGGACAAAATTTCAAGAGTACCAATTTGTTGATTTTCAAATATCTTATGAGGAGATTGTAGAGGGCAACATAAGACGAAAATCAAGAATACCGATTTGTTGATCGAGGCTTCGTTAGAAAGTTATTTACGTTTAAAGTTTCGATAGTGTGCGCGCACAGATTGCCGTTCTACAGGCGAAAATTTAAACGTTGATAACTTTTTAACGAAGCCTCGATCGACAAATTGGTATTCTTGATTTTCGTCTTATTTTGCCCTCTGGAATCTCCTATTAAAGTTTTTCGTGAATCGTGGAAAGGTAACCCGTGCCCTGTTGTCGTACTGGCCGAAAAAAATGATTGAACAACGATGATTCGATGGTTTGGTTTGTTCTGTTTCAGACGAAGAAGAACAACCCGAACCACATAAAGAGGCCAATGAACGCGTTTATGGTGTGGTCGCAGATCGAGCGTAGAAAAATATGCGAGATCCAGCCGGACATGCACAACGCGGAGATCAGCAAGCGTCTGGGTAGACGGTGGAAGACGCTGGACGAGGCGGAGAGGAGACCGTTCATCGAGGAGGCAGAGAGACTCAGGCAATTGCACATGATGGAGTATCCCGATTACAAGTACCGGCCGAGGAAAAAGACCTCGAAGCCGACCGCGTCCGCGAGTCCGAAGGCGAAAGACGGCGGCAAGAAGCCGAGGAAATCGTCGACGTCGGTGGGAACCGTCGGTCCAGGATCGGCGAAGGGTCAGTCGCGAAACGACACGAACAACAATATGCAAACGAGCATCGGCGTGGTCGGCGGAACGGTGAAGCGATTGCAGCCTCAGTCAAGCAGTAGCAAGCCAGTCTCGCGACTCAAGGTCAGACTGGCGCTCGACAAGCGACCACCGCTCGATTACACTCCCGCCCCGCCGATCGTCACCGCCAAGATACCCAGCAGTCCTTCCTGCGTTACGCCGGATTCCCCGGAATCCGCCAGTTTTTACGAGGACAATTTCCTCGAATGCGGCTCGTCCGTGAGGTTGCCCGCGGCAGCCACCGCCACCACTTCCTCCTCCTCCTCCTCCTCTTCCACCTCCTCTTCCACCTCCTCCTCCACCTCCTCCTCCACCTCATCGTCCGTAACAATGAGCAGCGGCAAGATCAAGCGAGAAGCCAACTTGGAGATGGACTACGAGACGACCTTCGAACCAAAGGACCGGCTCTTGTCCTCGGTCGGTCCCGTTGGCTCGAGCCTCGCCACTAACGCTACCGTTACCTTTCCCGCGTCCGTCGAAGACATGGGTCTGATTTCGGAGAGGAGTTTCCGCGCTCGGACGTCGTGTCACCTCGAACGACGATCGAGTTTCATGGTGAAGGAGGAGCCGGCCGACGTGGACACCGAAATGGACGCGGAGTCGGAAGCGATGTCGCCGGCGGCGCTCAACGACTCGGACCGTGCATCATCGAGCTCCGCGTCCCTCTCGACAGCCACCACCACGATCCCCACCGTCTCCTCGATCGCGTCCTCGGCCCTGGTATCGACGAACACGCCGACGACGAGGACCGACGCTCTGTCCAACGTCGTGTCCAGCAACGACGCCGCCTCCATCGCGGCCGCCGCCGCCGCGATCGTCAAGCTCGAGGAATCCGCGAACAACCCCAGCCTCGCGGACCTCTACTCCCTCACGGACCTCTTGCAAATACAACCGTCCGATTTCAAGATCGATCTGGACATGGAAACGATCACCACCGACCTGGACACCTTCGAGACCGCCAGCTCCAGCAGCGGATCGCACTTTGAGTTCTCCTGCACGCCCGATGTCACGGACATGCTGTCCACCATCGGGGTCGGGAACGACTGGGTCAGCTTTTAAAGAGAACGAGCCACATAGACACGCGTGTTTCTCCTCGGCGGAGTCAATTCGCGAGGCGACCAAAGCGATTATCGAGGCCGTCTGCAAGTTTAAACTAATAATTATTTCAAGATTTACGCGATCCTCCGTTGGGGGTTCATTATTTTTTAAACGCTTCGTAGGAAAGTTGATTTCTATTTACCAATTTCAGATCGAGAGTCTATTTCTTTGCTTTGGTCGCGTCGCGCGAATCAATTCTGAGATGGAAACTCTTCTTGTTGCTCGTTAACCCCCCCAGGCCCCCCCGTGAGTCTTCGTAAAACCCACTGTCGTCGACTCGCGCATCGATACGAGCCTTTTTGTACATCTATTGTAGCATATTAGGATTAGGATACTTTTTTTACTCAGCGGCAAATGTTAACCCACGAGGATCGTTGCGATCGAGAGGTAAACAGGGGGAGGGCCCCCTCAGTGGCGGTGTAGCGGCGGAATTCGGGGGACTCGACGATTCGTTCTTCGATGTGTATATCGGTAGATGCATGTGTAGTAATATATACATATACATACATACACACATTTATATAGTATATATATATAATACATTTAAACAAAAAAAAAAAAAAACCCTCCGCGTAGCGACGAAGACTATCGGGACCTCGTTGAATCTTTTGGCATCTTTGCTCGCGACGAAATACGGTGTTCCCCGCTCGCTTGCAACGGAAACGGTGTTACATCCGGGGGATGGTACTTCTTTTTTTCGTATGCATCGAACTATATTTTTTCCCCCCCGTTTCGTTCGGTTTGGTGAAATTTACATTTTTCTATTTATCGTCGTATCCGTCGTCGCGAGAATGTTACCAATTGCAATTTGTAATTAAAAATAGAACGGGAACACGATGATAGATACGCGAATGTCGATTTCTCGGACAAAGTGAATCGCCCCGGTTTACGGACATATTTTTTTGACACGATCGAAAATTCCGAGTATTATTTTTGTTGCCTACATTGTGATATGAGAAGTAGAGCATTTCGTTGGGAAGGGGGGGCAAATATCTTTTTACTTTTTTTGATAAAACTGATAGTTTACTTTATATTTAAATTGTTAAGGAACGAAACGCCATTGTCCAACTGTTCGACCACGGGTGCCAGGCTATGCACAGTGGGCCCAGTTACATGAGAGAGTGGCCAAGAGTAAGAAAATGCATGATTCGTAATAAATTTCTCTCGGGTTGCTCGAGGTCGATGATTACGAAATTCGATATCAACATGGTAATATTTTAAGTTTTGTTATTATTATTAATAGGGGAAGAACCTTTAGTACGATATTAATATTTTTATTTTCCGATCTGCCATGTTGGATCAGTCGTTTCGAATTTCGTAATCGCCGACTGGAAGGTATTATTTTTTTCATATTCGTTTTCGCAGTTGATCGAAATACGCGGTATAAATCCTATCGTTGTTGTTCGATATTTGAAAATCCGTAAAATGGCGCGCGTGGACTATAAAGTACGCTGCGTTTGGAATACAATGAGTCATCACTGTCGCCTCCATAGGCAGTGAATTATAAGAGAACGAGTAAACGGTAATTTGTATACAAAAGAAACGTATATTTGTATACAGTCCTTGCGAATAACTTTCATTTTTGCGAAATTTTTTTGTTACAACGTTGACTTGCACACGCGACTTTTGGCCACCGTTTCAATATTTTTAATCCCACTGTGCAGCGTAACTCGAAATCAAACAGAATTGTTTATAACATTTTGACGACTCAATCGCCAGAATCTATATACCGATTTCACATTTGAACTTTTGTCGGGGACGCTATCTTTATTTATTTGCGATTACGTTTCGCATTATCGCGTACGAAATAACGATCGGTGTGTCGGTCGACGCAGATAAATTTAATGCACATAGTTTATCGAAAGTGACAAAAACAATGCTTTTTTTATCGAACTTGTTATCAAGGGGATTTCTACGCAATAACCGTAGCGATGGTAAAGATTATTCGAAAAATTCAACCGTGTTGCTTGTTCGTTGCTCGTAAGCGGGGAAATGCCGTGTCGGTGATGGACGAAGGTAAAAGCGTAACCGACGAACCGAGCAGAAAACGGAAAGGGAACGATAAACGCGCGGATCGAGACCGAAAAAACTATGCTTATTTCGGTCCCTCGATCGCGTGTCGATCCATGGAGAACAACAACGAGTTATCGATGCAAGCGACGACGCGTTTCCGTTTTCGTGCTCGTTCCGCTGGATCGCCACGATCTCTTTCTCTTTCGCACGACGAACGCTGGAACGAACGTCTTCGAATATATCAAACGTTTGATCTCATATTCCCTTTACCTTTAAACTAGCGCTTATTCGTAACGTATAACGTTTGCCTGTGCGACGACGCGGTGTCAATTTCGTTTCTTCGCCAAGCTACAAAATCTTTTTCGCGACGTTCCACCCGCCCTCCCCCTTTTTCTTCCCCCTCCCTAGAGTGCTTTCGTCGACACGGTAAAAAAGAAAAGAACCAAGGACGGACTAAAGTTTTTTGTTTCGATGAAAATTTCGTCCCTGTCCCTGGTTCGAGAAGCCATACGGTGCGTCGCGCACACTGCCAATTAAACTCTTCGAGTCGCTGTCGTTCTTTCGTTCCGACCGTTCTCCTACTTATCGTTAGCCCAAAAACGCGTTCAACTGCCAAACGGACGGGGTTCAAGCTCAGCCTCGTCCCACGATGATCGCCCATGGTTTTGCTCACCGTGTCGACGGCCAAAAAGCTTTCGAACAGTAACGGAACAGTTCTTGGGTAGTTGCTCGAATCGGCGAACGAGGAACCGGAAGTAAAGGACGGGCGAATTTACGAGCTCGACCGCGAGTAAAAAAAAAAATTGACAACCGAGAATTGTATATCTCGAGTAACGGCAGCACGAACGCGACAATACTTTCGACGAGACGAGGTAAATCCGTGTCTCGTCGTGACGAACAAACACGTAGAACCAAAGTAGGAAACCCCCTTCTCCCCCACCCCCTCCCCCCTCCTCCTTACGACTTATAGGCTGTGAATATTTTTTGATCGAAGGATGCCCGACGATGGATCGATTTCCGGGATTATTCGGAAGAGTCGAGCTCACGTCGAAACAAAACCCGTAAATGGAAGATGAAGAGAGAGAGAGAGAGAGGTTTTCGCGTAGAGAGGAGAGCATATGGGGAAAAATAAAATGCGTCGCGCTTTAATCGTTCGAGCAACGAGAGACTCCTGCGAATATTGCCCCGAATTCCAATCGGATCAGCATTTAGGGACCGCGACCGGAAAGGAGACCCATTCGCCAACGAGTTTCCGACTAAATTCCTGCTGCTCAAGTATCCGAATGTGCCTCTGGTGCCGCGTGGCTTTTCAACGGGGCGTAAAAGAGAGAGAGAGAGAGATTATTAGAGTGTTTTGCGGGTCGAGGAGCCGAAAAGTCACGAGCCAGAGATAATCGTGCATTCGTAATCTTTCGATAGGTAGAAATAAACGAAACACACCAAAGTGCAATACTACGCGGTATACGTGTAATCTGTAAATGCCAACGACCGAAAAGTATAAACGGCTAAGCGGTTCAATCGAGATACGCGCGTGAAAAGAAGGGACGCAAAGATTATAATGCTAAATACCGATCTCAATCCGAAATATAATAACACTATTTTTTCAAACGGTGATCGACGGTTGATGTGTATGTGTACGTATATTACATTGTAACGCGAAAGAGTCTTGTAGAAAATGCCAAACGATCGTTGGGCAATATTTTTCCACGAATGTAGTTACACGATGCATTTAGTCGGACGTGTGTGCGTTCCGTTCGTAATCGATGGAATTCACGGTCGGGGTGGATGTTTATTCGTCGAACGAATCTAACAAAATTTTTTGTTTTTTTTTTTTCTTATTCTTTGCTCGCGAATAAAATTCCCCCGACTCTGGACGACGGATACCAACGAGAGGGGCGAGGTTTGCGTACGCGGTTGCGTGTTTTTTCGATTCGACGCGATTCGATTTCGTTCGTTGATTCTCGCTTGACACGCATTACGACCACGATACGCATTATTTTCTTAGCGTTTCGAGCGAAAGAATACGCATCCCCCCCCACGCGCGTACGCGCGCATCCAATCTAAACGAAAGATAAGCGTTCAAAGTTTACTGCTCGGCAGCGAACGATTACGTGTCCGAGTTATATCTCGTAGGTTTAAGTTTTCATTATACACGATAGTGGAGAATTTACTTGCGCCAACAACTAACTTTATACACGTAACGACTGTACATTTGTATCTAGCCCTTTGTTTATAATACTTATTACCTTGTTATCAAGTATTCAATTTATATAATTTTTTTATCGAACTTATTAAAAAATATTTAAAAACGACCAGACCACTTCTATTCATTTCATCGTATTCTATCCTCCCGATATCCATATAATAATAGATTTTACATACATATGGGTTTGGTTCCTGTTGCGTACGAATACAGGCGATTCCCGCTTCTCCCAGATGGCCAAGTGCATCGTGTTTACGTTTTTAAATCTATCGTGAGACATCTACGTGGCCCGTGTTTCTGGAAAAAGAAACCATGGGAATTCCTGGAAGATCTGCTCGAGGAGAACGACGAGGAAGACTCGGATCGTCAGGTATGGGTTACGATCTACGGGTTTGATCCGCGTTAGGTCGCGAAGTTTAGCGTCAGGCGGAAACAAAGAAACGAGCGTGGAAAGATGGGAACCCAGTACGAAGGAACGAGTTGGGTTTACGACGTCCGACTTAAAATCGTCCGCGTGATTCATAGCGTTCGTCGCGCGGTGCCGGTCGAGCAAGATCGTTCTCTCTCTCCGGCGACCGGTTTTGGCAGCAGCCTGTAATACACGTGTTTCCAATAATCTTTTATCGGCAAATAAATCAGTCCCGGCCTTATCGCGAGATTATGATGTTTGCACGCGTCGAAACGCGCGATTCGTCGACCGAATGTGCTTTTCACGCGTCATCCGTCGTCGACCTTTGCTCCCTCCGTTTTTCCCTCCAGAGGCGTTCTGTGTGGTCGATCCGAGCCGAAACTTTTACTTCTCGTATTTTGCATCATACCTTTTCGAAAACTACACCAACGCGTTTCTGGGATCCCCCCGATTAAAACGAGCCCAAACACCGTATGAATCCGATCAACTTTAACCAACTCGACATATATAGTACCAATACATAACCGATTCGTAAAGTAGTTTGATACACGTCGTGTTTGGATTCGTTTTAACCGGAAGAACCTGGAGAACGCGTTGGTACCATTTTCAAAAACCTCGTGCAAGTTAAGCGCGCGGAGACCATAGGTGGAGCCAGCGGAGGACTGTGTTTACATTGTAACCTGGACTTGTGGGCGGTGCCGTGCACTCCGTCGCCCTTCGCGGTACCCCGCATAGTTTTTTCTCTTCGGAACATAATAATATCGGTTCGTTCGTCCCCGCGGTTCTCGCGTCCCGAGTCGCGAACAAAACGGCTGACGTCGTCCCGACCGCCAAACCGGCCAGCGAAAAAACGAAAAGACCGCGGTTCTCGTTCGCCGAGTCCCGCGAGTCTCTCGGCCTCGAGCGTTCCACGAACGGGGATCGTTGTTCGCGAGAGGAAATGCCGAGTCGCGTTGAACCCAGCCGCGAGATTCGAACTCAGGACCTTGGACTAACCATTGACCTCGATAGCTATACGCTACCTCGTGGTATGCAGCCACCAGCATCCCCTACCCGCGCGCTGCAACCTCCGCGCTCGAACGATCGCGCTCCGCGAGCCATCCGTCCGCCGCCGTTTCGCCGTTTCCACGCGACATCGATCCTTTTCGAATATCCACGCGGTGGCCGCGGTTCTAACGATCGCGGACCGCCTCGCATCGAGACTGACCAGCGCAACGTTCGCGTCACGGACGCCGCTAGCCAAACGAAAAAGAACGAAGGACGTACGACGGTTTCGTGTGTCCGTCGATACGCGCCGCGAAATCTTTATTCGACGAAAGGTGTGCAAGGTGCAATACCGGAGACAACGTACACGGATCTATCGTGAAAAAAGAAATTTAATCTTGGATGTTTTTGAGAAAAAACCGACGCAGATAAGACCAATTTCGTGATAATGTCTGCGAACGTGGACACAACAATTCCAAACGGAACTCATCGCTCTATCGCTTCTAGATATAATATCTATCAGGCATTAAGAAATACCGTAAAAATAAATTATTCGCGAACGCTGTTATTGTCCGCGGACGACAACAAGGAAAATCTATGTTCGGTTATTTTGTTCAAAGGCGGGATAGTTCGGGCTCGTCGTATTCCGAATTTATTTTTATACGTATTCGCGACGCATTAACGCCACTTATCGAGGAGGTGCCACTGTCAGGTGGTACGGTTTTCGAGAAACAAACAACGCTTAAAAATAACAGGCACGAGACGGGGGATACAGGTTCGGAAAATTTAGCTCCACGAATTCGAGATTTCCGAAACGGTTTTGGATCCACGGAGGTAAACTCGGTCCGTTCACCGCTGCGTCACGCGATCGCGTTCGGACGGAGACGAAGCGATGACTTCGAACGAGACTCGGCGCGGGCTGTGTGGGGGAGGGGGGGGAGTGAGGGAGGGAAGTGGATCCTCGATGCGGGACGAAGGACGAACCAGTAAAAATACCCGTGGAAAAAAATTGCTCCATGAAGCGCGCAACCAGTTTAACGGTGATTTGGCACGCGACGCAGCCAGAATCTCGTGACCCTCGAGTCTCGACTCTTTCTCTCGCGAGCGAACGCTTTCGAAGACACTTCGTAGCGTTAAAAACTTGGAGACCATTTCGAAGACGAGCTTCGAACGGACCGTCGTTAGCTGCGGATCGTTGTGGAAAGGAAAAAAAAAAAGAGAAAAGAACGAACGGTTGCCGCTAACCGAGAAGACGAGGACGGGAGGCGGTATTGAGTTGGTTAGAGGTTGTGGAAGGCGGGGGGGCGGGGGTGGCGTGGGGGGAGGGGGGAACGTGGACACACTCGCGCGATGTAAACAGTGCGCGGTTGTTGGCAGCCCTGCTGTCGGCCGGGTGCAACGCCACCGCGGACCTTGAGCGATTATTTTACGACGAAACTCGGCTCGGTCGGTGGCGCGCGAGCGCACGCTGCCACGCTTCGCGTGCATTTCTCTGGAGCGTACCGACGCTTTACCCTCTCGAAACGGGGAACGTTTCCAACGGGAACCGACATACAACCGGCACGAGTAAAGAACGAGAAAGATCGCGATAGACAGGTGCAAAACTATGCTAATGACGATAGTAATAATAATAATGACTTCATTATACCGCACAGGAAGAAAAATACATGCACCGGGCGTGAAGAGTATTCGCGGAACGAGCGACTCGATAGAAAAGTTTCGACGGTATTCAAAGTCGGTGGATTCGTGGGGGAGTATTCTGTATCGTACGCACCGTTTCCATCGATTACATTGCTCGATCGTGTAGCTTCGTTGTCCCTTCGTCGGAGGAACTTTCTATCCTTATTCAGCGATGATTCTAAACGTCTCCTAACCTTAACCGTAACCTCGTTAACCAAGACGAACTAAAGTAACCCAGAGTGACTCATTAGAGAATGGCGCCCAAGACGCACGGCGGACGGAATACCTCAAAAGTCAAAAGTATACACGATGTCGTTAAAAATTATATTTCGCGTTTACAATTAGCAAAGCAATACCAAAATGTGCCATGATTATTATTTAAATGTAACATTATTTACCGACGAGTATAAATTTCGATTATTTTGGAAAAAGTGAATATCGCGTATTCATTTTTGACTCTCGTTGTAAGGGCATACCTAACCAAACACGATACGTTAGCTGGTACGTTCCATACTGAGATATGCATGCTAAATTTACAGTAATGACTCCTAAAATTATGTTTCTGGTAAATAAATAGAACAAACGATCGTTTAGGTGACAGTAATTGGATCTTTTCCTCTATCCCGTTTAATCTTCGACCGTTGGGAACGTTTCGCTTCTTTGCCAACGTGTCCTTGTTTCTGTTCGTCGCTTGTAACGAGCTAAGTCGTTAGTTTCAATCAAAAGCAAATCGTGGAAAATTTTGTTTGTACGACCACCGGTGGCCTTGAAGATGGACTTCATATAACAAGTAATTGAATTCGTTTTTAAAGCGGATATCGTCTACGGACAAACAAAATGTACGATTCCATTTGAGAAAACAAATTTGACCTTCGTACATCTTTTACAAGTACTCTTACGAAAAAGCTAATCGTATCAAATTATGTCCTCCTCGAAACCATTCGACTCTTATCTGAAACGTTTTTCGGTATTATCAAAAAACAAGTGAGATATTTCAGGTGATAATGTTAGACAATACGCTCTGATATTGGTTAATTGTAAACATTGAAAAAAAATATTTTTAACGAGTCATCGAGAGAACCGAATTCTGCGTAATAAAGTTAAATAATCTTCTCGTCTATCTTCTCTAATAAGGAAAAAATTAAAGGAATATCGCTTAACGTAAGATCTAATTTAATACGTTCGATGCTCGATACAGTCTTATTATCAAAATCCCATTAATTATTGAAACGCAAAATAATTTAATCTTTTCTTTACTTTTTTTTTGAAAACTTTTATCCCAAGTTAATCGTTGTACCAATAGCGGTGTAAAAAACGAGGCTCAGCTGTGCAGTTAACACATTCGAGGCCGATGACTCGGCCTATGAGTCATGCAAAATCATATTTGTTTAGCCGATGATGCAGCATGTGGGTCAGAACAAAGCTTAAAAAATATGTCGGTTGCTGTTAGAGATAATCTTGCGAGAATAACGTCGAATACGTCGCGGTGCATCCAAAAGCTGCTCTCGAACCTAACCTCGAATCGAACGCGCGCGCGGCCGAGAAAAGGATCCAGCGTCGAAACGCGTTTTCCGGTCGATGGGAATTCTCTGGCGAAGCAAATCGTTTGTTTTCGACCCGAGGACCCTCGATCGACCGTGAACTTTGAATAGGAGACGCGTACTCGGCGCGAAACGGATCGATGCGCTCGAAACGCGACTGAAGTCGACCGAAAGAAAAAAAAAGCCGATTCGAACTGGTGGCGTAGAGCGAGTGCAGTTTGCCCGCAGCCGTGCCACTGTTCATCCACCGACGGACTATTAATAGCGTTACTGCGCGTTATTATCGTTGACGCGCTCGCGCGTGCAAGCGCGGGGTTCATCGCGAGATCGTTCGCGAGAGAAAAGCTCTGCCGACTGCCGCGAAGAATTCGGAAGAACCGAGACTCTCGTCGCGGAATACGAAAATATATTTTTCCACGGAATCCGGCCGACGTTTCTGCTTTCCGACCCGAGACAAACTACTCCGCAGTAACTACGATCACCCGTTAACTCGTACATTATCTACGCTAGCAATCTACGTCTGTTTTCTTAACAATAATTTTGTCCAACCAAGATGGGAATGTAAGAGAAGAGCACCCGAGCAAAAATTCGATCCGTACGACGAGCTGTTCCCTGTTCGTTTCGACGCTTCGTCGTTCCCCGGCTACAACTTTTCACGATTGTCAGCGTTCCCTCACGATTCTTACTCCGCTGCAACGTCGAGACTCGGTATCGTATCGTATCGATGCGAAGCGTGGGTGTGCGCAATGTTGCAACGTATCGCCTCGATAACCGTGTCCCGATAGAGCGACTAGTTTCGCGAGGAAAAATTGCGTCCGTTAGTCAGAGCTTGCGACATTAACTCGCGCGGCGTGCTGCATGAGCGACTCGGCTCGAGTCCCGGAGTTTGCACGCGCGACCCACTTACTACCAACTCTGCGAACAAAACGTTGGACGTCTGACCGTCTACGCCGGGCCCTTACCCACTTTTAACGAGGTTAGGTTAGGTATCGAACGGAGATTAACCGTTCTACCACGGTGGCGCTGATTTGTTTTCTGCTATGGTGGATCGAGAGTATCGTCTACGTAAAAAGAATGCTCGTGGTACGATACAAAGATTCTCGAATATGTCGACGGAGGCCTTGGACCGAAATAAATTCGCGAAGGATGCTTTTTAGGCGAGAAAAACCGACCACCCTGTCGAGGAGGGGTGAAAATCGAGGCGAGGCGGGAGTGAGAGAGCAACGGCGGCGAGAGAGGAAAACGCTCGGGTTTTTATCCTCTCGATAGGAATTGCATCGACGTATAACGTCGTAGCGGCCCGATCGTGCTCGGTATCGCGAACCCGCGCGGCTCTCTTTCGTAAAGCCGATTTGTTCGACATGCTCTTATTGCGCGATTACTAATCGCGCAACAAGAAAGTAATGTAAACACACGGATAGCGTAGATTTATAGTAACTGGCCGCTCGCTGTCCGTGAGGAATAAATTGCGATGTCGCGTCCATACGCAGCTTCGCTTCCCTCGCTCCCCACCCGCCCCCTATGCTTCTTTTATGCAACTTTCTGCGAGGCCTGCGTCGTACCGATAACGATTCCACGACGAAACCAACCACCGGACGATAACATCGACGGAAAGTTAACGATCATAGATATTCAGATATTTCTACAGCACACATGGGTGTCAGGACTTGAAACTAGAATAATTGATTCTCGAGTCGTGACGTTAATTTTCATTTTTCGTGACTGTTCAGAGGGTTGGAGAATATCGTAAACGTGGCGAATTCAACTATGTGCAATACATTAACCTTCAAAGTCCCGCAAGGTCAAGAATGAAAACAACATTTGCAATATTCCGTATCACGGTGTTTACTAGTATTTCTTAACGATAAGGCTACGCAGCACGTTCAATGCGACTGGTTTTACGTTGTTATCGACTGTCAGAATGTTTGCCTCTGTTACTAATAGTGTTATATAGGGCCTCCCAATAAGAACGATAAAAGTTTCCAGTGGTCCCGCGACCTTGATTTCCCATCGACGAAACCTTTTTCCACCTGGAACCGATAGGAATCGACCGGCCACGGGAACGACGGGGAAGAGGAACGAGAAGAGGATCTCTCTCGGGTATTGCTGGTCTTACGTGCTTTCGCATGCAAAAGGGAAACCACTGGCGCGAGGAGGGGACGGGCGGAGGTGGAGCGGGAGGAACAGGAGAGGGAGAGAGCGAAAAAACCTTGAAGCTAGCCGGGTGGTATGGCCTCGACTTCCCTCCTCGGGGACCTTCGACGCGTTTCCGTTCAAAGGCAGAGCGGCTCGGTCTCGTGGACGCGTTCGACCCGACGCGTGTGGTCGTGACTCTCGCGAATTTCGGGGCACGGCGCGTCGAAAACGAGAAACGCGCGAACGGTACGGAACCCGAGCCACTGTCGATCGAGCAATCACGGTTTTGTCACGATCGATTATGACGCGGAGGCGGAAACAATTCGTTCGCGGTCGCGGTCGCGGTCGCCACGCTCGGGAAAGGAAACGATCGGACGTTGTTTCCCGTGCCTCCTCTTTCGGAATATGAGAAGCAAAACACGATGGCCGCCATATTTCGAGGGAAAATTGATGTTTGGAAATTTCGAACCAGATAAGAGTTTCAGCGGTGTCTGGGCGCAGACTGATCGCGAAAAAATTGCGGAGCGAGAAAGTCGATAGGGGTAGGACGCGGGTGTGGGTGCGAGAACGGGATCCGCGACGCGAGCAGCCGGCAAGCGGCAGACGGCAGACGGCAGCCGATATACCTTTCGCTCGGCGAAGATCATCGACCGGCGATCGGCAGCCGGTGCTCGGCGTATTTTCGATGTTGGCCAGCGAGAAACTGACTGGAACGAACCGTGACTGGCACGGGTCGTGAAAACCGACTGCGGGAGGAGGAGGAGGAGAGGGGGCAGAAGCAAAGGCCATAGGTGCACGGAGGAGTTCGAGACGCCGCGGTACGAATCGAAAGCGAGTCTGCCGCGCGATCGAATTAACCTATTCGGTACTAATTGATACAACACCGACCCGCCGAGAATTTAATCATCAGGCTTTCTGCAGCTTTTGTCGATAACGTTCTCGTATCTACTTATACTATTTAACGAGTCTACGAGTCGACCTCGTAAGTCAAGAAGCAGAGACAAAGGATCTTCTCGAAGAGTAGGGAAAAATTGTATCCGACCTAGAATTTTTTGTTACAGCGACACGCGCCGTGCTCGAGCGTATCAGGGATCTCGGAATAATGAAAAATATGCTTAGCGATTCGAATTCGTTTTGTTTGAGTCGCGCTTTAGCGTATCCCGCGCGATACTTTGCACCTTCGTCGACGCGGCTAGTGACTCACGACGCGTGATTCACGACCGCGTCGCGTCGACGCGAGTCGAAAGCCTTATACGCGTCGGGTTAGGTCCCAGGGACCTCGAAACAGAGACGGGTGAAATTTTATGTAATTTTTATGCGAACGATAGACAACGAGCACCTGCAGCACGGTAGCGTCTGCTTTAATTTAACAAAACGTGTTCGTATTAAATTTAAATCTAAATCGCTAGCTGGAGATTCGACGTAACAATCTTAGCGAATAAGGACAGAGATATGACGGAAGGACAGATCGTAGTAAAATTGCTCTTCGAACGAACGGATGTTTTGGAAGGCACTTCCGCCCTCCTTATCGGCGACGTTAGAGCCACGAGTAAACATTGCGATTTCCTACAACGTCCAGGTTCTTTATTCTATTATTATTTTTTCTCGACGAAATAAAGATAGCTAAGAAGCTTGCACGTTTTCATAATCGGTTCGCGATTCGATAATGCGCTAATAATCTGGTACAAAGAGCAATATTATTGCGTTCCGTCCCGGATGCGTTGTACGTACTCGTCGGGCTTACGTAGCAGATCCCGCCTATTAATCGTTCGAACAATCTGTTAAAACTAATTAAGCACTAATAAAGTATCGAGTCATTGGAGACTGTTCAAACGATTATTAGCGTCGCGTCCGAGGCAGAGTCTGATATACACGGTGTCCCTATTAACAAACATACGTGCTGTTCTGAAAACTGATGCGGTAGTTCCGTAGTTCTCGGAGGAACGATCGTGGAATCTATCGAGAGGGTGCACGGATGGGATAAGAGGAGCGATAACGGAAGATCGGCACAACGAACAGCTGCGCGTCAACCTTTCGTTCCCGTCTTATCGATCCCCGCGGTCGTTACGCAACGACCACAACACCGATACGACCACGCACGGAAGAAGAGTTCTCGCGATTCTGCATCTTTCCTCCCCTTCCTCGATTCCGTACCGTCCGTGTCGGTTTCAAAGCCATTTCGTACAGTGGAAACTTGTCGCGCAGCGATATTCTATTTAGGAGGACAATACGTGTATGCGTTAGCGATAAGAACATCAAACGAAACACGGACGAAGGAAAGAAGGAAGGAAAGCGAGCGCAATAAACGCGCTCGCGTTCGCGTTCGGTGAACGATACGACGTAAGCGATCGTTCCGCGTTGGTGACGTTAGCTAGAAGCGGCAAGGGCAAAGTACGAGGCGCAGTCACGGTGTATCCATCCAGCTTTATCGGCTACCGTGAATCATACCGATCGTTATTGTCTTCTTCGGACGTTGTACGCTTTATCTGGGTTTTTAGGTCTTTTGCCTCGCCACGCGCTAGCGCTGTTTGCCACGTCGCGGTATTTTTCTTCGCGATACACGGACACGCGTGTGCCCGATCTACGGGGTTCACGAAACGCCAACGGACGCCCGGGTTGCGTGCACTCTCGCGCGTTCGACGAGCATCGTTATCGCGACTCTGCTCGTAACTCGAAAGGTAGCACTTCCGACCGGTCCCTCTCTCGAGAGAGTATCGGGATTTTTTTCCTCCGTCCGCCGCGAGGTCATCGGCCGACGCAGCTGTTGCTTTCCTCTGCACGCGAGTTCCCGGATATCCGCCGAAATCCGCCGTTGGCCGAAATTCTTACCCGCCCGACACGCCTCGTCCATCGACATTCCTTCATTACGCTCCTAATTACACATATTATTCTCTACGGGTTACAGGAACAGGTTACAACGACGAACGAAACTAGAAAATTATACGACGATAGTTACCAGCGAATCGTTTAAAAAGAATCGTGCAACGCGCAGCTTCCTCGGCGATATTTTTTCCCTCGTCGCGCGACCGTGGTTGCTCCGTCTTCGTTCCTCCGCGCGTCCTTATTCCGTCGTGGGGGCCGCCGTCTCACCGCGACCCCGTCAGATGCTATTTTAATTATCGCCCGATGATAACGGACGGCCGATAACACCGCGCTCGGTCACGCTTGTCGGACCGGAGCGCGCGCGCGACGCGTCATCGAGACCACCGCGCGTTTCGACGGCCATTGGTCGCGCTGACGCGAACATTTTGCGCGACGAGGTCCTCCCCTTCCTCCCCCTCGCTGTTGTTCGATCGAGCTAATTGCGTTGCGGTTTTACCAGCGAACCGTGCTCGTCTACCAGGATGGCCGATAGCGCGAAAAACACATGCACGGCTCTCGCGATCGTTTCTCGCGTCTCTCGCTACTTATCGGAACGTTCGTAACGCGATCCACGCGAACCGCAGATAAGACCTTCCAAGAAGATTATCGCGTGCGCTCGAACGCGCCGCTCGAATTATCGATTCGTCGCTCGAAACCGAAGCGTTTCAAAGCCTCCGTCCTAATTGCACCCAGTCATACGAAACGCTAAATTCGAAGCATCCGATTACACGTTTTGTTGGATCATTAATAAATAATCATTTAGAAAACTGAATCTAACCATTGTCTGCATACGAAGACCTAGAGGCCTGAGACTGTTTTGTCGTCGAGGACCAGGGAAATAAACATTTTTCTTTCTTCCTTTGAATGGACGCCAAGAGTCAAGACGTCCTTCCATAAAGTTTCACTTTTAAAGTATAAAAGAGTACTGCTTCTTCACCCATTTCCAATACGTTTATTTATTTTTCTCCTGACACCGGATCGCCCAACTAGGAGAGAAACACATACTTTGCAAGCGTAGCAAACAACTGGTGATGTAAAGAATAAATAATGAATAAATTCACCGTTAGACGGGAGAACAGCAAATCCTACCAAGTTTCTGGAATTGCTCACCTCGAGCGAGCTTCGACGTCTCCAACACGCGACCCGAGGGTGTCTCGGGTTACTAATGAGTTAGCGGCGATCATGCGTGCGCTAACGCTTTGATTGCCACGGCAGATTCCAACGACCAAGGATGACCTCGATGTTCTCTCGAATTACAACCTAAAAATTAGAATAGTTTTGATGGGATGGAATCGTAAGGCTTCGAGGCTCGAGGCGTTCGGAACTCTCCGTTTGTCGGTTAAGGCGATATTTGTTTTACATGCAAGCGGTCGTATCAGCGTGGTATTGACGCGGTTGCGAATCGGCCTTAAAACGGTGTTCCGGGTTGTCCGTTTTGGCGTGCACGCGCGCGCTCGCTCGCGAGCTAGCGGTACACGTGCGGCATGCGAGGCTCGATAGAGCGACTCGCGCGTCCGCGTCGCAACGAAAGCAAGACCGATCTTCCGCTACGGCGCAATCAAGGCCGTACCACTGACTCAGCCCGACCAGCTGTTCGCTACAAAGAAAGAGCGCAAACGATATCGGACTCTCGCAACCGCGTGTGCCTTAGATAGCGGCTTCCTGGTGACCTCGGAGCATTAGTACTCGCAATGCCGCGTGTACCATGACTGCATCGCCAGCTGCGTTTCCCCCGTTCGATCGCGCGTACGAACGATCGTTTCATCGGAAAAACGGCTAGCGCGTCGCACGATTTTCGACCGATCCTGCCGTTCGAATTCCTTCGACCCGAAACCTCGAACAGGAGAGGTTAGGAGGTTAGGATTCGCATGTTTCTACAACGTCGGGACAGAGATTTTATGTTTGACCATTTACTTACGAACGAAACATAGATACGTTAGTCTCTGGGAAGCTTGTAAAAATATTTCGTCTTCGACTGGACGGTGTTCGTAACTTCGTTGACCGATCTCCATCTGTTTCGACAAAATCAAACAGTTAAAATATGTCAGGAGAAACGAAAGCTTGGGTGTCGAGGGAAATATATCGAAATATACCTTTCACCTCCTGGCTCGTTAAAGATTACACAGCGATACAATCAGTAGGATGGGCAAATAAACACTACGAGGCGAACAAGGAGACATCTACGTTTCCCGACAATTAACGACCGATCCCGAATATTTCCGAGTACGAAGGTACGTTAGGTTATGACCCTCGGGTAGTCGTAAACTACCTGAAATTTTTATGGAACCCAAATTTTATGATTGCAGGGGTACTAATGTTTTTGTATTTTGATTAGACTAGAATCGTTGTTTGACCTACTGTACGATACATACGTCGCGATTACGAACATTGTTGACGCGTCGATGTGTCTCCGACGTTGCGACATCGACGATGAGGAACGATAACGACGACGGTGATATCTTCGGCGACGTTGCACCACGTTGCAGGGAAAGAAAGCGGAGAACCCGCCGCGTTTTCCCCGTCGCGGGGGCCAGGGGGGCACAGAAAGGGAAAGGAAAGAGCGGAGGAGCTACGGGCGAGAAAAAATAGAGAAGAAGAACTCGTCCGTGGTTTCGAGTTACTCGCACGGTGGCCCGCGTCGATTCGTCCGAGCAGGATCGTTCGGGCACGATCGCGCACGAGGAAACCCGAGCAGGCCCGACGGGACGAACCAGCCCCGATGCAGCCGGTCATCGAAATCCCTACGACCAGCGACCACGACGCGGGCAAAATTTCATTCGAACAACAATTAGCAACGAACGGAGTCGGTTGCTTTTAAACAAGAGCCGCGAATCGCGTAGTTTGCTCACCGTGTATCGCGTTAACGTACGTTTAAATAAACGAAACATAATCCTAGTTATCGTCCTCGGTATCTAACGGGGTCTCAATCTCGTCAACAAAATCATTGTTATTAAACGTGTTTGTCCTTCCGCGTCTACTCCGTGAAATCTGTACTCGCCGGCTGGTCAGATAACCGACGATAATCGAATTCCAGCGATTAGTTTCTTTCAGGTAAAACGTCATAATCGGATTCCCACAAAGGACGGTCGATCACGGGAAAGGTTGATTTTTTATTTCGCAGACGGTGTTGCGGCAAGGTCGCCGGTGTATCGACCGATATCGATCTTCTCGGCGATAAGATTGATCCCTTTCCGTCTCGAAGCCACCCGGTATTACGCAGTTGCGACCGCGAACGGCGATCGGTGAATCAGCGACGAGCCTTCGCGGGTTTCGTTTTTATCTTATCAGCCGGGCAGCGCGCGCGCGCGCGCGCGAGCGGACGCGTCGTCTGGAAAACTCGTTCCTACGAAAGTCGAACTGCGCCGTAGAAATCCGTCGGTCGACGAACGGAGGAGGAGCTCGCCCCTGAACGGTGACGGATAAAACGCTTTATCTCGAGACGAATTTCGTACGAGCGACGGATAATCGTGACTCGTTTCGACGGGAAATCAAAATTGCAATCGCGAAATCGAACACGTCTCGTAAACGTATTTACGTATCGGTATTTAATTGCATCTTTGGGGGGGTCAAATGTTCTTGATTTCGTGCGACTTTCGAACGAGAAAGTACGGTTCTCTTTGCACGACAGCTGCCCGAGAACTTAATCCGTCGTAACTGCGAGATACGCGTGTAGTCTAATTTAGTTCCATTCAATTATATGCGTTACCCCTTAAAAGACGGTGCTCCGTTTGAACCGTTTAAACTTCTCTTGTTTTCAATCGCGCGATGCCCCGTACTTTCTAATCTAGTTGGAACAAATTGTTTAACAAAAAGTTTAGTTTACACCGTGCTCGTTAACATCCGATTAGAAAGATAACTTTCGTTCTTGTTTTTTAAATCACGGATGGGAGAGATCGATCGAGATGGGTTTCGATGATCCGAAAAATCCGAGGGGATCGCGATCGGAGGAGCGTTTCTCTATCCTTCGCGACACGATCCGCGGCGTAGAACGTTGGACGTCGAGGTTGGAAGGATAGAGGGAGACGTTGGGTCGCGGCAGAAGTGTGTGTGGGAGAATGGCGATGGAGGGGGGGATGGAAGGGAGAGAGCGGCGTCGGTGGAGGAGAATGGCGAGGCAGGAGGAAGGACGGTCGAAGGGCTACAGACCGAGCTGACCGTACACCGTAACACGCATAAATTACGATGTAATTACAAGCCTGGCGATCACGATCGCCGGTTAGGACGGCAGACAGATCGGATCTCCGAGATTCTCCGAGAGGAAGAGGCGATCGGGTGGCAGGACGGGGCACCAGCACCGGCCAGACGGTCGAAGGGAGGAAAAGTCCCGGAGCCGAACGGGCCAGACGAGCAATCCCAGGGCAATGTCGGCACGGCAAAGCGCCGGAAGAGGCAAAACTAGAAAATAATCGGTGCATGTGCGTGCGTAGCAAAGCGACGCGCGCGTTCGCCCGGCTATCGAAAGAGAATCGCTCCAAGAGAATCGAATCGACCGGGCCCACCGAAGCGGATCTCCGGTGCAACCTCGGTAACCGCGAGTCGAAATCACCCAGCCGTGCATCTGTCGAATTGTCCTAGAACCTTCGCCGCTATTACGATTCTCCGTCCTCCTCCTCCCCCACCTCTTCCTCCTTCACCGACCTACTCCCGCGTTCGAACTCGTGGACGAATCGGTTCGAAGTTTGCCCGGGTCGAACGAAGAGTTCGAAAGTAAAGTTTACGGTGGACCGCCCACACGCTCTCCGGCGAACTTCGAATGAATATTCAAGAAGCGGTTGCATAGATTCCATTGGACACACGTTGCGTTGGGTCATGGAAAATTTTCGCAACCGCGAGATTGTCCGCAACGAGCCGACGCTAATTCATCCATAGATTGTTCTAAAAATTGAAATTACATATTAAAAATAAGTAATTGATGGTTGAGTTTTGGTCTAGTGTTTTCGATGGTACCTGGAGGACGTTCCGGCTTGGCGAGTCTTTTCGAGGAAAAGAGGAACGGGGACGGCGCAACGCGGTTAAGAGCTGTTGCAGACCGTCGCGGACCACCGCGCAAAGAGGAGAGACCGCTCGTGAACTTTGGCCTTGCTCGCGCTCGAGGGCAAGGCCATTGGCAACGTTCGCCCGAACTTCGTCGTCTCTCGGCCGAGTCGCGACCTATCGCCGTCGATTCGTATCCACGCAGAAAAACTTGCACCGACCAGTTTCGCGTTGCGCTCGCGGACAAACATCCTGCCGGTTACCCCCGTTTCGCGGCTGTCGATCCCATATTGTCGGTCAAACCGTTTTTCCAGCTCGAGCTAGAAAATTGTAACAAACAGGGGTCTAAAATTATCGTCGAGGAAGGTGTGGCGTCACCTGTTATCGTACTCGCCACCAGAGGGCTACGCTCTCGACTCTCTCGCAAGCTCTCGACCGACTAAAGCAGAGCCTTTTTCGATTTTCCTACCACAAGGGTATTCGAATGACCCAATTCTTGACTATCGCATGCAAAGATGTCTTCTAGTTTACATTTGCCTAGAAAATTGCCGCGGGATTTCCGTTCGAGGGACAAGAAACGAGCCCGTTGTCTGTCGGCCAGATCCGCCACGGTACGAGCCAGTGTCTGGCTGGGTAGTGGGATAGAGGAATCGTTGTCTGGCGGCTAGATCCGCCACGGTCTGGGTTAGACGAATCGTTGTCTCTCGGATAGATCCGCCACGGTGTTACGGTCAGGTTTTACGCGCCGGGAGTTTTTCCGGCGACCCCAGGTGTGTCTGGTCTGGCCCAGTGGAGCGTGTTCCCGCCGCTTCGCTATACTTCGCACGGAGTGCGAGATCCTGGGAAAATATTGTCCGGGCGGTGGTGGTCGGTCGCGATCGGTGCCCGCGGCGACCGGATCCGCCTCGAACACGCGCGGAGTTCGAACCCCCGGATCGTACGGACCGCTCCGCCGATCGTCCGTCCAGGCGCCGAATATTGTCACCGTTGCGCGTCCCGGAGGCGTCGCCGGGGACAACAGTTTCCCCGGGGAGTGGAACACGACGCGATTCTCGGCGCGGAGCAATATCACGCTTCACGATCGACTTGGCAATGTACGGTGCAACCCGTCCGCTCGTCTCTGGGATGCTCCACCGCGCGAGAGCTCCGCGACACCTCGTCGACCACCGCGCGACGCGTCTCACCCTCGCTGACCCTAACCTCGGGTGCGTTTAACGGACTGACTGTAAAAAAAATAAAATAATATTTAAAAAACAGCAGTCGTTCGGACTTTTACTAACTCTAAGAATATCCAAGGATTCTCATTATGTTTTTATACCGTCTAATTACAGTGGGAATTAACGCCCAAGAGAACTCTTCCTGCAACATTGTTAACCGAGTTCAGAAGATCACGGAATAGGAGTCAAGAACCGGAACTTTACAACATGTGTTAATGCACCTTGTATTCTCAGCCGTAATTGTTTATCCTTTTAGCAGAAATGCTCGCTCGTTGCATAAATAAATAAATAAAATCTCGAGTCGGATAGCAGATGTTCCTCGACGTGAAAAAGCACTCGATCCGTCTACCTAAGACGTTTAACCTACTTTTGCGTGATGATAGATTGTGGGTACCTGTTGCAACATATCAAATAATAGGTGTAATAACTTGGTAATTTTAAAGATATAAGCAATTAAAGTTACATACCTTGCAATATATACGCACTACTAGGATCAACATCGGTATCATCAAAGCGATCGTGAGGGAGATTGCATAAGCGAGCAGTTTGTGTGCTTCAACCCGAGAGTCCCGTTTAACCAAACACTCTTTGTTTGTTTGTTTTTTAATTGCCTCCATTTGCAATTGCAGTGGCCGTTTATACAGACGCTGGAAACATAAAAGCACGGAACACGACGAATACAGAATTAATGCTCTCTTGCCGCGATAGTACATTTATTTTTATTAGCTACTTTCGGAAAAAAACTACTCGGTTCAAGTCACAGAATATTTCCAGAGACGTAATTAACTTCGTAGCAAACGGTATAATGGAACAGGAGAAATTTAAAAGGAAGTATGAAATAAAGCAGCGACGCGCGACGAATTCCCCCCCAGCAGCGGCAGAAATATGGAAACAGCTACAAGTTATTTCAGAAACAAACAGTAACTTTTATAGCAAACGTTCTCTTAAATATTATTATAAAATGAAACGTTTAAATTATCCACGTATTTCTGTATTCAACATTTTCTGTCGCGTCCCCCTCCGCTTTGGAAAATACCGGCTTACACCATCTGCGCCACGACCTCTTCGATGACAGAGATTGATACTCACAGTAGGTATTGCAAGGTACGTCTTTAATTGCTTATATGCTGCTCCTGCACGAATCCGTCTTCGTTTTCCCTAATTACTACATATAACCTCTACGAGATCGTTTATTACTACACTGCTATTCTCTTTCACTCGTATAAAGCTTGTAATTTCAGCCGTACAAGGTACGTACAGTGGCGAGTTCGGGACATTGAATCGAAAAGATTTATTTCAGCCTCAGTAGCTATCGTAACCTCGAAGCTGAAGCTGATATATTTTTATCCACGAATAAATAAATGGTCCGCGGGATCGCAGGTTAAGAACCTACTGGTTCTAAAATGCAGAAACGCGTGAACGTGTTCGGCCATTACCGATTCGGTGAGACGACCTAACCTATCAAGCATTCCCATTAACTTTTCTGGTTTGCTCCAGTGCCCTCTGGCTGACGTAGCTAGGAACATTGCCGAACGCAAAACGAACGCGCGCAATAATAGTAAATTCGGCGTTCGGCGTTCGGTGTACGTAAACGCACCCTAATACGTACGGATGATAGAATAATCGCGGATCGCTCCACTCACTCTCATCGGCAGCTTCCCTCGCTCCCTTGCCCGACTACGCTTCGCCTCTCTCCGCCCCCCGCTCCAAGCTGTTTCAACGGCCCCCCGTGCCCCTCCGTGCTCTTCGCCTAACCTCGCGTCTGCCCGCTTCGTCCTGCCTCGTTTCGCCGTATGTACCTACGTTCGTCTCGTTCCCCCGCAGCCTCACCGCGTCCCGCTCGTATCTGCCCGCAGCGGGCCTCACCTCGGTTTGCTTCGTCCCGTCCCGTCCCGACCCGACCGGGCTCGTCTCGTCTCGTCTCGTCTCACGACGTCTCGCCGCACCTCGTCCCGGCACCGAGGCCCCTCCGTGCCTCACGACCCCTCGTCGAAGCCTAGCTACTCCGCGTCACGTCGTTTCGCGTGCATCTACTTTTCCTTCGATCGTTTCGTTTCTCCTTCATCATCCTTATCATCGATGGACGCGTTATCCGCGCGGGCGCTAGCTTCTCGCGGGAGCGTGAACGAT
Organism: Colletes gigas; assembly: GCF_013123115.1. NCBI lineage: Eukaryota > Metazoa > Arthropoda > Insecta > Hymenoptera > Colletidae > Colletes > Colletes gigas. Next base: position 1,458,896 of record NW_025106641.1, read on the forward strand.
TCGACGGGGAGTCCTTGAATATATCGATTCGTCGAACAGACGCGACTAAACGGCTCGACCTTTGCAAGAATCGTTCCCAGGCGTTCGTCGGATCCCGGCAACCGTGCGTGCTGAGTCGAACGCGTACGCAACATTGTCTCGAGGCGGTTTCAGGGCCGAGTCCGGAGGAGCGTGTTCGTTCGATCATAGTCTCGTTGCGTACGATGGGAAAAAAGGTTTGGACTTTGGTGGTCGGTTTCGTTTTCGTTTTCGCGAGGCGCTAACTCCCCGCGAATAATCGCGCTCGAGGATATGACGTTTTTGCGCGGCCGGGGGGTACGGATAAGCCGCGCGGCGGACTGTGGGAAATTGTCAAGAAGAGTTAGGATGTTGCGCGGCGAGCAGATGGGAAGAATCATCGACGAGAAGGTGGTTGAAGATGCGGCGGAGGAGAAGGAGGGAAGGAGAGGGCGTAGGAGAGGAAGAGGCGGGAGAAACGGGAGACGCGCAGGAGAGGGTGGTGGTCACGGTGGTAATGGTAGGGTCGACGGTTGATAGTGGTAGTGGTGCGGAAGGCAGAGAGGCAGGGACGCGCGGCGATATACAACGCTGGCGGAGGTTAATGCCGCGATCCGGTTCAGGGGGCAGCCTCGATGCCTGGCTGAAAACGAGGCTCGGCTGGCTAGCTGGCCGTATCGCTATATAGCCGGCTGGCTGGCTGGCTGGTTGGCCGACTGGTTGGCTCATCGACCGCGTGGCTGTTCGCTTTCCTGTCCGCCCTCTCGATCGTTCGCTCGCTCGACCAACTGACCGATCGACCGTCTATGCTTTTAGATCGGGATCGTATCGGCGCGAGGGCACGGACCAACGACATGGCCGACGTGAATCTTGGATTACTACGGAACGTGGAACGCGAACGGATTCGCGCTTGTCCCGCGGAGTTGAACGACTGAACGCCCGGAACGTGGGAGTATCGCCGTGCTGCGCGGCTAACCTCCCGACAAAACGAGACCAACGAACTCTCGTCCGCGCTCCCGCGTACCACCCGTGTCTGCCGAAAAAATCGTCTAGGTCGTGACCGACGAGCGGCGCGTCCTTTGGCGGAGAAAATTATTGGCCCTCGCGAGATCTGCGTCGAAGGAGCTCTGCGCGGAACGGCCAATTTCTAGTCACCGATTGCGCACAACTATTTTTCCCGCGTAATGTAGCAGATATATTTGGCGGGAACTGTCAGGTAACCTGAACTTTACTCTCCCTTTAAAACCTAGGAAATTGTGTCGTTGGTATTATTCGAGGAAATATGGTAGGGTAATAATTGGTTCATTTACGTACCATAAATGTATAGAGGACAAAGCTAACGACCTAATATCGATTGGGGTGTCTCAGGTTATTCTCCAATCGTGAAAGCTGACAGCTGCATCGATGGTTGACTTTTTTATGACTTTACAGGTATATTTTCTTCGATCCTTTTCGTATTTAATCGTATATTGGCAAAAGTATTACAAGGAGACGTCTGCGTTTCGTTATTTTCAGAGGATCAGAACCTGGAACCGCTCCTAACCTCTCTCTCTCGGTCTGTCGCCTCGCGATCTCGCGGAATCGTTGAACGAGTATGGACACGATACACGGGCGACAATGACTTTGAAACGCTCGTTAGGGGTCCGGTACGGGTCCAACTAGGAACGGAATCGTCGACATTAGCATACAATTCCCGCAGGTTTTTCCCAGCGGGAAACACGATTCTTAGTCATACGTTTCGGTTCGTTTCTTCTTTTCTTCCGCGGGTTTTCGCGTTCCAGCGCGCTGGCTCGTTCCGCGCTGTCCCCTGCGGACCCGCGGCTCCCATCAACGCCAGCCAACCAAGTACCAAGGATTTCGCGTTACACGAACGAGTTTCACCGACCTTGACCATACCGTCCCGTCTCGCGAACCGGTCAAATATGTTTTCTTCCACCGGTCGATAATCCCGCGCGGCGTGTCGAAGGTTCGCCCTTCGGGACAAAATATTCGCGAGGCTGTTCGTCCGCGTAGAGGAACGGTAAACGGAAAGAGAGTCGGTCGCGCGGCGCGGATCGGAGCTTTCAACGGGGTCGCAGCATCGGTTACGCAGCGAGCGGGTCAGAGACCCGCGATCTGGTTGGCAAACCATGTGTACCCGATCCACCCGTGTTCCTCTAAACCGTCGCGACTCTTTCGAAATCTAGCATCGCCGCGGGACAACGATCGGACGATTGGATTCGCTCGAGCTCTCCTCCGTCGCGGGCCACGAGTCGGTGCGTCCACGTATGTCGTTAAATATCGGAGTTGACATCGTTTGACCCGTCTTCCCGTTGCTCGCGACACTCGGTTCTCGGTTCTCGGCTCTCTCGGCTCTCGGGCTCTCCGCTCTCGACTCGCAGACTCTGACTCACGTCAGGGCCGTCGGTACGAGGTCAACGACAAACGAACCTCCGGAGCGAACGATCTCGTCTCGCTTCACCTCGCGTCGTTTCTCCCACCGCCGTCGCCTTTCCTCGATATCTTTCCCCAATACCGCGAACGTCAACCCTTTTTCTCGCCAAATTATTTTCGATCGTACCGCGGAAATATTCCGGAAAAGATATCATCGATTTCGCGGGTACAATCACGTTTGGAAATAATGTTAATAAAACGTATGATAAATACAGTTGTAAACTGCGTCGTAGGAACTCGCGTATTCTTTTCCGTTCTATCGTAGGTGATACGCGGCTTTGTTACAGGTAGCCTTAAAATCATACGTTCTTTTGTAATTACGTGTCCGACTCTTTGGATCAAGGACGTTGCATCGATGCTATCTATACTGATTTCACGAAGCCGTTCGATAGAGTTTTACACTGCTCGGACCGATATCCTTATACACAGCGAAATATTATCATTTTTCTTCGACCAAATAATATTGTCTCAACCTCGAATAAAGTTCGGGACCTTGGCGTCTTGTTCGATTCGTCGTTAAATTTCGCCGACCATTACGATCGTGCTCGCGATCACGCGTCGGAAGCATTGTGGACTTCGTACAAACATTTTTAACGAATTTCTCGAATCTCGAAACTTTTGCAACTTGATGTTTCTCGCGTTGGTTATTTTATCTGTTCTTTGTATCGAGTATTAATATATTGGAACCGATACAATGGAGTCTAGGAAACTAATTATGTGTCTATTTTAGGATAACTCGAGATCGCAGAATTTGGCGAATGGAAGGAAAGCGTTTACACAAGGCATTTCAGACGAATCAGGAACTTTCTTCCTTTCGAGCCTAAAGGAACTTCAATCCAGCGCACACGGATCCCACAATCTGTATATCTAATCTGAACTAACACCTATGGCGAGAAAGTGGATGTTTCTTTAATTATTTATTATTATTCTATACGGATACAAGAAAAGCGATCTCTAATCTAACTCTCACTCTTTTCCTTTCCAAGTTTTCGTTCAATATACTTTATTCTATACATTATACTTGTATTTTCCTTCAAGAACCCCTCATTCATAAGAAACAATAGCGATAATGATGTATTATTTATTAGTCCAACAGGAAGATAAGAGATAAATAGGTGTATATATAAGTGATAAGATATACTAGATTGATACATCTACACTTCGCCCCCGTCCCTCAATGTATACCAATTGTTATGCAAATTTCGAACGACCGTTTATCGAGCGTAGAACAAAACGTTCCATTCCACGTCGACTTTTTCTTCGATTACGAATAATTGAAATGAAATTTCCCTCGATCACGTTGCGATCGTTTTAAGCTTCGCCATGATCTTTGAAAATGCCTCGATCGTGATAGGTCGTTTCTCGGCCGGGCTTGCGCGCGATACGATCTACGACGCAAAGCGCAGCGCTTTAACAATAGTCCGTTGCGAATACGTATGTACGCTCGACACCGTCCGCGTTGCGTGAATGAAATTTTATATCTCACGGATGGGGATTGCAATCTGTTAGTGCTCGAGATCCTTCGAGCCGTCGTTTCGACGCGTCGTTTGGAATTAGAATTTTCCGGGGACGGGCACGATCGAAGGAGACATCGGGTACGGGAATGGGAATTTCGACGCGTCAGAAGCGAGAACGAATCGCGCGATTTCCGATGCTCGTACTTGAAATTCCGCGTGGCAATTCGCCAAGGGCGCGAGCGTTAAAGAGATTCGTTAACCTTCCTCGCTGCGAATAAACGAGGTCCTCGCCAACGTCATTACGGTTCGTCGAGCGATTCGCGGAGCTCGGTTATTAATAGGTGCACCGATCTGCGCGATGGGAAACGAGGAATTGGCAATGACGCGCTCGCGCGCGAAAATCCTGCTAAACAGTCGGCCGGAAGCCAGGAAAAAAGAACGGATAACGGAACGGGAAATTGCACGTTTATCCGTTACGCGTGTTTCACTCTTGGCCAAAATTATTTTTCACGCGTTCTCTTCGCGTTGACGCGAAACAAATTCGGAGCTACGGTTCTGTAACAATCGCGATCACCAGGTTGCTGATTTTACGCAGTTACGGCGTATGCAAGCGCGAGAAAACATATGCTAATCGTGTAAAAAATTTATGCGTTCATGCAAAGTGGAATATTATTACTATATTATTTTATGAAACATATTCCGTACGAGTTCTGCATACGTTTTCCATATTAGTGCACGTTACGAATGCATGAAATCTGCGATCAACGGATTAAACGGTTATAACGTGTTACTTATACAAACGAGAATCGGAATCGTAGCCATTGCACTATCGAAGCATAAACAAATTTCTCTTGATCTAATTGTTTGTTGTTTATTGGTCGACGTGGAAATTCGTAACATCGATTTTTTTCCCCCGAGCTTATTTATTTACCTTCGATGATTAACCGCGTTATTGTATCTGCAAGCTGCTACGATTTCTTTTATATTCCTTTTTTTCTGGATCATTAATGTCATTCGTATCTAATTTACGTAGGACGCTAAACCACGGAGCATGTATACGATTAACTTAATGAGGTCAACTACCGCGACAAGTACCATAAGTGTATTCAAATTTCACAACCGATCTGTGTTTATTTTATATCGTGCTTCTTTGTATTCGAACGGTCATCTCCCGATGTTAATACCGCTGTTAATAATAGCAGCAGGTCGAAGTTCGATCGTGCACCGAAACTTATAAGCAACCGGGGGAAATCAGATAGAACGCGGCGAACCGAAATATTAATAAAACTATATTTGTCGATGCCAATGAACCTCGTATATTTACTAACGTTTACTTCGTTTTTAGTTTGTTCGAAACTATGTTATATTATCTTCTTTCCGGCAATATTTCTCTATGTATAGAAAGAGAGAAAAATAAAGGAAACTGTCATGGCGGCGGATGGGTTAATATGCTCGTAACGGAGGATGCGATAAGCAATATGGGGCTCCTATCGTGACACAGTTTGGCCACCACTGACAAACACTATCTTGCGTATCGAAATGGGTCTCTGCTCAGTTAATAAATTACGGTTATAATTATTAGTATTATTACGATCATGCGACGCTGTCGTATTCAATGCAAACGAATCTTTTTCCCGCCGATTGCATATTGCACCGATTTAATTACTACGAGCTCGTTGCGACGGAACTCGATTTAAAATCGGTATGGAAATGCGTTCCACTTATTTATTACAAACGATGATATGGTAAACGCAGTCTCTCCGGTTTATTTATCCCGACAAATTTTATTCCCCCGCCGAGCGTTTCCTTAAGATCGCCGTAAACTACCTACCACGCGATTAGTAATGTTTCCCGTAACCTTAAGCACGGCGATTATCGGAGAATTCGAGATCACACGAGCATATCATCCTCGCCAACGTGGATCTCGATGCGATCGAATTAGAAATCGAAGAGTAACAATTATAGAACCGGTACGAGACGAGATCTAATAAAAAAAATCGCCGGTCGATCTAATTTTCGGGTAGCGGGACACGTATGGATCGCGGTTGTGGCGTTTTACGGCGAACGATAAACCGCGGGAGCGCGTTTCGCGGCGGTTTCCGTCCGATCGGCTATTCCGCGAACATAACGGGGTAGATTTTTAGCGATTGTCGGGCAGGCGGGGCGATAAAGGAGCTCGAAGGAAAGCGGTTGGAAGCGAGAGCCGGACGGTGTTGGAGAGTTCGGCGCGGTGCGACGTAAATAATATTTTTACGAGGGAGCCGCGGCGTACCTCCGCGCTGTCGGAGCGGCGCGGCTTTCTGCTTTTTGCTTTCCACTCGTTTTGCCGCGAGAGGGAATGAGTTTTTTTCGGTCGGTGACGCCTGTCTCGAGGCCCTCTCGAATAACTCTACGGTCGCGGCCTCCGTGTCCCTCGATACCAGGAACTCGACGGTGCTTGCCCTCTGCCCGCGCCTCTAAATCTTCACGAAAAACATTCGTTCGTCGCTCCATCGTTTCCCTCTCTCTCTCTCTCTCCCTTTACGTCCAGCCGCTTCCGTTTCGTCGCGGCGCGTGCGCTCTCGCGACACGAATCAAACGCGACTTCGACCGGTTTACTCTAACGATTCTTAACCCTTTGCACTCCTAAATTTTTATCTCAGGAGCACCTTCGTCGAGTCCCACTCGACATTTTTTCCAAGTGCAAATACCAAAGAGATATCCGTACGCTTGAAAATTACAAAATACAACAACAGTGTAAATAATACAGATATTCTAACAGGTAAATTTCAAATAAAACACTTAAAAGCTGCTGGTAACAAAATTGAAATATAATTCGGAGTGCAAAGGGTTAACCCTTCGACGCTCATGTCTGACTGTTTTGAAAAACAATATTTGTTTGATCTAACGATTTAAGGGATGACAATATTTGTTTTTCTTCATTCGACCTTTTTTCAAATCCAAACCAAAGACATACACTTGAAAATTACAAAATACAGCAATACTGTAAATAAAACAGATATTCAATTGACTTTATTTGTTTAAATTGCTCTATTTTTTAGTTAATGTAAATTACAAATAAAACAAAATTGTGTAAGATATTTTCCCTTTAATATCTAATTTCAATGGTTTGTACAGAAAGCTGGCTCGAACGTAACTAACTAAATTATTAACAAAAGATTAACTAATAAAATGAACAACTTCTAAATACATACTTCACGCGAAACACACACACATAGTCACACAAACACTCTCACATAATACAGGGTGTAAACGATAACTTTGGCAAAAATCATAGGGTAAGTAGAGGTCCCATAAGCAAGTATTTTGAGCATGTGAACCCGTGTCCGGAAATGCACCAGTAAAGAATTACGGCGATCTTTAATTTTGGTCTTTCGCGCCTGATGGGTAGGCAAACTTTTTTTAGTTTATTGTTTCTTGACCATGATTTCATTAAATGTTTACGTTGTTCGTCGTAAAACTTTCAACGTTTGTCATCTTTGTCACCTACACGACTGACCCACCTCAAAAGAAACAGCTTCCAGTACGATGGGTTTTCTATCCATCAGGCGCTAAAGACCGAAGTTAAAAATCGCCGTAATTTTTTACTGGTGCATTTCCCATGCTTGAAATACTTTCCTATGGGGCGTCTACATACCCTATGATTTTTGCCAAAGTTATCGTTTACACCCTGTATAACCGCGTTCATTCGTTAGAAACCTAAAGGTTGCTTACAATTGAAATATAATTTGGAGTGCAAAGGGTTAAGAGGAACGTTGCACCGTCTATTCGACGCTAGCACAGTGCCCGTTGGGAGAGATAGAGACGTACAAGTTGGGAATCGCGTTCGTTTTAAGAATCGTATCGCGGATCCTTGGGTCGACGCGTACGTAGCCGATTCTCGCAAGACGCGATCCTCTCCTTATCTTTCTACGAATTACGCTCAGAGCGGGAGATGCGACACAGCGATTTTACGTTCCTCCGAGCGCGCGACTCCCTTCTCGGAAGGTGTCGACTCGCGTCTCCCTCCGGCTCGTCCTTCCACCTCTGTCTGCGTCCTTTTCTCTTAATCTCGCCATCCATCTATCCGTATCCGCCTCGCTTCTTCTGGACGCGACGCGACGCGACGCGCGATCATCGACGGAAAGGGAGCGTGAGCGGAGAGGAGAGCGAAGAGGAGAGAGGAGAGAGGAGAGCGGTGAGCGGAGCGGAACGAAGGGGGGCCCGGAGAAAGGCGAGGAAAGAAACGGAGAGGGAAAACGCGACAAGGAGGACCAGATCCAGGGCAAGAGGAAAAGGTAAAGAGCAAGGAAGCCGAGGATGGAACTCGTCCGAATCCTGGAGGGAGATTATGGTAATTCCGACCGACGTTTTGGTGCCGTAAAAATAATGCGACGGTGTTCCCTGCACGGCTACCGGGTACTTTGCTCGTTCGCTGCGTGTGCACGCTGATTCATTCCGCGGCGATAAAAACCGACGTGACTCAAACGCGAAGCCGGAGCCCGGAGCTAAAGCGCGGCGATACCTTCTCGCGGCGTCCGTGAAAACAATCTACCGGCGACGACAAAGGCCGGCACCGATTCGTCGAATCGCGTTTCCGGCACGGACGGATCGACGGATTCGACGATTCGCGTGGCAACGGCGAGGCGAATAGTTTTCCGCGAGAAACCGAGAAATCCGTAACTTTATCGCAGCCCGTAAAACCATCGTAAAAGAATCGAAATTGGTGCACGGAAACGGCCGCGGCTCGAGAAACACCGTTCCACCGCAATTCGAAGCGATTCGACCCACGATTCCAACATAGAAAAAATACTGTTCAAAAGTGTTTGCTCGTTTTGGAAATTTCTCTGCGGCCACGACCAGCTAACCGATCTTCCTCCGTTAACAGATTAATGGCTGTGTTACGCGTCTATTAGAACTAATCGAATTCCATGTTCGACTCGAAACGATCAGGAGCATACCTGCTTTTTACGACGCGAGACCCACATCGATCTACGGTTCTAGGAATCCGGACCGATCGAATCATCTCTTCGACTGACACTTGCGATAAAAACCGTTGCCTCCCTAGCTTTTGTCCACGACTCGAAAACCGCTGTCGACCAACGCTTTTGTACAATATTTAACCGCGACTTTCGAGATTGCAATGATCGAATAATGCTCCGGAGTCGATTCGTTTCGATTTTCGAGACCGCTGTTATTTAGTCGCAACGAGTTCCGTCGGGTCTCCGGGGGCTCGTTATCGAGCAGAGTTCGACTGTCGGTCGCGGTCGTTTACACGTTGCAACGATATTTTGCAACGCGATTATTAGCCAAATGTACACGCATGACGTAAACCCGCGGTTATAAATAAATATGAATAATAATAATATCGCTCGCGTTAGCAGAAGGAGAACAGCCCGAACGACCGCGAACGCGAACAAGATCGCGTCGGGGGTGAACGAACCGCGAGTTCCTCGGTTTCGAAGCGGTGTCGGACGGACGCACACTCTCTCGGGTCGATTCCGATGCCAAAATAGACCAACGAGCGGAGAAGAAAGCAAAAGTTACGCGTATTTGCGAGGCCCGAAGATCCTTTTCGCCAAAACCATCGCGGCAGTCTCGTCGCGAGCTTTTTCGTCCACATGATACGCGCGCGAGTTATAATTTTCTCGAGCGTGGATGGAAACGGAGACGAACGGAAGAAGGTGGGTCGTCGAAACGTTTCGAATTCACGACTTTCGGACACGCTTCCTTTCGCCGTTTCCGGCGCGGATTCGTCCCCGAATGGTCGACAGGCAGGCTGAATTGCACGACAGGTTTACAATTACGGGTGTTCCGTGTCTGGTGAAATTATTCCCACACCGTATCTCACCCCGTTCCACGTCCACGACAATTTTAAATCGTCGAGGCGTAACGCGCCTAATATTACTGCCGCGAGTACGCGTACAAAAAATTGCAGTCTAGACGAGGACATTATCAATGCGTTCGCGAGCCTCTCTCGATAAAAATGAGTCCGAACACGACCTCCTTTGGTGTATTTTTAATTTCCGATAAACTTTCAACTACGGATAATGAGGAATAGTCCGGCGCAAAGAGTCGCGTTTAGACTCACGTTTACTCGAGTATCCTCTTCGACGGGGCTTCGCAGAGTTTGGACGCGGTTCGTTCGCGAGAGTATCGTTCGCCCGTGACGGAGTCGTCCTCGAGCGGAAGGTTGTTCCTTTCGAAGACTACGTAGAGGTTACTCGCGTACGGTTTTGCGGATCCTGGTCCCACGAGAAGCGGAGGGGAACGCGAGCGAGTTCCGGCCGGGTTCTAGCCGCGGCGACCTTTGCTCGGGCGGACGGGTGGTCCGATGGCGACCGGCGAATTCCGGTTACTCGGTCTTTTGGAAGCGACCACGGGATCGGTCCCGGCACCGCGCACCGGCCAATTATGAGAACCAGGTCGTAGAGTTTTGTTGCGCAACCGTGAACGGGCGAGGCTCGCGTTCGAAGCAACCTCGGTGAAAGCGAAGGATTCTACTCGCTCGCGATACAGATGTACGCGGCCACGGATATACCTGCGAGCCGTCGAATAAAGAACCACGGAATACGGAATACGGAGGACGCAGGACTAGGGTCTCCTAAAATACCTCCAACTTTTCTCTCGATCGCCATTTTCTCTTCTTCCTCTTCTCTGACACTATCCACGTGTAACTCCTGAAAATGTCATCAAAATATATCAATCACAAAAATACTTATCAGATGTTAAAGGAATTGTATATCACTAAAATCCTTCCACGTGAACGCGACGAATACTTCTAACTTTTCTCTTGCCCGCCATTTTCTCTTCTTCCTCTTCTCTGACACTATCCACGTGTAACTCCTGAAAATGTCATCAAAATATATTAATCAAGAAAATACTTATCAGATGTCGAAGGAATCGTATATCACTAAAATCCTTCCACGTGATTGCATTTTACGCGGTTTGCCCCGTGGCGCCAACAAGAATTTTTTATTACGCGATGCTCATTATATTGAAATGTTATTTACAGCGGCTAAGGTTGTGTAATCGTGTTCGATGCATTTTTTCGCGGGTCACCGGTGACCCCCCCACGGCAGTCTGTGAGGAGTGTATGTGTGTGGATCGGAGAACCGTTATCGTTGGCGTCGATAGAAGTGTTTAGGCTAGGATCGTTGGAATCGATGAGTGAGGTGTTTAGGTTTAAGCTAAAGTATGTTTTGTTTAGATTATTATTATGCAGAGAGGAATCGAGAATGTTCGACTTCGACGGCAGAAGAGTAGTTACCGTCTCGCGTCTATGGTTTTTTTCTTTTATGTTCACGCTTTATGCCCTTATGCTTTATGTTCTTTACGTTAAATAGTTTTAGTAAATATTCGATAATATATCGTTACGTTTAGCGTTCACGAGTTTGAATCCGTCCACGCGCCTCTCTGACCATCCTCGACAATCCTTACAAGTCAACGTGTTGATTTGGATGCTATCGCTAACAAATACTTTGCGAAGACGTTCGAGTGGACAAGACACGTGGGACTCGCTGGTCGAACAATAGAGCAATTACACGCAAGTTCCGTAAAATTTCCTCGCCTGCCAGGGGGATTGTGTAACCGATAATCGCCGGCGGTATCTCCGGTTGGAATCGTCGTAAACTTTTCCGAACGAAAACGCATCGATTTTCGATCGAACGACCGTACGAGCTCGCAAAGAGTATCCCCCCTGTCCCTCGAGCTTCGGTGGGTCCCCTTTCTGATCGACGATACAATCGATTTCGAATAGAATCGGCTGAATTTTCTATAGGCTCCTCGTGGACGAAATACGGGCCGCGGGAGAGCCGAAGAAACGGACGTGCAGGTAAACGGGCAATCCGACAGGCAGGTAAGTCGGTTGGTAGGTAGGAAGGTAGGTAGGTAGGTAGGTAGGTAGAAATGTAAGTAGGTAGGCAGGTAGGTAAACAGGGAGGCAGACGGTCAGGAAGGCAGGCAAGCGACAGCAGGCAGCTACGCGGTCGAATAAATAGCTAGATAAACCTTATTAATTTTCAAGTAGCGCGAAACCACTGACCAAAACACGCGCTATCAAGCTTTTCCACTCTGGAACCTACGAAAAATCGACTTGTAATTTAAAAAATAATTAAAATCTCTAATTTAACCTTTTGCACTCCAATGGCTACGGTGACGTACATATCATACACCACATCTCGATTTACAGTTTACGTATGACAACACGAATTAACAATTTATTCCTTGAAATGGCGTTACAAAATTGTACTCGAGTAGCCAAGTCACTTCTATTAAAATGAATCCTTGGAGTGCAAAGTGGAATTCAAATCTCTACTTTAACCCTTTGCACTCCAATGGCTACGGTGACGTGCATATCATACACCACATTACGACTTAAAGTTTACGTATGACAATACAAATTAACAATTTATTCCTTGAAATGGCGTTACAAAATTGTATTCGAGTAGCCAAGTCACTTCTATTAAAATGTACCCTCGGAGTGCAAACGGTTGATAAAACGAGCTTTCAGCGATTACAGTGTTTTTTGAACCAGTTGCACGAGAATTCCCCCTCAAAGAGGAATTGGAGCCTGGGTCGCGGCGGATAAAAATCGGCAAAGCCAGGAGCGCGTTGCAAGGATGGCTGCGAGATCTCGACGCATTGAATTTCTCGGTTGGGCCGTCCTTGAAACGCGCGGGCACGGGGAACCCCATTCGATCCGAATCGTTCGGACGCGATAACAGCCGTCGATCGGATTCGTCTCGTACGATCTCGTTGCGACCTTCGTTTCCGGGTCGATCGCGAACAACGAACGGGCATCTTTGTTAACGCGTCCCGTCGTCGCGTATCGGCGTCGAATCGAGCGAAAAATCAACGGGCGACTCACGAGAATCGAACGACGACGTCGGAGTCGACCGGGGGGAGGAGGACGGGGGACGAGGACGAGGACGGCCACGATTCGAAAGGGGGCCCCGAACGGTCGTAAATCTCCAGGCTTCTCCGACGGAACTGGTTCTACGAAATAGGTTTCGTCCTCGGCAGTTATACCTGCCCCTCCGTCGAATGCAAAATTGTTCTCGGCGGCCGCTGAAACCGCAGCGAGCCGAACGCTCCTCTCCTCGATGCGTGGCCAGAGCGAACGTATTTTTCGACGGTTCCTGTTAAACGCACGCCCGCCTGCATCCCGGATGCAACGCAGATCCATCGCAACCGATCCGCCACACGCTTTTCCCTTCCGCCTCCAAAGTACCCCCGATCTTGCGCCAGCGTTCTCCCTTTCGATCACCGCGCGTTACCGTTCTCACGAGCCGGTACAATTCAGTTGGTCCGGGTTACAGCAGATACATTTCTAAGACTATATCCTTCAAAAAAACGCAAATAAAAAACAATCGAATTCTTTGGCGGTTTCACCCTTTCGAACATCGCGCGTTACCGTTCTCACGAGCCGTACAATTCTAAGACTATATCCTTCAAGAAAACGCAAACAAAAAACCAATCGAATTCTTTAGCGGTTTACAGTAGAAGACCCCCATAAGCACCAAGCATCTTTGATTTCTCTTTCGAGTCACCCAGTCCATTAACCCTCAAGTGGATTATCAAGGATATCATTCATATCAATGTAATTATTTGAAAATGTGTGTAATCCCCTATGAAAGTCGATTTCCATTTACCAATTTGGTAAAAATCAACGTCGAGTGAAACAATTCAGTCGAGAGACCACTCGAGGGTTAATAATAATTCCTCGCGAGTAAAACGTTGAAAAATATTATTCGGGTACGATCTTTGGAGCGCGACCTTCTCGTCGAAGGGGGAAATTTTTCCATCGGTTCGCGGGTGGACGAGGAGGCTGCGCGGAGTAGCGGAAACCGGGGGGTTGCACAGGCAACCCCCGTGGAGTCGAGTTTCGAGTGTAACGAGGAGAACGCGCGACGTCGCGTCGGAGGGAAGGGTTCCATGCAAATGCGCGGCAGATTGGAAACGGGGAGATGCACGGCCGCGTTGTCCTCGTCGACGAAGGGGTGCGGGCTCCCTCGAGGGAGGAGTGCCGGGAGGGATGGTGCGCGAGCACGGACCCGGGAACGGTGGTCGTTCCCGGCTTTCGGTTTACCTTCTAAAAATATAACGGGGTGCGGTCGAGGAGGTGTAACTCGTAAGGTCGCGAGTTCGATTCCCTCCGAGGGAAAATACATCGCTATTTCTAGAATCCTCCGCGCGGCGGAACGATCCGCTCGCGACGCGCGGAAAGGACCATACACGCGGTGGTTCGCGATCGCTAAACCTATTTACCATTAACCCTTTGCGCTTCGAACTGTATTTCAATTTTGTTACCAGCAGCTCCAGGAATAAAGCAATTCAACACATTGACTGCCACGTCATCCATATATGGGCGACAGAACTTTTAACGGTGGAACTAAAACAATTTATTCTCAAGTTGAAATGCTAAAGAAAATAAATTTTAATAGGCTTCATACATTTTAATGATTACTAGGACAACTTTTAAATTGTGTAGTTTACAATTGACTAAACTCAAAGTTTTGGTCTTGTAAACAAATAGAGGAACAAACAAATTCAATCAAATATCTGTTTTATTTACGCTATTGTAGTATTTTGTAATTTTTAAGTGTACGATATCTCTTTGGTTTGGACTTGAAAAAGGAGCTCCTGAGATAATGACTGATGACGAGTCACACTCGACGTAGGAGTGCAAAGGGTTAATACTGGTCGAGTTATTACTATTTACAATAAATGCTTGTGATTTCTTTACAAATTCCACGCACTCTTTCGAACGGACTATTTACAGATCGATCGAGTAATTTTCGTTTGCACATTATTCTTCGTAATCGTACATACTGAGATTACCTTACAAATTTATAAAGCAGTAGCAATCGAAAGAAACTGTTGGATTCCAACACTTTATTTAAGAAAAGAAGACCAGACTCTTTCTGTCCGTTTTTCGGTATTGCAGGTGTTTATATGTTATTGGTAGAGATGGGTAGAGGTAGGGATAGTGTGACTCAGGAAGGGTACGAGGTTCAGGACGAGCAAGGATTAGAAATCTGGTCTAGGATGTTTTGTCGTCTGGTCGTGTTGGGCATCCAACAAAACTACTCACGGTACAATTACTCGATGTATAAAGAAAATTCAGCGATCGTACATGTTCCGAAGGATGCGTGGCATTTGTCGTGTCGATTCGAAAGGCGATGAACTCTGCTGGCGAATTTTCGCTCGGACGATGCACGCGAGCACGTGGGCAGACCGCAAGTGAACGACGACTGCGACGAGAAGTTTGGCGGAAGACATTTTGCCCGAAGAGGACGCCGAGTCCCGAATCGAAAGCCGCGGTTTCTCGCTTCCCCCTTTTACGTCGTACCGAAAATAGAAAATCGTCGTACACGGTACGCTAAATATCGCTTCGCGGTGGAAAACTTCCAGTTTGAGAAACTCGAAATTGCTTATCGATGTAACGAATAGGATAAGAAATTTGCTCGCTTCTGCGAGATAGTCGGAGCGTTTCGAGCGGAATCGTAGGTGCTCGGTTTCGTGGCCGTTCGAAGGAAAAGGGAAACGGCTGGCTCTCGCTAATTACGACCGACTCGCGCGCTCACCGACGCCAGGAGATTGCGTTCGCTCGAGTTCTCGCGATCGACGAGGTTTTCGTTTCGCTTTTGCCTTTCAGCGGGCCGCGGGTCGGCTCTGAACGCCCGGCGTAAATCGATACGCGCGCCATATGCACCGCTGGCTGCTTCACCGAATCGGTAAAACGGACGCAAAGAGCATCTCGACGGCTTTGAACGGAACCAGAGTACAACATCCGAAAACGAGAACCAGTAAAAGGGGGAGGAGGGTGGAAAACATCGTTTAGAACAGATGGCGTATCGCGAACGCTTACGGACGAGTGGGCGAATGTTCGAAAACCGTCGAGAGCACGGCCAACATTTTTTACGCTCGCGAAAACCCTCGACGACGTGTACAGAACGCAAAACCAACGTTTGCCTATTATTATTCGCGTCGCTGATTATTCCAACACGCAACAAACGCAATTTTTAGCGGTTTAACGGACAATTAACCGGTAAACGGGTAACTCGATCGTATTATACGCTGTGTTGATCCACGAAGATCGGGCGTCGAGAAGATAGAAGTTCGAGTGAAACGCAAACGAGGAGAAAGAATTAAATACGTCGTGCGAGCAAAGGTCTAGGAGGGTTCGACGAGGGGCGGTGAGAGGGGGAAACTCGACGAGAGGGACTGAAGAGAAATAGGGGCCGGTTCTCTGCAGGCGGAGGCAGCGAAGGGTGGGCTGCTAAGAGGCCGAACTCGAGGGGTTGCCGGAACTTTACGGGTTGTAAGAGCGGCTGGCCCGTCGCAACGAGAATTAGTTTGGGATTAACCGACGGGGCTTCGAAGCGATTATCGCAGTTTTGCCAGCAGGAGCGCGACAAGTTCCGGCGTCGATCTGCCCCCGGTGCAATCCGGGTTGTTTTCCAAGTTTTCGTCGATCGGCCAAAAATCACCGTGGCGAGCAAACGAGCGTTGCAACCGTTAAATGAATTTTTGGCCCGAACGAACGACGATCGGAGTACTTGTCGTGCTCGTTGAACACAGTCGGTTAATCGCTCGCCTCGGGTTTTACTGCTTGACGCGAATTAGACACGGATGACTGGAACGATCCAAAAAAAAGAAAAAGATCTACATAATCGTCGCAGGGAGCTTGCAGATACGGCGACGCGATTAATTGGATCGCACGAGCCATAACGAGATAAAGGCCTTGGCGTTCTACGGCGCAGGTATCTTTCTAAACGGATTACACGGTACATTGTAATTATAGTAATCTGAATCGTTGGAGAATAATTGCTCGACTATAATTATTCTCTAGGGTTTTTAATGCCTAATGCTAAAGATTTTCATGGTCCAGACACACTTTTCCATGGTGTGGCTGGTACGTTGAATAGAAATGAATCGAGTATATTCCAAGTTGGGAATAAAATGTTGCTCACTGGTTATTTGGATAAAATCGTGGGTCGATGCCGGTTCGGCGTTTCCCTCGTTGACTGGCCGTGACGGCTGCACACCGCGGCGCCGCCGTGGAGAGCGTCGAGCCACGAGGGGGTAAGCTCTTTTTCTTTCTCGGTCTGCACGGTCGTCTTGCTTCTGCTCGGCCAGGCGCCGTTTCGCGTTTCGTCGGTAGTCACGCGAAATGGGCCGCTTCACGGACTATTGCCTCGGCCGATTGCCGGCCGAACGATCGATTTCGTAACGGTATCTGGCCAAGGAAATTTTCGATGCCTATCGACGTATCGGACCGTGCCTTCGAACCCGATCGTTGGGTAACGTCCATGCCAAAGGGAAAATCGTTAGAGGCTTCGACGATCCCAATTTCCAGATCCTCGAATCGATGGACGCATCCAACTTGCTGTTTCCTGTGGAAACGAATATGATTTAGTACTAATCGCGTCATCTACTGTATGACATGTCGAACTATGCAAACCCTCGACGCAAAGATGTTTTATTCCTATACAGAGGAAAAGTGTATTCTAAAATATATGTCAAAGTATACGGTTTGTTTACAAAACTGACTTAACGTCCAAAGTTAACCATCTAAAAAGTAAGATTTCGCGACAAAATAGGCATCTGTTAGGGCGATGACCACTTCGTTCGACGCTAATCGTTGCCCACCGAGCCATTTTTTTTATGTTTGGAAATAAAAAGAGTCACTGGGTGGCCAAATCCAATGAATACAATTCCATGATTTTGGCCATAGAAACTGCACAGGTGTGCGCCCGTGCATTGTTTTGATGCAAGAGGAAGTTTCTATCGACAATAACAATGAACCCATGCGGTGTTTATAACGAAGACTTTGAGAGCTGTCTAGTGAGTTACGATGCTTACTAAAAACAAACCATTTTCGATGCCACAAGTACCAGCACTTGGATTTTCTAAGGACCTATCGAACGACCGTAATTTATCGCATTCGTGGAGTTTGGTTGGGTTTCATCGTTCGGACCCGCCAAGAGGCACTGGAAGAAACTTTACGACGTCGAGTCCGAAGCCCCGGTTAGAACGAATTTCGAGAACTTTCAACAGTTCTAAGCTTCGAGCCGTTTGAAAGCAAAGACTCGGGAAGAGGCGATCGCAACCCTCGAGGAGGAACACGAGGCGCGGGAAACGGGCGTCGAAAGGAGATATCGTCGAATCGTGCCAACACCGTTCCACGAGATCGCTAAATAAAGCCGCGTTTAAATGCTAGCGACGCAGCTGTCGTCCCCGGCACAATGGTACCCCTGTTTCGAGGCCCCGAAGCTCTTTGAGAGGCATCGTAGCGTCGAGCTGCTCGCGTTTTTTCAGCCCACTGGCGACGATCGTAAAGCGCCACGTGTTTGAAAAGTAGGTCAACCATCCGGGAATCGAACGACCGCGAGAAACTAATTTCTCGTCGCGACGACGATCGCATAGGTAACGCCATAAGAAACCAGAGAGTAATTCGTCGCGTTGATCAAGTAGAATTGCAACAGGCTGGAGGGCGCGAAACGATTCTTTTTGTTTTCCATCTAACCCTTTGCACTCCTATGTCGAGTGTGATTCGACATTTTTTCAAGTCCAAACCAAAGAGATATCGTACGCTTGAAAATTACAAAATACAACGGTGTAAATAGAACAGATATTCTAACAGGTAAATTTCAAATAAAACACTTAAAAGCTGCTGGTAACAAAATTGAAATATAATTCGTAGTGCAAAGGGTTAATCTAATGATCTATAGGTAAGATGGTATCGATTAATAAGCGTACAGGTCACGATGGAAAACTGAGCCGAAAGGGAGCCGAATTCGAAATTTATCTCCCCTTCGGTTCCCATCGGGGCCTATCGATCTGCGTCGCGACGCCCTCTCTGCTCCCGCGTATCTCGAGAAAAATGATTATCGACGCGCTCGAGAGAGCAGTCAGCTGCCGGCAAGCGACTTCCGGCATAAGATGAACGGCGACGCGTTCCGCGGATCGATCGATCGCTCGGTCTTCGTTTCCGCGCGCTATCGATGTTTACGCGCGCTCTTTACGACCGCGTAGCGAATCGGGAACGGTCCGCGCGGCGTAGAGGCGAGCTCGAGAATTCGCGCCGCGGGTCCGGTTATATTTAACCCGATCGCCGCGGCGCGGAGTTTCCTCGCGACGCGAAGAAAAGACGCGCGACGAAGGAGGAAGAGGAGTTTCCCCGTGCGTCATCGCGATCGCTCGTTGAACCGCGAGTGCGGCCAACGGCGCACATTGTCCAAAAAATCATCGCCGCGGATCTCGTACGTCGGTCGACAAACTCGTAAACAACCGTACCGCTTTACGATTAAACTATTTGTTCGTTCGTGTATAAAGAAAAAAGAAAACAGTTATTCAAGATTAAAGGCTTATTTTTAGCGGTCTTTAAAATAAACGGAAACGTAAACGTGCCAGAATCCTTGGGGAGGTTGAGGACGCGCGACGTGAGCCGTTCAGCCATTAAAATTCGTTCTCTATCGTTAATGGGAGTAAACGAGGCTTAAGGCGGTGGAAGAGTTGGCACGTTGTTCAAGGATTTGTACGCTTCTGTCGAGCACGTGTACGTTTCTAAGCATTTATTACTCCGTTCTCTCAATGTCGATTGAGGTACGTGCAATAAATCACGGTCGAAAGTCGGATATCGGGGCCCAGGTACGCGCTTTCGTAAGGACCCTGGGTCCCGGGCTCCGCACAACGAGGCAGCCAGCTATTTTATTGCCCGCTGGTCCCAACGACGAACAATCGTTACGCGTCCGATTGGCTCCTCGCCGTCACGAAAATTCAACTCTCTATCGTACTTTTGCCGTTTTGCAATACTCGGGCTTCATTTTCGAGGCGCGAGCAGTTAAAGTTTACAGACGTCACTCACCGAGCAACGGTATTTATGTGCATCCCGGTCAGCTGGTTGTGCGACACGCGCATTTACGACGTTCGCGCGCGTTAAAAGTTTACTTTCGTATCTCGAAAACGAAGCCTCGATCGACAAAACGATAAAGGAATTTTCGATTTCTTTTCGAATTTGCATGTTCCGGTGAGGTTCGAGATACCCGGTATTAAAATAATAACGCGCGGTTCTGGTAGTATCTCCTCGCGCGAAAGGATGTTAACACTAGATTGACCAAGAAAGTCATTTTGACTGCTCTTTAATTTCAATTAAAAAAACAATTATGTATATAATGACACAATTTCTTAGAATTTTGTGACTTTTTGTACAACATATAAATGCGTTTATTAATTATTGTAGTTACCTCCCCCTCCTTCATTTCCGATATATATATATATATATGTGTTATACCTATATTGCCCAAAAGCAGTCATTTTGACTTATTATTGAATTGAGTAAATTTATAATATGACCAGTTCGGCTCTGTATTGAAATAACAGTTTTCATTTTTTTTCGATTATCGGCACATGATAACGTACAAGTACATGATAAATTGTCGATTCGGGCGTATACTTGATAAGTTGCAGTTTCTCAATAAGCTAAAGTAGTACTTGTTAGTCGAATCTTTATGCAGTGATACTTGTTCTAACAAGTTGTTTATTTTATTTCTTTTGCGCCCTAAATTCATAATATTATAACTAACTGATAAACTAACAAACTAACTGCAAACTAACTAACTAACTTATTCATAATAAAACCTAATATTAAGAATTAATTTTAAACAAATTTCTTTACACATTAGTTAATCTTTCACAATGCAGTAATTTTGACTGCTTTTGGGTAATATAGGTATATACTAAGTTTCAGTCTTTCTAGTGTTAACCGGACATTGGATGTATACATATATGTGTACGTAATGGTTAGTGGAGAAACCACTTGGCTTGCGTCGTAAACAAAATATAAACTGATTACAATACCAAATATTTAACAAAAATCTTAGAAAGTACGGTCGACGAGCAAGGATGTACGAGAAAAATAAGAGGAAAATTGAGAATTTGAGACTTTGTCTAGGCTTTGCTTATAAATACTGGGCTTAGTTCGATATTCTGCCGGCCATAAGCGCGAGTCAGGCGACGGCTGAGCGGTGTAACGCGTTAACTGTACTTATCTGACTCACTTTCACTGATTCTCAGCCGCTCTTACGTCCCTCGCTATTCTCAATCTCGTTCCCCGGTGTATACAGAAGCTAGCCGATGCAATCTGGTTAACGATTAACGATCACGATCGAAATACGCGATTGTAAAATACTGGAATTACAATTGCAAAATGTAATTGCGATTTCCAATTCCTATTTCGATTATAAACGCGTTGGACGAGTGGCCGTAGATTCCAGGCGATATTAACGAGGCTGACTAAGCTATTGAATCTGTCTGCGATCGTTGTACACAGTGTCCCGACTATAC
The DNA here is from genome assembly GCF_013123115.1 of Colletes gigas. Lineage (NCBI taxonomy): Eukaryota > Metazoa > Arthropoda > Insecta > Hymenoptera > Colletidae > Colletes > Colletes gigas. The sequence goes on from NW_025106641.1 coordinate 1,480,114, forward strand.
TGGGAAAAAGATAAGTGTAAAGTTTGGAAAAATCGCTTTCGAAGACAGGTAGAATTCTTTTGTGTATTCTGTTGGTACGTATGGTGTTTTGGGGCTGTTAGATTTCCGGCTGCGGGCGATTCGCGATCGCGAACAGGGTACTGGTGGGGATTTTCGCGGACAGGTCTGTGTAGGTGCCGGGTGCACGGTGCGTAGTCCGCAGGTAGACGAACGGTCTTTGCTCGCGGCAAACGTCCGAACGAATAAGTTGAATGCCGCGCGCGTCTCGTCCCGACGAGGACGGGCCTTTCTTTATTTCGATCCTCCGGCCCTCGCTTCTTTTCACAAGACGAGTTTCATCCGAGAGAAAAGAAAAGAGAGATCGTACGGAACGGTGCGCGTTTTGAATGGCGCGTTCTCGCGAGGATCTCGAGTTTCAATGGCCGTGCCACGTCCGATTTCGTGACAACCGGAGAGACGCCGAACGAGAACACGAGACCGGGAGACCCGGGAGCTGTCCGACACAAAGCGAAGGGACGGATTCCCCGGGCCGGGGTGCCACGCACCGAGCCGAAGGAACCCCGTGACCGTGGACCCCGCGACCCTCGTCCTAGGAACGCCGCGACGCTTCCACGGAACGGAAATCGACCGAGCACCGAGCGCACCCGTGATCCTCGATTCTCCACTCTCTTTTTCTCGCGCGTCTCTCCACGCGGGAGATCCCCCGACAGAAATAGCCTTTCTTCCCTACGTCCACCAGGTCGAAACCGTTTCCCACACGAGAAAATCGCTGGACCTGGTTTCCATCACCGAACCAAACGCTCCACAATGGTACGCGCGTGTTCGCGCTCACGAACCATCGTGTTCAACCCTCGAGTGGACTCTGTATCTCGACCGAATTATTTTACTTAACGCTTTAATGGCCGTCACCACTGATATTGCACGTCAAAGTCAGATACACGAAGATGCTGGGAGTATTGTTATAAATAGACTGCGGATCTTCATGCAAATTCATATTTTTATTAATAAATTTAATGAAAATGGAGCTTTGTAGAGGGTTGTCTCAACCCCTAGATATAATAATTTGTACCTTGCTCGAAGTATTTCTTATATTCTTGCGTATTAACTGAATTCTGTAGCTTTTTGAAAATTAAAATTTCCCATAAATGCATGAACATCCGCAGTCTGATTACAAGGAATTATAAATGTAATAAACGTAATAAGTTGAATGTATGATGAAATGATCATGGAACTGATACCGCCAAAGTGTTAACGTTGATTGCAACCAAACTGGTAAATGGAAATCGACTTTCAAAGCATTGTTGGAATATTTGGTAATAGCTGAATGTATTCATGGACACATAGTGCTCGACACCGTGATCTACGCCTATCTGGTAACACAATTTTTGTGCAGATCGATAGGTCAGAGGGGTGGTCGATATTGTACCCCCTTTTCTCTAGGCATACACGCATACATACAACAGTATTTAAAAAATAATGAACTAACGGAGGATTACCTTAAAATTTCAGATAATTACATTTACATATAGTAAATAATTGTTTAAACTTGCAGAGGGTCCCAATAATCCACTCAAGGGTTAAGTTGCGCGTTACGATTTGCCTCCGAAATACTCAATTTTATCATCCATCGATCGAGAACGTATTTCAATTACATTTACCACTGTTGCTTCTGCAAAGTAATTGCATTGCAATTTCACCGTAATTGCATTATAATTGCACGGTTTAATGATTTATGGTTATGATTACACGACAATTAAACGATAACTGCCGTGTAATTTCGGCGTAATTACAGCGCGAGTACTTTATAGAATTCATCGCGACAAATGTAATCAGATTATATTTTGACAACGCTCAAGGCAGGCTAGAATCGTATCTATCTATCCTTTTACAAAGCAACTTCTAACCACGAGGTTTGTTACAATTGTTCGCGTAGAAGATCTCCGGTGGAGAGCCGGGCATAGGACTGGTAACGCGCAAAATGGCTGCCGCCTACGCGTTCGAAGTTTCTCGATCTCCGAGGCGAAGCCACCCGGAGCAGTTGAAACGGGAACGGTCGCGATCGCGGTTTTTGCTCGACGCTTTGATCGCTTTCCTCTCTCCGGTGATGAAGCGCGGGTCGACGGCGACGGTCGAAGGGCGACCGCGCGAGCTTCGAGATTCGTTCGCAGATAGTAACGCGGAGAATGCGAGGCTCGCGCAGATCCGCTCGTAAATCTCGACGATTGGTCGGTCGCGCCGGTCCACCGAGCGTTTTCCCCTTTCGTTTCTCCCGTGGGAAACCGGGACGGGGACGCCGCGACGGGAAAAGAAAACCGATGACTCCCGAGACCGCGGGGACGCGACTTCGACGCGGAACGAGGCGGACCACCGGCGTTACGACGACCCCCCGAGTCTCTTTTTACCTTTTTGTTATCGCGTTTAGCTGATCTTCGCGATCCGCGACGAGCAAATTGGATGACGAATTACCCCTTCGAGGTGCACGTTATCCATCGACGTCATTTTCTATTAGAAACCTCCGTTTCGGCTGGGATGATGAACCTCGTACCTCGTACCTCGTCTCTGGATTTTCCGCTCGATAATTTCGCTTTTAAGGTGGACCTATAAACACAAGTTCGATGTAAACACAATCCACACGATACTAGTACATACGGTTGTTACAGCTGATGGAATTTAACACTATATTTCACCTATTTGGCCCATCCGTTACGTCGATACTTACAAGAACCTTAGCTTAGAATTCCCCGATTTACCTGTTGGAATTTATTAGTCTCCAATCTATCCTCGCATTCCGATAACGGTCCAATCACCGGATTCTATCGAAATCTTTCCCCAACCCCCTCGCAACGCTAACCAATTTTAAGCTTCCTTTTCCTACGAGTCTGTCCGCTACCATAACTCTTTCCTAGTCGATATACGTTCCATAGATTCCTACAACCTCCTTCGAAGATGCAGTTCGTCTCCTCTTTCCCATTTCCCATAATACTACGTTTTCGTCCACGTCCCGTACACGGTAGCATTCTTTCCTACGTCTCGCGTTCAAGTTCGATCATAAATTAAGCCGACCAGGTTGTAAAACAACTCTGTTCCAATGCATCTCGATTTTTTCCACCCTGAAAAATGAAAGTCACTTTGAAAATCGCTGATCAATAGACTGCGGATCTTTATGCAAATTCACATTTTTATTAATAGAATTAATGAAACGGGAGCTTCGCAGAGGGTTATCTCAACCCCTAAATATAATATTCGTATTCTTATATTTTTGCATATTAAATGCGTTCTGTACTTTTTTGAGGATTAAAATTTCCCATAAATCCGCAGTCTACTGATAACTCACGCGGTGATCGACGAGACTTTAAACAAGATTCTAGCGAAATTGAATGGTACACGATGGAAAAATGACTCGTAATCGAATCGCGCGCGAAAGGGGTCGCCGTAAAAACGACCGAATAATAAATCGGCAGATTATAAATAAGCGATGTTGCTGCGTCTCGTTTCATTTACCGCAGGAAATTGTCCCGGGTATGTAAAAACGTAGTTTCGTACGGAACAAGTTTTACCACTCGTCGCGCAGATGCTTCTCACTCGAGGCGTTGTCAGATAGGATACTACGTACTTTGTTCATCGGAGATGCGCGCTAAGAGGATCGTTACTTGACCGCTCGCTGACATAAACGGTTCCATCAACGTTGCCGTTATCGCGCCCGAGTCGCCGAGTTTTCGGTCATAAAAGGCTTATACAGGGTGTTCGATCCTTCACCCCGGAAAAAATTTTAATGGGAGATTCTAGAGGCTTCGTTAAAAAGTTATTAAAAAATTTCAAATCATTCTGGAAAAATTATTTTCTGATGCGGGGGTCAATTGCGATCATTTTTGGTCAATAGACGTACCCCCGAAATCCTACGCACTTTCGAGAAAAAAATTCGAATATGTAAACAAAATTTTCGGCGAAATCGAAATATTTCAAATCATTCTGGAAAAATTATTTTTGGTTGCGGGGGTCAATTAGAATCATTTTTGGTGAATAGATATACCCTCAAAATCCTACGCATTTTCGAGAAAAAAATTCGAGAAGGTGTGAAATTTTTCGACAAAATTAAAAAATTTCGAATCATTCTGGAAAAATTATTGTTGGCTGCGGGGGTCAATTAGAATCATTTTTGGTGAATAGACGTACCCCCGAAATCCTGCGTATTTTCGAGAAAAAAATTCAGTACCGGTGGAATTTTAAAGGTTAATAACTTTTTAACGAAGCCTCAGTCAAGAAATTGATATTCTTGATTTTCGTCATATTTTGGCTCCTAGAATTTCCCATTAAAATTAATCCCAGGGTTGGTCTTGACTACGATGATAATTAAATTTTACAGGGCCAAAGTGAACGATTCAACCAACGTTGACAATGATAATGGAAATAGTTAAAAATTATAGGAGAGAAATCGCTAATACTAGAATCCTGTACCTCTAGTTTTCGTTTTTTCTCAATGTCTACGTTGGAAGAACTTTACAATTTTCCTAGGTCGCGGAGACTCGAGTAAAGAGACCGCGAGGATAGAAAAGTCGAAGATGGATAAAGGAGAGGTATCTGCGCTGGTACGATTGGGAAAGGTCGCGCTGACGCGAGCTCGTTTCGCTTCCTCGATCCGTTCGAGCGGGTTCCGAATCGGCCGACAGCGAGATCGGCGAGTTGCGAACGAAGAGAGAGAGAAAGACACGGAGGGGGCCCCCGGTGCGTCGCGGATCCGAGAGAGGGAAGAGAGCGTCCACGATAATCCAGTCGATCCTCTCGAATTCTCCGTTACGAATAATAAACTCGCCGACAAAGTGGCCGACTCCGGCAGCGGTCGAGCAGGGATCGGGCATAGACGCCTTCCACGAACCGCTTTTTTCCGTTTCGACCTTCCACGCCGTAAAAGGAGAGCCGAGCTCTCGAGGAAGGACGACCACGAGGTTTACGCTGCTCCGATATTGCTCGCCAGCTTTTACGGTTTCCTCGATAAACCGATATTTTTTCGCTAGCCAAACGGGGGGGTGATCCTCCTCCTCCTCCTCCTCCTCCTCCGGAACTTTCGAAACTGCGAAGTTACAATTGGGAATAAATCGGTGAACGTTGGTGGCTTCGTTCGAATAAAATTCTAATTCGAACGAGATCGATTTGGGGGATCGTCGTGGCTGGAAATCAGTTTCTGGCGCAGCCACTGCGCGATAAATTACGATTTTGAAACGCTTTGATATTTGTCATCCCGGCTCAACGTGTAATAATTACGAATTCACGCTGTGTCGTTTAGATTTAATGACCCGTTGGGAAACAGAGTGACGTTCGATATCTTGTTTTGTGCGCGAGTTACGACGATTGCGTTCGCGGAGGCCCAGATACTCGCAAACTATTTAAGTTTTATATTCTCGTTGGAAGTGTACGACAACGCGGTTTCCTGTTCCCGGAACCATGCAATGTTTACGGTAAATTTAATTGTTACGAATCGTACGAACGCACGCATTAACGTGCACAACGACGCTATTGATCGTTTTTGCGAACGAACGCCGCGAGTTCGACCTTTACCGCCAGCTTTGCTTCAGGAGGCTTTATTTTATTTTTGTATTTCCGCATTACTATCTTAATACCTTTACTTTTACTTACAACAATGACTATTTTCAATTTGTATCGTTAATTAAATTAGTGATTAATTTCACCGATGTTGCGATACTCTTTCGGAACAATGAATCATCGAATCGATTAAATTAATCGTTAGTTGGCCGCGACCGCCGTTGATTAAATTAATAGTTATTCGCCGGTGGTATCGCGCCGCGAATAAACAAAAATTAGACCAGCCCGACGATCCATTATTCAAACAGTATAATGGAACATCGGTGAAATTAATGATTATTTCAAGGGTCGATCATCATCATCACTAGCGTGCACCGATTAATTTAATCGTTAGTCATCGAGACCGATAACGATTAATTAAATCGTCAATCGTCGGTCGTAGCGAGAGATTTACGGTAAATTAAATCGTCCGATCGGTGATCGAAGCGACCGGGTAACGATTAATTTGCGGTAATCGACCACGGTTAATCACGACGATCGAGACTGTCGATTGAATTTGTAATCGATCGGGGTAAACGCGATCACGAAATAATAGGGGGGTTGATAAACTATTTTTTATCAAATTTGGCTTTGATGCACGCTTCTGCGTGGGCGGAGACCGCGTGTGACCTACTCGGGGTTGGAACTCGGGGATCTGCAGGTTCGCGCCAGAGGAGGGAAGAACGAGCGGTTTCTGCACGGTCGGAGAGAATCCAGTGGCTCTCAGCCGGCCGAAGGGGCAGAAAACCGCTCGACGAGGGAATAGGAAGGCTCGCGGCAGAATTTCCGGCCCGGCTGGCCCGACTCGCGCGATAACCGAGGGGGAGAGTTTCGATCGTTAGCGCGATTCGAGAGAGGGTGAGCCCAGGAAGGCTCGTCCTTTCGCGAAACTCTGCCCGTAATAGGGACACCGACGATTTATCAGGCGATCGGGGGGTGCGTCGGTCTTCCCCGCATCACCCAAAACACCCAACGTTAGAGGAAATATCGCTCGACGCTGGGAAAAGCTGAAAGTACGCGGTCGTGAGTCTCGTTTCGATTCGTCTTTCGGTAGCGCGCGACCCGCCGCTAGTGTCGCGATCGTCCTTTCTCTTTTCCCTGTCTTTATCGCGAACGTGACCCGGCTGGACGTTCGAGAACGTTGACCTCGACGCGTGGACCTCGACTACGCGGCGAGAAACCGATAAACGGTAACAAACGCGAGGGGGGAAAAAAGCTCACGTGGCCTCCGTGTCGCGAATGTCGATCGTTCGCGTCGCGCGCGGATTCCGTTTCGGATTCGGAAATTTCCGTGTACCGTGGGACGTGCTCGATCGAGTCGTCCGGTTTCCGCTGGAATCCCGAATCTACGTCGTTCGACAAACACGCTGGAACCCCAACGTCCACGGGGAATAGGTTTCCAACCCCTCCGGACGCCACCGCAAACCGCGACCAGTAGCAAACAGCTTGGCCCTTCGTACTAGTTTGACCAGAGTCGGGCAAATTTTCATTAGCAAGCTACCTTCCGTTTACGATCCATTTGTGTATATTAGAATTCGTTAACAAGATCTTTTAAAAACTCCCGTGACACTGCTGGAACCTGCATTTAACCCTTTGCACTCGAAGTGTTTTTTTAGTGAAAAGATCATATTTACATATAAGTAAATGATATGCACATTAATTTTTTTTTATTATTATTTGTCTTCGTCCTTATTTATTCATTCATTAACGGGTATTAAACCCTTTAGTACAAAGATGTAATATGCAAGGAACTACAAATGTGGATTTACATAGTCAAACATTATCGCTTAGCGAATGTAACAAAATAAATTAATTTACAATATGTTGCAAGGATAATCTTAGACTTTCTAACGATTGTTCGATTAAATCTGTTTTAGTGTGTAAAAAATTTGCATTACTAATCATTCTGAGATCCAAACGTAGTGTGGTAACTTATGTTATGAACTGAAAATTATTTGCATTGTCTCCATAGAGGAGCCCCTCGAGTGCAAAGGGTTAAAATACGAGTATCGGTGTCTGATTCTGGGGTGATTTTTTTTTTGTTAATTTGGTGTATTAGTGCTCGAGGGAAAAGTTTCAGAAACCTCCCAGACATTGGGGGGTCGTGTGCTTGTGTAGCGAGTATGGAAGATGACGTCACGGTACTAAAAGGAAAGGGATGATAACGATGATCGACAACCCAGATCGAAATTTTCCAATTATTCGCTTTATTTCGTACCGTGGTTACATCACTGCGACGACGTACGATGGAGGGGAGATTTACTGTAGCTAGTAATGCGGATGAATGATCGACGGCGAGTGTTCCATCCACGTTGCTAGAATACAGAATGCGTGGTGCCGACTTTATCCAGTAGGAAAACTGCCGCGACGCATGGGAACTTCCGTTTGTTGTTGGTCCGTGGATACGCGCGACGCGTGCTCGAACGTGTGTTATCAGATAGCTATAACTTTTATTGCGTATCGGTGGAATTCGACGGACAAACTATCTCGACGGGGGACATTTCGAATATTTAAGTTACCATGCTTATTATCCTGTACTATCGTTAGTCACGTTCCCCAGGCGGTTGAATTCGTCGTAAGATCGTCCGTTAAGGAGAAAAAAAAATTAATCGCACGTGTACGTGCATAATGCGCGCCTCGATATTCCCGGAACGAACGAATGAAGATCACGCGACGCCGAAGGCAAGATCGTTCGCAGAAGAATTAATCGCGCGAAGGTGTCGCGGCCGCCGTGCCTTCCGTTCGTGGAAAACGCGGGAATTAAATCTTCGACGACGATGACGAATCGAAAGGCTGAGAGGACGAGCGGTCTGCTCGATCGAATATTTTTTACGAACAAAGAAAAAGTAAACGTCTCGAAGGTACGCGAGGAATTGCATCGCGAGCGTAAACGTAACGAAGTATAATAAAACAAGTTGTACAAAGACGCAGGTAGCTATGAGAGTTTAAATTTTATTTAAGATTGCGTGGATCGGAACGCGTCGAACGCCGTGACCAAATAAAGTATTCCGCGTTAACTCAGCCATCGGGCAATTAAAAGATACTTTTGTATTCTGTATTCGACGATGGGGCCGAATAAAAGTATTCTGTAGTTGTACACCTACCAAACGCAACCAACGAATGCTCTTAAGCATTCGACTACAAACGGAATACAAATTAGCGAGACATTCGTTGTTCGAATACTTTGTGAAATACACTTTGTCCATCCCTGACAGCGATATACCAATCTCGATTCCTAGCCCTTTAACGATCGTCCTTGTACTTCATCCATGTCCCTACAATCCTGGTTACGTTCCTTTTTACATCTAGCAATACCTACATTTTATCCATTTTGCAAAGTAAAAAGAGTGTTAATGTTAAGGAACAAGTTAATGTGTTTACAAAAAATCAATTGGTTTTACAACAAAAAACTTTCAAGTATTTTGTGTAATTTCTATAAAGTATATCTAAATATGCAAGTATTTATTTCAAAACTGTTTTATACCACCCGCCTATTTTTAATGTGAATATAATGTGCTTGGAAGTATAGGACCATGCTTTGATTTTTATTAAATGTTTTTCGAAGCATAGGAAAAGCATTCGAAGGCTTTTCCAATGTCAGGAAAAAGAACACTTTGTATTTCTTTAAAAAGGAGGAAGACCATTCTGTTCGACAGAATAGAACATAAATACCTGGTATCGTGAATCGGATTCGCCGTGTAATCCGTGGGACGCATTAGAAAGCGTTGGGTCGGGATAAAAGGTGCGTTCTGGCAACGTGGAAGCTGTTGGGAAAATTCCGCTCGAATCCAAGCACCAGTTGGGATTTGGGATTTGGGTTCGGGTTCGGGTTCGGGTTCGGTTCCATGTCCGGGTTGGCTCGTTTTGCTACGGTCTGGCTTGCAGTCGGCTCGATCCAGGGAGGAGGAACCGTGACGGACGAACGAAGGGATCGAAGTACGCGGGAAACGCAATTAGAGCAGAACCGGTCGGTGCTACGAACAGCTTTCGGGGGAGAGACGAACGTTTCTCTACGCCGTGCCGTACCGTTTCCGTTCGCTGCCCTGTTGCACGGTCCTTACGAAAATAAGAAAGTTATCCGATTTAATAACACGAAAATCCGTGGTTCTCCAAGACCAACGGACGTGTGCCCGAACGAAAATACGAACAAGAATCGTAACACGCTTACCGTGTTCGTCGAGCCACGACTAAACTATCCGCGGAATAAGAGTCGCGAGGTCCGTGCACGGAGGCCAATCTCCGACATCTTCTCTTTGCCGTTCTACCGCTTTTCTCGCGAGCAACCTTTTTATCGAGTCTACAATAAAATCAAATACAAATCGTGTAAAAATCGCCTACTAATGAGGTTAGTGCAGGACTAAAGGAGGTTAAAAAAAAAGTTCTCGAACAAGTTTCTTCTGCGCCTGCGCAGGATTCTCGTCCGAAAGAACCTCCGATTCACTCGTCTTCGAATCACTGCGGCGTTCCAGTACGTTCTCGATCCGAACGATCGAAATCACCCTGCGATCCGATTCATTTGCATCCGTTCCGAGAAACTGGCTGTTTTGCACGGGCGAATTGCCGCTTCTTATCTCCCACATGATCGATCGATTGCACGAAATTTCCCAACGACCGAGCAAAAACAACATCACGGGCCGTGCGCGTCTCGTCGTCGTTCGAACGCGCCGGTAGCGCCCTCGGGTGACACGTACGGGAAACTAACCTCGAAAGATTAGAGGACAAGTTTTATCGACGCTCGCTACTCCTTGTTCGCGAATGCACACGATCGTCGGAGAAACGATGCTGGGGCTCGTTCGGTTCCTCGCGTTTTAGTTTGCGGCGCGGGTATTCGCTGGAACGGGGCGTTTATCGCGCGAACGCGTTCAGCTCGCGACGCAGAAGATCGCGAAGGTAAAAAGAGACGAACGTGCTTGCCTGTTCTTCGGGCCAACGAACAACGATGACCTCGGTTTCAGGGTCGTTTCGACTATTATTCGCTTGCGCAGACTTAACTCGCCTTCTCTTCGTTCGCATCGTTCCCCCGTCACCTCTCTCGCGTTGTGTCCTGCCTTGCCTGCACCGTCTCGCCTCCTATGTAGCGAGCCATGCATCCTTTCGCCTTCTTTCGTTTCGTCTCGCCTCCTCTCGCCGTGCAACGCTTCGCCTCGCCGCGCCATGCTCTCGCGAACGATCTCCGTCTTCGTTCCGGTTCTAAGGGTGCAGCTCCTTCGAATAACAAATTCATTCTAACCATCCTATTTTCCTTTACGTCCATTTCACGTTCGGCGTACGAGATTTATTCAAGACGTACGTATCGTATTCGTAGTTCCGGGACAAAAGATTCCTCGAAAAGACTCGGATGGATTCGTCCAGCTTCGTTTCGTTTCTTCTTCCGTTAAAAAATGCTGCCACGATGTTTAGCAGGCACTTCCGGCGCGCATCTTTTCGCTACGGAAAATCGTACGATCGCGCCTTAAGCTTGAGGGCGCTGCTTTCAAAGAATGTTGCATCGGAAGGTTCTCGCGATATCGCAACGATGGCGACATCTGTACGCGACGAGCGCATCGTCGAGAACTAGAGACCAATCGAATCGAACCACATGGACATGGCTTGACTTAGCTGTCGTCAGCTGTCGTACGACGCATCGTCTTCGCCCCGGACGAGTTTAGTCTGGGTCGCCAGGAAAAACGTATGTCAAAATTTACCGAAAGTATGTCGCGTGTCGTTGTTCCGAGGAGCTTTCTCTGCGGATTGTTCGTGAAATCATGTTGGTGCCGCGCGCGAACCTCTATCACGCGTTCAACAAAACGCCCGTTTACGTAAAAGGCAGACGTCGAGAGAATGCATCTGTTACTATGACGGTGAATCGCGTCGTCGTGTTTCTAATCTTCGCGTCGGGGGTTGCGGTTGCAGTGATCGGCACATTTCTGTCTCGATACATCCGCGATTCGTCGACGAATCTGCCTGGTAAGTATTCCTCGAGTGACTAGCTCGTCGATGATACATAACCTCGTTTCGGACAATTATTATCCTCGTTTCCAGAAAATCAGGATTATCGTCATGTATTTATCCCGCTTCCTTCGGAGGGCATGTTGAACGTCTACGACGAGGGGTCTCTGGACGTGGCTTTGCCGAATTTCCAGTCGGACGATCGACTCGAAGTCCAAACCAGAGCGACGACCACCGCGGAAGCTCTAACGTCGCTCTACCTGGCGTTGGAAATGAAACTGTCTGGAAAGCAAAAGAAGGCGGTTAAACTGTTTCAGCATGCCGTGGCGTTGGCACCTCGTCACCCGGATATTTTGAATCATTACGGAGAGTTTCTGGAGTACACTCAGAATGACATCATTAAGGCGAACGAGTATTACGTACGCGCGTTAAATTACCAACCTAATCACGAGGGGGCGTTGATTAATAGCCAAAGAACGGCACGGGTCGTCGAGGAACTAGATCGTAGAATGCTCAGACGCATCGACGAGAAACGAAACGCGCTCTCCGCGATACCTGATAACAACGTGGCGTTGATACGCGCGAAAAAGGAGGCGTATTTCCAACATATTTATCACACGGTTGGTATTGAGGGAAACACGATGAATTTAGCCCAGACCCGAGCCATAGTCGAAACACGCACCGCGGTCGGTGGCAAGAGCATCGACGAGCACAACGAGATCCTAGGGTTGGACGCTGCCATGAAGTACATCAACGCCACGTTGGTGAACAGGGTCGGTTCTATTTCTATAAAAGATATATTGGAGATACACAAACGCGTGTTGGGTCACGTAGATCCCGTCCAAGGCGGTCAGTTTCGACGGACCCAAGTTTACGTCGGCGGACACGTGCCACCTGGCCCCGGAGACATACACTATCTGATGGAGGAGTTCGCGATGTGGTTGAACAGCGAAAGTGCCATTCGAATGCATCCTGTTAGGTAAATCTATAGCTTTCTCTACGTTGCTACGACGTTCGGGGTCAAATTCTCGATCGATCTTAATGGCTAGAATCAAGTACATAATATTTAGCAAGGGCTGAAACATCGTGAAAACGAATTTGAGAATCGTCGATGTCGGCGAGGGAGGGGACAGATAATCGAGAATTTCACCGAATTCGGTTTAATAAGCGTAGTCTCTCTAACGTTTTATTTCATTGTTCGATACGTTTCCCAGGTATGCAGCTCTGGCGCATTACAAGTTGGTACACATACATCCGTTCTCCGATGGAAACGGCAGGACGTCTCGTTTGCTCATGAACATGATCCTAATGCAGGCTGGCTATCCACCCGTTATCGTTCATAAACAGCACCGACACACTTATTACGAGAATTTACAAATAGCAAACACGAGGGATATCCGACCGTTCGTTAGATTCATAGCCGAGTGCACGGAACAAACGCTGGACCTGTTCTTGTGGGCGACCAGCGAGTATTCCAGACAAGTTCCAGCACTTAGTCAAGATACGTTGTTTACCGATAAGGATAAGACGATCGCTTTGGAAGAAACCGGTGACATCATCGATACGTTCGACGATGACTGAGAATCGATGAAACCAACGCGATATTCAAAAGTATTTTATAGACCAAAGAATAGTAGCATAAGTCGTATATCCAATCCATCCATTTAGCCATCGATCGAGCACGCGTCGAGCGATTCGTTTCAAAGATCGCGTAATGGTTGCGTTGGAATGGAGAAACGGAACGGGTTGGGGGGTCGGTAACGAATTCGCATCATTTACACCGTCGTATTTATTATCTCTGCCAGCCGGGGTCGATCTAAGGAAACCGCTCTCACGAAAAGCGCAATCTCGGATATGGACGATTTTGATTTTTTTTTCTTTGTTCAAGAGTACCTTAGCGACAGATTAGCCGGTACAAAAATGCTTCCACTACTTTTCCGTTTGCGTTCTATCGTATACATTAGAGACACTACGAAGTACAGTGTGAAAAAAACTCAATCGAGAAGACTGTGATGTAACATAAGAATATATACGACGTATATGGGTAACGAAACATATTTGACGACAAACGAAATGTTGAACGCGAGTATATAGTGTTGTAAATTTACGGAGCAACGCGCAATCGTCACTTGCTGGTCAAGTTATTTGCAATGTACAGAATGTAAATACATACGCGGCTTTTAATAAATTTAGTATTTTGGAAATTATTGTTCGTGTATTTTCTCACGGTCTTCCTCCATACAAATCTCCAGAATACACCACCTATCGGGCACGTTAAACGGACCTGCCATTTCTTATCCATTTAAAACGATCGTCGTTTATTCGTTTATTTTGTTAAGCGACAAAGTAAAACCTGCGTTACGCGAGAGAGAGAGAGAAGAAAGTGTAAAGTCAGGGAACGACAAACTTTGCCGTTCGCGCGTGTCTCGTTTCACGTTTTGTTTTCCTTTTTCTTTTCCGCAGCTATTTTCTTATCAAAAATAATAACGGTATCGATATTTTTTTCGAACGTCAAGCTACTCGCGACGTGTACCGTTGTTCATCGGTTAAATCACTAGTATAAACGCGTCGTTAATGGCGTTCCATCGAAGCGTAAAACCAACCGCGATCTTGCGATATTTTCGACCAAACGTAAAATAATGAGAAAAAATACTGAATAACTCACGATTTCTACGAAACTTTAATTTTTACGTCTAATAAAACATTATCGACGCTTTGTCGGAGAAGGAAAACGATACAGAGGCGATTCGCACCATTTTTAAAAGCGCGTTCGATCTCAATACGTATCACGGGTGAACAGAAAAACTTTGCGCTCGTTACGCTAAACGTGCAAATTTCTCTTTTTTTTTCTTCTATGCGATATAACGACGCGCCGGTTATCTATATAAATACACTTCTATAAAAATCATATTTTGCCAACAACGTAAGTTGACGATATATCGTTATAGATTCTCTCGTCATTCGCTCGATCACACGCTCGCACGCACACACACACACACACTCCCCTCTTCCGATCCTTGGTTCGTACTCGATTCCACGGATCGGTCGAATATCGGTATTCGTACAGGATCAATGAAGACGCTCGATGCGACTGTTCGCACGAATACACTCGCGACAATCTTCTTTCCTTCACCGTCGTGACGCGCAAGAAAGAAATCGCTTCCGGTTTAGCTCTGCTCGCGAGGTTTCTTGCAACATTCGTGCGCACGTCGCACCTTCGCGACAGTGAAAATAGTACAAACGAAATGAAACGATAAAAAAAAAAAAATAAGCTGCGTCGATGGCAGAATCTTGAGATAAAGGAACGAAATAAAAAAAAAGAAAAAAAGGAAATGTAGACGAAAGTAAAGCACGAAAGTATCTAAAATAGGTGTACAGTCTAATCTAACGACCTCGAATCGGTTGCCTGCACGGGTATACTTTGTTTCATTCCTAGCTGGCGGTCATAGTTTCGAAATCAGTCGTTATTTGGTTCGTTGCGAATACGGGTAAGTCGTGCACGCTCGCAAAATATCACTGAACGAAGGTTTCCTCTACGAACGGATCCCTTCGCGCGATTTATCCTCGATCAGAGGCCTAGAGTACGCCTAAGTAGGTGTCGCTGAAACTCTAAATTTTTTTTCTCTGTTCGTTCGATTCGGTTTATCGGTCGATCAGCACTGAAACGACGAACAAACAAATACTACGAGTGTGAAAACACGTCCGATAACGAAGATTCCTCGAATGTAATTCACGCGTGTGTGTATATATATATATATATGTATATTCAAGGCTCGATAAATGCGCATAGCGATTTGTTATCCTTAAATTTATTCGAAACGTTGGACGAAGGAGCGCGATCCTTCCGTGCACGCGTACATTTACATGTTCGTTTAAGATTTAATCGACGTACAACGAAAAGTGAAGGGGGGGCGACTAAAATTAGGAACCGACGAGGATGTCCGCCTAGGATACTTCGATGAAAGGTAAATCGAGATGCGTGTCCTAAAATCTTAAAAGAGCGTCTGTCGCTCTGCGTATTCGCTTCGTCACCCTTTGCTCTCTCGTTCGCTCAAAACAGTTCTTTTTTTTTCCTGTAGACGCTTAATTAAAAAAAACGCTGGGCGTCTTCGATCGTACATGTGGCGAACGTCGCCGGGGGTCTCATTCACAGAACGAAATCATCTTTGCGTCCACGTTTACGTCTACGTACGATCGATATCGTTGCTTGGACAAAGGAACTCGATAAGTGTTTGCATTTGTCGGCGTTGATTCGAGGATCGTTGCAAAGAAAGAAATAGAGAGAGAGAGAGAGAGAAAGAGAGTGACGCCCTCGCGATAGAGAACGAGACTCGTGGGTCGTGCTTCGATAAGGTATTGTGGCACGAGAATAGAAGAGGGGGAGGAGATGGAGGAGGAGGAGGAGGAGGAGGAGGAGGAGGAAAAAAGAGACGCGATTCGCAAGCAATGGACGGTATTCGCGCGACGCCCATTCTCGCGATCTCTAAAAATTTTGCGTGGCCAGAAACAACGCTTTCATGCGGCTCCGTTCGAATCAACGAGAGCAGAACTGGTCGTTCGCGCGACCGGAAGTCGTAGCGATGGTCGAAAAGGCTATTGGACGTTTCGCGATCGATTCGCTCGGTTTGTTAGCCCTCTCCCCCGCCTTTCGCCTCCCCTCCTTCCTGTTCTCGTGCCGCATCACACTATCCCCGTCGTGACCGTGATGTACCGCGATTCTACCTCTCTTTTTTTAAAAGGATTCAAACTTAATTGTACCGTAAATTACGAGTTCGCGTCATCTTCTGGCTGATTTGTTCCTCTTGCAAGAGCTGTCCACGAAACTGACTGACTTGATCTATCGCGGCGTTCAAGGTATCGCGCTGCTGCACCAATAGCTGCTCCCATTTTTGGGCATACGCTGCAACAGACAATACAATTTCAATCGTCCACAATCGATAATATTCGCGTTAGCGATGGTGAGTCGATAGGCTGATCAGCATTTGCGTGAACGCAAGCGACGCAAACGACGTTCGGTCGATCAGAAATCATTCGCAGCGAGATCGAACACATAGTTTATATTTAATTTGTATTTATCGTTGAGGAAATCTCGTCGCGTTGCGAATGAATTCTGACCAACTCTCTGGTCTTCGAACGGATCTCATCGAACGATCCACACGCTGAATCGATAGGCCGTGTTCGTGTTCGTGTTCGAGTTCGAAGCAGCCAGCGGTTAGCGTTCGAAGCGTTTCGATGTCGCGAAAGGTAAGTAGTATCTCGGCGAAGCGTATCGCACGCGATTAGTGTTACAGGCTAGAATTAGTGCGAAGAAAACAATACCGTTAGATTGGGAATCCACAAAAATAATATTTATTAACAGTAATAACCTGGATGCGTGTACATAGAGAAAATGTAGCGCTGGAGATTTGACCAACCGTCGCGCGAACTGATCGATTCGCATAAGGGAAGACTAATCAAGGTTGCATCTCGCTGTTTGGCGGCAAGAAAAAAGTTGAGCTGTCCGGTGGACTTCACGACGTTTCAAGAAACATTATTTTTGAGGATTTCGGTGGCGTAGATGCGTGAATCGCGCGTTCACGGATGATCGTCCGTGAACGCTGTTAGCGTTATTTCGAATGCGTATTAAGATAAGCGGCGATTCTTTTTGATGATTGCGAATCGAATAGGTTTCGTTACCGTCGGAAAATTGCTTTCTCTCAATCAGACGTCTACGCAACGAGAACTTCCTCAGGCAGAGCGACTCAAACTTTGTTCTTTTCCGTCTCAAATCTGCAAGGGTTTGTGACGTTACGTTCAAACGTTGTTGTTCGGCTTGCATCCATTTGCGGACAAAGCTACAAAGCAACGATTTCTCGGCCAGGCCAAACGAGTCCTCTTTTTAATTTAATCGTTATAAAAAATGACGTATCGCGCAACATCTGCTCTTTGGACTGTCACCGAAACGTCGAAAAATAACTTTGATCGTCTCTAACACACGCGATCGCGACTACAAGCCGATTTCAATGCGTGGGAAACGATCCAGAGCCCTGGAATTCCAATGATTCCTGCATCCACCGTGGGAGCAGCTTAAAACATTTCGAAACGCGTGTAGCGGTGTCAACGAGGTCTAAGAGTACTTACACGTACGATGCTTCTTAAAAATAAAAATATACGACAGATCAGAGGTTCTGTGTCGATTAAAATCTGTTAAAACTTAACACCTACGGTACGTCGTTACAAAACAGTAGTAAAACTAGCGATCGCGTCTCGCAACGTTGAAGCGCTATCGAGAATCTTGAGGACCACAAACACACGTTTCTCGGCTTTCGTTTAATGGTCCTCCATTCTGTTCATGTAGACGAACAAGGCCACGTACACGGTGGGTAAACACGAGAAGAGGAATAGATTTTTGAACAGCGTCAATAAAA
Organism: Colletes gigas; assembly: GCF_013123115.1. Classification (NCBI taxonomy): domain Eukaryota; kingdom Metazoa; phylum Arthropoda; class Insecta; order Hymenoptera; family Colletidae; genus Colletes; species Colletes gigas. The sequence continues at coordinate 1,498,026 of NW_025106641.1, forward strand.
ATCGGCAATATCTCGACGAGAATAACTCTTTGTCGAACCGTTCGCCGACGATCTTTCGATCGTTTAAAATACTGTGTGAATCGTCGCGGGGAGAGGCGAGTCGCGGTGTTTCGTCGCCGCGATGTTTCGAATTCTCTACTTGGATGTTGAGCTCGTCGTCGGAGCATTTACGAGCGTTACGCGTCGTGATCTCGTCGCTGTCGTAACGTGATTTCTCGCAGCCGAACAGCTTCGTCTTCTTCGCGGGCTTCTGGTTGTCGAAATCCTCGAAGTTGTAATTGTAATTCGTGTCGTCGATACCGTCGACGGTGTCGTGCATCGAACGAGACGCTCTGGTGTTTTCTCTCTCGTTGAAAGACGAGTACTTTTTCAAACGAGTGTTAAACGTGCCGGACCAATGATACTTGGACGTTCTCTGTCTCGCGATGGGCGTGCGTCCGAGTTTTTTCACGGGACCGGTCGTCCAGGCGAACTTGTCGCTGGCCGAGTACTTTTTCGAAATAGGATCCATGCTCGAAACCGTCTCGATCGAGATCGGCTGGCGTTGATTCGCCTTTTCACCGTCGTTTGACTCGCAATCGGTATCGTTCGAGCTATCGTCGCGTTTACATTCCATCTCACCCTTCCAAGGGGACTTAAACGAGTCCTTTGTGGTCGTATTAACGTTCCCATTTAGATCGGAGCACTCGTCACTGTCCGATATGGTATCCGTATCGTAGTTCATTGGCGCGGCCTTATTTAATGTCGTCGTGGTCGTAGTCGTGGTCGTCGTAGTCGTCCTGCCGTCTTTCTGATCCCGTTTTAACGTGCAGCTTGAGTATGCCTTACGTTTACCGCGCGAATCTGTTGCAAAATTTCATACACAATGACGCTTCAGAGTCACAATTCTCGCTTCTCTGTTTTTTATTTTATTTTTTTTTTAAACGTCTTACTACGTCCCACCCCCACCCGCTCGCTCTGTCTCCCCCGCACCCGACGCATCGTCGAATTTCCAAAGAACGGGGCAACCGGATACAAAAGCTATCGTCGAACGGTTTACTCGGAATCGGCAAACACAAACGCGCACGTTCAAAGGCATGCGCCCATCGAGCAAAACGGTTACAAAAGCCCGGTATAACGTTTCTTTCGCGCGTGAGGAAAAAAAAAAAACACGAAAATACGTTTGCATTCCATCGACGAGCAAATAAAAAAGGGAGCTGGTGCGTGCACATGCGGACAAACTACAAAAAGGACTCGTGATCGAGACCGGAGGAACAAAATCGGGACGAACGATCCACGAAATTGTAACGTGAACGGTGTAAAAAAAAACACACAGGAAGCGGGCACGTACGTGTACGTAAATATCGAGCAACCCAAACGGATCTTACCTTCTTGGTCATAGTCTACTTCGTGCGTCGCGCTGAACACGGTGTGCGCATCGTTGAGAAATCTGGTCGTACCTTCCATTACCATTTTGTGCGTGTCCAATACCTCGTCTTCCAGCATCTGCAGCGCGGACACTGCCTCGTGGAAAGTGTAAAGATCTTGCGATATCTCGCCTTCCTGCGGGGAAACCAGGTAAATAAGAGCGATATTTCGACGCAGGAATGATTTGCATAGTATTGGAAACCACGGTGAAGATACAGGATCCAGCGTAAAGGCGGGCAAACTCACGTTGAGCGAACGAAGTTGCGCTAAATCGCTGTCCGACAGAACGCTGTTGTTCGATTGCTCCTCTATCTTCGGGTCTCGATCGTCGTCCGTTGGCGAAACCTTCATTTCCGTCGGGTCTGTCGCCGCCAATTCCTTCACTCTGTCCGCGTATCTAAGAGTGTTCAACGAGTGCTCGCAAGAACTCATTCCTGGACTGATCATCGCTATCTGCGAACACCAAGCGACCGTTTCAGAAGACAGGTATCGACTAACGGAAATTATTTACAAATAAGATACATAATACGTTAAAGTTTTCACCATGCAGGTTTTGGATTTTTCGCCGATGAAGCTGTCCCTCAGAACTTGCGTCAGCTTGCTGGCTCTGAACGGCAGATGCGTGCCCTTGCGACTCAACGCGCGAATGCACTCTTTCAAGGCCAGCAGCGATTTATTGATCTCCGCGCCTTCCATTCCTACGAACAACAGACTCGTTTCTCGTTTCGTCACGCCGCGGAAGTAGCCTCGCGAGCAACGAACAAGGGTAGAACTTACTGGTTTGCCTGTTGGCGGACGACGTGTCCGCTCCTCTCTCGTTGCCGGCAAGATCGATCAGAGAGAATTTACCGTGGACCTTGTGCGTGCCCGGTGACCGTGCTATGATCTGAAATACCGCATGCGACCGCGATGAGTTCGAATTCGCGCTGGTCTGCCCGCTGGTTCTGGCACTGTTCCCGTGCTGAATAAGCTTCAACACCTCGTCGCAAGTCTCGACGACCTTCTCCGTGAGCCCGACTATTTGCACCTGGAACAATCGCGAGATTAATCAAAACGAATGGCCAACAGTTTGACTATTTATCGCTTTCAAATCCATACCTGCTGCTTGCCGTCCTCCAGAACCCTAAGCTTCTCCTTGTCCGCCAACAGATCGAACACCTTGCCTGAGTAGATTTCGAAGAAGCTGGCGGATATGACCAGATTCAGCGATCGATACTTGGGCATCTTGAGACACTTGAACACGTCCTTGGCTACCATAGCGTATATGCCCTTTTTACAGTCTTGCGTCTTCCCGTTGAAGTCGCCGCCCATAGTGTGCGTCTTCCCGCTTCCTGTCTGCCCGTACGCGAAACACGTGGCCATCCCGCCCTCGAATATGGTCTGCACCAATGGTTTCGCGGTGTACTTGTAAACGATCTCGTTGGTGCACGTCTCGTCGAACGCGTAATCGAACCGAAAGATTTGGTTCTCCAAGTATTTGGTTAGATCGACTTTGGCCTTCGGCTCGTGCACCACCATCTGATCCTTGCTGGGCACGGTGATCACGTCCACCTCCTTGCGCGCGTTCTCCTTCTTGTTCAGCGGACGCTTCCTCACGCAAACCGTGATCTGATGGTCCTCCACGGTGTCCGTGTCCCGTAGCGGCCTGAAGTCTATGCTGTGCTGGTACTCTCTGCAAACGAAAACCATTGGTCGTAATACTAAATGTCTCACGTTGTTACAAAAATCAACTCCAGTGACGATTGTACATGTCTGGAGTTTTGGCCAATGGGTTCTACGAACTCATGGTGTTTATTATAGAAAGATAAGAGTTCGTCACAGTCTTGTAACAGATCTCTCAGAGAACAGAACCGAACTCTTAGATATCATTTAATAAAAAGTACATTCTACCAGTAATTGCCCTACCTTTTCCAATGCCAAACAACTCACCTTATCATGGCAAGAAACTCCCAGTTCGGATTCCCTGGATCCAAATTCATGAGCGCCTCCTTCTCCTCTTTGAGTTCCGCTTGTCGCTGCCTCCTCTCCTCCCTGTTCTTCTTCAGCCTCTCGACCTCCTTCACGACGTTCGAACGTCTGCCTCGACAGTTCTCCACCTGTGTCTGCTGCTGCTGAGTCTGCGTTTGTTGCTGTTGCTGTTGTTGCTTCTGTTTGGCCTGAGCGACCACGGGTGCGTGGATGGCGGGCGTCGCAAGCACCGGCGGTATGTTCTCCAGCTCGCGACGGGTCGTCAGCCCGATCACCGAATCACTGTGCCCGTTGACGGTCGTGGTGGGCGGCATCACGCTCGTCGGACGGCCCGTCACTTGTCGCGACAAATTCCTGTTGGAAGTCGCTGCAAACGATACATTAGTCGCGAGATCTTCAGAGAACACGAGCGTTCGAACGTAATCGCGAACGTGGCGACGCGGGGACGGGATCTATCAGCAACTCGAACACGCTTTCTTGCGAAATTGAACGGGGAAAAATGTTTGATTCTATTTTGAAAGAAAACGGTGGCCGATATCGAAACGAATCGCGTGGTTACCGTGCTCGTCTTGGTCCGTCAAAACTGGTGGGTCGTCGACAGCATCGTCGGCGTCGTTTATTTTATTTTTCCTGCCGAAACACCGACTCAACGGATCGAACCTCATGACGAAGGAGAACGCGGTTTCGCGTTGGCTTCCGATCGATTCCGTGCAAGGTGAAGGCGGAAGGCGAAGGTTAATGATAATCGAAGGAAACCCGGGAACGACGAGAAAACGGTCAACGATTGCAGCAGCCTTCCGTGGTATCCGCGCACTGACCGTCGGTCGAGGTCCTTGCCCTTGTGCTTTTGCATACAGCGCAGGAACGTCGATAGTTACGAGAGCCCCGCGCGAACCACGTTCTTCTATGCCCACCGACGTCCTAGTACTCGTGTACGCCGAAAAGACCACCGCTTTGCTAACGGCACATGCTCGTAACGGAAAATCGATTTCCCCGTCGCGTCGTCCACGTACGCGTCTCGCGAGTCGATTACGACCGCGAACGAACGCTCTTCGACGGTTTTCGAGCGGCAAAATGAGCCGGGATCGATCGCAGGGAAAATTTGAAATTCGCGACGCGTCGAGAAGCGTTCGACGATGAACCTCGTGCGTGGAAAGCGTGGATACGACATACCTTTTACCGGGATCGAGGGCTTGGTAGAATGCTGCAAAAAGAAAGACAGAGAAATACATATAATTATCGTAACGTTGTCGAGAGAGAAGAACGAACAGAAATGCGACGTAAAAATCATTCGTGTGGTGAAGCTTAGGCGTACTGTAATCGCGTGCTACGGACAAAGTAAAGTAAAATGTTCGGGTTCGTTGGAAGCCAAGTGTATGATACATCGTCGATCGAGAGTAATCGCGGTCCCGGAGGTTGGTTCGCGAATGGGAAGCGTCGTTCCGCGTTTCGTATTTGTCGCACGATCGAAAGCGTTAGGCGCCGCGCCGTACGGAGCGATGTGCGAAAAGCCGTGACAATGATAGCAATCGTGCAATGGTGAGAGAACGATCGAGGATAAACGGACGATGACGGGGGGGTTTGGGTTAGGTCGCGAGAGGGTTCGAACGCGCGAGAAAGCGACGCGGAATCGGGTACGATCGATGACTGGAACGTGACCAGCTAGCCAGGGAAACAACGGATACGGAGGAAATCAAGGACTTGCGCTTCCCGTCCGCTCGACAGTTTTTTCTTTCGAGTGTTCGTATCGAGAATAATAGCACTCTCGCGCCAGCAAGTTGAGAAGCATCCCTCGAACCGAGGGTTTACAACCAAGTATAAGATATTTCAAACATTTATCGAGGAATTTTTAAACAATCAAACTCTGTCCATATTGATTTCACAACGACTACCACAACGATCGACTTGAACTTTTGAAGACGTACAAAGGAAATGTCACGCTATTGTCTCCGGGCAGATTTATGTCGGTATAATAAGCGACAGCCACATTGTGCGTAACGAGACTTCACGGAGAAATGGAATCGGCGACGGTCTTGGATAGTACCAATGTATACAGTCGGTTGCTACGTTATATTAACCCTTTGCACTCCGAATTATTATATTTCAATCTTGTTACCAGCAGCTCCCAAAGCTTTCAAGTGTTTTATTTACACTGTTGTTGTATTTTGTAACTTTCAAGTGTCAATCAACGATATCTCTTTGGTTTGGACTTGAAAAAATGTCGAGTGGGAGTTTGACGAAGGAGCATTCTAAGATAAAAATTCACGTAAGAGTGCAAAGGGTTAATGTTTGTGGATACGTTGAACGAACCGGAAGCCTCGAGAGGATCCTCGGAGAAGGAGTAACCGGGAAAGGAGAGCGGAGAGAAGTGAAGAGACCGCGGAGCGTGGGACTCGCGTTTACCGAAAGATCAGACATGACTCGTACAGGAAGCGTTGCGGATGCAAGGCCGTTTCTTGCGGCGTGACCGCCGTGTCGTCCAAGGGAGCCCTCCTCTTGGTTTTCCGACTCGTCCACCCCCTCGTCCTCCTCGCACGAAGAGTCCTGTGTTTCGTTTATCGTTTAGCGCGCTTATTCGTATTCGTGTTCGTGTCCGTGATCGTGTTCGTGTTTGTTTCGAAGCGTAAGAGAATTCGACGGAGGCAAGAATGCGTTACGAGGGGATCGACGAGCCGAGAATCGTCGAGAATAGACGCCGGGTAGATATTGCGAAGAAGCGCGACGGTGAGACGACGATGCGAGGTCGTATTGGGATTCGATCGGTTTTGGACGGGATCCCGAGGTCGTTGATGATCCATCGTCGACCCAAGTCCGTGATAATGAGCAGCGTCCATGGAGGAAAAAAGATGTTATCGTGTTAGTAGCGGGAACGACCAGGCGACGTTGATGACCGTGGCTCTCTCGGTGCGCGAAACAAAGTCGTTGGGGTCAAATTGGAGTTTCGTTCTCGAACGAAAGAATTCCGGGACATTTCTCGAACAACCTTCCGTCCAATTTGACACCGCTAAAATTAGAAGGAGCGAACGAGGCACTTTCGTTCTCGCGTTCGTGCGTGGGCACCGAAAGAGCGGACGGATGAGACAGGTAACGGTGACCGTAACGACCATCGGGGTCGTTCGCGCGAATTTAACGAGGAGACCGCGCGAATGGATGGAACCGCCGCCCGTGAACTTTCGTAAAAAAAATCTGCGCGTAACGGTTCGCGCGGCCACCTCGTAAGCGTTAAGTTCTCGAGAGAGATGCGCTCTGATCATGGCGAACGATGACGGAGCCTACCTACGACCGATGGAAACGCTACGAGGAAGACAAATCGCAGTCGACGAGCTAGAAAATCGACTGTTCCGTTTCCCCGACTCGAGGTATACCTCGAACGGAACAGACGCGCGACTCGTACGCGTAAACGAGGGCCAAAGTTCGCGCGGTTTTTGCACCCAGCACGATCTCGACGGTTCTTTCTTCGACCATTCTCGTCCGTGTTCGTTCAGCTGACGTCGAACCAGCGATACGTACCCTTGCTCTGGGGGTGGCCAACGCGTGGTTGTTGATCTGAGCCGGCGCCGGTGGTCCCATTGTTTTCTGACTGGCCAGCTCAGGGTTCAAGGCAAGGATCGCGTCGATTTCCACCTAAAAATCACCCCACAGAACTTTAGGTGTTTCCACGTAGTGTCTTCTTCCCTCCCTATCGGCTAACCGTATCAGCATCGACACCTGCGAGAAGTTTTAGCGACTCTGTTACCTCTTTTCCCTTCGTTTCCCCTCTCTCGAACCATTCTACGGTGACTGTGCGCTGTTCCCAATTAACCCCGGATATCACTGCCGAGTGAATGCGCCCTGAAACAATTAAAAACGTTATTACGTCGCGCAATCACGCTGGGATATTACAGAAAATAAACCTGGATGATATTCGTGGATTTTTATAACATCGCGAAAGAGCGAGGAACAACTCTGTAAGACAGTCGTTGATACGATTGTTTCGACGGTAATTGCAAAGTGTGCAGAGTTGTTGCACAGCTTGTACGACGAGGTCATAGACGTAATGATTTATTCTACGATGAGTTGTAAATACTTTGCTGTGGCGGAATCGTGCTACCTTTCAACGCGGTATCAGCGCAGCCCACCCACACACTTTACAATTATCGTTTAAACGGAATAAAACCGCCAGCGACACTACGATATAGTGTTTCGAGTACTGTCTCGCTTCTTGCATTAATCTGCGTTACGAATACTTGCGACGAAATCGACGCTCGAGTAGGCGTCAATTACGTAATTAAAAATCCATTTGTTCGAACCTCCCACTCGCGTGAAATCCAACAGTCTCGATTCGATCGGGAGAGAGGCGATACTGTAATGCAGATTTGATGAATGGCAAGGTTGAAGTGTACGTGCAACTCGGATCTATAGTTCGGAGGAGAATTAGCTCAGTCTTTAGTTTCTCTAATATACAGGGTGTTCGGCCAACCCTGGGGAAAACTTTAATGGGAGATTCTAGAGGCCAAAATAACACGAAAATGAAGAATACTAATTTGTTGATGGACGCCTCGTTAAAAAGTTATTAACGTTTAAAGTTCCGCTCGTATTGAATTTTTTTTCTAGAAAGTGGGTAGGAATTCGAGGGTATGTCCAATGACCAAAAATGATTGAAATTGACCCCCGCAACTGAAACTAATTTTTTTAGAAGGATTTGAAAATTTTTTTTTTCGCCGAAAAATTTAGGCACCTACCTAAATTAAAAAATTTCAAATCATACTAAAAAAATTATATTTAGTTACAGGGGTCAATTACAAGCATTTTTCGTGAATAGACATATCCCCGAATTCCTACGCACTTTCGAGAAAAAAATTCGAGAAGGTGAGAAATTTTTCGACAAAATAAAAAAATTTCAAATCGTTCTAAAAAAATTATTTTCAGTTGCGGGGGTCAATTGCAATCATTTTTGGTGAATAGACATACCCCCGAAATCTTACGCATTTTCGAGAAAAAAAATTCCTAAACGAAAATGTAATTTATGGCCAGAAATGTTGCCCGAAAATTTCATGCGAATCTTTAAAATGTCATAACTTCTGAACGGATTGGACGATTTTAATGTTTCAAAAAGCAAATAACGCGTATTTTGATGGAGAATAAATAGCAATTCCAAAAAATTCCGAAAAGTAGTTCCTTGATCCCGTAAAGTGAGAAAAACCCCATAAAAATGGTCCAATTTTCAAACAGCCATAACTCCTACGATAGTGAATATATTTCAATGAAACTTTTTTCTGAAGTAGAACTTATGGATACCTACAAAAAAGTATTACATAACTTTTCTGTAGAGCATCAAACAAAATTACTAAAAATGAAAAACAGTGACGATCAGCTCTTTAATTAGTAAATCAGTTTATCTACTCCGACATTCTACTGGAACTAGACTTTTCTCCGTATTTGTTTTCTCTCTCTTGCTCTTGCAAATAAGTAAATATGAAATAATAGTCGGTACGGGCAAAGATAAGTCGAAAGAAACGACTCTGAGATCGCAAGTCGAGAGAGCTCTTGGACGACAGGAGCGAAAGAGGTATGAAAAGTGACTCGATCGGGGCGCTCGCTGGCTCATTTTCAAATTCCGGCGAGAAAGGGAAAGAGGACAACGACGTTTTCTATTCTTGCCGCGGGATCTCGGCGAGCAGAAACGAGAAAGCGAAACCGATCGCGACGAGAGACGAACGAGCGACGGTGTCGCCGATCCGACATCGAAGCCTAGGAATCTTCAAACTGTACAAACGGCTTTGTGTCCCCGACTTCCGATCGATAGAACCGAGTTCCACGATGCTCATTGTGCCGATCGGAAGCGAGGAACGCGCCTAGCGTCGTTCGAATCGCGTGCAACAGGGACCCATAGACGCGATGATTTATCGTAACCGATGAGTCAACGCGGCAGTAATTTGTGCCAACCCGCTGTACTTTGTTTTTCCCACAGACGCAACGACCTGTGCTGTCCGACGGAATATTTTCGATTTTACGCTTTCGATTCCGAGCGGAAATTGCACACAGATTGCTACCAAACGGTCGTCGAAAGGCAAACCGATCGAAAGACGTTACCGAACGAGTTATGCGATTTTAATTTCAACGTCACACAGTCATATTCACGCTATCAACAGCCGTGGAGAGTTGTTGCGTGTGCTTTGATCGTTCGCGGTATTGTGCGAGTCGTAATTTCTAATTGACGATGCCTTTCAACGCACCAGAATGCACCTCTATATCGTAATAATCTTGTCTCGGGAAGGGGAATCGCGATGTCTCGACGAATTTATTTTACGAACGCGATCGTATCCACGTACGATCGATTTGTTTCCCCGTGGGTGGTGTAAGTGGATGGAAAATTCCCACTTTCCCTTCCTTCTATTGTTCCGGGGACTCCTGGACATCGGATTGCACAGGACCAAAAGAACTGCTCCACTGATCGAGCACATCGTCCATGTTGGCTTTCAAGCTGTCCAGGAGTACCAGGTTACTTTGGTCGTATGCTAATAAAACCGGAGATCGTTTGGCGCTATAAGGTCTTTGTATAGTTCGGGCCACGATATAGCGAGGTCGTAAACTCGAGTAGGTGTCAAACTTTACACGTTTCAGCTCCCGAAACAAACGAATTGACAGAACTATGAGCAGCTAAGGGCCTCAGACCATAGTCTGTTAGGTTTTCTACTAAAAACCAAGTACAAAATTAATCGGATTTACTGAGATTCGGTTTCCTGTTCATACAAAGATGCGATAGGACCTCGCATAAACACAGGGGAGATATTGGTCTCCAAACGCTGCAGTTCGTCGGCTCTCAGGTTTTTTCCTGCACGATTGCAGTTTAGTTCTGTTGTAAAACTCATATAGAAAGGATATCTCTTCTAACCGTAATAGAAATAAAGTGTTTATAGAAAGGAAATCTGAGTACTTTGTTTAATAAGACAGTCAGGGCCGTACGAAGAAATGTTTTATCCAGTGTCGACATTTTTATAGGTATCGTAACAGGTAAAGGGGTCTTACTCGAGTCGTTGATATCTTAATTTACCTGCTTACAATATATGCATGTAGACAATGAAAAAAGGCAACCTCGAGCAAGATGTTATGTACGACCCTAAGTGCCGCAACAGTAGTCGATCTCAACCCTTAAGAGTTTAGTTTACGACCTCGCTATATCGTGGCCCGGACTATATGCCTGAAAGTTCGGGTTTCTCGAGACGCAAATACACTAGTTTTGATCCGATACCTAACTCGTAGGTTTAAGAATCGATAAGTGGCGCGATTTGGCGAAGAATGGCCAAGTTTGCCGATGGATGGGAAACGAGTAGCGAGGAAGAACGCGTACCCGGATGACGTAAGACCAGATAAGATATAAGGTAATGTTCGGCGAGGTAAGAATCTCTTGACGGCCGCCCTTATAAGGATGCAGCGCCCACGTGCTTGGCTCTCCGTCTACTACGCGCTCGATTTCGGACAAGGACTCGCCGAGTTGTCCGTAATCTAGATAGTTTTTCGTCTCGTCGCGGTAACGTTCGTTCGCGAACCTCCGTTTAAGGTTCATCAGAAATGTGAGAAGCACGAGCGAACCAACGCAGAAACTAAACCAAACGCGACATCGTTTGGAAGATATTTATCCAACAAATAGAAGATAAATTGTAAATTCAAAGTCAGCCATGCGTGGGCGACAGAACTTTGCACCGAGTAGACAATTGAAGAAGACGAATCCAAACGAGAAGTTAGAAAAATAAATAGCAAAATGTAGACGAGTCGAAGATACAATTTTTCAAGTATAATCCATCACTGATTACGATCGCGATTACGATTTCGAGGGGGGTAAATTGGTCCAACGAGGCGGCGCTCGACGTGGGCCGGCGTCGGACTCCCGGAGCGGAATGCGTGTCAGCCACTTGTTGCGTCGAGGCTGCATCACGCTCCGGCCGCGTAACGCTCGGACCGAGGATCGCCATGATTTTTCGTCTCGTCGATGATCGAACTATTCATCTATCCTGTCTATTCTCGGCGCGTGCACGAGCGTACGCCGTGCCCGTGAAACGAGCATGGCAATCGCGTTAATCGACCGACGCGCCGGGAGCACGCTTGAAACGCTGCTAACGAGGATACGGCAATCGGCTCGAAAATCGACGATATCGAGGACGATCGGATTATTTTCGGTAATCTAGAAGATTACGCGTGGTTTTGAACTACAGAAGAGCTTCACATTGCTTGTAACATCGAGCAACGACTGTTTCGTCGAATATAATTTTATCGAAAAGTAGTCGCGATCGTTTCGGATGCGACTGTATAACAAAACGCAGTATTGTCAACGACGCGTGCGCAGACAGTTTACAGTTTTACAGGGATTTAAACAACGCGCCCTGGAAGTCGAGAGAGCTATAAATTTCGAAGCTGCGAGTAGAAAAATGGAACGGGGATACGGCAATCGACTCGAAAATCGACGATATCGAGGACGATCGGATTATTTTCGGTAATCTAGAAGATTACGTGTGGTTTTGAACTACAGAAGAGCTTCACATTGCTTGTAACATCGAGCAACGACTGTTTCGTCGAATATAATTTTATCGAAAAATAGTCGCGATCGTTTCGGATGCGACTGTATAACAAAACGCAGTATTGTCAGCGACGCGTGCGCAGACAGTTCACAGTTTTACAGGGATTTAAAGAACGCGCCCTGGAAGTCGAGAGAGCTATAAATTTCGAAGCTGCGAGTCGAAAAATGGAACCGGGACTTATTTCGACTGCTCGTTCGCGTGGAATTAATTCCGAAAAATGTTCCACTTTTGTTGGCGCCCGGCGCATACGGAGCGTCAGGCTATAAATATTGCAGCCGCGTAAAATTGGGTCAGCGATCCGCTTTCTTCCCGCAACCGAGGCCGCTTTTCCGAGAAATCGCTAACTCCCGATTCTCTGATCGTTCGACGTTTCGTCGATCGATCGCGAGTACGCTGATTAGCGGCGGAGGGCAGATCACGCGTGCACCGCTGTGTGGTTCCGACTCTTGCACGGTTCTCCTTTCTTGGCGAGAGAAGGTCTGACTCATTCGACGGCCGCGAACCAGAATTGGGCAAAATTGTAATCCTGTCAACGATCAACCATTACGATTACCTTGCGATCGTGGTTCGTACGAACCTCGTAGTTCTCAAAGATTTTTAGTAACAAACATACTTACAATTATGATACGATACGACACCGCAGTCGGTCGTCATAGTGATAGAGTACGCATACATACTGTCCTCGATTCTCAACACTGACAATTGCCTCTGACAACGCGACAAACAAAACATTATCCTATATGATGCAAGCAGAAATTGTGTACAACTATGTAGTAATCGATGAATAAAAAATACGTTTCTAAAGAAACGGTATCAAAGAAATTGCATACAAACTTTGTTGAATTCCTTAAACATACGTACATTCTCTCCTCGATTTTCAACAGTGACAATTGCCTCTGACAAAGCGACAAACAAAACATTATCCTATATGGTGCAAGCATAAATTATATACAACTATATAGTAATCGATGAATAAAAAATACGTTTCAAAAGAAACGGTATCAAAGAAATTGCATACAAACTTTGTTGAATTCCTTAAACATACGTACATTCTGTCCTAGATTCTCAACAGTGACAATTGCCTCTGACAAAGCGAGAAACAAAACATTATCCTATATGGTACAGGCATAAATTGTGTACAACCATGTAGTAATCAATGAATAAAAAATACTATATATAAAATAATATACTATATAAAAAATAATGGAATACGTTTCAAAAGAAACTGCAGCATGGAAATTGCATACAAACTTTGTTAGATCCCTTAAAAATGTTGCAATCTGTTCGTGCGTGTGGAGAAATGATGAGGTTGTCGCAGTTTAAATGCACACGGGTGTCGTTTTAAACTAGAAGATGAACTAGAAATTATTCAATTGTCCGATGTTGCGACAGAGCAAATATTAGGAAGATATTTACACGTACATTACCATTACTTCTTTTTCTATGATATATTCAATATTCTTGATCTTGCTGCCTATTTAATCCACGAACAGCCAATCTTATCTCTGAAACTTTTGGAAAATTCAACGGATTTTAATCGTCCTTCGAATCAATCGTGCAATATTCTAACTACGTTTACGGAAGTGGCCAACAGCAAGGCGATTTGATCTTCGTTGAAAGTAAAACTATACGAGCAAGATTACGGAGGAACAACGTGGAAAGTGCACTGGAAAAAATAAGTGGATCTGTGATATAAGAATGTAAATTTTTACCAGAGCGTTCGACTGGAATCGACCACCTTGATCGCGAGGTAATCTACGACTGGCCGACTCAGCGTCGATTATCTTTCTGAAATCGACGTTTCGACGTCCGGGGATGCACGCGACGAACGATCGAAACGCGAGCACGCAACGCGACTAACGAAAGTTTATCCCGATTACCATTTGATTCCCGGCTGGTCGAGACGCGCGAAATGTCGCTTAATTTTAGACCCCCGTGTCGCGTCCGTCGTTTCCTCTCGAAACTTTAAACTCCGTCGTCCGAGGGTTTCGGCGGGGCCGAAAAAAGTAATCGTGCACGCGAGCATAGTCGGGCATCGATCGCGTCGCGATTGCAGCTGACTCGACGACCGAACCGGCGGCGGCGGCGTCGCCGTCTTTCAAACGGTCGAACTGCTTTTTACCGTTTCGATGTATTCGGTATGGTTGGCGTGTAAACGGTCGATCGCAGTTTTACGAACAGGATCGTTCGACGTACGCGAAAAGATACCGCCGTAACATCTGGAGCGCGTAAGAGGAACGCGATCAATGACTCGAAGGAAGGCAGCTTTCGTTCTGGTCTCGTTGCACACGCGGCTAACGTGTCGGAAACGAAGCCCGCGCGCACGCGGTGAAAGGATATATCCTATCCGTCTGTCCGTCTGTCCGTCCCGTCTTCCCAGCTCGATCGGTAGTACGAGCTACGTCCGTTATTACGCGCGAAGGAAGAGCGGACGATGAAGGAATCGCGATGCTCTACGCGGGACCGTTGCGCCACGGTCCAGGGCCCGTTTCAAATTTTCGCACGCAACGGTTCTCGGTTAAAAAACGAACGGCTGGAAAGGAAAACAAATATGGCGCGCAAGGGCGACCGTTTCTCCCCGACACACAGGTGTAAGTAAGCAGATACACGTAAGAGCGTACGATTATCGCGTGGCGATGGGTTCGATCGGTCGGAGATGCACGGTTCGTACGCGGATCGGGTCGATCGACGGTGGGAAAACACACAGGGAGGTATAGGTGGTCGCGAGCACCGGGGCTCGCACGAGCTCGAGCTCGCGATAGGAAAGCGAAACCGGTCCGAGGCGAAGCGTTGCCTGCGACGTTTGTCGACCCACGCGCGAATAACGCGACTGTCGTTTAAAGGCGATTCGCGTGTGCCACCGCGGCGGAAGCGAAAACCAGCTTACCAGCCAGTCTAGTCGGCTGACCGAACGAGTCGATAGAACTCGGTCGCGGTAAATGGGGAATAAAAGCAACTCGCTGCGGCCCTGATCGCGGCTGCCTCGTTCGCGCGATCACCGGCGATCGCTATTCTCACCAGTAGACAACACATCAACCTCACCGATCGTACAACCAAATATCTAAAAATATCTTCAAGCCAGAAACCCTACTCACCGTCCGTCCTCTTGATATTGATGCTGTAGCCGGTCTCGATGTTGCACGTGCCGTGATACATGGTCATTTAGTTGCCTTCTCATACACGTAGCCACCACAGCAATATACCCGGCTCCTCACCGGATCGGCCGATGACAACGATGATAATATTGTGGTCCGACGAGAGACGACGAACGGCACGATTCTCGGGAGAAGCCTTATCGCGAGCCTTTCGAATCCGACCGTTGACAGTTACGACTCCGTTCGTATTCAAAGTCACGCGGCGGAGCGTTGCGTTCGTATTTCTCCGCCGTGGTAGCTTTCCGTCGGTCGCGGTCACAGTCGTTGTCGCCGTTCGTCCAAGGCACGCCCGTTTTGCGAATTCTGCCGGGATACTGCCAGTGTCCGTTATTGACAACGGAAAGACTGCGAGCGCCAACTTTCGGTCAACCGCACGATCGACGCGACACCTCTCCTCGTACTGGCCTCTCGCACCAAAATCTTGCATCGCCCTTCCATCTAGCGGCCGCTACTCTCGCGCACTCTCCCTGCGCAGCTTGCCATCAATGAACAAAAGTAGAGAAACTGTACATATTTAAAAATTCATAGATTATTACTAGATTGCGGATCTTCATGCAAATTCATATTTTTATTAATAAAATTAATGAAATCGGAGCTTCGTAGAGAGTTGTCTCAACCCCTAAATATAATAATTCGTACCTTACTTTAAGTATTTCTTATATTCTTGCACATTAACTAAATTCTGTAGTTTTTTGAGGATTAAAATTTCCCATAAATGCATAAACATCCGCAGTCTAATTATTACATATTAAAATGCTAATAAAGGAACACCGATTCTAATACCATCCACAATTTCCACTGATTTATCCAATTTCTTACTAAACACGATGCTTGAATTTTATTTCAATTTTCCATGAGATTCGATCTTTTTTCGTAATTTTAATCCACTTTGCACTGCAAAATATTGGTTAGAGTTACAAAAAAATGTCACGAGTCAAAATTAAACGGCCGATAGTAATTTTACAATTAAAGAAAATCAAGATTCAACGAATTTACGAGAAATGCAAAAAAAAATGATAAAAGCGAGAATTTTATTTATCGAAAACAGAAATGAACGTTTGATTGGTTTCGTATCGGAGAAGCGTAGGTGTGCTCTCCATTCGTCACCGATCTTCCGCGTCGTTGCGTGTTTTTAACTACTTCGAAAGCACGGCTCGTCGCACCAACAATTTCAATTCTTCCAAATTGAAATTTGCGGTCCTCCTCGATAGTTGAACGATGCGTTTCAGCCTGAAATTAAGGAATATTCGCGCCCAGGTTGTCACACAGTATTTTTTACCGCTCTGTAACCTTTGAGAGCGTGTCGAAGTAAACAAAAATTTAATCGAGCCTATTATGGCGCAAAAGTAAACGACGAAGCGAGAATCTTACGTGTCCGAGCGTCGATTGATGCTCGCCGGTAGTGTATCTTCTTTCATTTTCTCGAATACCTGCAATGCGTCGAAACGAGTCATAGTTTGGACCAGAAGTAGTCGACGATAGTGGTCGTAGTTCGCGATCAAAATTATTGATTACTTCCAGGCTACGTTTCACGATATTTGCGTCCAAATCCGCGACTCTTGCCACGAAGTGGGCGAAGCTGCGCGTTGTGCTGCCGTTGGTAACACGGAACAGGAAGGCCAAGGTTTCATCCTCGTTCACCAAGTACTCGAAAGTCTGCGGAAAGCGAAACGAACGCGTAACCGGGGAAAACTTGATCCTTGATCATCGATTCTGGTCACCTGAAGCTCGATCAACGGAGTTCGAGAGAGCAGAGTGAGCACGCTGTGTGCGTGGGTGGCCGCGAACACGTGAGGACACTCGTTTCCCCTTTCCGCGAACGCGTTCAAAACGGCAGCGACCAGCGACAATCCGCTAACTTGAGACGTTCCTCTGTCCAACTCGTCGGTTATCACGACGCTGTCGGACGTAGACGCGCGAATGGCCACGTTGATCTAAAATATTAGCGTACTCTTTATCGAGCCAAAGATCCTACCTTCTAAGACGAACTTGATCAATACTTGTCGAAGGTTTTGCAAGAACGAGCTCGCGTACAATCCGATGCTCTCCGTGCTCGACATTTGAGTCAAGATTCGAGCTACCGTTCCCACGGTGGCCGATTTTGCGGGAACGTACGACCCTATGTGAGCCATAAATACCACGAGTCCGATTTGTTTCAAGTACACGCTCTTGCCGCAAGAATTCGGCCCCGTCACAACTTTTATCAGACTTCCTCCGTTCCCGGAACGAATGTCGTTCGGCACAAACGTCGTCAAGCACTCCAGCAACGGATGTCTGCCTTCCCTGATGTCTATGATCTTCGACTCCGTCACGACCGGTCTCGCGTAATTGTAATCGCGCGCCACTTTGGAAAAGGCCATCAGGCTGCAACGACGGAACGATTTTATAAAACCTGCAGACTACCAACAACGGAGGATCAAACTTTGTCAGATCAGAGACCCGGTATTAGCTGGTATAGCTTTAATAGCCCTCCATCACGCAGGGAAAAGTCTATTTAACGGTTACGAACCCAACAAGTAGATCGTTATATTCGTTTCACCAGCTATACGTACGTGTCCAGCTCAGCGCAGAGATGGATCGCGTGTAGAATCGGTCCGGTGTTCTTTCTCACGTATCGTATGAGCTTCTGGACGATACGATTTTGTCGAACCGCTATTTTCAAGATGATGTCGCCCACGGTCTCGTCCAGCTCTGGAATCGAGCAATCGATAGAGATCTATAGAGCAGTCTATCGTGATCTTACGTACGAACCTTTGGCCGAGGAGCTCTTGTAGTAATGCACGTCGCCGATGCTGAACTTGAATTCCAGATTTTGAAACGCGGCGTGCTCCGGAGGAGTCGGATTCCATTTGCTTATCGCCAAGACGTAGCCGATATTCGGTAAATACAACATGTTGCAGCCGGTAACGGAAGTTGGGAGATTGTCCCGCATGTCCTTTTCCGCCATTCGCGTGAGCAGCTCCGGCAAAGTGCGCCGTGCGTGGTTCACTGCGAATCGTTATCGTAAACAATTATTAAAAAGAATTCTCCTGGATAACTTGATTGTTACGCACATTCGTCCAGCAGAGGATCGACGTTAGGCTTGACTGTGAGCGTTCCCTCTCGTCTGCTTTCCCCGAAATCCACTATGTACTCGATGAAGTATTTCACGTACTGCGTTTCGTTCGTGACGCTCTCGGCGATACGTTTAAAAAGTTCGAGCCTCCCAGCGTAATCCTCGCATATATCGCCGATGCAAATTACGTGCGAGACGGTCTAAAAATCAACAACATTCGATTAATAAATTTGCCCGATATCGCGTCCTTTACACAATAATAAATTTACCTTGTGCAATTTGTACCAATTCGATGCTTTCGCTTGTGGCCCCGAGCAACAGGCGAGCACGGCGTTCGTCAAACGGTACACGTGTTTCAAACAGGACGACAAGTTCTCGACGACGCTTTGGTTGTTGGGATCCAGGAAGAACGCGATCGCGTTTAATCGTTGCTGGAGAACCGAGACGTTTCGCGTTGGATGTCGCAGTGTTTTCCTATACATATAGAAACGGTCAAAGGGGAAATATATTTTCTCGCGGATACAAAGATCTACCATAGAAACTGTGATCCAGGTCTTGACTGGCAGTAGCGATTGAATAACGAGAACAGACTCGCTCCTTTCGTGGTCGTGGTAGTTTTACCAAATTTAAAGAGGCTAGGGTGGTCTTTGGCTTGCACGATGTTCAACGCCCTGTAGGTGTCTTCGTCCACCATGACCAGGTCGTCGCTTGACATGGAAACATTTATTTAAATGTCATGAAATTTCTCTTGGAATATAACAACAAAACATAGTATCCCTCTCCCTTAACTTCTATTTTCATTCATTCGCCATCTTTCTTTTAAATAGTACCCTGAGTTTAAGAAGAAGATAATTGTCTTACAGCGTAACGTAATTGAGCGATGCAAAGGACGGTTTTCCGGACGGATCGAGCGCTATATTGTTCCAGTGTTTGTCGATAAAGAGCAAGAGAGACCCTAACGCGTGTATCATGGCGCAGCATTTGAAATTCAGCATACTGTTCAGAAAAGTGAGCCTGTCGGAGTTGTTCGCGTTCCTGGGTTCGAACTCCAACCGGAGACACCTTACTCTGTGAGAACACCGTTCGTAATTGTGCTCCTTTTTGCACACTATCTTTAACACGGTGTTACGCGTGCGCTCGATCGAACCGAAGGAATCCCCGTCTTCGTTCGACGTTTCTGTGATCATTTTCTTTAATGCATTTGCAAAGGGAAATGGCGTGCCAGCAATGATTACTAAATAATGTGGCTGGCACTGTCTGTAGAGAGCTTTCGTTAGGTCGAATAGCTCGGTGTCGTCCGTAGTGTCCTCCATTACGAATAATTCGGACGTGACGATGTTGTAGTAGGCAGCGCCGAGATGATTATTATACCAAATCACCGACAAGATGATCTATGGGACCGAAGAAACCGGAGTTTTAATTCTTTGCATTTTAAAACTTAAATTGTAAGCATATGTGAAATAGAAATATAATCCAAGTCTATAAAATATTCGGTTGGAGTCTGACTAGACACGTTTCGTTGAATCTGTTACACTCAAGGTCAAATAAATTTCTTTATCGAATCAATCGTATAATTATGCACAGAACGACGCAATTGTCTTCGACCTCGTATAACATGAGATACCAACCTCGTCAGTGTCTTCAGAAACGACCGCATTTGGAAACTTGGTATTGGTCGTGGCTTCTCGACACGATGATCGACGTTGGGTTGTGGGTGCTTCGCAATTTGATGTCTCTTCATCGTCACTACTCTCCGAGAGCAGATATTCGAATTCGGACCGTCTTTGTCAAAATATGGGCTTACAATTAATTGAAATTAAGATTCAAAGTGATTGAAATCAATTAAAAACCCATTAACAAATCGACAATAATTTTCAACTCTATCGCGACTACGTGGAGAATATTAAAAGTAAATTTGTAAAATATTCATACATCAGAGCACTCGAAGGTGTGGTTCGGCTAGATCTGAATCCAATGCTCGACGAAGATGCTGCTTCCTTTCGATAATTTCCGATGCTGTTCATATTCTTTGCTTTATTAAAATGATTTCCCACGAATAAGTAAAAAAGCCGTTAGAACACCTACGCATGTGCAGCAATCTAATGGTATTTCTATTCGTATTAAGAGCCTTTGTCGTTAGATGGCGTCACTAAAATCTGTATACCGACAGGGCAGATCTTATTCACGTATTCTATTTTTCTTCATATTTATAAATATAATTTTAATATAATCCTGTAAAGATATTAATTTTTCAAACATGGTATCCTACGGTATGGAACATGGCCTATTGTATATTCGAATAGCTTTGGTAATATAGTGAATCAATAAAACGTAGAATAACAAATGAGGTACAGCAGGAACGAGCACAACAATAAACGTGTCTCGTATTATTCAATTGTCGAATTCAATATTATAATTTACAGTGCATGGTACAAGAACCAAAGGAACTATTTTTACTTATGTTTTTGGTCCGCGATAGCGATTGTAATCCGAGATACGGAATGCTTGGAAGTTCGCCCAGCTGTGTTTACATCCACAGTTGTCGAGCCGCTTGACCTAACCTTGGAGATGGAACTGCTGAAATAATTTACTGCGTACATGGATATTTACTAACCACTCGAATGCTACGATCGCAGCCAATTTGCTAATATTACTTAGTATTTTAATTAATAATTGCATTACCCAGCTAAGAGCGATACGATTATTAATTAAACGTTAAATAATATTACCCAGGTCTCACCACGTGGAGGTTGCTGCGAATGGAGACCCGAAGGGACATAGATGGAATCGAAGTTCCATCGATCTCCCTTTTACATTCTTACAAGCTAGATTACTAAACCAGAGAGATAGAAGGAAGCGATGTTCCTTCGATCTTCTAGTTTAGTTGCGCCAAGTAATTATTTCGTTTAAAATGGGATGAAGCTATATTGTAGGATACGCGACGCGACGCGATACGACGCGATGTCGATCAGAGGTGATCGACGCAAGGAACGAGACACGCGACGCGAACCGAGTACCTGGTCAAAAGGTTCAGCTCCGTTGCCTCTTAGCAAGTCCAATCGAAGGGGAAGTGAATCGACGCACCCGACACAGAGGTTCCCCATTTCTCCCACGCATTCTGTTGGGAGCCCGTAGGACCCAACTCGAGACGACTGACTGAGAGAGGCAACGTGAGCCGGGGCTACCGCAGACAGGAACAGTCCCTGATCCCCTCTGCGGCCGAAATACGCTTTCTCTTGGATCGTCTCGCCAGAGGACGGCAACTGACCCTTCGGACCAGCTAAACGGCCGATCACTTGCTTTCTACATCAAAGCAGTGGTGACCGGAACGAGAAACGGGAGAACGGGTGAACGAGAAGCTAGTTGGTAAAGAATTACTTGGCACACACGCGTGTCGTCGATGCCTATATCTAATTTTACCAAGCAATTATTTTGTTTGAAAAGGGGCGAAGCTAAATAATGGGATACGCGACGCGACGCGATGCTGAACCGTGCAGCAAATCTTCGGATCGAAGCAAGAAACGAGAGAACGAGTGAACGGGAAGCTAAGTTAATAATTGCTTGGTATCGCGGCCTTAAAAATAAATTTAACCTGGATATAAAAGTCCCTCGATGTCCCACGATAATAGAGGCCTGTAAGTAATCTGAAACAAACTAAAAATGCCGGCATTTACGATTAGTTAAACAATTAAATATAATGAATTGGTAAACACGAAGCCTTGAAATAAAATAAATGGGCCCATAGAAACCAGTGACGTAAAATAGACATGGACAAGAGCACAACATATACAAGAAGCAACAATTAAGACGAAAATAAAATATGGGAACAAACAAGGAGCCAGAAGTAAAATATGTAAGAAATCCGGACAAATGAAAAGGAGGAGAAACGATAGATTCCAGATAGAGCCCAGAAGACATTTGAATGTCGAAAAAGAAATGAGAAATTGGAGATTGAGGTATCACTCATCACTGTGTCGATAGTGGTCAATGAAACAGATTTGTACATGCAATATAGAATGTGCATCGAACAAACCAAACAAGGAACAAGTATTGAAATATGAAAGGAAACCAAAGAAGTAAATGCCAGATGAAACCCCATATTCAAGCCCAACAGACCCTCGAAGGTCGAAAAAGAAATTAGAAAGAGGAGAGGCGGAACTCGCTCACTACTGGTCACTAATGGTCAGTATTGGTCAAGAAAGTTGACCAGTACTCGGCCAGTGGTCAGTAGTGGTGAGTAAAGGTCGAGCGCAGACCCACGGACGTTCCGTCACGTCCGCCAGCCCAGAGAAAGAGTGAGAGAGTGCTCGTCACCGGCAGCTAGCCTCAGGCAGAAGATTTAAAGGGGTGGGGATGACCGTCCTTGGCGAGTTCACCAATCAATTAACGGTTAACCGTGCCTTTGACCGAGAAATGAATATTCTACGCAAAATGGTATTAAAAATAATTATTTATACAACCCACTCTATCGAGCATTATTTTAACTATTGCCTGATGTTAATTAATAATTATTGCAAACAATAGGTATGAAAATATGGACAAATTCGAGGAGACTGAAAGTTTCTTTGAATTGTTGTCGAGAACCAAGGTCGTACATCGCGTATTCATTTCTCCGACCTTCTGTCCTCTGTACGATACTTTCTTTTGTATATGTATTCATCTTTCGTTTCTTATCAGTAAACTATACAGGATTCTAACGAAGATACGTAAACTGCGTCGCTAAAATCGCAAAACGATATGTCGCAACGCCCAACAAAACACACATTAATGCACACGAATAGAAGTTGTGTATTTTGGATCGTAAATTTGGAAAATTTACTATTACAGATATCCGCCAGATATAACAACTACGATTTAAAAGTGTGAACACGCGACTCCGTAAGACGCACGCGTACATGAATCCATGGCAGACGAACCACCCCAAAGAGTAAACATGCACGATGGCGCTAACTTCGTATATTGATTTTGGTCCAGTGGGATGCAAAACGCTCGTATTCACTGATCGTATTTCCTACTTTTCGCTGTCAAAAAATACATTCATCGTTCTATGAATTTCTTTTACACACGGCGATGTTAACTTGGAAAACCGTGGCACATAGTGTCAGATGAAAGTTCACCTTATTTTTACGTGGGAGTGGTCGTTGCCATCTAGTTTCGTACAAATTTGTAAATAGTCGTGCTCAAAATGAGAGTATTCGTGCTTGGTATACTCTTCAATTGTTTCATCATCATTTACAGTAAGTACACGTTTATCCGTTACCGCGATAACATATGAATCGCTCAAGTAAACGTTCGATTTACGTTGTACATACTCTGTACCATCGTGTCGTTGTCCACCCATCGTCGCCGTGGAACAAGTTAGTCGTTTTCTTACATAAAAATTAACGATATTGACAGAACGCGTGTATTTTCCTTTCAGGTGTCGCAGGTTCAAAGACTTACGAGGCGAACCCCGACGCAAAAAGGCTTTACGATGACTTGCTGTCCAACTATAACAGGCTCATACGCCCAGTCATTAACAACACCGAAACCTTAACAGTTTGGCTCGGCTTAAAACTGTCGCAATTGATCGAAATGGTAAAAGAATAAAGAATTTCACGTTTCTCTCCGATAAGAATGCGATAGACGTTAATTGTTGTTCTTTTGTTTCTTCGTCGCAAAAACTACAGAATCTGAAGAACCAAGTGATGACTACAAACGTCTGGGTAGAACAGGTAGAAAAATTTTAAACAAAAGAAATCGTGTAAACTCGACCGTACACCGCTGTATCGTTTTAATTTATAGAAATGGTTCGATTACAAATTACGCTGGGATCCAGAGGAATACGGTGGAGTGGAAATGCTTTACGTGCCTTCCGAAAATATTTGGTTGCCGGACATCGTCATGTACAATAAGTAAATGTTCCAACGTATAATTCACGCGTTAAAATCGCATAGGCAATTGTTCGTTTAAACGACGCGCTTACATTTATTTTCACAGTGCCGATGGCAATTACGAAGTAACGCTAATGACAAAAGCCACGTTAAAGTACACCGGTGAGGTGTCGTGGAAACCACCCGCTATCTACAAATCCTCATGCGAGATTAACGTGGAATACTTTCCATTTGACGAGCAATCGTGCATAATGAAATTCGGCTCGTGGACGTACAACGGCGCTCAGGTTTTAACTCCATTATTAATCGGTGATCCGACAAACTGAAACATAAGGGAATGTTTTATAAGATCGGGGACTTCCATCGAGATGGAAATATTTCGTTAATTAACGTTACACCGGGTATTTTTCGGTCGTACTCGTTACAGACCCTCTGTCCTATAGAGTCCGGAGTATTTAATTTTCCTGAAATAACCATATTATATAAAGTGCCCGGGTTTCGTTCTTTGTAAAGACTTTTACTTACAGGTGGATCTGAAACACATGAAACAAGAGCCTGGCAGCAACGTTGTTGTAATTGGCATTGACTTGAGCGACTTTTACTTGTCGGTAGAATGGGATATTCTTGAGGTGCCAGCCTCCAGAAACGAAGAATATTACCCGTGTTGTACCGAACCCTATTCCGGTGAGCAACTTGAAACGTTACACAGCTATTAGTAACAATACAAAATGTAAACATACATTTTTATACGCTGCCCAGACATCACGTTCAACATCACTATGCGAAGGAAAACGTTATTCTACACGGTGAACCTCATAATTCCATGCGTGGGCATCACGTTCCTCACGGTGCTTGTTTTTTATTTGCCAAGCGACTCGGGTGAAAAAGTAAGCTAGCGCTGGAAGATGGTTGAGTCAAGCGTATTTATCTAAAAGATCTCACTTTCCATAGGTCTCACTGTGTTCTTCTATTCTCCTCTCGTTGACGGTGTTTTTCTTATTGTTGGCGGAAATTATACCCCCGACATCGTTGGCCATACCACTGTTAGGGAAATACTTGCTGTTTACCATGATATTGGTCACTTTGTCGATATGGATCACCGTATGCGTTCTGAATGTTCACTTCCGGTAATTCGTTTCTCTCAGACTTGTTGAAACACACTGACGCAAGACAATTGTTTACCTCTTCACGCTCTGTACAAAATGTTCATTTCGCAGATCCCCGTCCACGCATAACATGTCACCGTGGGTCAGACAAGTATTTTTAAACTGGATGCCGCGGATCTTGAAGATGCGTCGCGCGCCGTATTCGACGCCGGAATACGATGACACTTACATGGACAGCGGATACACCAACGAAATAGATTTCAGGTAATTACTTAGACGTCCGTCGAATACCCTAAACTTCAGAAACGTACATTGTAGCTTTCATGACAGCGTCAGCGATTACCAGCCTGAATTGAAAGGAAATCCGGACGGATTCGAGAGCGTCACCTCTCAATATAACAATATAAGAGAGGACGATGCTCGTCATTATCCCCACGCATCAGGTACACCTTTGTTATTTTTATATACAAAATTTTATTTGTTACATTCATTACGATACATTGCATCGTTGGTTGTATAATAATTTCGAATATTCATCCGATTTCCATCTTCGTGACAAAAACGTGTGTCATGTATCGTGTGACAATAGAGATAAATAAAACGTGTATTAGAATTAACGGTAATTCTGTGATTCGCGGGTACATATGATGCAATAGAATACGTATGACGAAACAATGTCATGTAACGATCGATAAAAACATACGCTAACGAGTAAGTATGATTACAGTCACAGATAGTGAAAACACGATGCCGAGGCACTTGTCCCCGGACGTCATATCAGCTCTGAAGGGTGTGCGTTTTATTGCTCAACATATAAAAAATGCAGACAAAGATAACGAAGTGAGTTGTATGCTTCGATTTTGCGTTTTGTGTTCAATTTGTTTTACTTTTGATACCTGTTTACTTCTCTTTCCCTGCCATAAATTTCTCACGCTTCCAGGTCATAGAAGATTGGAAATTTATAGCCATGCTCTTAGACCGACTTTTCCTTTGGGTTTTTACGTTCGCGTGCATCGGAGGTACGCTTGGTATAATATTCCAAGCTCCGAGTTTGTACGACACGAGGGAACCTGTGGACCAACAACTCTCAGGAATATCGCTTCGTAATTACATGTATCCGAATATAAGTGAGAATTTGCCAGAAGAATAAACGCTGAGGCTTACGAGACGCCGTGATTCACATGCACGAACAACGACAGAAATGTAACAATATATTGTTAATATTGTTTGCGACATTCCCAGTTTTATTTCTTAAAATAACGTTGACTTTTGTAAGAAACAAACTTCACTGTAAGTATAGTCTAAGCAGTTTTATTACCCCTGATCAACTAAAAGAAAATAACGAATAAAGCACTACGTTTGGAAAAAACATTTGAAATCGATAATATTAATGAAAAAATTATCCGCTAAGAGGATCACGCTATAAAATGAAAAATTACTTTATTCGTTTTAATAAAACTACACAATGATTTTCTTACGATATCGAGGAAATGTATTAAAATATTCATTTCACCTAACTCGACCTTACCGACCTCGACATTTTTTCTTCGGCAAACTATAATGCTAAATGGGCTGTTATATGTGTTGGTGATACAGAGGAATGCTTAATTACAATAGAAGAAGTCGAGCGTATCTCCCTTCTTCGTTTGGTATCCATTTTTTAAGTACCAAAAGTAAAAACGTCATGAATTCACTTACATTAATCCTTATAGTAACGCTACATCAGTAATTTACAAAACCAGTAAACTTTTGGTTTTAATTCTGTAGAACGCTTAAATGTTATAAAAAATTCGGCAATATTAGAAAAAAAATTTTTATTCTAAATCGATTATCATCAACTCAGGCGATTCGCTTGTACTACTGATAGAGCTGGCTTGCGACTTTTTCGGCGACGATGTACCAAGAGCTAATTTTTTTGTACTTTGCGTGGGTGCGGTATTTTCGTAATCATCGTCGCTATCCGATATCAAATCAATAACAACGGCTCGTTTCTTTTCCTTCGGGGGTGCAGGATTGCTTTCATCTAAACGATCAATAAAACCTCGATTACGATATGGGAAAAACGTTTCGATGAAATCTTTATGAAAAGGGCGTTCAAACAATTTCTCACCGAGGTCTACAGTATCCACGTCTATTTTACGATCCTGCGAATTCGTTATTACTTTTGTTTCAGTTTTGTCCTTGTCTTTTTCCTTCTTTAAAACCAGATTCTCCCACGATCCATCTTGCAACAACTGAATCTCATTCACGTCCGGCAGTAATTTCTTGGAGTTCAACACTTCTTGAAAATATCCGTCGATAACGAGAGTATCGTACAACGCGGATTTATCGCAGACCGGACAATTCCATGTAGGTTTCCTTTCGTTCATTTGAAGAAACAGCGACGCGTCGAAACATTGCAAATGCGAACACGTTGACGCACGGCATGGCGTGCACATACGCATTTTTCCCAATGGACACGCTAACGACACCCTAAGCGACGTGGTTGCTATTTCGCTATCAGCGTCCTCGGTAAGTTTTTCCTTGACTAAAGGTAACCATTGCGATGATACTTGCCTTCAACGTCTCAAAATATTTTTAAAGATTAGTGTCGATTACTTACTCAAGCCTCTTGTGTAATCCGAATGTCGAACGCCTCTAGCTTTCAATCTCGACAATAATTCTGTACTCGAAAGTTTTCTAACTAAATATATGGCAATTGCGTAGCGTCTTCCGTAGTCGGCCGACCACGTCACGTGAATCTGATTCGCTACAGTAGGAGATAACTTAACTAAAGGACTAATGTTGACAGGCCTCGGAGGCCTCTTTGGTTCAACCCCTGGTTTGTTTGTAGGTATTGGATTCTGCAAATTAAATAAAACATCACGACATATGGAAATCCATTTCATTTCGATTTCAATACGAAGAGTGGTATAATTTCTTTAATTCACTTACAGGCAAAGGACACAATTTCCCATTGACTTTTACAGCAATGCTAGGCGGAAAACAGTCTTCTTGTTCGCACGAAGTTTCTTGTAAACAAAAACGCATTTGTACCTGTAATGCCCATGTAATGAAGTTCAAAACCGTTATGAATCGAGGACAATTGTATTGTAAGTAGGAATTAAGTTAAACCGAGTTGCAAAAAGGTTAATTTGGGGCGAACGACTAATCCCAATGCAGCCATCGGATGATTAACCATATATACCTGTACAGTATAATCCATTTTACTTCCTGCACGACAATCACGTGAACTGGCTATGTCTGTTGACTGTTGCGGCGTTAAATGAAACATGAACGTATTTTCTTGCAATCTTAAGGAACCTTGGGGCATTAAACTAGACGGCTTCAATAATTCAGCCAAAAGATCAAAAAATGGAAGTTTTTTAAGTCTAACATCTGGATGAACAGGATACTGACTCCGAGGCTGTATTTGTAATGGAGATGGTAAAACTTTTGGCGGATATGGAAACGGATTGTAAGCTGCGCTTGTTGTTAGCTGAAATGTTAACATATTATGGAAATTTAAAAAAAGAAATTGGTAATAAATAATAGTTGGTGAATATTATAATCGTTTAAACTTACTTGTGGCGACACGCTGGTATATCCTGAGGGGTGGAATACTGGACTGGCTCTGGGTGCTTGAGGTAAAGATGCTTGATGTGCTGGTGGCAGATCTTTTCCACTAGAAACCGAGGACTGTGATTGTTGCTGTTGGCTGATAGCTTGTCTTTATATCCCATAACAGATAAGAAACAATATTATTAAATGCTATTATATTTTATGCAATACGTTACTTTGATCTGTACAATTACCTTGTATAGTAATTTCTGGAATGCATGTTTTGTTCAATTTGTGGCTCTCCAGAACCACCTGTTTGGCCATACATTTGATGTGCAGCCAATTGATCAGCTCTAAACAAAATTTTAAAAGGAATTAGTCGTAACTGATGCTTTATGTTTGAAATCTGCCGTTTATAATACTCAAAGTATAATAATATGCCTTAGTACTCATAAAAACAGAAATGTAGCTTTTGGTTCTGTATTAGAAGAAACAAAAGAATAAAATAATATATACTTGTGTTAACATCAATCAATAGTATACTCACTGTATGGTTTTATATAGTTCACGTATTTTGAGCTGTACAGGATGAGATCTCAAACGTAACAATTCTAATGCACGTGTTTGTAACTCGGTTTTTCTACCTGATTTATTTCTACCAGCAAAACCAAGAAGCATCTGAAGTTCAGACACTCGAAAACTCAATACCATATTCTGCAATCACAAAATGACAACGTTTGTGTATCTTGAGCATTTTATATATGATTATCGTAAATGCGATACTTGAAGGTTAAATTAATACATTCGTTTACCAAAGGTTAATAAAAAAATAAATTCTGAAATTTGTCAATTTTACTCAACCAATTGACAAAACATTTTTTCTTTATGCAATGCCGATTTTTACAAACATAATTGCAGAATTACGAGATAAAATTGAAAATACCAGGCATAAAAATCATACTTCAAGTTTTCTATTCTAATAAAAGTAACAAAATATATTTATCAATATCTAGATTGCATCAAAGGCAATCATACAACAGGAAAATATATTTTATTTTTATGATTATAATCAATATTATGCAACAACAACACGCTTGCAAAAAAACATGTCTTTATGATTACACATTGTTCAATGACATGGAAATAACAACAAAAAATATTTAAAAATGTTTTGATCGAAATGAGGATGAAGTTAAGGTTACCTATAATTATGAAGATATATTTGACTTTTATCAACGTTAGTCGGCACAGAGAACATAATCGCAAATACAATATAGCCAAAGAAAAAATGTCGTTAATAAAACTTCAAATTTCACTGAGAAAAAAAACAGATACTGATCATAGTAATGGTAGTAAAACTTTACGCGACAATGTATCAAGCGTCTACTAATACAATTCACTGACGCGTATCATACATCGCTAATAACCCGGATATAACCACGACAAATTCACAACGCAGACCCGTTGACTTTTTCTCTAAAATTTCACACGCAATCTAAACTGCACCGCACTACTTTTAATACTTCACTCACCTCTAATTCTTTGGTCTCCGCCATCTTCTTAGACGATTTTTTTTGCGAAGCCGTTTTGCCTATATTATTTCCAACTTTCGACAGAAAAATTTCTCCTACCCGTTTCTTATTCGAATTGTATTGTATCGTGACTCGTTTCTATATTTTTCTTGTTTTTAAAGTCGGCTATTAAATAATACTGTTCAGTGGCGCGAAATTGATTTGCACGTTCTATTATCGGGATCGTACTGAAAAATCTGATCTTTTCCTACAAAACTCGATTCCTCTGACAAAATGTTCAGTTCAACCCAATACGAAAAAGTAATTATCGATATTTGACACTTCGTTCGTTCGAAATGCAAAAGGGATTTTCCAAGATGGCCGCCTACGCTTGATTTGCAGCCGAACTTAAACTCGTGTTATTCGATAAATCTACAGAATCGATGTCAATTTTGTTGATAGATGTTGTTTTTTTAAAGATGGAACGCCGAACAAGATACTCACATTTCACCTTAAGGTCGTAATCACGTTAAGTCCTCTTTACCACTTTGAACTTTTAATGAATTTACAGGATTAAAGAAAATCTTTAAATGCCCTTACTGGTTATGTTTCAGTTTCATCTATTAGACCGCGACCATCTAACCATTATACATTTTTTTTTGTAACTAGTTACATACGAGTAGAAAAGACTATGCGAACGTCGTATAATGTTTTAAATGTTCACTGTTCAAGATACAAAGTAATATTTAAATATTTGCGACAAATTGTTCTGTATTGTTTATATATTTATTACAACAACGGAACACTGTCGTGCATTGAAAATATGAACAACGAACAATGTAATATATATACCTACAGTATTTTCTAGAGTCATTCATCTGAATAGAATTTCATCTTATCTATATCTCATGTCATATTTCCACTAGGTGTTCCACATTCTGATTCGATCCTGTATAGTGTAAATATCCATTGTAGATTGTATCTGCTCGCGTTAGATTATTCCCCTAGTTTACCTTGAACATTATTGGCCGTTATTGTCTGGGGATACGATGAAAATGAACCATTATGTGCGCATATATAATGTCATCTAGTGAGAAAGTATACTTCTATCGTAAAATAACTATGCGTATATCTAACTTAAAATTTCGTTTCACCAAAATTTAGGGTGCAATAATAAATATGTATATACGAAGATATCTATGACAATTCAAAAACATGGCTACCATGTGAAAAATAAATTAGTCGCATTACAGTTTATAAACAAGTTTCTGTTTAGTTTTATACGATAATTTTGTTTCGTGTTACCAGCGAAACTCGTCAGCCGTAAAAAAAACATACCCTCGATGATACTTACGAAGAGTTGGCGCGGATTTCGCAAGTGAAATATTTATTGTTTTTAACAATAACTGCTACATTTTTAATGTCTATTTAACGACCTAACGGATTTACTGGAAAACAACAAATACGTCTGTGCCGAAATATGCTACGTGGTTGCGCGGCAACGTACTTCCCGAATGAATACTAAATAATGGTAACCTTACTTTGTAATCTGGAAAAAGCTATAATAACTGATAAAGAAAGAAAGTAATTAAACAAGCATGCGTTAACTTCCTTCGTTCTACAGTAACAATTATTATCATTTATGTGATTTCAAACAGCAATACATAAGTTTAAATTGGCATACTGTTTCTATGTTTTATATGTTTAACTTAACCTATTTTCTAGATATATGAATTGAACATATCAACAAGTATATAACCATAAACATTCACGATTAATGAAAAATCTTTGTTAAAGTCTATTAATAGTAAGAAGAAAATTATACTTTGTTATTGTGTGTCACCAATGAAATTAAAATGATATATTTCTAACTCTAAATCTGTGTTTTAGAGAGGTAATAAACCTTGTTAAATAGCATTACAATGGTTAGAGAGATTTGCATGTAAATTATTTGATTCTATTCGTCTAAATGCATTATTAATTATGTATTGTTCTTGTTACAGATTATAGTATATTAAAAACATTAAACAAGACAACTTATGTAATAAAAATTCTATGTATAATACTGTACCACATTATTTGTAAGCCGACATCAATGGATTCCATTGATTTTGATACAATTATACGACATCCAAGAACTATAATTCACATAGATGTTGATTGTTTTTATGCTCAAGTGGAAATGCTAAGACATCCAGAGCTAGAAGGCAAACCATTAGGCGTACAACAAAAGAATATTGTAGTAACGAGCAACTATTTGGCAAGAGAATACGGAATTAAGAAATGTATGTCCGTTCAGGAAGCTTTACAATTATGTCCGGGGCTGGCCCTGGTGAATGGGGAAGATTTAACAAACTATCGTCACTTCTCTGCTAAGATACTGGAGATATTGCATCAGTTTACTCCCTTGGTCGAGAGGTTAGGTTTCGACGATAACTTTATGGATGTGACGTCTATCGTGCAGAAATATATGAATTCTGGAAATGATTCTGATCTAAATATAAGTATTTCTATGGAAGATGAGAGTCCGGTTGGAGAAGTATTTGGCCCGTCCGAAGAAGAATGTCCATGCGGTTGCCATGCCCGATTAATTTTCGCTTCGAAAATTGCAGCGGAAATAAGAAAACGAATTCATAAGGAATTGCACGTCACATGCAGTGCTGGAATAGCGCACAATAAACTTCTAGCAAAACTGATAGGGTCGTTGCATAAACCGAACCAACAGACATTAGTATTCCCGTGCAGCGGACCAATGTTGTTATCATCGATAGGATCTGTGTCTAAAATACCAGGTGTTGGACAGAAAACTACACAGTTGTTGGTATCGAATAATATAAAAACAGTGGACGACTTGCGTAAAACGTCTTTGGAAAGTTTGGAAATGAAACTTGGCGTTGATTTGGCGAAGAAATTAAAAGACAACGCGGAAGGTATAGACGAAACCGTTGTGAAACCGACTGGAAAGAAACAGTCTATAGGTTTAGAGGATGGGTTTAAAAGTGTTTCTTTGGTAGCCGAAGTAGAATCACGACTTGGAGTACTTTTGAGAAGATTGACGGAATTAGCTATGGAGGATGGAAGGATTCCCATCGCTATGAGAATAACGGTCAGAAAGCACGACTTTAATAAACCAACTTCTGGCAAAAGGGAAACTCGTCAGTGTGCTTTACCAAAGCATCTGTTGCCTTCCACGAAATCCGGCGTTTACGATCACGCTAAAATGCTATCGCTGGCAATGAAACTTTTTCATCGCACTGTCGACGTCTCTAAACCATTCCACTTAACATTGTTAGGCGTTGCTTTCACAAAGTTCGAAGAGAGATCTTCTGGCAGAAATAGTATTACGTCTTTCTTGCGAAAGCAAGTTGCCGTTCAATCCGTCTTGGACATAAGTTCGGAGGAAGGTATTTCCGACATCAGTCTTGGATCACCGATGAGTATAAATCAAGATAGTAACGATGGTTCCGCGATGAGCACCACTTCGTCACCAGTTTCAAAATCAGTTGGCGTTAACAATCAGTGTGCAGAGGACGACCTGCTGAACGAGATCGAACCTTTACCAAAAAAGACCAGATTGGAGGTATGGTTAAGTGGCCGCAGAGAATCTCCGAGCAACGAAATGGCAGATCTCAGACTCAGTCCTTCGTCACCTATGCAATTGTCCCCGAAAATCGACGCGGCGGTTCTCAAATCATTACCCATAGACATTCAGAGGGAAGTCACCCGTACATGGCCGACAACTAGTAAACCAAAACCGAATAATATACTTAAATATTTCATAGCCAATAAGTGACGGAGCTCTGTGGTCTAGAAACATAACATAGCCATCTTTCTGTACACATTTCTGCAGCTACAATATTGGATGGCAGCACCATGTGATATTATGACTTTAAGTTTACCAATGTCTTTAATTAATTTGCAATTTTGGGTATTAAACTTCTATATACATATATTTTCTATAGCATTTACAACAAACGGATGTTAAATAGAAATCGACTTTATCGCATAAATCTTGATCATATTTATCAAATGCAAAAAAAGAATCAATAAATTTTGCATGGTTGTATAAAACAATATTACATATTATTGTTTATTTATCTTGACTAATCCGAGTGTAGTTGATTAAAGTAGACGTATGTGTTTAGTGTACTTGCATTTAAAATATGCATTATTCGTGAAAGTATTTGGAATATTCTTTAAATCGTTTTACAAATCTCAAAGGAAAAACCAGAATGTACACTGACTGTTAACCGATAGTATTCTCGTTTAAGTAGAATTGTTCGTCGCGAATCGAAGATAAAAAAAAGTTATTGAATAAGTTTCATTGCCAACTTTCACAAGCACGTTACACGCGTGTGTGTGTGCGTGTGTGTACGCGTTGCGTACGATCTCGAGTGTTCTGTTACGCATTTCGTAGACAACGTTCAGAGTTCAATTAAATAAGATTGTCTGTTATCGTAAATTGAATATTTATCCGTTCGTTTATTTCACTGCGAGGAGTATTTCGTTGATAGAAGTATATTCATGTGTTCAAACGGCACACAAGTTTCTGACACGCGTATGGTTCACGCATTTTCGATATAAGTCCGACGTCTTAAATGGGGTGCTGGCATTTGATTTTGTACATATTCTCTAGTGACTAAACTATAATTGTATGATTTAAAATTAAAACAGAAATGTTTATATTTTTAGTACTATCGATGTATGCTCTGTGCGTGCGTGTATGTATGTA
Organism: Colletes gigas; assembly: GCF_013123115.1. Lineage (NCBI taxonomy): Eukaryota > Metazoa > Arthropoda > Insecta > Hymenoptera > Colletidae > Colletes > Colletes gigas. The sequence continues at coordinate 1,532,928 of NW_025106641.1, forward strand.
AGTATGTATGGTGTTGTGTGAGAATGAAGGAGAGTGTGTGAGAGTGTGTGTGTGTGCGACGAGTGTTGCGAAAAATACACTATACAGAATACTCGATCGCCGTATGTACTACTGGTAAGGAGTTCTAATCGAATTGTAAATCATAATTTATATATATACATATATATATGTATATGTATGTATATATATATTTTATATAGTTATTCAAACTATTAGACAATCATAAAGTTTTATCGGTTCGATATGGTACAAGGTGAATAATTATAATATATACTTTAAGCACACACGCAGATAAAATGTAAGCCATCGATCCACGCGACTTTGAAATTATTATATTACAGAAAATACGGACATGCGCGCGTGCGCGTTTACTTTCACACGGTTACTTAAAACGTACATGCGTTAGAGCGTGGCCAGCGGCAAGTGATACTGAAACAGTAGCTTTTGTAAACGATAAAAAAAAATACTTATATAAGGATACGGAATATTTATATATATATATATATATATATAGGTATATGTATGTATAAATATAACGTTAGTTGACCGATAGCAAGGCGCATAGAGATTAGTTACGTGCGAGTTTTTCTTTTTTCTATGTTTTATTTATTTACTGTATGCACGGGTAAAGCGGTACAATTCTGACTATTAACTTCTGGTTGTGAGAACATGAATATTTTATACGTACACGCCACGGGGAATATGAGCGGTTGCGAAACCCTTGCGCTTGTCATCGTCCAAGTTCTGATCAATTCGAATAACACGGTAGTTCGCGCGTCTAAATGATAATTGTTTCGATATCGTTCGAAAGTAATCGACTGATGGCAAAAGCACCACGATTAAATTGACTTTGATGTTGTACAAGCAGCGTTACATCGACGGTTCATATTACCTTTGATTCATTTAAATAAAGAAAGTTCAAGTTATTACCAGGTATATCGTTTATTTTTTTCACCGTGGAACCATATCTCTTCTGGTTGTCTTAAAAAAATTCGCGTCCCTTTGTCGATCAATGATTCAAAGAGGATTTATTCGGTGGCCCTCGTCGAACGAGAGCGCAGGACAATTTAAAAAGGCACAAAGCTGCACAATTTATTCCATTATGACATGACTCACCCTGATTATGGTCCCATTCATAGACGGTGGCTGGGTGATTGGCCTCATTCAAATTGTATAGTAGTGGTAAGGGTCTAATTCTGGCGTCACACTTAAACGCACTGTGCTTTCTGATATTGCTCTTAAATATCACCGCGAAGATCCATATAAAGGATAGAACGACGAGCACAAAGAGAAACGAATTCTATTGACAACTTAATAGGAAATACGGGATGCAATCTTCTATAGACACGCGCGGATTAATTCATTGCGTTACGACGTTCTAAATATTATGTAATGTTATGCGTTCTCATTAATATTTAATAGATCCCCCCCCCCCCATAAATATTAATCGTGTTTGTACACGTCCGTACCTATAACTTGATAGCAGGAAATACTGTAACCGTACGCCTCGCATATAAATTCGCGATGGTTTTACTCTTAAACGATAAGGGCACCTGTTCGACCTCAGTTTTTCTTAGTTTCTATCGTGTTGCACGTGAGATACATCAGAATGAGTTTTTTCGTAGGTAATATCTGACCCAAATTTAAATAGTGGCCAGGTGTATATTTTATTTCCACGGACAATAAGAACGTACTTGGTATAAATACCTTTTCGTACGTCTAAAAAATGTCAGATCGGCACTCGACTCGCGGTCGTTACCACCAGTGAAAAACCAATAGCTTCAAAATGCTCTTGCTCGTCTGTATTCTTGCCACGGTCGCGCTGCTCGAGACATCCGGTAATTATTTTCGACCCATAAAAATAATATAACAACAATAAATATTATGCCCGAATTATCGTTTTCTTTTTATTATTATTTTTAATTACCGTGCACAGCGGCAAGCATAAACGAAATACCAAAAATCGTCGGTGGTTCTACGGCCGAGGATGGACAATATCCTTATCAAGCTTCGCTTCGCTACAAGGGCCGCCATTTTTGTGGGGGATCGGTATTGAACAAGAGATGGGTATTAACAGCCGCTCACTGTTTGTCCAGGTTTGCCACAACAAATTATCCGCTTAAAAATAAAGTCCATTTAGTTCGTTAAAATGTTTGTATACATTTGTTACAATTTTTTACCTAAAATTCTATCGTTTATTCGATCGTTTCAGCTTCAACGATACCGGAATAACCGTCGTGTTGGGCACGAATACTTTGGACCAGGGTGGCGACGAATATCAATCCGAAAGAGTGATCGGTCATCCGAGGTATAGTTCAGCGTTGATCAGAAACGATATCGGTTTGATCAAGTTGGACAAGGATGTCGTTTTCGGGGACAAAATAAAGCCTGTCGCTTTACCGAGCGAGAACTTCAGTAAAACCGATTACCCAGCTATGCTGTCCGGATGGGGTACCACCAGCGTAAGTATTAAATTAAAATATTAAACTTTAGTCTATTTGTTTACTTTATTTGCTATTTTTTAAAATTCCATACGCATCGTGGACCACGCCATCGACCGAACCCTAAACGCAAATCGCTCGCGAACGGTGTTAAGTATCCTGGAGAGGCGCCGAACAAATTGCAGCACATCGAGCTCAGCGTGATCGATCAAAAACAATGTTTAAACACCAGCTTTCGCGTTACCAACGACAATATCTGCACACTCAACAAGAGGGGTGAAGGCGCTTGTCACGTAAGTGCATTCACGTCTAGTCGAGCACTCGAGAAGAGGGCCCTTTCGCGCCAAAGGATCCCTCAACTAAAGCGGCACTCTTTTTTTTTTTTCTTCTTTTTTTTTCTTCTTCTTATTTGCAGTCCGTCAAGGACCGTGGCAAGTGCGTAACAGTAAGCACCGTTGAGTTTCGCTCACCTAGAATCAAAAGAATTAATCTTAACCCTTCGTGGTCCTACGTTCAATTTTTTTTATTACCGTTAACTCGTCAATTTTCAAACAGGGAGACTCCGGTGGTCCTTTGGTCGCCGACAAGGAACAAATCGGCGTGGTGTCCTGGGGAATACCATGCGCGAGGGGTCGTCCGGATGTCTTCACGCGTGTCTACAGTTACGCCAAATGGATCAGAAAGTACACCGAAGACGAGAGTCCTTAAACAAGAAACTTATACTTGGAGCGAATCAAACAAATACTACTAATTGGATTTTAATTTTCTTAACGATAAATAAATCTATTTGCATGAAATGTATATTTAGTTACGCGCGCGTCAACGCGTCCTACGCTTATGCAAATGTGCTTTAAGGTGACACTAATTTTACTTCTCATATGCACGAATTAATGTCACGCGTATCTAATGCGTGGAATTAGATAGAACATTTAGGTAGCGCGTAACGTTAATTCGCGAAAAAAAACAAGCCTGCGTTGCGAACACCGGCTGCATTTGGGTACAACAAACGCGTTGGAATTGCTATGATCGTAAAATTAAAATGTATGCTCTGTTAGTTTTACAAAAGGGTTAATCTGAAGGGCAAAACCTGCATGACTAACGACATACCTTGATATTTCGTAGGAGCAAAAAAATCTTCAACCACAAATTCGGTCAAGTGCCAAATGACCTGAATTTAATTGCGCATGCTCGACTCGCGTAGATTGAAAATCGTTTTGGGTGTGAGAAGGATGCTGCATGTAGTAACGTATCCTAGGATAAAAATTTGGAAGGTTTACAAGGATGAAACGTCGTCATAAAACAATTACTGTCGGAACCTTTTCAAGCCCCGGCGCAAAAGCGTGCAATTAATTGAGACAAAATACGTTCGTTGCGATTTGAATCTTACGAAGATTACGACACCTATGTAAACCCTTCTGGCTACACCACTGGTACCACTTATTCAAAGATTGCCAACATCGAGGCCAAGGATGCGCTGCTACCCCGACCTCGACAACGTTTAAAATCCTCGACTATTTTGCGACCCGTTGCCAGCATTTAAATTGCAACAGACCTCCGAATTGCAATTATATCGACGGCTATGCATTTTTCAACGGCTTTTGAAGGGACGGTTTTTCGATTTTGATGCAGTATAACGAGGAAAACCCTACAATGTGCATGACTATACAGCTGTATAGGTTCGTTTGTCAAGTAACACATGACCTAAATCGCAGTGCGCGTGCGCGCTCGGGCAAGGACAGTTTCGAGGGTGTGTTTTCATCCCCTGTTTCTCGTGCTTGGAAATTTCTCGCTATCGCGGGCTGCTCGTCTCATTTTGCGATAAAAGCACCGTGTCGCGAAAAGACAGGGACCGGGTGGCCGTGCCACCTGCTGGAGTTTAACGTACATCGTCTGAAATCGATATCGCTGTCCTTGTCTTTCGTCTTCTCTACAGTGCCGTTCTAGTAGCCTGCACGGGAGAAATACGAGCGCGATGGAAACTGTACACGGGGGATCGTATCAAGAGTGGTAAAACTTTTGTGCGTGCGGTGCAAGAAACAGAAAATACACGACTTGATGTTGTTTTTTCGAATTTTCGCGTGCACGTAAATACGTAAATCGGTCGTCTCGAAGCGTTCTCTATGGACTTTATCAACGGGAGAAGTTTAACAAGCAACCGCGAAACGTCGTTAAACGCGGGTAAAACTCGCGTGCGTAGAACGGCAAACGAAATCGCAATATTTATCGACCGTAAAATTGACGAGGGTTAATGCACTGATAAACGCACCGTACCTTCGATACGGCTGTGGGCATGGTACGACATTGATACGGTTTCCTCTTCGTGACATGTATCGGGGATGTATTGGTATTCGTAAAATCTATTGTTTACATTCGCAAAATGCGACAGCAATCGGTTGAATAATACTTGAAAACACGTCTGTTTACATCGATGCGTACCTCTACGCCCCAGCGTCGCACGGTGTTGACATAACTGGAAAAAAATACACGTGTTTTATTATGCATCGATGTCTCGAGTCCGTGGCGAAAAATCAAACGCTCGGTTTGTAAACACAGTTTGCTCGATGATGCTGTTGTAAACAATCCTATTGTATCGTGTACCCGGTCGCGCTTGAATCGTGTTACATCATGGTGATTTGTTAGTGTGCATATCACGGCTGTGGAAAATCCTTGTGACACCATAAATAATATATTGCACCGATACGTTCCCTGTGTAAAAATAAGTTATCATCTGAATTTATCAAAGGAAGCTTCATGAACTGCTGTCCATTCATGTAAGTATGTGACAAGCTTTTCTAAGAGATGAGTAGAGAGACATGTACACACAGACACAACCATGTAACGCTTACACGACGGTACGTGACACGCATTTCAGAAGTTGATAAAAATGGCGATAATATGCATCTTTCTTTTCCTTTATAATGCGTTATAATAGTATAAGGAAATATGGGTAACGTAAAAGATAAAATTTACAGGAAACTTACATTTAAATTAATGTTTGTAATATCCACCGGTTACGAGTTAAAATAGCCTAAGTTTTACAACGATATGCTAAGTTTATAGTGGAAAAATAATTGTAGATATAACGGAAACCCCAAATGTTGAGTGATAAAGAACAGGTTCTGCGTGGTTGTAAGGTGTTGCGTATAGGCGAGGTTGACGAAAACATTAAATTCGTGGCTATAGAAAATGTACAGCTGTCCGAGGGGCCGGCTGTGGCAAGTGTATGCAAGTAAGCAAAGCGTGCAACACACCACCGCTACACCTTTTAACAGGCGACTGCGCAGTTAGACAATTCAGGCGTCTATATGGCCGGGTACCTCGCGCAAGCATACCAGGCATTTCTCCGTCTTTGTACCACCGTTGGTGCTGTGAGTTTCCTTACCCTTCGGCAGACCAGTGTATCTTTCTTTCTTTATCGTCGCTTTCTCCTATACGCTTCCTCTCGCTCTTCTGGTAAACGCTTGACGGTGCGCCAATACTCAGGGCTGTATTTAGCGACGAACTGTTCGAATCTCGACTTTGAAATTTCAAGACTACGAAGATTCGGACCTCTTTGAACCATGATTCGAAGCTTACAACTCTTGACGGTCTCGAGTCTCGAATGTCTTGCATTCTAAAGATCTCTTTACAGCCGAATTGTTTACACTTCGAAGTGCTTCAAATCCCATCCACTAGCTGTATCATTCGCCAATAGCCCAAAACTGTTGCACATTCTGCGCACAGTATACAACAAACGATTTTTATCATATTATTTTACCGTTTTCTACATAAATCATAAGGCAACAAGAACTTACGTACGGAATGTGACGCATATGATGGCGTTATCTATTCATGATACTCTCCGTAAAAATGTGCTTATCTATTCAGCCAAATTGTAAACACCGTAAGTTATTTTCACCGTGGCGTTACAGACGAATAAAGCATTCAAACTCTGCTAACTTCTGAATAACGTACCATAGCCAAAATTAAACAAGGCCTGAACAACAAATACATTCGAATAACGAAAACATCACTATTATAATTTGTATTCAAAACCTTTAAAGTATTTGCATATTGTATTCGGTAATTGTGCTTCGCAGAATAAATTTGTTACAGAACATACAGATATCTTTTATTACATTTCGTATGGAATGACCGAACAAGTGCAGAATATTTTATATGGTTTCGATGTTGAGACATTTTGATCTAAGAACGAATAACTTAGATGCGTGGAATGGAAGTTACAGAAGTATTTAATATTTGCCAGCACGCGTAAATACAAGATAAGTACAAGAATTTGCTCGTTCCTGCACCGAAGGAACGAAGGAAGAAATGAATCGTGGCCGCGGGCACCCGCATAGTTCACCTATCGTTTCGTCCCTGGTAGCGATGCCGGCTGCGGATGCAGGCGAGAACGTGCGCAGCTGTAAAACGTGAGTCGCTGCGCTCCGCAGCTGATGCGGCTTGTCGTGATCTGTGGTCTGTGTTTTGTTTGGAAAAATGCGACAGAGACGCGACGAATTTCGACAGTGTCGTTGCTACCAATTGCTACTGTATCAAGCGGCTGGATACAAACGAAGATCAAAGAATATATCGTGAGCGATAGCGACACTTAAAACAAAAAAAGACGATCGAAATGACATCCAGGATACGCGAAGACAGTCTTGAAAGTGAAACGGGACGGATTCTTTAACAATTGAAAAAAATTTGTTTTTTTCTTCTTCTTGATTGTATTCGATTGTTAGCACGACGTAAAAATTTGTGTCCTGTATATCGTCCAAAGTATTCCAATTTGTCCTAACGACCGTTACCGTGCCGAGGACAATAAGTATTAAGGAAGAAAGATAGACAAAGAGTTCCCGTCGGCATATGCTTTGTGTTCAGTGGCATTTTCTATACGGCGAAAATTGTGAGAAAAGTGCCGCGTTTATGAATAACATTTCACGGGTTTCTGTATTTCGGTTCGTTCGGTGTAACTGATAACTGATTTTAAAAACAAAGAATGCGTCGAGCAATTTCGTATGGAAATACCGTGAATATAAAAAAAGAATTGTTCGTAGAAAGTTTCTTGCTTCCGTAGCGCTCGAGAATTTAGTATTTTGATCGTTATATTAATATACTTCGCGTTCTTCTTCAGTTTATATTGATGCTAAAAAAAAACATTGTTTAGACGAATGTTATTCGATGAACTTGTTAGCGTTAATCAATTCATTCCGTGATGAAAATTCATGCGAAAGAAGCCAGGTTCATATATTCCAAATTTATACAGACACCCCGCTGAAACGTGTGCAATGTAACGGATGTATATATTTCTCAAAACAACGACAGGGCTAACTCCATTATGGAGGCACTGCGTTTCGCTATACAGTGAGTTTATTGTTTTATAAATGTTATGAATATATTTAATTTTCAATGTCCATAATATTTTATAAAATATTTTCGACGTTCGTTCGTTTGTTTCGTTCAAAATGCATCTACTTCTTCGCCTTAAAAAATCGGTAATGTTTTGATGAGACACACTATACGTATACGATATTAATTATTCTCGCGGAACTATACGAATAACAATGCAACGTTACCATAATTATTAAACGATAATGGAATAAACTATTGTACAAGCTGTATCATTTTAATTAGCGTTTCATGTTTATAAATATTATAATAATTATTAAATATTTTCTGATTTTAATAAATTAAAAATTAATAAATTAAATTCATTTCTTGTTCATAAGCCATGATTTATCGACGAAGAAATATATCGATTTTTCTTAATAATATTATTATTTTATTATTACATTTCTCAGTATTGCATATAGATAAAAAAATAATGTTTCAATCAATGTATAAAAGAAAGAAAACTAAAATGATGTATATTTAAGCGATATTGTAAAAGTAGAAATCTCGAATTATGTTTGTATTTATTAAAAAAATTTGTACGTAATATAAAATGTTTTTATGATTATCTTAGGCTGTTCAATATATGATATGGAGTGAAAAGTTTATTTTTTTTTTATTTTTTTTAGGACACGGCTAGGGGAGAGGATAGTCAGCATGAGCTCTATGCTCGTGGAGACAGTTAGTATAAACTATGAAGATTTTAACGAAAGTTTTTTAACATGTGGTACTTGCCTTTGTGTTTATGATGGTGCAGAGCATACACCTAAATTATTACCATGTTCACACACTGTGAGTATTATAAAATTGATTGATTAATTTAGTATTAAATTATTAAGTATTTGTATATTCTTGCATATAGGTATGTTTACATTGCTTAACAAGAATTGCTGCATCTCAGACTCGTGAGACTGGTGCCTTTCGATGTCCTATTTGCAGAGAGTTAATAACAATTCCTGGTGGCGGAGTTCCTGCTTTGCCACCTAGTTTTCTCGTGAACCAACTGCTGGATCTTATGTCTAGACAGAGACGAGAGGTTTGAAATAATAATTTTGTTGCATATTTCTCACATGTACGTCATTAAATATATAGTATAAAACTTCCTTTATTGTTGCAGGTTATTCCAAAATGTTCAGTTCATATAAACCAGGAATTATTATTTTGTGAAACATGTGATACAGTGTTTTGTACAGTCTGTACTGGTGGCAATCATGCAGGAACATCTCCAGGATGTACAGAGCATACCATTATACCCTTTAGCATTGCAATAAAAAGAATGTCTGAAATTTTGCTCTATAAAGCCAATGAATGTATATCCAAGGTAAAAATTGGATATTTTTTAAGTAAAAAAATATTTAGTAAAGTCATGCTTAAAATGAAATAATTGGTTTCAGTTAACACAGGCTCAAGATTCTGTAAGTACAGAATTACAACGTTTGGATGCTTCTACAGAAAGGTGTTTGAATGCTGTTGATATGGAATTTGCGGAAATTATTGCAAAATTCGAAAGGAAACGTACAGAATTACAAGCAGCCGTCACCGCCGCGGCAAGAGATAAAAAACATGTGTTGGAAGAACAACACGCGCTCATAGAAGCTGAGAAGAATAAAGTACAACAAGAATGCGAAGGTTTACAATATCAAGTATGACATCATTCGTAATACGATCTTTATAAAATATTTTTACACGCATTATGATCAATGTATCCAATTTTCTTAAAGGTTGAAGTACGAAATATTACACAGAGGATCGGTAGTTTATCTGACCAACTTGATGCAGCATCAGCACTTAGCGAACCTAAAGAAAATGCCTTTATTACTTTTGAATTTAACCACAATAATGCTCTTTCTCAATTAGAGGAAGGTCTAAATAACTTGGGAAGAGTACGTTCTAGTACAACATTGCCAGGTATCCTGAGGATTGATAATACAGTAAAGTACCTGCTTCAAAATTGTTATTACTCGTTATGCAAGCATTATTGATTTATATTTTTTTTTTATATTACAGTTATGAAGAGAGAATATTATTTAATCTAATTATATATATATGTGTGTATGTGTGTATATATGTTTTGTTTTTATATTATAGGTCTGTGTAGAGCAAGGCTGAAAGATCCTGCTATAGTTAAGTTACAAGCGGCTGTAATAGTAGAAACTGTTGATTATCATGGACATCCTAGAAATGTTGGAGGAGATCTTATCACTGCAGAATTAACGTTAGCGGATAGTATCCATTCTGAAAACCAGAGTTCCAATATTGACACGAAAATCGTAGATTTAGAGAATGGTACATACGAAGTACTATTTCGACCTCCATCTGCGAATCGCTATGTCTTAAAATTATCAGTTTTCGATCGACCTATTAAAGACTATCCTTTGTTTTTCGACGCAACCGAACATAACGAACCCATTAAAATCTATGGAAGACAAGGAAACGGAAAAGATGAATTCCATCAGCCAGTCGCAGTTGCTGTTGATGACGATGACATGATATACATTTTGGATACTGGGAACTCACGTATAAAGGTACGATATATTTGAAGGTATACCTCGTGTAAGATTATAAATTATCAAAACCAGGGCTTGAAACCTGTTACAATAATATAGATTTAGATTCAGAACTTAACGGTTTGAAATAATTATTTTCAGAACCTTTTCAAGCCCTGATCAAAACATTCAAATTTTGTTATAGATAATGTTATATTCTTAGGTACTCAATTGTGATTTAGAATTTCAAAGGCACATAACTAACGAAGGTCTTGAAGGTTGCAGTTGTACAGGAATTGGTATTTCTCAACAAGGCCTTGTTGTTGTTAATTGGAGAACGCGGGAAGTTACAGAGATGAGCTCTTTAGGTGACACGATCAAATCTTTTTCTCATAATGCATTTCAAGTTAGTATATTTCATTTCAATACTAACATAAAATCAACAATAGTTCCGTTACTTATTAATTACATTTCTAAACCCTACTTCCTAGGAGCCGATCGACGTTGCAGTAGACAGAAATTATGGACATATACTTGTTGCTGACAATCGTCAAAGTTGTGTTTTCGTGTTCGATTCTGATGGAAAAATTCTGTTCCAGGTTAGACGATATTTATCATTCTTTAAATTCAATATTACAATATATCGATTTTTCTAAAAAATATATCGGTTAATAGGTTGGAAAGAAAAGTACGTTCAATTTAATTAGAGCCGTTACCGTTGGACCCAATGGCGAAATTGTAGTTGCTGATAGCTGTATTCAAGTATTTTCTGCAAAAGGAGACTTTTCTGAAGAAATATATTCAGAAGGCAAAGGTGAATTTGAATTTTCCAGCATTGTATCGCCACATCTTTATGTCGGTTGTATTTTACTATATATTGTAGGAAAAGGCGCTTACGGAGGTTTAGCTGTTGACGCAGAAGGTAGAATACTTGGTACTCGTACTGATAAAGGGCGCAGTATAATCCAAGTATTAAAATTAGGAGGAGGTAATATTTTAACTGAAATTGATTCGCATAGTTCGAAACTACGACGTCCTTCAGGTATTGCAGTACTACCTCACAATCACTTAGTAGTTGTAGACTTGGGAAATGATTGTATAAAAAAATATAGATATTGGTAAAAGCAGTTGATTTTAAAACATAAAGTTTATGTTCAACAGAAACAATTCAAATTACAGACATATACCAAATATGTGTTTAGCATAGTTTAAATTACTTGCTTTCATAAAGCTTTTGTTATAATCTTACACATAATTTTTAATCTATAATGTCTACGTTTACGTAAATTTTTTATATGCAATTTTTAAAAATTACAAACTTAGGTAAATCAAAATAATTTTGTCAGTGTAGGAAACTATCGATTGTAATTAATAATGTAAGTATTACATATGCACGTGTATGTGTAACGCTTACGTGAAATGATTAATGTTTATACGTTAGACTTTGCGACGTACGTCGTGCTCCTAAAATGGAAGAGACTTGATTAGTATAACGTAATTTATAGTATTTTGTGTCACTATGTCTATTAATTTAATTTATTTACTTAAAATCAGTGAAAGTGATTTTATTTTTATTTCTCAATACTTATTTGAACCAACGTTCGAATGTACTATAATACACATTTTACACTGCCATAGTCTGATATTTTGAAGTCACAATAGTTATCACAAGGATTTACATATTTCATAGAAATGTATGTATATAAATGTAATGATAGATTCGGAAAACTCATATATAAGAAATTATTTTTATGATGGAAATTTAATTCGGATATTAAATGACAAAGTTCCATTTATTTGCAAGATCTAATTAGGATATTATGAACATTTTGCTATAAACAAATTTCTCTTTCCTCTATATTTGATTCGCTTTTAAAAAATTGATTATTTTCTCTTTACTTGTGTCATTACTTTTCAATAAAGTTAGCATACAAACTAGTTCCACGATTATAAAACGGCTCGATCTGACTTTGTAATTATACTTTACACTTTAAACGTTTGTTGTTACGCGTAAAACCATATATTTTTAACATTAATCGTACAAGTGATACTTAATGTTTATTTTTAATGTACAGTATTTCCTTGAAAAATGTTCATAGTCTGGCGCCGACGTTGAACTGCGTTTAAAGGTTCAGAGCTGTTTATATTCCAGGAATTGACATTTTTTAATCGCGGTCTAGGACCGAACTTGGTGCGTATCGTTCGTTCAACGAGAAGAGTGAACAGGATACACCAAAAGTCAGCGAGATTGGTCGACTCGGCCATTTATTGGTAATACATCTCATGAAAATGTAAAAGTTTTAATTTCTATCAGTGGGTGATTTATTCCGCACGTGTGCCTTATCGCTCTTCCATGTCGATCGCAGACCACAATTATGCGAACGGGTGCCCGTTCCGAGCAGTTCCCAAAAATTTAGGGGGATAACAAAATAGTTTTAAGGTTTAACAAGCAAACAGCTTCCAAGGAATTACTGTATATGTTGTAAAAAATAATTTTTTACTGCAACTCGTCGAATGAATTTTATTTAAAGCAGTTATTTTGTATCCTTATGTACAGTCTTTTGTCCTTTTTTTATCGACAAATGTGCTTAGTTAATTTATATTACATCACATTCTTGCATTTTATATCTTCTGTGGTATTTTAACGCTTCTCTAGGATAAAATACAAAAATCTTATTTTATGAACATTAAAACGGTGAAAATTATTTCCATGTACTTTCTTTATACCCAGAAATATTTCAAAATGCTTTTTATGAAAACATTAAAAATATAACAAAGTACTATTTGCCATTCAAATTTTAATTACCATATGCCACAGTCTATTAAACTTGCCCTGTGCAGTAAACTAATGTTAATTATCGTACAAAGCATTTTCCATTTCCATTATGTACTCATTGAACTTTTTTTTTTTTTTTTTTCATTTATAATTATATAGAAATATTCATTGGTACGATGTAAAATATCTTTTAAATAAATATACGCGCTGAATTCATATAAATAAAGTTCATTAAAACCATTAAATTTTTTCTTCGTAAGATTTCCATAAAAACGAATACGAAAATACGGATTCTGCGATTAAAACGATCGTAGAAAATACGACAGCGTCGATAATATCGCAAGCGAAGCTCGCCGCGTAATATTGACTTTATCGCGATGAATTCAACCGATTCCTCGAGATTTCACCTAAGCGAGAGTATCGAATGAACGTAGCGTGCACGCGCCGTGGTTGAAAAACGTGAGTTCAGATACTACGCCTGTGCTAGTACGTGCCCCGTACACGAAACTTATTCACACACGCTATTCATCGGCCTGTGCTCCTCCATTGCGTACATAACATGAAACGTAAGACGCTACATACTGGCGCGCGCGCGTACGTGTGTGTGATGTGTCCCTGTACGCGTACGTCGTGCCAGGTGTATGTAAGCAGAGTTGCGCACAAGTCGTAACACGTACATCAAAACATACTTTCGATTGAGACGCGTTTCGGTGGAAAACGAAGAATCTCGATGGGCTCGGTTGGCTTTCGGCGAAGATAAGCAGTCGTTACGCGATCGTGCGCGAGAAAAAACCGTTTCGCGAACGAAGGGAACGACGGGCAAATAACGTTTTCCCATCCAGAGCGTCGAGGTAATCGGAGGAAAGAGTGAATTTGAGTGTCGCTGCACAAGCGCGAAGCAGAGAGCGAGGGAATCAAAGAACGAGAGAGCGAGAGGACGATAGGACGCTAGCTACGGTGCTACGGTGGTAGTGAATGGAACGCGGCCCCCACGGGTGAACGTAGTACGACGCTCCACGGGCTAGCATCGCACCAATGACCAGCCGGGACGGCCGATCACGTGACGTGCGTGCCGAGCCAGCAGCAGAACATTGCAAATGACAAGACGCGTAGGGCATTGTCGTCGCGCCGCCGCTGCCGCCGTTCATATCGTTGTTGTTGGTGAATTCGTCGCGCCGCCGCCACCGCCGCCGCCGCTGTCGTTGTTGCCACCGCTGTTTATGAGATTCTCGCACGTCGCCGAGACGCCGAGTGTCGTGAACGATTAGAAAATCCTGTCCTCGCTGTCGGCACCACCGCTGCTGTCGGCGCGTGTGCGCGACAAAGTCGCGGGTGCTCGCGGAGGCCTCGTGCCCTGAACGGTGCCCGCGGCGCCCCGTCCCTACAAGTACAACACACTCGATACATAGTGTACAAAACACACCAGCGTTCCGAGGGCCCGAGTGGCATCCGTCTATATGACAAAATGTCGGGATCACAGCGGATGCGAAAGTCCTCGCCTTGCTCGACGTCGAAGCAAGGCCCAATGCGCGCGACTCTACCCGTGAGCTCGCTGTTACGGCAAGGCCGACAGGGCAGCAGCCTCAGGAAGAGCAACAGCAACAGTCCCACCGTATCGCCGACGAACGCGAATGCGTGGCGGGCCCGCATCTCGCCGGAGACCTCCTCCTCGGGACAACGAAGCCCCGGTTCTCTCTCTTACAAAGGTATATTTCCTGGTTTCACGACGGTTTCCAAATTTTTGTCAGCACGAGCAACAATTCGATCATAGCACGCGAAATGAGAACATAATACACTGGTGATCGAAATTATGAGATACCCTCAGAGTAACTGGGATAAGGGCTTAATATGGTATTTATACTAAACTAAAATTTAGTTTTCAACAATATCGAATTTTCAATTTAAAACAGAATAATAATAAAAGTCTATCCATGCGTGTAAAATCATTCTTCTTGACTCATTAATATTATTGTATGGTTTGTCACTTTTGTATAGCTTTCTGCCGAGTTACCCCCACAGATTTTCTATAATATTAAGGTCTGGAGATCGTATTGATTAATCTAATATTGATATACTTTTACCATTGAAATAGTGTTCTATTATTTTAACTACATGGTTAACTACGTTGTCGTGCTGCAGTATAAAATCTTCTCCAACTATTCTACTACCATAGTTCTGAATTTATTCTTGGATTAGTTTTAAATAACCGGTACATTACATTCTGCTATATTTTTCTTAGTAATAAAGCTAAATTATTCTTCCTTTCTTGATGACAAGTTTCAGATATCATACTTACTATCACAGAATTCATAAATATTACTTGTTAGCAATTTATGTTGAATTTAACGAAGGGAACAATATCAATATACATCCTGATTAAAAGAACAACCACATTTTAATATAACCTTCAACATGATGAGTTTTTAATTGTTGCTTCTGCTAGTAATTTTGTCACTTGCTATGTCTCTTATCTGTGTACACATCGTTTACATGTTTTTGTATTTGTTCTACACATTGTTATCTTTTAAATGTTTTTTTTGTTGTGTCTGTTGTTTTTTAAACCTTTCCACCAAATGTCTTTCTCTGTTCCAGTGTTAGAATATATCAACATTTAATTGTTTATTATGTCTCTGTACATTTTGTAGTCTGTCGTGTGTTTGTGATTGTATTATTCTCATCTTTATTGTTTGCAAATACTTGGGAGTATTACTTTTGCGAAACTGATATAGTTTCTTCAGAATTAAATGGTTTTGTTTACATTTGTAACATATATTATATAGAATTATATTATTAATACATAATAACATTTAAAACATGAACAATACTTTTTTGCTTTCTTTATATATTTTTACCTATTAATTTGGTAACCGAATACATATTTTTAGTTCGGTGCCACAAAAAACAACCATAAAATTCAATACTCTTTTCCTTCATCCTTTCACTACACTTTTGTTTAAATTTTTTTTTATGTGTTTTTCATTTTATCCAGTGACCGAATACATTCTTGATAGACCGGTTCTGGTTTGCATCCATACAATGATATTGTATATTTTATTGAAAGGTATTCGTACTACATTGTATAAAATATTACAAATATCCATTAAAAATTTTTGTTATCTACAGCAAAATCAAAAACATTAAGTGGAAGATGCAGCGAAAGTCTAAGTGGAAACCAAAATATTCGGAGGACAGCATCATTAGATACAATATATTTAAAAGGACAATGGCCCCGTGATTCATACATTCATTCCAGTTTACTTTTGGTTAATAAATCTACTCAGGTAAATTTAGATTCTATAAATCTTTGAATTCTTTTATTTATAGAAAATGTGTCGTACAATATTTATTAACATTTAACGTATTTTGCTTATAGACAGAAGAATGGTCTAATGAACCAAGGAAATTGCATACTCGTCATCCTACAGAACAAACTACTACAGATGAGAAATTGGAAAAGTACTTCAGGCATCGGTATGTAGAATCTATTACAATTATATACTTCTTAGAAACGATATATTTAAATGTCAACAAACCCTGCTGTTTCCCTGAGTTGTGGTACACAAAACATTTAACTTATGAATGTAAACTTACTACAAAGACATGTAATGCAGATTACAGCGTACAAATAAGGAAGGCACCAGCAGTAGGGAACGAACAGCTGTGTTTGGACTTATAATGCCTGGTGGGCCACCACCAGCCTTTCCTGCAGATCATACAGTACTTCCACCCAGTATTGCTTCACAAACATCTATACGTAAGTTTATTTAAAAGCTCAAGATGAGAACTTGAAAATGTTCCAGAAATAATTGTTTCAAACCGTTATAAAATGATATACATATTATTTTTATTGTTACATTAGACAACCAATTTAGTTTGAGTACAAAGGCAAGTCCTATGAACATCCCTATGAAACCAATGAGGCCTCCAATGCGTTCTTCTATCGAAGGATTAAATCAAGAAATTGAAGGACTCGTTCTCAAATCTGCAACTAACCCTAGTGATCCTGATCATCAAGTGGAAGACAAAGCAAGTCATATTTTATGTTATACGATAATTGTAAATCAAGTATTTAACAAAAATTGATTTCTTATGCTTTTTTGATCAAAATCAAATTTTAATTTAAACGTTTTACTTGTGTGACAGTATGCACGATATCATGAACAAATAACACCAGAAGGGCATCGTGCACCACTAGCAGACTTACTGAGGGCTACGCGCAGTGTCAACACACAAACACCAGCTACAGACCTTCCCTCCAGTTCTTATTCTTCAGGTAATTTCAAATTTCATCTTATTTACTTGGCAATATTCAAGTACAGAGTGTCCGTTCATAAATTTACAAGCAAATATCTTAAAAATGACGAAATTATAAAGAAATTCAATTTGAGAAATTTTCTTTTATTTGTAATCTTTACTTGAATATTCGTGGATGGATACTTCTTATACGGAATAGTGGCCAGTGTTCTAACATGAAAAATTTTACATTAAAATTATGGAAACTTCCTAATTGTGGCATCAATATTGTTAAATTTATAATTGTACATAATTTTTATAATAGTTCTTTGTAATTTGGGGATTACATGAAAAGTTATACAGGTATCTACCGTATAACACAATAGTTTGGTTCTGAAAAAAGTACCGTGTTGTAAGGGGGATACCTGTACATATTTCGTAATGGGAATAATGCATATATGCATGTGAACTATTTCTGGTTGTTGGTAACACTATAAATAACAGACTAACTATGGTGTGTGCCTGTTGAGACAGGCCCTCCATCTAGGAATTCTGAGTCTCCACTGATTCCTGGTCTTATGGATGCCTCCCGTCCGCCTAGCGATCTCTTACAAGGTTGGCGCATTTTGCGGTTCCTTCTGTTTTTTTTTTTTTTTTATGAAATACCATCAATCTAATTTGTTTGCCCAAAGTTTTTTCTTTTTTTTATGAATGCCATTGTCCAGCTAGTTATTGGGATTTCACATGTTTATCTACAAAATGTTTTACTATTTCGTAAATATATACACATATAATTATATACAGTAAAACTTTGATTTAATGTATCGTGCTTAAAAATACAACAGACATTTTATAGATATTTGAATTTAATAGCCCAATTAGTTCGCTAAATCGACGTTTTACTGAACCTTCATTTAAAAGTATGTGCATGAATTGTTTTTGTCTTCAATAGAAATTATCGTGAATACTACATTTGAAATTTCTGATTTTACGTAATTAATTATAACATATCACGTTTGCCAAAAGATTTTGTGTTTTCACGACATAATAAATGCCAAATTTTTAATGTATTTTATATAGCTGTTTTAAATATCACATGTGTTTTAATATAATGTTTTTGAAATCATTTTACACAGCTTGTTACTAAATAATGTCTTTATGGTATACTTAGATTTACATGAATGTTATGTTCATAAATATATGCATTGAATAATTTAAATATTGAACAGCATGACTTTAGATATTTGTTTCTTAAATTAATATAAATTGCATTGTCGTGCATTGCATTTAGATTTTTAGTAATGTAGACATTGTAATGTATCTTTAAGGTGGAAGTCGTGGTTCAACTCCTGAGCAAGATAGAGAAGGACGTCTTGGCACCTCTCCTCAGATTAATAGGTTCCTAGCAAGAGAACCACCCGATGGCTGTGAGAAAGTCAATCTGAAATTTTTAGAGGATGCCAGGTAATTCCATATGCATGTTTACTAAACATTACACCATTTTCTAGACAACCAAAACTGTATTGTGTTGTGATAACAATGTACTTTCTTCATTCTTAAAGAATAATCTTTCGAAAGTCAAACTGAAGATATACACACACTCGTACATTCATACACATGACTGAAATATATATGTTAAATTGAAACATTTGGTATAACATGGCACATATAGCAAGAGATGTGTCCTAAGGCTGCATATATGAAATTAGAAAATAATTCAATATATTAATTCATAACATTCCTGATATGCTTGAACGTAACTAGCGTCTTCAAATACAAGACAAATTATTGGAGAAATTCTTCAGTATCACTGAAGCAATTATATTTCTATCTATAGGCGACCCATGATAGATTTGAGCAAATTAGAATATTGCTCAAAGCCGTGTGTAGCATTCCAGTTAAAACCTAGCTTGGGATCAGCGTTCCTGCCATTACAACAGCCAGCCAGTCCAACGATGGTTGCAAGTGCATCACCCTCTTCGCATACAACACCAACTACACCTCCTCCAAATCCATAGTCCTGTTCTTCACCTTACGAAATAATGTTTATAAACCCGATTGGTATATATATTTTTTTTTAAACGACCTCATGGGTAGAAAGTGGTTTACTTTGACACGAAAGCATATACCAATAAGAAAAGAAAAAAAAAGAAAAGTTACCGAAAAGCAGCCTGTTTCCAGTGCGATTCAACTTTCGGGCATCGTAATTGTATAATTAGTTATGATTGCATTGATACAATATATTGAAAAGCATCTGAGCTCCGTTAATGTTTGAAACAATAATAAAAAAAACGAGGAACAATAATTTGTGATAACTGAAAAAACGACATTTAGGAATGAACATTGTGTTCTACAGGGAAAAAGACTAAATAAAATTGTGTATTCTAAATTTAGTGCTAAAATGTGCTAAACGACTTTAGTTTTGTATACAGGAATAAATATTCAAAATGTCGGAAAAGTATTAAATTTTTGATTGTTGGGAAAAGCAAAATTATACTGATACAAAAATGGGTACACGTGCCTGAATTATGTACATTGGTATACCCCCACTATGATGTTCTCATTAGATTTGTATCACTTTAAAAAATGATTCAATTGCATAGTGAAGCAAAATATGCGTTAGAATTTTGTATCGTTTTGTATTATTACTTGTACGCTGAAAATATTCAAATTATTATTATATGAGAAGCTCGAAAATAGTGTATCCCTATGGTACATTATTTTTTTTTTTTTTCTTCTTTTTTTTTTTTAGAATTATATTCTCTAGATTTATACACATACATTCTTTACTTTTTTCTCTTAATGTCGCGTATGTAAGATAAAGGCATAAATTATAATTGTCACGATAGTTTATTTTGTATTACGTGTACAAACGTGCACTTTTGCATAGCTTCTTTTTTATAGTGATTTCTTAGGGGATAAGTTTGTATTTTGAAAGTAAAATATAAGTACTTTGTTCGACTATAGTGTTCAGTGTCATAAAGCAACTTATGGAACTTAAGTTAATTGCAAGAGTATATTTTATTGTTTAATATCTATATATTACCATAGGGCTACAAAATTTTTTGGTTTAACTTGTATTATGTTAGTTTACTATCTGAATATGTACAACCAATACAGCATATGTAACGGCGGGTTGATGAATGTATGATAGAATGAACCTAACGATACAAGGTGGAAAATGTAATGAGTTAAAATATGGACAGTGGCAAAATTAAATATTAATCGAAGTAACAAGTGACATATGTGCTTTAAGCCAGTGTGGTATCAGATGTGAATACAAATGGCTCCCTAACTTAGCACAGTATTGGTGTGACTGTAGGCTTTTGTATAAACGTGGATTATAATAAGAAAGACAAAAAAAATGTATAATCTGCGTTCTATACAAATGACAGTATGCATGTGTTGTAATATCAGAATCCTGATTAAACCATCCACGAATAACATTGAAGTTCATTGTATCGTCGAAATAAAAGATTTTGCACGAACGTAATTCATTGGAAATGTTTCGAAACTTATTTCGTTCTTCAAGTTTACGTTAACGTTATACGATAGTTATTAACGCATAGCCTGCAGGAAATATTATATTAAACTTCGTAGCCAGCAGCGATATTTGTTTCTTTGAATTTTCTTACGGTAAGAATAATCAAAGGAATATCAAAATATTTTGATATAAACTATCTACACTGTGTAAAAGGAAAAAAAAAATCAATAGTTATTCGTGCGATGGATTAACTTATTTTTTAGTATACGCAGACATAGCCACTCAAGAAGTTCAATTTATTTTTTGCTTTCTAATACAGAACGTTTTGCAAACAACTTTATAGTTACGGTCTGAGGAATAAGGATCTTGATAAAATGTAAGATCGAGAGCAGGGAAGAACAGTTTTTTAAATACAATAGTAATATACTTTCTAATATTATAATGTATCTAGCTACAACAGTGAAAAAATGTTAACACATAAAGTACCTGGCACACTGGTCTATGCTCTCTTTTATCCAGCTCACTAGGAAGTTCATGCCTTAGAATGCGTGGCAAAGTGTGCTAAATAGACAGGAAGGTTAATCAGAGAGTCAGGATATATAAAAAATGCACTGGCTAGTTAACGGCGTATACAATACAAACCTAATCTGCTATCTACTAGCTTAAGAAGATTTTCTTTTATTTATTTTCGCTATGGACCTAAATGACATTAGCCCATCGCTGTAAGGATATGTGAAATGCGAACGTAATTGTTTGTATAAGCGCTCCAAAACGAAAAAGAAAAAAACAAAAAAATTTATTGATCGCATATTTCATCTGTTGGCATATTTTCACTTAACAGAAGAGAGAGAGAGAGAGAGAAAAAAAAATGTTTTAACGTAACACATTGTATTAATCATAGTGAATAAAACGTTTCATACTTTTTACTAATAAGCAGAGGAGGGAATTACTTTAGAGAAAGGCTAGCCTTATTATTTTTTACTACAAATTATAAGGCTCCACTTTTTAACCTTCGTGTACTTGCATAATGTGTTATCATTATTGTTAGTTTTTGTTGTCGATTTCATGAACATAGGAATGTGTATAAAGACTGCTACACTAAAGATTACCTGTTATTTGGATATATCTAAATTTAAAATGAAATAAAATTAGGCTCAAATCTCATTCAGTTACCTATGATGCACTATAGAGATATACTCTTTATAATTCGTTACTAAACTATCCTTACGTGACTACTGTTCGGTACATTCTTTCTACATATCTAAATCTGAGCAGGTTTCAGAATGACAAAATGATTATGTCAATTACGAATTCATTTATCCCTAGGACTTGTCCAAACTTATCGTTGTAGGGTTTCACAGAACAACAAAAGTAAAATGACAAAGAAATGATTGTTGAATGTACATTGTAATTTGTAAGATGCTCGGAATTATGCAAAACGTTTTTAAGAGCATGAAACTTGTACGTTGTAAAGTGGTATCGTAAAAAGTTTTATATATTTGGTGAAGTTAAATGCAGCTTTTATCCATTTGTTTTATAATAAATATATGAAATATTATTTATTGTTTTTTTTTTATTTGAAGCGCAAGGATACAAAATCTTTTTTATAATGTATAATGTTTTCATGTAAATTACACACGCACACGCATACATATACATAAATTTATAAAAATTTTTTTGTTCGATATACATAATTGACTTATTGGAAGTTATAACATGGCATTTTTGCTTGATGAATTTTTTTCCATTTACCAATCTATGAGGAAGTATCTTACAATGTAAACTCGTAACACACAATACTAGCAGATTCGCAACGGTACATCGAAAATCAGTATCTTAATTAAATACTAACATAAGAATCGATCGACCCTTGAATTTGTCCTAGGGCTAAATCAAAATTAGTCAGCGAAGAGAGTTAGCGAATGTAAATAATAATTTAAAGCCGTTTAACGATGAAACCTTTGTACGGAACGTAGTGACTAAGGCCAACGAATTCTGTACTTTTCATGCGTCTCGCGTAAAAGTTCGTCGAATGAAAAATACTTGTGGATCAATGCGAACTTTTAAAATATGTATAAACAAAAAAAAAAACTATTACCACAACACTGGCCTGTCCATAGTCAACTGAGATTAGACTCCTTCTCCGAACGGTACAATGCAATTATCAAAATCATAGTAAAAAAAATTTCTTTTTTTATTTTTTTTTGTAATTACGTTAGTCGAATCTTTAAATTTCTGATCGAAAATTTGTAATTATGGAAATTCTTTTCTTCTATCGTCTGTCCTTACTCGATCGAAATCAGAAGAGGTTCTTTTTCCATTCGGACAATAGAGGTATCGATACATTTTAATGCCACCATTTTTTTTGTTTGTTTTTTTTTTTTTGTATAAGTATCACGCGTATCAGTATTGTAAAGTATATCGTAATTTCTTGTCAAGAATCATTTTTTTCAATCCGATAATTTGTTTATGAAACGTTATACGTGTATAGATAAACTCATATTTTTTGCGGAATAAAAATACTCTTTAAGCGATAAGTTTACTCGTTATATATTTTTCGTACATTATCGAATTTTAAAGTATAAAGGCAAATTAAAATATAAGATTTAGTACGTAATAAAATATTATTGCCTTATTTTTGAGTATTTTATCATTATTATTCATTATTTGATATTCAAAGTTTTAACGATTCGTACGTGTAGAAATATTTTTTAATTACTTTTTATCTCTTCGTTTTCGTATTCATGAAATCTTAAGTACCAATTCACCATAGCTTTATCGAAACATTAAACAACATGTTTAACGATTTATCCGATTAATTTCGTTTTTCTCTCTTGCAAGACAAACTATTACATTGTATGATAATATTTTGAAAATGAATGGCTGATTTATAAGCGATTTTACTAGTAATATGAAAGCGTATCATTACGTTACGAAACTTACTATGATTATGATGCTATGATTGCGACGCGCTATAATATAGATTCCATAGATTCGTTTAAAGCGTGTGTAATTGCAATTAATACATTGACTACCCTCATAAAGTTTTACTTTTGTCGATATATCCGTATCGAATTAAACGTAAGCGTCTTCGATCCTGACGACATTGATAAATATTATTAAATTAAAAAAAAAAAAGAAGAAAAAGTTCGTATCGCATTATTGCCGAACAACATACAATAGTAACAATAATGTACCGTTGGTTCCTTTGTAACAAGAAAAATGCATTATGGTTCCACACACTCGGTAGTCAAAGTATTAATAATGATTATATTAATGACTCGATAAACTTTGCTATTACAAAAAAAAAAAATTGTATATCTCAATATGGAAAGGTAAAAAATGCAGTCCGTATTGCTCGGTACGAATATCAATTGAAAATATGATTAAAAATTCCTTGTTACCAATATGTATGTTTATTGTTTAACAAGCACCATGTTCGAAGAACGATGATTTTTACATGCAAAAAATTCGCTTTCCAACAAATTGACGATTCTTTGAAAATTCTCTTACCTTACCTCTCCATAGTGAGACTCCTACGCAAACTTGTTAAACCTGTGAATCTTATATGCAATTAGTTGTATTATTTACCAGCATAATACTGTATGTACTTGTTCCAATAACAATATGCACTTTTATTTTTATCATAAAGTATAAATGGAAAAAGTGTACCTTTTTATATTACTGTTAAGGCGCCTTACATGAATAAAATTTTTAGAAAACGAGATTCATAATCGATATCGTACAATTCAATAAGAACAATGTACGATGATACTTTTACTTTATATTCTTTGCTTTGTCGATAGTTCTTTTTTTTTCATATACCTTTGTTCGTATACATACGTTGATTCGATCACCTCTCATATGCATTTTAATTCATCGTACGTTTTATTTGACAAACTACATTAAAAAATATTTTTTAATATTTTTATTATAAATTATATATGGTACATAACAAATTTATATAGTGTATAAGAAATATATTTTTTTATCTGATTGAAAGATTGGAGATTAGGATTAGAATTTCTCTCTGAGCATAAATTAGACTTTTAAACAATACTACATATAGACACTTGTAAAAAAAAAAAATTAACTTTTAATTATTTTCTCTACATATTAATTTTATACATATTATCGTATATAAATGGCATATGTGTGAATGTATGTTAATTATGATTGTATACATACAGGCATATGCTCATCTCTTTAATTGTCAACAATATATATACATATATATATATATTATATAATATTATATATTATATTATATTTTATATATATATATACACACACACACATATACATATATATAGAGCAACATAAGTACTTTATACGTAAAATTAAAAAGGCTTCGTGTATGTACAAATTGTCTATAAAACAATAATTATAAACCCATGTATTGAGGGGAAGAAGAAAATGTGTTTCTTGTAGAGTTATTTTTCCTCGAATCCTCAGTATTAGGGTTATCGCTAGAAACAAGCAATACATACTTATTTTAATGTGAACATGTTCCTATGCAAAGTTTTTTTTTATATAAATTCTGAAAAGTTTTCATTGCATCTAGTAATTTGGAATGTTTAAGTGAATTACCCAAAGAAAGGCATTAGGGATATAAGCGTCTGTCTACTTGGTCTGGACACAAATGCAGGAGAACATTGTGCTAATCTTCCAACAATCCGTCTTAACCAATACTGCAATTTTTGTCGTCTTTCTTCTACAAATTTAGCATCCTAAAAATATGGTGAAAGGAATAAAAGTCAAGTAACGTATTCTATATTATTTGAATAATCTTTCACACTGCGTGCATACCTTATTTCCTATTGTCTTCTTTGGTGGAAATTCGAAAGTAGTGACAATAGTATCATGTTTTTTTAATTCCCTATAAAGTGCATGAAACTGCGCATATCGTCTATATATATTCCATTCGGTATCTCTAATCCGTACGTATATCTGTAACAATAGTTGATTTAAGAACTATTTAAGCTAATAAATTTAGGCGATATACTCTACATGTATAATTTGAATTACCTGATAGACATGATGAATATCTGAAGGTTGACCTGTAAGAAACGCAGATGGAATCCATATATGAATGAGACATGGCGGTTCGGAAGGTAAATCATCTTCGTTTAGGGGGCCACGAAGACACTCTAATTCAGCTTGTAATAATTTAACTAATCTATCCCTGTATAATATTTTCGAGCATTAATATAAAATATATACGTTACGATCGATTAAATGTACAGGGTAATAGTGCGAACGCCCTATAGAGTAATTATACCTATTAGTTAATTGAAGAGTTAATCTAGCATTAAATTCCATTAATTCAGCGTGCATGTCTGCAACTTGAATTAATTTTTCCTCGTATTGTTGAGCTTCATTATGGTAATCTAACGATGGATCCTCCTCGGAGACTGTAGTGGAGTCGGAACCTCTCCTTAACATTTGTACCGCGGTTACGTATTTACGTAATTGTTGTCTTAATAGTTCATTTTCTCTGTCGAATCGTAATTATATTAAATAAAATTCGGACGAATTTTTATACATTCTACAGCAAGATAAATGTAATTACGACCATTTTTTTACCTATTTAGTGTTTGTAACTGCAACTCGTGCCTTTCGAGATAATTTTGGTGTTGTCTTTGTAAACGAGCAAGCTGCGATCTACTAGTCAATGCATCCTCTTTAGCTTGTTCTAAAATTTCAGTTGTAGCTACAAGTTTCATTCGTAATGCATCTATGTCTAAACTTTCTGTATCTGCATGAGTATCTAAGTCTGCGAGTGGTTCCGTAGCTTCCACCGCAGCTTCTGCAACTTCAGACGAATCCTGTAGAAAATGATTTTTTCTTTTTTTTATTTTCATTCAGTTTGGTTAGATCTTACTACGTTCTGCACTTACGTCCAAGTAGTTTGGCAATGCTAGCAACATGTCGTCTAACGTCTGGTCTAATGGCGATACAGGAACAAGTCCGCCCATATTACCAGAATCTGTAATCGGAGTCAATACTTTTTCTTCTTCGAACGATTCACTGAAAAATTTGTAATACATTATTATTTAATTTCACACTACGAATTAAATAAAGAAAAACCTGTATAACTATCAAAAACTCATAGAAATGTAAAATTAAATAATTGGATTGTTCATCAGCCATTAGACCAAGTAAATAAATGCCTTAAAAGAAAACGGCAACGCATTGTCAACCGGACATTAATATCTGTACAATTGCTATGACCTCAACAGCTGATACAACTTTAAACATCATAAAACAAAAATACAGTGTATAATTGTATTTAAACAGGTGTTTCAAGAAATAATGGTTTTATATATTTCACCCATTAAAGTGTCTTTTCTCACAGATAGGTGTTACCAAGCCATCCAAGTGAATACATCCACGAGAAAATGCGTATGGTAATGGGCATAGCTTCGTCACATTAATACTACTCTACGAATACTACAACAGCAATTTCGTGATTCTGCCATCAAGTAAAACTCATTGTTATCTGGTAAGTCGTTCAATAAAATCTCTACTCTAAGCTATTATATATTATATTATAAGGATCTGACATTATTTATACTTACCATTTCTCGCACTCGGAAGATTCTTTGTTGGTTGTTACATTAACATCATTCGATTCCGTTTGTGATTGCGATACTGATAAACAAAGCATCGTAGAATTTTTTGTCGACGTTACTATAGGAGAATTGAGACAGGTTGGAGGTGCGCTGACTGAAACGGTAGCTTCTGTAATTTCTTGTTCATCATTTTCATCATCGAACGAAATTATATAAGTTGGTACTTTTTTCCTTTGTTTCTGCTGTTTCAAAGTGGGCCCTAATTTTAACACAAACGTTGTTTCAGTGGTGTACAAAATTTCTTTTAATACTTCGTAGTAATCGTAAAAAAATTACGCTGTTTAAATACCTGGTATTGTGGATGATATAATTGGTTCGGACAACGAAACCTTCTGTTTCTCAATTTCTTTTCCTTTTAAATTGTTATCCAATTCTTCATTATCTACTCTAATTGCAAATAAAATGCTACCAAGTCCTACAAAGTAAAATTGTACTCGATACATTTCGGTAGATTAAGTAGTCGAGTATAAAACTACAGTGTTTGTATACCTGCAGCTACGTTCGGCAGTATTGCGCTTCGTTCTTGGTCGAGTAAAAATGCCCAATCTTCATAGAATGGAGACAATATGGTAGAATCGATAATAGAATGTAAATGACGTTCTAAAGAACGCTCGTTCAATACTGCTCTTAACCATGCCCTACCACGACCATAATCTGTATGAACTCTTTTTAATATACTAAAACGTTCTTGTTCATGCCACGTCAACTGTTCCTTTATGCATGGCCAGAATGCCATATCTGATGTACATGATTTTGTACTACTACCGGATACTATGTCAGACACATGCCTGTAACAGTACAGATAATACACAGATAACAATGAAACGCGTAGTAATTACGTATTAGTCATCCCACGGCATTATCTTTTGAATGTTTATTAATATGTTGATTTCTTATAAACGATAAATGTTTAAAATATGGAAACTATTATAATATCATTTTGTAGAAAGTTGTTGCAAGAATTTTATTGAAAGGGAATTCAAAACTTGATCTTCTTCGATACCTTAAAGCAGAGTTGATTCTTTCGATGCAATTTGTACGTAATCCATGAGTAAAGATCAATTCAAATACATGGCACAGATGGGTAACGGATAGATCAGATTCAGTTGCTAATTCCGTACGTCCACCAAATCTAACGTGACACTTCTTCGCAGCAGCCAATAAATCTTCCAATAGTTTAGAGCGTTCGGCTGCATGATCATAAGTTTGATTGCCATCGATTACATTATGCGTGCCTGGCACAATCGCTGACATCATACGTAAAGCCTAAAATACATAGACAATTATTATAAGTATTGATATTTAGTTTAGTATAGACTTACATAATGACAAATTCTTTTAATCGTATTAGAAATGGTTTACATACATTATGCAAGCAAGAAATGTAAGAAATAGATTTCATAATTTAAATAATCCAAAAGAATTCAATGTTTTGATATTCAATGTTTAATAATAAATAATATTATAAAAGAATATTAAAAATCTAATTTTCACATATATCTTGGTGTTCTAAATCGTTTTAATTAGCGTTTTAGTACTTATAACAAATACAAACCATAATATACTTTTCATGTTGCGCAGAAAAGAATTAAACGATATTTAAAAAAATGTAAATTATTACGTTCGTTTCGTTTCATGAACAAACGCGCGCGACTACTATTGTAATGTATAAAAACAATGAAATTTACGTCTGTTTTTAACAATTGCTACAACGCATAATCGTCATTTATGTTAATTAATTGAAAGTGTCGCGTAACAAGTTCCTCGTTAATTCGATGGGCCAATATTGACAACGAATGATTAAATGAAAACTTTGACTCTGCTTTAAAAAAATAAATACATACCATGGATATGAATCAGTGAAGATCACCGTTGATTCCCTTTCAAATTACAGTTGTCATTAAAAAAAATAGTACAAAAGACGTGCATAAATATATCACTTCTCGGAATTGTTATTCATATAGAGCTTGTCATCAAGATAACGTTGTAACTGTATCATGACAATTGACAAATAGACTCGCTTCTCGTAATGTAAACTAGTATACAAATTTACATTACAGAAAATTTCAGAGGCGGAAACTTAATCTCTTCATTCTGTATTCTTCTCAACACACAGATGCGCACCAATGTTACCAGACGGTACACCGGAGAATATTGCCTCTCCACTTACGCACACTAATGCACAGTCACGTGTATGTGAGCTCCTGTGCTTCGGACAGCTTCGGAGGATTCGAGCAAGATGGCAAACGTGAGCTTTTCCTTCTCGTTCTCGAAACAAGTATTTCTTTGCCTTCTTTCTCGAATCCCCGATGCTGTCCGAACCACAGAAATTCACGTACACGTGACTGTGATTAGTGTACATAAGTGGAGGGGTAATGGCTTCCGGTCTGCCGTCTAATGCACTGGTGTGCACAGTGTGTCCTGTGAATTGGATATAAAACGGGCATAGAAGAAGTGGTTCTATTTGTTGAGAATTTTAAATACATGCAATCTGATTCTGACAGCTAAACCCTTCGAGAAGGAAGTCACCAACGTTAAGTTTACCATCTCTTCTAGGCCGTTAGCGGTTGCTTTTCATAAACGCGCGAAATCATTATGCCGCTGATCGCACGGTAGAGTAACTTTTAGTGGCGCGATCGAAGTCCATCAATTTCATAATTTGGTCCGTTACAGAATGTGTTAACGCAAAATAACACATGCTATTTTGTGGTGTTAAGTAAATGGTTTTGAATTTTTTTCAGGTTGGTTGCAATAACGTATACATATATATACATCGACGGTGGCACTAGTAACGACGAACTTCCTTCACTTCCTTGTGAATTTCCTTCTTGATCTTGAACAGCATAAAGTCCGTCCTCGCGTCAATAATATAATGGTAATGGGTTGCATATATTTGTTACGTCTGTGAATATTTTGGTGGATTATTTCTTGGAAACTCCAAGGATGACAAGATTCTTGGAAGGGACAGTTTGTTATCAATAACGTGCGAGTGTACTTCGTACAGGGGTTAGGTGACTTTGGTAGACGATTGTCGGAGTCATTCTTCTTCGACTTCAGCTGTTAAAGAGAGCAAGAAGGAAAGGTTCCCCATTTACGTTCTTTATTGATTTCCCAAAGCTGCGTGAAGTTCTGACCTGGCGTAACATGTGGCTCACGCGGTAGGATATATCGGTTTTCCCCGCCACTTCGTTAAACGCTAAGAAAGTTCGTCGTTACTAGTGTCGCCGTCGATGCATTCAATTATGCCAAATTTGGCCACACTGGGTGCGAGTTTCTAATAAATATAATGACACTGGGAACGCCACCTTTTACTTTAACAGACTATTTGTTTTGTATATATGCCATTTTAAAGACACTTTCCCCCGCCCCCTTGTCAAGTACATATATAGTTCGCTAACCGAGGTTCTATCATTTAATATTAATAAATTCCAGTACCTACGCGTATCAACCACGAATATTTTTGAAGAAGATAGGTAGTTTGCAAACCTGGTCAAAGTTCACGATGAATAGTAACATTCACAGTTGTCGAAAGCTGCTTGTAGTCGTGACATGCACACATGAAAAGTCCAGATGAAGTTATTCCGCATTTGTCCATAGAAGGTTATGAACTTTGTACAGGAAATTTTATCGACAAGTTAACGCAAACTTATGTAAAGTATGGCACCTGAAAGATCAAGCGGTGTTACTGGAAATCAATTAAGAAATGCTCCGAATGTTTTAACCAGGTATTACTTCTCTTAAAAAATTGGTTCGAGAAATAATTTAATGAATAATAACAACGATCTGTTCGAAAACTTGTCTAAATTAACGAAAGAAGCTAGTGTAATCTGAGATCTGAGTTTATAACTCTAGAATCATACAAAATTAAACTTATTGCTACTTCTTTTTCTTATGATTTTGTTAATGTTTAAATGTAAATTATAATTAAATAATCAGAAGTTTAACTAATTTTCTTATATTTAACGTCATAGTAAATAAGGTTATGTTATTCTTATATGGAGCTATTCTTTTACAGTATACCAAATATATCGTCACCATTTCCTTCGTCCAACATTCAACCAAGTAATCCACCCCCGGTGCCGCCGCGTCAACCGGTCCAAAATTATTTTGGATTAAACGATTATAGACCGTATGCATCTAATTACTATGGTGGATATGGGTATGGGAATCAATATAGAGGAGTAAGTGGGTATGGAGGATATAGTTCCTATGGTGGTTATAATCCATATTCCAATTACAATAATTATGGAACATTTGGTGGCCATAGTGGTGATGTTGAAAGTAGGTAAGTCACAACTATAAAAGTGTTACAATAGCGGATTCATCTTTTGGTTATATTACTCGCAACATTTAAACTCTTCAAAGACATTAAAGTTGTAAAGTATTTGTCATACGAAATATGTTTTTTTCACAGATTTACTCAGTACGTCGAAGAAAACACTAGACCAACCTTTCAGCTAATAGAAACTATTCTTCAGACATTTTCTTCAATGACAATGCTCTTGGAATCTACTTATTTTACTTTGACAAATTCATTTAGAGCAATTTTAAGTGTCGCAGAAAATGTTGGAAAGTTACGTTCTACTATAGGACAGCTATTTAATACTCTTGCACTGATTAAATTTCTCAAATGGTTGTACAGAAAAATTACACGCAATGCTGGTAAGATTTAAAAAAATTACTTATATAAATTTATGATGTTTGATTAAGCGAATGCGAAGCATTCAAATACTTTCATATATAAGTGTATGTATAAATTATGAAATTTCCGTCCGAAACATATTAAAATATTCTCTAATTAAATGTTTTCTTTTTTAGGTTTCCAAAGTGAAGGTTCCATTAATGAAGAATTATGGGAGAAATCGGTAGTAAAAGTTGGAAGTGATAGTGTTAATAATTCTCCTTTTTGGTCTGGATTTCTATTATTTAGCTTGTTTTTTGTAGTACCTTATATGATTCATAAAATCTCAAATAACATAAAACATTTTAAAGCGAAAGGTACAACGATTGGAAATATATTAAAATAATTATATACAAATATTTATGTTACCATTGTAAAATGGTAACTTTATAACCATGTATATATTTTAGGAAAGGATCCAAAGGAATGGTCTCGATGCGAAGAACCATTATATACTGCAGTAGTTCTGTATGACTTTGTTGCAGCAAACAGCGAAGAACTAAATGTGAAAGTTGGTCAAAAGGTTTATCTCGCGCCCAAATCCCTTCAACCAAAAAATTTGCCAGGATGGTGTAAAGTTACTGATGACGTAAACGTTGGTCTCATTCCCTATAATTATATTAGGGTCATAGGACAGTTGAAAAAAAAGGAAGAAACTACTAAAGTAACTGCTCAAAACGTAGAGAGTTCTTCTCCAAATGACAACCATTATAGACAGAAGAAAGAGGACTCGGAAATTTTAAGAACTGATAAAAATTTTGCGGATGAAGCGTAAGCACTATTTATTAATTTTCCATGTAATATTGAATATTTTGCAACGTTAATCGATAAAAACTATACTCCATGAAATTTCTTATTTCTTCGAATATTGTATCAGTCGATAACTTAGTTTGAAAGATACCAAAATTGCCTTCAAATATACATCATAAGTAAGTCTGGATTAACGTTAATAAAAAAAAAAGTTTGACATGAACTTCACTTTTTAAAATTCATTTCAAGAATTTAGGATTTAAAGGATAAAGATATAATACCGATATCAAAGTTGGGGAAAGTGGGAAAAGTAACAAACAACTAACGAAGCGTTCTGATTTTAAAACGATTAAGGTTTAATTAAATCGAAATTTTATGCTTGCTTATTTTTAAGCAAGATCGAATGACCGATTTTTCGAAGGGTTTGGTAGATGAGACTTTTAGTGTTACATGCAGTACGTATATGTATACTGCAGATCGTAATACATCATTTTAATGGTAATAAATTGTCAATGTATTGTATTATTAAATTTGTACACAGTTTTCTACTTTAATCTTAATTTTTGTTTATAATAAATTAAATATTTAAATGGATATTGTTAAGTTTGTTCCTTTTCAGAAATTCAACATTCATTTTTAACAAGTTAATTTAGACTCTGACTCGGGTTCATACTTTCATTCTAAAACTACGCTTACTAAATTAGCTTATTTATTGAAAAATTATAAAAATAAAGTTCATCAAAGTGAAAGGAAATTTTTTTTAAAGGATTTTTAAAAAAGTACAAACATCTTCACATAAAATACTTTATAGATATACGTATATTATATTTATATATTTTTATACGTTGCGCGTACTTGCACGCTCATATTTATATAATTTACAATTTCACTTTCTCTCTCTTTTTAACAATTTCAATAACAAATTCTACATTCTACACAGCGAATTCTGCAATCAGTTTAGCATTCTAAAGAAGGGAATGTTTTGTTAGGGAGGAAAACAGAATGGAACGAAGGGAAAAGAGAAAATGAGAAAGGAATTTTTGTTTAATCGGTGAACTTGCGATTGGGGTTGCCTCCAAAGAGAGCTCCGCGTATTTTCGGTACTAATAGTTGTGCTATTAATTCTAATCTCGTTTCCAAAGCGTTGCTGACTTTTATGCGTCCTAAAAAAAGAATTGATATGCGCCGTTTAATTTATATTCAATAGAAGGTGCATCACTTTTTCAAATAATTAATAAGTGGTAATGTAATCGTGATAAAAAATATAAATTGTTATTGTAGTAAATGCATACCTCTTCCTGCAAATAAGTCAACGCCGCCACAACTGTTAGGAGGAAGGAAATTGTCTTGATCGATTTTAATTATGATATCCTTATTAGTTAATTGTTTATATGTATCTTGAACGGAATCAACAAGGGCTTCTACTAAAGGAAGATCTACTTGACGAACACGAACAGTAGCTTGGCCTTCCGTCAACTGCAAATTAAAAGTGCATTTGTTTTATGAGAAATACAATAAATTAAATAATGTTGATTTAGGTAAGCACATACCTGACACAAGCCTTGCAAAATTAATAATTTCAAAATTTCTCTATACTGTACAGAATCTCGTGTTACTTCTCCTAATTTCATTCTAGCTTCATCAAGTACATTGCGCACATGGTCTTCTCTGACCTTCAGGACTTTTAAGCGAGCCTGATTTAACATATTTGACGATTGACTATACATAAGAAAATTTCAATTAATCCTTCAATAACCAATCAATGCATATAATTATGATATTATATATTGTGTCGTACATTTTCTTTTGAAGTTCAACTTGTTTCTCTTTCTTCTCATAGTATTCCATGATTTTAAGCCTTTGCTGCTGAACCAAGCGACCTTTTTCGATATTAAATTCTTCTTCCGCTTTAGCATCTATTTCCTCTGCCTTTTCATTGGCCTCTTGTTCAATAAAGGCCATCATATGTTTAATCTGAAGAGACAAGATTGATATAATATTGTCATGATCTAAGAACAAGCTATAAGCTTGCATTGAAAAATTTCACATCTTTTTCATTGGAATTTAAAATTTCTGAAATGATCTTTTATCATAAATAATGAGAAATTTTACAAGAAACAATGCCAAAACAAGTGTTTTGCAAAAACAACAATATATAGAATAGAATGCAAAAATAGCTTAAAATCAATACTCTACAGTAGTTTGCAAATAGTCAATTTTAGTAGTTTTAGTACCTGTTTTTGTACATCCGCATCGCTCAGTGCCATTTTGAAGCTTTAGAAGTTGTTGATTCTTTTTAATAAAGATTTTTAAAATTATTTTCGGAGTCTGTAACGTTTGAATCCAATTTTTCGAAGAGTCAACGCCTACTAACGAAAAGGTCTTCTGTTAATGACGATCATATGACACGAATTGTGCGTTCGTAAAAACGATCTACCAGATTGATATATATAAGATGTATGCGTTCGTGAAGTACACAAAGATTTACTTTCTACCCATTGTTTCATAAAAAATATCTAAATTACAATATTTACACGGTAAATATACAGTTATTTATATAAAAGCATCGTAAATATAATGCGCGTGTATAATGTACTTATTTATGCGCATTAATTTATTTATCAGT
Organism: Colletes gigas; assembly: GCF_013123115.1. Classification (NCBI taxonomy): domain Eukaryota; kingdom Metazoa; phylum Arthropoda; class Insecta; order Hymenoptera; family Colletidae; genus Colletes; species Colletes gigas. Next base: position 1,568,413 of record NW_025106641.1, read on the forward strand.
TTATTTAAAAAACAGTAAATTTGCGAAATTGTATTCCGTACGAAACTTAAAACTAGATTAGCGTGTGGAACCAACGTGTACGATAAAAAAGATCCCACTTTATTGTGACATTTCAGTGCATTTGAAAAGTCTGATTAACTAGCTCGTCTTCAGCGTGTGTGTGTCGGTGGTTGCATTTCATACTTTTATAAGAAAACACTGCTCTCGATCAGAAGTTTGTGGTCCTTTAACAAATTAATATAATTTTACTAGCTTAGAAAGATAACATATAACGTGGTAATTGTCAAACAAGTTAGCTGTCAAATAAATTTCTAGAAGGTAATGTTTCGTTGACTCTAACCTAAAACGACACGCGCTACCTTTCATCATTTGATTTTTGAAAAGCATCAACAGACTGTTTTTTTTATCGGTACGATATTCAGTTTTCGTTCGTAATTGCTTCAACTGTTTTCGATAATCGATTTCTATCAATCTTTCTATAGTTTTCTTGAAAAGATTAATCTTTGTTTATTGTACGTTGAATTTTGGGGTTATGTTATCGGTTGATTTTATATTTAATGAGCAGTTATTTTAACAATGTCAAGATCACGAACAAGCATTAAAATCTGTCGTCTGGAAAGTTCTTTCCTTGACTGAAAATTATGTATGTTACGTCTCCTTTTGTAAAAAAATCATGCCAAAAATTTAAGGATTTACTTTTGTTGTACTATCTGTAATTGCTTTAATCATAACTATCTGCTTTCATTTTAATTCGATTTTAATGTCATTTAGTGTTATTTAGTTTCAATTTTATTTTGACAAAAATATTAATGACGAAATATGTTAAAAACGATTGATGATCGATAGTCAGAATGAAAAGAATAAATAATAAATTATTTTATGGCACTGTTGTAGTTGAAGTTCCATATTTCTTTTGCCTGTTTAAGTAATTTTTCTAGTCTTTATCTTTTAACTAGCATATAATTTTGTGCGTATTTATTATAATAATATATATACGTTTATTTAATTAAAATATTCTATGATTCATATAAAAAGAAAAACATATGTTACTTTACTATATTGTCAAATCATTATTTTTAGTAATTGTAATAGGTAATAGCATGTACTAACCACGGTTAATTTCATATTCACAGGACAATAGCAAAGAAGATGTCAAATACAGAATCTTTAGCAGAGGTAACAGATGTAGTTCAAATTCTTCGACAATGGGAAGAGGAACATTCGTCACCTACGTATGATCCAATTCCAACACTTCAAAGACTGGCAGAAATCATAGAATTAGAAACTGAAAATTATTTGAAAATGGATCCAGATCCGTTTGATGAAAGACATCCATCACGCACAGATCCAGAGTGCAATTTTGGGCATATATTAAAGGTTCTGTTTAGAAAGGATAATTTTATGACCAAGGTAAAGAGAATTAACGTATAATATTTAACATGCTCCGTGCTATTACAAGATACAAAATAATTAAATAATTTGTTATATTTTCAACAGCTTATAAATGATTATTTGAGAGATACTTACTGGTCTCGCGCGGGCGTTACGGGTCGCGATGTTAGAAAGCTCAATATTGCAGCCTGCCGTCTTATGCTTGATATACTTCCTGGTTTAGAAACTTCCGCAGTATTTCAGCCAGATATGGAAGGGCTTATCCATCGTCTTTTTTCTTGGGCAGAGAAAAGTGTCGAACCCTTGCAAAGTTATGCAACCGGACTTGTAGCTGCAGCAATGGAGGTTCAGGAAATTGCGACAGGTATAGTTTTAAATTCATTTTTAATTTACTTTTTATTAGAAACGGTTGGTTTCGTTAAAACTTTCCTCGTTTAACTTGTTTTATTTAATTATCTGATAATTGTACGGCAGGATTTAGAGAACAAAACGGAAAAGTGGTTCCTCTGATGTTAAAGAGGCTTCATAATTTACAAGAGAAGGCACAGGAGGATAGACAACTCGCAGTTAATAACAGACCGTTTGCACATTTTGGCCAAGATAAAAATAGCGGAGGGGATGGTGAAAACAAAGGTGTTCCTGGTAAAAGAAAAGTAAGAGTAACGTACTTTAATATTTTTTTCTAAGTTAATTCCGATGTATTGGTAAGTAAACGTCATAAAGCGTAATCATTAAAATTCTGCTTAAAGGTGCGAGAAAAACGAAAAGAGAACGGTGTTCTTAAAAGCCCTAATCGCAGTAATTATTTCTCCGAGGATGAAGAAGATTGTCTTCAGTCCTCCGAGGATTCTGCACCGTTACCTAAGAAAAAGAAAAACAATACAGAATGCGAGACTCCTGTAAAGAATGATATCATTTATCCAGAAATGTCGCCGCCTTTGTCCGTGCCAAAGAATTTTAATTCTAACAATCAAGTGACACCGTCTAAGACGCAAAACACTCACGGCAGACCTGGTAATGTTTCTTCTGTACGATGCAATCTGCAAAAAAACTCTGCATCTTCGTTGCAGAGTTCAAGTACTCCCTCTCCATTATTAGAAGGAAATTCAAACTCATCATGGGCAGAAATGGAATCGTATGTTATTGGAAATGTGCAAATACATCCTCCAACACTGGCCACGAGACAAATGCTGATACTGAGGTAATGTCGAAAATAACAATACTTGGAAAATAATATTTATTTAATTGTAATCTTGATCTATTGTTAGTATTTTGAAATCGTTAACAAGAAATTTAAAAAATTGTTTTCGTCGTATCACAGGTATCTTACACCAATGGGTGAATATCAAGAATTCTTAGGTCATGTTTTTGAACAAAATGCTCTGGAACTAATTCTCAAGTACATTAATGTTAGAGAAACCAAGGACAGTCGCCTAGCTTTCGAAGCTTTGAAATATTTAGCCTCTCTTCTCTGCCATAAGAAATTCTCCATTGAGTTCCTCAATGTTGGAGGTTTACAGAAACTATTAGATGTTCCGAGACCCAGCGTTGCGGCTACGGGAGTTTCTATTTGTTTATACTACCTAGCATACTGCGAGGATGCAATGGAAAGGGTGTGTCTACTACCAAAGCATGTTATTTCGGATCTTGTTACTTACGCACTGTGGCTTTTGGAACGGAGTCATGATTCCGGAAGATGCCACGCAACGATGTTCTTTGGATTTTCATTTCCATTCAAGGTGATACTAGAAGAATTTGATGCACAGGACGGATTGCGAAAACTTTTCAATGTGGTAAATATTGTTTTCATATTAAACGTTACAGTAGTCTGTTCTATTAATACATACGTATGATAACTAATTTAAAATATGCTTCGAAATGTTTTGTTTATTTGTATAACGTTTTATTGCGAGCCTCGATAAGTTTCTGTGTTACTGTTTAATTTCAAATTTATCGTTTCTAAGATATCCACATTACCGATATTAAACATAGAAGAAGAGCCAGCATTAAATGATGATGAAGAGTGTGCTTCTAGACAAATAGTTAGACATGTTGCAGTAGCTTTGAAACGATACATGGAAGCTCATTTACATTTGAAAGCAGAGCAATTACAAAGAGCAGAAAATGTTAGAGCAGAACGCGATACGTTGCAGCCGTCGTTACCGCCTTATAAAGCTTGTAAACTAAGCAGCGAGGAAGTACAAGCGAAGGTAATAACAAGAATTATTCTTTACGACTATAATACATACTTGCGTATTAATATATTTCAATGTGGGTAAGTCTGTTAATTTTATTCCCGCTCATTACATTATTTTTTCATCAAAGGTGGAAATTCTTCAAAAATTAATGTCTGTAAGAGCAGTATGGCCGCCGGTAGAAGAGTTACATCGTCTCGGAGGCATAACGCTTCTTTTACAGATTATAGCTTTCGCTAGAGAATGGAATTATAGCGGTCGTGTTCACACAACTTCCAGCGCGGAAACAGTCCGCTCGTGTCTCGATGTAATAGCCATTTGTTCTGTTGTGCCAAAAGTGATGCTTTTACTCTGCGAAAGAGTCGACATGCCGGATATGTCAATGACGATGGCAATTAATTTACTTTTGGCCGCGGCAGAGTGTGAAATTATTGCCGATGCTGACGTACAGAGAGCCGCGCTAAGGGCCGTCATTAATTGTGTCTGCGCTCCGATAAATAGGGTAAACCATTTTTTAAATTAAATAGTTGCTCGAATAATAGAATATAAATTCAGTCACTTTTTATTTGTATCGTTTTCCGCGTTACAGATCGGCGGTAACGTAGCAAGATATTCGGTAACAGGCTCTGCCAAGAAAAAAGCTAATATTAATAATAGCGAAGAATTAATACAAAAGATTTGGGAAAGCGTAAGATCTAATAACGGAATAATGGTATGTACAACGATTATATCAATGACCATGTACAACAAAATTTTTATCAAGGAAACGGTAAACAGTTTATTTTGTTTTACAGGTTTTATTACAATTAATGATGGTTAAAACTCCAATCACAGATGCAGATAGCATAAGAGCACTAGCCTGCCGTGCATTGGCAGGTTTGGCGCGCAGTGAAAAAGTCAGACAAATAATTAGCAAACTTCCAATGTTTACCGACGGGCAAATTCAAGCTCTTATGAAAGATCCGATACTCCAAGAAAAGAGACAGGAGCATGTCACATTTCAGAAGTACGCTTTAGAGTTAATGGAAAGAGTTTCTGGCAAAGCAAAGCCTACTGGAGCAGAATATGAAATCTCTTTGGTTAGCCTGCACAGGGTAAGTTATTTTTAAAAGTATTATTTAATTTACTGTCTCGTACATTTGTTTCTTTTTCTGGTTATCCCATGTTTCCCTTTTTATAGGCAAATGTAGTAGCACAGACAAGGATACAATACAACGAACAGCAGTTAAATCAATTAATATACCAACATTTAATGGCAAAAGGCTTAACCGAAACAGCAGCAACTCTTCATAGAGAAGGGAGTCTAGATTCTTCTGCAATAATGAAACCAGTATGTACATATCAACCGTTTACGTATCGCAGCCCTGCAACTACTGGAGTAAGTTATATCAATAAAGTTTATGCAGTTAGTAATAAAATGATAATTTATTAAGAATACGTGTTACAAACTTTTCTTTCAAGACAAGAAACGGATTTTCTCCTGGAGCACCAGTTAATTTATACAACACAAGATGTAACCAAAGAGAAGTGTCTTCTCGGAACAACACTACACCTACTTCATCGTCTAGATATATATCTCATTCGACTACTGGTTCAAGTTCATCGTCTCTAACCTGTGGGAATACTATACGCCTGAAACTTTCTGACTGTCTTAATCAAAATGTTATTTCGAATAGCACAAATCAACCGATTAAACTACAAATTAACCAAAAGTGAGTTATAATTTTATTAGACTTCTCTCTAATTAGTTGCTCGTTTAGTATGCGATCGTTAAAGGTAGCTTTTAAACAATACGATGAAATAATTTCAGAAAAAGTCAAGCGGATAAGCAGCTACTAGTCAATTCTATAAACTGTCTGTCAACTATGCAACCGACTTCATGTAGATCGCTACAGAAGCAAATTTCGAGAGACCCTGGGGGTGGCGGAGGACCTGGTGTAGCTACGTCCAACCCATCCACCATAACATTGGATTCTATTATTACAGAATATTTAACTAATCAACACGCACTGTGCAAAAATCCCATGGTCACTTGTCCGCAATTTAATCTCTTCGAGTAAGCATTCTACAAGCTTATTACGTATATCTGCGTATTAAATTTCATATTTATTTATTATATTGCTACAAAATATTTCGTTCGCAGGCCACACAAATGCCCAGATCCCTGTACAAAGAATTCAACGCCGATAAACGTAACAGTAAGACTGTCCAGAAAAGAATTGGGAATGGATGGTAGAAGATTGGACAGAAGACACATTTATAGCCGATTTTGTCCTGTAAAAACTTTCCGGCCTACGGACGTTGGGACCTTCACCTGTTGTATTTTTTCGGTAACGTTAATTTTCACTATTATTATTTAGAAGAGATAAATTCAGTGCTTGAATATGTTATTTTTACTAATATGTTGATTTTAATATTTTTGCAGCCTTGTCAGCAGTATTTAATGCTGGGTACTTACGCGGGCGACGTAAAAATGTTCAATGCACACACAGGAATGGAGGAAGCAACATATCCATGTCACGAGTCCTACGTTTATCACATGGAATCTAACCAACGTGGAAATTTATTGTTAACTTCCACCCCATGGAGAAGCCCCATGTCTGCACTTTGGAGTATAGGAATATTCTTCGATATGAAATTATCTTTAGAGAACGAGGATTATGTCGAATTTGGAAAGCTTCAAGATAGAATTATTGGAACTCAGGCTGAAAGTGCTACAGTATGTATTTTTTCTTACGAATCTGTCTGTGTAAACTGAACGCTTACATTTAAAATAATTCATATTTCCAGATTTATGATATAGCTACAGGAAAATTAATAACCACATTTTCTCCATCAATCTCCAACCAGTACACGAAAAATCGTGCTACTTCCAGTATGAACGATGAATTGGTTTTAAGCGACGGAATTCTCTGGGACGTAAATTCAGGAAAAGAAATTCACAAATTTGATAAATTAAATCAAACCCTTAATGGAGTTTTCCATCCGAATGGTATTAATATAAATCATATCATTATTCTGTTAACAATAACACTGCAGTTCGGTTGTTTATACATTTAATATAAAATCATTTTGCAACAGGTACAGAGGTAGTGTCGAATACAGAAGTTTGGGATTTAAGAACCTTCCATTTATTGAAGACAGTGCCAACGCTCGATCAAATGGAAGTCATTTTCTCTCCTATTAATAATATTATATACGCTGTGTCTTTGGATCAAGAAAACGGAAACGAATCGCATTGTGTTACATCATTTAAGACATTAGATGCTTTGGATTATAGTAATATTGGTAAATAAAATTGAATTTTTGGATTTCAATAAACAATAATAAAATCAATAACAAAAGTAATAATAATATTTAACATAATTTTAATTGCAGCAACTTGTGATGTCAAAAGAGGAATTTATGGGCTGGCTTGTAATAAATTCGATACGCAAATAGCAATTGTCGAAAATCAGGGAGAATTTCATAGCATCCAAGAATCATGTGTCAGGCTGTACGATGTTGGTAGAAGAAGAGACGATGAGGATGAAGCTGACGAAGACGATGATGAAGAAGACCTTGATGCAAGTGATGATGATGGTTCGAATTCTGGTTCTGATGATAATAATGCTGATGGTATGTATTTAATACTTTCAATTCAGTTCGAATAATCCTTTATATTGATTTCTTTAATTATTTTAAACGTTAAATTGTAATTTATATTTTTTTAAATTCATTTTAAGACTGAAACAGAATTCGTTTTGTCAATAGATGCGGATAATGCGGACGCAGTGGCGGAAGAGAATGGCGATGAAAATGACCGAAATGATCGTGAAAATAATGACGACGACGACGACGACGACGATGAAAATGTGCTTGACGGCGACGATTCTGGAGACGATATGACCGATTATAGTCGGTCATCAGAATTTCCAGATTATTCTCTGTCCGATGTCGATGATCTCGAAATCTATTTTCCATAACTGTCCTTCAAATAGGAAGAAACAAACAAAGAATTTTTATTTCAAACAGTTCCAATGCACTCTAAAAAAGAAATACATTTCATTTTCGGCCAATCGTGAGGCTGAAGGATGTTCAATCGTAATATATTCATTCCTAATTGGCGAAATGAAAATTTACATTTAAAATTCTGGAGATAGTATTGTAACACGATCATCCAACTAGTAGCAAGTCTCATTATTTTAGCTTATATGTTTGTTAACATTAAAACAATGAAATTAATTAAACAATTGGTTAATTACACCTTTTCATTGTAGTTAGATTTATTTGAATGAATTTGTAGATTTTTATTTGTAAGCTTTAGGAAAATTATAATCAAAATAATTTAATAAATGCAAATTTGGCGGCTGGAATTTAAATTTCGTTTCACCAATATTGCAATATTCTAAAACCTTCAGTCGATCGACAAAAGTGTCTCGTCTAGATTGGCCAATGAAATAATTGAAATCGATTTACTCAGCAATCATTGAAATACCGGATAATACAAAAATCAATTTATCGCTGATGCAATTTTTAATATCGATCGAATGTTTCGTCGATTGATTTACATGTATATATTATTATTTAAGGTATTTGTTGTTCAATGAGTATGTATCGCATATTTACTACTGGTTAATTATAAGAGATTTTCTTCATCTTCGAGATAATCGTAAAAATTTGTATCAATTGAGAGATCATGTTAAAAAAACTCCCTGGAATCGAAATCTCAATTATTTTGAGACCTTGATTAAACCAGTAAATTTTCAAAATTCTTTGAAGGTATACTTAAGTATATAAAATAAAGTATGCGAGTGAGAGAGTGAGAGAGAGAGAGAAACGTATGTCGTGTGTGTGTGTCAGAGAGAGAGAAAGAGAGAGATTGTAAAAAGTTGATTTAATCCTGTCATTTGTTATCATTAAAGATTCGTGAATTTGTATAGACGTGCTCTAATAAATAGAACCGCGCTTTATGAAGAATTTTCGTGAGCCTATCAACAATATTTTCGTTTCTTAATATTACTAAAATAGTTTTACTTTTCAATTTCGTATTTGTCAAAAATGACTGTAATCGACCCCCCACAAACGATAATAATTTTTTCCAGAGTGATTTGAAAAATTTAGGCACCTACCCCCTGTCGATTTTCCTTAAAAATTTGTTTTTGATTTTTAGTAATTTTATTTGACGCTCTACAGAAAAGTTGTCTGACACTTTTTTGTAGGCGTTCATGAGCTCTACTTCAGAGAAAAGTTTTATTGAAATATATTCGCTATTGTAGGTGTTATGGTCGTTTGAAAATTGCGTTTTTTAAATGCGCTCTACGTATAGTCAACTCACATGTATTTACGTACACACTACAGCTACTGCCCACGAATACTAACTCAGTGAATAGTTTCTCAACTGACCGCCGTCCATGAGAAGAGGGCGCTAAAATCACCTCCGGATTTTCAAGCGGTGTAGCAATTGTTCGAACTGATGTACAAAAAGGCCGCGTATTAACAAAAATTAACGAATAGAAAGTGAGTAATACTACAGATACGGAGATTATACATATGTGTCTTGATAAATCTAAAAATTGATTCATAACAGTGTAATCGGACGGCAGACCAGTGTCCAGAGTAAGTTCATCCCTCCATTTACGCGCACCAATCCGCAGCCATGCATACGTGAGTTTTGGCGGTTTGGACAGCTTCGGGAATTCAAGAAAGAAGGCGAATGTGAGTCTTTTTTCCTTGCTTTCGAAACAACTGAAGTCCGATTTGTGTCAACCTGCATACGATCGTGAGTCTCAACTGCCCAGGCATTTTTATTTTCCAACCCATGTATACCTATTACCCATAAACTCATCCCTCCATTTACGCGCACCAATCCGCAGCCATACGTGAGTTTTGGCGGTTTGGACAGCTTCGGGAATTCAAGAAAGAAGGCGAATGTGAGTCTTTTTTCCTTGCCTTCGAAACAACTGAAATCCGATTTGTGTCAACCTGCATACGATCGTGAGTCTCAACTGCCCAGGCACTTTTATTTTCCAACCCATGTATACCTATTACCCATAAACGAGGTAAAAAATAGACCTATCTCTATCTAACGATTTGTGTCAACCTCCATACGATCGTGAGTCTCAACTGCCCAGGCATTTTTATTTTCCAACCCATGTATACCTATTACCCATAAACGAGGTAAAAAATAGACCTATCTCTATCTAACGCTACCGCTGTACCATAAGTGTCTTGTAACATGAGATTACACTCTTCCAAAGTGGAACAGAATGTTAAAAAGATCATGCATAAAATTGTAAGGCGATCCTCGCAACAAGGCTTTAATCTTCGTAATGGTTTTAATAGGTCGATGATCAACAATGACCAGCTTATGGTCACTGGTGGTCAACAGTGAGGTGGACGTCAAGGTCAGCGGTCCAGCGAAGATTCAGAAATGGTCAAGAGGTGAAACCGATCGAAATAGTTCCTTTGTACACGAGATAGTCTTAAGTGGTAACTTCAGCATTGGCTCTGACTGGTCTCCCCACCCTTTCACCACCTTGGACATATAAGCAGGGTTACTGCGAAGAATTGTTCAGTCGCGTCGCGTATTCGGGAGTGGGCAAATAGCCAAAAGCGAACCGGGGACCGCTGCTGACATCTGATGGCCGCTGCTGACCACCACTGGCCAGCGCTGACCACTACTGACCACTACTGCCCACTACTGACCAGTCGCGGCTAGCGTTCCTGCCACTACTGTCCACTACTGACCAGTGCTGACCACTACTGACCAGTGCCGGACGGTGATGACCAACGGTAAGAACTGTTCAAAACTTCTCTCCCCTCTTCTATTCTATCGTTTGATACCAATTTCGCTTAAATGAACTGATTTTGCCCTGCTTGCCTAACCGACGTTGCTATAATATGAATATTTTCTTACTTTACAGCTGGCCCAGTGGTAACTATCCTGTGTACTGACAACAAGTAGTAAGTCCACTCCACTCATTTGTATTTTATTATTTTTATTTGTTTGTTCGATGTGAATTCAACTGTATTTATCTATCTGATTTGTATTTGGTTATTATGAATGTCCTTTCTACTTCTACATTGTTTGTCGAATTTATGTTATTGCTTTGATATGTATAATATTGCAGGATATAATAATGTAATATTGTTTTCCATCGTATACTATGTTTGTTTCTATACAATTTCATGGATTTCGATTTTTACGTTCTTGCTCGAATTCTCGTAATATTCTGCGGAGGTACTTTGTTCGATTCTTTCGTTTCGTTTGATCGTTTGGTGTTGATTCAATTTGGTGTCTATACAATTTCATGGATTTCGATTTTTACGTTCATGCTCGAATTCTCGTAATATTCTGCGGAGGTACTTTGTTCGATTCTTTCGTTTCGTTTGATCGTTTGGTGTTGATTCAATTTGGTGTCTCGATCCAAGTTTCTTTCGTTACAACGAATGGTCGTTTTGATCTGTATAACATTGTGTCGATTCACATATCCATATTTGCTTCGATGGCTCTGATCAATACAAGAATGTTCGTTTTGATATTTACAACATTGCGTCGGTGTACATATCCATATTCGTTTCGACGACTCTGATGAATACAAGATTCTTAGTTTTACCTTTCAGCTTAAATTCTTGTAACATGTTGCTAATATAGTTTCTTCAATTTCCTTTAGCTAGGTGATAGATCATTGTATATTAAATTTCCTACCATATCTCACTAATATAAGTATTAGTTTTGATTTCAGTTCAAAATTTGGATTAATCGGAAGGACATCGAGGGAGAACGCCACAATCGTCGGGGGACTTTTAATTCCAAGTTGGATTAGTAAGCTTCGTCGCGAGTATTAAAATTAACGTCGAAGCCTTCTTTATTATACGTGTATCCGCGCTCTACCAAGCAATTATTGAATAAGTAGCTTCTCCTTCGCTCGTTCCCTCGTTCTAGCTTCGATCACATCATCGATTGAATGGTGTGATCGGCAGTGTGGCTGGTCCGATAGATCAAATCGCCTTCCCATGTGCTAGATCCAGGGAAAATGGTACTCTGCTGGAAGGTGTGGAGATTCCGTATCCTGCGGAATCGCATACCTTCCAGCGGAAGTCGACACTGAAACAGAGGTACTCTCTCTTTGTCAGACAACTTGAGTCGGGTCCTTCGGGCTCCCGGCGGGTTGCGTTGGAGCAATGGAGACCTTAGATTCGGAGTCGCAGCCGTCCGTTATCCCATAGAGATCTAGTTAACAAGGGCAGTAGGTTCGATCCTCGGATCCGCTGCACGGTTCAGAGTCGCGTCGCGTCGCATCGCGTCCCTCGAATTAACTTCATCCCCCTTTTCAATCAAATAATTGCTTGGTACAACTGAATCAGAACATCCAAGGAACCTCGTTTCCTTCTATCGTCCGAATTTTAGCTTCAACTTGACCAGACTCGAGCTTCGACGTTAATTTTAAGTCCCTGTTGCATGCATCTCCCAATATTGCCAAGTAATTATTTAACAAGTAGCTTCTCTCGACTCGTTCTCTGGTTCCTAGCTTCGATCACCGCTGTTTCATCGATCGAAACATGTGATCGGCCGTCCAGTTTGTCCGAAAGATCTAGTCGCCTACCAATGATAGATCGATTGCTAGAAATAGGAATCGATCTACCAAGGGCAGTGTTGATTCGATCCGAAGATCTGCCGCACGGTTCAGCATCGCGTCGCGTCGCGTATCCCATTATTTAGCTTCACCCCTTTTTAAACGAAATAATTACTTGGTAGCTAAGCTTAGCTAAAAGGGAGATCGATGGAACTTTGATTCCATCTATCTCCCTTCGGGTCTCCGCTCGCAGCAACCTCCACGTGGTGAGACCTGGGTAATATTATTTAACGTTTAATTAATAATCGTATTGCTCTTACCTGGGTAATGCAATTATTAATTAAAAATCTAGATAGTATTAGCAAATTGGCTGCGATTCGCTTCGCGTAGTTTCTCATCAATGTAGCTTATTGAAATCCAAATCTATCGATAGTCTTTTCCTATTTCATTTGCAAACTATTTCAACAAAATTATCAAGTTTTATTTGGTATAAGCGAGCAAAACGAAAGAGACAGATCTATTTGATGCAACAGATTTAATTTTCATTTCGTATGGATCTTTAAAAGCTTATTGAAATTGAAATCTATCAGCATTTCGATTGTCTTTTCCCCATTTCATTTGCAAACTATTTCAACAAAATTATCAAGGTTTATTTGGTACAAGCGAGCAAAACGAAAGAGCCATATCATTTAGTTAATACAACAGATTTAATTTTCATTTCGTGTGGATGTTTAGAAGCTTATTGAAATTCACATCTATCAGTATTTTGATAGTCTTTTCCCATTTAATTTGCAAACTATTTTAACAAAATTATCAAGTTTGTTTGGTACAAGCGAGCAAAACGAAAGAGACAGATCTAGTTGATGCAACAGATTTAATTTTCATTTCGTAGGGATCTTTAAAAGCTTATTGAAATTCAATTCTATCAGCATTTCGATAGTCTCTTCCTATTTCATTTGTAAACTATTTTAACAAACTTATCAAGTTTATTTGGTACAAGCGAGCAAAACGAAAGAGACAGATCTAGTTGATGCAACAGATTTAATTTTCATTTCGTGTGGATGTTTAAAAGAATACGCGTGGGTAAATGTTTATTAATTTATTTATTTCTCCATACGTTTCCAACATGGCTACAGGCAAACAACGTTATACAGACAGTCGCGAGATTGTCAAATTCTTCAAGCTTTTTTAACGTTTTACACATTCGGACGACAGTCGAATCGCGAATATTGTCAACAATCACAGATACTTTTGTTCTCTGTTTGTCACGCGTTTCCGGCTCGGGGAAACAGCTTTAAAAGTAGGCCTGCTCTCTAACATCAGACGAGAAGCGAAATATAATATGCACAGAGCATACCGCCTAATAGTTTTCACGATTTTTCAAGTACTCTTTACATACACGATAAAGAAATGTTTTAAAAGAAAGATCAGCTTTCCTTGAAAACGTTTCTTCGTGCTTGAATACTCGAGAAATCTCGAAACTTATTACGCAGGACGTTCTGTATACATCGCGTTTCGACAATATATTTACAAAAGAACGAAGAGCAACGTGTATGACAAAAATATCGTTCGAAAATGTACAATTAAAACGAGTGGAAGACCAATGGACTCGTTGGTACAACCGTTCGATTGCAATTTTCGCTTTATCCTTTGCCTTTTCGTACGAATAATTTGAAAAAAAATGAAGGAACGTCTCGATAGTTATCGAAATGAATAAAACGCAGCTCGAAAGAGAAAAGGACAAAGCGTAGATCGAATGTTCACGAATTATACTTTCCTCTGCTGTCAATTATGCGTTGTTCAACAAAATACTATCAACTAACACAGATATGTTTGAACAATACATTGCTGATACAGCAAAATTCGTTAAACGAGATCGTAACTTAATCTGCGATTTTCCATTATTTTTATTTCTACGAGTTAATACTTTTTTCATATATTTTCTTTGATTTTCTCCGGCGAGAAGAAACATTCCCCGCAGATTATTTTACAATACAACAGTTGAATTCGGATTAATGCATTAACACTATATCATTTCAACGTTACATGAAAATATGGTAACTATAGTTCTCGTAACATTTGAACTTGGTAGAATTGTACTTCTGTTTCTATTGTCCAACTATCGTTTGCGAATAATACATTTTTACGTTGTATACGGAAATATAATATATTATTTATATATATATCGTTCGATTCTCAGAAAATATATACACATATCCATGCACGTGTCTATACGTAAACATTTAAATCGTTTATCAACTTTGTCTCGTCTCGTAACAATTAATTGACTAACATTCTCATCATGTTTTCGCGATGATCAACCGTCGAGAGACTAGAATAATAGAAAATCACGTCTGTTTTTTGGCGTTCGGGAAGTGAGAACTCGAGTCCAATAAGTCCCATAATTATTTCTCTCGAAATAAAATTCCGTTTAATAAAACACTATCGAATGATGGAATTTTCTAAATAATCTCGTCCACTCTAACGTGCTTATACTCGTACAAACTTATAACGTAAAGTAATACTTGGAAAAGAAAAAGAAAAATGTAATATTAATAATACAAAATAATAAATGCTTCGGTGACAGAGAAAAACAATACTCTCGACTGTAATTCGTGATTCTGTTGAAGGCGATTCTTAAAGTATTAATAAAACATTTTTAAAGTCATTTTTAAAGAGTTATCGATAACGAGGAGTCTCGTATCTCGTATTTTTTAAATAAATTTTTTAAACCTCTTTCTCTCGTCAAGACTTGAGCTCTCAATTCCATCGTACAGATTTATATATATTTATAATATTTCTCTCGATGGTTTTGAAACGTCTACGATTATTTCGCGAATGGCCCCTAACTATAGGAATATTTTAATTTACAATAATCACGGAGTGGTACATTTGTGCACGTTCCTGGCACTCGTATACGAAACATACAAATATTGTCCGTCTTATCCACGATCGTTCCTAAAAAATATATATCTAAAATAAAATTTGGGGCTTGTCGAATGATATTGTTTATCATTTGAAAGCAAAGTTTATCAGAATCTCGACGAACAATCTTTTCTCGTAACGCGATAATCGCGCTTTCGAGACACGATAATTACAATCCTGCTCCAACAAAGTGTTTGCATAGTTTAGGCGTTTCCGAAATATGGTCCTGTTATTTCTAATTCTAAAGTTGGCCACGAAAAAACCAATTTTCTACTCTTTGAATCTTTTCGAACTCTGTAGCAACTCCGTAACAAGAAACGAGCTAGAGATCTATAGAATTATTGGTCGTGGAAAACATTCTCTTTCCAACAATAAACGCGTTTGTAAATTAAAACTGGGGGAAGCACGATCTCGTTCTAGCAACTAGGCTTTCTAAATTTCGAGCATCAAAATAATCTAGTTGTTCGCTTAAAAAACGTAATCGTAGCAAGTATAGGTCGATGCTCGGAACGCCTTAAAAATCTATAAATATTTATTATCATAGATATCACCGTTTTCTGTTACCCTAAGTCCATTCTGAGTCTTCTCTCGTGTACTGGCTTTCATTAAAACGTCTATGATTCAGACTCGAGGCATCGAGATGCAAGAATTGCATCGGGAAAAAGTGTCTCCGCGCTGACATTTCGCCAAGTAGCTTCATCAGAGTCGGAGCAGACGATAATACTGATGATGCCAACGGTGAAATAAGAGATCCTGAGCGTGGTTTCTACACGAAATCCTCAGATTACGCGAATACTGCGACCAAGAGTTTTTTTTAGTTCAATTAGAGGCTCCTCGAGTTACGCGCGTTAAGAAAGACTAGCTAGAAAGGCGGAAGATTTATCGTAGATCACATTTGGTCGATCTCTTTCGGCTCAGTGGCCAATCGTGGTTCATCAATTTCATCGGTTTGAGATCCAGAGGCGACAAGTTTAGGTAATCAAAATAGATCTGTAAAGATTCTTATCTAGAAACATACGAAAATAACCTTTTCACCTTTTCCCTAAAATTTCTGCTAAAATGTTATCACTGTTCCAGGCTTCCTGTGCGTCCGTTCGCTCGAAGATATCCTTTCTGCTGTCTTGTCAGGATTAAGGAGTCTATTAGGATCTGAAAATACGTTTTACACCCTGTTCACTGTCGCTTCGGATTCTCGTAAAATTAATTGCTGATGATTATATTCGTCTAAATATTGCAACGCGCAGAAAGAACATTTCTGACGAACGTTTCGCAGCCAGAAGCCTGGAACCGTAACGATTCGTCGTTTATCCCTGATGTATCAGTCCTTCGACTCCCGAAAGCTCGTTTCGAGGACGTTCATCTTCTTCAGTTTCGTAGATCCTCAGCCACGGGCAAGACCGTTTAAAATTTGGCGTTCTGTCTTCGAAGATCGTTGGGAATGATGGTGGTGAGGAATGCACCGAAGGCCAGGGTGACGCAGAGGACGATGTTCGCCCAGAAATCGCCCCACAGGTTCAACAAGTGACCGTAGATGATCGTGAAGGTGATTCCAAACACTTGGCAGACGGCGTTCAGCAGACCAGCGGACGTTCCTTCCGGTTCCGGGTACGTCAGCTCGGCGGCGAACTCGAAACCGACTGGCAAGTAGCCAGTCATGAAGAATCTATTAAAAAATCGCGTGATTTTAATAATTTTATTCGAAGCATCGTTTACAGGGGAAATCTGTTAGCGAGACTTTGAGTATGTATCTCTTTTAATAATTTAATGTTTCGTACTTACCCCAATATACCAGCTGTTATGTAAAGAATGTATATTTGCTTCTCCAGGGTGAACGTGAAGATGATCATGCCGAGGAACGAGAAGAGGTACACCCCCAGAGTGGTCTCTCTGCAAAGTATTTAAAAAAAATACGTAAATATATCGAATATATCCGTCGTGTTGGATTTCTGTGATTACTTACTTGAATTTGTGCGTTTTGTCCAGCACGATACCACACACCACGGAACCCAACATCCCAGCGCAAATGATGGTCAAGCCTATTCTTCCAGCGTCTTTCTCGTGGTGCTGGAAAGCACGAAAAGTGCAAAATTAACGATGATTTGTACACGGATACGCGGAATCAGCGACGGGGGATGAATTCCGTTCAGTTATCCGGGTATTGCTGTAATTCGCACTTACTGGGAAATGCTGAAGAACGATGGTGTTTAGAAGAGTACTGATGGCGTAGAAAATACCGACATTGATCCCATAACTCAGCAAGAGCAACAAGTAGCCAAGGTTAGTGACTAGTTTCTTCACGGACTGGAGGAAATTCTCGGACGATTCCGTTTCCCTTTGCACAGCTTGGGCTGGACTCGGTGGCAACGGTGGTTCTGCTTTGAAAACTATAAGGGAACGAACAATGCACGGTTAACTATTATAAGATTGTTGTAACAAGTAGAGCGTGGATCGTTGCGTTTAAATGCACGTACAGAAAATGATGAGGCACAGAATGATGGTGGAAAAAGCCGCCACGATGTAGAACATGATTTGCAAGCCTCTTCCAACGACGCTAGGATCCTCGCTGCTTTGTACCAACATTGGTGGAAAAAGGAAACCTATGGCTATGCCCAACTGCGAACAATTATGGTTTCGTATTTAAAGTGCGCTCTGAATTAGATAGTAGTATGGTATTCTTTACAATTTTGATAAACAAGAGATCGATAGGATTCTCATTCACACATTTCACCCGAACAATACGAATACGAACGAAATCGTTGACCAGATAGAGAGAGAGAGAGATGCTCAGCGATCACTATTGTTATTTCGAGGAAGAGATCATTATTCTTTTCAGCCCATCACGAACGATTTCATAGAGAGTTCCGCTCTCGAGAGTTCCATGACACTGCGTGGTCAAGAAGGTCAACAATCTGTTGCACGCTCGCGGGCGCGATTATTACCGCTCGAAGTGATTTAAAAGGTGAATATCAATTCGAAATGAATATTTAAATTAACTAGCCGAGCGACAGAATGGTAAATCGTAATTGTAATCTGTATAATAACAGTGTACAGGCTGTTTTTGAAAAGAAAGGAGGGCATGAAACGTTGCTAGCACCTCGTCTGGATCACGGGGGGTCGACGGGGTGCAGTTTAATGGGGCGTACCGTGAAATATGGCCGTTTAATTCGTTGGATGGGGTCTGCTAGATCCCCCCCCTTTATCCCCGCCGCGAAATTAAACGTGGGTGAGCGGTTCCACTCGGTTTCCCACCTAATCACGTAACGGTTTAACTCGCGTACGACCCTGTCTCCATCGAATTAGAATTTTACCCAGCAGGTAGTATCCACTCGAGTTCCACTTATGTATAACCGTTGCCCGTTAAACATGATCGACGGGGATGTACGTCGGGAGATCCATTTACTCGGTCCCGTTGTCGGCAATCGTGCACTGGGACTGTCTTCGCAAATATAGACAACGTTAATCGAACTATATCAGTCACGAACTATATCTTCGACTCTCGATGGGATCTTGATAGAGTCGGGGGGATAAATCTCAAATCTCAATAGGGGTTTAAAATTGCTAAATTCATTTGTTCGATCACATAGAAATTTATTGGTATCGTGTTTAAACAAGTAAAATATGTGAGAGAGGACAGTTTCGTTAAGGTGATCGATCACGGACAGAAAGGGTAAATAAAAATGACACGTAGGAGGCCCTCTGCAAGGAGTAGACTCTTTGAAAAGCTTTGTAGGAGATCACTGACCTGATTTCCGAAAACGCCGATGCTGCAGGCGCTGCTGACCTGATCTGGACCGAACCAGACAGCCGCCAAACGCGCTGGAACCGACAGTATGAAGGTCTGGCTCACAGCAACTATCGTCTGACCGATAAAAGTGAGCCAGAATAGATTGGGACTCGCGCTGAAAGCTTTCACCCATGATCCTAACGTGGTCCCGATCGTTCCTGCCAGAGCAGTATACCTTAGGCCCTGAAAGTTAAATCACTTCTTAAATGCAACTTCTGAAAAAAGAAAATCCAGAGAAACTATTATTGCGAACAGTTTCTAGTTTTCCATCCCCTCGATCCTTTGGTCGTTCCGTGCTAGGTTTCGATATTGTTAGTTCTGGGTTTAGTCTCGCGGGAGAAGGCTCGATATAGATCGTGTGCTTTTCAATTAACGTCTTAGAATCCCAAGGGTTGACATTAACGTTTCGAGAAACGACGAAAGTTTCGTCCGTGCTCGTCGAGCGAGTACATCGAATTATCGAACGATTAAACTCGTCAATTACGTGAAGGGAAGAACGGCTCGAATAAAGTCCAAGAAATATCTTTGAAATCGAAGTTTATGGCTCTCGAGTGCTTCGTTCGAGAGTCGCGTAAGAGGGAGATCAAAAACGTCGAATGTGCAGTTTGTTTACCTCTCGATATGTTTTATTGCCACATTCCTCGATTTCTCTTATCGATAAGCCTTCTAACGCAACGGAACATGTACGCATGTATGGTTTCGCGGAGATATGAGTCGTCTCGATGAGTAATCTGATTAGATTAGGCCCACGATCGAGTTATAATAATTGAGTCGCGGTGTTTACGCACAAAGACTCGATTTACGATGCATTAATAACAATTCTGACGCGTCGTGAAATAAATCCCCCACGTCTGTGATTTTAAGCAATTAAATCTTTTGAATATCATTAATGAAATGGGAGCTTCGTAGAGGGTTTTTAAGTATTCCGTAGTTTTTTAAATATATAAACGTTAATAGGGTGTCGTGCAATTAATTAACGGAGAATATTTAATTGTGCGTGTGATGTTAAATTTAAAATTCGACGACTATGGCCAATAGAACGAGACCATTGTCGTTTCGATCGTTGTACTTACGAATTTGTCGAGTAGATAACTGGCTGGGAATATGAATGGAATGTAGGTTATCATAAATATCATGCTGGTCATGTCCACCGCTAAACTGGGGACGTTGTAGAACGACGACACGATGTTTGATATGATGCTGTATTGGATCCATTGCATCGCGTTGCTGGCGCTGTACAGCACGAAGATCATTAATATTAGCCATCGTCGCTTGTAGATCTTCGTTTCGACCATCTGCAATCAAACGATCGAACCGGACACGCGTTACTCGACCGAACATTTTCCAATCCAAATCGATTTCTTATTTAAACCCTCGAATCTGACTTCTCTCTCGAGCCTAACGTTCCCTCAAACTTAACTAACCGAGTACAATCTGGAAGAAAACGGAAACAGAACGGAAACACAACTTCATTGTTTCTTTTTTTTAAATTTGTATCTTCGAAGAAACTTTCGGTACTTTCTTCGTAATCGTAATCGTGACCCTTCTCTTTTCCAGAAGTTTATCAACGTTTTTTTAAGCTACTCCGTCTCGTTTTTTCACCTGAGTCGGTTGTACGCTACCACTTTCGATGGCCTTCACGTAATTCGCGGAACTTTTCATCTTTTTTATGTCCTGTCCCAGCTCCATTATTCGTTTTGGCGGACCTAACGCTGAAACGATTAGGTTAAATCAATCCCCTCGACTTCTTCTTTCTTCTTCGACTTCTCGCGTCTCCTCTTCGGTTGGCTGCCTGAGGAGAGACAAACAAGAAAAGTAGTTCTTCTTTCGAAACCAAGTCGAGCTGCTCTTAATGATCTCGCGAGGCCCCGGAGTACCAATTAGCAGCGCCCAGAATTTTTTTTCGTGGACGACGAATTCGGGTCTACAGAGTGCACAAATTCTTCGCGACTGTCCTTCCACGTTTTTGTGCAAGGTAACTCGAAAAATCAAATTCAATTCGTCAGGTTCTGAGAGAAAATGATGAAAGCAAAGAATTCGTTGGGTTACATGTGATCAGAGTGTCTGATCATGACTCACTGTTTCTACTTGCCCCTGTAAACAGTGGTCGTAGTTTAGTATTGTTTTCCCATTCGCGTCGCAATCTTTCAACTAATTCGAGTTAAAATAGATAACACTGTGCTATAATTAATGCTGCAATCATCAATGCAAGTAAGAACAAGAAGGCTAAAATAAGACGAAAATCAAGGATACTAATTTGTTGATCGAGGCACCGTTAAAAAGTTATAGAAACATTTCCAGTCACACGGTATATTTTCGGTAAAGAATTTTTTTCTCGAAAATGCATAGGATTTCAGGGGTGTGTCTATTCACCAAAAATGATTATAATTGACCCCCCTAGCTGAAAATAATTTTTTTAGAACAATTTAACATTTTTGTGTTCACTGAAAAATTTCACATTCCTCGAATTTTTTTCTCGAAAGTGCGTAGGATTTCAGAGGTACGTGTATTGACCAAATATGATTGTAATTAACCCCTCAAGCTGAAAATAATTTTTTTAGAACAATTTAACATTTTTGTGTTCACTGAGAAATTTCACATTCCTCGAATTTTTTTCTCGAAAGTGCGTAGGATTTCAGGGGTACATGTATTGACCAAAGATGATTGTAATTAACCCCCCTAGCTGAAAATAATTTTTTTAGAACAATTTAACATTTTTGTGTTCACTGAAATTTTCACATTCTTCGAATTTTTTTCTCGAAAGTGGGTACGATTTCGGGGATATGTCTATTCACAAAAAATTATTGCAATTGACCCCCGCAACCGTGTATTTTACATTTTCGATTCAATTTTGACGTTGAAGGCTCGCGAGTCACGCGTACGAGCGTCTGACTATTTCATTGCTATTTCTACTTGCGTTCGTGTTTATTAATAGTGATTGATTAGCTTTCCATTCGTGCGCCTTCGCTTGAAATAATCAGATATGAAAAAAATTTCATTCCATATTTTCGATTCATTTTTACAACAACAATCACCCTGTAATATTTTTAAAGACAAATAACTTGTGTTATTGTTTGATTATTTCTATTTCAAACACATGTTTTCCCCTTTTATAATAGTGTGCGTAGAACAAGCATAATCTTATTGATTGATTCGTACAATAATGTTATGCAACACGCGCGAAGATTTGGATAAGGATTATCTCACTTACGTTTCTGACCTCGCGTCAGGCTAATTAGCATAATTTATGATCGGTATTGAAGCCATTGCAAGCTATCTAAACTGTGAACGTACAGAATTTTACTTCGGAGTAAACTGAATTTAATAACCTTTCGATTCTCTGTGCTCTCAGTGATGGTCAGTGAATGCCAATTGCAACGATTCCTTGGCTTCTGGATCTCTATTAATCAGTCTGGTAATTAATTCATTTTTATTCCCGGTTATTCGATTCTTTCTTCGACTCTCCATCGTCGCGAACAACACAAAATCACAGACACTTTGACGATGTTTCACAAAACATTCAACGATTAAAATCACGTGAAAAAAATATGCAATGTCGTTTTATGGATTCCAATTCTAATATCGTAGAGCGTTTATTTGGATAAATTATTTTCCGACCGACACAATGAGATGGACACCGATCAATTAATAATTCGTTGCTAATCAACACGGTTGTTGACGATCGAGAAAACAGATGCATTCTTTTCAGGAATCATCGCACACATTTACACGTTCCTACAAAGGGTTAAATATTCGTGAAACGTGGATATTAATTTTTGTAATGTATTTATCTAGAAGTTGCAGAGGCTATTGATTATACTGGTTACGTTCGATCGAACGAATGTTTTGCAATTTGTATGCACGGGTGAGAAAGTGACATGTTTAAAAAGGTCGAATTGCGAAACGTGGACATAAATTATTGTGATATCAAAGAATAAAAGATGTTCAATGACATATCCAGTGATTATCCGTGGATACTGGTTTCCGTTTAGTCGAACGACCGTCGGTTGCACAATTTGTGTACGCGACGAGCGTTGACACCTTGGAAAAGGTTAAATTGTGAAACGTGGAGTTATTGGAAAACGATATTGCCGGTCGATCATCGAGCAAATATTAACAGTTTCCTCTTTTAGTGCTCCCGCGTTAAATATTCTGCAAATTTGTCCAACTAGACGCGTGATAACAGGACCGTGCATCGAAGAAAGATCGAGTCCTTGGATCGAAGGATTTTTTAAAGGTCGAGATTTCCCCGTCGTTGCTGCGAACGAATTTATAGGAAATCGATCGTAGATTCAATACGAGTTTCGTCCAGAATTCGAGGTTTTAAGGTCAAGGATTATGGGGTTGGAGAATCGTGTGTATCCGACGTGAATACAGAAACCTCGTTTCATTTCCGTTTCACCATTCCCAACGAGTGTTGTGGTTCCATAAATGTTGCAACAACTATACTCCTTTATATTTTAGACTCGATAAATCATTTTCAAACAGAGTTCCCAGTATCGAATCGTCGCAAAAATCTATTTACCCACCGCGGATATCGATTTTATTAATTTTCAATTCGCTCGGGACACGTTCGATACTTCCGTCTTATACCGTGAAATGAATTTTGCAGACGCAAGGTAGATCCACAGATTTTCTTCGAAGGAAACTAATAAATATCTTCGAGGTGGATTTTGCAAATGACAGTTATTCAAAGTGAATTTTAGAACATAGAGGGAATTGTGAGTTATATAAAATCGACGGATTACATATTTTATATTTTCATGGTGAAAGAACAAAGAAATATTTTCAAGTCTTTTAACGCTGGAATTATGAGACCAGACAGCCTTCGAAAAATCTTCCAGGCGCTGCTAATTGGTTGCCACGCGAACAAAACGAACGATAGTAACGACACATTTCTTCAGTGATTTTCGTACATGGAAATTCTCGCGAAATGTTGAAATTAAATGATTGGATTAAGATGTTAGCAAGCAACATTAATTACTCGTACGAAGAACACTGAAGGAGCTAGAAACTTATGCTCGAGGAACAAAAGTGTGCGATGGAAGCAAAAAATGTCCAGTTCTCGCGAGAACGAGTTTTCCCGGTGCAATATTTCCACTACGTTCGAAATAATTAGAGGATCGCATATTGGCGCGAGATAATCAATGTTTTGAAAGCAAATGTATGTAAAATGTTACATTCGTTATAATAGATAACAAATAATAACTAAGTTCACCAATTAATTTGCAATGTTTATTCGATCGAATCGAGATAAACGCCTTGTCGAACACGAAACTTAATAAAAGTTGTTTATCTTTCATCGTTGAAATCTTGATTCGGATAAGAGATTCGTCCATCTCTGAAAATAATCGATATCATTCCGATTGATTTATCGTCGTTAGAAATTAAAACGTAACGCTTCGACCCTTTTCTTTGGATTTCATTTCTCTTCGTACATAAAAGTTTCATAAACAAAATCAGTGTGTGCAGTTTAGTAAACGCAGAGTATCGTAGTTTGTATCTATTTCTTGTTTTCCGTATTTAATCTTAGATCTACGAGCTTAATCAACGCGAAGGAACTTTTTGTCATTCCATTGCGGTTTCCTGTATTACGCCTAGTTCAGAAGTTAACGATCCGTATTATGGTCGTAAGTGTATCACATTCTCCACGATACACCAACACTTTACTAACATCCATTCGGATACAAATTACAATACACTTATATTTAGCTAATATTCCACACTGTCTTTGTTTATATAATTCGACGTAAACAAAATCTCTGAGGGGTGTTGAAACATTACGTTTACGATAGTAACCTTCCTCGAGCACGGAATCCTTTAATTATTTCGATCGGAGATCGAGAATCGGTGCGACATCGAACGAAAAAAAAATGCTTAAAAACTTACCTCTCGAACACCCCGCGCGAATAATATCGTATCACGTCGATCGACGAAAGATCTCGTCCCTCGACCACGAATCCAGTTCCTGTTCTACCATAGAGGTTGCGATTCGTTCACGAAACCCTTAAACTCGATATCGAGACGGTGGTTGGCGCGAGACGCGATGCAAAAACGATCCAAGCGTCGTCCACGTGGTTCGCCGTAGTGATCTACGCCGGTCGAAACAGCTCCGTTTGTTATTCAGCCGCGCGGCGTGTCAAGTTCGATCCGTCGATCCACGTGCGAGTACTCGAAACCGACGACCATCGACGTCGCGTATCGATTGATCTCGAAAGACCGCCGGAAGGATCTGAAACGCTGGAAAGCTGTTGCTCGACACGGTTCCCGTGTTTCCGTGTTTCCGTATGGCGACAGCTCTCTTTCCCGTCTCGCGTGCTGGTCCTCTTTCAATCGTTTCTCTCTCTTTTTTCGGGTGGTATCGATCTGTTCCGCGGGGTTATGGATCTCCGATGGAACCGGCGACGATTCGAAACGCGGGGGAGGGAACCACAAAAAGGGACGGTACGCGCGGTTCAGCTTCGTGCCAGGTCCTCTGTCATGGTTCGTTCGAGCTGATGCGACATCCGAGACCACGGAGCGCTGGACATTAACTAGATCCGATGGATTCGGCGCGGCTCGTACCACCTACGTCCTTCGACTGATATCAGGCATGTCTCGCGCATCGTCCGACCACGGACAGCTCATTGCTTCTGCGCGAGATGCCCGATACCTCGAAACCAGCCGCGGAGATTAACAGACAGCGCGATAACACGACCACCATCAGCCTCTACCTATCGAACAATCCCTGGACCCATCCTGTTTCCTGTTTCCAACGATCCTGGTCCACAGACACTTCCGCCGCAATCTTGGCGGCCATCTTTCTTTTCCAACATTGCTCGAAACTAACCTATTCATCGTCCTTTCACGATAGTTTTCTCTCAATGCCTGTAGATCTTAATTTTGCTTTATTGAAATTTGTTATGTTGTCTCGCTCCAAGGAGATTTCCCGCGAAAAGTTGGCGGCCATCTTTCTTTTCGAACCTCGAAAGTAACCTGTTCATTGTCCATTTGATTTCATGATAGTTTTCTCTCAATGCCTGTAAATCTTAATCTTTCTTTATTGAAATTTGTTTGTTGTCTTGCTCCAAGGAGATTTCCCGCGAAAAATTGGCGGCCATCTTTCTTTTCGAACCTCGAAAGTAACCTGTTCATTGTCCACTCGATTTTACGATAGTTTCGATTTCAATGACTGTTTCTACCATTTGAAAATCTCATAGATCTTAATTCTTATTTGTCCTCGTCTTGGAAGTGTCTGAATAATATTTGTCCAGGGAAACTTCCCGCGAAAAGTTGGCGGCCATCTTGCTTTTCGAACGCACTCGTAGATATTAATTCCTCTTCATTGAAATTGTTATTTATTCCCGTCTGTGGACGTGTCTGAATAATATTTGTCCCCGCAATTTCTACCAGGAAATGGACTGATCGAGGAGTGGGTCGTTCCACTTATACCGTCGAAACGTTAATCGATTCTAACAGTTCTAATTGAAAAATGTATCTTTGTGGACGATACTCGTAACAAGCTTGGATAATTTCTGTAGAATTTCTGCTAATTATTTGGCGGTTAAGCGGTTGAAACGCGTAGCACGTGTTGGTCTCGAGCGACGTCTGACTATAGACGGAATGATTCTACTGAGATTTCGAAATGCCCTTCGCGCGTAGAAAGTCGCGCCAAAGCCGCCGTGTGCCGCGAATCGTTCAAACGGGCCGTGCAAACAACGTGATCCGTCGGTGTTCGCGGATACGTTGTTTCCTTTGTTCGAGATCGTTTGAAGGCGAACCCGGATTAAGGATATCGTCCGTTTCGCGAAATCGCTCGCGGAGGATGCGAGGCGCGAGCGTATCGGGAGCGTCTTATCGTTATAAAATGTTTATCAGGACTGTATTTTATTAGGGAAAAATGGCCGTCGAAAGGTATACGAGACGACGTCGGTTCGTGGTAGACGCGTGACAGTATTTCGAAGCAAACATCGATTTCCGACAGTATCGTCGGCTTATGGCAAATCCGATTTTATTGACTGGCAAATGCCGCGGTAAATAATTGTTGTGTCGCGAACGACGGTGACTCGTTGTCGCGAACAACGAGAGGGTAAAGTGTACAGATAGCGGTAAATAAAAAAAAAAAAAATGTTCTGCGATTCGAACGTGCGCGGAATGGTAATTAAATGGCGCGACCAGTTCGATTTTAGCGTATAAAACACGTCATTGATAAAACGTTGAACGACGATCGGTATTATCTATATTATCTACGCATGATGTATTATTACACGATATAAATTATTATGCTCACCGAGGCGCGAGCCGCCTACAACGCGTTCGGTTATGCAACGTTTGTCCGCGGGAGTATGTAAACCGTGCATAGAACGTGCTCCATAAATATTAAACGTGTGGAACGATTAATCCACCGACCGACGATCTTAACACTAGAACTGACCACAATTATCGTGCATTTATTGCTATCAAAGAAATTAAAACGGTACTTAAAGAGATGCATAATGCAATGGTAAATTATTAGAGATTAGAAATTGAGAGTTTTTCGATTAAAAGATGAGCAGACTATTGAAGAATTATTGCATTTAAATAATTGTTTTTTATCGGGTACAACGAACGATTTGTTTGCTAATTGGTGTTTGAGAAATAAAAGATCTTTTTTTACGATAAACGATTAGTTAATTAGGTTTCCAGATCTAATTTATATGGTACTTACGTAACATAATTTATTTAGACTTTTCGATTTAATTGTTTTTTTTTTTATTTACTTCGTGCTTAACTCTGTTATCCGGACAGTCGTAGCATCAGCATAAATTACGATATTTTTCCATAGTATGTGGAAACTCTTTAGCTTCGGGGATAAAACGGGTATTAAAGAAGGAATTAACCCCTAGAATTGCAGGTTTAAGAAATAAATAAATAACCCTGTTAATTTATGTCACATATTATATTTACATCTAAAGATTAGTACTCGTTTATATTTCTCACTTACCACATGCATACGTGATGTGTTTAAACTATCGTACATTGCATGTATATCAGACCCTAAACACTTTTTAAATTCTTGGAAAAGCTTCGACGAAAAGCAATAGTAATTTCTAGTAACGAATCAAACCATCGTTGACTATCGTTTTTTTCCGTTACAAATACCATTCTATCCGTTCATTATTTATTTTATGCACGAAAGTTTCCTCGGAGAATGCTCGCTCCTCCGATAAAAGTCACGAAAACAGGAAAGTTTTTACTATCTCCCGGAACCGCTATCTAATCAATCCGCACGCATAATAGAAACGAAAAGTAATTCGTACCTGAGATAGTGCTCGATGGGACGGTTGATTAGGGAACAGAAGGCTGTTCGATTCCTTGGGTACGTCACGGATTTCGTTCATGATCGATAAGCAAATTGCAAAGTCGCGTCGTTTAAAAAAAAAATCCTACTTCAGCCGCGCCAAACACAAGTTTCGATCGTCTGATAATTGTTTTCTTTTTTTTCGTTTGATCGATCCGTTCGAAACGAGTTTGTCGAAGCACGCGCGTGAAATTGGATCGTAAAATCGACCGGCGACGATCAATTCGGTCGGACGATCAAGGATTTAGCACTCGCGCGGCAAACTAGTCGCGTCTCATCCTTTGACGAGCGTTAATTGGCCGAAGTTAGAGACCATATACGTCGTGGATTCGCGTCGGCCGTAGGCGAACCGCGTCCGAACTGGAATATTAATTTTACTAGTGGAAACGTGTTTACATTCGCTAAACACGAACGCAAATACAAACACGCGCGCATCGGCTGATAGGAACTTGGGATTTACACGTTGGTTAGCCTCGCGAGAACTACGACGCCTCTATCTCGCCGATGACGAGTTTTCCATGCATCCCGGCCCTCTTATCGGACAGTGATTTCGCTGCCAATTGGAGCGTTTGTTATTTTTTTTTCGTGATGCACCGCCCTGTTACATCTACTCGATAAGAGGGAACAGTCCTCCTCCTCGAGACAATCCGTTATCTACTCCAAAGAACAAGTATACTTAGTATAGTTCTCGAGAATGTCTTTTTTAAATTTATTCTTATGTATTTTTTGCTTCGTAACGATTCTGACTTTCGTCGACAAATTAAAAAAGCACTTGTTGCCAGTATGGGAAAAAATGAAGCTCGCGTAATCGAATCACAGCTATCAAGAGGGTTTAAAAATCTTTAGAGATTCTCGGCTGTGTAATCATAATCGTTGGATCTCTGCTGGCGATAGAATATCTTTCACCGGTGTTTTAGAAGGATTATTTTTACGTATCGTAAACGCCGAATTATGGTCGACAAATATGTTAATTGACGCTGAACGATAATTCCGTCTCGCTTATCGAGGTTTCACTAAATCCCGCGTGGTAAAAATTCTACTTGGAACCAGAAAAATACCACTTTTGTATCATTTTAGGGATTCAGATGTATCTGGTTTACTTTATATTGTGTTGTCTAGTTTGCTCTGGTAGCGGAGCACATATTTACTTGCCCCAGTTAGATTTTTAAAATCTATTCGACTATCAGCGATACAGAAATTTACAAAAGAGCGCGAAGGATATCTGTACAGACTTTGGAAATGTTCGTCGAGAACAGAAGTAGGGTATTATAAAACGTAAGAAATACTTAAAGTAAGATACGAATTATTATATTTAGGTGTTGCACTAAGTCTACTAAATATATTCAAACAATTACTCCGACTTATAATAAGAAAAACTAGCGTGAATGGAATAAATATATTTCTCGGCGCGTCGATGACTCGAACAGCCCTTTTCGATTTGTTTTAACGTTGTATTTCTAAACAACGCAGTGGTAAATTTGATTCGGTGTTGTTCAGGGTGGCGAGAGTGAACGGTGACCCGGCTATCGTTTAGAGAAGTCATCAGTTCGCATTAAAACTGTCGAAAGTGGGACCCGCAGGGACGGAATAAGTGCCGGACGCGATTAAAACATGAGTGTTTATTGAAGTAACGTCCGGCGGTCAGTTCGAACGTACTTGATATGATAATGAGACTGCTCGTGCACGTACAAAACACTGTCCTTCGCTGTTATTGTTCTGATCAAACCTCCCAACTTTGGCCAACCGCGTCCACTAACCTTCGTGAGAATGTTTTCCTGCACCTAGACTGCTAACAAACTATAGACCTTCAACCTATTAACGAAGGGAGGCTTACTTTCTTTTTTTTTTTATTAACAATTCTTTGAAACACCGTTTAAGGTAATTTGCCTCTTCTAAGACAATTATGGTAATATTATTATAGTTGTTAATAGTAGCAACCCTCTGTGCGTCGTATAAGGGAAGAAAAACTGTTCCACGATCGCTAAGTTTACCGATTTCGATAGTTCCCTAGATCGCCGTTTGTTAAACAAAATCGTCGCTGGAAGACCACTGGTTTTTTTACCAGGTCGGTATTTCAGTTCGTGTGATGCAAACTTCCATACGATAGACTGTCCCACGTGTGCCTCGTGCGTGGTAGAAGCGTCGAATTTAGCCTGATCAGTGATTACCGACAGTGTTAGTCAGACGCGCCTGACGGAAGGCAACCGAGAGCACGTTGATGAATTTACGGTTGCCTTTCGCAGGGGAACAGATTAAAGTTTCGTATTATATTTACAATTATAGAAGTTCCTACTGATTATTGTAAATTCAAATACATTTTTTCACGGTTGTTAGACCCAAGATGTCGAACAGTAATAATATATTCTTTTACGGGATTAGAAATTTTTCTTATTGCTCGATCCGATGCACGGAGACAACGGTGACGCAACGTCTCAGATAAATCTTGCATAAGTTTTTTTCTCCGGCTGTACCGTTTTCTCAGGAACAGTTCCTCGTCGCTCTAATCGTCGCCACGATTTTTACTTTAATTAACGCCTCCAGGCCAGGGAAGCGCCTTCGTTTCACCTGCCGGTATCACCGTGGTCTCGCGGTCTTTCGTAACGCGTCGTTAAAATTTATTTCATCCGATCGGGTGGTCGGTTCCTTGGTTAAAAAAACAATTTATTCTACTCGTAGGTAATAAAGTCGCGATCCTTTCCTAGCGTCGCGTGACTAATGTCGATTTCTAAACTTTCTTGTCACGCGACAATCGTTATTCGCGAGGCTGTGATTTACAGACACAAAATTGGGACTGCAATGATTCGATCAGAAATATTATCATCGTTGAATAATACATTTTAACGAGCAATGTCCTTTGTCTATTTTAAAGAAAATTAGAGCTTTATTTGCGATCCAAGACGTTTAATTTGCACGCGTCTCCGGTGATATATCGTTGTTCGCGGTCGAACGATTTAAAACGCCGCGAGAACGTTCCACGGAGGCGATAAGTTTGAACAGAACCGGGAATCGGGGAAACTTTTCGCAAATCACCTCGTAAACCGTGACGGTCCAACTAAGCGACTCTTAGACGAAACGACGTCGATGTGTCGCGTATATGACGCGCAATAACGCGTTTAGCGTATGTACTCGACGCTCGTCGTCGGGAACGTGCACGCTGGAACTCTTAGCTCCGATTCAGTTCAATCTTATCGCGCGGTCCGTTCACATCTCCTGGATATACACCAGTCACCAATTTAATAACGGTACCGTGGCGCGGATTTCGAACATTTTCAGCGGGAAATGTGCGTGAAAGTGCGACATCGAAGCTCCGTTTCTCCGAACGCCAAAGATCTATCCGACTTCCGGTGCACCGTTTCCCTCAAACTTCGCGCTCGTTCGTCGCTTTTCTCCGTTCCGTTCAAACATTGTAGCTACTATAAAGGACATTGCATTTTTAATTTAAAGTCATACTCGAGGCATTGATTTTGAGAGCAATTTGACTTTCTTTAAATCAGAGATCTGAGATAGAGTTCAGTTTCAAGGATACGTGGTTTTTAAAATTAATATTAATTTAAATATTCGTAGAAGAAAATCTAATTTTCGCTGCTCATTTTGCAAAATGAAGACGTCGAATTTTAACTAGCGTTATTATTTTCCACATAGACTCTCAACATCGAGCATATCTCGGTGTATTGGTCGACAGAGCGAAACATTTCTCGTTTATACGTATCGTAATACTTTTATGCGTCTACGAACTCTCGAGATGATTCTTTATTGCTGGTTTCTAGCGGTACATCGCTCCATTTAAATCTATAATTACGGTATAACTTTCTGACTATTTTCAATTCCAATATAATACGTTATATTCATCGAGTCGATAACTATCTTTAAAGTAGAGTGCCAAGCTTCTGTCCACCGAACGTCAGAAAATATGAAACTTATACTTTCCGTGCGCTTTCTCGTCGACGAATCAGATTTCTATCGTCTGAATTCCCCAATGGGAAATCGTTATCGACTCTATCAGATAACAGAGTAAGCTCCGCGGTGCGCGTATCGATCAAGCAACAGAGATCCCCGATCAAAGTCGCCAGTCTCTCAATAGCGAGTGTTCGAAGTCCACCTAAACGCATTTCATTCGCGAGAAACGTAATAATAGGATCGCCAAGTTTCTCTCGAGCCACAGTTCGATCCTTTCTGGATCTCCGACAGATCGAGACCCGCGACGAGGATAGAAAAATGGATCGCCAACGAACGAGAACGGGTTGAATCCGTCCAGTGTAATTAAATGTGTGCGCAGTGTGACATCGATATCAGTTTATATTGTTTTCGAAACGTTCGATGAGTGGAAAAATGATGGTGTCGCCTGGTATGAGCTTGGTGGCCGCTGGAATCGCTTCCGGGATCTGCTTCCTCCTTTTCAACAGTATTCGCAAGGGGTGAGTTCGAGTTTCACGCAGGGGTTGGAAATTTATTGAAAAGAAATTACCATATTTCAAAGAAAACTCTGTTCGAAGGATCGAATTAAAAATTCATATTAAAAAGATACTTTTCCCCCTCCTTATGGACAATTTAAATAATTAGAATCAAATTCAAGAATTCTACCAATAACAGGAAAATTTTCTAGCAAGCAATTTAAATAGTTAAAAATTAAATAACAAGATCAAATTCAAAGGTTTTAATTTTAACAATAACGAAGAAATTTCTTTCGATGGAATATTGCTCGATGTTTGATGGCAAATTTTCTTGTGACTTTTTAAAAAGTAATTTCTCACTCGCGACCCGGTGGCTTTGAAAAGACGCATCTCGTTAATTTCCACGGGGACGTGTTTGATCGTGGATCAAAATGGAGAACGCCGAAGGAGGAAGTAGGTCGATCGAGCAGAGTCGATCGTAGCCTGGAATATTAATTCCCATCGATCTCACCGTTCTTTCGGGGACGAATCTCGCGAGTCGATGTTCGTGTACGCGTTGCTTTTTGTTTCTCACGCGGGTGAAAAAAAAGTTCACTTTCGAGCCTTGAAGATATCGCGGACAGTCGTTAATGACGCGTGACTGCGGCAACGCGTTTGTTTGCGATGCGCTTCGAATCCACGGGGACGTCACGGAAATTCCTCGCTCGAACGTTGTTTCGTGGAATTAGAAAATGCATCTGTGAAATTTAGAAATCGCGTCCAATCGATTCCCTTCCCGTTTCTTACACTTTTCGTCGAATTAGATTTTCTGGATCTATCGCGCGGTTTCTTGCTAATTTCACCGTGTCACGATTTATTACGATTGGATCGAACATCGTGGGGAAATATTTTTGCTACCTTCGAAGGTAGTGGACTTTAACGCGTTTACTTGTACACCCTGTATAAGTTGATTTCGACCATTTACATTCGCCCGGAAGAAACGAACTTAACCCAGACCTAACCTCGATCCGCAACAAAGTTATTCACCTGGTAAGAAACGTCAAGCGAAGACGCTTTTTTAACTGTCTTTGGAAATGTAAACAAACGACTATCTACACGACTTTCGCGCGGTCGTAATCGTCGTGCACGATTAGGCACACGTTGAGATAATTTTCGATCTCTCCAGCCGCGAATCGAGCCGCCAAACGAGGTCTTAGAAAACAATATTTTTCCACGTTGCAATATATGTATTCTTCGGTAACGATTGGAACGAAAAGTATTCGAAAATGTTTTCGAACACGTGGAAAACCGGTATCGGTGTCCAGGAGCCAGGAAGACTTGGAAACTTTCTTACAAAGTAAATAGAAGAGATATCGTAACCGAGTATGGATTTGAATAAAATAATCATCTGGTCGTTCCAGTTCGTATGGGAAAAACTAATCCTAACATTCACGTGTCGATGCAACCGGTTCACGATAATGATATACGATTAGAGCCAGCAGAGTGTCGGGACGCAAAGAAGCACTTGTCATCGGTTAATCTAAATCGTAGCATCAGTAAACACTTTTTTCTCGTAAAATATAATTTTAGAAATTAATTAAAAGCGTCGATGATTTACAAAACATCGCGAGTTTACGATTTTACGAACTTGTTTATACAGAAATTGATGAAAATACTTTGCTACGGTTCTAATTATTTTCGATACAGGTAGAATTAATATTATAAGCGCATTCTATCGGAAGAAAGTTTGCAAACAAGGATAGAACGATCCATGATAATTTTAGTATGTTTATTTAAACGTTCATTTAAATAGGAAGTAAATATATGAGAAGAATTAATGAAAAACGAAGATAAATAAAAGTAAATGGTTTTCCTCGAAATGATACGATTGGTGGTTGCAGTTTTGGGCTTCGTGTCTTCGATCGGCTTTGTTTCCAATATGGCCGCGGGCTGCAGCCACGCGGAGGAACGTACGCGCGGTTTCTTAACGATCTTGTTGGAATTTCTTCTTTCGTTCGCGATATAAAACGAGGTTCACGCGTCATTTCAAGTCCGTGGCCAAAGTAGTCCGGGCAAAGGCCCCCGAGAAGAATCTTTGGCCGTTATGACCCGCGAGCTACGCGCATATTTTCGTCCCGCGTACCCAACGATCATTTTTTAACGAAACTAAAATTTCTTATCGCCCCCCTGTTATCTCATTATCGCGAAACGACCTACTCTGCAATTTACGCGGTGGTCACCGGTGAATCTCTCTATTTGTTAATTAGAAGAACATAGTAGTCTACCCGTTAAAAATCATATTTTAAAACTGTAGACACGTTGCAACGTTTCTGTTCGAATTGCGTAACAGATTCGACGACGACTCCGTATCCTGACTTCCCAAGATGGTTCCCAATGTTTCTAAATATCAAAAAAGAAAAAAGATCGAACGATCGGTGTAGAATTCTCGCGACACCCTGTATGCACGCGTACGCGTACGACGAAGTTCGGTATGCAGGACCTGCTTTTATTTACTCCCTCTTGTTCTGACCAGTTCGGCGAGTGTCGTTCGACGTACTCCTTTTGCCTCCCAGCACCGAGTAAATTACTTTTCGGTGATATCGCCCCGATACCTGGGCGACGGAATTAAGGAACGCTCCTCTCGACGAGAAAGTACACGCGAAACAAAACCAAACGACACTCCTCGCGACCCACCGCTTCTTCTTCCATAAAGGCAATTTTTTAACGGAAACGTAACGAGAAGCGCGCAACCGCATATTTATTCGAGAACCGACCTCTGCATACAATTAGAAATATTACTTACTTGTTATCCAGAGTCCTTGAATCGTCGAAACGTCCGAGACCAGCATTCGTTCGAGTAGATACGCAACTGAAGTTGTTGCAGGAAGTAATGTTCACGTACACATATCGTTAAGTGTCTGAAATTCTCACGATACGACGAGCATTGTTCTTAAGAACGTTTTGCCAAGTAAACTGATGGGCGCCTCGCCATTGACAAGCTCTGAACTCGTTAACGCTCCTATCAGTCTGTCGTACGCTAATTATTATACAAACGATAAGGTTTGAACATTATTTTGTAATTTTTTTAAAAGATAAATTAAAATTTACCGTTCTTTGTTTTATGAAAATGAAGTAGAGTCAGGTCCATCGTTAAAGTGAATTTGTGGGGGGTCGTTCAGGGTCATAATTTAATAAAGATGTTATTCTTAAAGGAAGTTGCCAGCCATGTTAAAAATTTAATCGGGAAAGATCAATAAGGGTAACATCCGAGACAGTTCAAGGTCAACTTGGTATTTTTAAACCCAGGTTACACGTTTACCTAGCCTTTAAGACGAATTCAGTGACCTCGTCGTTGGAGGTCGTTCAAAGTCACGAACTGTCGACCTTGAAAATACAATGTCGTCTCACGCAGAAGACGCTTGACCTCGCGACCCCTTCGCGTCTCGTCAAGATATACATTCAAATCCGTTTTATTATGTCTTTATGACCTTTAACGATCTCCCGTGATACGGCCTTGAACGTCAACTGCCATGTTACCGGATGAATAATATAGTTATTCGGTCTAAAAGAGAATGCAGATGACCTCGAGATCTTCTCTGACTCTCCACCGAAAATAACAACCCTACAATCGTACAAAATTATATTTTAATATAAAATATATAAAAAAAAACAAAAATTCATCCGTTTAACAACGCAGGAATACCAAATATAAGAGGTCTGGCCAGGCTCCAGGTGTTACGTTTCTTTCGTAACGATGTTACGTACCATTAATTCAATGGCGGGAACTTTCGAATTGTCGGGGAATATTTCGCGATTGCGTGGTCCCCGCGACGGAACCCAGTCGCTTTAATAATTCAGAACAGATCGATATCAGAGCCGTGTGTCGAGATAACGAGCGCACATTGTTTTGACGTAAGTTGACCCAGATGAAAAAGTAATTTCTTAACGAGCCGGAGAATCGTACGTGAGAGAATGAATCCAAGATGGTCGACATCACGGTTCGATTCGTACGCGGCCGGAACAAAACCAGGCGGAAATGTTCGCGTTCGACAATATTTTTCTTCAACGATTCATTATTCAACGGACTCGTTGGCCACGGGAACGTTTCGGCCATCGATTTTCTGTTAACCCATCGGCGTACGTTGCAATTATTTACGCGACTTGTTTCCTCGCTAAATTAACCACCACGGTATTAAATACACGGGAAACTGTTCCGCCTGTTATCGCGACGTGAGAAAATTAGCGACTCCGACGGAAGGGGAACTGGAGTAAACATCCAAGATGGATAATTCCAACGTTTTTAACGGATTTTAAATTTGCAAACTTTTTTATTCCGTACGAAGGATCAGAAACGTTGGTCTAACCACAGTTGCCTGGAACGGAATAAAGATACGCTGAGAAACTGATAATGAATGGACTGAATTAAGTAATGAATGAAACGAATTAAATCAGCGTTTCTCAAACCGTTGTGCATCGGCGGGGATTCACGAGCTCTCGTAAGAAGAGGCATATTATACAATAGAATAAAAGAAGACGCTTCCCATGGTATTATATGCTCATCGAAGCCGCTCGTTGCATCTGTCGACAGTAACAGAAACGTTTCCTCTTTAATTCCCCGGTTATAAAATATTCAATCTATTTTAAAAAGGAACTGTTTACCTTTTACTCGTCGTTCGTGATGTTCATTCATGAAAGACTATAACGCATCGCCATTATCGACACTCGTCCCGGCAAGGGATCAACCGGCTCGGGGACGAAGCGCGATGAAATTTAAAGCGGCGATTTCACGCGCAGAGCGCGGAAAATGCGTTTGTCACGAACGCACGCAGCGGGAATTTCTGGTACCGTTAATAATTACGATAATTCAGCGTTCGATACGCGAACCGGTCGCACAAACTGGAACAAATCAGCATTAAATCGCTACTCGTGTTAAATAATACGCGCGCGTAACCGTGCATTGTGTTAAATAATACGGCTTTCTCTTTTCAAATTCAACTACGAACGTAAATATTGGCGGCAAAGCGTAAATGCTGGTCTTAATTGGAAGACCCAGTTCCTAGAAACTCCTGGATCGCTCTCGACGCAGACGCGTACGATGGTTCGATTCTTTCTACCTTTCTCTATTATCGATTATAGATTCATCGACGCAAACGGTCGTGGTCTTACAGGTGTAAGCGGTTACGCGCGATAAATATTTGAATAAAATATCGACGATCAACAATGACGGTCGCCATTGACCAACGAGAACGGAGAGTTCATTGACGGTCATCGGTTGGCGTAGGACTTATTAATAGCAACGCAAGCGTATTTTCTTTTTATATGACGCAATAAAAATGTTAGTTATTATTATTACGCAACGCTGCAATCCCGCAATTAACGCGAAGAACGCATCGACGCGGTTCGATTGACAATTCCCGAGGCGCGTCGAGTCTTGGACGACGCTCCAGCAGGCTTCGTTTGTTCCCGTTCCTCTGACACACATCGCGAACAATTAAAACTGTTCCGACGCGTGTTCCGTTTTCATTTTTTCTTCTTCCCTCCTTTTCGAAAACAGATGTCGAGCGGTGCATTTGCGTTTGAAAGCGATCGAACGCTCGCCGCCGGACGACTAGGGAATTTACATACCGATCGGAATATGAAATACATCGTCGAGACGCTTATGAATGCTGTCGACGCTAGCTTTGACCCCCGGGAATCATAATGTATTAGCCCGGGTTCGTTGATATTTCTCGAGCGTCGCGAAAACAGTTATCTAACATTTCCTCGGCGTAATGCGAGAACCATTAGGGCAGACACTTTAATTCGAACCTTCCTAAACTTTGACATTCAAAGTGTTTAGTCTCCAGACACACGTAACTGCAGAGTTTGATAGAAATTCAGGTCCAGTACTCAAACAGTCTCTTTAAAAGACTCAAACTCCGGTGCACAGAATACCAATACAAACAGTCTCCAACCCATGAAAAAACTCGATCAAACAAAGTTGTACTCCGCAACAAGACTACTAGTGCAACGTGACGCCCAAAACAAGTTCTAAAACCACTTGAAACACGCTCAAACAGTGACAAAGACCACGCAAACATCGTGCAACCATTCGACTACGATCGTTTCCCTGTCTTGGATTTGGAAAAATGGGCTCGAAGGCGGTTTGGGGATCGGACAGGTGTGTCCACGTGCAACCTGGCGGCGCACGTGAGGTCAAAAGCGGTTCCTGGATCCGTGGCAAGACCGGAAGCGTGCGCGCGCGACTGGCGATTAGTCATGCGTGTCTCGACGGTAGGTTCAACAGCACACATCGGGCGCCGACGAGGAGGACGACGACGACGACGACGAGAGGCGACGTGACGCAGGTGGGACGAGGTCAGAC
Organism: Colletes gigas; assembly: GCF_013123115.1. Taxonomy (NCBI): domain Eukaryota; kingdom Metazoa; phylum Arthropoda; class Insecta; order Hymenoptera; family Colletidae; genus Colletes; species Colletes gigas. The sequence continues at coordinate 1,607,320 of NW_025106641.1, forward strand.
CCGAAAAAGGGAAAGACGACGAAGCGAAAGAACGGAGCATTGGGATGCACGGGTGTCGTTAATGGCAAAACGTCGTTACACAATGGACTGACGTATCAAACCATATTAAACAATAGCTTCGACCGGCGCGTAGGGGGACCGGAAGCAGAGGAGGAACCGTACGGGGGAGCCGAACAACGGCTCCCTCATTGTTGAGATGCTTCGTGTCGCGGATAGTCAGTTACCCGGTGTATTCTGACTCTCCCGCTGTCGTTAGTGCCGTTTTTTTTTTACCGACCAGAGACAAAACGGAGAACACGTTCGATCGCAGGTGATCCTCGAATTCGTGCTCGGTGATCCGGGGATCCTTACGTTTACGCTTCTCTGGCGGGCTATAGTTGACCATGAACAGAGAAACGAATCGTGATTTAAGTTTTCGACGGTTCAGGGTTTGAGAAACAGGGTTTCTACCGATCTTCGAGAGTCCAGTGTTTGCCGATCGTTGGCAGTTTTCTCTGGATTTTAGAGTTCGCCAAACAGTTTCTACTCGTCGTTGATGGTTCGTCGCTGAGTGTTCGATGAAAGTTTAGAGACAGTTTTAACAGAGATCTCGCGATCCGAGGCGAGGGCCCTTGGCTGCATTCATGAAATCGGTCGAAGCCAGAAGGTTGATAAAAATATTCTTGCTACGGACCATCCTCTGTCGGAGAAAGCGCGAGAAACGGTAAGAACCGACTGTTGATCGCCGGATGCAACGAAGAACCGACTGGACGTTTCAATCGCGGGCTCTATTCGGCCGCGAACGCGCCCGTACTTTCTATCGATCGCAAGAAGATCGAGGTTAACGGTTTTCTGCGACAGCCGTGAATCTCGAACGCGCTGAAAACCCGACCGAATCGGGATCGAGCGCGATGAGCTTTAAATTATTTATTATTCGTTATTTCATCCGGTTCGCCGAGCGTCGATCGCGACGTGGGTGATCGATGGGGAATTTGATAGATCGGATCTTCGTTGTTTCTTGCTTCTCGGAGATCTACGAATTCGATCGTTCGATTTCGTGTAAATTGGAAACGAGAATGAGACACAGTGAGAAGCAGCACGGACGACACCTGTGACAACCTGAGAGACACAGGTTGTTTCTTGTTATCTCTTTAGCTGAATCAATTTTATATACATCGAAGATGAGGATGAAATATAGTTAAACCTATATAGAAACGTATCTGTGACAACCTGAGAGACACAGGTTGTTTCTTGTTATCTCTTTAGCTGAATCAATTTTATATACATTGGAGATGAGAATGAAATATAGTTAAACCTACATAGAAACGTGTCTGTGACAACCTGAGAGACACAGGTTGTTTCTTGTTATCTCTTTAGCTGAATCAATTTTATATACATCGAAGATGAGAATGAAATATAGTTAAACCTATATAGAAACGTATCTGTGACAACCTGAGACACAGGTTGTTTCTTGTTATCTCTTTAGCTGAATCAATTTTATATACATCGAAGATGAGAATGAAATATAGTTAAACCTATATAGAAACGTGTCTGTGACAGCCTGAAAGACAGTATCATAGAATTCTACGATTCTGAACGTGTTTCCTAGTTTCTTTTAGGGGTGTATTGAATTAGAACAGATGATATAAACTGAAATAGAATACAAATACAACGATACTGTGCAATCGGCGAAGGGTTATTAAGAGAAGTGACGGAAATGGATTTCTGGTGAATGTTGTACAGACGTGAAATCCGATATACTGTTGCCGAGCATCCTGTACGTCGATGTTCACTCTCTGCTCGAACAGGAAGAGGAGAACGGTTCTTACAGACTGGATTTATCGATCCAGCAAAACTAGATTCGAATCTGAATTCTCCCAGTGAACTGAATTAATTCCTATGAAACTGTCTCGTTGTCGTATTAGTCCCGAGATACAAAGAACAGTATTTTAATTATTATAATTACAACCTTTATTGCGTAAATTACTAGAAAGCGTACATGTCATTCCAAGATAATTGCATAATTGCGTAAACGCGAGATTCCAGCCGAAGGCTACTTTTAAGTCCAACCTCAATATTGGTCGTAGTTCCCGCGAACTAACGCGACTCTGAACATATATTACAAAAGCGATTGTCGAGAAAATTATGAGCGAGATAACGAACGACGAGTGTAAACATTTGAATACGAATTAGTTATATCGGGTCGACTTGTTACAGCACGTATAAAATCCAAGAAAAATACCGTGTAGAAGCAGTGTTGCGAAGAACCAGTAGTACAATAGGCAAGGTTCAACGATTATCTGCCATTAAACCTAACCCTGAATTTAAATACTTCATTATACCGTAGAAACATTTCCATTACAAGCTCTTATTTTCCTTTCGTCGTGTTATTTTCTCCCCCCGTTTCCAATGCCATTTCCGTTTCAATTCCGTCGTCCTTCGCACTATTTTCGTCGTCGATGAAAACGCCTGAATAAGACCTGACTAAGGGGCTCGTAAATCCACGGGAAGTTGACCTAAGTCGTACCAAACGTTCCCAGGAAATCGATTTTCCGTTAGGGGACCGTGAATTGCGGGTAATCGGTTGCCGATCGTCGGGGAATTCATTCTGCGAACGAAACTGTTGTTAAAATTATCTAGAAAAATTCCTACGGGTCTCTCGAACGATTTCTGGGGATCGTAAACGACCGGTGCTTTCTAGACGCGAGTTTATTATGCAACCGTAAGGGAGAGAGAAGAAATTACACGACTGGTTACGTAATTGGATTACAGCAGCACCGACAGAGACTTATGAAACGGTGACTGCAGCTACAGAGATGCAAGGAAATCTGTGTTACGATAGTTGTCGATGACCTTAACCGAACACGAATCTTCAATTTCACTTTTTTCACAATACGCTTGTTTCGAGAGGCCCCTCGGTGATCGATTTACTCGCGATCGAACGAGACTTTCTAACCAGAAACACTCTGGTGGCTTCCAAACTGCTTCTGAGACGTCGCAATCATGAAAAAAAATAAATTTCTATACTCCACTGTTTAATCACAAGGAATGCATTATATTTATTACAGATCAAAAACGAATTTTTAAGACAAATCGATGGGATAGGTGCTCAAATTTTTCGGCGAAATTGAAAAATTTCAAATCGTTCTAAAAAAATTATTTTCGGTTGTAGGGATCAATTACAATCATTTTTGGCCAATAGACATATCCCCGAAATCGTACCCACTTTCGAGAAAAAAATTCGAGGAATGTGAAATTTTTCAGTGAAAAAAAAAATTTTAAATTGTCCTAAAAAAATTATTTTCAGCTAGGAGGCTTAATTACAATCATTTTTTGTCAATACATATACCCCCGAAATCTTACGCACTTTCGAGAAAAAAATTCATTACCGAAAATATAATGCGAGGCCAGAAATGTGGCCCTGAATTTTTGTACGTATCTTTAAAACATCATAACTTCTGAACGGATTGGACGATTTTCATTTTTAAAAATGCAAACTACGCGTATTTAGGTGAAGAATGTGTAGAAATTCCAAAAATATTCGAAAAGCTGTTCCTTGACCCCGTAAAATGAGAAAAACCCTATAAAAATTGTCCAATTTTCAAACAGCCATATCTCCTACAATAGTGAATATATTTCAATGAAACTTTTTTCTGAAGTAGAGCTCATAGGTACCTACAAGAAAGTATTAGACTAAATTTTTGTACAGCGTCAAACAAAATTACTAAAAATAAAAAACAAATTATAAGGAAAATCGACAGGGGGTACATGCCTAAATTTTTCGTCGAAAAAAATTTATTTCAAATCGTTCTGGAAAAATTATTCTCGGTTGCAGGGGTCAATTACAATCATTTTTTGTCAATAGACATATCCCCGAATTCCTATCCACTTTCTAGAAAAAAATTCGAGATGGTGTGAAATTTTTCGTCGAAAAAAAATTTTTTCAAATCGTTCAGGTAAAATTATTTATGATTGCAGGAGTCAATTACAATCATTTTTGGTCAATAGACATATCCTCGAAATCCTACCCATTTTCTAGAAAAAAATTCAAGAAGGTGTGAAATATTTCGTCGAAAAAAAATTTTTTCAAATCTTTCTGGAAAAATTATTTACGATTGCAGGGGTCAATTATAATCATTTTTTGTCAATACATATACCACCGAAAGCCTACCCACTTTCTAGAAAAAAATTCGAGAAGGTGTGAAATATTTCGTCGGAAAAAAATTTTTTCAAATCGTTCTGGAAAAATTATTCTCGGTTGCAGGGGTCAATTACAAACATTTTTGGTGAATAGACATATCCTCGAAATCCTACCCATTTTCTAGAAAAAAATTCGAGAAGGTGTGAAATATTTCGTCGAAAAAAAATTTTTTCAAATCGTTCTGGAAAAATTATTTTCGTTTACAGGGGTCAATTACAAACATTTTTGGTGAATAGACATACCCTCGAAATCCTACCCAGTTTCGAGAAAAAAATGAATACACTTTGCTTTTGATTGTTTCAACAGCAACGTTTAAGAATTGAAAGTTTTAGTGATTTTATAGTTATGAGACGCGGTGTATCCGATGCGTTCGACACATTAAACCAAGATGGCGTCCACTGAAACCCAAAAGAACCGAGAAAGAAGTCGGACGAGTCGAACGTTCGTGAAAGGTTGATAGACCGCGTAACGACGCTTTCGAAGTTACGTCACGTCGTTCGGTTTTCGATTTCGAGCCGTAACCGCGATCGGATCGAGCGACGATTTCGTAAATACGTCGCCCGCGGGGCAAACGCGGCGGTCCGATTCCGTTTGGTTCTCGCGTTCGCGAAACGCCACGGTCGAAATCCAGTGAAAGTTCCCATTAATTGGTCGGGCCAGGTGTGCTCAACCTCGTCCAGGTGAAATGGCCGTGGCACCGTGTCCGGAGATCTCCTACCATCGGTGAGGCCAGAGCGTGCATAACGCCGAGTTTCCCCGACCACCAGTCTACTGTCACTTTCAAACCGGCAGCCCGACACAAAGCAACGTGCACCGACACCGTGCCCAACGGTGTCCACCAAATGGTCCATGGAACACCGTCCTGGTGACCCATCTCGTCTCGAAGAGATCTTGGAAAAACGACACCGAGTCCACTTGGTTGGCCAGACGACGCTGATGGATCCTGGTGCGACGTGCTCGAAGGCTGAAGAGCTTGGGAATATTCAGATTGTGACCTGGTGCGTCGTTTCGACGAGAAGAACCTGAAGAAGGTTTGGATTGTGCTTGAAGAATCTTTCGAAGAGAAAGACTTTCGATCAGTAGACAACGTTCTGCGAACGAAGACTATCGATCCTTAGAAATTGGCTCGGGATCTCGAAACAGACGATTATAACACGATAATATCGAGTTCTACATATGCAAAGTTGCGTTTGGAAAGATACGTTTATTCTACGATCTTGAGAAGATGTTGGAAAATACTCGACCAGGTCACCTAGTTTGGTCCTCCTAGAGCCGAACCGTGCAAAGTGGAGGAAACTGGGAGAAGAATAGAGCGAATATATCGAACATCGTGTGCTCCATATCGAAGACGACGATCAAACACGGAGGTCATCGATGGACGCTGGACAATCGAGGAGAACTGGTTCCAGGTTTTCAGGCTTCCTCGGCGTTCTACGTGGGTGAAAGACGCGGCTAAAAAGGGGACACGGCTGCTTTTGAAAGCGACGCGCTCAAGAAAGTCATTAAAAATAACCGGGACGCGAAACATAGTATTCGATTCACCTGGCTTTGATTAAACGCTCCTCGTGGGTTACGTTCTTAAAAAACAATACACGCGAATCCCGTGATTTCGGTGATCGTAGTGCGAGGAAAAATGCGTGGAAGAACGATATCTGTGAAAAGATGAGAGGATCGAGGTGTGAACGTCGAAAATAACGAACGATTGTGAATCGTGGTCGAACATAAACCACGCGTGATTCGTAACAGAAAACAACGTGATTCCTGTGGCTCGATGTTACGCGTCTGATTGAGTAATTCGGTTGCTTTCTTTACTTCTTGGCCTCCAGATATCTCCGTCAACTTCGAAGATAGCGGATTGGCGACTCGGAGGGAACAGGAACTGGCGCGTGAAAAGGATAATTACCTTTCCGTCGATTAAACGGAAGTTTCCGATTAGTTTTCGAGATACAACCGAGTGTATGAAGCGGACGTTAAAAGTGAAAAGCGGAGTCGGAATGTTGGCGTACGTTTCGGTCATCATCTCCTCGTTGTTGCTCGAGGGTGAGAACAGGGTGGTCGCTGGACAGGAGAAGTATAATATGGCGACGTTTATGGTGCTGTTCTTGCTGATCACCATCGAGGTCGTAGTGGTCAAGGTGGTCACCTCTGACATGGAGAGGGACGAGGACAGCCATTCTGGGCTGAGAGCTGCTGCTACCTTCTTCGATCGCGAGGACTGATCAAGATTGAATAGTGGCACAGTGATCCTCTCTGACCCAAACTGTTATTTATCCTTAATTTAATAGTGGAACAGTGATTATTTCCCCCCTCCCCCCTCGATAAAATTGTAATTTAATACCAGAGCTTGTGAAATTTGATCACGTGGACGAAGATACGGTGAATTTTTTGGAAAATTTCGAGGAATGTATTGTCTATTTTTTGGTTCGAATTTACTTCAAATATAATGACTCGTTTCTGTTGTTTGCAAATTTTTCTGTTCCTATCTTTAGGGATATTTTGTGAAGTTTTTAAAAATATTTTAAATTGCTTTCATTCTAGACTTTGGTTTTTGCTTGAAACACTTTCTTGCAATTGCAGGATCTTCGATTTTGTGATCCGGGCCTTTCTAGTCCCGAAATGTTCTCATGCAAATGTTCTCGACACGCTTCTTAATTATAGACTCTTTTCGATCTCCCATTCGATGCAAATGTAAATGAAAGTGGGATATTAAGCATCGTAACACGAATGTTACGATTGTAATTTACGGTGCTGTCTTGAATCGATGATTTATTGTCGTACGATGAATACTGTTCAAAATAATTGCCTTGTTTATAGTACTCGGAATATTAAAAATACGTGAAAGATCAGTAATGAATTACAGATATATTGCTTTTGCCGAGATTCTCGAAACAAAGAATGATCCATCGCTGATAGAAAGTATTATTTTTGGATGCTTCGTATCTTACGTCATCGAAAACTTAATGCAAACATTCTTATCTTTTCGAGGCTTCAAAATGAAAGAAACGACGCACACCAACGCTAAAAAATAAAGTTACTTTTTTAAAAATAACAACAAAGTAAAGTATGCCAATCTCAGCGAGAGTACAGTGTTCTCTTAGTAATTTCCACCAATTGAGATTATCCAACCGTCTAATCGAAAATGTAAATTAATCAGACAGGATTCGATTATTCGAGAAGGCTGTATCAAACGCTACGTTAAACCGACGAAGGAATAACGAAATCGGGGTGAAAATTAATTAAATTGGAGACGTTTTAAATCTATCAGAATTTTAATTGTCTTTTGGGAAAGTGTTACCCAAAATGTTCGAGGATTACGATGGAACGGTTTGGAATGGCGAAAATTCAGGCTCGGAGGCAAACAACGATGTAATCCATCGAACCGTGCATGAATAATTAATTGCACGCGCGTGCAGGAGGCACAATGAACAAAAGACGGCGCGTCAAAGATGGCAGACGCATCGTGTGTCGCAAATGTCGCGAGAATAAAGCAATCATTACTCTCGTGCGAGTAGATTCACCCGTAACGTGTCTTTTTCTCGTCTCGTACCAGCCCCGTTCCCCCCGTAATTACAAACAATTTGTCGAAACGTTTAACGAAAAGCAAAAGTTGCAGCGAGGAAAATTACGATCCAAGGCGGGGATAATCGCGGTGCAAAGTCGACGAGAAATTATTTTTTAATGCCAATTCTACGAACCACGAGACGTCTCGATAAATTAAAATTTAATTCTCTGAGAAATTAGACTGTTCAAGTATCGTATTATTTCCTTAGCTACCCTAAATGATGATTAAAAATTAAATAGTTGGAAGGGTTAAGTATAGATGAACTTTGACTCGTTAAAAAATAATCGAAAGTTTCTCTTCTTTCGAAGCGATGAAATTTACATAATTGAAATTTCTAATTTCTCAATTTTGGTTTCGATCGTCTTTCGGTCGTGAAAACGTCCAAACAAAGTCCGTTGCGTAATGGAGCGATCGCGGAGGAAAGTTTACAGGCATTTAATACAAGAAAGCAATTTCGAAAGTATATTTATTTAAACACGTTATTGCGTAAGGACGCGTTGCATGCTCCTGGTTACGCACAGAACCCGCGAAGCGTGTAGCGTCTAAGCTGCGGCGTTTTAGAACGAGGTCGTTTAATCGAGTGGGATATGCGTGTAATTAATCGTAGATACTTATCGTACGTGTGTGTGTGTGTGGACGTTTAAAATCTTTAATGTGATTGTTCGCGAAACGATTGTAAATAGCTGTCGATCGGAAACGATTTAGCGTCGACGTGTGGCGTGTCCGTGTACATCTTGCCATCGATTACGTCTCGAATGGTCAACTATGGTGGAATTCAATTACGATGCAATTTCAAATACTTCCAACGATACACGACACGGGCTCAATTTTCTTTTATGGAATTTTTTCGAAGACAAATTGTACTCAAAATTATCTAAAATAATTTGAACTATATTTTTGTATATATTATGTACAGAGTTCTTGCTCGTCAATAAATAAATATAATATGAAATATCTCGAAAAATATTGCTTTTCCACACCGAAGAATTGATTTACGTAAAAAGGGGTATATGAAAGATAAAATATGTTACTTGAAGGTAATCTCGACTTACCGTGTGACGAACTTGGTATTTTGCATTGCAGAAAGTCTGGAGAGTCGAGGCAGGAAGCGAAGCAGATCCCGTTGGACGAAAATCGTTGCGCCTGTTGCCTGAAACAGTTTTTCGTGGGACGCGGAGTGCGTTGCAGCGATTGCGGGGCAAGATCCTGCAGAAGAGGCTGCTCGCGCTGGGACACGTCAGAAAACGCCTGGCATTGTCTCTTTTGTCGCCAACGAAGGTTTCACCCACCGTGCATTAACCAATCCCGCGAATTTAAAGCGTTATCTAACGCTAGAACTACCGAGAAATTAAGACTATTTTTTTTATCAGTTCTACCGATAATTCTGCAAAAGTTTCCTCGTTTGAAGTGTCACTTTGTATCGTTCAATTATCGCTACGAGTCGTTGTAACGGTTCCGTTAACGAGAAAATATCTTTGCACAGGTACTGGTTGAACAAGACCGGGCTCGCGACTTCCGGTGGACTGATCGACGAGAAGGATCTACACCGATTCTTCAATACGGCCAAGTCACGGGTCTATGTCGCAGGTTTGTGGAGGATACGTTCGAAAAGAATGCGCAATTGGTACGAAGCATCGAACGAGATCGTCGTAATTAGACTTTTAACTGCAGACTCGCGAGCGTCCGTGTTTTATCGGCTGACAAATTCGCATAAACGAAGCTCGCGCGTGTTAATGCGAATAGTCAAGGTTGTTTTGCTCTTTTTTTTAACGTAGCTGCGCAAGAAACTGGAGATTTTATGGTTATGGTTTTCAGTTTTAATAAAACTGAGGGACTAAAATTTGCTCGATAGCAGTTTAGGTCACCACAGGTTAACAAATGTAGCAAAGTATCTAGATTTTAAATTTAAATTTGCAAAAGTAATGCTCGACTCTGATGCTGATCGTGACCTTGATGGTATACGAGAGGTCAAGGTCATCGGAACTGGGGCCGTTTCGGTGCAGATTCGCGATAGATCGAAACGGGAATTCCGTGAAAGATAAAAATTGAATAAAAAAAGGAAATGCAGGGACGTCTTTCGCGCGGAGAAAATCAATTGCGTCGGCCGGGAACGGCGATCCCTTATAAATAATGCAGTTACCCAGGTGGCGCAGGGTGGAGCATTCCTACGAGTTCCTCTCTAATGCTGGCCCCTCGGAAAGAACAGGCTGCAGAAGGTTTGTCCGCGAACCTGGCGACACGGGAACACCGCTCGTGGACGATCCACGGTCAATTGCTGGCCCCCGCGGGCCTATTGATTTGCAGGCTGTGGATCCGTGGGCGCGGTGAACGATCGACGAATCGATGCACGCCGTGCATACGGAGAAAAGGAATTAATTGCGTCGCTCCGGGACGCAGCTACGCACGCACAGACCGAGAAATTCGAACGAGTTTCCACGATCCAGCAATCGAACCCTCGTTCTCTTTCCATCTCCCAAAAAAAAAAAGAAAATATCAAACAAAACTTGACCAGTGAGTTGAGTTTTGTAATTGTTAACGACACGAGAATGAGATCAGAATAGACTCGTAACTCAGTTTCGTGTGAAAGAAGAGAAACATTGCTCGTAAAAAGGTTTATCTAGAGTATACCGGCGGAGATAAGCGGTACAATAAACTGGTCTAAGATTAATATAGAAGAATGCTATCCGCGAGATAAGCACCCGTGTTGATAACTGTACAAATATGAAATTCTTCGCTCAAAAATAAGTGGAAAACGTGGAATAACATTCTCTCGTACCAGGCTCCGTTCTCGTGATAATCGATGTTTAAAACGCGTGGGGCGCCAATTTCGCTAAACGAGAACTAAACACGAGCACTGTTAAGAAAGCAACGCGGTAAAAAGGAAAGAAAAAAAAAGGATGAAAAATAAAATTGGCCCGGATGGCGGGGGCTGAGAAAGTTGCCGGTGAAATGTTAATTGACGTTGATTCCATTTTGAATAGTTTCCTCGGGGGCCCCCATTGTGCCGCGTCGGGTCGGCGCGCGGTCGTCCTTGTTCTTCGGGCAGAAAAGTCGTGTAACGGAAGAGCAACAATAAGAACGGGTCGAAAAATATCTCACGCTGGATTCCCCGCGATGCTCATTGTTCGCTGCGCAGAGCTACGATCTTGCCGCGTGAATCGTATCGGGCCGTTTGATCAGCAACGGGGCCCCGCATCTAACGCCAGATGCCCAAGATATACGCCAGCCTCTCCGTGGAAACTTTGCTTTTCTTGACTGCCGGCGAAAAATGATCGCAGACGGCCTACGGATCCGCGATCCCTCCCGTTACGCGCTCCAAACCCGCGTCGGGACGCAAAATACCGGTATTATAGCGACGTTTTCCGGTTACGTATGGGAATCCATTACGCCGCGGCGGGGCGCGAACACGTCTCAAATTTACGTCAAACACTCTCTAGGAATTTTATACGATCTTACAGGGGAGTTCTATTTGTGTAAAAATTAGAATTTCGTAACTAGAAAACACAATAACAAATATCGAAGAGGCTGCTTTCAATGGCCATGCAAAGAACACCTATCACACTTTGTTAGGATTATAAATCTGAACCATTTCAACAAGTACTAGTAACATTAACATTTCACAAGTTAATAATTTGAATTTAAAACAGAAGATAATGGTTCGGTTTTAGTAATTGTCCATGGAGCAATGGAGGAGTAAATTCGATAGGAAAATTAGTTTCGTCATGAGTGTCGAGCAGACTGAGATTAACCGTTAATTAGGTAAAGTAAGCGGCTGATTAAGGCGACTTAATACCCGCTAAAAGTATTATGGATGGTTGGAAAAGGCGCGTTCTCGAGTCTAGTCCAAATCGAGGCGCATTCTTTGTACACGGTTGCGCATCAGGTTTCTCCGTTTACTAACTGCTGCCTATTCCGAGGATCTGTTCTTTCGCCAAACATGGTCAGACTGCATCGTGCCGAACACTTTTGTCCCTGTTGTTCGTTTTTCGCGAGCCCGAAAGATCCGCGCTCGTTATTTCTTCTAGGAAACGAGCGGGGGTTCTCGGGGGGGCCCCCGGCGCGCATTCCACGCAACAAAATTTCTGAAAACCAGATCCCAAACGCGGAATAATTCCGTCGAGAGCGGACATTTTTGTTCGAATAGTCGGAATATATTTGGGATTAAACGGAACGGCAGGTTGTCCTGTCCGGTGTCTGCCAAAAAAGAGGAAACGGTTCCACGGGGTCAACGTTCGCGACGAAACGCTCGAAAACGTGAACTCGATCGCGATACGCCGACGGAATCTATTAGTACGGGGGTCAGCAAACTATGGCTCGCGGTTGAGAATGATTTTTTAACGAATTTCACGCCAGAAACACGAAATTACTCTGTCAGTATTCATAGAGCAGAGCTAATGTTTCGCATTATCTGCCTGAAAAGATTTCGTCGAACGAGACGTGCATGAAATTGCTTTACAAATTCAAACCCTTCTCATTGGGAACGTCAAGAAATTCTATATTTCATAGTATTTTAACTGATCAAAGATTTTGTTTAGTAGTTCTCTAGATTTATATTTGAAATTAACCACAATTACCATTAATAGTTTCCGTCGTTGACGCTGGATAGCTCCACCATACTATATCGGTAATGCAGATACCTATTTTCATTAAAAATCTGTGTGTTTGTGATTTCCCTATAACTCCTATAATTTTTGTACGATCCAGGCAAAACTTTCTATAATTGTTTTCTACTTATCGACGAAACCCATAGGCTAGTTGATTCTCGAAAATATTAATTGAAAACTTTTATTTTAAATGGGATTTTCATGCTCGTAGGCACTTCTTGTTAGTCGAAATCAATGAAAAATGTTAGAATCACAAAGTTACAAATTTATTTCGTACAGATTATTCGTTAGAGGAGGTTTGGATCGAATGTGCAGCCTCCGGGCGGAATTCCGTTCGGTTTTCGGTCCCCGATGGTCCCCGAAGAGGCGTAACTCCTGCGCGCTGATCGGTTCTTGTTGTCTCCCGGGCCCGAGGTGGCGAACCTCTCAGTTCTGCTCCAGTACTCATGGGAGCAACGTCGCCGCGCACCTCTGTGATCTTTCGTTTCCGTCTTTCGCCGGTTACCTTCTTCACCGTCAATCGGAATCATTTTCCCCGTGAAACGAGTCGCCAACGCAGACACTCCACTGTCATTTTCACCAGCCATCGCTGACGACGACGTGATTCTTTTCACCGTTCGCAACGAGCTACGAGACCTCCGTCGACTGGCCGATTCCACCGTTCGAACGCATGTGAGTCCGTGAATCGTGCTCAGTGATACGTGTTTCTATACATTTACTCAATCTTAAAATCAACCTCGATGTCAGAAACGAAAGAAACTTGCTTTATACTTATTTAGACTTTGAATTTTATTCGTCTAGACAATTCTACGTTTTGAATTTTATCTTGGGCCCTTTTCTGAGATAGAAAGTAATCGAATCTGTAGGATAGAGAGTTACAGTAGCCGAAGCATCGTAATCGTCGTTCGACCATATTAAACAGTGCAATTTTCTCCTACCTTCCATAGGAACAGAGTTAGTTCGATCGAATTGTTACATACTCGCAGAATTGTATTTGTTTTATCATTCATTGGCTCCGGTTCGTCGGTTCGGATCGATTCGTTAGCGGTATTAGCGTTTTATATAACCCGGCGGATTTTCTACCGAATAATTGGCGACTTTATGCAACGACTCGCGTGTACGGTAATGCAAAATAACTGGCAAGGACGTCGGAAGCGCGCGAGAAACGCGCGAAAGTCGCGATACGCCTAAACAAGACCGGGAACAACGTCGTGAAAAAACGCTTAGGCTGGTTGGGTACAGCTCGAAACCACTCGCGGAGAAGTTTCGAGTGGCTCGAACAGGTTCTCCGAGAATTTTCGAAATAATTCGACGCGTCTCTCTACAGTCGAATTCGTAGAAACCAGGATCGCTGGGCAATTAGTCGAAGAGAGAAATTAGTTGTGACGTGATGCGATGGACTATGGAATCTTTGCAAGAGTCCTTCCGAAGAAGAGATGGGAAGGATCACGGTCAAGTGTGAGAGAAACGATCCAGCGATCTTGATCGATGATGTAACTGCAATGGCAGAAGACCAAGACTTTGAGTTTCGAGGATGGAATTTAAAGCGTACAACAGTTTATTTTCTTCTTGTAGATCTTAGATCTTCTTGTGCTCGATCGCTCGGGGTTAAAAGTCTGCAAAAGATCGAAACGTAGAAGAGATAAAATGTAAGTTGAACGGTTCAAAGAGTGGAAGAGCAATCTTGATCGAAGTACAAGACGAGTAGAAGTCAGGGCTGCTCTAACAAGATTTGATCGTAAGAAGATGAAGACATGAAAAAAAAAAAGAAACGAAAGTCTTGTTCGAGCGAAGATCAAGACGTAAAGTCGATGAGACGGAATATAAAATATAAGACAGTTTGAAAAGAAGTCGGGTTCGCTCGAGTCGAAAGAAGATCAAGATAGGGGGGTTATGAACGTAGAATATAAGATGTAGAACAGGTGGAGGAGAAGAATGTTGATCCCGTAGAGTATAAAAAGCACAAAACTCGGACTTAATTCAACACGATCGCGCCGCGGGAAGACCAAGGCAGCAAAAGCAGAATGCGTAAGATGTAGAACAGCTGGAAGAGAAGAAAAGTGATCTTGATCGCGTGCAGTGCAAGATAAACAAAAGATCTGGCAAGATTTAATTACAGAACGATCTTGGGAGATTGGCGAAAATATAGGAAGCAGTTTAAATAGACACGATCGGAAAGAAAATTAAGAGTTAATGTGACGTCAATTAGAGATTAAAATATAGTTACAAACATAATCCTATAGAGCTTGAAATTAAAAATTTATTTTAAAATCCTTGGCAAGAAGAGTAGTTCGATGTTTGTAAAATTTTTAATAAAATCACGGTCGTTTGTAATTGGAAGAAAGGTAAAGTTTTGCTGTCCGGGGACGGGGATCGCTGTTAAAGGGTGGACTAGGCGAATTTCGGAGAGGAGGAGGAAGAGAAAAATGTATCCTCGAGGCGAGGATCGACGCGTTCTGTTGGCCTCCGCGAGGCCCCGCGCGTGATAACTGATAAATATACCGGTCTTGCGGCACTCCGGCTAAGAGAATGCGGTTACAAACACGATGGGAAAAAAGACGCACAGTGGTAGATCTTTAATGGTCGTCGATACTTTCGTTTAGAAAGCGCTCGGCCGTGTCAGTTGGACAGGGATTCGCGATCGCGGCGCATCGATGATCGTTACGCGTCCGAATTCGCGGATACGGTTCTCGGGACCTTGGCAAACGAGCTCGCACGGGCCCCAGTGTCTGCATAGAGGGAAAGGGGGATGTAGATTGCGACGAGATTCGCGCGGAAACAAAACTTCTGCCTCCGATGGGAGAAAGTTTTTGACGCATGAATGAGTAAGTCCTCCGTGATCTTCTTTTTCGTGTTTACCGCTGTGCATGGTGTCCAGGGCCGGAAGTAACGAATTCCGCTTGGAAAAACGATGTAAAAACGTGGGACGGTGTTCTTTCGTGCGACGCGTCGTTTCGAGAATAATTGAATTTCAAATTTCGCGGATTTTCAAATTTCTGGGTGGTAGACTGTAATCAAATTTGGCTAGGTACAGTTAGGAGTTTGTTACAAAGAACCTTTTCACCCGATCGTGCATTGTATGGAAAGGGGATAGATAAGTTTGAATAAAAAGATAATAGATTCTTTTGCTGTTGGAAGCCGGTAGACAAGCGTGAAGAGAGATGTTCTTTTTTGGGCAATCGGATCAATGACATGCATGAATTCAGTCGAACGATTCGACCGTGCGAACGGGGTTCTCCTCTGGTATACACAATTCCTGATAATAAAAATGCAAACAAACCAATAACAAGATGAAACATAAGAGAAACGAAACATGTAAAAAAATAAATTTCAACGGAGGGAAATTTATGTAGACAAAGGACCAATTAATGGTAAGAAACGTTAAGAGTATATTGAACTTTGTTGATCCTGGGAAGGGATAAAATTTAGATTTGTTTACCGAGCGTTTCGCGAAGTCCTCTGTTTAACGTTCGAATTGGAACTTGTCGGGTATCTCGTGCGAACGTTTCTGCAGGGAAATGTTTATGCATAGCCATTGATAAGGTAAAAGTTATGCTAATGCCGCCCGTCTCGTGTCCGATGACCCACTTTAAAATGACAACGTTCGAACAGCTGTTTTGCGCCCGGTATCGGGTCGCCTTTAGAAATTTACAACGATCCTTTCGACCGTAGAAAGTTCGAATTAACGTTAATACATGCCAAATACAAAACATTTAAAAGAAAAAATCATATGCTATTATGCATACGTGGATCCATTAATCCTGCATCATTCTATTTCTCTCGTTTCATAAAAAAAGCCATTGAAATACAAAGAATGAAGTACAGCTGTTGTTAAACCGCGTGGTGACCTTAATTCTTTTCACTAATGCACCTGTCGAGCATCGTACGACGAATATTGTATCGTTCGAGCCTCGTCGAAACTATTATAAATATTAATGTTCCTTTTCTTTTATTTCCAGCTATTTTGGAAAAGTCGAAGGCAAAAAATTGCTGCACGCGTTCTTTTACGAAGCAGATAACGAATGCACACGTATCATTATTTAAATTATACTTGGTTGTTTTTCCATTGTCATGCAGCGCGATAAGGAACGTGCACTCCCTAACGAGCAATTTATTATTTTTCCTTTTTAATAATTTTCTGAAAGAAATTGCTACGTGCGCGATCCAGTCGAGTGGCCACCCACCCTGACCGATGCAAATTTCTTTTCAGGAGTGGAAAATGCAGCTGCCTGCTCGAGCCTGGCTACGGCCAGCGCGAAAGAAGAGGCGAACGCGATGGAAACTGTTCGAGATTTCGTTGAGAAGATAGTGGAGGGCTTGATCGGCAACGTGGACGACACGCCGATCGATCGATTGTACGATCATTCAGCATGTGAGTTAAAACTCAACGTCCACCGCTTGTTTCCCCATTTTTTGATTCCAAAATTAACCAAATATCGACAAAATCGAGCAAGGAGTTCGAACGATGAATAACTCGCTGTATTTTTCAGATTTTATTTAGTCCTGGAACGTGCAAAAGAATATTAATAATTGTAATGGCGCGTTATTTTCCCGCGAAACGATCGCGTCGTTTGGTCGCCAACAAATGCTGCCATCTGCGGAAGAGTCTAGAACGTCCTCGAGCGAGAAGAGCCGACGAGTCGCGATAGTCTCGAATTCCTTTCTCGATTACAGCATCGATATCTGTACACGTTGCTCGTATCTGTTACCTACTTAACAATTAACACTCGAGCGTATCGATTACCTTCGTTCGCTTCCTTAAATCTCGATCGCTCTACAAAACACGACTATTAACTTTATGGCTATCACGATCGCTTCTTTGACGCTTTGTTGCACCGCGGAGCGTGAAACGTCCGCGAATAAATTTTACGAACGAATCGTGAAGCAATTATTGCTTGGAACGATCGATTCGAATAAAAAAACATGGATTTCTTTGGAGCAACGGTTGCCTTTCAGATGAATTTGACCTTTGAGCTTCGAGCAGTAGATAGAGCAGGTCATCGAAGCCTCGCCTAAAATAATTTTTTAATAGTCGAGGACGCTTCAAAGTCAACTTAGATTTTTTTTTAAATTCAAAAAGCTGATTAGAACGTTCGTTAGAATTTCACGAAGATCGATTATCGGTAAATGACATTTGAAGGTCAGTAAAATCACGATAGTTAAAACAGCTGATTTGCAAAACAAATTCATACGAAATTAAAAATTATTTTACGCGGTCCGGGTCGTGGAACTTTTCTACGAACGAGACGTTCCGTTTAGAAAGACGAGGCTAACCTTGAAACGTACTTTACGCCTTTAGCTATCGATAATTCTCCGGGAAACTTTAATGACTCTCTCGACCTCGTTCGATTCCGTTTTCTCTCTCCGGTGGTTTTTAAATTTTCGCCAGATTTACGACCGTCGTAAATTGAAATGGAACACCCTGTACATGTACATGGCCGTCTCTATCTTCGTGAAAACGACACGTTCACGAGAACGCTAGGAACTTGAGCGAAAAGGGTCAAAGAAGCAATCGCGTTATCAGTTTTAACGCCTTATTAAGTTCACTGATCGCTCGACTAACGCTAATTAATAGATGACAAGCTTTTGGATAAATATATTGTACCCTTGGCCGATGCTGTCATTCGTGTGGCTGTGGCTCTGCAATTGACTTTGTCAAGTAAGTTTTTTATATCACTTCTATCGCTACGAATCATCCATTTATTTACTTAACAATAATCATTTCGTTTATATAAAACAGAACAGATTAATTTCGAAGTTAATTTCTACGTCACGTTCGAAGATTGTAAACTGTTGGAAATTTCAAAATCCGTGAAACGCTTGGAAACGAGGGGACAACCGGCGACGCAGTCGTGTAAAGCGGGTTGCATACTGCAAGGCGCTCCCCGCGTATCTGTAATCTGAGAACTCTGCTGTGCTCGAAAGTCGATTGTATTTCCTATGGAATATTAACAACGTTTTGATCGTTAAGGCGTTTATCTTCGTTATCTGTAATATTGCCCACAATTATCGATGATCTGGCATTTTATCGCCTCCAACGTCGTCGAAGCTTCGATCACGACGCCAGTATTTAACCGATCGGGTGAACGGTAACATTAGCGGCCACTTAACCGGGAAGAGTTCATAATGGACGTCCTCTCCATTCTCTTCGCGGCGATTCAATTATATTCGAGCGTCTCGGTCCCGTCGGTTACGCAAGTCGACATAGAAATCATAATTGTCGCTCGGGGTTCTTCGAGCATTCTCACGGGACGCGATCTCGTTAAAAAAAAGTCGATAAGAATGTATACAATTCGTTGGAAGTTGGCGATTACACGATTCTCATATAAAAAAAAAAGTCCTTGCAAGGTGTCATCACTCCCCAAGAGATTCTCTCGATTATTTATTTATGAATTCGAAGAGCTTGCAAATATTCTGTATGGAAGCTCGATCACAAATTCTGAATAATTCTAAAAAATAGAAGAATGAATAGAATAGAATGAGTTTAGGAAAATCTAGATCTTGAATTACACACAGGTCGACTGAAGAGTAATTGTTAGGGACTAGAAACTGAAATAAAATTTATACAGCAGAAATAGAAACCGCGCGTTACGAAAGTGAAACTGTATTTTAACTCCGGTTACGCATATGTATCACTCGTGTATTTTATTCCAGCGAAGCGAGTTTCTTGGAATTCTTGCGCTTTTAAATAATAAAAGGCGCGCGGAATTCGTCGTATGATCGAACACCAGCGAGGAAAGTATCGTTCGAAAAATTGGGGCGATACTTTCGCACGTCCTGTCCGATTTCCGCGTCGTCGAAATCGCCGTTTCATCCGCGAGATCTTTCTTCGATCCTATCGATGCCAAAAAAAAAAGAGTCTCGTTTCGAGCCTCGCGATGACTTGTAACTCGGAGAACCAGAAGAACTCCGGCGACGACGCCATTTTATTCGTCGTTGATTCGCGAAGATTATTTTTCAACGACCCGCTGCTTAGTTTAAAAGCCAATAAAGAAAGGTAGAGTTTATTTCCGTTAATTTGCAATTTCTGATGTGGCTATTCTTCGCGAAATGAATCACTCGATGATTCCTTCGTCGAAGGACGAAACTGCGATCTGGCTGCAACAATGAAGAATGCAATTAGTCGAGGACTAATTCGCTGATTACGCAACCAACGAGTCGGATAAGATTCACGAGGAAATTTACCATATTAATTATATTGGAATAATATTACTAGGATCGGGGGAGGGGATGATAGCAAACAATCGCGTTGTTCTAAATCGATAACTTGTTCGAGGATAACGATTCGCGTAATTGTCGATTTTTACCGTCCTCGGCGAACCTATTTGCGCGATAAGACTGCAAACATTACGTCCTCGTTCGTTGAACGAAAGAAAAATTGAAAAGAGTACACGCTTCGCGTTATACACTTCCATCGTTATTGTTCGTCGCTATCGTAATACGAGGAACACGCAGTATCGGATAATTTATAAATTATATTATTCTAAATATAAGTTGTATAGATTTTATAGATTATCCGATGCTACGGTAGTCTGCCTTTTTAAATTTATATCGCGTAGAGAGTATTCTTGAAGAGGACTCGAAAGAATGAAAATGAAAAATGTAGATCTTCGAAACGTTGTATCGAAAGTCAAACAATATAAAAAATAACTAGCTTAAAATGGAAATTATTAGACAAAGAGACCGGAAACTTTGTTTCTTGATAAACAATTTCAGATTCAGTGCGACACCGGTTGTTTGTTCTCACTGTTTTCTTAATAAAGCAGAAATAGGAAACGCGTACAAAGTCGAGTCGCGTTTGACGTTCCTAAAACCATGGTTCAGCGACGCGTTTCAGGAGTTTCTTTCGATAAATATTTATCGAACATAAATCTATTGGATGATTTGCATAGAATGACGCCGGTTTCTCGTGTCATTACCGTCGATTCCGTTCGTTTGAATCGAATTTGAATCGAGGTCGGGCCTCGCCGAGATCTTCCGCGAAACGCATAGTATCGCGAACCATAAACGCTATACGTCACGCGCGTACCAATAAAGCTTTATCAGAGGACAAGTACATTTTTAACCGGGGGCATTACGTAAAACAAGCGAAATTTTCCGTCAACTACGATAAAGTCCGTTTTCTGATCCTCCGGTGCAACCGATGCTGATATATTATTATTTTTAGACCTATCGACGATGGAATATAATGCCATTGTCGCGTAAAAAAATAAATTTAACGTTATTCTGTCGGTTGGGAGCGCGGAACTCGAGAGGAAAACTATTGGTGAAATTTTAATCGCGAAATTAAAGGTCGATCGCGCAATCTACACTGATTTCAGTTAATCCTACCACGGATGATGTGTTATTACACTTTGCAGCAAAACATTTGGTATTTTTAACTGATTCTAGGAGAACTGATAATGATAACAGATTGCACAGTCGTGATAAACGTTCTTTTATCAATAATTTTTAAAACAATAGGAAAATCGTATATTGAAATAGACTAATCCTAGTACTTGTGCAGGTTAATAATACGTATCGTCAGGCATGGCTTGCATAGTAATATTTGCATTGCACGACGATAGAAACCTTCGTTCGATGGTTATTTTATTTATGGTTGATAATTAGCAGCATAAATTTGTAAATTTACGAATGGTGGATCGATTCTTTTGAACTGATCCATGTAAACGTATCTCAGATAAAACAGATTTAATCGAACAATCATTAGAAAGTCTAAGATTATCCTTGCAACGTATTGTAAATAAATTTATTTTGTTACATTCACTAAGCGATAATGTTTGACTATGTAAATCCACATCTGTAGTCCCTTGCATATTACATCTTTGTACTAAAGGGTTTAATACCCGTTAGTAAATGAATAGTAATAATAAATGTAAATTGTGAATTTGTGGATGTCGCGTTAACGTTTGCAAAGTCGTGGAAAAATGTTGTAATTCGAGGATGGTTCGGCGAATGAACGCCACGGGCGTTCGAAAGACGTCTGACGATTTTAGAAAATGTAGGTTCCCTCGCAAAAGTTATCCCCCACTAAAAGGAAGCCGTAGAGCAGTGCGGCGTATGTGGGGTACGTAGCGTCGCGTATCAGACCGCTTTGGCAAAAGGCTCAGTCGCGAGCGGTGCAAGCCTGCGATTACACACACACACGGTGTGTGCGGTGATTTCGCCGGTTCCGTCGTCCATCGATTCGCGTTTTCCGCGATAACCAGTCGAACAGGCCGAAACACGACTCGACGCATCGTTAAAAAACGGTACAATACGCGCGACTCTGACAAAATAACTTCTCACGAGCTCCCCAACAAGCATCAGTGACAAAAGTGAATTCAAAGTGTTTTAAAACAGAATCACAGAACGATCTTTGTCTCTCGACGAGGGAGCACGGAATCTCGACGAACCGATAGGTCGATAGTGCGTATCGATACTTCCCCGATCGTTCGATCATCGAACCGGGAAGATTGAAATCGAATTCGATCGAAGGTGTTCGTCGATATTTCCCCGTTAGAAAGCGATCGAGTTGTCGAATTCTTGTTAAGATAGATAAAATAGATAATAGAATCTAATCTGAACAGTCGATTCTAAGCTACGTTTCGATTGCACGCGTAAACACTTATGGTTCCGGTTCCCGGTGGCTCTCGATCTTCTTTTTACGTCCAGCGTTTCGCGCGACGGTCTTAGCTTGGCTGTACGTCGATAAAACACACGGTCGCGTTGGGAAAACGTTAATTGGCTTCGATAATGGCGGAAGGACACGCGGAGAAACGCGCGCGAAGCCATGCGAAGAATCTTCGACCAGGTTAAAACGTTTCCGTTCCGAGTGTTCCGACGCGTTCGCGGCCGTACTCGCGCGTACGTGATCTCGATCGTTCGATCGACGGTGCATCGTTACGAAATGTGCGCTCGAAACGTTTTACGTAAGCGGAGACAGTTAAATCGAAAAAATTATCGAACCGAGTACTCGATCGCGATTTTGCATACGTGTAAAGAGTAAACGCGTTCGGTTATTACTTAAGCTACGTGCATTCACTTTTGTTCGCGGTACTGGAAAGTTGCAAAATTAACTGTGGAAAATGGAATTTTGCGCCGCGGTTTTGTTGCACGGTATCTGTACGTTGTTTATCGCGGTTCGCACGCTCGCGTATCAGTTCGGAAAAAAAAGTTGAATCGAATAAGTAGGAAGGGCCTCGGATCAATGTTGCCAGTTGGACGTGTTTTTCGAGACTCGATGCAAGCGGTTTGCAGAGAGATATACTGCGGATAATTGCTCGTTTTTCTCGTCATATCGTAAAACAGAACGGTTTGGGTTCGGTAGTTTTAGCTAAAAATTCGATTCGATCTTATTCGACGACGTTACAGTCGACTAGATTCGATCTTACGGTATTCGAGGGTTTGTAAAACGCTGAATTTAAATGTCTCGGATCAGGAACAAGTTTTCTAGGCTTTCGTTGCATCGAAACCTTAGCGAAAGTCGCCGATCGCTGGGCTCAAACGGCCGTCAAAGCGTTAAGAATCGCATTTCTCCGGAAGACGCTTCTGTCAATAGAGAACGTCATCGAATATCACGTTGTAAAAATCGTCTTTCGCTAATTTGTCCATACATGGAGCGATTCTGGTACCTGGAGACAGTCTATAGCTCTGTTCTCGAGCAAAAATAAATCGTAGAGAACAATTTTACACAAAAACAAACGAGATTTTTTTTTAATAAAAGAATTAACAATTAAGGTATTAATAATTCGAAAATTTTAACAAGTTTTCCTCTCTCCGAACGAAGATCCACGGCAATAACAGTCGATCGTTATCGATTACTATCGAGTAGTCGAGAGATTAATGCGATTTAATTCGATAATTAATCGTTTACGTATCGAGCGTTGCGCAACCGAGGTAATTACGATTTCAAGTAGTCGAGCGAACATTGGCGCGAAAAATAGAAGACTGCAATTATACACGGTACTCGAAGAAGAAAAATGGCGACTTTATTGCCGGTTACCGAAACCTGAAATAGCAAACGTTCTCGTTAGCGTGTTTCTATTGGACGTAGAGACGCGAGTAAACAAATTCGATATAAACGACGCGATCCGGTCCGAGGTTATGTAATCTCTTCATCGAGGAGATCGATCTCGAAAGTTTTTTAACGTATCCGCGAACGACGATGATTGTAAGCCGTTCGATAATTCGTTCCCTCGAACCGGCAAGTATTTCGCGAAAAGATCGTTTCGAGACGAGTTTCAAAGTTCAGAGGATCCTTCGCCGCGGCGACTATTCAAATTAGAGTTTAAAGGCCGTTCTCACTGGCGCGCGCGTGAATTTATTTACACTATAAAACGATCCCGAGCGACGCTGTAAAGCCTTATAGCGTTTCTAATTAAATATCGCGGCGTAACAGAGCTCGTTATAGACTTTCCTGGATACTAGAAGTCTCCGTGTATTTTACGCAATTCTTTTTCTGCAACTCAAGTCGCAATCATCTTGAATGAAACTCGATTCGCAAAAGAAAATTCCGCGAATGCAAAGAACTCGATGACTCGTGCAATAAATATTGGAGTATAAAAAAAGAAAAAGAACATCGACGAGTAGTTCCAAAGCCTCTACTTAGTGTTATTAAGGAAGAAAGTAACCAAATCGATAACGAAACGGTCGATCGAAGTGATGATTTCCGCGAATCGAATCTCTGGCGTGATTTATTTTTTTTTTTTCTCCGTAATAATCAGAAATTGCCGGCAGTTAATCGCTCGTTGGAGGATGCTTGTTGAAATCTTCCGGTATTAACCGATCATGAGAAAACGAGAAAGTTAGGAAGTGTATCTTCTAAACTGGCGTTCCCAGGCGGGATCGTCGAGATTTCTGTGTACCCAAATGCTAAATGCTCTCGCATAACTTCGTAGAAACTTCGCCGGAGAAGAGAGAAAAGAAAAAGAAAAAGAATCCGAGGACACGCGGTCACGAACGATAAAAAGGTTTCATTAACATAATAAACGCGAGAGGACGACTCGTATTGAAATAAGAACGACGGATGATCGAACTCGAAGGGAACTCGTTGAAATTTCACAGCCGGCGAAACATCGAGGGGACGCGTTGAAAATGACTGGGAATCGAAGAAACGAGATCGTTGTCGAGGCAACATGCCATTTGCTATAATAAAGACGCATCATCCTGAAAAGTGGAAAGTGTGAAACGTTTGCTGGTTGCTCGTTGGTGAACGATACGATGTGAAACGCGTGATAAATGTTGCTGGAACTCGTCGCTGAGATGCTGGCGTTGATCGGCGGCCTGATCGTCGCCTATTTCGTCTACGTTCTGATCACCAGAAAATATGGTAAATATCCTCGCGAGGATTCCCAGTTTTATATCGATTCGAAAGCTTCGATCTGTGCCTGATCGAAAAGGCTGACAATTAATTGGGAAACATAATAATTAGCAGTAAAAAACTATGGTAAATATCGTCACAAAGATTGTCAATTTTATATCGATTTAAAAGATTGAAATATAATAATTAGCGGTAAAAAACTATGGTAAATATCGTCACAAAGATTGTCAATTTTATATCGATTTAAAAGATTGAAACATAATAATTAGCGGTAAAAAACTATGGTAAATATCGTCACAAGGATTGTCAATTTTATATCGATTTAAAAGATTGAAACATAGTAATTAGCGGTAAAAAACTATGGCAAATATCGTCACAAAGATTGTCAATTTTATATCGATTTAAAAGATTGAAACATAGTAAT
The DNA here is from genome assembly GCF_013123115.1 of Colletes gigas. Taxonomy (NCBI): domain Eukaryota; kingdom Metazoa; phylum Arthropoda; class Insecta; order Hymenoptera; family Colletidae; genus Colletes; species Colletes gigas. The sequence continues at coordinate 1,632,391 of NW_025106641.1, forward strand.
TAGCGGTAAAAAACTATGGTAAATATCGTCACAAAGATTGTCAATTTTATATCGATTTAAAAGAATGAAACATAATAATTAGCGGTAAAAAACTATGGTAAATATCGTCACAAAGATTGTCAATTTTATATCGATTTAAAACATTGAAACATAGTAATTAGCGGTAAAAAACTATGGTAAATATCGTCACAAAGATTGCCAATTTTATATCGATTTAAAAGATTGAAACATAATAATTAGCGGTAAAAAACTATGGTAAATATCGTCACAAAGATTGTCAATTTTATATCGATTTAAAAGACTGAAACATAATAATTAGCGGTAAAAAACTATGGCAAATATCGTCACAAAGATTGTCAATTTTATATCGATTTAAAAGATTGACTTTTTGTTTACTCAAAAAGGCTGACAGTTAAAAAATAAAAATTAGTAATAATATCGCTCGGTTTTAAATCACCAAAGGGATTTTAAATCTGAGAAATTGAGCTTGTCGGGCTGTTTCTAACGATGATCATCAGGTGGGTTACAAAATGACGATCCAGATTTCGCGTGAAAGCATCGCAGTCGGCACAGATTCGTCGCGGTTATTGTAAATTGTCACCAGCAAACTATTCGAACGTCCCTGGCACGGTTCGCGAGCAATCTGTCACAAGAAGATCCACAGCATCTCCTTTTACGGTTTCGCGGGACACTCCGGTAATAATAGTTCTTCTTTCGCGAACCAACAAAAACGTCTCTCCCGGGAGAGAAATTCTCCTATTGTTACCATCCACTATTATCTCGAGACTTTGCTATTCGCTACGTAAATAATTTTATAGTTTTTCGTTTCGTAGCTCGAGTGTACCAGCCTAGAAAGTTTGTTTAGACTAGATTGTTTACAGCGAACGTGGATTTTGTTATTTTTGTTCCTTATCCGCGTCGACACGGTGCGTCGAGTCGTTAGTGTAAAGTTTCTTGCTGATTTTTCGCTCGAGACAATCGCTGCATTATTTGTCAATCGATTCGATCGTTCGATTGTAATCGAGGCGAAAGAATAACGACGCAGCTGCCGTCTCGATAACACCGACTCGTTCGATAGGGTCGCGAGATTATCGCGAATCGTTCGTATCACACGAGTCGTACGATTCTTGTAATTTTTCGTGACCCCTTTTTCCTTTCTTTGCCAGCCAAACCATCGATTTGTTTTGGAAATCGTTCGATCGATTTCAATTCGAGCAAAAACACCAAACATTTCGTACGTCCCTCGATTCGGTTATATTATACAGATGCACTGTACCGTAAAAAGAATTCCTATCGTATCGCTATCTTATCATTGAGGAAAGAAGCTTATCAACAGCGGAAAGCAGGTATGTCCGATCGCGAAACTTTTTCCGAGAAAGTCGTCGAAGTCATCGTACTTGATTCTTACGATTAAAGAAACGAACAATACGATACGAATAGCGTAATGTACCGGATTATCCCGCGATGAGTAACGCTACCGACGAGGAAGCAATTGTCTCGTTTAAAAATAAATAGAAATCTCTAATAATTTTCCAAACCTTTTAAAAACCTGTTGAATTACCACTTTTCTGTTATCGATACTGTATACTCGATAGATACGATAAACGAATCGTAGAAAATAAAGAACCTATCTATAGTTTATTCTCGAAGTCGATTTTCTGAAAATAAAGGAATAAATTTTTTTTTTTTCGAGCTTATATTTATTTCTCCATGCACGTGCACCTCCCGGTCGATTATGCCACTCGTGGAGCGATACTGTGTATAAAATTATCAAGTTTACGCGAGTCTAAAGTCCCTGGGGACAGGCGATATCGCCCCCGCGATATCGTTCCCTGAAATATTAAATTAATCGCTCGGGGAACACGATTTTCTCGCGTGAACCATCCCGTGGATGTCCACTCGTCAATTTGATGGAGAGAAACCTTTCCTAACGGCGATTACACGTGCACCACGATAATCACTATAATTTCGTTACATCAGAACGCGCCAGAATCCCATTCGTTGCTCGATAAAAATAAATTCGCCGCTTTCAGAGACAATTGCAGCCAGAAAGAATACTCGACAAACGATTTCCTCGATCCAGGAATTTAATTTGTAATGATTTTCCGAAAATTGGTAAAACGAAACAGCATCCGCGATCCGCGAGTTTCGTCGATTATAAATATTTATAATCGATCGTCGGCGCGATAGTCTTCGAGCCTCGCGATTTCAAGTACGAATCCATTAAAACCGGAGTTTTTCTTAAGCGTTTTTAATTGCGAGAAGCAAACGCGCCGCGCGTTTACGTCAGTTTATGAATATCCGACTCGGCTCGATCGAAAGTAAGAAAACTACGAAGGACGTTCGACGACTGACGCGCGATTTTATAAAAAATGACCGACAGATACCGTCAAAGACACGTGTTTTTGCTTAATTATTCATCAGCGTAATTAAGCACGCGATATTTACGGGCAAATATAGTTTTAATTAATTGCTACATCGTTGCCGTTGATAAAATTATATTTACTGGGTCATTTACGAACCGATAATGCAGTGAAAAAAAATTGAGAAGCGGTGTGAAATGGTTCCTTAAATTATTTCCACGTATATGCGAAATAGAGACGCTCGAAGCTGCTAATAATAATAATTCTGAATAGTATTAGCACAAATTACTAGGAGTATTTTACTAGAGACGATAATACGTCATAAAATCGATAAAGGAAATCCGTGAAAATGTATTTAAAATTGAAATCGCTTCGTTTAAAATCGTCGAGGTTGGAATAAATTAGTGGCTTTCCAATCTGAAGAATATTTATTATATATTTTTTATTTAAACGGAACGAGATCGAAGAGATTTAATGGGAATTAATTGAGGCTCGAGAGACAAATGTTTAAACTGATTAAAATGCGTCGATGCGTTTTGGCGCGATTAATCAATTACTCGCGAGATAACCGAGCGTACGAAGACAGGTAACAGGAAATAAATGTAGGCGGCCTTCACCTTCTATCGAGAGATCAGGGTTAGAAAGTCCCATTGGCTGATTCGATCTATGTTTAAATACACCGACATCGGCGAAAAGTTGTCTTTCTAATAAAAGAAGAAGAATACGAATCCGACGCGCGTTCTAAATTTAGCGGAACTCCGACGCCCGTAAAAACAGCTGGAATTTAAATGCAATTAGCAAAAACGATCGATCGAACTAATCGACTATAAACCACTAACGATCGATCGTTGTAAAAAATACCCGCGCGTCTATCTGTTCAATTTAAAAGCCATTACGCGTGATTCGCATTAACGATAATCACGGGGAGACGTACAACATTTTAGTTAACGATATTCGAATCTCTCAATTTTTTAATGTTTTTTAAATAAATTTGTTCAGCCTCGGTCAACGTCGTCTGCTGTTAAAAAATCACACGCTGAACGTTCGGTACATTGTTGGAATTTCTCCCGACAGCCATAAGCGTCGGAGTTCCAAGAAACCTCGATCTTAAAACCTATTGCTCGCGGCCATCGGGCATTTAAGACACCTAACTCGTCGAGGAACCAACGTCCACGTATATCGGAAATCTCGTAGTTTCCCGCGTAAAGAGTCCAGCTGGTCGTTCTCTTTGAATTTCACCCATCGATCGCGCACGTTTGGGGACGAGAAATCGGAGGGGAAAAAGAAGAACGAGGAATCGCTGACAAGGCCGGGACGGTGAAATTGCCCGTGTGTGCGTTCTCGAGACCAAACGAGCGGATCATCGCGCGATCCATTACCGATACGGGGATCCTTGTCTCGAAGAAAGTGCGCCTTCGACTCCCGGTTTTCCTGTCGCCTCGCACTCGTTAACCCTTTCACGGAATTTGCCTCCGCACCAGGTTTCTCTTCGACGACTGAAATTTTTTTCGACGGACAGTACATTTTCTTAATTTAACCGGAATTGAATCAATATTCGTAAGTTTATCATCAAAAATATTTCTCTTCGATGACTGAAATTATTTTCGAGGGACAATACATTCTGGTCAAATTTCTTTTCGACGGACAGTACATTTTCTTAATTTAACCGGAATTGAATCAATATTCGTAAGTTTATCATCAAAAATATTTCTCTTCGACGACTGAAATTATTTTCGAGGGACAATACATTCTGGTCAAATTTCTTTTCGACGGACAGTACATTTTCTTAATTTAACCGGAATTGAATCAATATTCGTAAGTTTATCATCAAAAATATTTCTCTTCGATGACTGAAATTATTTTCGACGGACAATACATTTTGGTCAAATTTCTTTTCGACGGACAGTACATTTTCTTAATTTAACCGGAATTGAATCAATATTCGTAAGTTTATCATCAAAAATATTTCTCTTCGATGACTGAAATTATTTTCGACGGACAATACATTTTGGTCAAATTTCTTTTCGACGGACAGTACATTTTCTTAATTTAACCGGAATTGAATCAATATTCGTAAGTTTATCATCAAAAATATTTCTCTTCGATGACTGAAATTATTTTCGAGGGACAATACATTCTGGTCAAATTTCTTTTCGACGGACAGTACATTTTTTTAATTTAAACGGAATTGAATGAATATTCATAAATCTATCATCAAATCTATCAAGCTCATTTTGTCCAGAGCTGATTTGTTGATGATTTTGCAGACAAATCCAGCACGGACTCGTCGACGATGGCTCACACGGCGCTCCGGGAGATCGTCGAGCGAGCTGTGGAGGAGGCACGTAAGCTGCCTGGTCTCGGAAGTTCCGGTGAGACCGGAAGACAGCTGGAGGCGAGGAACATCACCGAGCACAGTTACGAGGATCTCCTCGCCACCGCCATACTTAACAAGGTTAAAGAATTAATTTTCCGCCGGAGACGGCGCGTCTCGATCGCGCGATCCCGCCGTAGGATAAATCGATGAGCGATACGTTGGATTTTCTAGGTCATCGAGAAATTCCAAAAGGAACAGGTGGACGGTAATAGCAACGTTCTCCACGGGAAACCGGTGTCGGCGATCAAGTGTAAGTGCGAGCGTCCCCTCCGATAATCGCGCGTCGACGGATTCGAGCGCAATTTAGAAAACGGGCCGACGGTGATTTCACGATGTCGTTCCTTTTTTTTTTACAGGCGAAAGCGAGACAGGAGTGGACGAAGGCGTCGAGGAGGGCTGCAGCAGCCTGGAGCCCTTGTCCCAGGACGACTGCAACAGCGATTCCAGCGCATCTTGCTCCAGACACGTTAGAAACCAACCGGAGCCATTATCTCTGACGGTGGGTGGTCCTGTTGGAAGGTCGAAAAATTCTCACACGCAATTTCACCACGCTCTCTACGTTCTTAATAATTTTTTAAACCACCGTTGGTTGTTAGAAACATTAAACTGTACCTGTTTATAATCAACGACACTTTCAATATTGTTTCTGATTCTTGTACAATTGTAAATAGCGCTACTTTAATTTGAAATATTGTAAAATAATATATTATAATATGTTTCGTCTTTGGACTAAGATCAATCCAAGTAAACGAAGTCATAGTGCAATTTTGTAGATTTATAGATTGTCCGTTATAGATTAATCGACAGAATCGAAATCATTGCCTCACAAAAAAGATATTGAACAGGTGTAGTCGATTCCTATTTTCCACGATTTATGGACGAAAGGTGTACGTTTTATCGTTCCAGATAGAAGAACGGATAGAGGAAGTGACTACCACGTACGCGTCGGACGAGGATCCCAGAGATAATGATGTCTTGGCCATTAGGAACACTCATCGTGTGCCATTTCCGGAACTCGGGATGGACATCATCGATCGTAAGTGTTATCGACTTCGCCGCGACGAGTCGCGATTAATTACGAACGTTCTCTCGGAAATATTGTTCACCTAATTCGCTTACTTGCATCCTTGATACCGCAGCTGTTCGACGATTATGCCACAAACCGAGCGTGAAATGAACATTCTCGATACCTCTTCCTGAACCGCGTTTATGGATTATAATTTAAGGCTCGTGCAAATAAATCATACTATTTTTATTGTTTAATTTATGGAAATATTAACTGCACACCAGGCTGCTCTAAAATTAAAAATAGTCGATTCAGTGGCGTCGTAGATATAAAAATATCCTTAGACACGCAAACTTTTCGCTGACAACGGAACACCGTTCCCGAGCAGTACATCGTTCGATTGAGACTTCGCCATTAATCGACGTCTAACAGTACAAATTGAATTTGGTGAACCTGCGTTGTCTTTCGTCTAAATAAAACAATAATTTCGCGGTTTAATAGTGGTAATAGTGTTTGAAACCAGAGATATTTAATTAAATCGTTCTTCTGGGTTTAATTTATATGCAAAAAATTTGATTGCAGCTTCGCAGGAGTCGGAGGATGATAGCCAAGACGAGCCAGACACGCCTACGGCGCACATAGGGCTGGTCTCGCCGATCGAATCCTGGGAAGAGAACTGGCTGTTCCAGAAGAAGCGAGTCCAGACTCAGGCGGACCCAGTCGCCATGTTGGTCCCAAATCCTAGCGGCGATTTCAAAGCGATGATCGGCGACAAAGACGCGGAGGACACTTCGGACTTATCCGAGTGCTCCTCGGCGCAGTCCGACGAGGAGATCGAAAAGGAGCTCTTGGAGGCCATAAACAACGTGGTGCCGAGGTCTCCGAAGGAAACGACGCTGGGAAATGGCTTGGACGAGTGCCCGGAGACATCCAGCGACGCTTCGACGAAAGAAAATTGCTCGAAGACGCTTTCCAACGGTTTCCAAGACTCGGTGAAGCCTGACTCTCGAGTTCCAGCGGACACGCGCGCCGGGGACAACGAAATAGCTCGTACGGAGGATTTTGAAAGCGATCTAGAGATCGACGAAGAAGGCGAACGGTCAGAGACGCGCGACGTTGAGGAAGAAATCGAAATCTCGGAGAAAGTTCACGGAAAACTAGTTCCAGAGTCGGGGAGCGCGATCGAGATGGAACAACGGACGTCCAAAGATACGGAAAACGCGAACGTAAGGAATTCGAGCGATTTTATCGAGAATGATTCATTGAGTTCCTTGCCGGAGGAAAGCGTTCCAGACGTGCCAAAGACGCCCATGTCCACGCCAAGAAGGTCTTCCGTGACGGAAGTGTGCCTCGAGGACGCGGACGATTCATCAGTGGCCATCTTCGACGAAGAACACGTTCTGAATTCCTTGGAACACGCCAAGAAGAAGCTGATGGCTGTCGATGACGACACCGTGGAAACGTTCAAGGAGATCGTGTTCGATCAGCAAAGAGGAGGCGACTTTCATGGTAAATTTCTTTCGAATGCAATCGCTAATGACGATTTCTTATCTATTGAATATTTACGCCAGCTGTTGCTGTTGCAGCCGAGGATATTCAACAAGAAAGCGAGTATACGGAGCATTACGATATCGCGATTCAACGACACTTGGACAGCCTGACGAAAACGGAGACTTCCGGCGCGGAAAACGGGACGATGGACGAGTCGGAAAACACCTTGGCCGAGACCAAGGACAGGTGAATGCAATATTTTCTTTATAATTTTTTTTTATATTCGATCGAACGTTCAATGGAACGTGAATCTTTTTATTAAACCTCGAGAAAGGGACTTCGAGTTGTACGTTGTTTTCTATCGATAGTTTCGAAGCCACGTTCGTTACGTAACGTCAACTCTAACGATCCTCGAAGAACCCCAAAAAGGGTCTTTCTTTTTGCCTTGATGGTATTGTAATCGAATCTCAACATTCCACTGTGCAGCAGGTGCCGAAAAGCTGTGGCTGTAGCCAAGGCTGAATCGGCTTCCCAAACGTCCCTGCGGAACAAGAAATCTGAAGAAGACGTTCGATTGGCGACTCCTCCGCGACCAGGTGATTAAACACTCCCCTTCTTCATCCACCTTTCAATTCAAGTTATTCAATTTGTATTTGTATTCTTTAAATCGATGTACAGGCACGATCGCTGAACGCGAGCACAAGAAGTGGGAGAATGCTCCGCCCATCGAGAACAATCCTTACAGCGAGGAGAATATTCAAAAGAGGTTGTGGGAGAGACAGTACACGAGAAGATCGTCCGACATTCCTGGGTAAAATACACTAATTTAATGACAATTCGATAAATGCGAAAATCATTTGGAACATACGATTCTACTGTACAGAATTCACGCCGAATTGCCGAAAAGCAACGGGACGGATTTGGAAGTCGTTCTAGCCCCTCAGGAACCGGATATTAAAAGGTAACGCCATTGCTCTTTACCTTTGAATAAGACAGAAATGAACGTAACCTTTTATATATTTATATTTATATTGTATAGTAACTTAACTCTTCCATAAAACTCGTGTTAAAATGTATACGAAGTTATCCTTTAAAGAATGTTTAATACAAGTTCCTCTGGCGGGTCCAGATTTTCGTCATTGAACGAGGTGCTATTGTATCGTTAATTAATTTCTGAAGTGAATTTCTGGCGTGTCCAGGTTTGGCAGGGACTACTACATCAACGAGTCGAAATCGTCGAGCCTCGAGAAGGGACGAAGATCGGCCGCGTCGACGTCTAGCAGGCCCAGCAGCTCGTTGTCCCAACGATCGAGCTCGACAGGTGCCGACCAGGAACAACAGGTGAGTTTCCAGCTCGAAAAGTTCGAGGAGGCTTCTCTGCGCGGCAGCATTTCTAGATGGACCTATCGCGATCCGTACTCCAGTCCGCACTTCGCGATCAACCCTCTTCTCCGCATGGAATTCGACGATAGCGCGACACCGGAAACCAATATCTCTGTAGAAAGTAGTATAGATCCTAGAAACGAGATTCGAGACTCGATCACGGAGAACGGAGAAGAGAAAGAGGAAACGGAGCAGCTAGATAGATCTATGAACGCTTCCAAGATGGTGGCTAGACAAGCCCCGGAGAATGTGCCGTTCGTGTTGAACGAACCCGGCGGAAAGGTGGCTTACAATCCTCTTTACGAGCCTGAGATAACGAATCCAGACCGCGATTCGGGGACTTATTCCATCGACGTCCAGGATCTGGAAACCAACAAGATCAAAGAAGATCCTTGCAAGAGATTGTGGAGCAACGACTGGTACGACAACGAGAAGGATAATCAGATCGTTTCGTCCAATGGGAGGAAGTATTGGAGCTTCAATGGTCACAAGTACCACACGTTTGGAGGGATAAAGAGCTGCAGTTCGAAATTCACCGACGATTCCGACGACGAGAAGGGAAAAACGGAGGTGCCCGATGAATCCTCCGGTTTCGAGTTCGCGGACTTTGGTAAGATGAAGTTTCAAACGTTCGGGGGCATAAAGAGGAGTCGGAAGATCGACGGGAAGGGTCTGACAACGTACAGGAGGGTGAAACTGAGATCGTCTTCGAGGAGGAACGCCAGAAGCGCGAGGAACGTTGAAAACGATAAGCAAAATGGTGAGATAAACGAGAATTTTAATTCACTGTCTATCGGACGTTCTGATAAATCCTTGGACGACGTCAGACCGGCGGAGTCTTCGTCGACTCGATCGTCTTCCGACGACGATTGGCAAGACGAGGACGTCCACGTGCCTGACAGAACGATCCTGACAAAGTTCCTCAAGGATGCCTCGAACAAGGCCAAAACGCGACAGAGCACGGACGATTCCGTGTATTCTCTGAACACGTCCAGGAGGAAAGCGTACAGCTACGGTCCTAGGAAGTCAAAGTCTTCGAGCAAGCATCGTTTCTCCGGGAACGATAGCCTCAAGCTGGAACCGCCTATCGTGCCGGAAGTCGTCGAAAGAACCTTCGAGACTTTGAAAGATCTTCGAGGCAAGGGCAAAAAGAAGAAACGTAAAGCCGTGGAGAAAGACCTGATATGGGGAGTGAAAAGTCTGAGCTGCGTCACCATGTGGTGACCGTAGATTAAATTAACTATGGGTGCTATTGCTTGGTTCGACGAAATCGTTAAGCAATCTCGACAAGCTTCGCTTCTTATTAGAACCGATTTGTGGGGTCCTCTTTGATCGAATACACGAAGAATTTTTTATGTAAATATTATAAATAAGAGGAGTACTAACGCAATAATCTTTTCCCTTTACTAACGAGTATGCTTGTCGCTGTAAAAGTGTATGTAGTCTTTTAATTTGTACAGTCCATACCTGGTTTTCTCTGCTATTCTATTTTCTGTAATTTTTTTTTTTTCTTTCCTCTTCCTATATTTTGTAAATTGTACAAAGCTGAAAAGAAAACGGACAATGTAGCAATATAAGTGAAAAAAAAAATATATATATATTTCCTTGTTTGTAATTCCTCTTTCCTATCAGAGATTAAGATTTATATCTGAGATTAAAGAATGGAACAATGATGCAAGGAGTGAATGTATAATAGTTGTTATATAAGTTAGACGAGGAGTGTATAATCTGTGTAATTTTTAGAATTAGAAATGGTTAATTAACGGTTCTCATAAAGCCAAGGTAAAGCTCGATATATGGCATATATTTTTTAAATTAACAATTTTTATTTATCAACTTCAATATGTAGAAATATAATGCTAGAAAAGGGTGCGGAATTATTGGGGAAATAAAAGTAAGTAGATGTATGATACGCTAATTTAAATTAGAGAGTACATGACACATTTTTTATTTTAACTTTTGTAATATAAAAAAAATCATTATGTCTGTATTCCTCTTACGTACGATCGCACAATAAATTGTTCATGTATTTAATCGAAAAAGACACTGTCGAAGAGACGTTCTAATAAAAGTTAAGCTTGTCGAGACTGTGCCAGACAATTAAATTAATTTCTTGCTCAAAGGAGGGACCAACTAATAATTAGTTAATAATTTTAAGAGTACGCCATATTGTCAACGAAGTTCCTGATGAAAGTTCCAAAACCCGATTTAACAACGAAGGACTAAAAATAAAAATAGAATTAATGTACGCCACACTGTGTAATTATTTTAAATATATTATTTATAAATAATTGGACTTTACTTGAAGCGCATGAGACTCTAGGGGTGCAGGTTCCCACTTCGATCCTCGTTTCAATTATCTGTTAATGCATCGACGAGGGTCGCCGACAACCCTTCATCCGAGCACTGTAAATAAATTTCTTTGACTCTTTCTTGTAGATACTTAGATGCACGAGTAATCATCGACCCTTGTACGAACGAAAACAAAAGTCGATTCTAATCTGTATACAGGAAGCCCCGGAACGAGTGCGATCGAACAAAGAACAATTCTACGTGGAAAAAACAAGTCGAAAAACACGCCAAGAATAAAAATTCTTATCTCGATAAAACTGTCGACGATTAATTACAACGATTAATAATTTGATTGTTGTATGCGTCAGTGCCCCGTTGCTTATCTCCTATTCGAATAAATATTTTGCTCGTTATACTTTGGGTAGAAAGTAGAAACAGTGAGCAATGAACAGTCGCGACGATCAAATCGTATTTAATTATTTCGTAAACGATTTTAATCCACATTTTCGATTTATTTCTCTGCGTAAAATTGCTTCTTGGCTGTTTTGGAGCATTCTGTATACCGTACACGTAGATCATAGAACGAACGCTGTCGAAACCGTTCTGTGCGAATTGCACGTGCATGAACTCTGCAAAAGTCGAGCCTTGTAATCGGTAAGTACCGTTTACGTGCGTTTATTCGATGCATGGTGGGCAATGAACAATGGTGCATGATGGAAATCACGTTTTTCGTTTTATCGAGCAAACAGGATTAAATTTAATCCGTGGAACATTGGACCATTGGATAATTATATATCGAAGCAAGCCAGATATCAATTCCGACACACTGTACGTCGCATTAAAGTTAAAATCAAACGTATACTCGAAAGAACGGAACAGAATTCTTGGTAACCGTGGAAAAACGCTCTCATCGTTCGAGAAAAGGTGTTTCGATACTAACAGCATCCGCGATCGCCATCTTCTTGTATCTGACACGCATGAAACGCTGCACCGCGCTTTAACCAGCACCAAACTAATCGCTGTGAAACCCTTATTAACAATCCCTGAGGTCCAATCGAAAAATGGTCTGATCGTGGCAGCGATCGATGCTCGGTCTTTGATTTTAATTAAACCGTTTTTTTGTTCCAGGAGGACACCCCGTACAAGGAGGCAGAGTTCCTCCTGAACCGTAGCAACGACGTGAAGTCCAAGGTGGCGAAGTGGCAGAGGAACAACAGCCTGGAGACCAAATATCAGTCGTCTGTTCGACACACCGAGGCTCCCAACGATACCGAGACGCAGAAAATTGACGAGAAATACTCGAATACGAGGAAGACCGACTGCCCCAACACCTGGGAGGACCAACGGATGGAGGAGATCCTGGAGAACGAGAGAAAGAACAGCAAGAACGAGATCAACGCTAAACTGAACAACCAAGAGAATTACGACAGCCCGATCATCGAGACCAGGAAGCCAAATTCCGACGAGAATCAAAGGAAGATCAAGAGGATCGACCTGAAAGCGTACGGGTTCGAGAACGCGTTCCGTTCGAACGATAAGACGTCGAAGTCTGCTCCAAGAGTGGTGAACAAGTTGGATCTGAAGTCGTTCGGCTACGACGGCGGTATCAGACGAACCCAGTCCAATATTCACCTGAACAGCATCGTGAACGAGAACGATTGCAAGCCCAGGATCGTCAGAGTGACGAACAAGTCGAACCTGAGCCGCCATAACGGATACGACGCCGTGGAAGCTCGAAACTCGGGGAACAACAACATGACGCAGAGCACGGAGGCTCTGCACGAGCTCGAGAACGGTTACAACAATTTTAAAGTAGGTTTGAAGTCGGCCAAGTCGGTGCCGAACTTGGCCAGGTACTACTCGAACGCCAGCAGCAACCAGGAGGATGAAGAAGTCGAGAGGTACAGCCAGAACTCGTACGAGTCCGGAGCCATCAAGAACGGTACCGTCAGAAACATCGCTAGCAGTTACAGTCTGGATAAGTGTAGCATAAAGAACAGCGACACTTCCGTCGACGAGTCTGAGAACGACACGGACAACTCCTACGAGAGAGAACGGACTGGTCGATCGATGACCAACGGGGAGAAGAGAACTGCAAACGAGGATGGGTCGGAGAGCAAGGTTCTGCCTATGCCATCCGTGAGGAGACTCGCTGAGGCGTTCAGCAAGAAGCCAGAGCCTGAGTCTGCACCTGTTTCGAAGGTATTTGTTCGTACCAAAGAAATTAGAACGATGGAAGCAAGTATAAATAGGCATTTATATTTGTTAAATTTTGTTACAAGTTTTGTTAGTAGACTGCGGAATGAGAGCTTTGTAGAGGGTTGTTTAAATCCCTAAATATATTGATTCGTATCTTGCTTCAAGTATTCCTTATATTTTTGCACATTGAGTGCACTCTGTAGTTTTTTGGGAATTAAAATTTCCCATGAATGCATAAACATCCGCAGTCTGTTCATTAAGAATTACGAACGCCTAATTTTGTCTAATTTGCAGATAAACAAACCGAGCAACGCGAGCAAAGACAGGTCATCGACCCCGGAGGTGCAAATAGTGGAAACGCCGAGGCAGATGCACAGTTTGACAGCCAGATCGCTCTCGAAACAGTTTCGAGAGGGTCTCAGGCAAATCCCGAACAAGGTTGCTTCTCCCCCGGCCAGCCACGTGGCCATGGAACAGCCCAATATACCGGAAACCCAAACGGAAGTGGTACCAGCGAAGAGCGACGACCCGACCAGCGATACGAAAGTGATTTTGCCCGGCAAATTGAAGTCGAATATAATATTCTGGGAACAGATGCAGAGGAAAAGCTGAATTCTCTCGCGCAGAGAGAGATTGTAACTAATTTTAAATCGCGAGAAAATATCTAAACCTAGAGTGAAGCTAAGCTTAGGATCGAAGAATTATAAGGAAATCCGTGTGATTTTAATTTACGTAAATGTTACGCATCCTCCATTGTTTCATCGTGTAAACGTTGGCCTGGAAAATCGATCGAGCAGCTTAACGAAGCGTGTTAAACGGGTTGCCATCCTTGCTCAGTTTAAGAATGCACAACATCGTTCGAACGGGAATCAATCGACCGAAACGAATAACAGGCTCAACGAACCAATGGATTTTCGTCCTCTTGTGCATCTTCGAAGGTAAAAAGCAATCGTATTCGCGACGGGGAACGTCGGTGCGATTGCGCTCGTGCCAAATGATATTTAACGATCAGCCAAAGAAAAGTATTTTCGAAATGTACGAGATAATAATCATCACCGAAATTTCGACGAATCGTAAAAAAAAAATTGTTTCTTTTTTCTTTTTCGAGAAAATTTTTATTCTACGCGCGTCTTCGCGATCGACTGTACATATACGTCGCTTGATTCGTTCCGAATCGTTACGTGTATATAAAGGAAAACATGAACGGTAACCGCGAAGTTTATAATCCATATAAATTTACGTAAACTTCTATCGTGAAATTTATAACGATTTATATAAATTTCATTCGAGTTGAACGCGCGTCGTTCCCGTATATTATTTATTATTTATTGATATCAAAAATTTATATACCGATGTACATAATGAACTGTTATGGAAATTTGGTGGTCAGCGAGAGAGACATTACGTTTTATAAAATACCAAAATTTGTATCGACTTGATCATACGTCGCCTGTACGCTAAGACCGTGCTATAACGATATTATATAAATATATTGTTTATTATTAGAAAAATCACGAGACGTATTGCGCGTTTATTTCGCCGTTAGAAAACTAACGGGTACAGTCGAGGATCAAGGATTATCGAGAACAAAGTCACGGTGGCCCATAAATCCGCTCTTTATTCGAACGTTTAACGAACACACGAGTATTAATCACAAAATAATTAATTGCGAAGCGCGATTACACTTTCGGAAAATTAACTTCCAAATACATTTCGATGAGCTTGATATTAGGAACAGGAAACGCTCAGTAATATATGCACCTAGTTTTGTGAATCGGTATGTACTCCACGTCGGCGGCGTGTTTGCGTCGATAGTCCCACAAAAAGTGATCTATCATTATAGAGTTGATATCATTTTTCTGTATTCCTGGCACCGGGCACAGCTCCAGCAAATGTCTCATTCTGTCCTTGACTCGTTCGACGGCTTCTATCGAACAACCGCGAATTTCGATCTCGTCGTCGGTGCCATTTTCCAACTCTACGTCTGCAAACATAAAAAAAACATTACGCTGATGCAACTGGAGATAAAGAATCGATTTAGAAGCTTACCATTTGTGAGCCGCCATAGCAACAGACTGTCGTACCGTATCGCGTTAAAGTGCCGAAGAACTTGAGGAACACGGTAATCGGCGAACATCGTGATGCAATCTATATCGTGGAATTTACCTATTCCTTCCCCCTTGAAGCAAACCCATATGTCTCCTATCAATATTTGAGCCCTCTTGTAAAAACTTACTGAAAGGAAATCACTCGGTTAATGTATTTTATCTTCTCGGAATTAAGGGGCCATTCTACCTTGTAAACATGAAAAATACGTGTTTCTTTGTGATTTTTTTTTGCGGGTTATTAAAGAGCGATTAATTCCGGATTTTGTAGATACATTTATTATATATTTAGCTATATTTACGAATTTTTGCAACGCATAATATCTATTGATTACGCTGTTTTTGTTGATCATCAAACAACAGTTTTTACGAACGTCACCCGACTGCGTGCGTGATATCTTGCGAACAAGTTATTCGAAATCCTAAAACCAACGATATTCTTAATATAGACGAGTGTGGTTATAGCATGAACTAGGATCTTTTCAAAAAAAATAAAAAATGGCAAAATGGCAGCTATTTTACGAAAAAATACTGAATATTTTCATATATTCGGTTGTTTTTTTGTTAATAAAAGAAAAAGTATTGCATATATCGCAATTATCCTAGTTCATGCTATAGGGAGACCAGTTCTGAAGATACTGTATAAATTTGATGTTGATATCTTGAATAGTTTTTTAGTTATCACGCAAGCAGTGCCGAAAAATGTAGTTTTCGAGAAAAACAGCTTTATAGTTTCACGTCCAGTTGTTATACCTGCGCGCGGTACATTTCAGCAGGCTATAACTTCGTTAGTTTTCCGAATTTCAATTTGATATTTGGTAGACATATTTTCGAGGCTACATACTAAAGGAAAATGCAAAAAAAAAAAAATATCGATTTTTTTAATCCCACAAGGTAGAAAGGCCCCTCAAGGGTTGCGTCGCGCCCTAACCTCTGTACGTTTTGTAGTCCGCCTCGTCTTGGTACGATTCGAATTCGTTCACGATAAGTTTCAGCAACTTTTCGGCCGAGCCAGAACATAACTCGATACATTCCGTGAAAGTACCTACGATCGTAGGAAATTTTATAATCGTGCCTTACAAGTCGTAATCGATCTTGGAAAATTTGGTCCCAATCGGTCCCGTTGTCCATCGTGTGAACTTTTTACTCGTGGAAATTTTCTACACCTCGCATCGGTTCCTTGTCTCTTATTTTTTTATTTATTTTTGCTCGTTCGAGTTAATAGGGATCGACGAAGTTTTACACCAGACTCTGGCCACATCTTACCTCGGTATTTTTCTAACAAAATCTTGCCGGCGTCTCGCAAGGACTTAACTCTTTCGTCTAATAATGGAATGCTAGTTTGATTGTCGCTACGAAAGATCCGTTCGGCGTCGTGTCTCGTTATGTGAGAGTAATAATTAGGGTCGACGATAGGCACTCCTTCCTGCTCGGTGAAAATAAAAAAAAAAGAAAAAGACGATTACGTAAACACGGAATATCGAAACAAATGAAGTTAGACATGTTTCCGTGAAATCTTCATGTGACAGCTGTATAGAAAATGTTATTAATCGTCGAAATTTGTCAAGAATCTCACCGATCAATAAAATGATATCAACGTGCGACAAACATACCACCGATATAATCAGTCTGAAAAGGCCCACGTTAGTATTCGTTGATCGAAAGATAGATTAACCTCTTCAGGGACGATTCTTTTCTTTTTTCTTTTTCTGGGTCTATTTATTATTGACAGTAAAAAGAAACTAAACGTCCGCATATGTGGCCAAGGCACAGTGTGTCGCGTAAATGGGAATTCAGAACAAAAATCATAGCTTCTAAACTAGTAAATTTTCGAATTTCGTATTCTTGATTTCCGTCGTATTTCTGGCATCATTTTCCACAATAAATTAGTAATAGATTTGTAAAAATGATGGATAGTGTTATAATCTACGTTTCTTTATTAACATTTTGGGATATAAAATAACAATTCGACTTTAGTCCGTTGCTGGACACACTGCGCAGGAGCGTGAAGAGGTTAGTTCTATTTTCGTTTTTCACGTAAGCTCAGAGGTTTGGAGAAGCTTTTCGAGTCGATCCCTAAACCGGAAGGTGCGATACCAAATTTCGGTCTGCCAAAATGGAAGGTGATGCCGTTAGAATCGAAGATACCGATGGTACCCGGGCCGGAAGGCGCTTACAATTTCACGCGACGTAAAGTTGGGAAGGAATTATGGATCCCCGCGAAGGACGCGGAATTTAACTTGAGCGATCCGTACTCGTACGAAATGGAGCTGACGTACGATTCCCTCCACGATAGACACTTGGTCCCTTACTTCTCTAGGCCGAATAATATCAAACATTTGATCAAAGCCGGACTTGTCACGAGGAGTTTAGACGCGAAGTGCTCGTTGCGCGATTACAATATGTACAGAAAGTATTTACGGAGACTGCACTGCGACAGTATAAAAAAAGAGTTAAACAGAAGATCGAAATGGTCCACCGAGGAAAGGGCTATTCAATACGCCCAGGAACAGGCGGAAAAGGAAGTGAAAAGGTAATGTAACAAGTGTTTTTGTTACCTAACCTAAAACATTAGATGCGTTGTTTACATGTGTTGTTGTCAGACTTACAGAGAGAGAAAAGTTAATGAAATTGAGGACGGCGATCATCAGGAGTCAAAAGATTGCAGAGAAGCTCAAACTTCAAAGGCAGAAAGAGAAACAGGAAAAGATAGAGGAAAGGTTGCACGCGTTGTTACTGAGGAAACAAGAAGCTCAGAACTTGCAACGAGTCGAGAGTAAGAAACGCGCCGAGCAAATTCAACAGAAACAAAAAGCAGCAGCAGATCGCGAACGGCACAAAATAATACAGACGCTGTTAGAATGGAGACGAAAGGAACAGATACGTAAGAGAACTAGGGATACGCGACTGGCGCACGAACGGGAAGAGAAACGAAAAATGGTGGAACAAAAGTGTGTATCGAGGTAACGAGATAAATTTAAGTTAAACGATTAAATGTTTGTCGCGATGCATCAGGTGGGAGGAAAGGCAAGAATTTCAGAGAGGACAGATCGAGAAAGAGCAGTTTTTGCTGCAATGTATAGAGGATCGACGTAAAGACTTCATAGAAGCGTATAATAATAAAGTAAATAGGGAAGCAAAGAGAATGGAAAGTACGTGTTAAGGAATATTTAAGAATTTACCAGAGTACATGTTAAAATTTGATTCGCAGAACTCTTACAAGACGTGAAAATGTTCCTAAGGTGTTATTTGGCTAGGCGGTACGCGGGTAGGGAACGAATTTGCTGTAAGAAAGATTTTGACGATGACGACGATATGGTATTCTATCTGAACATTCGATGCACAAGTATTTTTTAATAAAAATCCATTTAATTGATTGAAATTAATGCCGTGAATCGTGTAGGATCCAATATCATTTGTGAAACCTGATAAAAAAGGTCGTGCGTCTAAGCTTAGGCATACTTATACGAGTCCAATCAAACATGATAAAGATAAGGATAAAAGAGCTTCTAAAGTGTTTCAACAAGATGATAAAGTATGTAATCAAATATAGATAACTTGATAGGAATTTCATCCTTTGGAGCAGTGTTTTCCAAACCACAGGGCATTGTTCCATGGGGGAGGGGATGCCTTCTAAAATGTTTGGAAATCATTGCTTCAAAAAATGCACTGATCTAACAAGAAAATATCACAGAGAAAGAAAAGAAAACTAAAAGCGAGTAAGGGTACAAAAACTAAAGCAAAGAAGGTAGCAAACGAAGTAGAAGGAGAAATAAAAATAAAAGATCTTAGGGTAAAGAAAAAGAAACGATTTGCTGTTGGCAAAGGTGGTAAAAGAAAAAGGGCGGGCAGAAGGAGAAGAAGACGGTTGAAGAAGAAATTGGAGGAAGAAGAGAAATCTGAATTTGAAGGACTAGGAGAATCTATGTCTACCATGAAAACAGAAACCTCCGATGTGACAAGATCTTCTACACCTACAGAAAAGTGCAGATGTCAAGTAATTAAAGACACCATGAAGGCTACTACAACATAACATCATCGAACAATGCAAAAAGTAATTGATTTAGTAATTCCTTAGGTATACTTAATTCTGTGGTTGAGTCCTTTGTTAATATTATATAAATATTGTTACTCACATCCACAGCCCTCTTAATAGCAGCACACAACGCAAAATATCCAGTTTGGCCGTCTACAGTCCACTTGGAGGAATCCTTCTTACTCCAAAATGAGTAATTTAATGTGTCTAAAACAAATATCCAATCAACAGCTTTTGGATCGTCCGGAGAAGGATGAAATTGCTCCTGAGAATAAATGTTCACGTTCACGTTCGAATTCTTTAGCCTTTCGAAAATCTGTAAACAAGAGATTGAGAATAAAATAGAATTTTGGTCGTTAAACCATAATTAAATGTTGTACATTAAAATGTTCTTAAACAATAAATAAATGAATATTCTTTAACATTTCCTTCAAAATACAGATATGGTAAGATACAACAATTACGTACGAAGTGTGCAAGATCTTCGATGCCACGTTCCTCAATGAAAACATTCTTAGACATGCTTGCTATCAATTTCGCAGATTCCTTCGGCATCAGAGTCATCGTTGGATGAATATCACAGTTTGTATAGTTACTAATTAAAAACTAATCTTAAAGCAAATCTCAGCCGAGTTTGGCTTTGCGAACCGTCAATACAAGCAGCACGATGGCAGTGTGGCCAGAGTTGGTATAATTCCATGCATTGGAGTCACCAGTAACGACGAATTTCCTATAGCACCTTATGATCGATATACTTCTAAATCTTACAAAAATTTACAGAGTACGATTTGCGCGTAAGTTAAAGAAGGCGTGACCCACCGGTGGTACACGATTTGCACCGCCATCTACGGCAAAACGCCCAAGTTTGTCATGGAATAGTTCGTTATTTCAACGATAGATGGCGGTGCGAATCGTGTACCACCGATGGGTCACGCTTTCTGTACTCGTGCACAGGGACCACTTTATATTTTCGGTAATGAATTTTTTTCTCGAAAGTGCGTAGGATTTCGTGGATATGTCTATTCACCAAAAATGATTGTAATTTACCCCCGCAACGGGGAGTAATTTTTTCAGAACGATTTGAGGAGTATTACCTGTAGAAGATATGTAGAGACACCTCTGTCGGAAGTTCCGTCGGATCGCCCCATAATCAAGCCGTCAGTCACGTGATTCTTGATCCATACCATGGATTCCATGGCGCGTTAGCAACGACATGGTTGTAAACAAATATGGCTGTGAATGTCAAAATTTATTGAATCGTTTTTCTGATCGTCTCTTAATTATGTGCACAGATGACCAACTTGATATGACTGTACTAGTGTTTCAGAAATTTGTAATACGTCCATGTAAGGTAAGCACTCTGAATACCGAAATCACGTAGTTGATACTAAAAGTATCGCATCTCAACCATAACGCACAGCAGCACATGTGCACTACGAGTGTTTATCTTCGATGATGCACAACGATGAGAGAATGTGCAAATTTAGTAACGCAAGTCGTGACAATAGAGCTCGAGTATAATCGAGTTTAACGGAATACGTAGTATTTAATATTTCTATCTTCATTTTCATATTAAAACTAAAGTACTGTTTTCTACCGATGTATAATATAATTTTACACGTACATTTCTTTATGCATTCATTAATACTTTGACAAATTATTACCCTTACTTTCCTGATACTTAAATATAACTCCTTAAATACGCAAATTTAAATACTACAAATGTATCACGTATTTGGAGTACAGGTAAAGGCGAAACATATATTATTAGTTGATAAAGTTGATAGTCAAAGTATAAAGTGTCGTATCACTTTATTTAATCAATCATAACATTTAATAATACATAATTTAACTGATATTCTGTGTTTAAGTTTTTACATAAGGACATGCGTTTCTTATTTTACGATACACTCGATTGTAGGTAATACCTAATTTTATTATCATAGGCAACTATTTTCTGTAAAGTTTGATAAGATTCGAAACTTCAACGCTTCATTTGTAATTTACATACGTAACACAAATTACAATGTTCAAATAATATGCACATTTATATTTACATATAAAATTTCAATTATTGCAATATTTAGTATACTAATATCTTGTATCATATCCCTGCACGTCAACTTTCTTTTTTCATAACTAATAAAACAGTTTTTTGGTGGGTCTTATATTTAAAATTGTTTTTCGTGTGTTTTGCTCCAAAAATTCCTTTCAAAAATTGTATCGAATGACATGGTTAAATAAAAATGTTTGAATTACGATGTAACTTACAAAATATGAATAATATTACAAACATGTTTCGAATCCTACAGTCTGAAAAGTCAAATGGTAGTGTGCTTCGTCGCATTCATTCATTCAAATAACATATGTACATAATACCCCCTCAACGTAAAGTGAACAGATTAAGGCTCCAGCGGGCTATAGGCTACGTTCTACAATGTACAATGCATTATGTACTTTGTTAGTTTCCGTTTCCGCGTACATGTCTGGTTGTGTAATGTGTGGTAAGCGATAGCACCAAAAGATTTTCCAACATCATTATTTGATACAAATGATCCATACAACTACAATATCATTAACACAGAAATTAATCAGTTGCAATGATTAACATATATTTTATTCGGTATTATTAAACTTTGCAACGTATCTGCCATAATAGACATACTTATCGTAAAACAATACATCTTAACAAAAATGTATAAATTTATACTTTTATGAAATATAAAATTGGACAAAAATAGTAGGCCTTGCCCACCAATATTTTATTACGAGTTAAGTTCTCCTTTATATATTTTGTGTATCGAATGGTATGAACACGTAATGGCATTGCGTACCAGATTGTGAATCCAAAGATAGACATACCTATTCCATTTGATATTAGATATTTTGACATCACCTGTGGCCCCAGCATGCTATTGCATTTGTACATAGCATGAAACCAGTACGGTAATATTCATTTCAAGATATACGAGATGTGTTATTGTGCTTTTTAGGTGTTACAAGGCTTAAGTGTTAGAAAAAATTGTTATTATTGTGCAACTAACGAATTGAAATTTTAATCGTCACTGATTCAAGTATTTTTTAACTCGATGATTTTATTAGGCTGACTGAACATGCACATGTTAGACAGCAATTATCCTTTCCACTGTGTAACATTTCTCATTATGCTATACTTTGACTGTTAACACCATGATATCGATATATAATTTAAAAGAAGGAAAAATTATTCAACCTTTTTAATATAAAGCTTCTACTCCAAAACGTGAACACAATAAATTGCATGGTACAGAATTTACAGAGTAGATTCGATACATTCATCCAAATTATCAATAAGACAATAATCCACGTAATTAATCGTAATGGATAGATTCGGTAAATGCAACTCATCGGAAATGTCGTTCACGTTAAAAATTAATTATTGCACGAGATCGTGAAAATATTAATTACATAATTTATACCTGTTCAATACTAACAGTATAGATTACTATCTAATTGATAAACTTTGAATGAATCCATTAAATGCATTAATGAATTCCAATATTCCACTCCAGATTTCTAATTCATATTTGATTTTGGCTATTAATTACAGATTCGACGTAGTTTGATTCACTAAATATAATTCTAATTAAAATACTTACAAAAAGTAAGACCAAGGATCCCCGTTACCCCAACAGTGTAAATTTATTAAATGCTAATAATTTTATAAGCAAATGTAACACCCATCTATTAATTAATGATTAACGTATAAATTAATATTATGTCTCGAATACTGTAAAACAATGGATATTGTTTTCATAATATAGATGAGTGTTTCTAACCAGCATGTAAATCCTATTATATATGAAATCAGTGTTTTAGCAAAATATTTGCCGACGAATTCATTAAAAATATAATACGAGGAAGTAAATATAGTTTACCGAGCAGTTAGAAATCGTTAATATAGAACTTATAAAAATGAGTAGAAAAACAATAATATTTTAATGAAAATGTCTATTTTTCCTTAAGCAATCGATGACTACTAAGATGTTTCTTTTTCTTTTATTGCTTTAGTCCTTGCAATAAGATACGTAATAAGGGGTCCAGAGGAACCTTGAGTGGCATGCATGAGTTTCAGTCAAACATTTTTAACCAAACTTTATATAGCATTGTTACATTTGCTCCCATGCACATCACACCTCCAGACTTCACCCATGCAGCAAAATGCGCTTTTTAATTATTTCTCTTAATATTATATAAAAAAATCTAGTTCTATTGACTTTTAAGCTCTTTGCCAATACTGTACGATACAATTTTGTTCCAGTCAATTTTCGTTCGCATAACGGGTAATTGCCTTCGTAAGGCCTTGAAGGTTGTGTCAGACATTGTTTGATAGTTTTCCGAAATAGCAGTCTGATAGTCATTTTCTGAATCCTCAACAAGTCGTATTAACTCCTTTGCTGTTTGTTTTTCGTTAGAGATTGGTAAGCTTTCTTTTACTTCTTTGCTACTGACCAGCTGTACATTTCCATCTTCGTAGTAATGAACTTGTACTTTAAGGCTACCTCTTAATTCCACATTACCGGAACTTGGACTAAAACTAACAGTCCATACGGAACGCCAACGACCGTTCCAAAAATTTTTAGGTTGAAATTGATGATCCTCTATGCAAGCCGTTAATGTAATGTTTCCTACGCAAACAGAAACATTGTTTGTCGTTAGAAAGAGATCATAAAATTTACAGCTACACGAAAAATCAATAATACCTCCTTGGCTCTTTCCAAAAACCGAACATGCACCGTGTCTATAATGACTTTGAGTATAAGTCGTTATTTCATCTTGAAAAGCTGACCTCCAAGGTTCAGCTACAGGATCTGGTTCGTACGGTTCGTAATCTTGGGCCTCCTTTCTAAGATGATCGTATTTAAAACTTTGCTTACTGCGGGCATCGTAAAACCTTTGCCCGCCTAAATCATTGTGTTCTGTTATAACTGCGGGATATTCGCTTCCTTCGATCTAATGCCAAATATAGAACAAATCAACAAATATAACACAAAATTCTCAGATCGTATTCAGATTATTGGGAAGAATTTATTCGTGAGATGCCTTTATAGCAAATCAATATCTAACCTTAATTGAATTCAACCGAATCGGTTGTAAAATACTTACTGCCTCGAAATTACAGAACGTAACTTTAACTAAACAAAATTAGCAATCGATCATTGACATTTTCTGTTAAAAAACCATCACGAAATGTAACTAAAATTAACCCTACAGCGGGTTACGATCACAATCGAAATTTTAAGAGGATCCTCACATAGTAACTGCCGTGTACTGACGTGATATTTTATGTAAACAATCACACCAACCAGATGAACATTATCGCGCTCCAGTTTCACTATAAAGTCAACGTCACCTGTCGAAATCCCGGGCGCGTGTTGCCCGATTAGGAACACTACTAGACGTTGAAATTTGATCCCGCGCGTTCCTGGGATACCACGATCCTCTATTACCACAAATGCCCAACGGCACCGCGAATACTATCATAAAAAATCGTAGAAGATCGTCAGAAAAGGTCGATGATGTACCTTAACAGGCGTGAGCTGATCCTTGTTGTATTGAGCAAATGCTCCGGACGCACCCTCCTTCAACAGGTTGTCGTTGTTCAACAAGACCCTCACATCATTGAAAACCTCGTTGAATTCGCCTGGTGGCGAATGCAGTATAAAGTCCGAAACTATTCGTACTTTTTCTTGATCAGGAATCACATCTCCATCCGCCGCCATCTTACCTTTCCACTGGCACGCACACTCCGCGATGTCAAACCAAGGTTAGTGCAGTGCAGGTTGTACCGGCGTATCGAAGCACTGCCCCATATACCCGGTGACGCATCGCAAACGGGACACGTAACTCGTGATCGACTCCATTAAACATATTTCTTTTCGTTTTCACGGAATTCGTATATCTTACAAGTACACGTTACACGTAACATAATTATTTCGTAAATAATTGGCTAGTTCCGTATCTTCCGACGAATGCTATAAATAGACGCTCACATAATTACAGTTAGACGTCTTTTTATACTTTAGTTTATCCCTTTCGGGATACGATATCGTTTGATATTGTATCATTGTACGCTTGCACTTAATAAAATAGCTTATTTAAGTATATACTAGGTTTGTTACGAACAGTCGTGCACGACTTGTGATTCGAACGACTCGACGTTTCATAATTTCGTTTCATTTTAAGAAATTATTAAAAAATAGGTCTCGTACACGGAAACACGATGACAAATTCGAGATGAATCTCGATTAGGATTATCGGCCACGAGACAACTGCAGCAGTGTTGGGCGAATCTTGGCGAGCCATAACCCTTGAATAGCATTCGTGGTAGCTCGTGCACGTTCCCAGTCAGGCGTGGTTCTGGTGTAGCCAGATATCGCCGTTTTATCAGGATATTTCTGTCCGTTCGTGTCATGTTCCGGTCCGCAGCGGAGAATCATACTTTCGATCGAAAGTTCGTCGCCGGGTATCTCGTTTGCCCGCCAAAATTTAAACGGCTCTCGAAATGAGAGTAAAAGGGGTTCGAGTTCGAGTAACCACGTACCGCGCATTCGCGCCCAAGATACGTGAACTTCCATATATGGCAATGTAACAGTCCTCGCCATTTCGAAATTTAAGCGCTTCAAATACTTTTAATTATACTTATTTTCCTGTAATCGTACACGAACTCGAATGGTCGAGAGTTGAAAATTACTAACGAGATGGTAAAATTAATTAAAAGTCGCTCGATACGCACCAAACTAACGTGGTCTGATTTCATTCAACAGTAACGCCTAACGTAGCGGGATTTTGGAAATATGGCGGACGATCCAAATCGGGACATTTTGCCTGTGAGAGAAGGCTCCTGCGCCGATACTTGTCGTAGTAGCATAGGTCTGTATTCCATGGCGAAATTAATAAAAAACATTACTTCGGACGAACGAAGTTTTACTACGTTGCTTTCCATGCGTGTACTATTTTTACTTTAAACAAATTTAAGATCCCAGGGAGCGGCATTTCGTGTACAAGCTCGATCGTTACCAGCTGGAGGACAAGTATTTACGACTGCTCGAGGAAGCGAGTAACTTGAAGAAACTGTCGAACTGTCAGGAGGATAAGATCAAACGATTGGCAACGAAGCTGATGAGAGTGACTGCCAATCCGAGGGCATGCACCGTTGCTTTTGACGTTTACGAGGATAAGAATAAAATAATCGCCCTTGAACTCGAAAACTCCAAGGTAGTGGGGGGGTGTCATTTAATCTTCGAAGAATTGCGATTAATCAAACAGTCGGTACGATATAAAAGGAAATAGCGAAACGGTCAAGAAAATTAAACCAATAAGTTACTATATTTATTCGGACCTTGATCGGTCACGTTATGCAATAGGGAGTTAACCCTAAGCAGGCGGAGAAAATATTTGTTGCGTAACTGGTAGGGTGGAGTCCTTTTTGATACTAAATTAATAAAATAAAACATTGTCGATTCCACCGTACCAGTTTGGGGCGATCGAAATTTATTTTTAAAAGAGGCGTGTTACAATCGGTGTTGCAGCTGAAAGAGAAAATCTCTGTACTGAGAAACCAATTGTTGAGCCACACGATATCTGGTAGATCGTCGTCGAGGAGTCGTAATCCCCAAGCTAGGCCGTCGTCCGGACGCATGTAAGTGCACGGCGTCGTATTACAAGCGATCCGAGACGATCTATGATTCACGCTGCGGCGCATCGCGATAGATCACTGAGCCGCGATCCTTGTTTTAGAACGTGTCGAAGCGAGAACAGTCGCACCAAGATACCGTCTTGTCACTGCATCGTCGAGACCGTGAATGACGACTACGAGGCGCAAAGTAAAGTCGAGGTAATAGGATGGAAGCACTTTGTTGCAATCGTGTTATTTGCTTCTCCTTTTATTCTATCAGAGGGACAGCAATATGCGTTTCCGCGGTGCAATAAATCTGTCGGAAGCACTTTGTTGCAATCATGATATTCGCTACGTTGTTTCCTCTGTTATTATACCGCAGGAAGAACACTAAACGTTTCTTCTATATTACAAATACAAAAATTACTAAAAAATCCATGTATACAAAATGTAATGTTTTTGTTTATACTCTATCTCTCTGTACAAGTTTAAATAGTTTGTTGGATGTTTCTAATAGGAACTGGAGGAGCAGAAAAAAGAGATGTCGTGTCGTATAGCGCAGCTGGAAAAAGAGCTGTCCGCTTACACGGCCACCACCCAGAGGGAGAAAGTCGCGGAGAACGTCGAGTACATAAGATGCTGGCGACAAATGAAGCAGCTGAACGATAAACTAAAAGCCGCACGAAACACGAACGAGTCGTTGAATATGCAAATCAACGATCTGAAGAGGATGCTCGAGGAGGCGACGAAGTACGCTCAACGTCTCCTTGCGCTTATCCTCGTGCACTACTCGACGAATAGTGTTCACCCGTTGTACAAGTTTTTTCACTCCTCGCAATAACACCCTCTTTTACACGCCTTTCTGTTCTTCGCGTTGAAACGCTTCAACGTTTTCCAGCTGAAATATAGTCGAGTCAGACTCAATTGGCCTTTCGAGGCTGCTGCTTCATAGTTCTTGTAATTTTTTAAATTGAAATCTGGAGTCCTCGATCGGACCAGTTGATTTTGTACCGACTACAGGAAGCTCCATTAAATCTACTTAGAACGTCATTATCTCGCACTCTGTTAAACAAGCTTTGCACGTTGTTAGACATTTTTGTACACTGTGTAACGCGTAACAAATAAAATAATTGTAAACATCACGCTTAATTAGGAACAACCAAGAGATCACGACGACGCTTTTGACGGAGAAGAAGCATTCGTCGCAGCTCGAGGAGGAAATGCTGAGGGCGAAGGATTCCCAGCTGTCGTTGAGAGAGAAGGACGAGCAGATAAAGGACCTGGTGAACGAGATGAAAATACTGCAGCAGCACAACAGCGAGCTTATGGCGCTCAGTTCTAAGAACGGCGACGTAGAGCTGGAGAACCTGGAGTTGAAGAGAAAGGTCAACGAGCAACGTCACGATCAAGAAGCTTTGAAAGCCGCTTTCAATACGGAGCAAGCGAACATTGTGAATCTGCAAACCTCGAACGAGCAACTGCTCGGGAAACTTCACGAGCTTCAGAAGAACATGGACAGTTTAACGGTACAGTTAACGGTCAGTTTTTTTACCGAATTAATACACTCCGCGACAAAATCATAGGACATCCTTCCGATGCTACTGCAACACTTTTATTATTTCGCAATACGCTGATCGTTGATATCATTTTTTTTAAAAACGACGAAAGCTTATCGATCTTTAAAATTACGAGAAGCAAAAGACGACAAGGTGCTTTAAGCAATCGTGGAACGCCTGGAATATCGGAGCGTAATATTTGCACAGGTGGAGAATATACATATAACATAGCGTGCAAAGGTCTGGGCACGTTCAACGTAGAAAATTGTAGAGGCAACGCAAGAGCACATTAAACGAGAACAGTGAATAATATTATAGAAAATAGTTATTTAAATGTAGATATACATGTAGATAGGTATAATGGAATAAAGTTTATAGGGAAAGGGGTAAAAATGTACAACTTACTAAGCTTGTAATAAAATCTTTTCAAATAGAAATGTTTATTTTGGTGTCGTTTCTTGTACATACCTTATCATTTTATCAAGCTTTCACATACGTTAAATATTATTCTAAAATAGTATTCGGATGGATCGACGACTAAACTGAAAGAACAATATAGATGTCTTATAATTTCGTCGCAAAGTGTACACGGTCGAAAAGAAAATAGTCGGATTGGTTTCGTGAAAGTTTGAGGATAACTCTCCCGTTACTTTACAGTCTTTCCAAGCTCAGACCGAGAAACAGGAAGCGGCAAGGACAATGGAAATATCAGAGAAGCAGCCCGATAGGAGAGTCGTAACAACGACGGACAGACAACAGCTAGAACCGATCGTTAGCGAAACGATACTGTGCAGGAGGTGTTGCAACGAACCGAAAGTGTATGTAACGCGAGGTTTACAAGCCACTAAACCGATAGACAAATTCGCGCAGACGGAGTACGCGGTCGAGCAGGTCATCGTGGACAAAAAGGATCAAGGGACGTCGGTCATGACACCGGTTAAAGAGAAACCGAAGGAGCAACCGTCGGTTGTCCAGCAGAGAACGGAAATGGCAACGACGACGGAGAGTGCTCTGACGCCGGAGAAGATGCTGAAGCTGCTGGAACAAGCGCAAATTAACACGCCTCTGGACGGGATGAGATTCGCCCATAAAGACGTGGCCAGCAACGTGGTCTACAACGACATCCTGGACCTGAACCAGAGACACAGGCAAGTCGTTTCCCTTGAGAAGCTACTCTTCGGTGACTGTGGCTGCTGACAAAAACTGTTTGGTTACCAATCGTCACGATAATACGCTTCTAGTTTATTTAATATCGAATAGCATAAGTTTACAAGCGTTCTTCCCGAGGGAATAGAAATCGTACAACCCGTTAGAGTCTTGGAGCTTCCAGGTTCATCTTCAGTAGGATCTCAAGTGCTCGAAGAACGAGATAAGATTATATGTATTTTAATGAAAATGTTCGTCTCTTTGTACAACGAATGCGTGCGTATCAGTGTTATTATCTGCAATTATCGTTGCGCTGTAATATATGATATTACAATAATAACATATGTTGAAAATTCAACGTTTCCTGAAGATTATTCATCCCTTATCTTCGTTCCTAGATTCATTATAACAATACAATTCTGTTGCTCTTAGAAATTATCGTTAGATTGTGTTGCAGCGATGCAGGGACGCTTGCTCGAGCACCCCAAGAGAGTCCAGAATTCCAGCTCGGATTTCAGCAACAGAGGCTCGATAAACACGCGTCAACCCCCGGCCAGCCCTTGCCCGATACCAATAAAATGTTGTCTTTTTTATTTAACGTGCTTCAAGAATATTCTATTTCCGGCGTGATGCCCGAGGCTGCCAGTTTGTATCGTCCAGCGACGGTCGAGAACCGACTCGTCAAAGATATCAATAACAACGTCGACGGGGCCAGTCGTGGTTCGGAGAAAAATTTCAACGTTGCTCCGAAAGACGTCGCGCGGCATCCTTTAGAAATCGATGCTTTGAACAGGACCGGTAGAGGTTTAAGGGCTACCAGCAGTCTCGTTCGAACCGGTTGCGGCGCGAAGAAGTTCTGCACGAACATTGGCAATCGCTTGCGTCAGGAAAAGATAAAGAGAAAAATGTTTTCGAACGTCGGATGGCACAATCGGGTCGCCAAGTTCCCTCAGACCGCAGATTGCACTTGCAACGACGCGATGAGATGCAGTTTCGGCTCCGATTGCGATAATCGTTGCTGCAACAACACGAAATCGCTCGTGTCCATGTCTAGTAGGAACCTGCCGTGTGGATTGCAATCGACGACGATCAAGAACGGTCCAGCAAACGTTCAGAAAGCCCTAGGCACGATGTACATAACACGGTAACTAATATTCGTAATTGTTAAACCAGTCGAGACGATTGGGAAAAGAGAGTGACGATTCCTTTGAAGCAAGTTGCAGGATGAGAACGATGCAGGACCGTATAGATCATGGAAGAGGAATAACAGATTATTCCCAGAGACGAAGAGCGAGTCCGACGACGATAGATCGCTGAGAGAATACATGAAGCAGTTGAACAAATGCAGGGAGCTTTTGGGCAACGATTGCTTCTTGAACGGCGGAACTAACGTCTCAGTAAGAGTAGAAATATACCGAAAACTCTGTCTGAAATGTTAAAGCATAGATGTATATTAACGACATTAGATGGAGATGCCAAAGGCGGAATCATTTTGTACCGTGAACTGCCCAAACGAGTGCGTCGATGCTTTCAGTTCCGCTTCCGACTCATTTCCGTTGGTGATAGCGGACGGTCAGGGCCTGATGGAGCTTCACGTTCTATCTCTGCAACTCTCAACGTCTGTTGGTATCATAGATATACCTTGTACAGTTTATACTTTTATAAGCAGAGCTTTCTGATGCTTCCCATTTAGGCTAAACAAATCCTGTTTCGAGAGAACAACCTCGACAACGTGTCGTTGTTCGTGAGCTGGGACTTGTGGGACCAGGAGACAGCGTACACGCCTACGTTAAAGTGTCCGAAACTGAACTTCAATTCCTCGTTCGTCTATCGGATCACGGACCTCCACTCCTTCTTCACCTACGTTCTCCAAGAGTCCGTGATGTTCCAAGTGAACGTCTACCACGAGGGCGACGACAGCTACGTGGTGGCCGCGGGGAAGCTCTGCATCAAGGACATATTGGATTATCCCCAAAATAAGCTGCATTATATCGCTCCGGTGAACAGCGTGATCCCCTGCTCGCTTGGCACGACCTTTGGCCAATTGTCCCTGTGGGTCAGGCTGAGCTGCGACGTCGAGAAGGTGGAGACGTTCAAAAGGAAACGTCACTTGCTCACCCAGTCAGAATATCGCCAAGACGGCGGGGAACAACGACGCCCGTCCAAAGTCGAGCCGCCTGGGAAGCGTAACGCGGTAGCGGAGAACGATCTGTACGTGTTGAAGGAAGGAGACGCCAAGATACACCTCGGTTACGAGTCGCCCAAGGAAGACCTGCTTCCGGATTCAGAGTCGCAGTCGCCAGTGCCGTTTGAAACAAGTAAAGGAGAATCAGAGTATTCAGGGGTCCTGTGGAAGAGAGATGGAAAAGCCAGGACCGCGGAAAATAAAGAGAACTTACTTACTTTTACCTGATTGAAGGTGAATCACCTGTAAATGGCGCATCGCATACTATAATCGCCGAGGACCCCTTGACCATTATGAAGGAGACCGATATGGAGCTTCGCTTATCCGTTCATCGCCAGGAAACGAGCAAAGAAAAAGAAACAGTGGAGAACGATGTCTCGGATCATCAGCTCGAAAAGAAGTAGTCAATCTATCAATTATAAAAGTCCCTTTGTATTATTATTATTATTATTATTAATGAAAGAAACCGTACTTTGTTAGGGCACAGTCCGATGGACCCACGGACGACGCGAAGGGAGAAACGGATGATCAAGCAGACTCCTCGAGCGTAGCAGAGTTCAACGCTATAATCGTTAACGTAAGAGTTGACGTAATCTTATTTTTGAAAAAGACAAAATTAATTAAGTAATTTCGTGAAACTGCCCAGAACATACGCGACAGTCTGATGAAGGCCAATTCGAACGAGTCGTTCGACGAAGTGACCAAGGTTCTCTCGCAGAAGAATTGGGAGAAGTACAAACGGAAGAGCATGCTCACGTTCTCTGCCACGTTCGGTAATTACACGCCTCGCGTTCGTGTCTGTAAACGCGGGTTATTTTACGAGAGCGAATTGCAGGGCCCGGGAACAAGGACACCGAGAACGACAGCAGCGAAACTTCGAACGACGACGTACGAATTGCAACTTCGGAGAAATTAAAAATGGATTTATAAATTATTAAATTGAAAGAGAAACGTGTATATTTGCTTGTAGCCGGCCGAGAAGGACACGATCACCATCGAGATCCTGAATATCATTCTGTTCCCGAAAAGTTCCCTGATGGAGAACGAGGAATTGCAGCTTCTGTACGTTGAATTCTCTTTTCTCGGATACACTGGCCCCGATATGGAAACGATCTCCGTGAAGAAGCCTAAACCTCCCGAGCAGAAGATGACGTATAATTTTAAAAAAAGTATAATTTAGTATAATTTAGGTTGCGAGGTTTCATAAAAATTAAGAACGACTCGATTGCAGAATTTTGCGTGGACGAGGAGAGCCACGCGGTGCAGGATAACATTTTGCGCGCGATGCTCAACGAGTCCACCAATCCGAACATAACGTTCCTGATCGTTTGTGAACCCCTTCCCGAAGAAACCGACACGAAAGAGTGCATAGAAGTCGGGTAAGAAAAAATGTTAACAATTTGTAAGGCGTAGAGTCCCCAAAAAAAATAATTTTAGTTACGCGGAGCTCAATCTGAGGGAGTATGCGCTAGGGGACAGCTCAAAGATCGTTACTCTACCGATATACAATGCAGATGGGAATGAAAAAATTGGCCTATTGAAGGTACAATGCCAGTCAATCAGTAAATTACAGTCAATGACCAACGAACGATTACAGATTTCCGTGATGGGCCTTGACACGATACGTCAGCGCCTGGGGAAACGCCAGTCAAGCCTGTAAGAATATCAAACTGTCTCCAGTACGTGTAGCGTAAAAATTAATTCGTGTAGTATCAGACGAAGGGTAGATTAAAAGTCGTATGAATATAAAACGAATATCGAGTTTATTAGAAACTACTTACATCGTAATACAAAATATTCTATAGTCTGTATATGTCTCGCTATAGTTATTCCGTATTTACGTTGGTCTGTGTATATTTATCGAGTTCCATCGTCTTGAGTTTCAGCCATTTTCTGTTGCCATTTCGCGCCATTTTTCCGCGTCATACGGATTTCGACGACAAGCGTTTACTAACTCCTTTTCTTCTCGTTCTTCGCCGTTGTGGTTTCCGTCACGTTCCCGTTCGAGTGTTCTTTCTCCTTCAAGCTGGACCATTTCGTTTTTCGAAATATATCGTTGAAGACGCTAGTGGCGACCTGAAAATCCCTGCAATCATTCGGAGGTCGAGCGACGGACC
Source organism: Colletes gigas (assembly GCF_013123115.1). Taxonomy (NCBI): domain Eukaryota; kingdom Metazoa; phylum Arthropoda; class Insecta; order Hymenoptera; family Colletidae; genus Colletes; species Colletes gigas. The sequence goes on from NW_025106641.1 coordinate 1,666,304, forward strand.
AAACACCTGCTATGGTGTCGATACCTTGGCACACCCTGCACGCACCTGGAACATTATCGATAAGATAACGTTATCCGTTTATCGTAGAAACGTTTGCTGGTACCAATCGGTTAACGGTAATCTACTTACATCAGATCAGATTACTAACGTTGATGAAATATATTTGTTTAAATATATGTATAGAACAACTTGAGTAACGTGTAACGTTATTGTTTATACTCTGTAAAAGGCCAGATGAATGCATACGCGTTTGTACCATTCATTAAAATCTAGAATCAACGTTACACGCAATAAAGTCTATTAAATATGTTAAAGTGCATAACGTTGAGAATATATTAGAAATCCAAGCAGTATGCGGTACCAAACAAATGTGTTGGGTAGAATAATACGTACTCTGTATCTGTGTGTCATTCAGTAAAACGTAGAATTAATGTTACACGCGATAAAGTCTACTAGATATTGTTATGCGCGTACATAATGTTGCGAATGTATTAGATTATAAATACGCCAAGCAATGGAAATCCAAGTAAATGCAATATGTATTCCGGTCTGAATCATGTACCACAGCGACCTTTATCGGATTTTATCTTGAAACATTTTGCAAGAACAACTTCGCAGACGCGAATAAAATAAAATATTATTTGAGAAGGATAATTCTTTACAATTAAAAGATAAATAAATAAAAATTGTTTTGCCATGTTTTTCCTAGATAATCTGATCTGTAAATAGAGAACTGTTACCGGCGAGAAGATCGTTTGTAAAATATGGGATCGTCTACCGACAAACACCGCTATGGAGCTAGTATGGTTGTCAGTGGCGATCAGAGTGAAGGGTGAACCACGTTTGAACGGGGCGTGACCGGTGACGTTCCACGTCCCATTGAGCAGACTCTCGTGAAACCGCGGAGATACTAGGTCCGAGACCGTCACGGTTATAGTATGATTTACGACCTTCAGGTCCAGCTTCATTCCTGCCTGAGTCGTTGACCAGGACCCTGACAAACGGCAAGGTAAGCCTAAAAATATCGCTCGTTTCACATATAAAGGGGAAGCCGGGACGCAGACACGGATACGTGGCGAGTTAAAAGTTTCTATTACCCTCTCTCTTGTTGTTCTTGCCGCGGTCCAGCTTCATCTCTTCCAATTCCTCCATGATCGTGTCGAGTAACTGGCCAGCAACTTCCTTGGTGTCGTGCATGGCGATGGAGATGTTCACGTTGTGGCTTTTGGTCTTTCCTCCCTCGTCGAACGGCGATGGATTATTGTTTAATATCCCGTTGTCGATCAGCTGTCTTCTGGGATAGCTGTCTCTCAAATTCTCGTCCCTAGAGATGGGATTTTTCAGGTAACTTGGACTCAGCTTGCGCTCCGTTGGTCGATCGAGCGTTTCGGGAAAAGACAAAGGATTGTTGAGTTTCTCCAGATTCGAGTTCGAATTCGAATTCTGATTCGCGTTGATCCCCAGGGACTCCAGGATCTTCCCCAACGGTTGATCCATCGCGTTAGGAACGTTTACAACCGGTAAATCATTTTTTGCTTGCAAGAATCTCATGCTCTCTGCCGGAGGTCTGTTCATCGTAATTGGTTCCAAGTTTCCCGGAAGTTGCAGATTGGTTCCCGCCGATGGACGATCGTACAAACTAAATTGATTAGAAAATTTGGGAACCTCCACGTTCGCCATTTGTGGTTCGACGCCTTCGTTCGCGTAATTAAATTGATCTTGATCGACGGGCTGTTGAGTTTCGTAGTTCTGTCGATTCCGATCGTCGCCATTGTTCTGCAAACCGGAAACGTTCGGGTCCTGTTCCGGTTCTTCCGGTGTGTCTTCGGTGCTGACCGGATACGCCATATTTAAATTCTCGTTTTGGTATTCCGGAAGTCTGTAACCAAGCGCGTCGTTCGGAAAATTATTCACGGAATCGTCGCTGTAGATAACGTCTTTGCTATGGGCGTCGTAATCTTGATAATACGGCTGGACATTGGTATCGATCTGGTTGTCGGTATAAAAGGACGTAGAATTTACAGTCTGCCGTGTGAATCGATCGTTAGGGTTCCTCAAGCTGGCCGCCCTTATCGGAATTTTGTTCGCCGCTAGGTCTTGGAGAACGTCGTCCTCGCTGTAATAATCCGAGTACTCGATCCCCTGGTCGCCGCCATTTTTTTTCGATGGATCCTTCGTGGTCGTCCTCATCAGACGTTCGACCATGTTTTCGTTACCGTGTAATTTTGTCAACGATATCGAAGGCTGAGTGTTCAACGGGGTAGAAAAATCGACGTAATCGGTATCGTCTACTTTAACGGCGGTAATTTTCACGTTCGATTTTGAGACCGGTTTATTCGAATTTCCATGCAGTTTCTTTCCAAACGCGTTAATGTCTCTTCTGGTGCTCAACATTCTCTGAGTGAAAGAATAATATTCAAACGTTTATCCAATGCGTAGTACGATATATTGCTCGACGAAGGGCTTAGGGTTATTGGCGAGTGGAGAACGAAGCTTACCTACCTTAGAGGATCCCCTTCTTGGCCATCCAGGCTGTTGGTTTCCGTATCGTCTATGGTGTCTAAAATAACCATGATTCTCTTACTTTTCCGAATCACCAAAATTGGATTTACTTTTATATTTCAAAGTGATTCTTCACAATTTTGGAAACGTACCTTTTTCTTTTCTTTTTCTGTCGCCCCTTGGGCCTCGTCTGTCTTCCATGTTTCTTAAAATCGCCGGAGGATTTGCGTCGCGGTGCTCCTGGCACCTTCACGGACGCGAACAGTTTGTTCTGTCTGTGAGAGGATCGTCCATGAGTGAGCTTGTGCATGGTCTCCTGCATCTTCGGGGATTTCAGAGCCTCCTTGGCCATTTTCCTCGCCAGATTTCCGTCTCCCGATCGGGGGATCCGGTTCTCCAACGAACCGACGCCGCGCGACCTCGAAACATGCTCGTCGGAGCGTCCGTGGTCGGATATCGCGTCTCTCTTCCCGAAAACATCATTTTCCCGCACCTCTGCCACCGCTTTGCTCTTCTCACCGTTGGCTTCGATGCAAACTGCGCTGATTAGTAGCGGAACGATCATGGTAAATCTGTTTGATAAAAACTTTTAGGCACTCGAAAAAATAGTTTCTCTCCGTTGAGTTTTATTTGAAATGGGTACCTTAATAAACTTAGCAGCATTCCTCCGCGAGGTAGATCGATCGAGAAACTGGCGCTGGTGCCATCGAATCGGTACACGCTGGATCTTCGAACTTTGGTACCTCGCTAATCACCGAACGGTTTCATTTCAATGTTATTCTAACGTTGTTGACTGTTTCCTCGATTGCGTGGAACAAATACGGTTTTTTCGTGCGTTATTTCTCCCGCAAGCTGACATATCCCCGTGATAAAGGTTCAGAAAAAGCGCTCGCGCGGGATTCGATGCTCGTTTCTCGTCGATCAACTTTTGTCATCTCGACGATAAATCGGTATCCACACGTAATGGAAGCCAGCGCTGTCGTTACGAATTAATATCAATGTTAAAATTGCAAACAAGAAACTCAATTTGAGTATAGAATATTTATAGAATCGTTCGTTATCCCTCGATATATTTCTTCAAAGCGTCGCCGGAGCACAAATGGTCTTTGATGGCCGCGAAACGGCTACGAAGAAACCGTGACCATTCGTTCGTTCCGGAAAGGCACACGCGCGTGCTTAAATCTACGAAAGCGCGCATGCACGTGCGCCTCTAGATACGCGTGCATATATTTCGCGTAGGGTCGATCTCGCCGCGATCAAAGCGACTTGGACCGTCGCCAAGTACACGCGTCGGCCTCAATTAGTCAGATATTACGTATGAATGTCCTACACGCGGCTACTCTGCATTAATAACACGGAAATGAACTTATAGCCGTCTGTTGCGTCCGAACCAAACGCGTCTTTTAATCTCTTTTACCACCGGGGGATGATTCACTTTTACTCCAAAACGTTTCTCGGCCCTTACAAAGCAGAGTTTCGGCAAAATGTGATCCAATTAAGGGTTTACCATGCTATAATTTTGCTTTGTTGAAAGCGAACGCGAAAAGAAACGCTGCCTCGCACGAGGACCGCGCCCACGATTTTATGCAACGCCCTGGAAACGGAAGCAGCGAGATTACAATGGCTGTATAATTAAGGGGTTGTCTTGGGTGGTTACGATTACAAGACTCTGGTTTTTTAGAAAATTGTCGAAGCAGTACTAGTGCTTTTGCTGCATTCTGCCATGGTGTGGTTTCTTCAGGCTCAGCGTGAGATCAGTAGAAGGGACGTGTCTATTGATTTCCTCTTGTCACGAATACCTCGCTGCTACGGCCGCTAATTCGTTATCTTCTTTAATTCGTTTCCTATTCGAACACAATTATTTATGCTTTAGTCAACCTCTCAGCGGTGGAGACTATTTTTATAAGTTTGTATCTACCTTCTGACACTGAAATATTACACTGAAAATTGCCATTCCTGAAGGAGTCGATGGAGAAGCTATTTGTAAAGAATATAAGCTCCTGAAATTTGGAAATTAAAGAGACTCGTGACCCGCCACGATTACTTTCAACCGACAGGTTTCCTCCACCGGAAGCGAAGAAGTGGCCCCCATAACAGGGCATATCTCGTGTGTCGTAAAAGTACATCGGGGCGGTTACGTTGCACGGGTGGCTGTATTAAAACCAAGTCAGAACACAAATAGACTCCCAACGATCCGTCGAAGTACCATCGGCGCCGGACAGAAGCCAGGCTTCGGTGCAGCAAAAAGGACGAGTCCCGAGTGGCTAGCTGCCGGCGAAATTATGGTCGGTACAACGGATAGCAAACACAACGCGCGTATCGGCGGTGGACCAGCAGAGAAAACCCTGGAGACACGTAGGCATTGATTATTATTAGAACCCAGCCAAAGTACAACCGATCTACGCACGTCTGGGGAACGATATTACAAGTGCATCGCGACGACCAAGATATACTCGACTCTCGAAAGCTCCTGGACCATGATTTTTTCACGCGATGGACCCTTTCAAACGGGGATTTACCAGACAAACTGTCCAAAGGAGCTCCGTCTCTGAGGGGAGGTTCCTTGGGGACCTACAACACACGAAATTTCTTAATATAGAAAATAAAATAATTGTAAAATAGATCGATCGGAGTTAACATTGAAACGGTACCCAATCTTTTCTAAAAATTCTGATCGCTGGTTTCCAATTCCATCCTCTTCGGTATGTATACTTTGACTTGTTGCGCATTGTGATAATTGTGAAATCGCCAGTATTTTTAAACAGATCGATGCATCTCTCGATTGCGCAATCGAGCATTTCTAATTATTTAATTAAACCTTGGCGCGCGTACAGCCGCTTCGACGAACGCGAATCGAAGCACATAAGCGATCAGAAATTTATTTCACCAAACGATAAGGGGTCTGCGATATTTATCGCGGAAGCGGATTTCGATGGTCACGAGTATCGTCCAACGATAATTCACAATTGTGTAATAGTCGGCGAGCAATTAACCCTTGGCGCGGGGACAGCGACGGAGATGAGAATACCAAAGGTCGCGGTTTCTTCGTTCCTCCTGCAAAACAGAGTCGTATTATTAGCAGGAACAATGGAATAATTTTTTTACAACAATTTAAAATTTTTTTTTCAACGGAAAATTTCAGCACCTACTCGAATTTTTTTCTCGAAAGTGCGTAGTTTTTCGAGGGTATGTCTATTCACAAAAAATGATTGTAATCGACCCCCGTAACCAAAAATAATTTTTTTAGAATGATTGAAAATTTTTTTTTTTGATGGAAAATTTCGGCACCTACTCGAATTTTTTTCTCAAAACTGCGTAGGAATTCGGAGGTATGTCTATTCACAAAAAATGCTTGTAATTGACCCCCGTAACTAAAAATAATTTTTTTAGAACGATTGGAAATTTTTTTTTTTTATGGAAAATTTCGGCACCTACTCGAATTTTTTTCTCGAAAGTGCGTAGGAAATCGAGGGTATGTCTATTCACCAAAAATGATTGTAGTCGACCCCTGCAACCAAAAATAATTTTTTTAGAACGATTGAAAATTTTTTTTTTTTATGGAAAATTTCGGCAACTACTCGAATTTTTTTCTCGAAAGTGCGTAGGATTTCGAGGGTATGTCTATTCACAAAAAATGCTTGTAATTGACCCCTGCAACCAAAAATAATTTTTTTAGAACGATTTGAAATTTTTTAAATTCGTCGAAAAGAGTTCCGGTCGGTATGGCAGTCAAATTGTCCATGGGGTGTAAGGTGCACTCTTATACCTCGTCTGTGGGTGAGAACTACTATCGCTTGCACGCAGCTGTTCGCAGATTATCATTCTACAAGCAGAACTTTAAACATTAATAACTTTTTACGAAGCCTCGATCGACAAATTGGTATTCTTGATCTTCGTCTTATTTTGGTCTCCAGAATCTCCCGTTAAAATTTGTCCCAGGGTTGGTCGAACATCCTGTGTACAATACGCAAGTTGTGTACATAAAGTTGACGTAGGTGTGATCGAAGAATGCCGGCGATATCGAACGTATGCAGGTGCGAAACGATTTAACAACAGGTGCTCGGTTGGCCGGGCCATCGGTGGATGGGACGTCGGACAACAGAAGACGACGCCTGGCCGCGCGGTCATCGAAAGAACCGAAGAAAGGAAAGAAGACGACGACGTCGACGGCGATGCAGAGGACGAAGAGGTGGCGATGAAGAGGCGCGGCGGAGGGCGTCGGGACGCGTCGCGGCTGGCATTGGTAGCAGTCTCGAGATAGCCGCCGGCTGGCTTCCTCACTGCCTCGGGGGATTTATTCGGGGATTCCGAGCGCAAAGTGGTGAACCGATATCCAGCGGCCGATCCATCGATCGCGCTCAGAGCGATCGACGACGCCCAGGGAGCCGCGGTCGCCTGCGAATTATCGCCCGGGGGAGAGACCTGAAACAGACAAAAAAAAAAAAACGTAACGGTCAACAGTTTTGTGGAGGTGAGTCTAGGCGACGATGGCATTTTCCTAGGCCACTTTCCTGCTAGTTCTTTTCCTCTTCCACTCGCCGTCACCGTGTCAGCTACTCGTCGTGCTATTTTCGTGAGTGTTGTGCAAGTGTCGAACGCCATTCGTCGTGGCTTTCGGTACCCTCGAACCATCGAACCTTGTTCCTACCCCCTTGGGCACAACGTTGGTCCCGTGCTCGCAGATTTTCGCGGTTGGCCTTGAATCGTGAATTTCGTCTGATTATTTCGGGACGCAACCATGGACGGGACACCGGTGGTTGTGCGATTGTAAAATAAAGATTGCGCGAACGCCGGCCTTGGGAGACGCTGCAAAACATTCCAATGCTCTGAAATTCAGAAATTTACACGATTCGAAGAACCTCGTTTTTTCGTGGTCGTTTGTGATTCTTTTCGATCTATCGGTTCTCCGTCGACGCGTACATTTTGGGGATTTGTTATCGTTGTTGGCTATTAACGGTCGTTTTCTGGGAAACCTGGTGTCTATCTCGTAGGTCGTGAAACTGTCGACGCGATGACGGAAATGGAATGCTGTCAACCCGCCATGCGGAAGCGCGGTGCAACGAATCTTTCAGTGATCGATAACTTTCTTTCGTACGCGAGTGACTGACGGTCCTCAACCACCGTTCGAAACAACTTAGCTTAATAATAATTAATCCCAGCCTCTTCGTAAGACGCGAAACTTTATTGCAAATAATTTTGTATCATATACATACTATCTATTCAACACGTGTGTTTATGTACATAGAATGCTTCAGAAACCGTGCAATAATTTTTCTAAATATATTTTGTCCAAGACACCTTAATTAACCAAACCGATAGCGATCGATATCAACTATCAATTTTGTGAAATGTTACTAAAATTCCTTTCTTTTCTAACATCTACAGTGTCCTGTCAATAGTCTTCTAGGACCCCAGTATAATTACACTGTAATTATCCAATGGTTGCACCCTGTAAAAATTTGCAATTTTTATTACACCGGTCAGAGTTCACAAGAAGCGTTTGTCAAGCTCTAACCCTTAAGTGGACTCTCAATCCCAACCGAATTGCTATACTCAATGTTGATTTTTACCAAATTGGTTCGAAGCATTTAAAAAATAATTATTACATAAATTTTCAAATAATTACATCGTATATCAAGTAATTGTTAGTTGCAGAGGGGCCCGATAATTCACTCAGGGGTTAAGAAAGGTTGATTTTGCACGGTCGTAACGAACCGGAACCGGCGTTAGCGCGAAGAGGATGGACGCTGCCGTCTCTAATAAACACATCGCGCGAAACCCGCGGGCGAAATGTAATTCTGTGTTACGTGCCCAAGGTGCCTCATAAAATAGCTGTGCTATTTTACTGGCACAGTTTCCCCGCGAGTCGAGTGCATCCGGTGAATCAAACCGTGGGGGTCCCGTCTCGCGCGAAGGCCAAGTTTTTAGCCTCGCGGAAAGATGACTGAACGTGCGTGCTCGCGATCGAGACAGCGCACCGTTTACTACGTCCAACCGGAAATAACAAACCGCGTTCTATTCTGATCGAAGAATCGCCGCTCTCGCGAACCGTGTTAGAGTCAATTGTCTATACAAATAGTCGTGCAGGATCTTCGCACGACGGTTATTTACAAAGTACATTTAAACAAATCCCCTCGATCATCTTGGCGAGCTTATTCTTTAAACTCGTAAGCTCTCTGAGCGCGTGAAAAATTTTATGGGAATATACCGAGGCGATTCAAAATTATTTTATCATTATATCGACTCTGACTTTAATTCGTTATCGTGCAGTGACTTTAATTGGATTCGCGGGACGTGTATATTTTCATTAGGCCAGATGTAACATTTATGAACTCCCCGGTGCCATTTATCTTACCAAGTTACCCAGAATCTGAAAGCTGAACTCTAAATTCTAAATAGCTGATAATTTATTTAACTCTCACCGATAGGACGGTCCCAAACGATTGTGTCTACGATGTAACGTTAGTCGTTGCACGAGTCAATTGGGTTTCCGGAGCAAGTATATTTTCATTGGACGGCATCAAAGGGTGTTTATCGGGGTGGGCGCGATAATGGCTCCTCGATCGCGTTGTTCGCGTCTGTGTCTGGCGCGGCATTTATTTGCTCGTGACTTTACGTTACACCGCGTGGATTTCGGCGTCGGAATCAATGGCGGAAGTGACCCGATTAGCAGTGAAATACAAGAAAATGCGGCCAACCCCGCGCGGTGTGCTAGCGGGCCAGCCAATCGGACGAACGAGTACGGGTGCCGCGTGTCGGAAATAGATTTCGCTCAAACTAAAGGTTGATCCACCGACGCCGCTTTAACCATCTACGTAGAACGTTCGATCTGTCGCCCCATGAAATCGATCGAATCGTTTCGACGACATTCTTTCACCGGGATATTTTAATTTGCCGCGCGAAATTTGCGCGGGATACGGAAGTAAGTGGGAAATCACTGCGCACGCGCACCACGCCAATCAGAGTTCTTCCGGTTCCGAACCCTTTCGTTTTAATGCATCGTTACACTTGCAATATAACAATTATTTCAACGATTGTTGTATTATATTATTTGTACCTTTATGGGAGACTTTGATCGCCGTACCGTGAGACAAATGAAGAACAGAAATTCGAGTACTTACATGAGCGGAGATAGCAAGGTGAAAGGTTAGGGTTCAGCTTATTGTTCCTTTACGAGCTTATTACACTTATGATTCGACGCATATCGAGACTATGAAGCTCGTTAGACACGTATTTCGAAAGACTTGGACAATATTAACGTTATGAAATGAAGCAGAGAACAGTTGTCGACCGTTTCGAAGTCGATAAGTTACCAACTGGCCGAAAAAGCGTTTACGCCTTTACTGAAATTCGAACCAGGATTTCGCGATGTCCGTTAAGGTGGCAGCACCGTTACGAACAATACGATCGTATAGTAATCCCCATGAAGCGAATTAAAAATTGCAATGATTACAAATTAACGGTGATTCACGTGTCGTTTCTTGTTTCTGTATTTTAGAATGACGGTGTAATGTGGAATTCACTACGATGGCTTCCAACATTTCGATTACATCTAAAACGAAACAAGGCAAGTTACCCTACGATTACATCCTGTTTACTACCATTATAATATAGGTTAAATCGTATCGTTAATCTCTCGATCGCGATCATGAAAACTCGCAAAAATTTTAAAGACTGTTTCGAGGGTAAAGTTTTCCAATCTTTGTACAGAAATCTCAGCGGAGGTAATTCGAGTCACCAGGAGAGAGGGAGTCACGATCGCGTCATCGGGCAGGGTGAGTTCCACTTTCAATTTCAAACCTTTTAAATCATAAAAACGATCGCGTGAACGTTCGAAATAGATCCGAGTGTCTCTAAATTACGTTAATAACCGATAGTTATGGTTTTACGACGATGAGAACGACTATCAATAAGAATTAACGGAAGCTTCTATGCGTTGCTCGCAATAACCGCGACAAGGGACTCTCCGGCGCTTATTATCGTGCGTTCTCAAAGGTGGCCCAGCGGAATAAAGCTTAGGGACACATCAAACGTTTTTGAGTAATTGGTTAAACGGCAAGTAACAAGATGTATATGCCTGCACACTAAATACGTTACGTCACGATACCACCATCTAAATTAAACTAAAACCAAGGCGCACCACGAAGGTAGATAGAATATCTGGTTCGATGCCAAAGCCTGAAGACAACCAAGAACTCACCGCCATTCCAACTACTCCCGCAATGCACGAACACGTCTCTCATTCTTCTCGACGATCGCTTCTCCTCCTCCTCCTCCTCTTGCGGTCGCGCTGTCGCTCCCTTTCGTTGGCTCTCTCACCCCTTAATTCACTCAAGGCGAATTCTTTTTTTTTTCTTTTTTTTCTTGCTCGTCCCGGTCGACATGATTTACACGAAACGCATTCTGTCAGTGTTTCACGCTTCCTGGAAGAGCAGTCTATCGGTATCCGTCGTCGCGGACGCCGTGCATGCCGTACGATTCCGAAACGTCTCGTTTCCATCCTTAATTAGGCTTTAATTAATTGCTAAATCTCTGGAATTCTTTACCAACCTGGGAAAGAAACGCTACCAATAAATAGGATTGGATAAAATCAATCAAAATATTGTCCGATATATTGTAGGGGGAAAAAAAAAATGTCAGTAGAATGTGGACAGTGTTGAGTAATTTTTATTTAGTCTCTAGACCCACGAAGATTGATCGAAACGTCTGACCCAATACGATTCGTGATTCGTGCCAGATCCGGCCTTTTATTCTTCTCGCATTAAATAAGAACAGTTTAATCTAGAGAGGAATATTCTTTGTGCAATTCTTCTTGAAATGTTCCATCCATGGGGCGTCCTCGTCTTCGTTTCCAGCGTCCATATTGGTATTCCAAATAACGTGAGATCGTTCTCGCGACCGCAAATTAATTTCCAATAATTTTCCAGCGCCTCGAGTTTTTGATTCCCACGATAACGGAACCAAAGATCGCCTGTTTTACGTTGAAGAGGTTTTTGGCAGTACATCAAAGTAACAGGTTCGTTGCCAATGATCGTTCATCGCCTGAAAGAAGCTTCGCGAAGAAAGTGTTGGGTATTTACTAATACACCTGACATTCGACGAGAAACAGAGCTTATGTACATTATCTGGTGAGAAAACAATCGATGCCTTTCCCCCCCGTCATACGCGGAGGTGATATTAATTCAATGTTGCTTGTGAAAACAAATCGCATCGACGCTGATTTTGCACAGCCACGATCCAGACTCTCAATATTGACGATCATAGCCGTATCAATGACCCCTGTAATTATGGACCTCGTAACTCTGGGCTGCTTTAAACTTAGATATTGCTTTTGAGTTCTCGATTCGGAAGTGAGTACCGCCTGTTGGGACTTCGGGGTCGTCGACATCGGATTTCCAAGACTCTGGTATCCATAATATCGAATTACAGACCCTTAAAAATCCTGTTTACGTTCCAAATTATCCCTTTTGCAGATCACGTTCACCTTCCTGCACCGTAAGCCGACCCTTTCGAAGATGTCCTGACCTTTCTGGAGTTAGCAGTATCAAAATGACAGTTTTTGGAGCAACAAGCCATCGGTATAGTTTCATTGAACGTCTCGTAAATATTCTAGCGTCAAACTGGCCATTAAAAATGTCACGTTCTGGCTCGCTGCTATTAAGTATTAAATTTCTTAAGTACTTCGACAGTACAAATCCAAATATCTTAATCGTTCGCGGTCGCCGGCTAAGTTATGTTTAGAATTGGCTTTCATTTAATCATAAATCACCGGTTAAACCGGTGCTCGGTATAAAATACGCGTGAATGGTTCAATATACGCGACCGGATTGTGTAAATGAAACCGTGGAAATAGCGTTTCCATCTATTATTGCATCGCCCCGTGTCCGTTTTCAAGGTGACTCAGCCAATAATTTATTTAACGCTGAATAATTCTATCGAGCCGCCATCCCCGAACGGACGAGACGACTTAATTAATATATCGTCACCGCTTTGCGCGAGGACATCGTCGGATGATTTACAACGAACGTGTCGTCCGAATTATTCGTCTCTGGCCGTCATAAGCGATCGAATTTATAACCCGGGGTAACGTAATCGTCCGTAGATCCTGATTATCGTCGATGACGACGCGTTAAGGCTAAACGCACAGACTAGCGTCGCGTTAGTTGACCGTGACTCGGGACCGTGTCTGGCCATTTATCAAGGCGGATACGCTTCCACGAATTCGTCACGAAACGGCTGGATTGGTAACTGTTTTATTCATTTGTAATTTTTAAATTTGTAATTGAGCTCTATTGTAAACGACTCGGAATTTCTTTATTTCCAGTGTACGATCGGATCGAAAGGTTTAGGCGGTAGCGTGCGTCTCGTGACGACTCGTCTTTGGCAACTCGTCAAAATCGTGGATTATAACTCGTCGAAGCGCCAATAGAAACTGCGGTACTCGTACCTCAAGCGGGAACTTTACGGCCACTTAGTTTCGATAAATAACGACAGCCTGTCAGTCGGATGTTTGGCAACTTGAACGCCATACACGAGCCACTGTCGGCTGTGAAAACAATGCTGCACCGCGCGCGTCGCCATTTTTCATCCGTCGACCCGTTACGCGACAGACTCTAGGCCAGGGATGGCGGCCTTTCGAGGCAAATTATTGAAGGTTGGTAGGAGAGATTTCAACGATCGTAATCCATGGGTACGTTTAGTGTAGAAGCTCGTGAGATATTCGCCGAATGACATGTGGCCTTCCAATGCCAAAACATTCCTCCAAGAAATATATAAAATAGACAATACTGTACGCAAGTTAAAACTTCTCGTCTCCCGTGAATTATCGCCGAGGAACCGGCCAAGACGCGACAGAAACAATTTGATGTAAATTAGCGTTAGCCTTGGGCCGTCTAGAAGTCATTACGCGGCCATAAGTTGTACCATTATCGTAAATTATTTCCCACGATCGAAAAACAAAGCGTTCCGCGTTGTTTTAATAATCGGAGAACCAACTGTCGGTGGTTGCGTGTCATTTAGCTGCGGAGAGGCGTCTGGCAGCGTCGCGACGTCCGGGCAGCCGTTAGAAAATTAACAACCGCGACGATACAAATTTCGATTCGCTAAAACCACACATTGTCGCGACCATTCCTGAGATTCGCGGCCAACGTGCCAGAGCGTCGCGTTTCGTTCGGCGGTAAATTATTTCGAATCGAACCGCGTGACGAATTAACGTCGACAAATTGTCCGTCGAATCCACCGATGGCAAAGTATCAATCCCGGCGATCCTTATCGATCGGAACGCGCGCGCATCTGTTGGCAACGGGCGTATCGAGAATTTCGTGCCGATAATCGTGCAGAAGCGTGACTGAAAAATGGTAACAGGTGTCTTATTCATCTTTCGCAAATTGCGGATACTGACGCGTGCACGCGCCAAATTTATCACCCACTATATCACTTGCTTTGCACCGTTGCACGAGTCAAAATAAATAAACTCGCCTGTCGCCGGGCATTAGTCATTGTTCAACCGCAAAAATCGGACGTAGCAATTCGCAGATCAATGGGAAATATTGTACGATGATACCAAGGTACAACGGTTGCTGCTAGAGAATTTTTTTAAATTCTTTGTGTATCTATTAGTGGGGAACCCTGGAGGAAAGTTGAGTGTGGTTAGTTAGGATGTTTAGACTTTGTAGATGCTAGAGAGGATTAGGGAAACAAAGTGGGAAAGAGTCGTGGCGCCTCCTAATTTATAATTGGTGTGACCCTAACCGTCTGACTTGTGTCTGGAGCGTATGTCTACGGTAGCACGTAGCTGACGTCGCCCGAGCGGCGATAAATCAGCTTTTATACAACTTGCGACAATATCCCGGGGTCCAAGGCGGGGTCTGCTAGAAAATTCAAGAAGAAACGAAGTTTGAAAATATCTGAAGCTTATTAAATTCTGTACGAAGTCGCGTCGAAGTTGTCGAGTTTGTTAAACCCCGGTTACCGAACTCGTAGTTCATTTATTTTCTTCTGTCCATCTGTCGCGGACTTTCGAACAGTCCGCGGGACGAATACACGCTCTTCGATAATTTTAGACGATCGGATCGGTCGAGATATTTCATATCATACCCGGTAACTAGGTCGAGAATAGTTTCTCACGCGTACAGTCAGGAAAGCCGCGCGATTTATATCAAATACTGACGCAACCGCTCCTAAAGAAAGAAATTGGGCCTGCGGGTAGGCGTTCGTTGCAACAATCGAGAACGCTTTAAATAGCCAGGCGTCAACATTGCCCTTTTTAACGGTTGTTTGTTAAATAATTACTGCAAACATCCTGCGTGGTCCACGAAAGCTCACTTTTTTGTGTTTCGTAAAATTCGAGATCTTAGGGTACTAGCTACTTCGAAGTTTGCAAAATCGTTTCGGTGGAAAAGAATTTAAAAATGGTCATCGATTAATGATTGAATTAGGATGAAATAGAGCAGAAAATTTTCAATGGATTGCAAGAGATAGGAAGGATGTAAAGAAAAGGTCCACCCTGGTGTGGACGCCCTTAGCGCGCGCGAGGAGGCACAGGTCCCCGGAGCCGTGCAACTCCGTTCTAAAGATGTATTGGAGAAGTGTAAGAAGGGTAGCTATTTCTGGTCGTGGGGAGCCGAGAGACTCGTCGCGCAAACGGCTCTTAGCCACTTCGTACATCGAGTAGTCTGGCGTTAGCCGCGTATCGCAATATACGCTATTCGGCAGGAACCAGGACGGGAATCGTGCGTGTGCCGTGACACGCGTGCCCGTTCGATTATTCTACCCAGTGATCCGCCAAAAGTTCCCGCGAGACGAGCAACCGCGAATCGTGCGACGTTACGCGATCATGCACGGTCCACGACCAACGACCCTCGAATACAAATCGAAATCGTTCCTCTCTTAACGATCTTGGTATCGATATCTCGAACCAGTGCGATTAGTTCCGCTGTATCAGTGAACTTCTGGAATCCCAGACTTCCGGTAAACGATAGGCCAACGTACGATCGAGGCTGTGCACGCGTCGTATATCCCTACGAGTTCGATGCATCATCCGTACGTTCTGACGTACAGAGTGCAGTGCACCGTGAAAGTAGATGGTGGTTCGTGAAGATCGGTGAAAGTGACGAGAGTGGAAGGGCTCTCGACGCTCTTCGTGAATCGATATCGATTTTCATTCGACGCGAAACGAGTTGCAACGTAGTTCCCGAGGATTCTCTCGATCGTAGCAGAGTTCGGGGAAAATAATTATCCAGGCTTCCCCGTTCACGGTGGATCATCGTAGGCGTTGCTTGACAAACGCGAAATATGTCAAGCTAACGTCAGTCGTTGGTCGATGCCCCTTGCCAATCGAGGAGCAGAGGCGGCCAAGAATCCGCGGGAAAATAAGTCCGAGGGGTCAGTTTGGTGGTGCCTAGGGACGGAACACCGCCGCGAAAGAATAGGCTCTCTTTTCTACGACGAGGAAATCGCCGAATTGGCCGACTACCAGCCACGGGGACGAAGAAGAGCTCCCACGGAATCCTCGCAGGCATCCCGCACGTAAAAATAAACCGTGGCTCTCGGGCCGACGCCGGCGGCGGGTTCGACGAAAACTTTTTAACGAGCACGCGATGAAAACGACGCGCGACCGTCGGCAGGAGAAATTGCCGCGAGAATAACGTTCGACCATTCGATCGAACCGAAATTCTACTCGATAGGAAGCTTCAAGATTAAACAAAAGTATTCTTCTGTAAATTAGATATGAACCACCCAATTGTACAGAACATAAAATCAACAAAATTGCCGTAGATTTTGCAGCCACGATAATGTGATTGATTGCAACCGTGATGAGATGAATTATGGCGAGAAAGGAACAGCGTACGTGTCGAGTGACGCCACGGCGGACGCCAGGAAGTCGCGAGCGAACGATTTAACACAAAAGACCATGGTCCTCGTCGTTGGGATGCCAAGTTTCTAATCCGACCGTTCGAAAAGAAGATTCTAAAATCTCTAGCCAGAGATCGTACGATCTGTCGAGGACTATCGAGGATCCGGTGAGCTCAAAGCGAGAACGATGTCCTTTTGCAGAATAACGGGGCGTAGCAGGGGCCTGCCCAAGCCGAACTATTTCCCTCTTCTGCCGCCCATCAGTCCAGCGGACGCGAAACGCTTCTGTCGTATCACTGGAAAGTCCTACGGTCTGCCCACCCACCACTACATTCCAGTCCTCCTGGGCGTGCACACCCACGACAAGTCGAAATGCAAGATCACGAACGCCTCTGGTCTGGGACCGCATCACTACACGGCTGGCTTCGTCCTGGGCGAGAAGAAGAAGCACGTCATCCTCAAGGACTACCGCTATGTGTTCCCGATCCTTGAGGGCGAGGGTGAGCAGCAGAAAACCTTACGAAATCTGCTCAGCGCGAAGCAACCGCCGCCGGAGGAGGAGGAGGCAAGATTCGTTTACACGGTCGAAGAGCGACGATGCAGCCTGGTGTTCCCCTCCAGGCTGGAAGCAGCGGTCAGAGACGGAGACGTCAAGGACGTGATGCTCTCCAGGGACTGCGACACCGTGCTCTTCAGGCTGAAACAGGGGAAGAACGTGTCCGTGGACTTTAAGAACCTGGAGGACTTCGAGAACCTCTACGACGGGCTAGGACCGCGAGACGACGTGCTGAAGGAGCGAGAGAAACAGGAGGCAGAGGCCAAGAAACGGAAGAGGAAGAGGCAGGCAGGATTGAACTACGCCAAGAGGATCTTCGAGGAGAAGGAGAAGGCTGCCGACGAGGAGGAGCTCAAGAGGACCAAACAACTGAGGCTGAGGAGCGTCAAGGAGGAGACCGTGGAGGAGAAGGTCGAGAACTGGAAGCACGTGAACCTGGAGCAGGCTAGGATCAGAGCCTGCGACCTGATCTCCGCGACGAGCTCCCTCAAGGACACGGCCAGGTCTCTGCCGCAGACTCTGGACTGGAACACGTTCCAGGATGCAGCCAAGAAATCCCCGTTGCATCCTGTCGTGGACAAATTGCCAAATCCCATCACCGCGGAGCCTAGATTGGTCGAACAGGGTGCCACGTACGCTTGCACCAGTCCCATTTCAGAGAGCACCGGAGGATTCGAGGCGATCTCGATCGTGAAGCCATTGACGCCGTTAAAAATAGAACCCGACGCTGCTCTTCAATCAGCGATACAGAGTATTCCGTCCAGCGACCGTAGGAGAGTCTCCAACGTGAACGTGAAGCTTCTGCAGGCCGGCGAGGAGGCCCTGGACCAGCTACCGCGCGTAGATGAAATCCCAGAGCTGGTGCAGAAAATTAACGAGGGTAAAGAGACTACTGTTCACAGGATCAAAGGTCTCAAGCTGGACATAAAGTCTGCCCAGCGATTCGTCACTGGTCAGACGGTGCAGACACCAACGGGGCCTGTTTTCGTGCCTGGCCAGACCCTGCAGACGCCTCAGGGGCCCACCTTCGTCCCTGGTCTGACCGTCAACACCCCGGACGGTCCCATCCTCGTTCCAGGACAGATCTTCAACGTCAAAGACACGCCTGTCTTCGTGGCTGGACAGACCCTGCCAACGGAGAAGGGTAGCCAGTTTCTTCAGGGTCAGACTTTCCACACGAACGACGGAGCCAGGTTCGTGCAAGGTCAAACCGTCCTGACGGAGGAGGGTCCCAAGTTCGTGGCAGGTCAAACGGCCGAGGATGGAAGCTTCGTTCCCGGTCAGACTATAGTTACTCCCGATGGACCGAGGTTCATGCCGGGTCAAACGGTCACCGATCATCGCGGAGAACAGGTCTACGTGCCTGGACAGAGCGTGCAGATCGGAGAATCCTGGGAGTTCGTGCCTGGACAATGTATAGAGTCCACCACTGGGGAGACCAGGTTCGTTCCTGGCCAGACCATCCCCACTCCCCAAGGTCCACAGTTCGTTCCTGGTCAATACGTTACCACGAACTCTGGAGAAGGTCGTTTCGTGCCTGGTGTGGCCAAAGACACCGAAGAAGGGACGATGTTCGTCCCAGGGTTGACGCTGGACACTCCAAAGGGTCAGAAGTTCGTGGAGGGTCAAGTCCTGAGGACCCCGGAGGGCGACAAGTTCTTCCCAGGGCGAACCAAGCTGTCCAAAGAGGGCTTCGAGTTCGCAGCTGCCAGCAAGTTCGACGAAGTGGTGTTCCACGATGCGGGACCGGTTGGTATACCCGTGGACCCCAAAACAGCCAACGTATCTTCCTCTCAGCAGACGGAGATCTTTGGCCACATGGTACAGACAGAGAGGGGCGTGGAGTTCTATCCAGAGGATGCCAAGAAACTCCCGGAAGGGAAGAGGATCGTTCCGGGTCAACTGGTGCGAGGTGGAAAGGATGGTCCGCGTTTCGTACCAGGCGTGATGACCGAGGACGGCTTTCTGCCTGGTCAGATCGTAATGACCGAGAAGGGCGAGCAATTCGTGCCTGGCCAGGTGATAGACACCAGCACCGGGCCCAAGTTCGTCCCGGGCCAAATGGTGGAGACTCGAACAGGCGCCAAGTTCGTTCCTGGTCAGACGGTGGACACTGCTGACGGTCCACGGTTTGTACCGGGTCAGATCGTCGAGACCAAAGTGGGTCCCACGTTTATCCCCGGTCAAGTGATCTCCACGGAGGACGAGGGGTCTAGATTCGTGCCTGGCCAGGTGGTGGACACTCCGGACGGTCCCAGGTTCGTGCCAGGTCGCGTCGTAGAGTCTGGAGAGCTAGGAGTGACCTTCGTGCCTGGTCAGATAGTCCAAACCGAGGAGGGACCGCGGTTTGTAGCTCCAGACTTAACAGACACCCCAGAAGGAGAGGTAGAGTTCTCTGTGCAAGGGTTCGAAGTCACTCCCGAGGAGCTACGGTTGCTGAGACCTCAGCATCTTCATTATAATCCTCACGTCCAACATCAGGGTGAGACCAGCATCGACGCTAGGATGCTCAGACAATTATCCGAGGCGGGATTATCGGTTGGAAGAAAAGTCTCCAACGATTTGCCTGCTGTGGACGTTGACGTGGACCCGAAAGCTGTAGCTTTGGAACACGCTTTGGTAATGGCGGAGAAGCTTGGACTGCACGGCGGCACAGCGGTGAAGATGGCGCAGATAGTGTCCACTGTTGATCAGCTGGCAAAGAACATCGCTGCTCAACAGGAGCTCGAGGAATACCAAGGGACTTCTAACTTGATCAATGGCGTAAAATCTCCAATTGCAAAGTCTGATCGCACGGAAGAGCAGCAGGGTAATGGCAACAGCAACAACGACTGGCTCAGAGACGCCATAAAGACCGCAATGTCCAGCGCTGTTCTAGCGATTACCACCCAATCTATGGACATCAACGACATCAAACAGGACTTTGTTTATTCCTGCATCAGCGAGGCCCTCAACGTCCTCCTGCGCCAGAAGAACACCAGCATCGAGGAGTCCGTGGAGGAGATCCTCCAGATACTCTTGGTCCCCCAGAACAGAAGCAGCCTCTGTCACTCGGCTTTGTTGGAGCTGATAGACAACAAAAACAACAAAGTGGATATCCTCAAGTCCACCGTCGTTGGTCGTTCCTTGAAGGACGACGTGGTCCTGGACAGACTGTCCATGGTCCTCGAAGA
This sequence comes from Colletes gigas, assembly GCF_013123115.1. Taxonomy (NCBI): domain Eukaryota; kingdom Metazoa; phylum Arthropoda; class Insecta; order Hymenoptera; family Colletidae; genus Colletes; species Colletes gigas. The sequence goes on from NW_025106641.1 coordinate 1,686,389, forward strand.
GGAGACTGGAACCGACCTGGTCGGTCCAGCGTTCAGAACAGTCTCCAAGAACGACTCTGAACTGGTCTCTCGAGTGCTCCAAAAGGTCTCCGAAGAGGTGGACACGATCGCTACGGAAAAGGAGGCGATCGACACGGTCCACAGAGCGATCGTCCACGCTGTCAGGGAGTCCAGCGAGATCCGGGTGCAGGAGCTGCTCGACGACGACGGTGAGAACGTCAGAGAGATGCTTCTTCAGGCTGTAGGGCTGGCCAGGGCTCTCGGTATGTCGGGTACTGCTAACAGTCTTCTAGCGGTGGTCAGCGACGAGAAATCAACGCGAGTTTTAGCCAGCGACAGAGTGACTCTGGACGTCCTCAGAAGGTTGACGGTGATGAGGAAACTAGCCGAGGAGAGGCCACCATTCATGAACGTCCTTGGACAGCTATGCAGCGACCCTGAATTGGCGAGGACCGATCCACGACTGAGGACCCTCGTTCGAGAGAGCGCAGCCCTGATGATCGTCCCCGAAGAGGCACCTCTGCAATCGTCCGCGGACGTGCCAACCGCTTTGCTGCACTCCGACAACAGTCTCGCAATGGAGGAGTTCCTCCTGAGAAGAAGCCACAAACCCTCGAGCATCTTCATGATTCTCAAACAGGGAATACAAGCTGTTGTTCCCAGAGAAGCCTCCAGGTCTGTTCTGACCGGTCAGGTGGCATACACGGTTCTCGACGAAGATGGAATCCACTATTTCGAACCTCTTCACGTCTTCTCGGCGCTCAGACTCAACCGTCCCACCGCCCATCGGTTCTCCATGTACTGTTGCCCAGTCGCCAAAGAGGAGGACGTGGACATCGAGATCCTGTCCACGTTCACGGGTACCACCTCCATCGGCAGTAGCCTGGACGGATCTGGTAACGGAACGTACCAGAGGCAGGAAAGCAACGGCGTCGTTATGTCGAGGTCGGATCGATCTCGTGGGTATTCTGCCAGCAGAGAGAACACACCTAGTCTGAGAAGATTGAGCAACTTCCAGCAAGACAATAGCTGTGAGCGGGTAATGTAATGGGAAAGGGGATAGAGAGTCCTTCCTTTCCTAAACACGATTATTCCACGGACATTGTCGACCTCCATTTTATAGGTTCTCGAATTTAACGATTTTTATTACAGATTAAAACGACCGAACGATTATAACTTAGAGCTCCTATGTAGTTGTACATTTTAGAAAATAGAATCTGCAGAGAGAGAGAATGCAGACAAAGTGCCTGAACGTAACTCCTACGCCGCATCCAATTAAATTTTCTAAACTGTCCCGGAAAAGTTCCCGTCAGTATGAGTTTCTTTCCCTGTTGCAGAAGTCCTTGGACAACTATATCGTCGTGAAGGATTACAAGAGCGAGACGGATGGGTTCGCGGTGAACGTCGGCGACATCGTCGAGGCCCTCGAATATGCCGATCCAGCCAAGTAAGCAGCCTCCAGTCAGTTTGATAAAACGAAGAAAAAAAAAAAAGAAAAGAAAACTTTCCACGCTGTCTTGTTGGATCGTTGACTCCGCGTGTCGGAGCACAGCTCGCGCATAAAGTCTATTTCCGTGTGTGTGCAACGTGTGGCTGACTGGAAATAACCATCGACTCTATATAGTCTACGCATGTACGATCTGTCACTTTCGGAAAAGTTTTTGTACGCTAAAGGTGTGATCTCGCTTGCTTGATTAACGCGCTTTCATTGACACGACGTTGTAACCTGCGAACTTTTTTTAAATACTAACGTTAGGACGATACGAGAGGTTTATATTTTAGTAATTTTGTATAAGATAGAAACAGTTTGCAATTTTTAATAACCACTTTGTTCAAATATTGTAAAGAGTAGAAATAAGTTTGCGAGAACTGTATATTTCGATCCTAAATCCGGCCACGTCGCCGGAGAGGAATATACGGGCACGGTCAATTCGCGTGTCAAAACGTGAGGGATCACCCCGTGTAGGCCTCCCCTTTGCTTATTTTCGCGGCGATATTTTTACGCGGGACGACGTTTCGCCCGTGGCTCGCGGGCCGCGTTTATAAAATACGTCGACAGCGATGGCGGACGCAGATGGAAAATTTCGCGGGTTCCAGAGATCCACGGGAGGCTCCGCGGATGCTCGAAACAACAGGCATTCACGCGACTCCCGTGCCCGATGGAAAGGAAAACAATCGGGAGGGTACAAAGGTCTCGAGGATCGTACTGGATCGCACGTATCGCGGATATGTCCGCGTAAAGAACGTACAACCGCTGCAAATAGGCTAGCACCGCTATAAATACGCTCGTGTAAACTGAATAACAAAGAAGTGCAAATGCCCGGCGTGTTAAAATAGGCTGAAAGCATCGCGGGATTCCCCGCTTGCATTTAACGCGACTCTAACCCGCTTCGATTAACGGAGAATAATGTTTAGTCTGCATGGAAAGCTCAACTAAAACGGCCAGGGGAGCCCAGAGCTACTATTCCGGGTGTTTCAACGTGTTGTAGGAAGATCAAGCTGGATCCTGATCTGGACGTCGGCGGGGAGATCGCCGATATGCTGGACAACGCGGCCGCGTGGCACAAATTGTCGGTTCGACCGCGCAGAAAGCACGCAGATCCCCGTGCTCGGAACATTGCGAGATCGAGTTCCGACACCAGCCTTCTGAGGTAAAATTCATCCACCTGCGACAGGAACTCTTAAATCTACAAAAAAAAATTGTCAAAATTAAGCGACAGGTTCGAGACTTTTGATGATCCAAGTATTTATTTTTAATTAATTCAGAGGGATGTTCTACGCCATTGTGCATTGATTGCAATAAAATTTAAGATCATCGACTGTTCTACGCATTGAACTCTGCGTAGACCGCCAAGGGCGCGTCGTCGTTAGGCCTCAAGGCTGCACCAGTGACTGAAATATGGTCACGACAGGTGCGAGCCAGACGACAAATTGCGTTTCTTCGACCGTTGCTCGTTAGGTCCTAAGCGCGGGGCTCGATCGTTTTCTAATTTGCTAACATCGAGATCAAATGGATACGAGAGCGCGGAGGTGTCGATAAATCGACGGTGGCCGGCGAACGTCTGTCGGGGCGAACAATAACAGAGGAACAGTCGTACGGTGAGGAAAGTTGAAGGCCTCCATTGAACGGCGAAGGCTCGATGCGAAACCGCGTTTACACGGACGCGCACGACTAAATCCGTGCACGAAATATAGCAACGACAGGTGCTCCGGTCAAACAGTAGCCTGCGCGCATTATGTTAACTGTGGAGCCAATGAACTCGTCGTATTTCACACCCCACCATTCGGAATTACACCGAGACGACTCTCCAACGCAGGCTTTTTCCAAAGTACCAACACGCTATCCATTACTGTGTAAATCAAAATTGGAATTTCATAACAGTCGACGATGGACAATGGACCGTGGTCTTTAAAAATTAAAAGACCTCGGATCTTAGATAAAAAAAATTATCGATATTATGAAACTATTGTAAACGATGTTTCAAGCGACTCGATGAAACTGACCATTGTAATTTACGACGACGTTAATGAAGATGGAAGCGTTTACGTTTCTGCGGCAATAATGTCTGGAGACACCTCGCGTGATTGGCTGTCGTCCAGAATAATCGCGGAGTCGATAGTCTATGAATTATCGTGAGAAAGTTCGATCGTTAAACTTTATAAAAGCCGTTCTGTTAAAAAAAAAATATTTCTGCGGCCAAAACGAACGAGTCGAGATGATATAAGAAAAATATACTCCCACGGTTCTTAAATTCCGAACATCGATGTATTAATAGAGAGAAATGTTTAAGTTATCCGTGCACTTCGATGTTGAACATTTTTTTTTTCAATTTCAAAGTTTGGAAAACGTGCCAAACGGTCTCGTTACTTTCGCGTACTTTGTGGAAGATGTTGGTTTAAAATCTAGTTTAGAGAACCTTTCGTTGGTTCAACGTTGAATGTCGCGTCTAAATAAGTTTCGGTTACGTAATTTAGCGAATAACGTCTCGTTCTATTGGCTCGGCGGAGCTCGATTCCGAGGAAGGCGAAATATCGGCCAGTTCTGAAAATAAGTTCGCTCAAAGGTGAGGTTCAAGCTGATACGTTGATTTGGCACTTTGCTAGCGACCACGTTCAATGGATCGCGAGTTATTTACTAGATAGTACGATGAAATATCGCGATATTGGATTTCGTAAAATTCATTTTACGATTCACAATAGATTGAAGAAAACGCGAGACACTGCGAGCGGCACGTTTATAAATACTACATTATCTTCGTCCGGTGTGCTCGGCGAATAATAACTCAAGAAAAATAAGGAGTGCACCGTGCGATTCGTTACGCAAATAATTATTCAAGAAAAATGGGGTTGCACGCCATATGGTGCGCTCTGCAAATAATTATTCAAGAAAAATGGGACGCGCACCGTATGCCACGATCCAAAAATAATTACTCAACGGCGATATGAGAAAAAATAGTTATTCGAGAGAAATTCATGAATATTCAAGTCTACCTGTACAATGATCAAGCGTAGTATTCTAATTGTTCGTCTTATTTTAGCGGGGAGAGTCATCCCTTGAAATTTATTACACCGATAGTCAGACTCTTTGTATATCGGATGATGCGCGTGGTCCAGAATTTTACTATAATCTCGGTCCGACCGAAGTATTTGGAGCGTTTCACCATTTTGATACAAAGACGTCGACAGCTCTTACCTTGGCATTAAAAATAGACCGTGGCATGACTAATTGCGTTAATCTTCGTATCCGCGAGGATATACTTCCTTCGTTATATCGCGAAGAATAGTTAGATAGACAAGTGCGTGGGAGGTCAAAAGTTATATTTAAGTTTAGTGACTAAGGCGACGGGTCTTCCTGTTCTCGCGCTCGTTCATTCAACAGAACGCAAAATTTGTTGGCGATCCGTTCGGTCCACGAGTCCTTGAATCCGCCAGTACCATTTAAAGCGGACCAATTATACCCACTACTGGCGATAAAAATAACTTCCGGTTGAGTTTACTTCAAAGATCCCTCCTAAATATGAAATTTCATCCAATGTAATTTATCATGTATTTAAAACAGCTTAAAAATCTGTACTTTTATTGCGCAGAGTGTACGTTCGTACAGCTGATTCAAGGGAAGGATGGCTACCGATGTTCATCCTCATGCAAACCGCCCTCAGCGAGGACTCGGCGGTCGGTCACAAACCCGAGGACTCGCATTTTCGACGAGAGTGAGTCGTTTGCTAAATGAAAAAACAAATTACGTGTATTATAACCAGACTGATCTGAAACGATTTAATTGATCTTTCGTAGGGCGGTGGTGAAAGAGCTGGTCGAGACCGAGGAAGAATTCGGCAGGGATCTGCAAATGGTCGTCGAACGTTACTTGAAGCCACTCGACAATCCGGACGTGCCGCGAGTCGTGCGCGACAACAAAGACATCATCTTCACGAACCTGAAACAAATCGCGGATTTCCACAACACGTACGTATACAGACCGAGACGTTGGCAAAAAGGACAAGTTCACTGCGACACTATCCATCGAACATTCATTGCTAAACGCACAACGACTGTTCACACAATAAACAATAAATATTCAAATCAGAAATGAATGTCCACGTTCACCCATGATCCACGACACAACCGTCGATACGTATCCAAGTCAGAGCGAAAAAGAGACACACGCAAACATCAAACACATATCACACATAGTCGCCAACGTACGTTTATTTTCTCTTTAGCGAAACGAAGCTACGTGAGTTCGGTAATAAGGCATAATATTTTGTGTGATGGTGTGTTCAATGATAATTAATCTTGCCCAGTATTTAATACGTTCGTGCTGTGTCACAAGTGTTGCTTTCTCAAAAGTTTGGAGCACCGTCCCCCCCTCGTACATAGAAGCACGCTTCCGGATCATTCTGCCCATCATATATTCATTGTTTCAACGACGACGACCACTATGATCCATCAAAAGAGAGAAAGAAAAGATTCTTTGCATTAATTGTGGTTTAAATTAAAAATCTTCAATTATACCTTTAACAGAAGAAACTGGACATCTCATTGTTTGAATATTTTCATTGAAATTTGAAAGAAAAATATGATTATATTGATGCAACTGTGTCGTTGATCGTTCTTGCCCCCAGTGACCCAACTGGAAAATAATATGTAGCTCGATTCACTCGTGTCCCACCCCAGTATGAATTAATAATTTTGTAACTATCCCTCGATAACACTGATTAATTGAACGCGCTAGTTGCAATGGTGTTGCAAATGGTTAACGGTCCCGACTTGTCTCAAACGTTGTCACTGTTCCCTGAATGTCGCACTGAAACAAACGAGGATGGAATCCTTCAGCACGTAGGCGTGACGTGTGGTTTAGCATGGAAATTAATTCGAACCTTACTTAGATCGTTCGGCAGGGTGTTGATCGAGGGTGTCAAGTACTATGCGGATCAGCCACGCATGCTCGGCAAGACTTTCCTACGACTGGTAAGAAACAAGTCTAAAAATTGTCCTAATAGTCGCTGCAATGTTTGAACAACACGGGTACCATAACTGGAAAATAATTGCTGTAGGAAAGGGACTTCGACAAGCACGTGGCTTACTGCAGGGACGAACCAGGTGCCCAAGAGTTCCTGCAGATGAACGACGCCGTACGAGAATACTTTGAGGTCAGTTGTTCGTTAATTGCACGGACACAAACGACCAATAACAATTTAAAAAAGAAAAAAAAAAACAAGAATCGATAAACAGTGAATTTTGAATTTTGAATTTTGAATTTTGAATTTGCGAGTTTCCACATTTCCAGAAGATGGTAAGAAAGATTTCTGTCCATCGTCTTAGTGGTTTGGCGTCGCGACGCCCGGCGTTTATAATAAGGCGGTTCCTGTGCCCCGAATGGAAAACAAATTGATCTTCGACGATCCTGCACGCCGTGATCTATGTCTGAATTGTAATTAAAAAATTTTCTATAGGAACGATCGACGCTTGCATGTATTTTACGTGTTATCCGCGCGATCTTCTCGCATCTTTTTAAACGAAAATTCACTTGTTTGCGATATAATGAATTTAAAATGGAAATTGCGTACAATGTACGATTGGGAATGTCTTCCAGGAGAACTCCACGTTGGATAATCTCGCCCATGCGAATCGGAGGAAATTTCGTAATTACGTAACAAGCGGGGGTAAGCGGGCGTCTGTCCAGCCCTCGAAATAGCTCGGTTTATTCTTGACGCGCGGAACATCTTTCGCCTCCTCTTGCTTATGCACGACAGTCTCGCGGCGAGACGCGTGCTTCGAAAAGAAAAGGAGTAAAGTGTCACGTTATCGGGCAGCAACGTCACGGTTCCTGTCATTACACGATGACAGAACCCTTGCTCGATGATAAAATCGACCATTCGTCGCAACGAGCTATGTACAGTGCGCAGTATCGCACTTCCGGACATGATTCGCGCTCCTTCGAACAGATAACGAGTGGAAAGGAGTGATCTTGATCAGTAACATATACCAGACGTCCTAGAAACTATCGACCATACTTTGAATTAACATTTAATACGCGTAAAAATAAAATTACCGCAAGTTATATTAAAATGTTCAAATGTTTTTAGGTTCGAAAAGACGTCGGTCTCGTTCCTCGGGGACAGTTACACGCTGAGCGGTTTGTAGCTGTTAGTATACACAACGATCGTAGGTGGACGGATCTATGTATATGCACTTCACTGTTTCGTTGTTTCACGTTCGTTATTCGGTTTTTTTCACATGATTCGACCCGTTATTTCTGGAACTTGACTCAAGAACTTCACACCTCGTGCGCGATCGCTTAATAGCGTGAAAATTAAAATTAGATTGCGCGATACTAGTTCGAACGTGTCCGATTTCAAAGACGTCTGGGCGTTAGGGGCATTCGAGTTTCACGTTGATTCGTATTTACGAGGCGCAACTGTCCCCTGCCGTGTGTTTCGTACACGTTCGATTACGCGTTTATTTTCGTCGCGTCCATTAAAACCCGTTGGACACGGAAAGGGTGTCCACCGCGGAAGAGACGGCAGATCGTGGATGGCAATAAGAATCGCGATCGGTCGCTAGTATTCTTATCTATCCATTTTCGTTCCCGAACGAGATCAGGCCACTCGTTAGAACGAGACCAGGGCAAATGAACAGAAGTAAAAGTCGCCCGCGATCCTGGCGGTCTTCGCGTCGCTACTCTGTGTGTTCATTCGTCTATTTTGTATTACATTCGACGTTAGGTTCAACAAACATGTCTGCGATTAAAATTTGGAAAATTTCTTTCGCGTTAATCTACCCGATATGATCCGAGGAAATGATTCTTTGCATAAAACTGAATCGATAGTGTGGAACAAATTTTTTCGTACGAGTCATCCTTTTCAATTAAATCGCTCTCGAAATTATGCGGAGCGCGCGCGCCTTAATTAGCGATTACTTAATGAATTACGTTAAAAATATCTACCATAATTGTATAGAATTTGTCGGAAATATTGTCTTAAAAATATTGACTATCTTTCACGATTAGAAGAAGCGCGTGAACTGTAATTAAAAGAGCTCCTCTGCGCGCCCCACGCGCAATCGAAATCAATTTCTTTGGAAACGAAGCCCCGTACGAGAAAATGTTATTCCACGTTTTGTGCTCAGTTTTTGAAGAGGAATCGCGTAGTATCAAAATTATGCCCTAAAATGTAGGTGGTCTATGGAACCGGTTCTTTTTTTCGATTCTCTTCGTCGCTGGAAGAATCCGTACGCGCGAAAAGTTTCGACTACAAGGTGCCCGCGATCCGGAGTCTGTTCACGTTGTTTTTGTGCGTGGTCAGTCCACGAGTTCGTCCGGCGTCTAAGTATAGCCGTGGCCGTATTGGTCTCCTGGCGGATGATTTTCGGTAACCACCGACTGTGGATCCCCCTCGAGGAAGAGACCTGGTCCAGTCTGCGACCAGCCACGGAATCCTCCTCGAATCGACCACTCGAAATACGAACAACCCAGTGTTTACCTCCCTTGACCTCAGTTAAGGTGCATCAGCCCTTCCGTTCGGTACCGTTCCTCCATCGACCGCGTATTTCCATCACCGAAACACCGTTTCACCTGATCACAATTCAAGTTCGACCCGGTAAATATCTCTACATTGCATCGAGAGGACTCTCCAATTTAGTGCTCGATCTTCGAAACGTTTGGTACCGAAAGAGTTCGTGAAATCTGTTCCTTTTCTGGCCTCCATTTATTTTTTTGTCAATCGACATTGTGAAACGACAGTGCGTTGGTAGTGACAGTTAAGCTGGATGTTTAGGATTAGTCCAGGATTATAGAGAATTTGAGCTACCTGGAGTAAGTAGAATGTCTGATCCAATACTCGCCGTTACTACTTTCAGAAATGATCTATCAATAGTCTATCTATACCGGCGCTCTGGAGAGCTTCGAACCAACATTTCTTTACCACGCAATCGTGACACGCTGTACGTCCGTAATCTGTTTAGAACGTTAATCCTAATGTTAGCTCGTGTTTGTTAGGTTTACCATTCCATCGATTATGGATAGTTGCGTGGAAAATCCAGTCATGTCCAAAAATACGCGTCTAGTCGTCCCGGTGTCGAATTACGGTACGAACAATTTCGTGATTCTATGAGGATGTATCTCTATAGATCTTCGAGATCGATACAATTGACTTAGATGGATTCGTGAAAATTAGCGACAGGGATTATGCGACAAAAAACAAATTGCACCGAGGCAAGGACAGGAAACGAGTATATAAATCTAAATATATTTGTACACAATCTGATTTTCCACGCGAAAAAGGGCAACGGTCCAGAAACTTTTGCACGTCGTTAAAGTTGCAATTTTAATACAAAATTTTTGTGTAATCGTGTCTAAAATTAGTGTGCAAACATGCATGGATCGGTTTACCGACTATTTACAATGTTTCTTCTATAATTAGAGAAATGCAGGCGTCGACGGAGGACCACGAATGACGGTCGAAACATTTTGCAATAAAGAGGTCATCGCTTAAAAAAAAAAATTATTTAAAACAAGATTCGAGTTTGAGAAAGTTCGACTGATTGTTTGCAGGAGCTGAGCCAGACTCTCCGTGACGACAAAAGTCTATCGGAACACTTGAAGCTTCCGATACAACGCATAAACGACTACCAGCTCCTGCTCAAGGTAAAACAAATCGAAACCTTTCCTCGAGTATCGTTTCTCGTGCCCCCGTTACGAAAAAGAAATTTGTTAGCGCCCGCGAATCCGCAACTGAAATACATTTCAAGGGTGTTTGACGGAAATACAACCGCGACCGAGTATTTCTCTTGAAAGCATTCCAGCAGGCTATGCATAAAACACCCGCATAACTGATCGTCGTATAAAGATGCCGCTGAAACGCGATAGGTCTCGTTGCGACGCTGAATGCTTTACGCGCCGTTTGGTATCAATCTTTCAAATTTTGTATACATTTTGTTGCAGGCGAGAAGCGAAACTGTTGCACAAGATTTACAGGCCACTGTGAAGCGTCGAAAACTAACGAAAAAGAGATTCTGCGGAAGATTATTATTGTCAAAATTAATTCAATATTATTATTACCGAAACGAAAAGGATTTAATCGGGGGTCAACGACCGCCTCAAAGCTGTGGATCTAGAACTTTGGCTAATAATCAATAACGATAGTAGGGCTTTATATTTGTAAAATATTGTTTCATTCGTTTCTATGTCACAAAATGATCGATGTTGAAAGAAACTGCGACTGTGCCGGTATTTAGAGAGAACTCATTTGATGACGGACACACAGCGACCTGTAAAATCCTGCACGTGACCTATATCCGTGCCCAAAATTTCACTTCTGTCAGACAAAAATAGCGCGGCGCTAAAATACTTTCCGGTTTGCCTTGAAAACGCGTACCGGAGGATCAACTGTTCCCTGGAAGTCCAACATACGTAATCTTTAGCAAATCGATCGCCCGTAACGTTATAGAAAATTAATTCGTCAGTGTAGACGGCCGACAACTATAATGTTTCGCTAATCTCGATACATGTTTAGCTAAGCGTGTGGATTACTTCGAGCAGAATCTGGGCCAACTGCCCGCGAAACGGAAACGGCAATTAACATCGGAAATAAATTCAAACGGCATTAAAATTGTCTCGTTTTCTATAACGAATCTGTCAAAAACATTCAACGTCGTTTAAAATCGCTAATGATACAACCATACCTCGTCAAACTCCATGGATCTTCTTGATCCATCGAATTCTGGATGGAAACACACCGATAGAGCGAAGCATGGAGTATTCTTAGCATCTTATATCGCTGTTTAGATCTTTGGATCACTTTACTTACAAGTATATTTTAATAATACAGTTTATTTATTTATTATTATTATTCGTAAGTAAATTCTTCGATTTGACAACGATTAACGGGTTCTGAGAAAGTGTTCCGAAGATCTGAACGCGCGATATAAATTGCCAAGAATATTTCATTCTATTAGTGCGTGTCTATGACGTCTCGCCATCGAGAATTCGACGCTGTCGTTTCTACACCCATGGCACGACCCGTAGGCATATAGATCAAGGAAAGCCACGGAGTTCGACGAGGTATAGTTGTAATACCGCGACAGAAGTTCGCTTCGTTGTGTGAGAACGAGTGGGCGCCGTACGGATTTAGCGAGCTAAAAACGGGTCATCTTCGCGACGCTTTATCCTTTCTCTCGCGGCTCGTCCATAGTAGAAAAACTTTAATATGGATCCGATCCAGAGAGGAAACTAAAAGTCATCGATTTTCGATATCGATGCCCGCCAACTCCCTAACTAAAATACAATCCATACTTATACCAATCTTTTATCTTTTATCTATGTGTATTGTCTGAAAATTTGAAGAATCTTTGCGATCGATTTCAGGAGCTGGTGAAGTATTCGACCCGACTAGGCGAAAACTGCGACGACCTCCAAAAGGCTTTGGAGTTGATGCTAGGTATCCCTCACAGGGCAACGGATAATAAATTCATAAGTAATATCGAAGGATACAAAGGGAACATACACAAGCTTGGCAGATTACTCACGCACGTTAGTAGACTCTAAGCTATTAATCAATTATGATCCATCTATAGAAACTCTAATGAAAATGCTTTGCGTTAATAGGAGTGGTACACGGTGATCGACAAGGACGGCAAGAGCAAGGAAAGGTACTTGTTTCTTTTTAAAGCTCGTATACTCGTCTGCAAGGTCAGACGAATATCGGAAGACAGATCAGTTTTCGTCCTGAAAGATATTATTCGAGTGAGTACGAGTCCTTTCATTTTTAACTACCACCGAGTCGCTCTGTACATTCCCAACAGTTCCGAATATCGATTTCAGCTGCCGGAAGTGGAGGTGAAGGATCATCCGGAGGATCTACGAACCTTCGAGCTACACTGTCCAACGAATCCTGCGTACCCGATCACTTTGGTAGCGCATAAGGATCCTGTGAAAGTCTGCTGGCTTAAGGAAATCCGACAGCACGCAAGCGACGTGGTGGCGCTCGCAGAACACGCTGCGGACGATTTGCAGTTAACCGAGTTGCCAGAAACGAAGGAGGAGATCAAAGGAAACCCAGGAAATCCAGGAAACCCGGGTCCTAAGAAAGAAGGGAACCCAGGACCCGAAGAGAAGGCGGCGGAGAAGAGGAAAGAGGGCAACCCTGACAATCCAGGGAATCCAGGAAACCCAGACAGCAAGAAAGCAAAGGTTGAGGAGGAGGGCGCAGACATGTCTCGAAGATACTCTGCAAGTCGATACAGCAGCTCTTCCAAAGTTGTGGAAGGTATGCTTCGGCGTTAGTCTCGATTGTTGACCATTTTGTAACTATACTACGTTCGCAGAGTACTCCTCGGTGTCTAGCAGCCGCAATGGCACGACCGCGTTCATGGAGTCGTCCAGCAGCGCGATGAAGATGGAAAGCTCGAGTTCCTACCAAGCTGGCGGTGCAGCTTCGGTGGAAACCAGGTCGAACGTGGGGAGGATCACCGAGGGCGGGATAGGAAAGCCTACGTTCGTAAAAACCCTCGAAGGCAGCAACGTCGAACGTAAGCTACGATCGAGTACTAGCCTTTACGCGATTCGCGGTGCAACCGAAAGAGACATTTAATGGGGAAATGAGTCGAAAATCTACCTCGTCATTGAATACAACTGAACAGACTCTTTTCGATTGCGAGCAGAGTAATCGATCACGTGACATAAGACACATTTTTACTGTTCTAGCGATACCAGAAAATAACGTGGCACTGATACACGCCGTAGGTAAAGTGACACGCAATTTGTCTACTATTCTGATCATCTACTGTACTGCGCACTCTTCTGTCAGTCTTCTGTCGTACCGTAGCATTGAAATATTCTCTATTATTCTTATATTTGTCCTTCCAGCTAGTAAAACGCTTCTACACGTTCCACTAGGCGGTTGGTCAAGCTTCACTGCTAATCCTAGATGTTGTTACAATCTATCGTTCCGCAAACTACACCTCACACGTTTCACTACACCGTTGCTACACTACTGTCGTCCATTCTGCACACTCATCGACTTAACACGATCTCGCTTTACTGTAATCTGTACTTTTTCAAGTAGCAACCTCTTTTTCAAGTACCTCTATCACTTGATCCGATTTTACGTAGGAAACTACATACTTTTGCACCTAATTCTTTCAGTGTTTAGCTGTTCCTACTTGTAGCACGCTTCCGTACGTCGATTAAGCAGACGAGATACCAGTAAACAACGATGTTACATTCATTAAGACACTGTTATTTTGTGTATATAGATCAAAGACGTAATACTTCAGTTTTGATCGCTGTCTTTGCCTTCGAATTTAGACTTATTAGGATTTGGACCCCTTAGAACTTTGTGCAAAGATTAAACTGATCCCCTTGAGTCTTTTGTACGATCAAGCACCGTTGTATATACATCATTGGCTAATAATTTGCCAACGACAACGAACGAGTGGGTCCTGCGACCCATTCGCCACTGTCATCTCGTTAAACTGATCGCTGTTTTTTCGCGCAGCCGGAGAAATGGCCACTTTCGAGTGCACCCTGTTGCAAACCGACTCGACTACGATGGTGCAATGGTTGAAGGACAACAAACCGTTGGAAGACAGACTGGCCGATCGCGTAACAGCATCCGCGGTTGGAAAAACCTTCAAACTCACGCTTCAAAATGTCCTCGAGTCGGATTCCGGTATCTACATCGCCCGGGCCATGAACAGCGACGGTCAATCCACTTGTACAGCCCAGCTTATCGTGCAACAACTGACCGCGGAGGAAAAGAAAGCCAGGGCGGAAGCTAACGCGCCCATCTTCTTGGTACGGCTCAAGGACACCGAACTGTTGGAGAACACCTACTTGCGTTTCATGGTAAAAGTAAAAGGAGACCCGAATCCTGACATGAAATTCTACAAGGACGACGCTTTGATCGACGCGAACCATTCGCGTATAAAAGTCATCGCCGAACAAGCCGACAAAGGCTTCTACGAGCTGGTGATCGCGGACGTGCAGAAGCAAGACGCTGGCAAATACTCCTGCACGGCGAAAAATCGATACGGTGAAGCATCCTGCGAAGCACAGGTCACCGTCACGGAAGAGAAGATGCTCTATTTCCCGGAAGGCGTCCTCGAGCCTGGTATGGAGCCCCAGTTCACCTGGTTACGCGATGGAAGACCGTTCGATCCCGAGGAACGATTCAAGGTGCTCTTCCAGGACAACGAGGACACTTTGGCGTTGGTGTTCCAACACGTTAGACCCGAGGATGCTGGTCTCTACACGTGCGTCGCCCAGACTAGCACAGGTAATTCCGTAAACCATCGATAAGTACCGACTAAATGCGAATTTAGTATGTGTTTGAAGGAATTCAATATGGCGTACCTTGCTACCATATTTCACAGTCGTTAAACTGCAATGTCGTGTTAAATCTTCGTCGCTTCGACGTCTAATGTGCTGTTCAACTTTGTCGGGAAATGGTGTCCTCTGCCAAGCCTAACTAGTTCAGGCTTTAAATGTTTGATGAATGCAAGTCGTATCTTTCTATTTTTGGAACTCAGCGTTGGTTGTCGACGAGATACTCGTCTTTGCGAGACTCGAGGATATTGTTCCATAAAATGAAACCGTAATGTTAGCTTGTTACTTAGAAAATTTTAATTTGCAGGCAATATCAGCTGCAGCGCGGAGTTGACGGTCCAAGGGGCGGTGAACCAGTTGATGAAGGACCCGGAGAGGCCAAAGCTCGCTTCGGAAGCAAGACATTCGGAAGTGAGCGCCGGCGGGTCGGCGATGTTGGAGCTTCAGATCAGAGGTTACCCGAAGCCTGACATCAAGTGGACGAAGGACGGTAAGGAGATCGTCGCTGGTGGAAGGTACAAGTACCTTTGGGAGGACGAGGAGTCCATGTCTCTGGTGATCAAAAACGTCACGGCGAAGGACGCTGGCATCTACTTGATCAGAGCTAAGAACGAGCTGGGCGAGGATACCACGCAGATCGAATTGATCGTCAAGTCCGCGCCGAAGGTCATCAAGAAACAGACGGACTTAACGGCCATCGTGGACGAAACGATGACTATGACTCTGCAGATCGAAGCTACACCTTTGCCCGAGGTGAAATGGTACAAGGACGGCCAAGAGATCACAGAGAACAATCGTATAAGCATCGTCAAAGAAGAGAACGATATGTACAAGCTCGTTATAAAGAATGCTCGATTGGAGGACGCGGGATCCTACTCGATCGTCGCCCGTAACGACGTGAATCAAACGACAGAGATATGGAAAGTGAGGGTGATCAGTCCGCCCAAGATCAAGAAGGGACTGGGCGAACCACAGGTCCTCAGCGAGGCTGATACTCTAACGCTATTCGTGGAAGTTGAATCCCAAGTGCCAGCTAACGTCAAATGGTACAGGGATGGACAGGTCGTCGTGCAGGATACTCGTATCAAGATACTCAGAGAAGGAAACAGGTTTGGTCTGAAGATCATGGGTGCACTGGGAGAGGACGCGGGTGTCTACAAAGCGGAAGTCACTTCCGAACACGGTGTGGTGTCGGATGAAACCAAGATTCAGGTGAGAGAAAGAGTTAGATTCTACTTATTTATTCCCTGGCGCTTAATACTTGGATAGATTAATAGATTTCTCGTTTCTTTAGGTACGAGGTGTCCCGAGATTCAAAACGAAGATGAGCGACGTGACGGTGAACGAGGGAGACTCGAACATAGAGTTCCTCGTGGAGGTAGATGGCTTCCCGAAACCGAGCGTCCACTGGTACGTCTAACGCAAAATCTATCGAACCGTCTGCTTTGCAAAGTTATCCTTAAACGCATGTTCGCGTCAACAGGTATATCGGCGACGTGGAGATTACAGAGAAGCGCAAAGAGTTCACTCGCACCGAGGATGGCGATTTTTGCAAACTGCAGATCTCTACCGCCAAGACCGAATTGAAAGGGACGTACACGTGCATGGTGAAAAACGAGTACGGCGAGACCAAAAGCAGCTCGACGCTGACGGTGAAAACCAGGCCCAGACTGATAAAGAAGCTGTCCGACCAAAGGATCAAGGAAGGCGATACCTTGAAGTTGATATTCGAAGTGGCTGGCACGCCAGATCCCGAGGTGAAATGGTTCAAGGACGGCCAGGAGGTGTCCACGGACGCTAGGATCAAGATCACGAGGGACAGCAAACGTCAGGAGAGCTACGACCTAACGGTGACGTTGGTTAAGGGCTCCGACGGAGGTGTCTACGAGGTTCGAGCCGAGAACGAGCTCGGCTACGTCACCAGCAAGAGCAAGGTCATCGTGATGAGTAAGGATTCGACTCGTTTTCGCACCTTCTATAAAACGGGGCTCGATTGTTGCACTGCTCCATCGCTGTTCGATCTCTGGGACATTGATTATCAATTGCAAATTCAGAGTCGATGGAGCAGTTCTTCAAGCACCCATATACTTAATTTTTTGAGACCCGCCAGCGAACCATGCGTGTAGAGTACCAGCCTTCAGTGAGTACCGAACCAAAGGTACGGTTTCGTTTTCGATTTGTTGTTCGACGAAAGAGAATAACAAATATTCTCACGTGTCTACCTGTCTTTATGTCTTTCTATACGTGTCCATGTTCGTTGTCTTTTCGAAAGTACTCTCACTATACACTTGTACCCTTTTTATGTATCGATCGCTTTACCAACCGTGATCACACGTTAATAACGACGCTCGATCGAAGGACTTTGTGAAACCCCGTCCCAATGTGTGTGTGTAAATTTCATAGCGAAAACGGAGGAGAGCGTCGAGGAAAAGACACAGACGATCGAGAAGATCACGGTAGAGGAAGAGGAGACGATGGTGCAGAAAGTCGAGGAGGAGGACGTCGGCGCGAAGGTGCAACAGGCGGAGGAATCGGGACCGGAAGGTAATCCAAGGATCGTAGAAAGAACGATCGTCAATAATGCGGTAAAATGAACATAGAGTGCAAAAAGAGTGAGCTGTATAGAAAGATTTCAGTCTGCTATAGTATACGCTTCGAAGCCTGTATCTGTGTCCTGCGATCGACGCGAGATATTTTGGTAAGAACATTTTTAAACGTTCGGGGAAACGTGCCGCGGTTTTTTCACGCGCTTCGACACGTCGATTTTTAATTGTAAACGGCCTACGGCGATGTTTCTTCTTGAAAATCTTCAAACTGTTAATTCAAAATGTTATATTCATGTACAGTTATATATATCAGCGTAACACACGTATAGATCACAGTATTTTCATCTTGAAGCACTGTTTTTATAATCAAATAATAAATAACTCTTTTCTTGTTGAGATCGACACAAAAAAACATTGTCAACATCGCCGTGGACCAGGCTATTAATTAACCAAAACATCACTGCTCCGAGAATTCGTCTTTTTTTGAAACCCAAGCGCGAGCTTGAGGCGATTTGTTAACATTTGACTGGCGAGTTTTTTTTTGTAATTCGTCGGACTTTAACATCGCAACGCTGACATCCGTTGTCAAAAGGCAAACTCTGTAACGGTTGTTCGAACAGCCTCCGCCGATAGCTGTTAAGTTTGAGAGAGATATGGCTGGTGTTTAGCGTAGACGTAGATCGTAGCCCAAACAACTATCTCTGATAACTCTCAGGTCGAGTGAAACTGGAGACACAAAACGTCCAAGTAACGCGGGGCCAGGGTGACACGATTACGATCTCAGTGGCCTCCACGACGACCCACGAAGCTATCCTCACAGGTAATATCGCACACGCTGAAACATTCACGATTCACACGCGTAACCGTCGTCGCGGGCGCGGATTTTGTGACCCCGAGCCTTCGAGATCAAAGTTACCGCCTTAGAAACGAATTGCCAAGCTTGGAACGTTAAAAGAAAATATCGGAAGCGTCACAAAATCCGCCGAGCACGTTAGCAAATAACGCCACACCGAACAGAGCTTTCACGAACCTCGGACGGAGTGTAAAAGCGGTTATGCGAGTGGCGACAGCCTCGAAACGACGGACCATGTTCCTCGTTGCGCCGAAAAGGTCGTCTCCCCTGTAGTAGAGTTTAAGTAAAAGGTAATTGGTGACTAGCCAGGCCGTTCGCAGGTCCCGATGAGAGCCACACGATCAGCAAGATGACCGCGACAAAGGTCGAGTGCCAGGAGATGCACTCCGACGGTCCTCGCGTCGAGGAGATCGGTTCGTACAGTTACACCGTGCAGGAGGAGACCGTCCAGAAGCCTCAGAACGGTGTACTGATCGAGGAGTTCTCGGAGGCTAGCGAGGATAACAGAACGAAGCTCCAGGTGAACCGCGGCGTGTCGATCGTCTCGGTGTCCGACGATGAGTCGACGTTGAAAGGCATCTCCAGGGACGTGAGCACCGACGACATGCAGTGCGCGGAATTGACGGATGATCTGAAGCTGACGAACGGATCCTACGAGGAGCTCAATGGGAACGGGATCGAGGAAAGGACCCTGGAGGACGCGAGACCCTACAGAGGCACTCTGCTGGCGGAGACCATAATCGAGGAACGATCGCTGGAGGAGTCGCCGTCGGAGAAGTCGAGCCAAGAGACGGTGCAACAGTCCAGAGTCGCTGTGCTCGAGGATTCGGGTCTCTCCAAGCACAGCTTGAAGATTAAAAGAGGATCGTTGTCCGAGCAGGCGGTCGAGACGACGCTGGATCAGCCGCAGACGCCCACGATCGAGGAGAGCAAGCTGACGAAAGAGAGTATGAAGATCGAACGCGTCGACTCGATCGCGGAGGAACGTCGAGCGTCCGTTCAGAACGGCCTGTCGAGGCAGAGCTCCAAGCTAGAGAGAATGGACTCCAGAGAGTCGATCAGATCGACGTCGAGGCAGAATTCGTTGAAGGCTGCCCTCAGCGGCGACGAGGAGGCCGACGAGGAGCTCGAGGCTCTCCTGAGCCGCGTGAAACGTCAGCGAAGCGTGCTCGACGATATCCTTGAAAAGGAATCTAACAGAGACTCAGGTACGACTAGGATTGTTCCATCGGACGAGTCTCGGATGGGATTGGTATTCTTGTACAGGCTTGGTTACCAGCACGATTCTCTGTTCGCACTGATATGTCTCCTATCCCATTGTAACCAGATCAGATTGTCGTTTTAATAGCTGTGTTTGGCCGCCTCTGAACGCTAACACTAAACGTCCAGCAACGTTTAATCTATCCAAGCTGGAAGCTTGCAATCGCAAGATCATGGTCAACGGGGATAGATTAAATCTTGTTGGCGTGTCTGTACCCAACCCAAAACACTCACTGCTTCCAACATAAGATCAGTCGAGCATGGCCAGGTCCCTCGTCGTTCCAGGTGAGTCGATACAAACGATGCTAGACAATCAAATATTATCCTTGATCGATATTACAACCAGTATTCCAGTATTAGCAAAATTGTCTAGCATTCGTAGAGAATAACAAAGCAGCACGTGGCAAGCGCAACGACGCATTAGTTGCACGGCAAAGGAACGAATTGAACGAATTTTTAGATCCCTCATAAGCTTCACGCGCGAGGATCCATCCTAATCTGTTCGTTTCTCGTTTAGCGCCGCCTCACATCCTCAGCGCGACTCTCTCCGATCGAACGATCTACGAGAGCCAGAAGGTCCTGTTCGAGATCAAGGCCACGGGTTTGCCGAGGCCGGATGCCAAATGGTTCAAGGATGGGAAACCCCTGAGATCCGGGGATCGTATCAGGATCGCAGCTTCCGGCGAACTCTACTCGTTGGAGCTGAGCAAAGCGACGCTGGAAGACGAGGGCATCTACTCGTGCATGCTTACCAACAAACTCGGCGAGGACACCTCGGAAGGGTACCTGGAGGTTGGCACGATCGACGAACTTCGCAGGCCCAAGTTCCTCCAACCTCTGAACGACGTGGACGTGGCCAAAGGAAAGTCTGGGGAATTCAAGGCCACGTTCACAGCGGATCCTATTCCTGACATGGCATGGTACGAGGAAACTTTTAGAGACTTTTTATTATTCATAGAAATAACTTACTCTCTGGTAACGTCGAAGCATTGTTCTACAATTTAAATCTTTCAATCTTCAACACAAATCACTTTATTATTTAAATATTACAATTATAATTAAATATTATTAAGTATTATAATTAAATATTAGAAAATTATTTTCTCCCATTCATTGCGTCATATAGTATGGAACAGGTACGTTAATTGACATCTCCAAACCATTTCTCTAAACGACGAGCAATAATTTGTTAAAGTTACCCTTATTATTTTGTAAAGGTACTTCATGGGTGAAGAAATCTCGACCGACGACAGCCGGCTGAAACGCACCGTGGAGAACAAACCAGCAGCGGACAAACTGACCGAGACCACGGTTACTCTGGGTGTGCCTAAGTGCGCGAAAGGAGACACCGGCGAGTACACGCTAAAATTGAAGAACAAGTACGGCGAGGCAGAGTCTAGCGTTAGTAGCGTAATTTGTATAAAATGGAAACCGATATCTGTAACTATTGTTTAACGAGACGTTTAATCGACGTTATCAGGCTTTCCTGAACCTGTTACTGCGCCCGGAGATCGAAGAATTCGAAGACGCCACTGCACCCGTCGGGGACTCGCTCGAATGGGAAGTAATCGTCAAGGGGAACCCGAGACCGGACATCACGTGGACGATGAATGGCCAGGTTCTGGAAAAGGGAGACAGGTTCGATTTCATGGAGGACAAACGCAACAACAAATTCACGCTCATCATCAAGAGCGTCGAGGTAGAGGACGGTGGAGTTTATACTCTCCATGTTAAGAATTACCTCGGTGAAGCTACTGCGGAGGCAAAGCTAACGCCGCACAGTAAGTGCTCCAAAAATATAAAAAAAAGTTTCCAACCGTTAGATCACCTGCGTTGAATAAAATGTGACTTTCCATAGCCGAGACACCGACCTTCCTGAAGGAGCTCGCCAGCGTCGAGTGCAAGGACCGCGAGGACATAGAGATGAAGATCCGCGTGACCGGTATCCCGAAGCCAACGGTCGTCTGGTTGCAAGACAACGAGGTGATCAGGGAAGACAGCCGTCATGAGATAACCACCACCACAGAAGGCACTGTGGACAGCACCTACTCCATCAAAACGTTCTCCCAGAGCGACGTTGGCACCATAAAGTGTCAAGCGACGAACGTCGCTGGCAGCTCGCAATCGGCTTGCCAATTGAAGATGAAAATGATCACGCCCACGTTTGGACAAACTCTGCCAAGGTCGACGGAGGTCGACGAAGGCGAACCTCTGGTGCTTAAAGCTATGATAGACGGCAGCCCTGCTCCTGAAGTTTCCTGGTTCAAGGACGGGGAGAAGATCGTTCCGGACGAGCACGTGAAGCTCGAGACGCTTCCCGACGGCACCACCAAGCTCACGATCGACAACGTCAAACCGACGGATTGCGGAGCTTACAAGCTCGTCATCTCCAACTCCACCGGCGAGCACGCTTCGTTGTGCGCCGTCGCGATCAAACGTAAGCACAGACCTTGTACAATATCGCGTACCGCTTATCAAATGTACAAACTTTTGTATCATTAAATTACAGCTGAGAGAAAGAGACCATCTTTCTCGAAACCGTTGGAGGACATCAAGGCGATCGTGGGACAACCATTGAAATTAGAAGCCCAAGTAGTCGCCTTCCCGAATCCACAGGTGCAATGGTTCAAGGATGGTATACCGTTGCGACAGGCCAAGGAGATATTCTTCATGAACGAACCGAACGGTCTGATCGGTCTGAGGATCGACAGCGCTCGCCCGGAAGATGCTGGCACTTATTCGATGACTGTCTCCAACTCGCTCGGCGAGATCACTGGCACTGCAAAGATCGAGGTCGAGGAGAAAGAGAAACGACCAGAGTTCGTCGGTAGTCTTCAACCCCTAACCGTGGTTGAAGGCTTCCCGGTGAAGATGGAGGTCAAAGTTCTGGGTAAACCGGCACCGGCGCTTCAATGGTTCAAGAACGGAGAGGAGGTTCGTTCGATAACGTAGTGTGTACCTGTATTTTCCTTGTTACAAAACACTGAGAGTCTAAGAGTCCTCTTCGCGTTCACAGATCATACCCGATGGACACCGTATAAAGACCGTCGGTCTGCCCGATGGAAGCCAAGCGCTGATCATCGAAAGAGCCACGCCAGAGGATGCAGCCGACTACCAGGTCGTAGCAAGCAACACGGAGGGTACAGCCTCGTGCAAAGGAACCATCAGCATAATGAACAAACTCCAGCCCGACGTCGCGGAGGAGAAGCCAACATTCGTCAATCCAATGCGAGACGCGAACGTCGAGGAGGGTCAACCATTGAATCTCTCCGCCTCGTTCGTGGGCAACCCGATACCGGAAGTGAGCTGGACCAAGAATGGCACGCCTGTGCAACCCTCCGAGCGCGTTACCATCACCTGCGACGGAAAGAAGACGGAATTGGAGATCAATCCCTCCGAGCCCAAGGACGCCGGTGTCTACGAGTGTCGCGTGACGAATCCACTGGGTCAGGACACTGCCAAGGCGACGGCCAGCGTCAGAAACATCTTCCAGACGCCGAGCTTCACGCAGAAGTTCACCGACCTCCAGCAGCTGCCGTCGTTCGACGCGAAATTCCCAGCGCGCGTCACCGGCGTCCCGCGGCCAGACATCACCTGGTACTTCAACGACAAACCGATCTTGAAGGACGACGACAAGTACAAGATCAAGCGCGATGGCGACGCTTGCTGCTTGTACGTGAAGGACTGCACGTACGGGGACGCTGGCACTTACAAGTGCAGGGCGAGCAACAGAAGCGGCGAGGCGGAATGCGCGGCCAATTTGGCCGTGGTCGACAAGATGTAAGTGGTTTGAGTGAGATTGATCCTATTTTTAAGGACAGGCTTTGTCAAATCTATGCTTCGTTTCCAGAGGAAAGATGCAGAAGATCGAGCCTCCGTCGTTCTTGAAGAGGATCGGCGATTGCGAGGTGTACAGAGGAATGCCAGCGAAATTCACAGCCTGCATCACTGGCTACCCGGAGCCCGACTTCGAGTGGTACCGCAACGGGGACAGACTGTGGCAGACCGACAGAATCAGGATGGACCAAGAGGGCAGCCTGCTGCGTTTGACGATAGCCAATATCGACGAATTGGACGCGGGCAAATACGTGCTGAAGATAGTGAATCCTCATGGCGAGGACTCCTGCAGCGCGGAATTGATTTACGAATGTAAGCGTGCTCCTAACTGGTCTCTGAAGTCAGCGATGAGTTTAAGTCACTGCCTGCATAGACTGCCGACAACTTCAACCCATTGCTCGACTATAAACCGAATGATGTACCTTGTCGATGCCAACAGACTTTAAATTCCAATTTTAACAGCTCTGGAGCCACGCGCGAAGAAACCACTGGCGGACCAGTACGCGGACTTCGACAAGTACCGCAAGTCCGGCGTTCCGTTGCCTTTGGCCGACCGTCCCATCATCAGCAGGATGATGGATCGTCATCTGACGTTGTCCTGGAAACCGTCCATCCCCATAGGTCCCCGTATCCCCGTGACGTATCAAGTGGAGATGTGCGAGTTGCCCGACGGCGATTGGTTCACCGCCCGGTCAGGCGTCCGTAGCTGCGTCTGCGACATCCGCAACCTAGAGCCGTTCAGGGACTACAAGTTCCGTATCCGCGTGGAGAACAAGTACGGTATCAGCGATCCGTCGCCGTTCGCGCAAACGTACCGCGCCAAACTGGAACCAGACCCGCCGAAATTCTTCCCCTATCTGCCCCCTGGCATCGACTTCCGTCCCGAGACCAGCCCCTACTTCCCCAAAGACTTCGACATCGAGAGACCGCCTCACGACGGCTACGCTCAGGCGCCCAGATTCCTTCGTCAAGAGTACGACACCCAGTACGGCGTCAAACACCACAATTGCAGTCTGTTCTGGTTCGTCTACGGCTACCCGAAACCGAGGATGACGTACTACTTCAACGATCAGCCGATAGAGTCGGGCGGCAGATACGATCAAAGTTACACGAGGAACGGGCAAGCCACGTTATTCATCAACAGGATGCTGGAGAGGGACGAGGGTTTCTACGAGGCCGTAGCCACCAACGAGCACGGCGAAGCCAGGCAAAGGGTTTATCTGAAGATCGCCGAGTACCCGTCGTTCATCCAGCGACCGGAAGAGGTGATCGTCATGGTACGTAGAATCGGACAGCTGGTGGCTCGCGTCACCGGTGTACCTTTCCCGGACATCAAATGGTACAAGGACTGGAAGCCTCTCACCTCATCCTCGAGAATAAGGGTTTGTTCTTTCGTTATGTACAATTTTCTTTCCTCGATACCGACTTGAAACGTTACGCGTTCCGGCAGATCGAGTTCACCGAGCCGGACATTTCCATTCTGATCATCAACGATGCCATCGTGAAGGACGAGGGTCTCTACTCGATCAGCGCCGGGAACGTGGCGGGTTCGATCTCCTGTTCCGTGATGCTGCACGTGGAGGAGAACGAGCACGAGTACGGTTACAGAACGTACAAGAGGAAGTCGGACATCAGAACGCGACACGACAAACCGTACCAGGACTACTACGACCTGGGCGACGAGCTTGGCCGCGGTACCCAAGGCGTCACCTATCACGCAGTCGAGAGGTGCACCGGAAGGAACTATGCGGCCAAGGTCATGCACGGGAAAGGAGAGATCAGGCCTTACATGTACAACGAGATGGAGATCATGAACAACTTGAATCACAGGAAACTATTGCGGCTGCACGACGCGTACGAAGACGATCAGACAGTCACGCTCATCATGGAACTGTATCCTTTGACGGAAACGTTGTCACCGTTGTGGTTGTTTGGAATAAAAGATTAACGGTCTGTCAATGTCTAAACGTAACTTAACTGAACAATAGAGCTGCTGGTGGCGAGCTGGTGGACATACTGACCAGACAGGCGTTCTACACCGAAACAGAGATCTCTGGTTATATTCGACAGCTGCTGTGGGGATTGGAATACATGCACGATAACCACTTCGCTCATCTTGGACTGACGGTTGACCTTCGTTTCGATAAATTAATAGGTTCCAATACGGGGTCCGTTCTGTCTTTAAATCTGTGTTTACTTGCAGCTGGGAGACCTATTGATCTCGCATACCGGAGGCGACGACCTGAAGATCTGCGACTTCGGACTCGCCAGAAGAATCTCGCAGACGAGGCTGATGACCCTGGCATACGGAATGCCCGAATACGTGGCGCCGGAAGTGACCAACAACGAGGGAGTGTCGTTTAGCACGGACATGTGGTCCGTCGGTATCATCACGTATATACTGCTCTCTGGTATTTCACCCTTCAGAGGATTTAGCGACAAGGAGACGCTGATGAGGATCAGAGAAGGGAAATGGGAGTTCGATGATCGTTGGAGTAACATCACGGAGGAGGGCAAAGACTTCATTCGTTCGTTGCTGATGTACAACTGCGACAGGAGGATGGACGTCAAGGCTGCCCTTACTCATCCCTGGATAACTTACGCGGACAGATCTCCCACCGATTTCTACAAAATTCCGTCTGAGAACTTGAAGAATTATTATAAACTCTATCGGTACATCGATCATCCTATAAACTGCACGTTAATTTAGATACTTGATTAAAACACTTTTTTAACAAACATTTTCTAGCGACTGGTACAACAACGCGTCCTGTCGCACATGGTTCCGTAGACGCAAGTTGGAGACAGCCTTCGAACATCCATCCAGGATGGTTTATCCGCCTGGTCATAAATATACCCCTGAACCCAGCGACGACCGAACATACAGTCCACTGAAGAAACCTTTGGTCAAACCATGGGACAATCAGTATCCTTCGAGGGAACCCATTGACACGGAGATCGGAATCATTAAGAGCGAAAGCCAGTTAGTAATGCTTTCAAACTTTAGTAGACTGCTTTCGATACTCCTGACCTTGTGCAGCCTTGAACATTGCTTTGTTATAATCGACAACGTGGTTTTGTAGCTATCAAAATGGACCAGACACGTATCTCCTACAACTTCGTGACACCAGCTTCCCCGTGCGTCTGCGCGAGTACATGAAGGTTGCATGCGATCGCAGTCCAGGATTCTCTCGCACGATCACCGACGAGAACTTCGACTGGAGGGTACGTTGGACCTATCGGCAATCAAAGATTCCGTGTTCCGATTTACAATTTCGCGCATCGTTGATTCAGGCACCCATCATACGGGAGCGACGTCGTTTCACGGACGTGATGGACGAAGAGATCGACGACGAGAGGCGTGCCAGGATCAACAGATACGGATCGCCGGACAACTTCACGCTGAGACGTTTGAAACACGAATTGGGAACGCGACTGGACAGCTACGCGGAGGCGGAGGCGATGCTGGAGTCGAAGAAAGAGGGACACTTGCCGTTCTTCCGGGAAAAGCCGCAGATACGTCCGATAGAGGAGGGCAAACCTGCTCAGTTGGTGTGCCTGGCGGTTGGCAGTCCCAAGCCGATGATCCAGTGGTACAAAAATGATATAATGATTCAAGAAACCAACAGGATAAAGGTCACCGAGGACAAGGACGGCAGGTCTATACTCAGCTTCGATCAGACCAAGGAACACGACGTGGGCAGCTACAAAGTTGTCGCGAGAAACCCGTTGGGACAGACGGTTGTCAGGTGCAGATTGGTGGAAGCGGTTGTTCCATCGGGTCCAGACTCGCCCGAGGTAACTATGAACAATCAAAAAAAAATATTAAAACATGTTACAGAAAATGAATCGTCGTTTCAACATAAACGTTTGCGTTCCAGGTATCTGATCTGTCGGACAACGAAATACTGTTAAGATGGAAGCAACCGAAATACGATGGTAACTCTCCGGTGTTGTGCTACAACCTTCAAATACGGGATGGCGATTCCATCGATTGGATAGACCTCGCCTCGAACATCGATCACGAGTTCTTCTTGGTCAGAGACTTGAAGCCGGACACGAGTTACAACTTCCGTCTGGCGGCGCGTAATCGGATCGGTTGGAGCGAGAAAGGCATCCCTTCTAAGCTGATAAAGACCAGGCCAACCGGTTGCCCGAAAGTTCAGATAACCAGAGCTATGAGGCATCTGCAAGAACTGACGGAAGCCGGGCAAGAGATAATGCTGGAAGAGGACAAACCGCACATGGACTATACCATCGAGGATCACCCTATCGAATGGTCGACCGAGACCAATCTCTCGAGCAAGTACAGCTTCATCTCGGAGATCCATAGGGGCGAATTCTGTGCCGTTGTGAAAGGCGTCGATAAAGCCTCGGACCGTGTAATAGTCGCGAAGATCTTGGAGCTGAACGCGAACACGGAGAAACAGGTGAACAGGGAGTTCGAGGCACTCCGTTCGTTGAGACACGAGAGGATAGCGTTGTTGGAAACGGCGTACAAGGCGCCAGGCTCACCCGTCGCTATGTTCGTCCTGGAGAAGCTGCAGGGCGCCGACATTCTCACCTACTTCTCGAGCAGACACGAGTACTCGGAGAATTGCGTGGCCACGGCCATCTCGCAGATCTTGGACGGTTTGCAGTACCTTCACTGGCGAGGATACTCTCACCTCGATATACAGCCGGACAACGTGGTGATGTCCACCGTTAGATCGGTTCAAATCAAACTGGTCGACATGGGTTCCGCTCGGTTCGTGAGCAAGTTGGGTACTTCGGTGCCGAAACTCGGTCATCCCGATTACAGAGCGCCTGAGGTATATAACGAGGAACCGGCACATCCTCAAACAGACGTATGGATGGTGGGTGTCTTGATGTACGTTCTACTGTCCGGTATCCCGCCCTTCCGTGGTAAGGATCCCGATGAAACCAGACAGAATATCTTGTTCGTGAGATACAGATTCGAACACCTCTTCAAGGAACTGAGTCAAGAGGCTACCAGATTCCTTATGTTGCTGTTCAAACGAGCACCCAGGTTTGTATCGATGAATATCTAGAAAATACAAGTCGATTAGAATCTGAACTTATTTAAATGTCTTATTTAAATAAAAATATTTCTAATTAATCTGTTCTTATTCCAGCAAAAGACCACTGGTAGAAGAGTGCCACGAACACAGGTGGCTCCAATTATCAGACTTTATGATTAAGAAACGCGAGAGAGCCGTGTTCTTAGGCAACAGACTGAAAGAATACAACGAAGAGTACCACGAAGAAAAGTCGAAATTAGCATCGCAGAGTCAAAGTTTAGCGAGCGAAAGCCTGTTAGGTTCCACGCAAAAGCTTATCAGATCGACTAGCATACAAGAAGAACTGCTCACCACGTTCTAACGGATAAGCTACGATTAAGCAACGATTTTCCAATTTTTCTTTACCTTATGTGACTGTAAAATTTCACGCAGATATCTAGTCAGTCTCGTGGAGAGCAAGGGAAAGTAACCGAACGGAGTTGCGGTAAACGTGCAAGAGCTTTCTTTTCTTGTTCTCTTTTTTGTTATTATTTATTTGTTACAACTTTTAATTATTTTAACAAATACCAACATCTGGTCATATGTTACTCCAACGATCTACGAGTAAAGAAAGAGAAAGTAATCGATCTATCGGTATTTGAACGTAACGTAAGATACACCACGTTTTAACGAATCAAGGTACAAACCGAACCCTTCGAAATTGTACAAAAACGATGATTATATTCTAATAAAATCACCAATAAATACTAAATAATAAAATACAATTGTCATTCGGATTAAATGTCCTCCTAAAAAATGTTCCGTGGCCCAATCTGACTGCCATACCGACATGAAAATTCGGAGGTGATTTTAGTTGATGATCCTCTTCTCATGGATGGCCGCCGGCCGCGGGGTCTGAGTTACATGCTTATTAAATTTACGTAAAAAGACTTATTAAATATGGAATTTATTTACAAATCAGTATCTTCCATCATTACAATGATCTATAAAGAGGATAAGCATATTGTACAAATGACACATTCTTCGTCCTCGTTCCCTGTACCATTAATTACACGCAAAATTTTACCATAACTGCAACGAAGTGCCATAACAATCGTAAGCTGCATACGTTTAACAAAACTGAAGATAACAAATACAATCTCCCTAGAATAAGAAGACTAGTCGCAAAGTATTAAATACAAGTTTGTTCGATATCACTTTGAGAAAGGAATCTTTTAATAGAATTTTGAACGTTTGCCGAAATCAGAAATCTAATTCCATAAATGTACAGTTACATTATGATAGTATTATATTTAATTCGAATCATCTTTTTGCGTACTGCATGACATAGTCTTTCACCTTACTCCGGAAGGAGTCCTTGTCTTTTACAAAGAGATCAGCCGCATCTCTGTTTAAAGGATCATCAAAATTTAAAAGGTCCTAAAAGACATATAGTAAATTACACCTAACGATCCATTAAGGATAATTTATAGTAACCGATTGCAAAAGACTCACTGTGAAAAGGGAATTCAAGCCCCATACTACGTCTTTAAGCTTACGAGTCGGAGCCCATCCCATTCCATCTATACTACTCTGTCTCAATATCGAAAGACATACATCGCCGTCCTCGCTTATATTGGGATGCCACAATTTCGTTAAACAATTAACTTTTGGTGGCTAAAAAAGATATTCTGTTAATACCTGCTTGGTTACAAATTACTATGTTGTCGCCGCAATGCAAACTGGCGAATAACTATATTTACAGCCATGTTGTAATCTTCGGGTACATAAATCTGAAAGTAGAATCTGCCTTCGTTCCAATAACCTTCGTCGGGAACGATCAACAAGGTAAACTCGTGGAGACAATGGGGATCTCTAAACGTAACTCTACACGTGGTAGGTAAAGTTTGCTCCATTTCTTGAACCTATACAATTTAAAAACAATAAACAACTTCAACACACCTATAGCTTGTCGGCTAGTTACCATTATTTCGATATCTTCAAAATAACTTCATATGTTCCTACATCACTGTACCTCTTTGACTAATAATGTATCACGGACAGAAATGCGTTTGTTATAATCTCTGCTTTTTGCGCTTGCTATGTCACTTTCCTTTTTCAGTTTTCCCCTCAAGGTAATCATATTTCCCTCCGTAGATCTGCAACGAGATAGTTCGGACAAACGTCAAACACACTGATTATTATTAAAAATTAATGTTATCGAGATACGTCAAAATAAAACGGATTGATCAACGTTTGGGAACGAGAAATGATAACCTTTAATCAAAACAGAAAAATAACGTAGAATTTTAATGCTTTGGAACAAAAGTTATAACACAGCACCATTCAGTCTACAATGTTACAAATATTTGTCACATAAATTTATTAAAAACTTGTTGAAAAACACCGTTTATGACGTCCGTTATCGGATAAACGCGACTTTTGGGGTTAGGATCGCGGAATACATTTGAAGTTTCTAACCGTAACTTACACACGATAAAATATTGTAGTACCGTGATACTTGTTACTTATATATTTTATTCAGCTAATACGCATCTCAGTAATTCTAGTCTTAGATTCACCGTCTATAAAACATTTCGAAGAAAACGGTAAATATTTAAGTGCAGCAGTGACATTAAACAAACAACATGGAGGTCTCATGGCGGGATCTTCAATTATTGAAGAGTTCGCGTGGAAAGTACCGTTCGGACAAAAAAACCAAGATCCGATCATAATTATTACTAAATTATTATTTATTTTTACTCGACTATGTGACTAAGGATAGAATAACTAAGAGGTATCACCGTGTAAATATTTATGACGATAGGAGCAAATCTGCCACTTTATTAACAACATCAGGATGACAAAGCGCATTGACAATATCGTCGGACAACTGTTGAAACGAAGAAATACTGTTCTGAACATTACAGTTCGTTTTAGAAGAGTTTCCTTCTACCTTATCGATATCGACTCCAGAAAATCGTTCCCTTTTCGTTTTTAAAAACCCTTCCAATTCTGTTGTTTTAGGTTCCAAAAGAAACTTCACATACATTGGATATTGTGCTACTAAATCTTCTGCTGTCCATGCAGTGTATTTCATTTTTTTACAAGATTCTATATTTTCCATGTTTTTACATTCGTTAAGGGCAACACTGAGCTGTTAAATTTATTAATTTTAACTTGCGTATAAAAGCAATCGTATCGCTTGTAATATTTATGCATATTCTATAATACATTACCAATTTCATACAATAAGATAAACTGCATCGAGCTTTGTCAGATGTATCGTAGACATTTTCACCAATTCTAGCTACTATTAATTTAACAATAGCTTCCTTAACTCGTGATACATTGTCCGTTATTATTGGTAACCATGTATTTACACTGACAGAAAGATCCAGTGATTCAACATAATGCCACCAACCAGCAGGTACTAATAATACATCCCCTGGCTCGAGAGTTACTAATTTCGGCTTGTGCTGTATTTTTAATATGTTTATCTCGTCTTCTTCGGTGGGGCAGAAAAAATTATATCTACTATAAACTGTTGACTCCTCGTAAGGGACCCTCGTCGGATGCAGAAAATTACTCGAACTCGGGGGAAACAGCAACCACTGTTTTCTGAAACAATTTCTTTTGTAATGGAAACAAAAAATGAAACGAAATATTTACAAATATGAATGAAATACTGCTAACTTTCCATGAATCTGTGCTATTAAGTTACAACCATAAGAATCTTGATGACAATTTGTATGAGCACCTTTGTTTCCGATCCATAGAGTGGACTCGGATCCTGTCTTATCAAAGCCAAATCTTTTCCAACTCACTGAACTCATTATCTCTGGTTTATCTTTGAACCATTCGTGCATATATTTATAGTCAAAATAATACCATCTTTTGTCATTTCCATTCGGACCTACATTCCGAATGAACTCTGACAGAGTCATTGAAATAATTGGGCAATTCACCTCCCATTGAGGCCCCTAAAAGCATAATTCTGAAACTTGTCACATTAACATTTATATTGTTGCATCGAAAGGCACACAAATATGTCAACACCAATAACAATTTACCATAGATTTAGCGTTATAACCAACTCGAAACGGTAACTTAATATCTCCGAATTTCTCAGCAAGCTCAACCAAACTCCATTCCAATAACTTCCAATTATATGCACCTGTTGCATCTTGTAACATTTGCTGAAATAATACCGGCTCTTGGACTTCTGTAATAGCTTGTTTTAAAATCTCATCGGACGGTGAATTCATTTTTTCCATAATTAATAAACGTATATTTTTCTTCGTCGAATATAACGTGTCACTTTCCTGTTTTAATACGTATAAAAATAAATATAACTATCTGTTGACTCTAAGAAATATTAAAATATGTAGTTCTGTTTGATAATACATTTACTATCGTCGCTTAGTTCACGATCCTATTGTTATTATTTTTAATAACAACCATCGCGCAATTTTATCAGACCGAGCACTGGATCACTCAAAACATACTAAATACCTCCTCTAACATTCTGTGATCCTGGCACGATTTTAGCAGTACGAATCCCTGATATTAGATGGCGACACTATTTTTAGCCATTTTTAGCACAATATTGTGGCGCCACCTACGGCAAAACGTCCAAGTTTGTACCAGAATATATACGAATTCTAACCTAAACAACTTTGCATTGCTGTACTAAAGTATTTGATGGCTAAACATATTTATTAAAGTAATAACTATGTTTAAATATACGAGCCTATGTATAAATCATTTAAGAACACAATCGGCAACGTTTCTTTCCAATCAGATCGATTTGTTTGCTCAACAAAGTCGGGTAATACTTTGTTATTGAACTTTGAAAAATAAACAATTCGTAAATGTTATCTATCAACATATGAAATGTAAATAGCAATCAATTTTTCATTTTAGAATACGTTCATCCTAAAACGAAAATATCCTGTACCGCTGCATAAGAAAAATCGTAGAGCACCGCGGCTGGGGCATAGATATTTTATTTATGATCTGGTAGAAAATACAAATAGCAACAAACCGAAACTTATAGATTTGGTCTTACTGAAATCCGTGCACGGTGTTGGCATAAAAGGTCAAAAGGTTTCCGTGAATTCTGAAAAGGCATATATCAATCTTATATTACCAAAGTTGGCTGTATATGCGACTCCCGAAAATATTGACAAATATTACATCGACGGCACAAACTTTAAAGAACATTTGGATTCGTACAGTTCTGAATATGTACCGAGAACCTTACGTGTATTGTCTCAATTTTATTTGCCCGTAGAGATGTCTATGGATATACCTTGGAACATAGAAAAATGGCACGTTAGGGTAGCTTTTCGTAAAGCAGGTGTAATTGTTCCCGAGAAGGCAATAATCCTTCCAGAAAAGACTATATCAGGACCAGAATTATCAATTCAAAATAAAGAATTTTGTGTAATTGTCAAAATCAATAATCACGAAGAAGTAAAAGTCAGATGTAAAATACGTCACTGGGATTTCAATAGGAAGAATAGAATTACCGAGGAAGAATCGTTATGGGATTTGCCTAATATAGCAATATTCCCTGAGGACCAACCACTTTTGGATTCTCTGCCAAAGCATCATTTATCTAAACACAAAAGCAACAATGTAGACGAATAATATGTAAATAAAATCTGATTTAAAAATAATTGAATTTTTAGGAATCTTTTACCCTAATAAAATTTTAACTAAATCAATGAATTTTAATAATGACAAATTTGGTTCTTTTTGCATGATTGCTGTAGTAGTTATTTAGGTTGATACATATATACATTTGTGTAATCAATAATTGAACAGATCAAGCTATGCTTTGACTTTTATTTCTTAATTGGTTAACCTAATATTTTTTTATTAATTTATATATTCCAAATGTGAAGTGCATTGCTCCACTAATTTGATACTTAAATATGGAAGATAAATGTTTCATGTGGGACGACATTGCCGATGAATTATTTTTGTTTAGGTAATGAATTTTTAAACAATCAAAATTTTTGTCCGTACAGAAATGAAAAAATAAGTACACTTGGTTGAATTATTATTTTCTGTTCATATTTATACATAGTATATCAAAAACGGAAGATGTACAAGTTAAAAAGAATAAACAAAAATCTGATTCCGTTCACGATTCACAAGTTTACAGTCCGCACGCATATTTGCTTTTAAACTTTCACGAAACTTTAAGCCAGCGTGAAAAGGTAAATAATAGACAAAAGTCGAAGAAAACAATTATAATAATCCCGTTAAATATCTTTATTAATCAAATACATATTATTTCAGATACGATTTAGAAGACAATATTTACGAAAAATATCACCAAACGAACCAAACGTTATTATTTTACAAGACATAAAAGATCTTGTAATGTTTTTATTAGCAACGCCTGTTAGCCCGCAATTTGTAAATTTCTTTCATTTGCCGATTGTGGACCGTTTCTTAAGAGTATTAATAATGTATTTTCAATATTATGTGACGATATGGGAAGAGCTGATGAAAGAACGTGCAGCTACTATGAAAAAAGCACCGAATCCTTTAGCACAAGGCTATAGATTTAGATTTGCAGACAATATGCAGAATCTTCGGTGTGTTCTAGGTAGAGAATATGCCGATTTAATCATAGGTTGCCAAGATAGCATTCAATATCATCATATGACCGGTGGAAAGAAAGGAATGACATCTATGACTCAATCGCAAGGTGAAAAAGATTTAAGAATGTTTGAGGTACTAATTTGTATGGCGCATCGTGTCGTTTGGATAGCTTTGGAACGTAAATACTTTAATTTGATTGGTGAGTTACTTTACCAGGAAGGAAATCGCGTAAAATATTCCAAAACTAGTAAGAAATTAGACTTTGATAATGAAAGAAATATTAGTATCTTATCTTTTTAGAAATTGAATTACACAGATTATTTAGAACCGAAGCATACAACATAGCACAAAGACGAAGTGCTAGTCAAATCATTCAAGATATGTTAGCAGATGATATTAAAGTATTGCACGGTCATGAAATACAAGAAAAAAGGAAATTATTGAGAAATTCCCCTTTGATACAAGAACTGATATATTCAAATTGCGATTATCGTCTTCTATCCTTAGGTGTGCTATTTATTTATGTAAATATATTTTTCTTTAAATAAAGAAACAGCTATTGAATTATCATACATAGGTATAGGAAATAATTCATGCGACAAACGGATACTTTATTTACAAAATGCTCTTCTCGTCGAAGAAGATAAGTTGCATGAGTTAGGAATTAGAATTGGAATTCTAGGAGAGAACAAAGCTGATTATGATATAATGTTGATCCCGCTAGAAGAAGAAGAACATGATAAAATTCAGTTATCTGAAAAGAGAATGTATGAATGGAGAAGTACACAAGATACATTATCATCTGTAGTGAGTTTCTGCAATTATTTTCTCTATGCACTTACTGTGCATTTATATTAACATTATATCTTTGTATTTCGTATCAAAGGACAAAAGTACAAAAATTCAAGGTCTCCCACTGTTCGAGTCTGAATTTAAATTGGCCAAAAATTTTCCAATTAAGATGGGTGATATCTCACCGAAAGGCTATCAAACAGTCTGCGAAGAAGCAAGAAAACGATGGTTAATTCGGGAAATTAAACGTCAGAAAAATAAAAACATAGATACATATTCCATATCAACAACATTAGATTAATCTGTTGTTTATCATAGTTTTGAAAACTAACGATGCTGAACGAATCTTGTAAAAAAGATTATGTAAAATCGCTTGTATATTTAAAATGAATGTTAATCTATAAATTTATACTACTTACCGAATACTGTATGTAAACTGATTTGTATCACTTACTCGGTATGTCTGACTCTGTATAATAGTTTACTGATTAATACTATTTGCAAAACATTCATTCGTAACGTGTAGAAATAATCAGCAAACGATACAATTCGTTGTATCATTCAATGTCTAATCATATCGAGTACTATCAATCCATATGTGCGCAAATACCCGAGTGCATAAAATAAGTAGTATAAATTAGTACATAGTCAGACGGCCAACAAGTAGTATAACTCTAGCATTTAGAACTCGCGGGAAAAAAAGATATGCGGCTGCTGACGGGAATATTAGTACAGGCAATTTTACGATCAAACATATAAGAATACAGATAAGGTATACTATGAAGTGCAATAAATGTTGATAAATGAAAATTAGTATCTTTATTTATTAAGTATATTTTCCAAAGTAGAGTAAAAAAATAAATGAAACAGAAAACTAATCATTGATTACTGTTTCAAGTCTATTTTATTATTCGTGTGATTATTTGATATTAATATGGATTGATAACAATCAAATAATTGAATATATGTGTCTACATTAGATTTTTGTAAATCATTTGTTTGTATATAAATTATAATTATATTCTTGTTTCTCGTTTAATATTACATTGTAGAAAATATTTAGTAAAGAAAAACAAAGAAAATATTGACATTATTATTTACTTAAACAGTAAAGTTACACTATGAGAGCAAATTATGTAGAATTGTTTAACATTGTTCATAGTATATGTATATTGGAAAAACCACACAGCGTATAATACTAATAAAATATTTTGTCACATAAATTATCATTAAATATAGACACATGTATTCAAAAAAACTGTTTTAAAGGACACGTGATCAGAGGGTGGATAAACTGAATACAATAAGACAATGTAAAAAATATGCTTATTATAATTGGTAATGCCTAATAATGAGTACTAATGCTGATATTTTACAAGGAGATACACGTATAGGTACATTTGAAACAATGCATTTGTTCCACGATTAAATTCTGCATTGTCTTTTTATAAATAATTATTGTACCTACTTACTACCATTATATATAATAACAATCAATTAATGTCATATATACAAATATATAGGACATTAATTTAATCCCAATATGGGTTAAATTGTAAATTATATTTTTGTTTTCATTTACAAGTAGCAAATTTACTGTTCATTTGCAATGGTTTACATTTAGCTAAAACATTCATTATTCAAGGTATACTTCTTTGCGACCTATTATGTGTGAATAAGTGACACGCATGTACAAGGTACAAAAATTCATACCTCGTATTTGGCACAGAGACTTTGATAATAAAAACTAGATCTCACAAAAATCTGTACAATCTTGGTGTTATATGTAAAATGCATTTCTTGTTGTTTTACTTTAATGTCGCTTATTTAATAATTCTACAGGTGATCCGACGTACCTTTTATTTGATCTCAATTACGATATGTATTAAAATTATGATAATCTGAAGTATATTGTGTACATTTTGAAATATTACATTTACACAGACAACACTAGTATCAACACTATAGCTATATTGCGATATTTAAAACGTCAATTGACAGTAAGTAAACCCAACTGTCCTTATGATTGACAAGGGTAATCTAGTTTTACTCTCAGAATCTGTGCCTCGTTAACATTTTCTTAATTCTTATTTCTTAATATTGTTACTTCGAATAATAAAATAACGCACAGCGTGTCATCTTTTCTTATAGGCTGCAAAAGAAATTTAAACATATAGTTACTAAAAATATCAAAAATGAAACTATTTCGGCACTTCTTATTAATTTGAATTTTTAATTATATGTTACAGCTATCTATTACTGAACAATTGTCTACATGATTATATTACAAAATGAAGAACATGATGATAATGATAATTATGCATATGCCAGTAAGATTATTCGCGATTATTTGCATATATTATTACAGCAGTTAGACGATGAAAATGTATATGACTATTTATGTGTACTGTAGTTCTTTAAGTTCAGTCATGTGCCCGTGCAACTGTATTCTATGCATAAAGTTTCTCAATGAAAAGTAACTTGTTAAAACCGTTTTTAACTTTTTGTTTGAACAAAACCTATGTTACATTCTTATGAAAACATGCATTTAACATGGTGCTTGTACTTAATCCTTGGCTCAGACAATGAATGAAAGATTTTCAATTTAAAAACGTACTGTAACTTTTGTATAATTTGCGGGAGCTGCATAATTTAATAGAATTATTACTGATGTTTCTTTCACATAAATATTTGTTTCTATTACAATAGATTGATGAATAACTACAAATCAAATATTTATACAAAAAAACACATACATTCATTCATTTTCAATATTTCATTAAAAATTAGATTTGATCAAAGTCACTATATTTTTAGAACCTATTTATGAATGTCTTGCAAACATATCAAAGTAATTGGAAACAAAATAAAAAGTATTACTAATGCAAATAATATATTAACAAATTTGTTTTTGAACAAATTCTGTTCCTAATAAACATCAGAATTAAATGGGATAGCCATAAATGAATATCAATCTATGTACTTTTGAGAACATTAAATATGTTATAATTACTTTGCGAGACTGTTTTCCATTTTCTTTTTTATTTAAATATTCATGCTTTTCGCAATTAAAAAGACACTATCATGCTATTATAATTACAAAGTAGTAATTAAATTTTTAAAATAAGATGATATTGTGATCTGTTTATGATTATTTATCAGAAAAAATTGTCTTCATTTACAAGAAATACGATCTATTGTGTATAAATCTTGCTATGTTATGATGTTGTACCCAATGATGTTTATACTAAATTAACAAACTTTACTATTTCTTTTTACTTTCTGTATGTCAATCCCTGCTATTACCTTAGACCTGCCATAGCTATGTAATGAAAGTTAATAACATAATCTTACATTTAGCAGCACAGACACAAACAGTATTTCTTTCTATATTATAAGGAACACACGCGAACTCGTTTTCAAATTATTATATTATTAAAATAGATGGGGCTACGAAGCAATATCTGACATAAGTTGAGCCAGTAATGCCGGCTCTAAAAGTCCCTGTGTTTGCCCCATTCTTTCCAAATTCCGTACATCCTTATCTACTGCCTCTAATGCTCGTTCTAATTCCTCTTCTTCTTCTCTCGATGGTTCATATTCTCCATTTCTGCTTTCTATAAAAGAGGTGACAACGCGTAACTCAAGACCGCGTATTTCATGGATTTATTATATTTCCTAATTTCATTTACAGGTTCGTTCATAATTTATGAAATGATTTGACTTCTTCTTTGTTTTTCAATGACTTACGGAATGATTTGACTTTTAAATATATCGCAGAAATAAAAGTATAATTACCAATGAACAAGTCATTAAAAGCATCAGCTGGTAAATTGTTGAGCACATTGCCAAAATCATGCTCTGCAGCATCCAAAGAAGGAAACACTTCATGATCTCCTAGATCCACTTTAAGTCCTCCTCCAAGACCTAGTCCTAATCCTAGATTTAAATTAGAAGAATGCGAACTTCCCTGCGCTACGGTATTCAAATTGTTCAATGTTTTTATCTGATTTTCACTAGAGTTTATTTGACTCAAATATTGGCTCTCTTCGTGTACTAAGGTAGAACCCTTGGTCTCAAGTTTAGTCGTAGGAGGCCTCTTTCGTTTCTTTGGCCTGGATTTTGGTTTAGGCCTAGGAATTGTTGGAGATGTTGGTTTTTTACGAGCTTTCTTTGGTTTAGACTCTTGGGCTTTACGATGATAGTTATCCCTTTTCCTTGCATGCTCTGGACAAAGAGGTAATTCATGTGCAACATCAAACACAGGAATACAACATTGTGTATTATCACTAAACTTGGCAGTGCAATGTTCAAATAAAAGTTGATCTCCGTTCAACATAATGTGACGAGAACAATGACGGGTACAGGGTAAGGATATCTGTTGACATCCTTCAGCTCCACAAAGTCCACCAACTAAAAGCGGGCCATCTACCACTTTGCTAGTAATTGAAGAATCACTCAAAACTCTTGCAGTAGTTGCAGGATCTTTGTATGCAGCTTCCAATAAACACCTAGCTCTACCGCGCAACAATGTTTCAGAGTCTGTTCCACTTTTATGTAATTGAATTAATCGTCGTCTTAGTTGAGAACGCAATTGAGAAAGGCGTGCAGAACGATTTAAAGCTGTACTAGTTTCCCCTGAGAACCAATAGCGTTGATAGACTGTCATTTCATCCCCACTGGAATCACTATCCGATATCTCATCTCCAGCCTTAGGATAATACAATAGGGTATGGTCCCGACTTTGCCTTCTACATTTTAATTTTTGTAAATTCCCAATAGGATTGCGTTGTAAATTCTCAATGCGTTGTTTGTGTCGAATTGCTTTTGCAATTTTATAATCTATGTTTTCACCATCACCATTACCGCCGCCACCACCACCACCAGCACTAGTGTCGACATCTAATTCTATAGCACGATTTTGTACAGCTTTGTATTCCACATCTGGTATGGGTGCTATCCTTATTCTTTGTTTCATACACTTTCCCTTAGACTTAATATTTTTACAACTTTGCATTACTTTAGGATTTTTAGGTGAAACTATTGCAACGTTTCTCCCTCCTGCTGTAGTGAATGGCTCTGGTTCACTGAAGATGTATGGATCGACATCTTGACGAGCCTCAGTTTTCAGTAAAGCCTTCAAGCGATCCGAAAACTTCAATTTATTGTCCATGTTTGAGTTTTCGGATATAGGGACCTTCATTGATTACCGTTTCTCTCGTCTTCTGTTCTACCTGCATTCTCAAACCCGCCAAATCGACTTTCTTCCTATCTAGATAAAACTTAGTTCACGCCATGTGCCAAGATCCAAGTCCGGACAGTACTATTTTTTCAACTCATAATACTGAGAATAAAAAAATAAAAAATTATTTTTATTGTATTTTATATCACAGTTCGGTATTTTGCATTTGCCTCAGAAACATTAATATTTATACTTTTTAAGGCAATATATCTAATAAAATGAATCTTTGTACAAAATATAATAAATTATAAAATAGTCATGTGCACTATTTATATTTGAAATCATTAATGTAACATGCTCTCTGCTATTTCTTATTTACATTTATGTGCATATGTACAAAACTTAGTTGTGTCATGGGTTTTTGCTTTAATACAAAGATTAAAATTTGCTATTTATTATCTAGTATCAAATTTTGTTACAGTGCCTTACAAAAGACTTGTATATTTAAATGATAATAAAATTTACTCTATAGTCTAAAAGTGCAAATAATACTTTAGCAGTCAGTATCTATACCAATTAAAGCTATGTATCACTCTATGTTTATATCCCTATATTTCTATACATAATATGTATGAGATAATTACTAAAGTCTCCTGGTTCAAGCAGTTAGCGTGAACTTAGTCCATGGCTAGATCAGGATAAAAACAATCCTTGCCTCGCATAGCAGTTCACATCAAACATATCCTACACATCTTTGAGTAACTGCATTGTATGAGACACCAAAACATTGAATATTAGCTCTAAGAGTTCTAGTAATCTCTGGCAAGTCAAAGCCATATTAATAAGCTTTTTGTTTTCAGTGTTGACATCAGTACACGATGTTGGCTATCAACACTGTTTGGTTATGTTCGCTCCTTATATAGTCAATAAGACACTGTGCAAAAT
Source organism: Colletes gigas (assembly GCF_013123115.1). Lineage (NCBI taxonomy): Eukaryota > Metazoa > Arthropoda > Insecta > Hymenoptera > Colletidae > Colletes > Colletes gigas. Next base: position 1,728,249 of record NW_025106641.1, read on the forward strand.
ACTGTAATCAAGTTTCAACAATACAGTCAGGAAAACTCATCAAATGAGTTTTGCCGCATATTTGCACCCATTAACAAGGGTAAACTGTTCACGGATACTCTCACGATGTTTCCTTTATGTACTTAATGTTTCGTTTAGTTTAACCGAGGTTGGGACAGTGTAAATTACTTCCAATAGTAATGGAGGTTGTTGTCCAATCAGGAGCAATCCGACCTTTTTCTTGGAAGATACACTCCAACAAGATTGAAGATTCACGCACAAATTTCAGCATTCATCGATAATAACATTAGAAAGACATGTCAGATGTAAGGGAAGCAAAATGGCGGACACTGCACACACGAACAGTTTCTGATGCGAAAAATCTTTGAATTCACTGTATTATCACTTTGAATTTGGTATACAAACAGTTTGCGTCCGTTCTAAGCGTTAACTGATTTCGTATGATACTATACAAAAATACTACTCTCGCACAATTTTGAATATTCTTATCAGTAACGATTGGATTGTTCTTCGTTATTCACTTCGACATAACCTTTTACTTGTTTTACATATATAATACGTAAGCCTCGTTTACTGCGTTCTCATTTCCCTTGTTAAAAAATACACTAATGCGAATGAAGAAGAGTTAGGAAGACATAATTATAAAATCTCATTTCTTCGACGTTGACGTATGCCTTCTTTCAAGTGACTCGAAATACTTGATGTTGCATCGTATTTGGAACAATTATGTTCGTTTTACATAATTTTATAATTCTTCTACATAATAACGTTTTAAAATTTCATACAGTATGTAGAATAATATTAATATTATAGTTAAATTACCTATTTCGAAAAAATTCTATGATAACAATAACTACTGGAATTAACAGATACCAATGCATTTAATTCATGACGATTATAATTGAAACGAGGCTTAAAAAAATACTTGTAAAATTATTTACAAATAATATTTTTTATGTAATTTTAATAAACAACAAACATTAAGTAATTCGTTAAATGAAAAATGTATTTTTTATCTGGAATAACTATCATGAAATTTTTTTTTTTTATATAAAAATAAAAAAAAATCTGAACGCGATATACTATAACTTGATAAAAAAATTTAAGAAATATTTTTTAAATAATGTATACAATAAATTATTAAATTATTAAAATTCATTTTAGCCTTGGTACAATTTATGTAATAATACAAGACAGGTGAATAAAAATTATCCACGCCTGTTATAAAATATCCTTAAATGTATTATTTACAGGAAAACGAAGGAATTGAAGATATTTTGAATTACATATAAAATATTAATAACGTAATAATTATGTATTACATATATTGCTACATAACCAAACAGTAGTTTTATACTCGGTATTATTATTTCTAACAATTCTAGTAGAACAGCATTTCATTATTCAACTAATAATAGCATTTATACAATATTTATTCAATTAATCTATCAACACAGAAAAATTAAAATAACTAATAAGCCTAGTAACCTTGAAAAATTGTTACCACTGATCAGCTGATTTTGACATTTAAAAGACTATAACCTATCCCCATCGAAATATATTGCCAAACACCACCTGTTGATTTCTATATTTTGTTCTATTTAGAATAAATGTTGTTTACATGTTACGAATAATTTATTTTATACTGCACAACTTGTCGTGCCTGAAAATTAACTTGATTCGTATATTAAAAAATACATATTAATAGTTTCTTTTACTTAAAGAGCATACATTTCTAATACTTGGAAAATATTTATACATTCATAATGTATACGTAGCTAATAATTCATTGTCACTAATTAAATACTATATTCCATCTCTTACTACCAATTTATCATCCTCATGACTCTATAGAAATTTCATTTTAGTGTAATTACGTCCCTCTTTTAAAAACTCATTTGGAAGGCAAGATAATATACTCGATAACTATTAGAACTTTGTTTCATTTATATTTTTCCCTTATTTTTTTATAATTAAATATACACAATGACCATGTACACAACTACTTTGTGTACTTAACATTGCTCAAATATAGTTTTGTAATCTTACGAACACATACATCTACTAACTTCAGCAACCATGTTTGTGTTATGTACATATAAATAGAGAAAACATATTTTATAACAGAGCCAATGTAGACTATAAATTATACAACTCAAGCCAAAGTGGAAAATAAAAAATATATTAGTTTTCAGAAAGAACAGAAAAATAATGAATAATTAAAAGATTGCAAGACGAAGATGTGTAATACATTTACAAACATATTTCTATTGCATAAAATTGGATTCTTTACATTCTCAGGTTCAATATAGAAAATGTGAAGTAAAATTTTGAGTAATACAATATTTTTAAATGACAAGATTCTTATTACAAATGTTCAACAAGATACTATACAATAAACTGTGTACACATAACACATATTCAATCCCTCTGATCTCACCTGCTTGATATTTAATAAATGTTTTTATTTACTTTAATCAGCGAATGTCACTTATTAAAGTTCAATATGCATTACACGGACATAATGAAAGTTTACTTATTAATCATGACTTTACTAATGATGTTTCTTACTTGAGAATTCAAAGTATACTCGCTTGTTTTTATGGTGCATTCGTGAACAAACATTTAAAATAATTGGTAAAGAAGTGAATAAAGAACTCTAGAGAATAGTTAAGTACAGAACAATTTGAAGATATAATTTGCTAAATTCATAAATAACACGAATCCATTATATGGATATTTTATAAGATTAAATGCGTCGCGTATTGTAATAACACAGAAATTATATTTTGCCTTTTCGATATGTAGGACAATCTGTAATAATCTTAGAAAATCCAATGAAAAACAAACATATTTCAGTAAATAAAATTAAAAATATAAATCCCTCCTTTTTTATATTATGCTTACGAAACAATGTTTTCAATTGTTTGAAATGTTGGAAATTCATTTTTTCATTTTATATTTCAATCGATTTAATTTGTAATGATATTAAATTCTTAGTTCGAGGTATAGTTTGTGGTAGACCCAAGGGACGGTAATTTCTTTTTTATTACAAAAGTTGTATTTGAAAACTGTTATGAATTAGATAATAAATGTTTGTTACGTAGTTCTTCGTTGAGGTTTCTGTCCTTTAATAACAGTTGGCCGGCCTTTTATGTAACCTTTCTTGCGATGTGGTGTCTAAAACATTAATATCCAACCCCCCACAACTTCAACTACGTTTCGAGATCATGCAATGTATAGTATAACAAACGGGAAACGATACGATAGGAAATTCAAGAAATTAAAATTTATATATTTTATATTATCGTATGAAGTGTAATACTCACCTTTTTACTGAAATATGAATTGTCGTTACGTGCAACAATTCGCTTAGATATTGGAATACTAGGTCTATTAAACTCGTTTGGTTTTTTCACCCTGTGAAGTTATTTGTTGATGAAAACATATATAATTTATAATATACGAATTTCACACTTTTCATATAGACATATTACCTGTAAATCCTAACAAGCCAATGTTCGGTTGTGTAAGCTTCTTCCAAATACGTTAATTGGAAATTTTTATGCCCTATTTCTGCGCTGCGTGTACGATCATAACCAAAAGGAGATCGATAATCGATCTTAACTTCTCCAAATCGATAGTAACATAATTTATACATTAACGAGTTCAAAAGAGTAGGCGAGCCTTCAGAATCCACTCGAAATTCCCCCTTTTCGGAAAAATAATCACTCTCCCGAATGTCCAGCGGATGTTCACCTTCAGCAATTCGTACCATCCAAAGGAACTTATTAACATCATCTCCAGAATATCCAATCATTCCTCCAAAAATAACTAATACATAATCTACATCTAAAGATGTCATTATTTCATAAGCAGCACTTTCATTTGAGCTCATTGCTTTTCCAACCAGAGCTATATGAGAATTATTCCAAGTATTATTGTCCACAAGTGTAGTTCTAATTTAAAAAAAGAAAAAACAGAAAATATGTTAGTCCGTTTTACTTGATACAGATACGCGACGATGAATTTTTTAGTCTTATTCATTAACAGCATATACCTGTTAGCCATTCCAGCAATTTGATAACCATAATCCCACCAACTCATAACTCTGGCATCAGTGGGTGTATTTTGTGCTAACCAATAATACGCTTCTCTAAAATCGTCAAGTATGGCTCTATCACCATCGTTGCTATACGATGCCAAAACAATTGAAGGACTAGAGTATGCATTACTTGTGATCCAAGTACAATGCAAAGTAAACATTGTCATCAACATAAGTGCTCCAATGACAACTCCATTTCGAAGATTAACACCTAGTCCATCCCCATTCCCTGTAGGTCTTTCGTGCTTCATTCTACGAATTTTTCCAGCTTTATCATACAGTGCTCTGCCCGGACTCCTTTCTCTTTCTTCCTCGCTTTCTTCTTCGCTTCCATTACTCCGATCGTTTCTTTCGCTATCTTCTTCTTTAAAGAATAAATCAAGAAGATCGCTAAACGCAACACCGGCAAGCATACAGACAACTGGAGTCAGTGTAAGCATAAGCCTCACCATTACTCCAGCAAAATAAACTGCACTTATAGCGTACAATATAACTGTAATAGAAATTATAACAAATTATATACTTAAATGACTTTAAGCAATCGATCATTTTTATTACAAAACCTTACCAAAAACGCGCTCATCGTTTATATGTTTAATGCAATACCAAAGACCAACAGGAAATGTTGTAACAAGAATGTGCAAGTCAAAGAAAAAGCTAAACCATGTTGTAGGTTGATGCTCGGAAACAGATGCTATTATTGGAATGTGTATTTTTGCATAACCGGTATCCCATAGTGAATAAAATCTTCCGCTCCAAGGGGCAACAATACCAGCATATGTCAAGCAGATCAAAACCAACAAGAGAATACCAGCTGTAACTGCAACTACTCCTCCAAAGTATTTCATTTCGGATTTAGTAAGTACAGTTCTTAAATACCTAAAGTAAACAAAACAAAATATTATATTAAAATATTTTTATATAGAAACATTATGAATATATTCTATTAATATACCTGAGAGTTGCCACAAAAATTAGCAGACCGAACACACCTCCCGCAGCCATGTGTTCAGACGTTCTTATTGGCTGGAAACCAACGAATGGTATTTGCATACTTAACAAAAGACCCAAAATATAGAAAGTGGTGTAACTTGTGAAAAGACGATTGCTATATCGATTCATGACCAGCAATGCAAAAACATGGAATGGAATCAAATTAATGATAAAAACGTAACCACCCCATGCAGATACCATATAAAAGTAAGACAAAGCAGTCATCGAAGCCCAAAAAATCGAGCCAGTTTTAACTGACTTAACCCAAAGATAATATGTTATTTGCAGCGCGAAAATGGCAATGCCTTCATTGTCATAACTTCCTGCTACGGATCTTGAAATGTAACCAGGTACAATTGCAATAAAGCATGCTGCAAATAAACCAGCTCCGGCGCTCCATATTTCTTTCGTTAATAAGTACGTTGAAATGGCAGTAAGGCCACTAAAAATTGGAGCTAGGAATACACAAATGTCTCTTATATGCACTGGGATATTTAAAGAATGTAATATATAGTGTATCGATCCAGAGGTAATCATTAGACCTGGATAGACAGTTCCACCTACGATACGTCCCAATGGATACCATGCTCTTTCATCGAACCAATTTAAAAAATTATAAAATCCATGTTGTACCATATATGCCGTTGCTCTATAGTTAAACCTATATAGAGAACAAAATTTACTTTCACAATTTCATTATTATTTCCTTATTAGAATATATTTATATATTTCAAATGAAACCGTTTTATTAACAATAATAAAATTACACTTTTTCGTTCAAGACAAGAAAATATTAAATCAAATTATTAATAAACACGTGTGAACCAATATAACGTGTAAAAATACGTACCAAGGGTCAAATTCATGTATAATACTTTCGAAACGTATTACTGCAAATAGCCGAGAGGCGAATCCTGAGATCCAAGCGAGTAGCAAAACAGTAAAAGTAATGAGAGAACTAAGACCGGCAGCATTTGTTAACGTCGAAGTTTTCATTTGCTTAGAAGTCGCTTTCTTATCAGGGAACATATCTTTTCTGGTATTTGTCGTGGATGATCTATTTGACAACATACTTTCTTTTACGTTTACAAATGTAATGGGAAATATTTCCGTCAGTTTTTAATAGATATTTTCCATTAACATATTAGCATTTGTTTCCATTTGACACGTTGCAAATCAAGCAGCTCGCAACAAATTACCAAATCACTATGCCTAGGCTAGGAGGCTAAGACACGTCAAACGCCGGCTACGTGTGAAACCATGACTTCCACACCGACAATCCGCACTTGCGTAAGAGTATGATAAAGGAACGGTGTGTTCGAATATGCGGTTAACAACATTAGTACGTTCAATAGGAATACCAAGACGCTGATTGGTTTCGTTTAACAAGCATGAAATCAAAAATAGTTTGTCCACCAATAAGATTAAGTTTGAGTCAATATAATATCCGGTCATCGAGTATGATCTAGATCAGTGTTTCTCAAACCTTACATTTTAGAACAAATTTTTAAATAGATCCAGATTCATTTAAAATTATACAAGTTACTATTTACGTATAATTGTTGCAATTTTGCAGTCAAATAATCAATAAGAGAATGTACGTAAAGATATTGAATAAAGTAATACGATTAAAAATAAATATAACTACGGTACACTCCTGATTGGGGATACAGCGAACCAATGAGATTCTGTTATAGTTTATGGTTTTATTTACCAGAGTTTCTTTCATTGGACTTTCATGTTGAAAGTATAAGTTAGCAAATTCCCTTAATAAAAATAAAATAATATCAGAAGCAGCTTTTTTTACTTCACGATATAAATGCTTTTGTTTTATTTTGAGAGCTCACGAAAACTCTAATTAAATATTCGTGTTTGCGAGCCCCTGCTTGAGAAACACTGATCTAGTACAGAATAACCTCGTTATCCTCGTACAATATGTAGGCTTATTTTTACGAACGTCATCCGGATAATCTGTTCTCTGATTAGTTAATTAACTGACTCTAAGACACGCTCCGAAACTAACGTTTTCTGTCAGTATTACAGTTCACGAGGGAATCTAACCAACACTAATAATTGCATTAATCTTAGAACACTTAAAATTCAGTTGATTCATAAATGTAACGATCAGAACAAACTAACAATTTTTTACGCCATTATCTCTAATAAGTTATAATTTTGAAGAAATTCTAAATTATATAATAAAACATTGTTTACTAATGTTTACTAGTAAGGAAAAACTAATAAAACGTACTGGAAAAAATGCTATTGGCCGTTATGATTTTTTGAAACTTCTAGTTACAGAATTTAAAACTACCAAGTCGAAAGGTAAATTGTGTAAAAAGAAAAACACAGTTGTAAGATCATTTAGAACGAATATTAATGGACCCAAATTTTTCCGTAGAAGCAAGAGAGCAGGTATTAGCAAACCTTGCTAATTTTTCTTATGATCCTATTAACTACGGATATATAAGACAACTTAAAATAATTGATTTGTTCCTTCATACATTATCAGAAGATAATATAAAGTTGGTACGTTTTGCGGCAGGAGGTATTTGTAATCTATGCACTGGCAAGTATTTACTTATTTCAATGAAAAGTTAGGTTAATTTTTTTTAATAATGATCGTAATAATCGAATAAAATTATAATTATATTTTAGATCCAATAAATAAGTTGTATATTTTACGTAATCACGGCATTCAATTATTGACATCCCTGCTTTGCTTACAAGACGAAGATACCATACTTTCAGTGATTACCAGTTTAATATTTTTGATCACACCTGAATCTAAAGATCAAATAACGATTGAAACGTTTGAAACAATTTCTGATTTTGTAAAGCATGAAAATAATCGTATACAAAATTTGGCAACAGTATTTTTAAACAACCATTGCAAAGCAAAAGCTGGAAATCAGAGTACGAAAAATATATAAATCTGTATTCCAACATATTAAATGTCTTGTAATTCGTGAATATTTGTAAATCTAATTGTTAAAGAATGCAAACATTGTAAAGTACAGTTTACATAAAAAATAAAATGAAGCTGACAAAGTCATTCTTTGAATTATTAAAGAAGTATTGTACAGGAGCTTCTGACCTAACAAATTCATCAAATGTTTTAAAAAATGTGAAGACTGTAAGCGAAGTATCAATTTTTAAAACGATTACAAACGATGATATACTTAAATTTGCCAAATTGACCGGTGATTACAATCCAGTACATAAGGGTTCCACAAACAACCTTGTCCATGGTGCTTTTCTCAATGGCTTGGTATCAGGAGTAATTGGTACAAAAATACCTGGCCCAGGAACTATAGTAGTTCAACAAAATCTCGCATATCCGAAACCATGTTACGCAGGGGATAAAATAGAAATAAAAGTGCAAATTATTTCTATTAGAAAAATCATTAAATGTGAATATATCTGTATTGCAAATGGAGAGAAGATAGTTTTAAAGGGAGATGCAAAACTTATAAAAAAGTCATGAAACGTTTGCTCTATTTATTTGTGAACATATTACATTAACAAAAAATAAAGTAAACTTCTTTGTACAAAATGTGACTGCAACATTGCAGTATTATGAAATATTGCTTAATATGCATGTATATTCTGACCCATTTTAATAGCTGACACAACAAAACAACGTATCTTTAACAAAACCAGCAGCCATTTGCTAACTTCCATTGAGTTCTTGCAAAAAATTCAGTCAGCCTGATCGATGTAAGTGTAACATTAAATTATATGCAAACATTTTTAACACGTACAATATAAATTTTGTCTCTTTTACAGAAGAAAATGTACTTCATATATTTATTAGTAGTTTTTTGCTTCTCATCTGTATTTACAAATCAAATTAAATCAAAAACCTTAAACAATACTCATGATTTTACAACTACTGAATTTCCAAACGATTGTGCTTGTGGAATTTTTTTAACTAGTCAATTTAAAAAAGGTAATAAAGAATCACCTGCAGGAAATCCTGCTCTTATCCACGATCAACCTGGAACATTTTCATGTACTCCAGCTGGAAAGAGGCTCTGCACAAATAAATGTCTAGAAACTGTAAGTTATTTCATAGAGATAATATCAAACTTCTTATTTAAGTTTCCTCAAACAAATTACTGAATAATTTTGACTCTTTAAGTATAAAATTACTTATAAATTTATTACAGATTATTAAATATCTTCCAAATAGTTCTACAATGATATGTAGTTCAATAGAACGTGACAGCTATAAAGAGAGAGTAAGTATTATCATATTGTTCCTACAGTAATACAATAAAGGTTCTAATGTAAACCAATGTTCTGTTATACTAGGCTTACTTATTTATTAAGAACTGTAAAAGCCAGTGGATTAATACAAATCTGTCAGCTGGAAAGGAATACTGCTGCAAAAATGGAACATCATACAAATGCCCAATATTTTAAAATTACTGTGACCTATGTTTTGTAAATGTTTTTATTTTTTATAAATCGATAAATTTCATATTATTTTTATTCTATAAACGTATTCCCGCTGCTCCCAAAGTTTTTTCTTAAATGTCCCGCCCCTTGTCTAAATATAGCTTCAAGATCGTCACCTACACTCCACATAGAATCAAAGGAATCCCGGATAAATATCTGAAATCCTCATTCTATAATTAGATTTTCAGATGTGAAACTTTGTTCTATTCTGTGTGTTTCAAAAAAGAAATGTTTCTCTTTCATTAAGCTTTCTTTTTTTTATTACCGACATGTAAGGTACGATTGTGGTCTTTAATTTGTGCTATTGGGTCAAGTTCAAGCATAACCCCAATAACATTACAGATGACAATGTTAAATTTAAACTGACCAATTAGTTTAAACACATACCTTGTAAACTCTATACTTCAACAGTTAATACAAAGCCCTTATAAAAGTTTTACTTTCGTAAACACCGACCAAATAAAAAAAAGAACACATTTATTATTTTTGTCATTTTCTGCTGTCATTAAATATTATTAACACGATTGTGGTGCTTTGTAAAAAGAAAAAAAAAAAATGAAGTTGCATTATAATACATAGTTAATGTTTTGTGCAAAATATACCGTAAATAAAAAATTGATAAAAAATATGTGTGCACGACTTTTAGCGTGCCCTTTGTGCTCTCAACCAGGTTTTTTAACATTGGATGCATTACGAACAGGATTAATAAGTGTAGCAACTCGACCTCTTACATGCCCTGTATGTAATGAAATATTGCTTGGCATTGATAAACTGACAATACATTTGTTCAGCCACACTATCAATTTAAATGATAATAATACAACAGAATCATCGAAACATACAAACATTGCTACTAGCAATAATAATCCACCAACAGTTCATAATTTACAAAATACTACTTATCAAGATTGGAACGTATCTAAGGCATTAATTACAGACGAGAGCAAACTTTTAGAAAATAACCTGAATATCCAAAGCAGTTTAAAATCCTCTAAGAACTTACAAATTACGAAAGACGAAGTTTCAATTTTTAATTCAGGAGTTTGTATTCAAGATCAAAATTTACCTGTAAAACACGCACCTCAAGTTCCATTTTTAACAAATTCGATTTGTGATAATGAAGGAGTAAATACAATTCGTGAAACACTCGAGAACAAAACAATATCAAACGTAGATAAAGATTCTCAGCAAACAATAAAATTAAATTATGCCACACAGTATTATGCAACTGGTAATATTAAACAGGTAAATTTGATACAAAATCATGCTCAAAAAGAACATGAAAATATTCAAACCCTTAGACATTGGATCCAAGATCAACATTGTGAACAACAAACTTCTACAAATGAACATATGTGTGCATTGGAAAAATGTATAGAAAATGAAGAGTCTTGTAATAATAAACAAAATTACAATGAACAAACAACATCATTGAATAAATTTCCAAATATTGCGACAACAAATACTAATATGTTGTTGGAAAAGTATAATAATGAAAAAAATGTAGGTGATAATTCATTTGCTGTATGTAATGAAAGAAAAGATGAAAATAGTAAAAACGAACAAACACTGCCTCAGTTAAAACTTTTCAAAACTTTATCAACAAAAGAAAAGACTGAACGTTGCAATATATGTGGTTTTCATCTTCCCGACTATAACATTTTACTTTTACATAAACAGTTAGTGCATATGATCAATGAAAAAGATTTAAATGTCATTCCTGAAAACTTTCTTAAGGATTACTCGTGCCATTTATGCTCTAAAGTATTTAAAATGAGGGGCAGTCTGATGGTTCATATGAGAGTAGCGCACATGGGATATAATCTGGGTAATTTATTCATATTATATTAAACTTATGTAATTTGATACTTGTTAACAAGACAATGTGTTCAGGTTCTTTGGCTAAAGGCGGACAAGTGGAACTTATATTTAACAAGAATAAATATAATTGTCCTACGTGTGGAAAAACATTTAAAAAGGTAACTAAATCATTTTTATATAATTTTCATGAAAATAAAATACATTCACTGTTCCAGGAACAACATGTAATACAGCATTTAAAGACACACGAAGCTAAACAATGGGAATGCGATGTATGTAGTAAAATGTTTACAACAAAATATTTTTTAAAAAAACATAAAAGATTACATTCAGGAGAAATGCCTTATAAATGCAATATATGTAATAAAACGTTCACATTTCAACAATCATATCATAAACATAGATTATATCATAAGGATGATAAACCACATACATGCGCAACATGTGGTAGATCATTTAAAGAATTATCTACTTTGCACAACCATGAACGAATTCATACAGGAGAAAAACCTTTTGCATGCGAAACTTGTGGTATGTGGGCTTTTGTAAAGATTTCATTCGATAAACACTTTAAAAATCTTAGAATAATGCATGTTTTGTTTTCAGTTGCTACTAACAATTTAACATGGATTGTTCTGTTTCTGCAATGTATGTATAATAAGGTTTTGTGATTATTACTACTATATAAAGCTTACATATGGACACTACTCTAATAATAGTGTAAATATCAATGAGATTTTGAGCAATTTTATTTTACACAATAGGAAGAAAAAAATTATAACATTTTAAATGATATTTATATTTTAGGAAAATGTTTCCGTCAACGTGTTTCATATCTGGTTCACCGTAGAATTCACACAGGCGTAATGCCTTACAAATGTACAATATGTGGAAAAAGTTTTAGATACAAGGTATGTTATAATTGACAGACTATTTTTACAATTTCATTAATTATTTATTACTGCAGGTAAGTCAAAGGACTCATAAGTGCCTAGCGCAACAGATGGGAAATACACAACAAGCAAGTAATGTAGATCAACATTCAACACATTTATCGAACGGACAAGACTTGAGTAACAACATCTGTCAAATACAAAAAGATCATGTAGAAGAGAATCAACCAATGCTAAATATTTTAAGTAACGAAGAAAATAAGTATGTATTAATAATAAACACTCAAGGTCAACAACTTCTAACAAAGGAATCAAAGGATAAAGCTGAAGTAACCCAAAGTAAAGATAAAAAATTAGAGGAATGCGTAGGGATAAATGATGAAAATGGAGAAACAAGAAATATATGGAAGTCCAACATTCCTAATAGCTCTATATTTAAAGAAACACTTGATAATTCTAAAAAAATATATTCAAAAAATGAAAAATCACTTCGAGAAGACGCGACTGATTTCTTTTCGATGATAATATCTCCGCTAGAAACTGGATTATCTTCTCCCACTGCTGAAATGGAACATTTACGAGTATCATCACCAACACGAAGAAGAGATATACTTAAACCTTACAATAACTTCAGAAGTATAACACATGATATGGAAATAAACATAGCTAATACGAACATGGAACAAAGCTTTAACAACGATGATAATACAAATCCAAATACTTTACAAACTATAAACGAAGAATCTTTGAAACAACTACTATATGGTATTAACGAGAAATAATAATAAAATTATATTACAAATGTATAAAAAATACAATATTAGTTTACTAAAAATAAATAGAAAGACATTAAAAGAAATTTATTTTATTTAAAACTTATAATTCTTTTAATATAATCAAATTGTAGATACCTTTTTTTTTAAGGAATAGGTTATACGTTTTCGACATTTTTACAAAAGTTATGTGTTCATACTTAACTACTTAAATTCAGATTCCTATTCACAACAATACCACTGTACACTCTTTTGAAATAAATAGTTAGTTGTAACGCTTAAAAAGAATTAAGTATACTTTAGTACACAAGAAATAAAGACAGCTTTATTCGAACCGCGAACAACAGTTTTACAACAATGCAAATAGAAAATTATTGTATTTCAATTAATAACGAACGAGACTTGGAAATAAAATAAACCATTTATTATTTCAAAGACTTACTTTATGCGTTTTGCGTTTAAATCGTAATCGTTACTTTTGTTATTTGTTTATAGAAGAACGTTTTACATCACAGGTCACCTTCTTATGAGATGAAATCATAACATTAGTTTTGCCACTGATTGGTTGATACAGAACGAATGGCGAACATTAGCCAATCACCGTCCACTAGAGTTACATTTTGGCTACATAAAGGAACAAACGTGCTTTAGTTGAATCGACCGAAACAACCTGCATCGTGTATAATCCTTGGTCGAGATATCGTAGCAGACGACGCTCCGATCGACTTGACAGCATAGTCCGTAATTTCACGTGTCCTCTCGCACATCGCATTGCGTAACTGGAGTCTAACTTCCAGGGAGGAGCTCCCTTTTTCGGTAAGTTGATGTCCATAAATAAAATTTAAGACCAACGAACAACAGATAATTGTAATGTGTTTAATACATGTACTGAAAATTTGTTTAATTGATCAGTTAACAGATATATCATTTATCACAAGCTGTTTTGACATATCTTGAGAAATACATTAGTTTATCGGCCAATTGGGCACTACCAAATGAGGTTTTCAACCAATCGTGGTCAGTGTATACATACTTGTCACGATCAAACAATAGAACTAAAACTCAATGTCTGTTACGACATCGTAATTGTGAAGTTTACATATTTTCATAAAAGATTTAAAAGTACATAATTAAAAATGTTCTACGGTTGTTCAATGATTATTTTTGTGTCCGATTTAAAGATAATTATTATTAGATTTACAGCTGTCAATTAACGTATTATCAGTAAACGTTATTTCATGTGTGCGAAGTAGATGGTGTCGTATAATACGAAATATAATCAAAATTCATTTTAGTTTATTCCTCGAGAAAATCAAATTAATTTTTTCAAGAAGTGACATAATAACACGTATCAAATGTATTAGATATACATGACAAAAAGAAAATATGATAAGGGCAGTGATAATTTGTTCTATTTTAGGTATTACGTTTCGTGCATAATGTTCAAAATGTTATGTGTCGTGACATTCATCGACTAATAATTATTTGTTTAGATATTGAAAACAAACGGTTCCTTAGTTTTCTTGCTTTTATTTGTATGAAATTATAGTTTTGTTACGTATATGTGAAAAGCATGATAACAAAAATTTATCTACGCATGTTGTAACGTTGCACGACGTTGAATGTGTTCGATCTCATGTGTCAGCGTTTCTCAAATTGGGGTACCCAGACTCCAGGGGGTCCGCGAACGTTTGGTGGGGGTCCACGAATTCTCAAATGAGAAAAAGTATACTATATCGTAAAATGAGAAAAGTACGTACATACCATAGTATTTTATTCTTATCGAGAAGATTTTCTAACCTAAAGCATTACAGAATTGGCAAATTTTAAATATAGCGATGGTTAAAAATTTAGTACTTAAAGTGATAGTTTATATACGAGTCTCGAAGCGCCGAACTAAACTTTAAACGTGTTTGTTTGTGTTTCTGTTAATAGTAACTCGAATGTTATTAAACCAATTTTGATGATCTTTGGTACTAGTATTCTTAATCGCATTGTTTATCGTATGATGTACGATTTTTAAAAAATTAGTTTCTAAAACATAACAAAAATATGTCTGTTAAAAGGAATTTTCTTTCAAATGCCGCAAGTTCTAGATTTTTAAAATGTAAACGATTTCATACTTTGCACCATGAAGATATAAATAAAAATAAATTTCTTTCAATTGGTTATATAAAAAATAATCTGTTTTGTCGCACGTCAAAGTGGCATAGACCTCTCATGGGGGAAATTTGAGGAACACTGCTCTATGCAATATCACGTAATAACTGATATATAAATACGTTGAGCAAAGAATATTTTATCAACGAACAGTGTCTATTTGTGCTTTTAAAACTTTTATCATTGATATTCGAGCAATTGTTTGTGGCTAATTTTACGCCGTAGACGAAGGAGAAAGTAAGGAGTTTGAAAAAAAACTGCAGCAAGATGGCTATTCGCGCCGGTTTTGCGTCTGCCGCTGCGTTATGAACCGTGATTTCGCTCCACGCGGGTACCGAGTTTTAGAACGCACCTACGTTGGCTCTTGTGTGTGACGTTTCCCGATGGGGGCGGAGCGTCCTCCAGCTTCCCAATTCTAACCAACCCGATCCCGATAGCCGTCGCATTCCGCTGATTTGCCTCAGTGTGCCTCGGCAGTGCGTTCGGTGCGTTTTTTGGTGTGTGCCTGTGCACATAGCCGCTCACCACCAACGTACGTACGTGCGCGTGAATCCATTTCTCTGTCGTATGTAACGAGAGACGTTGTGCTCGCAAAAATCATCAGCGAGAAGACATTTTCCTCGCGATGCCCTGGGCATGTTTTTCCGACATTCAGGTAATCTTATCGGTAACTGTTTTTTTTTCTTTCTTTCGCTCTCTCCCCCCCCTCTCCCTTGAAGAACCTGCATACCCAAGTGAGATTCTCTTTTTCGAGGACCTCAACCTGAGGTCACACGGTGACGAGAGTGCAAGAGCGAAAGAAAGAAAGAGATGGAGAAAGAACTCGTCCTCCATTACTTGTTCGCAAGCAAATGGTGGCTTGCTCGCTCGCAAGTCTCTTTGTTATAATTATTTACGCCTTCCGTTGTATCCTTTCGGTATACCGAGTCTATTCGTGGCCTTGTTGCAACCGAGTAATCCTAGCGTTTGTGGAAGGGGTTGTATGATGTCAACGGCACAATTTCGCATTGCCTACGATATTATAAACGGACACCAGTTGTAGTGTTTGTTATGATTCTTGGGTTCGTTACTATCTCTTTCACCGTAGAGGAAAACATTAATTGCGCATCGCCTCTGCTGTATTATTTAGTTACGCTCCTTTTATCTGAGTGCGCATTGATCTAACGTATCTAACCATAATAAGTGATTTCTTTTGTAATCAACTTCGTCGGAATCTGAGTATAATTTTTCTTCTAACACATTGTTCGAAAGCTGGTACATATATTTCCTTTGTTAAAATCTAAAAAAACCATTCAAATTTTGTAAACGTAGATATATGCCTTTATATAACAAACATATTTTTGTTAAATATTCGTTATTTTGTTGGGTTTATATTCATATAATCGTATGAATTAAAAGTTAACACATTAATTAGAACATTGTTCGTGTTTACACAAAGAAATTTAGAGCAAGTGAATTTACATCAAAGTGTTTTCTATATTAATATAACGATGTTTTATTTGTTCTCTTTAATTTGTTCCATGTTATTGCATAAGTGAATGTGTTCAAGTATGCATTGAAACTGTAATTATTTCCTACTTTGATTTATCATTTTATTTCATAGTCTAATTTTAATTTCCATTTATTCATTATAGCCTTGTTATTACATAATGTATATGATACAGAAGTTTTGATTATTTTACAGTAATACTGATGCTTCAAAGAACAATTATAATTTCTGGCTCTGAAATAAATTTATCAAATAATTTTTATATAAAACTTTATAAATTATTCTTATTTCGTATCGTACAAAGTGGCCAATAGAAATATTTACCTTATATTTCTTTTTGCAGACAGAATAGTGGCATGAGTCGATTAATCTATGGCAGATCAACAAGATCAGTTGTCATCAGGGGGGTCTGTAGAGACGGCCGATGCTTTATCAGACACCTCTAAGCTTGGAGGGAATAGCTCTGGCAGTGGTAGCAGTGGTTATAGAAAACGACAAAGTACTGGTTCTATTCCGGTCACTGTAGAAGAAAAAAGGCGTAGAGGAACTATTGATAACTCACAATCATCCGAAGTTTTTAATAATACTTCTTCATATAAACATTTGACTGATTCCTTTAAAACAGAGAATAGAACAAGAGGTGAACGTAAAAGTCATGGCAGTGGCTTAGATTCATATCTAGGTAATTATATCTGGAAAAAGTAATATAATTTTTTAATATAATTTATTAGTATTTTGTAAAATATCCATTACTTTTTCTAGATACTGATTGGAGGCCTCAACATAAGGTTCAGCAATCAAATTATAATATCAGTGGGAATAGTACAAGAGTTCGTAGTGCAGCAAGGACAAGTTTGCCAGAGTTAAATTTGAAGGCTATCGACTGTATTGCTTCAAGAACACGTTCTCGAACACCACAAAATCCGCAAGCCGTATCGCAAGGACATAACAGTTTCGATTTATCACTATCCAGTGGCTACAGTAATCGAGAAGAATTGACTTATAACAACTTGGTGCCAACATCAAACAGTACACCAGTTACTAGTCATCCATCTACATCAAGAGGACGAGGTTAGTTTATTTATTTTATTCTTTAAAAAGTGTTGGTTGCAATGAGATGTGATGTGTGATTTGAGTGAACAGATAATAGAATTCAAAAAGAGTCAAACCAATCTTAAATGAGTTAATACATTTGTCTTAATAATCTTTCTACGATTAATAATCTTATACAAAATTTATAAAAATAACAATAAATGATAAACAATTGATTAACGTAAATCACTAATCAGTACATTCTTTACCAATTACGATTAATTATACGTACTTATTTTTATGTGAAAACTAATAAAATTAGCATTTAAGTTTTAAAAGATTAACAAGCTTTAATTTAAGTGTAATATCTTTATGTTTTGAAAATCAGTAACCTATGATTTTATATAATGTCTACAGCTAACGCAAACTTTTCTACTTAATTTACCAAATTTATTAATTTGTAAAATTTCATTGTTTTAATGGCCAACAAACAATGCAATTATTGTTATTTATTTAATACATTGCTTCTAATATACACAGTTTTTCTTTAAATTTTTTTTCTTCCGCTGTTTATTAATTTTATTTCTAACGAAACATGTGTTTGGTATTTAATAATAATATAAATATATATTATTAAAATAATAACCACAAAAGTGTTTAAAAAATTAATAACTTACAGTGACTTTGAAATGACAAACATTATTCTTTAATATACTTCAAGATTAATAAACTAAAATTAAATAAATAATTCTACTCGTGCATAATTATGTGTAATTTTTTATAAACAAATAAAATAAGAATAGTAATTCTAGACATACTATTCAATAAACAGGGACAACAAGACAATATTTATACTTGACATATACATTCTATACAATAATGTCACATGAATTTAGTACTATGCTTAATGTAGTGCCATGGTCAGTTAAAAAGAACCCATGGTCATATGTCATAACTACGTGTTTTGCAACCTTCATTTATTGAAGTAGTAGGTTAAAGAATAGGGTAGTAAAATTAGGTTTTGATTCACAAGTATCTTAAAATTAAAGAAAAAAGGTATTACCAAAATAAGAGTCATAGATCAGACTGTATCATTAGGCCTGAGGATGAGCGAATGTCTGGAAGGATTTGTGTCTGCTGTCAAAGCACTTTTTCCAATATCAACACAAACGTATCATCAAGAAGGTAAGCCTAAGGAGTACACACTTCGTACTACATTTTCTTCCCCTTATTTTCTCTCAAATCCATGAGTAGATATCTTTAAATGAATAAAAATTCGCTATAAATCTGCTCTCTAAATTGATTCCCTTGTATCCATATGCAAGTATTGTACTTAACATCAGGTCAAATTGTTTGTGTCAAATTTGATTTATGCATGACATTATTTCTCCAGACACATAGTAAATAATACGGTTCTAATGTAATTATACAATATGTTTGTACCGTATGAAATTTCATACGGTAAAAGTGCCTATAAGTTCAAACAGTATTATTTATCACCACTTTGATTATTGATCGAAGATTGTATTTTACGATTTGAAAATACTTTACAATGTATGAAGATATATGAAAAATAATAATGCAACAATCGATTTAAATATTATGAATATGATATGCAATTAAATTATCCACAGGTATGATACTTAAAGCCAATGTGTACCAGATATTTTATTATATTATTGCAGTTTGCAATTACAGTTGAAAAGATTATTACAAAATTAAAATATAAATTTTATCCTAGACGAGCAAAATTTTACTCAAATAATGATTTTACTTCACCACACAATTACATTTTAATTTATTCATTTTAAAACATTTAATTGTAATTTTTTAATCATTATTAAAAAAGTAATTAATAAACGATTGTTTACCTTTTATTCGTTATTCAACATTTTTATTTAGATACGAATTTTGTCTGTCTTTGCGTTTTATGAAGTTTCTGAAGTTTCATGAACAGCAAATATTCTTCGATGTAATGTTTGAACTCCTGTAAATGGATGATGAAATCTTTACTAAAATAATACTAAATTTACACACAAGGCAAATATAGTTCATGTAAAAGAAACACAGCTTATTTATAGTAATGTTGTGCAATAAATACATATTTGGTACACACACTTTGTAAAGAGAAAATACAGGAGTACACTGATGAATAAACATATAAGGGTGAACAAAATTTTTAATATAAATATGACAATTATACGGAAATATTATTACGTAAATATTATCCATAATACTTTTCTGTATAGCATAAAAACCATTTATGAAGTAGTATTCAATAAATTGATGTGACAGTTATATTTTGGACACATTATTTGTACGTTTTAATACATTAGTGTGCAAATATCTAATAATAATTTGGAAATTTATTTAGTTCATTCGTTTCATAAATTTAAAGCTTTCTATAATTGTTAAAGTAACAGTCATAAGCAGTGATATTCAGTAATAAGCAGTGATGTGCAATTAAACACTAATGACGTAATTGTTATATGTAGTGAATAATTGCTTATATATTTATACATTTACTTTTACAGAAGTGAGATTGAAAATAATGTCCACTACTTATCATTTTAATTGTAATGATGGGGCATTATATATATTATTATCATTGCGGGTGTAATGTTATTAATTTCTAATGCTTTTATTTCGCATTTCTATTACATTATTATAAATATAAAACGATCATTTAACAAAATCTGTGAAACAACTTTTAGAAATTAATAAAAGCATGTATCATATATCTATTTAAATTCAACAGAAAAATGTATGTTTAAACATACTTAATATACGAATATGTATGCAATTAATATAAATATATTTAAGAAAACATGTGCTTGAATAGGTTGTAGATTGCACCAAGAACAATGTAAATACAGTATTATAAATTCGTAACATATTTATTATTGATTCAACTTCTAAGAATGTTTGATTTGTATAATCGTGCACAACAAATATAACTAACGGTACATATAAAATTTGTTGAGCGTGCACTGGAAGCATTGCATATTTATGTTAGAGACCTTCTCTTCCTTATTACTAAAAGTGACAACGAACTCTGACAATAATGAAGTTTATAGCAAAAATCTAAAAACCATTGGAAGTATAAAAATTACATATAATTCGAGTATCATAATGATAACATATTTCAATATTTTAGGATCAAAATCACACGGTGGTGCAACTTGCGCAAGTAGCAGCGCGAATAGTCCAGTTTTGGGTGTGAAGTCCAGCATCAGAGTGGGTAACACAGCCAGTAATTCTGTGGAGAGTGGTGGGGGGGCGTTGGCACATGACGGGGCAGGCACTAGTGGCATCACGACAACAGCCACTGCCAATCCACCTGTGTCTGCCACCGCTGCTGCCAACCCTGCACACCCTCATCCTACGCACAAGCATATATTACGTCCTCGCGCAAAATTCTCCAGTGAGCAATCTAAAGAACTGCCAACTAGTAACAAAACTTCAGGAAAGCATCATAAAAAGGACTCTACAACGGGCACTTGTTCAAGCTCCAGGTAATTATTGTTTTTTTACAAACGGGTATGGACAAAATGGATTATTCTATGTATATAATATGTATCCTTTTGGTTTAGACACCGCTCTTCGTCACGTGCAAGAAAAGCAGTGATAGAAGGTGGTTCTGGAGGAGTAGGAAGTGTAATGTCAGGAACTGAATCAGTAACTAATAGTGCTACTCCAACATCGGTCTCATCCACAGTTCCTGGCAACCAATTGGTGACTACAACAGGCGAAGACGAATCAGCATCAACAGCTACATCTGCCACTGGTAAATTTTCTTAAAAATATTTGTTCCATAAAATAGTTTGAGCGTTACGTATTTGTTTTCGTTATGAAATTAAAATTTTTATTAATGTAATTAGCAAGTGGAGGACCATCTGGAATGTCGGCCACTACAGGAGACAGCGAAAGCGACGATGGCGAAGTTGGAAGACTGCAAGCATTGTTGGAAGCTAGAGGCTTACCCCCTCATGTGTTTGGTGCATTAGGATCACGAATGCAACATTTATTAAACAGAAGTATGGGTGCAAGTTCTGGTAATTATTCTTTCTTTCCTATTTATGTTGAAAGTTAAATGCTAAATTTATCTAAATGTAGACAATTCGAAACATTTTACGAAATAATTTTATGGTTTTAGCTGCTAAGGCACAACAGCTGTTGGCTGGTTTACAAGCTGTTGACGATGAAGGTGAACAGCTACAAGCTGTCATTGGAATGGGTGAAATTCTGGTTATGGGAAACGAGGACACATTGACTGGTTTTCCAGTGAAACAAGTGGTCGCAGCTTTAATTAATTTACTTGGAATAGAGCACAATTTTGTAATAATGACACATGCGTGTCGTGCTCTTACTTACATGATGGAAGCTTTACCTCGTTCGTCAACAGTTGTAGTTGATGCTGTCCCAGTGTTCTTACAAAAGCTGGAGTCTATAGAGTGCATGGATGTGGCAGAACAATGCTTAACGGCACTAGCCATGTTATCACGGAGACACAGTAAAACTATATTACACGCGGTAAGTACATTAAGTTACTCGGGTTTTTGCTAATCAAGGGGAATATGGCATGCTCGATGTTGGCCGTCTTCTTGGCAAGGTTTTTAGTTGTCGCGCGACTGAAACAGTTTAATAGTCACTGTTGCGGCTGTTCGACTTAGGCGTGTAGAATCACTGGTGCCATCGATTGCATAGATGTGACTAACGTATGTGTGACGAGTCGCTTGCATCGATCTAGTTGATGATGATTTAAAGCAGGCATGTCGAATTTATTTTGGACCAAGGGCCAATTTATACTACCATGTCATGGGCCGCAGACATAGAATTATTTTACAACAGAATATATTTACTGATATAATAAATAACGACTTATCAGTCTTAAACGTTTCGAACGTGAAACTGTAATGATTTTGTATATCTGTGAGTCACAGAGTTGCGGTTGTACCATTTAGCGTTTGAGTCGCTCGATAACTATAACGAACCATAAAGAAGAATGGGTAATCCTTGATATTAATAAAAATTAATTTGTATTGTTTTAGGGAGGAGTATCAGCTTGTTTGAAATTTGTTGATTTTTTCAATATCACGGCTCAGCGAGCTGCATTAACAATTACAGCGAACTGTTGCCAAAATCTCCATCCTGATGATTTTCATTTGGTAGTCAGCAGTTTGCCTTTACTGACAAGTAGATTAACAAATCAGGATAAAAAAAGTGTTGAGTGTGTTTGCCAAGCATTTAGTCGTTTAGTTGATAGTTTTCAACATGAACCTATAACTTTACATAAAATTATAAATGCAGAACTTCTTCAAAACTTACAACAGCTGGTATGAACGATTTTTGTATTTTAATATTCTCCGGTATTAATCACAAACTGATTTTTTTTATTCCTCCGTATTCGATGTAAATTATAAACATAGTTCATTGGTAATAAGAGTACTTCTTCATATTCTAGCTTATGATTACACCACCTGTAAACAGCATTGGTAATTTCATAACAGTGTTACGTATGCTCTCTGTGATATCAAATCGCTGTCCCGACTTGGCACAGCTGCTTCTGCAACAAAATATAGCGTTCACGCTGAGTTATCTTTTAACCGGATCGCTGGAAGTGAAAACGGAAGACGTAGAGTTAGTGCCGCGTTCTCCGCAAGAGTGGTTTGAAATCACTTGTCTGATCGAGGAACTCATGCCTCCGCTACCAACAGATGGTATATTTAGTGTAAATAGTTTACTTGAAAGGACCAGTAATCAACAAGAAAACGTTCATTGGGAATGGCGCGATGAAAGGCATTGTTGTCATCCATTTAGTACTATCGATTCTAGAATTATTGAGGTATTGTCATCATTGCGAGCTTTCTAATATTTATAAAAGAACAAGTACAACGTAATGGAGAAATGGTTTTTACAGATGGCATTTCAGAATGGCGAAGACGAGATTTGTCTTTCCTCTCTAGGACGAACTTATACGATAGATTTGACTGTGATGAAACAAATCAATGAAGACATTGGAGTAGCGCGAAGCATTTTTCGTAGAGTAAATACTCATCCCACGGAAGGCAAAAGTCCTACTTGTTTATCAAGGTAAGAGTTTATGTTTATTTTAAAAATTTTAAAATTTTAAACTTTCATTAAGTTATACATTATTTTTTTCACAGCATGGATGTTATACCTCCAGTAATCGAAACAAACGAATGGCTAGTGTCTTTTATCCGAACATTATTCTCTGTCCTGTACGAAGTCTATAGCAGTTCTGCTGGTCCTGCTGTGAAATGTAAATGTCTTCGAGCTCTTTTACGTATGGTCTATTATGCTTCAACAGATTTACTTAAGGTAACTATCGATGAAAGACGACGCTACTGTTCCTATAAATTGTTATTAAAATTGTTCATTTTATTTGTTTACGCAGGATGTCTTGAAGAACCAAGTAGTATCATCACACATAGCGGGCATGCTGGCATCCCAAGATTTACGGATCGTTATTGGAGCTCTGCAGATGGCAAGTATATTAATGAAAAGGCTACCACAAGTGTTTGGGGTTCATTTCCATCGTGAAGGTGTACTACATCAAATACGACAACTAGCTGACCCTGAAGTACCTCTTGGTGTTTCACCACCCAAGTGTCCTTCTGGTAATTTATTGAAATTATACCCATAATTATCTGTATAATAAAATGTTTCGTATTTTTATTAGAAAATTGCAATTTAACGATGGTGATATTTTGTTTCCTCTCTATTTTTTTAGGTACATCATTACCAACCCCACAGCCAGGTCCGTCGAATACATCACTTTCTTCCACCACAATGTTGTCTTCTAGTAATGCCACGTCTCCAATTGCTTCTCCATCAACGAATGGTAACATATTGTTCGGAACAATTGCAACGTGTCAGTTGAAACCGAACCTTTCTGCATCGATGGAGACACACGCTAGAAACGAATTAAACTCTACAGTAGATGACGTATCCACACCACAAAGTGCTCATTTGTAAGTATACGATTGAAGAACATAGAAAAATTATATAGAAATGATTACATCTATTTATTTATACAATTCATTAGGAGACTCGGGGACGTGCTAAAAAGAAAACGGCAAAACAAGAAGGGCCGATTTTCTAGACTAGGCGGTACAACGCCACAACAAACTCAACAACCGGAATCACTTTTTACTGGTTTCACTACTAAAAACAATCGATTCTTAGGAAATCTTAATCCCGCTAGATGGGGTCGAAAATCGTCGTCTTCAAGTTCTACTAACGATAAAAGAGATTCAAGCTCGTCGACGAGTTTATCGAAACCGCCAAGCAATTCAAGCTTAACGGGAGGCAATCGAGATAAAGCTAAAGCATGGGTACGTGAACAGGCTGCACAGTTCTTGACACGATATCAAGACAATGCACCCTGCACACATCCTGCAATGACAGTCCTTTCGAGACTTACTGCTGCTATACAACGGTTACAATCAAACGTAAGTTATATATCGATACCTAATTACAATTCTTATCGGACAAATCGAGGTTTTATTGTATGTGTTACGTGCTATCAATTTGTATGTTGTCGCCATTAAAGTAATAATTTACAATATATTAATAGGAATTGGATGAAATGTTATCGGCGCTTACTGAATTGCGAGATATAATACTCGAAAGTGACATATCTCCATTTGAAATGAATTATAGTGGTCTTATTAAAGCTCTGCTCAACTACCTCACTACTACAGATGCTCCTGGTAATCGTTATGATCGCCTTCGAATGTTCTGGAAGTTGTTTGCAGAATCGACTGTATGTAAATTAAACCTATATATTCAGTGGTTTTTTCTTTCTATAAAATATTTTTGTATATATTATTCAGATGCAGCAGAGCAACAATATTATGGACCTTAATCCTGGAGCTTTTGGTGCTCTGGTAACGAAACTAAACAGTTGTGTTGCACAGTTGGAACAATTTCCTGTGAAAGTTCATGATTTACCAGCGGGATCTGGTGCTGGTCGTGGAGGTACCAGTGCTCTCAAGTTCTTCAATACACATCAACTTAAGGTGCTTTACATTTTCTTTTTACAATTAATAAACAATTTGTTAGTCATTGTTAAAATTAAATGCCCGTCCAAGCATTTCGTTTCTCTTCTCAATGTTTCAATTAATTTCTCGAGTTTCGGGCATTAATTTCCAATATTATTATATTTAACGTTTTATGATTTTGCAGTGTAATCTCCAACGACATCCAGAGTGTAATAATTTAAAGCAGTGGAAAGGTGGTACTGTTAAAATAGATCCTCTTGCGTTAGTACAAGCAATTGAACGTTATTTAATGGTTCGTGGATATGGTAGAATACGGGAAGCAGAATCTATGGTCAGTGATGACGATAACAGTGAAGATGATATAGATGATACTTTGGTAAGGTTTATATATATTTTCTCGTTCAGTGTAATCGCATAATAGGAATACTGTTTGGAACCTACATAAATTTGCAGGCAGCGGTAGTTATAAGTCAAGGATCAGCAAAACACAAACTTCAATTTTTAATTGGAGACGAAGTGCTGCCTTTCAATATGACTGTTTATCAAGCCGTCAGGCAGTTCGGTTGTTCTGGAATTGATCATTCTGAAGCAGAAGCCGATGGTGAACCACCACTTGGTCATGATGCTGTATGGGTACAAACTCACACAATTTATTACAGGTATCCTAATTTGATTATTTTATCTCCCCGATAAATTAAAGCATATATTTCGATATATCGAATAATCAACGATGTTTTTTTTTTTTTTCCTTTTTAAAAATGAAAGAAATTTTACTATATAGTTTGTTGTATTTAGGCCTGTACCAGAAGAAGAAACCGCAACATCACCAAAACCAGGTTCAAGTTCACAGGGTAGCCGCAAAGGTAAAGGAAAGAGTACAAAAATCAGTTCAAAACGAAAAGAGGATAGTTTGTGGCTTGAAGGAATAGTTCCTCCACAACGATGTCCACTTGATCCTTACTTGTCTCCTACATTGCCACCCTCAGTTACCATTATTGATGCTTCATTAGACGGTTTGTGCCTACTGCGACTTTTACACACGTTAAATCGTCATTGGGGTGTTCTATTTCCTCACCTAAAATGTGTAAGCTTACTTTCTCCACAAGACTTTATTAATAATAAAATAGCTGCGAAAGCGAGTAGACAGCTACAAGATCCTTTGGTTATCATGACGGGAAACTTACCTTTGTGGCTACAACAAATCGCTACAGTCTGGTTAGTATTACGAAATACACAACGATAATTTACTAATGCGTATTTTGTAAATTAAATATGGGTACTAAATGTTTTACAGTCCATTCCTGTTTCCGTTTGAAACAAGACAATTATTGCTTTATGCAACATCGTTCGATCGAGATAGAGCTTTGCAACGTCTCTTGGATTCTGCGCCAGAATTATCAGGATCGGATAGTCAAGAACGCGTTACTCCACGTTTAGAACGCAGGAAAAGAACTATTTCGAGAACTGATATTCTCAAACAAGCGGAACAAGTTATACAAGACTTAGCGTCTAGCAGAGCCTTGCTCGAAGTGCAATATGTTAACGAGGTTTGTTCTCTTTTTTTTTTCTTTTTTTTTACATTATGTGAAACTATTTTTAAAAGAATGGACTTACATCATTTTTATAACGAATCTGTATATAATTCTATAGCATTTTACAAACTCTATTTCGCAGGTTGGTACCGGTCTTGGCCCAACATTGGAATTTTATGCTCTAGTCTCTCGGGAATTACAACGTGCTGATCTTGATCTTTGGCATGGAAGTTCAAATGCTACTGAGACAGGATACGTTAATCCGTCGCATGGGCTTTTCATAATGCCAATATCCTGGAACACTAAAGTATCCCATCTTGCAAAACTTAAAACAAAATTAAAATTCCTTGGAAAATTTATGGCGAAAGCTATATACGATTCAAGAATGGTAAGTTTTTTATTCGCTAATTGAATTTAATACATTTACAATCGTATAATATTAACAATTTTTATGATTATTTTTTGTCGCAGTTGGACTTACCATTTAGTTTAACTTTTTATCGTTGGTTATTGGGAGAAGAACATACATTGACGTTAAATGATTTAGCGCATGTATGTGCAGATGTACATCGAACTCTTAGTAGACTGCAAGACATTGTTAGACAAAAGGAAACGATCGAGAAAGATCAGACGTTAAGGCCGCATGAAAAAGTACAACTAATAAATTTTCTAAATTTAGATGGTTGTCTAATTTCGGACCTTGGCCTTGTCTTTGAATTACCTGGTTATGAAAACATCGAATTAAGAAAGGGTGGAAGTGAGATACCTGTTACTATTTACAACTTGGATCAGTATATTAAGGTATTTATATTTATCGAAGAATCGAAACACTTTATCCAAGTATATATGCTGATTAGTTTTTTATACATCGGATTTCATGCCATTTTTAAATTTGAATTTCAGTTGGTAGTACATTGGTTCTTGTACGAAGGTGTCTTGAGACAAATGGAGGCATTTCGGGAAGGCTTCGAATCCGTATTTCCACCGTCGCAATTAAGATTATTCTTCCCCGAGGAACTCGAAGCTGTATTCTGCGGGCATGCACAAACTGGTGGACAATGGGACGTGAAAACGCTTTCAGAATGTTGTAGGACGGATCATGGTTACACACCAGATTCTCGCGCGATACGATTTTTGTTTGAGGTTATGTCAAAATACAACAGTGAAGAGCAAAGGCAATTCATTCAGTTCGTCACAGGTTCACCGCGATTACCAGTTGGAGGTAAATATTTCAATATTTTGTGCTCGTACGTTGCAAATGAAATAAAATACGTTATAATATTATGTTGCACTTTGTTTCGCAGGTTTTAAGAGTTTAACGCCACCGTTAACAATAGTGCGAAAAACTTTTGATCCGTCTATGAAAACGGACGATTTCTTACCATCCGTAATGACTTGCGTTAATTACTTAAAACTACCCGATTACACGACTATAGAAATAATGCGGGAAAAATTGCGAATAGCTGCACAAGAAGGACAACACTCATTCCACCTTTCCTAGAAACGGATGGAAAACCGGCGCGCCATTTGCTCTTTTGCTATCGCATTGCCCAGGTTGAGACCAATTATCCAAACAACAATTAAAATATTAAAGGGAAAGATAACTGCGTTCGGTTCGAGACTCAGTAATCGCAATTTTGCACTTTATACGAATTTTTTCGAAGATTACATTTTTTTTTTATTTTAGCGACAATTCATTTAAATAAATTCTAATTTGATGTTTACCTTTTTATTTATGAATTTGAATTGTGATATATTTTATCAGGAAAGTGCAAAGATGGTGTTTTAGCTCTATACTGTATGAGTTTCCTCTTGTGGTATTACGAACCAGGTAGCGCGGGAGCAGCCTTGTTCTAGGAAACTTATCTTTGATGTGTTACAATAATTAATAAAAGTTGTAAATATAGTTTAATATACGCAAGTCTATATAAATACTTTATATAATAGTAACAAGAAAAATGATATTGCTATGAAACTCTATACTAATTACATATAATTTAGTTTGAAGGGACGTTTACTAGATATAAGTATAAGTAAATTTTATATCAGTGGTGCATTTAGCACCGCCATGAATCGCCAATCTCATGCCTCACAATTCGCAGAGAACGTGTCACGAGCTAAAATCAGTAAACAAACTGTGCGCTACAAAATGAAGTGGCTCATGGCTTCATTCACCATAACAAAAAAAAAAAAGCAAGAAAAAAAAAAAAATAATAACTTTGAATATAATAGCGTGTTTAATGCCCATCGTTTTATTTTCATAATCGATCTCTTGTGTTCGCTGCTTAATTTACAGCGTCTGCGAGCACTGTGCGAATTGACGTGCAACACTCCTATATTTAAGTTTATTCGATGTATCACCAATTAAACTTATTTGATATTTTTATTCTAGGTAAGATAGTCCAATTAATACTTTACTTAGCTGTGTAAAAAATGCAGCCAGCATCGCCAGATCGAGTCATCGTAATAATATATGAATCGAAGAAAATTCTTATATCCACTTACTTACAGGCAAAGTATCTATTTATGAAAAAATGTACGACAAATGTATAATATGAAATAGAATGGATATAAAGTCAGCGAAGCTGGTGTATCAAATGGATTATACAAGGTACATTAATTTCTTATATCTCTGTAGAAATGTGATTCTAAACAAAAATTGTGAGCATATGAATTGATCAAAAGTAGAAAGACAATTAAAACGCGACTAATTTGTTTCACATTTATATTGTGTACCATTGCTTGAAAACGATCAATATATATACATCATTTTTTGATTTTTTATTTGATATATATATATAAAGGAGTTAACCGACGAATTATTAATTACGTTCGTGTGTACTAGTTGTCCATAACTGACTTAAAATAAGATTACAAAGGTTGTGTCGAAATTTCGCCGTTCCATCCATTATGATACTTTTTTATTTAAACGCTGTTCCGCGAAGTTTATTTGATCGCTATGCAATATTCTCATACTACGTAATTTTACATAATTTACGGTAAACATAAAACAGGTTATACTTATATTTTTGCATTACATTTCTAATATAAATAATGACAAATTACAACTGGGTAATGCATACACAATATAGAGAAACAAAACTCGTTGGTAAAAGAAAATATTCAAGGGGGACGAAGACTTAAAAATGCATCGCGTAGTTCGTAATGGTTTAGAATACGATCTGAACCTGTGTCGGTAATATTATAAACAAAAGTTATATTTATATCAATTTATTAGTATAAACAAGTTTCATTTTATTCAAATCAAAATGTTTTCTTAGTAGATTTCAATAAATATAAAAAAACGTGTTTGCCGGCAAAATATTATTCCCGTACAGTATGTTTCGTAAGCGACACGTATATTGGAAATCATTTAAATTAATTATATGAAAATACAAATACTTTAACATAATTACTTTTGTGCATAGTGTACAAACAATATCATCGATTCTTAATTTCTATCGTTTTATTGTACTTTTCTTTCATTTTCATATGATCTCACGTTTCTTAGAAAATTAAAGACACATACTCAACCATCCCAATATGAAACATACTCCTCCTATCGGTATAACTTTATTAAATTGTTTGTCGCCCGTATGCGCGGAATAGTAATTTGTTCCACAAAACAGTACTATTCCAGAAATTAGGAATGTTCCAGTCTAAATAACAATAAAAAAAAAATATAACATTCATTATAAAATTACAACATCCTTTAAAATCTAAAATTATTACATTCTACTAAAATTAAACATACCACGAACGGCTTTCTACATAGTGGTAAACCTAACAATGCTAGCGAATGGAAAAAATGATACCGATTGGCAGTTTCGACAACTTCTTTTTTTCCATTAGAGCCCTCTGGATATTTGTCTGAAACAATAATGACTTGATAAGTATTCTATACAAATATTTCACTGATATAACGAAAAACCAAAATTTAAAACTGTATATTACGATGTAAGCATTTCTTCAATGTGTCAATTAAAATATAAAATTTTACCTTCTACATGCAGCACATACACATATTTCTACAATTGTTTATGATTCTTAAATATTTTATAATACTATATCATATTAAATGTGTAAAACTAATCATTGATCTTACTGTGTGCAAAATAAGCACCAATGATAACAGCACTTGCTCCACTAATGCCAGCAAAGCACATGTGTGGTCTTATTGTAGCTAATTTCCACAAAGGCAACATATTTTCTGTTTCTTGTTTTGGCGTACTGAGTGCAACACTTCGTAACTAGAAACAAAGACAATAATTACAAATTTTTGTTCGCATATATATGCTCGTTATATCACCTTTCTTTTATCAATATAAAGGTTAGTTTTTCATAAAAAATTTGTATAGAATACTAACCCTATAACATAATGTATTGTTTGATAATTGTTAAAATATAAATTTATATTACTATTTTATGTTGAACACGTTATTATAAATATACAAGGCAACAAATTTGTAATAGCGAAATGCTATCTTTTTTTTTCAGTAACACTGGATTCCACACGTGCGTACCTATAAGCAAACGTTTCCTTTCTTTACGCAAAGATATGTTACTTACCGGTGGAATTGATTGCCAAACGTACTTTGCTGCATAAATAACTTGACTACTTAATTGTAATGTATCTTGTAAAGAATACATATTGTAACGTATCTAAAAACTACAACTAAATTTGTACGTATGTATCCTAGGATTTTTGTAAGCAGAGATTTGAAGTAGACAATGAAATGCTGACACACGTTGCTCCTACATCGATGCTACACCCAATGGTGAACACTCGTGGGATTCCCTCGGTTCAGATTCGATCTGTGGGAATCTGACGTTCGCTACCATAGATGTATCTTTAGCGCAAAAAGAGGTGCACGTTGGGAATTCCCATGTTTTGTACAAAATTGATTTTACTACTTAAAATGCTCGCCAATCACACAAAAATTAACTTATCGAAGATCCCCTACGTATTTCTCTAGCTATACTCATGTAGATTAAGAAAAAATTTTTTGTTTGCGTTTCTGTCCCAGTAACTTCCTTAAATTTTGTTCCTTACTGGGATCCAACGGCACCCTAAATTCTAGTTAAGTGTATATGGCAGTGATCATGCGCTCCAGTGCGCATGACCAAAATTCCCACGAATGTCAATCACTGTGTGCTCTGTGCCTTTATGGAGACACAAAAGCTCACAGACGCCACTCCGTCGGTGCCTAAGGTACTACATTTCATGGGCAGTTAATTTGAAAATAGGTGAATGCAAACAATTATAATGGTAAGCTACTAGACCGTAACCTTTAACCGGGTGAGAATGTAAACACTCTGGTGTAACTACATGAAAAAACTCAAGTTTTTTTTAATCTTACTAAATGTAGGTTGTTACGATAGGCGAAACGATAACGTAAAATCTTGTGTATGTTTCATCTTTATAATCCATTGGGAAAATGAATTTTACAGCACGAAGATATGTAATGTAAATAATAATATTTCTCTTTTCAATTCACGATCGATACATTATAATTTATTTTTGTTTTTCAATTCATTTGTACAATCCGCTTCTCGATAAAAATTTAATGTCATTACACTTTGCATTAAAGGATTTCCAAAATAAAATTTATTTTTATGGGGGGAGGGGAACTGTAGTTATAATGTATCTCCATCAATCCAGCTAAAAAAATAAATATGTTAATTTAGTAATATTAATACAGATGCATTGATTTAAACAATTTTGGTATAAATATACATTCACAGGCATAAAACAAATGCAATAACGTACCTTCTTGAAACCAATATCAGCAGCATATTCTCTGAAGCATTGTCGACAAATATTTAAACCATATTTGCGAATCAATCCATGCCTGTTTGCGCAAGCACGACTGTAAAATAAATTACTTTAAATGATACACATGTAAAAACATCTAAAGAAAAGAGGGGAATCGTAAATTAGATATATTTGTAGCAAGTTTACAATAACATAATTTTAAGGTTATAGCCAACAACGTGTAAAAATATATTCTACTCGATTAATTATCGTACAATCTAAACATTGTAGGATAATGACGTGATTATTTTCAACCATGCTTTAAATAATCATCACGAATATTAAAATTCTCATTACTGGAAAAACCGTAGCTTCAATAACACGCGGTTGAATATATTTTATGCAATGCATCACATAAACATATTTCTTCGTCGTATAATAAGATACAAAGTAATTGTAATTACCAAGACCTAGATCCTTGTCCATATTTTCGCGGATGCGAGTACCAAATATTTTGAAAGCCCATTTCTCCGTTAAAAAGATGTTCGCTGTACGACTTCAAAAGCGTAAAAGACAGGAAGCGCCATTAAAGTCCAGCGCGAAGTTGTGCGCAAAAGAGAGTAGCGCGCTATAGCGATAACCGACATTTTAAAAATTTTCAAATATGAAAGGTGATACACTTGTACTTGTGTACCGATGCTTTTAATGTAATCGATTTCAATGGATATTGGACGCATCGATTAGCACTTAATTTTAAATTCGGAACGCAGGTAATTTCTAACGCATCTAAATTTCTACAGAAATGGAAGGTCTAAAAGGGTAGTTGCAAATACGTTTGTAATAAATTGCTTGTTAAATTAAGAAATTGTTCATCTGCTTGTTATATGAAAATGACTTGTATCTTTCATTTTTTTCGTCAATCGTTGATCGGTATTGACACGAATAGTTCGATAAAGGAGGACACGGTAAACGATCTATGAATAAGAACCGGTTCTCGTACGTACGCCCCACTTGAAGGACGAGCAACGTAGCGGGGAAAATTACAACGGTACTTTCGTTGGTTGCAACTTTGCGTTTTAAACACAAATGTACCGTGCTTCATCGCAAGTACATCGACAAATGATACTGGAATCATACGGTCAGTCATGTCAGAGAAGAAGAAACAGGAAAAAGAAGACGAGAAATGGGTTCGTAAAGTTTATCAATTATAAACATTTGTAGCGAGTAATGAAAATATTCAGGCACTAGGATATGCTTGATACTTGCACGCAAAACATATACGTTACTGTTTCTTTTATATTTGCAGGATACCGATCGTATGGTCTACCCTAAAATTATGAGTTTGAAAGTGAAGGTGCTTTTGAAAATTTTTCTATATTCAGTGGTGGGTCCAATACTTTTGTACTGTTTGTTCTTTTCTTTTCTCCACTATAAAGAAAGTTTAATAACAGTACGTACAAAAGTGATCGAGATAGAAGAAAAGAGACCGTTATATTGGATATATGCGAGAAATAACGATACCGGATACTTGAAACACGTGCACGCCGTATTGGAACGTCTAGGTTTTAAACGAAGCGACAATGATACAAATTGGGACTTATTGTGGGCGCACGATTACCCGTTCAGAGCTTTATCTTCTAGCTTGAGCAAATTGGAAGCTCATCGGCGTGTTAATCATTTTCCTGGTTGCGGATACATCACGAATAAAGTAGACTTGTCGACGACGGAGGGTCTGTACATACTTCCGGCGTTCAAATTGCCAGAACAACGCCAAGAATTCTCGCGATACACTAACGACCATCCCGATAAGATTTTCGTGGAGAAATCTAACGATCATCGAGGTATTAGAGTGAAAACTACGAGCAACATAAACGTCACAGCGGAAGGGTCTTTCGTGCAAGAATTTATACAGCGACCGTTTCTCGTGGACGGTCACAAATTTGATATTGGAATATACACCGTGATCACGTCCATCGATCCTCTCAGAGTATACGCGTACAAAGGCGACGTCCTGTTCAGATTTTGCCCGATCAAATATTATCCTTTCGATCCGGATATTTTGGACAAGTACGTGGTGGGCGACGATTATCTGCCAATTTGGAACATTCCATCCCTGAAACAGTATTACACTAATTTGGGATTCTCGATGAAAGATACGTTTGACGCGTACGTGAGGTCGCAGGGGAAAGATCCCGAGAAGGTATGGCGTTCTGCGTTCGAAGCAATAAAGGAAATCGCATTGCTGAAGGAAAATCACATCAAAGAAGCGGCCAAGCGTTTCGGAAATGGAAGGAATTTCTTCGAATTAGTTAGAATAGATTTTGCCCTGGACGAAGACTTGAACGTCTACACGATGGAAGCAAATATGTCTCCGAATTTGTCTTCTGCTCATTATCCGCCGAACCAATTGCTTTACGAACAAGTTATATATAACTTATTCGCGTTGGTCGGCGTCGGACGAAGAATCAAGAAGGATTCCTTGAAAATAAGGTCACTGTTTATCATAAATTCGTCTAATATTTAAGTAAAATTATTAATACTGTAATTCTACTAACTTTTACTTTCATCATAGTAGTAGGGTGGAGTTAGAAATGATGGTGGCTGATAAAAATTTGGTGGTGTTACCGGAACTCTGCGCGGAATGTGAAGATTGTTTCCGGATAGAATGTCAGCTTTGTAGCCCGTGTTTTACGGATGAAACTAGACTCATTTTGTCCCAAAGTTATCTCGAACATCAAAATAAAATGGACTTCCACAGAGTCTTTCCACCAGCTATAGTAAGTCTTTCTTCAGTAAATATCGTTCCTTTTCTCAATGTGCTTCTACAAATTAAGATTGTTACTTTCAGACCAAAAATATGGTGTTAATGCATTATACACTACGAAATCAATTATTAGCGAGGTGGTTCCAAGGCAAATGTGAGCTAGATCACTCATGGTGTTCATAAATAAAATTAATTTTAGTACTTAATTTCACAACATTTATTACAAAAAGTTGTTACATGTTTATAAATAAGTACAAAACAAACAATATTAATAATATATTAAAACGGTTATACATGAAACTTTTTATTCATTATTCAACTTAAGTTGAAGAAATTTAAATTATCGAAAACTATATGCTTTCTATGTTTGGGCATTTTGTTGGTTTGTGTTCCTTTTTCACTTTTGACTCGGGTGCATTTGGATTTGTACCTTTATAAAATTCTTTTAACAAAGTCATTGCTGTATCACCCTTGACACCACCTATTATCTTTGTTTCCGAGTTGTAAATTTTAGGTATTTCTAAAACACTGGCGCAACCGCCAAAACGGTCATTTGCGCAACCATATATAATGTTACGCACTCGCAGTTGATATAATGCCGATGTACACATTATGCATGGTTCTACGGTAACAATAACATCGATATCAGGAAAAACCTTTTTATAGTTCAAATTATTTACTTTACAGAATTCTAAAACTTGATCTATACAGTTTATCTCTGCATGTCGTGTTGCATTACGTGTTTCGTTAACTGTATTGTTACCTACAGCAATGAGTTCATTATTGTATACAAATAAACAACCGACTGGAACTTCGCCTACTTTTAACGAATCGTTTGCTCTTTGTAATGCAACATCCATCCACGTCACATTATCCATTACGTTTTTTGTTTTTGTTTTAATATTTGTAAATTATTTTTAATGTTTAAATCACAGGTTTCACCATGGCAGTTTTTTTCTCAGTCTTCCTATTTCAGTAACTGCATCTAACTGGTAAAGCATTCGAGCAACCCAAATTCTCTCAACTTGCTTTCTGCTTTTTCATCCCAATTTTTATTATTTACAGCTCGTGGGCTTGGATGAGGTAGACACAGAACCTAAAAATGAGGTAAAATTAATAAATATTCAAAAGGCTCTAAATTCAATGCATATATGTTTTATGTATAGATATTAATGATTACCTTAACGTGCAAGTTATGAGACTGTACTACGCGTAAAGCTCGTTTCTCTGCGTATCCGCCAATACCAATAAGAATTTCAACTTTTAAAAGACGAATTGCATCCGCCAAAGCATTGTCGCAAGAAGACTGCAGATTTATTTGTTCTGGACCCTAAAAATGTGCGACATTGAATATATGAACATAATTTTATAAGAAGGCTTATATTGCCTTTATTTCTGCCGGTGTGATGTTACGGCCTTTCGTGTCCATTAATGCGATAGGACAATAGTTATGTAAATACGCATGTTCAAAGAACTTTTCTGGTTTTCCACATAACTTTTGGAAAAGACCCCATAATCTTTTCCCGCTAATCTCGGTACGTGTACATTGAAATCCAGTTATTTTTCTATCCGGTTGCTCTTTATCAGGCTTTCCAACTGGTCCACAGATTTTCAACCAATCGCGAACCATTTTTATTTCTCCAAATGGAACACCGGTTTGAGACATACCCCAAGGACCGGGATTCATTCCAAGAAACAATATCTTTTTGGCAGTACAGCAATATGCTTTTACATACATTTTATGTGTATCATACGCGTATTCAAGTGGACTATACACATACTTTACAGGTAAACCAAATTTAATCTTTCTTAGCTCAGAAGCCAAATTACTTTCCAATGATAATAATTGTTCAGAAATATCGACCAACGTTTCTTCGCTTTTACTCTCGTTCTCTGTATCACTGTCATCGTTCACTGACATCTTTATTCTTTTAACATTAACATCTATTTGTTCACTACCGCGTCTTGTTTTACTTTTCCTTGATTTCGACATTCTGTATGAATTGTTATTATAACGTATCAAGATACTATTAAAGAATGAACAACGGTTTTATATGTTTCTTATAGAATACTTGAACAGAATAAAATATGAATATGAATTACCACCTTGGAGATATCTTATACTCGTACTAAAAAAATTCAAACCG
This sequence comes from Colletes gigas, assembly GCF_013123115.1. Lineage (NCBI taxonomy): Eukaryota > Metazoa > Arthropoda > Insecta > Hymenoptera > Colletidae > Colletes > Colletes gigas. The sequence continues at coordinate 1,766,204 of NW_025106641.1, forward strand.
ACTGCATACATGTGTCTGACACGTTTAAAAAGAAACGACCGTTGATCTTTCATTCGATTTCACAGGACAAAGGAATACACAATAGAAAATTAAATACATAGTTACCGTATGTAAAAATGAATTCCCTACACCTCTCCTTTACATTAGTTTGTTCACAATTATAAATTAACAGGTTATCAACAATTATACTTTTATTCAATCGCATTTGATATTTAATTCAAATATAATATAGCCAAAGCTCTTCGCGACCAATGAAAAATGGCAACAGATCATTCGGTCGATCTCACCCGATTTCTTCCGATCTAATCCGAAATGTCCCTTGAAGAGAGACTATCAAGTTGTGACGCCGTCCAATAGAGTTCGCTTAACCTTTACCGATTCGAATATTTCGAAATTTCGAATCAATCGCTCGAACGTCCGGAACATGAGACAGCCCGCGTACTTACAGTTAAAAGTGACCGTGATTTATTAAAACGAATACGTTTTTACGTAGAAAATCAAACGAACGATGTAAGATAATCACAAATATACGTATTACACAAACGCGTAATTTTTGTTACGTGTCGTGCTATGTACAGTGCGGTATCTAATTCTTAACCTATATCTTTTCGTTGTATTAAATTAAGTTTGGTTATGTTGTGGATATCAAAAGATTAAACGAAGTCAACATGGACAATCAAAACGGTGCGAGCGTTAAAAGCAATAATCCTGCTCCGACAGTCGAGCAGATCAATGCTGACCGAATAACTCAGGTATTTATTGTTAGAAAATATCTGATTTCCTTAAAATTAAATAAATATACACACGTTTATACTGTTTTTTGTTGTAGCTTGCAAATAAATATTGGGCACCTCACACAACGGACTCGCATCTTCCATTTAATCCTCAAATAGTAGAAGATATTTATGTTCAGGAAATTTGTGCATCTAAATTTTCTATTCGGAGAATCATGATGTTAGAATTTAGTCAATATTTAGAGAACTTTCTGTGGCCAAATTATAACGCGAACAATGCAACTCGTGCTCATACTATGTCCATCGTTGTTATGGTCAATGAAAAATTTCGCGAACGTGTTCAGGTTTGGGAAGCGTTTGAAAAAAATCAAGAACATTTTCCAGAGTTCTTTCAAAATGTTTTAGAAGCGTGTCTTGAAGATAGTATAATGGATTTTGACCTAAAAGAACAAACAGCGTTAATCGTATTTTTGAATCATTGCTTTAATTCCATGGAGGTGTCGTTGGTTCGAGAAGAAGTAAAAAGATTAGTGTCGTTATCTATGTGGATTTCGCTGCAGCAAGGACGTAGAGAATTGGAGTTTAGAAAATATCCAAAGTGGAGGAAATACTGGAAAGTTATAAGGAAGAAGGACAATCCCGAATGCAAAGAGAAGCTAGAATGGGAACGTAAATTCTTACACAGGCTAATGATTAAATTTATGACAATATTGGAAACAATTTCAGAAGAAGGTAATATAACAAACTAATTAATTAAAATATTAATTGAAGTATTTACGGGGTACAAATTTTTATAAACAAAAGGAGGATTTAAATAACAAATTACACATTTTAAAGAATTTTTCTTATTTTTAATAAATTTTGTCATGTAAGGATTATTATTAATTAATTGTTTTAATAGTCAAAATGTGATCAGAATGTGTTATTCGATATTTTTCGTGATTACAATACTTTTCATTCTTATGAAGTAGATAGTAAAAAATATGTATAACTTGTAAGTTAATTTCATTACAATATTCTAATACAATACTTATTTTTTAATAGGACCACTTTTACCAGACAAGGTACGATATTGCGAAAGATTCCTTGAACTGGTAATAGATTTGGAAGCTTTATTGCCAACCAGACGATTTTTCAATACTGTTATGGATGATTGTCATTTGGTGGTGCGATGTCAGTTATCTAATTTATTATCTCGTCCCGAAGGTGGATTGTTTGGACAGGTGAGTTTCGCTACAATGTTTTTTTTCTCAGTAAATAGAAAACAAGTTAGATTGAAAATGGCAAATTGATATATTTTTCGAGTATAACGAGGTTGATTTATCGAAGATGATACATCTTTTGTACAAAAGTTATATTTCTATACAAATATAAATACTACATGAACATCTTAAAAATAAAAAAAACTTATTTGAAAGATGATGATTTTACTAAAACGAATAAAATACGTGACAATGCTATTCACGAAATGCTATGTATATATTTTGTATTATAAATTCACTGAGTATTTCACGATTAAGTGCACATTTTCATAAGGCAAATGTAATTTTCTTTCAAGGCACGAACTATCATCAACATCGAACGTTATGTGAATATTTAAAATAGATAGATTTAAAGTTTTATTGATTAATTTGTATGCTTGAAAATAGTTAGAGTGAATTATATTGCATCGTTGATAAGTTTTATGACACTTTGCAGATAAATATTATATACAATATCTCATTCTACTCGGTTGTCATTTACATTAAAATTTATACGTTTAAGTTTACATTTTTCGATGTAAATAGATTGCATATTTATTAATTTTCCAGCGTATTTAATACTGTTTACATAATTATCGATATGTTTTGTTGTCGCTCGCTCATGTTGTTGCGAAGCATGACTTGACATACAAAGTCTAACACACATGTACTAGAAGAGAACTCGGTTTAATTCAAAATTTTCGGCCTCGTTTGATATACTTGTTTCAAAATGTTAAAAAAAAAAAAATGCAAAACGAAACCGAAATTTTTAATCATCGGATAGAATACTTCGTTTGAAAATCGGGTCTTTAATATCCCGCGTTAATGGCAGTCATTTCTTCGCCCCAGTCGAGCCCTTCGATATTTTCTCTCGAATTACAGCAATTGCATGTTTTCCCCAGCAAGAATGTAACTCTCCTTTGACCGAACACGCAAACGTATAATATTGAAATTGCTTGAAACAGATTGATAATAATTTGACAATACACGAGTACCTCGAAGTTGAGTCGCGACAGTAACAGCGCGAGCCATCCGGTGCTCATCAGGGCAAACAAGAAAACGAACATTTTGAAGCTGTACTTCATTTTGTGATGAATGCGACCGTACGTGCTCATACGTTTGATCCTATTCGCGGTCGTCAGAACGAAACTTAAATCGACCAATATCGTGAGCGCGATAGATGTAAATAATACAGAAATACCGAGCCAACCGATCGTTTCTTGAGGCGGGTATATCGTTCCCCCAACCATGGGTTTGGTAGTTTCTAAAGCGAAATGTGCGAAAATCGCGGTGCCCGCTATACAAACCGTTGAGCCCCAAACATACGTGGAATAGTAACAATATTTTCTGCCGTCGGTAACTCGTAAAAATACGTTACGTGAACGAAAAGTGCTCCACACGTAGTAGCCCATGGCGTTCAGCCAGAAAAACGCAGCTAACAGCGAGACATACATTACAGTATCTGAAAAAGATATAAATATTTGCATAAATGTTTGCGTCCGAATGGTCAAAGTTCTCCTCGATTAAACAGGATCATTTGTAATCTGTGTATAAGCCTCGTTAGCAAGACTATTGAATTGAAAACGGATTTAACCTCTCCAAGTTGAACAAGGAAAAGATAAAAGTGGCGGGAAATGGAGAAAAAAAATGGCGGGAAATGGGTTCGCGCGGGATCGTTGACCGTTTCTCGCAAAAAATGAATATTGCTGTTCAACGTATTTATTCGATCGAAGAAAAAAAAATTTATTTTTTTTTATCGTACCGGCAACCATAAAACTGATGTGATTGCCGAACTCCGTGAATATTCTAACCATAGAGGCACATTGACCGGCTATAAGGCACAAAGTCATGCTGGTTATCATGTTTCCCACGAGATCACGCAACTGCGGCAAGACGAAATAGACAACAGCGACAATCAGGTAACTAGCTATCGACATCGCATGAAATGCAGGATCGATCGCGTGTCTCATCAAATAATTTGTATCGCTCCATGTGACAACTACGTCGGGTACGCAGATCATAGCGTACGTAGTTACGAGCCGATCTCTGGTCAAACTTGCTTTATCCGCGCAATAGTGACCGAATTGATAATCGTAATGAATGGACACAGTGTCGAGATCATCCTCGTCCATTGGTACCGTAGAATCGAGCCCGTAAACACCTTTGTTCTCGTTGGTTTTTTTCGTCGGATCGGTGGTGTAGTGTCGCAACACACCGGTCGTCAATATCGCCAATCGATCCTCCTCGGTGTCGTATACCTTCCATTGGCGCTCGTTCGGCTGGCACTTTGGCCTTCCTATCTTAAGCTGATAATTCGGTTCGACCTGTCTGCTTCGCGAGATACCGTTCACCTTTTCCACCACGAATTCCGGTCGCCACTCCGTCTCGTTCGTTTCCGCCAATGGCGTGCACGTGTCGTCGACGAGAAGCTCCTCGAGCTCGCAACACTTCGCGACGTTGATTAAATTCAATTTACCGTTGGCATACGCGATCACCGTTCGGGGATGATTCGTCCCCAGCGAACCGACCACGACCGCGATTAGCACGCTCGCGAGACAATACATGTCATCGAAATCGGCACCGTTCGCGTTCCTATTACTCCATCCCGTGCATTGGTTTCGCGTTCGCGCGACTTTCCTCGCGACCCGAGTTACCGTTCTTCTCGTGATCGATTTCGTGACGGCCACGGCCTACCTCGAGGGCGTTGTTATATTTCACTCGTTCATTGCAACGCGACGATAGACTTCCCGTGCGCTGATCGCCATACCTGCCAATGCCGCCAGCGGGTTAGCCCGCCTAGTGAGACCTACCCCTGCCATACCCGTCGCCATCGCATCCCATTCCTATTCCCCGTTGCACTGTCTTTTTTGTCTCTCTTCCTCTCCCTCCCTCCATCCTTTTCTCGCTCGTTTCCCCTTCTCCGCCGCTCTGTCTCATCGTTTCCCTTCCCCTCCTCCCCTCCCCTTTTTCTAACTATCCTTACCTTTCTCGTTTACTCCGCGCAAATCTTTGTTGTCCTCCTCCGATTGCTGTCGCGTCTCTCCGCTATTTCTCGAGTAACTTTAGCTCCTCCGACGATGATACACTCATACACGAAAGTATTCGAACGTTTACATTTACAACATTCAACTAGCGAAAACATATGCACATAAATATTCAGGAAACATTAAGGTTTCAGTCGGAGCTTTACGGTAGATGTAATAACGCGTGTGGAACATACTATATTCATTCTTTGACTATTTTTTTATTGCCCCACCTATTAACTGACATACTCGTTCTAATCAAGTTTAACTATACGATATTAAATCTTTAGAGTTGTATACTAGTAGTAATCTTTCACGTGTATTAACATGACATTACGTCGTGTTTATCGAATATTTACACTACGTTGCAGATTTCTACGACTGATTCATAACTGATTTCCTATTTGCATACGTACATATCACGAATCCCTTGACATGTACGGCAGACACGTGCGACGCGATCGGTTTATCCTTGAACTGGCAACTTGGTGTTAATTTTTTATTCCTTTTTCCATGATCGTTTTGATCGCAACCGTTTGCTCGCGTTAAATATGAATTTTTTCGTTCCTATCTTCAATTTCATGCGCGCATACACTATCGCCCAAATGTTTTTTTTGAAAGTTTTTTTTGTGTACTTCTTTCTCGAGAATCGAAAACTGCTACAAACTTTTGAGCGACAGTGTACCCGTACACTGTCATTATAAATTACGATGATTAACTTGCATTTTCTAAACGTCTCTCCTGGGAAGTTTTGTACCTTTTGAGTCATGTCCAGTGCACTGATTCAACGCTCGCAAGCGTCCGCGGCACCCAAAGGGTTAAAACGAAGAATGGTATGCGAGGACTCGCTTAACCACTCTGTAGCAAAAATAGATTTCTTCTACCGCAGATGTACGGGTGACCGCCTTATGCAACGAAATGTTTAATTACAACTTAATCCGATCGGTATACGCGCGTTATTGTTTCGTACAAACACGTTTATTCTACTTCTATTTTTAGCTGTTTTATATACACGTTTATTTATACACAGCAGCTTATCCGCTAGAATTAAAGCATCTTACGTACAATCAAACGGTTAGTAAACAATTCTGAAATTCATTGGTCGCTTATAAGTTACGATTTAAAACACGTTTTATCGTCGTTAATTGAACAACGGTACAAACATATATTTTCGTTTTGTCTCGTTAAAAATATTCCACGCCTCTAAACGACAAGTATGAAATATTCATTTTAAAATTTAAAATAAACTCCCCCCGTATTGCGAACTAGTTCACTTTACGCGTGTGTTGTGTTTCGCATAAAAAAGTTTCCGCGTTTCTTACCGCGACACGTTCAACTTACTAAAGTATCGATCACGTTTCTCCGCGCGTTCAGCGTCGTACACAGAGTCCCCGCATTGTAACAATGGTAGGCACTCTCATTATTGTGTGACTGTTGCAAGCTCGTGGCGAGCATTACTCATAAAGGAGCGTGGGCACATTAGACGGTTAAAGTATTGTTCCATGTTCAAACTGTTCTCGTTTGCTCGCTTCTTCGTTGAACCGAGTGCTCGATTACTCGCGCACATTGTGCTTCGTTTAATCACCATAACAGTTCCTACGCAAACGAGAGGCACAGTTCCGGGCCAGTAATTCCCATCGTCGCTTCGTTCCAACATTTTGCGCGTCTGAATTCTCCGACCGTTTATTCCTCGATCCATTTCAACTTGCATAGAAATTAAAAATATTCAGGGAACTCGACGTTATCGACAAGGATATTTAAAATAAAAATTGTTGGGTTCGAACGAAGCCTTGGTCGACTTTTTAAAACGGAAACTTCCATTCTTTTCGATGAATTTTAATAATCTGGCAAATACGCTTAGTTCTTATCGATTTTTCGATTTGATCTTTTGAGAATTAAACAAAGAGACTTAACGATATCGACTCAAGTCTGATAGGCACGATAAACATGCATCTACGTGCGCGCGAGATTTTAGAGAGGGAAACTCGATTATGCGAAATCATCTCGATGAATCGCCGGAGTTGTTTTGCAAGCGCGTCGAGTCGACGCACGCTGCATAACAAATTTTTTAGTTAAGACGGAAAATAATTTGGTATTTCAGATGATAAGTAATGTAAGTGGTACAATACTATTATTACTATTTCAGTAAAATAGTGTAATTATATTGTTAAACCATAGATACGATCTTGATATATGTACTAAGGTTACTATTCGGTAAAAAATTCATGTTTGCAATCGGATGTTTCGTTTCCAAATTGTTTTCCGTGTAGTCGCGCGGATAAATACGATATTTGCTGGACCTTGTTCACATTCATGGAGATTCTTAAACGTTAACATTAAAATCTATGGTCAAGATGATTCGTTCGAGACTATGAGCAAACGATTCTCATAGCACGGAAGGGTTCGACGTTTCGACTTACGATTGTAAAGACTAGGCAAATGGTAAGAGTATTCAGGTAATTCTAATGACGATGTCGCTTACACGCCTTTTCCGACTACAATTGTTTAAGTAAGGATAGTTCTTTGATCGGCCGTGTATCGGTTAGTGACGACGATAAACTATAAATACTAGCCGTGTTGCGACAATTCTATTTCCTCGGGAAGCACATCTTCGCACTCTTCGTCCTCGTAGGCGGTCCAGGATTTTGGAAAGGCGATCCCGCAAGGTCTCTTCTTCGCCAACAGTTTTCTGACGCGTTTACGCGTGACGACCAACAAGAGGAATATTATGAGACCTTGCAACGCGTTCAGAGTGTCGGTTGCGATCCTAAACAGAAATGAATTTATTACGTTTACGTAAATATCGATAATAAAAATAAGAAAATACATATAAATACCAAAGATTATTTCTAGATCCTTCGGCGTACGATAACACCTCGAAGATCCACGTAATGCCCATGACGAATATCAGCTTTACATAGAGCAGACATTTAAATCGAAGCGCTCGTAAGGTGCTTCCGGTGAACTCGCGATACTGATGCCACAGCCGCCATCCGGTTAATCCCAGATAGATTACGTTCAGTGTCAACAAAATAGCGATCGGTCCGTAAAAGTACGCCCATAGTTGCTCGGGGCCTGCGAAACGAAACATCGGGCATGAAACTTCCCCCGAAACGAAATCCGAATGCATTGCGATAGAGGACAGATTAGATAATTGGATGCAATTGACGTCAAGCTCACCGCTGAACCAGCAACTGTACAGCCCGAAACCAGGTTTCAGATGTTCACCGTGTATGTAATGGGTGACCATTACCGTGATCAAGAAACATATCGATCCGCCCCAACCGAAGAGACAGTAGATGATGAAAAGAGTTTTGTCGTTGATCTTGAAGTTCTTGAACCTGTAGAAAAATACTGGGATTAATCGAACTCGGATTTATTTCGAAAAGATCTGCTTACCAGACTGTTCTCCATATATTGAAGGACACGATATTCAGCCAGAAGAAAACCGCCATGAAGCTGAAGTACAAAAGGAATCCTAGGAGAGAGAAAATACGGCGTCGATGAAACTCGAGAACGTAAGAAAAGAAAATATGTAAATATCGATTCACGTACCTAAAGCAAGACATATCGTTTCGTCCCCTATTTCCAGCGTTCTCAAATTCTGTATCGAAAGGACGATGTAGCTGACCGCCAGCGACGTAACCACAGCCATCATCGCTTTATCCTGGATCTCCCTTAATTCCGGTAGTATAACGTACACCGCCAGGGTAGCGATTAAAAATACAGCCGATACAATTGCCAGAGAGCACAACAACAAATCCTTCCATACCGTGGACGTGGAATCGCTGTAGTATTCATTCTCGAAGCACGCCAAAGCGATCTGAGAACTGTTTTCGCGGTTCGTCACGCAGAACCTGAATATAATAAGATTGTTGAAGCACAATTTCTCATATCTTTCGGTAGTTAATTTCCTCAAAATGTAAGTAATTTAAATTCTCAGTAATTTCTTTTACTTCCTCCTCCATATTATCTATCGACGATACGAGGAAATACTTGATGAATCGAATATTCATAAATCAAGAGTTGTTTGCATTCGATAAATGTTGTCCATGGCTCAACAATTTTATGAATACACACTGTAGGAAGTTTATTTTATTAATGGTGTATTTTAACCGTTAATGTATGCCTCCAGGAAAATTTTACGTCATGTGTTATTTCTCCGAGGAAACAAGAGAGACCCCCGACTGTATCATGAAATTTACTAACGTGACGCGGATCATAATGATCGATGTCGTATCTATACTTTTACAAGACGACGAAGAATCGAAAGTCGATCGTAGAAAACTGATACTTTACCTGTCCGACGGTATTCTCTCGTCGTGTTTGACGAATTGGAGCCAGGAAACGTTGTACTCCGTGACGACGGTGAAGTCGTCGCCCACGAAATCAACCGGATCGATCACGTAGGCGCCATGAGGGCATTCGAGCTGGATCCTCGTTGAATTGGAACAGTTCATCGAATGCAACCACGTGGTGCCATCGGGGCAACAGTTTACGTCGTCCGCGTGGCACGACGCGATCGTCCATGCGAACAGACAGATCCATAACAAACCTGAAATGTTTTCGATCAGCGATACTTATCAGGTTTCATTAAAATTAGATCACCGATTAGATCAAGATATTGTTATATCGTCGACGATAATTCACGTTCTGTCGTTTATTCTATACAATATTCAACGGTTCTTGCAACATATTCCGCGAATCTGCATGTAAATAGAGATTAAAAGCGTATCTGATATTTTTATTTAAAAGGGACGGCGCACGTTCACTTTCAGCGTACACTCGATGGGTATTGTTCGGTATCAGCGATAGGATGTGTACACTGCTGAGCCTACCATTGGGATATCGCGTGTTGGAACGATCGTGGGAAGAGAGAACCGATTTCCAATAATTTTATCATACCCTCGATACCCCGGGAAGCACGTGGTGCATAAAAACTAGCAATACCGAGTATTGTTAACGAATCTTCTAATTGTTCTCAGGCTTGCGGGATAAATAAATGCATTCGACGGCGAAGATACGTATCGCTGAGGTCGTATCAATCTTGTGGACTTAATTCGCTGCTTAACAACAGAAAAATGATACAAACGACGGAGTTCAAGAACGATGGCGCCGTAATTCTTCAATTTCAGGAGATTAACAGCGATCGCCGATTAAAACCAGGGCTCGAAAACGTTAACTTTAAATTAGTCAAAAGCTGTATTATAAGCTCGAAAGCGAACGGTAGAAACGGTCGAAGGGAAGATAACGCGGGGGAAGATTTAAGATGAAAGTAAATATTGTATTTCCAAAGGAAAAAGGAAAAGATTAATTTTTCCCCGCGATAAGATAGCACAGTATTGCAGAAAATCGTTTTCGTTATCGAGACTCGATGTCGTATCGAAGTCGAGAAACGAAAATACCATGTTCTGCATCCGTAACCCAGTTAAATGCCGACAAGCGTGTGCATCGTACAATGAGAGAAACGATCGCGTTTAAAAAAAGAGACGCTTCTGTTAGCAAGACGTTCTTTATACTCTTCTGTTTGCCCCCCTCCCTCCCCAAATTATCTTGAGGTCGCTGTTGATACGAATTCGTTTAACCTTTTCGGTATTTAAGATTCGAAAGTTAACTCTTTGCGAGGCAGTGTGTACGGCGGTCCAAAACCAAAAATCAACTTTGTAACTTAAAAGACTTCGAATGAAAAGTGTACGAAAATCGCGATTCGTCTACGAACAATACGCAACAACGCTCGTTTGTAAACTGTTGATTAAATTATGCGCATTATATCATGGTGATATACGTATAGTCGAATGGTATCTGTCCGTTAAAAATAAAAATTTATACATCGCGCACGACGGAGGTCGAACGAACAACATTTAACGCGAAGCTTTTAGCGCATTAACATTCAAATCTTATGGAAATTGTTAACGACTAGGTAATTCGCGACATGGAATGCGTAATCACACGCGATAACGTTATCTACGATTTCTTTGTTCCTTCCTTTTTTTGCCCTTTGCTTTGATGCTTCTCTTCTATCAGCTACGTCAATACGAAAGAAAGAAATAAACTCAGAATTTTTCGTTTACCGAGCTCGACCGTGACGCAATCGATATTACAATGCAAAAGGTTGTTTAGGATACGTACAGAACATTCGAAAAGATAACTACGCGCGAGATTCGTTGCTCTTGTTTGTACGCGAACTTAAACAAATCGAAGATTCGCGGACGTTCGAAATATCTTTTCGAAATTCGATCTGGAGGATGCAGAAAATAATACAGCCAGGAGGTTTACGAACCTTTGGATGGCAACGTGCCCAGACACCTGTTGTTTCTCACGTCCAACATTATCTCTCGTTCTCGTTACCGCATTTCTTCTTTCTTCGTTCTCTGCGAAAAAGGCTCGGTTCTCGCGGAAATTCGACGAAAAATCCGCTGCTTTCTTTATCGTTTCTATTGTTTTCTTTCTCCCCCGTAAAAAGAATCGCGCAAGGGGAATCTTACGCTCGATGGAACAAACAAATAAACTTTGTGCTCGATCAATACTACTTGGATAAATCGCGACGCTTGAACATTTCTGCTGTTCTTGCGGAGGAACGCGTCTTGGAACGAATCGGCCGCGAATAAGAGTCGGCCGAGCAGTTTGTTCGCCGATTCAAGACGATCACCTGACGTGTTTTTCAATGGAACGTTCGTTAGGGGATATCGATGTCATCCAAGTAGCGATAAATAAGTGACACACGTTGACACACATGCGTTGCGCGTGGAACTGAAACAATCTCGGATGGAGCATCGATGAGCTACTCGCTCGGGGATAGCACGATCTTCTCCCACTGTCGCATTTCTGGCTCATGGTTCCCTGCAATCATGCTACGCGGGCCGTGTTTCATCGCCGGAATAGTGTTCCTTGCGTTCGCGATGCTGCACCGTACGAAACTGCTCTTGAACTTTCGTTTAATTAACCTTGCCCTCCTCGAGCTCTGCTCGATCCGAAACAATGTACATTTGTATGAAACTCTGACTAATTCGTAGATATCGAAATCATTTGAGTCGCTCATTCTCGTTTACGACGAAACATAGGAGACTTCTGTTCGGTTAGATTTGTCTAAAAATTATATAATTTCAGATTTTTCATTGTCTTTGTATAAAAATGTTGGAATCAACATAGTCGATTATGTAAGAGAGTTTGTTGTATAACATGCTGATAAAAGAAGAGCTAATAGCAAACGCTGACGATATTATCATTGTTTACCTAGTCAGAATATAATGATTAAACAATTATAGAAACGTTGCATGTTTTAATGATAGCACAAGCTAGACCAAACAAATCGTTAAATGATGATATTGAGTCTTGGTCTTGATGGATTTGGTAGCGTTAAGAATTTAGATTTCAAAATTCTATTAAGCAGTCGTTACGAGTAATTATTTAGAACAATCCTAACGACTACTGATAAAATGGATATTTCACGATTAATTTACAACGTGTATATCAACACGTTGGCCGCCTAATCATTCAATATAATATCCAATGCGTAGTATCGATTGTCTAAAAACAAAATGTTAATTTTTTACTGCCGTGACAATCCACCTGTTGAGCGTAGATTATAATTTTAAAGCCATTTGAATTCGGTAATGGAATCGAAGATAAACTTATCGAACCACTCAGGTGCGATGTATCGATCGTTTCCATTACGAGTCTGATAATCGAACCAAGAGTCGCCGATTCGTAAGAATCGTGTTTATTTCAGGCAATTATCAATGACTATTCAAATGTCTTTTAAGAAAGTGAGTCAGATTTATCCGAGAAATATTTGTCAGCTGTTTTTTATCTATTGTTTCCATTCCCTTTGTTTGTTATAAAAAATGGTAAATAGAAAACAATGGATAGCCATTTTATTTATCCACGGCATTGATCTTGGCAGACAATGAACTCTACTTTAATTTTATTTTATCGGCTCGTGTACTATTGATTAAACAAAGACCCAAGATTAACTCAATGGGAAGTGATCGAGATCCAGTTGTATGATATATTACCTTCTAATTGCTACCAATAACGAGCTCGATCAATGATCTAAGAGCTAATGTTATGTTAAGCTTTGCGACTGCAATCTTGGAAGTGTACAGCTCGAGGATATAGACTCGTTAAATCTTTTATTGAGGTAACGTTTCGTCATTACGCGACGTAGACACGATTATTCGCATCAATCGAACCGCCAGCCTTCATTAATAATATTCGATTCACTTCGGAACGAGATATTCAGGGAAATAATTAGCGAATCGTAACCAGGATGTTACAAAGTTACAATGTTCTTTTATTTCTAGCTGCTGGAAATGCTAAAATTTTACGCCAGATTCGAAATCAACGAGGAAAGTGGCGATCCTCTCACGGATCACGATATGACACAGTTGCACTATACCAAGATCACGTCGCTTCAGGTATAAACTAATCATTGTTTCAACTGTTTACAGTTTGTTGAGCAGTGTAAATTGAGAAATAAAATTAAAAATTTTGCGCAGAAAGCTGTGTTCGCAAAATTCCCGGATCTACGAAGCTTCGCGTTGACGAACGTGGCGAGCGTCGATACAAGAGAAGCGCTTTACAAACATTTCGGCTCGCTCAGGTGATATTTCATACTGTTTTCTACCTTTTAACGCCCTTTTTGCCCGATCGATCGTAAACCGTTCCTGATCCATTTTCCAGCCGAGAGAAATTGAGATCGATCGCGAGTTATCTCAGCTTGGTGCCGTCCGAGGAACGAGAAAAGGATGAAAATTGGTATAGATACGACATAGAATTTCTTCAAGAACTCTTGGTAAACGATCAAAGCTATGAAAAAACTTCGTCTCTACAAACTTCAATGATAACACGTGGAATTGAATTGCAGATATCGCGCCACGAGCGCAGAGCTTCTCAGCTGGAAGAGTTGAACGAAATGCCGCTTTATCCAACGGAAGAGATCATCTGGAACGAAAGTATCGTGCCGACGGAGTACTTTTCTGGCGAAGGTTGCTTAGCCCTGCCAAAATTAAATTTGCAATTCCTTACTCTGCACGATTACTTGCTGAGGAATTTTAATCTGTTCCGCCTGGAGTCGACCTGTACGTATAAAATAATTCTGATCGTCTTAATACATGATTAATACAATGAATGATAACATTGGTCGTTCGCAGATGAGATACGCCAGGACATCGAGGATGCAGTAAGCAGATTGAGTCCTTGGTAAGTCCAGTTTCGTTTTAATAAATTGAAAACTCTTGTATGACACACGGTAGACGAGATCTTTTATTTATCTCGCTTAGGCGGGCCGAAGATGGTGGTGTTTACTTTGGTGGCTGGGCCAGGATGGCTCAACCCATCACTCAGTTTGCTGTAGTCGAAGTGGCAAAGCCTAATATCGGCGAGAAAAGGCCGTCGAGGGTACGCGCTGATGTTACGATAAATTTAAGCGTCCGCAAAGAAATCAAATCCGAATGGGAGAACCTTCGAAAGCACGATGTATGTTTTCTCATTACGGTCAAGCCCCAGAATCCAATCGGTACTGTATAAAAATAGACTAATACGCAAGCTTAATTTCGATGACCAGTCGGTTGAAACGTTTCGTTCGACACTTTGCTTGCACGCAGGCACCAAATACAGTCACAAGTTGCCTTTCGTGCCACAAGTTGGACTGACAACTGTCCGGGGATGCGAGGTCGAAGGTATGCTAGACTCGAATGGCAGAGTGATCGAAGATGGTCCTGAACCACGACCTATTCTACCTGGAGACACTCGAACGTACAGAGTCTGGCTAGATTCCAATCAGTATCGAATCGACATGGACAATGCTAGTCACGGTGGCGAGGATGTATACGAAGGATTTAACATTATAATGAGACGCAAGCCAAAAGAGAACAACTTTAAGGCGGTCCTGGAAACGATCAGAGAGCTCATGAATACAGAATGCGTCGTCCCTGATTGGCTTCATGATATAATTCTTGGATATGGTGATCCTGGTGCAGCTCGTTACTCTAGGTAAAGTAAAACAAATCTTACCGAAATAACCCGAAAACATTTACGTTTATTTCCGTATGTAGAATGCCAAATGAAATCGCAACAATGGATTTCAACGATACGTTTCTTGAAATAGATCATTTGAGGGGTAGTTTCCCTCAGTATGAGAGCCTAGTTGCTACCGATAATGGGAAAAAGCTAGTTCGGCCTTTCCGCCTGATATTTGAAGATGTCCTTGCTAAACACGATAACGAACCAAAAAAGAAAGTCATCAAAGTTGAACCACACGTGCCGCCTAGTCGAGGCCCTTACAAAGCTAACGAACCAAAAAAGTATGTAAATATTGAATCTATGTTAATAATATGAACGTTAAGTATTGTTCTGGTATTGTACAGTATTCTATAATTTTATTATAGGAATCAAATTCCGTTTACGCCAACGCAAGTCGAAGCCATTCGTGCCGGTATGCAACCAGGCTTGACACTCGTCGTGGGTCCTCCCGGTACTGGTAAAACGGACGTTGCTGTTCAGATCATTTCAAATCTTTATCATAACTTTCCCAATCAGAGGACACTTATAGTTACGCACTCCAATCAAGCACTGAATCAACTTTTTGAAAAGATCATGGCACTCGATATTGACGAGAGACATTTGCTGCGTCTTGGTCACGGAGAAGAGGCATTAGAAACCGAAAAAGATTTCAGTAGATACGGAAGAGTTAACTATGTCTTGGCCAAGCGACTGGATCTTTTAATGGAAGTTCAAAGACTGCAGGTTTGTAATCTACTATACAGGGTGTTCGGCCACTCTTGAGAAAAATTTTAATAGGAGATTCTAGAGGCCAAAAAAAAATAAAAAATATCGGGGTGGCCGAACACCCTGTACATATACGTATGGTTGTATAACTGTCCATGTTTCGTACGTGAATATTCATGTATATTTGTCTTTTATCAGGAATCGTTAAATGTAAAAGGTGACGTAGCATACACTTGCGAAACGGCAGGACATTTCTTTATGTATCAAATATTAACAAGATGGGAACGTTTTGAATCTCGAATAAAACAAAGGCAGGGTACTGGAAAAGGACTACCGTCCGCGTTTATCGTTGACGAGGAATTTCCATTTCATAAATTCTTCGATAATGCACCACAGCCATTATTTAAGCGCAATACGTTTGTAGAAGATCTCGAGATAGCGCGTAGCTGTTTTCGGTAAGTTCATACGAAATATCAGTGTTTATATAATAAATACATTGGTATTAAATGTTCGCTACGTATCGATTTCACAGGTACGTAGAAAGGATATTCGCACAGCTGGAAGAATTTAGGGCTTTCGAATTATTGCGATCCGGTTTAGATAGGTCAAAATATTTATTGGTCAAAGAAGCAAAAGTGATTGCTATGACTTGTACTCATGCCGCGCTTAAAAGGCGCGAGCTCGTAGACATGGGCTTCAAATATGACAACATACTCATGGAAGAATCTGCTCAAATTCTGGAAATAGAAACTTTCATACCGTTGTTGCTGCAAAATCCACAAGACGGATACAATCGATTGAAACGTTGGATAATGATAGGGGATCACCATCAACTGCCACCAGTTATCAAAAACATGGCTTTCCAAAAATATTCAAACATGGAGCAATCCCTGTTCGCAAGGTTCGTTCGGTTGGGCGTGCCCACGGTCGATCTTGATGGTCAAGGTCGTGCCAGACCCAGCATTTGTAATCTTTACAATTGGCGATACAAAAAACTGGGCAATCTTGCGCACGTGGAACGCAGCCCGGAGTATCTAGTAGCAAACGCTGGATTTCTATACGACTTTCAGCTCATTAACGTTGAAGATTTCAACGGAGTGGGCGAAAGCGAACCCAGCGCTTATTTCTATCAGAATCTTGCCGAAGCTGAATACTGCGTGGCTGTATTTATGTACATGCGACTCCTTGGTTATCCAGCCGACAAGATCAGTATATTGACCACTTATAATGGACAGAAACATTTAATCAGAGATGTGATAAATATAAGATGCGCCAGCAATCCTTTGATCGGTCGACCGAATAAAGTAACAACGGTCGACAAGTATCAAGGTCAACAGAATGATTACATATTGCTGTCTCTCGTAAAGACACGCGCCGTGGGTCACTTACGGGATGCGCGACGTTTGGTTGTGGCGATGTCAAGAGCTCGACTGGGCCTTTACGTGTTTGCTAGGGTGTCCCTTTTTAAGAACTGTTTCGAATTGACACCTGCATTCGATCAGCTAATGCAGCGACCGTTGAAATTGCAACTCCTCCCGCAAGAACGTTATCCTACCGATAGACTCAATGATGCTATTCCGTCTGCTCCACCAATGGAGATCGAAGATATGCCTCATATGGCTAAGTTTGTATATGATTATTACATGGAGAAAGTTAGCGGTATGAAGGTAAAGTGAATCTCTGTCATCATGCTTACTAAACTCGGTAATAACGCTAAAACGGTTATTGACATTGAATTGTAAATTACAGGAGTCGCAAAAGATGTGGCAGAAACCAGGTACGATGCAGACACCCGGTAGCCCGACACACAAAGTTCCTGCTCATCCTGGAGCAGATGATGATACAGATGACGAAGAACTGAATCAAATAGACGATGAACACCAAGATGCCAAAGACGAAAGTGTAGATCATAAGTTCGAGCTAATACAAAATTTAGTGGATGAGCCAGTTTCAGAAAGTGAAGACAATGATCGTTAATGGCCAATTTATAATAGCAATGAACAACTATTTCTATTGAAAATATATCCCTTTTTTATTCAAATTATATTTATTGTACAGCATCATGGTGTGTTTGACCATGTTATAGGAAAATTAAAAAATATTTATATTTCCTATTTGTTACAAACAATATTGTACACTGATTTATATATCTTGTTTGATATTCGCTATCAAATTACATTTCAGGTAAGCAAATATTTCTCTTGCTCGATGTCTCTTTTTGCCGCGACGAGTACTTCTTCGATTGGACTTTCTTAAGCTTTACCGATGATTTTATCGAGTCTTTATTAATTAATTGGACGCTTGACGGCACGTAACTGTCATCAAATTTCATCGATTTACTAGTAAAGTCCGGTTGATATTCCTCAATGGAAGCTTTGATTCCCTTCGAATTGGGAACGTATATCTCGGGAAGATTTACAATGGTCGTCGAACTAGGTTCGTACGTTTCGTAAGACACTTTCGACGAATCCACGGAATTCGGAATATATCGAACAACTTCCGTTACGCTTTTATCGTCCGATATGGATGGGGAGTACTCGTTCGAAGATACTTGGATCTGTTCCAACATACTCTTTCTACTCGGTATATATTTCAAATGTGTGCATAATTTTTTTGTAACTGGCGTATCCGGTACATACTCCTCCAACGTAGTATCCCCTGAGCTTTCCAGCTGTAAATACCTTTTGGTTCTATCTTTTTTCGTATCGGAGGATACCTTAGCGATAAAATTATTCGTTTCGAATTTCTTTGGTAAAGTATCGTGTCTGTTTGTTTGGTGTGTGGAATCGGTAGCATCGCGTTGAGATTTTTCTGACGTTCGATTCTGAACATTTTTCTCTGACGTTGATTCCGACGATTTTGTCTTACCCAATTTTTTTTTCGCGGGAGATACATTTACTCTGATCGTAGGCAATGATGCAACATCTTTTACGTTTTCTGATGGTTCGAACGTATATCTATGATTTATAAAAATATCTGTTTAAACAACTATAGTAACAATAATCGCAGTGGCATAACCAACGATTCAAGGACTTGCGTGGTAAAATTTATAGTAGGATCAATTAATATTTTCCTACAAATCGCGTATAATATTACGAAAGAATAATAGAGTATTCTTAATTTTTTAGAGTTTAATCAGTCGATTTTTCACACGCAAACCCAGTTACGCCACTGGATAATAAAACTTGATACTATTAATTTGAAAACTACATGTCTACGTTATCAGTACATTATTTATTTAGAGAAAAAGTGTAGTACTAACCAGGTACCGATTCAGGAGAGTCTGATTTTTTTCAAATAATAAAATAAATCTTTACAAATACTTAACGAAAAAATTATTTTCGATTTGCTGATGCTCTTTCAATAAATTAAATCATTTTTTAAATGACTTACGAGAAAAAGCTGGGTAAGACAATTTTTAAAAACAACATTTTCCCTTTTAAAAGTATCTACAAATCCCGCTATCCCCTACTTCTCATATCAAGAATCAAGAGTGCCTCCGATTGTTCCTCAGCCCCCCGGGCCATAGAAGCCTTAATCTGACCTTGATAATAATATCAGCATCTTACATATTCTCTTTATCATAATGTAGCATTTTAAAGACAATGATATATTTATTTTTAACGTAATGTCGTCAAGGATTACTACGATGAATATTTAATCTATGCAAAATGTACACGTACGTTTGTTTCGCGAAGAAGTACGATCCAACTGGTGCTAAAAACAGTTACATTAAAGAACGAAACATTTATATCGCTTACGTGACTTCTAGCTGTCGGGTGGATTTTCTCCCCTTCAATTTTTCCGAATCTGGAGACAATCCTTCCTTTCGAACGTTACGTAAAATCGCTTTCTCCAAAATTGCATACAGCGCAGCCCAATCCTCGAGATCAAGCCACTTATTGGTGAAAACCTTTTTCTTTCTAATTCTCATAATCTTCTCTTGAACGGTAACTACAGCCGTAGCTAAACAATTATCTGAAGCCTACGAATACAGCTTCTGTTTTACTTGTTAGATGCATGATCATCTATTAACAGCTGTTGACAGCTGTTGATCGTGATACCTTTATTACTTCCAGATATTGACCATCACGAAACATTTTAACAACGTGTTTGTTATCAGTCCTTCGATCGTTCCCTTGTGAATCACTTACTATACACTATGATATTTATGTATGTAATAAACACATTTGTTAGAGACGTAATACCACAATTTTTTTAATACATTTGCTTGACACCTTGGCTGCAAATGTGATGTCAGCGTGCACTGACGCACGTATGTACTCGACACGTGAGATTAAGGTAAACGAAAGTGGATTTTGAAAGTAAACGAAAAAAGTTTATGTGAAAACTTGCCACGTAGTTATTAAAATAATATGACGTTGATGCTTTATTGCGATATATACGCTTTGCAATATAAGTTTATTTCTTTTACTAGTTTACCGGTTTATCTCTGACTATATACATGTGTCGTTTATAACATATTTTCATATAATTTCCTATCCATAAAGTTAAATATAAACAAACTGTTATTGCAGTATAAATTTTTTTCAAGTTTATAAAATGAAAATGTTTATATGGAAGATATATAATTATCGTGCAATTCTTATTTTGAAATTTTAATTAAGCTTGACTTAATTTACGAAGTTAAATTGCAAATATAAAACAAACCATTCGTTATTGTTAAGTTTTTGATTATTTTGGGAATTTGTATAATAATATTGATGACCGAATACTTGGATATTTATGAATTCAATGAAATATTTTATCCGAATTGCTTGCAAGTATTAACGTGTAGTGTTTTTTCAGATAAACAATAAAATTGATTAAAAATGATCGAGAAAAAACCAACTATCCCAGAGAGATTCATCGTTTTTAGCGAAACGAATTCCAAAATCATTAAGGTACGTCCTAACCTACATTTTGTTATAATACTAAATTATACTTACCTACTTGCATTACATTTTTCATTTTAGGTTGTCAGTTATGGCATTACTAGTATGAGTTTGGTCGTTGCGCTCTATCGAATTAGACCTGTATGTATGATACACATCGATAATGCATTTCATTTAACCGAGCAGTTTATATTCTTTGTTATTGTTTTTTAGTTTGCTAAATTTAGAAAACCATCCAGCGTACCATCTCATTTTTTGTACAATAAAGTTCCGCTTCGAGGTACTGTGATACGTATAGAACCTAGTTGCGAAGTGCTGCTTATGGTTGATCACAAGCCAGTAATACCATTGCCTCGATTGAATAATTCAAAGTATCTACCAGTTAAAATAGCCGGAGTTAATGTAACTGCTAATGGTAAGTGTTACTTAAATATTCGTGTGTATTTTCAATTAATTAATATTTATTTTTAGGTATCAGTTGGTTGCAAACAATTGTCAACAGAAAAGAAATAATTTTCACACCTTTGTCTAAAGATACAGAATACTTAAATTGTACAGTGACTATGCACCAACAAAATCAGGTAAAAAACGTTATTGATCTTTGATTATATTTTCTATGTACAAATTTATATTGAGTTTATTGCAGGAATACATAAAAATTGGGGAGGAATTAGTGAAACTTGGTTTTGCTACAGTAAATAAAGATTCGTTGGAATTAATGTTAAAAAACAAAGACATCTTAAATTATGAAAAATGTTTATTAAGTGCACAAAAACTAGCTGAACGTAAAAGAAACGGGTATTGGCATTTTGCTAAACAACCCACAATTTTGTGGAAAGTTCAGCAAAAATTATATGAAAAACTGAAGTCTATTTTGCCTATCTTTATAGTACAAAGGTTTCATTTTTAAGCATATCTCCCGCAGTTTACTTACATTAGCATGATTACTTACAAACTAGTATATATATTTTTATAATTTACTTACAATATCACTAAAATCTGCTACAGAGTTAAATATATATTTGAAAATCTTTTAAAAATTATAAATTGTGATCAATTTGCTATAAATATTTATGGTAGTAAAAAAGCAATATTTAAAAAAAGAAGTTTATTTTTATACCATTTATACAACCTTTTACCAAATTTTATATAAAATTAAGAACATCACTATATATCACCATGCACAAAATTAATTTGCTTATATATTGTTTAGCCAAAGAAGAATTATAATTAAAGTACAGACATAGATTCTTTTGCAGTAATGAGAAACTATAGTTTTATTTTCGCTTCGATAGATAAATATATAGACATGCTTAACATGTTTCAAGTAGAAAAATAGATCATATACAAAAATAAATGAAAAATTTAATGGAAGATTCATATTATTTTTATGGTTACACCAAAACAATTTTAATCACACAAGGGAATGATTTCAGCTTTACAAATAGATTTGGTCTAATATAAATTATCTTATTTATATAGAACAATAATTTTAATATTTCACCTTACTCTATTATAGAATATATTGTTTTTTGGAATGTTAATTAAAAGATATCAAAACAACAAGTCTATAATAAAATACCGTTTTCCATTTAGACTTCAACTTTGTTATACGATGAAATAAAATTACAGATGACATATTTATATTATATATATGTATATAATATATATATACCAAATATGATACTAATATACATACTGTATTGTGATATGGAAAAATTTGCAAAAACAACATTATTTTCAACTGTATATATAAATCTAAATCACAGTCTAATGCGTTTTCTGATCTTTAAACCACAAATATAAAAAATTATAACAAAATAAAATAGTCGTAGTATCATTTTATGAAACTCTGTTAAGAAAACATAAATAAAAAGCAAACTCTTTATCATTAATACAGCGAATGTATGGATGCTAAAAAATCTGTAACATCGGAACAATTATGACGATATGTTTGGAATATGTAGAACCTGTAATAATATGTAATGGAATATAATCAAGTTTTAATTCAAACTTGGACTGATGTCTTAATTAAAAATTAGAGTATTCTTAGCGGAATCACTTTTTCTCCACTGGCTTGGATTTCTCAGACCGAGTATCGCGAGTATTGTCTTTAACGGATCCATCAGACTTTGGTCTTACCGTCGCTTTGTTACCTTTCTCCGACGATTCAGTTTTTACATTTGATGTCTTTGCATTAACGTTATCTTTCTTAATCTCATTTATACTGTCTTTCTTAATATCCTTTGCCGTATTCTTCGTAGTGTCCTTCGTTAACGTTTTCTCAGTAGGTGGGGATGAAGAAGGTTTTGGAGTGGTAGTAGTTGGATGTGAATGCGTTGTAGACTTTAGTACTTTTTCATCAGTGATTGGCTTTTGTGTCACTGAATCCGTGACTACTGGTTTTTGAGTTTTTGCATCTGCGATTGGTTTTGTTGTTGTTGTAACTGTAACTGGCTTTTGCGTCGTCGAATCCACGATTGGCTTTTGAGTTTTTGCATCCGCAACAGGTTTTTGCGTTGTTGGTACTTTAACGGTTGGTTCGGGAGATGTAGTTGTAGACTTTGGTGTTGTTTCTCGAACAATTGGTTTAGCATTTGTAGGTTTCGTTTCTAGTTTAACATTTTTCTTTGGAACTGTTGGAAGTGGTTCGTTTTCTGCCTGCTTTCTCACATTCTCTTTTAAATCTGGTAGTGCTTGTTTTAGTGGAACTTTCATGATATATTCGTTCCAAGGAGAACCTAGCCACAGATATCCATTGTGAATGTAAGCAGAGCATACGTTATGAACACTTCCATCTTCTGAATATAAAGCATCTAAGATATTTCCTGCTTTATCCAATCTAAGTACTACAGAAATTCCTTTTGTATCCAAAATCTTTGAAGTTTCAAAAGATCCTATCGAATGCAAAACTCTTTCCGCATAATAATTTGGATAAACATCTTGCAATAATTTAAACGGGGCTTCTATCAAATATAATAATCTCACTAACATTTTTCGTATATATGGATGCGGCATAAGAGACTGAGCTATGAAAGGATATTGAGGATCCACGTATTGAATTAAAGTCACTAGAAAGCCTCCTTGTCCGTCGCTATGTACATTGTCTGGCAGGCCGGGTAAAGCTTCTACAAAAATTTCCTGTTGCCCAATCTTTGGACCTTTCAAATGGTACTTAATAATACGCGAAGCAAAAGTTTCTAGTACAATGACAAAACTTTCGTCGTCGCTTAATAAAACTCCATTTGCAAACACCAAATTTTGTAGTAACACTTCGTTCTTTTTTGTCACAACGTTATATCGAATAAGTCTGAAAATGAATCTTATTACATGTTTGTACATGGTAGAACAAACATTTCAAATATGAAATTCATACCTTCCAGACGGATTAGCAAAAGCTGCATTTACTCCATCATGAAGAACAAAATCTGTACTAGAGTCTGTCCAATAAATATCTCCATTCTTGGCAACGTCCAAAGAATTAATCAATTTTGGAATTTTTCCATTAATAGGTACAGAAATATTAACTATATTTATATATTGTCTGGTATTAACATCAACTTTAAAAATACCATAGTAAGTATCAGCTACAAATAAATCTCCTTTTTTATTGAATTGTAAACCCAAAGGTCTACCGCATTTCTCTTCTTGCCATAAACCATCTGCAAAAACCGTATTGTTTTAAATATATATGACGCTACTTATGAAATTTCAATAATTTTACAACTATATTTACGCACCACATTTTTTACCAAATTTTACAATTGGTACAATATGATTATCTTCGATTTTCACGACATAACCTCCACGTATACCAGTATATAATTCTCCATTATAAGAAGCAAAACTTTCTGGACCTTTGATTGCTCCAGAAAATAGTACTTCTGCTCCCTGTAGTCGATTTTTTAGCTCAAACCGATCTTGCGGCTCGGTAGGAAGCTTTATACTAAAACATTTATTATAATTTGGCTACATGTTTCGTACAATTTATACTTACGTCGTTATAAAATGTAGAAAACAGCATACCTGTATTCGGAAAAGTCTGTTTCCGGAGGTAAACCTGGCAAAAAGGTGATAACAGTTAAGAAAAGACCGATATATATGATCACGGTACCTATGGACTTCAAATATCCCATTATTTAACTTGTCGGATATCAATATTTTGATAGTGTATCCTCGTATTTAAACGTTTCTTTTTTCAAACTGTTCAGACTTAAAATTCCGTTAGTGCTTCTTCATCTCGAGACTAATGGTACTGAAATAAAAGAAGAACTACTCTTTTACGCAACTGTTTCTTGCCGGCGTAGATAACGGCATTCACGACTTTAATGGCGGTAAATCGTATATAGCAAAAAGTACATCGTTGCTGATGTTAGCAAACGTAAGACTAAATAATTGCCACGCGTACGGAAGACGTCGTGTAATCAATTTCCGTTAACCACCGAATTTTATTTTATTGCCAACTCAGCAATTTCTCGTTGTTAAGGTCATTTTTCGGCAATAACCAACCGCATCAGAAGCAATGACTGTGAATATTTGTTCGCGCGTAACCTTTTTGTTTTTTATCATTCTAACTGATCGTCGTTTTCAGGACAGTTTCAGACAGTTATAGACATAAAGATGATATATGTATAATTAATTATGCCGGTGGCATACTCTTTAAACAACAAGAATTGCCGTGGTTGATCGTATGTATTTTTTTGCAGTAAATTCAAAAGAGATGTCACCACACTCGTCATAACATTGAGAATTTATTATCGAAGTATACTGTATACATGGTAGTTAAACATAGTCAAAAATGGGTGAGTATAACAAACATTACATTCGGAAAATAAAATTAACATTTACAGAAATTTCTCTTTTGTTTAGATAATCTTGAGGAACAATGCGAAGACGCACTTTTCGAATTATGCGACGCTAGAGAGCGATACCCACAACGATGTGCTAATGAACTTAAGACATCTTTTCAACTTATAAACGATATACATGTAATTATTATTGTTAACAGATTCATAATGTTTGTATGTTTCTTAGTGTATATTACATCTGGTAATATATAAAACATATTCTGTTTTGCAGATGCTGAAAGCGTATGAGAAGTTAAATAATATAAGTGATAAACCATCTGCTGTGGAGCAAAGTACGCACAACATAAATTTTAACGAGAAAGAAATGTCTTTTGAACATTTAGATTACAAATTGCAAGATATCGCAAACAAATTAAATAATTTAGAAGCAGTAAGAAAACAAGTTGAACGCGAAAAAATATGTAAGATAAATAAACAATTAGAAAATTAGATTTATATTTTTTAAAGCAATAAAATGACTCAAAATAGTGTTATTTATTTATTTGTCATTAGTGCTTATGGATAAAATGTACAAGAAATTTGATCAAGTCATTAATTGTCTAATGTTGGACTACAAATTGAATCAAAGATAAATAATCCAATAATTTTATGAAAATTATTCTATAACCCTTGTCTAAAAAGTTATTCTTATTGCATACATGTTGTTAAAGAGGAACTTTTCCCTATTATGCTATGAATGCTTTTTGTACTCATACGTTTTACAACAACCTTGGCACCTCTTGTGATATCATGAAAAAATTTCATTATTTCTATATGCGTGTCACCAAGATTTTCATCTGTTAACATATTTATAGACTTTCTTCTTGGTCTTAGATACCGACTAGGCAAATTCCTTTTCTTTTGAACAAATGAAAGATCTTTATAAAATTCGTGTGTAATATCTTGGATTTCGTTTGATGATAATTGTTCCACTTTGTCCGTGTTAGCAATTTGTTTATGCGATTGTTCATTTAGTTTAAAATTATTTTTTGAAACAGTGGCATCTTCTAGCTTCGTTTTCGAGGTTACAGGCAATGGGCTTTCGCAGCGATTTTTGTCATCATGGCATACAGGTATCTGAGAATTTTGTGGATATTGTGTACTTTTTAATATATCACAATCTAAACTTTGCCCTTTTAATTGTACATTAGAAACAATATCAGTTTTCTGACACGATTGCGCTCTGTGAACTTCAGAACAACTTCCATCTGTTTCATTTTTCTTCTTTAAAGAAAAATCAGACTTCTTTGGCGATTGTTCTTCGAATATTTTCTGTAACGGTATTGGTATTTGATCTGCAGTGATAATTTCATTCGAAATAACTATTGGACCATTTGATTTACATTTCTCCATATTATTAAATGTAGGTTTATTTTTTGTATTTATATAATGTTGTACTTTATGCGTTCCGTTCGCAATGATAGGTAATTCTGTTGATTTCATAAGGGACTCATTATTTGGATAATCAGTTTTTAAACACAGTTTTTTCGAAAAAGGCTTAAGTTCAGTTGTTTCATGTTTATTTGATTTTTCAGTGTCTGTATCATCCATTAATAAATCTTTACTCATCATGATTTCTAATTTATTTTCAGGTTTATCTATTTTCTGAAAATCAAGTACCGAAGATTGAAAAATTTCAGCTTGTAATGCTTCTGGTATAATATCTTCCTCTTCCTCTTCTTCTTCTTCTTCTTCGTATTCTAAATTTCCATCCTCGGTAAGTTTCATATTTTTATTATATTCATAGTTATACAGCTCGGAATATCGGCCTTTGTTTGCAACATCATGTTTTTCATCATCGTTACTAATACTCGTACTAGTCAAGGATTGAGGAAATTGCTGTTGCGCGTGTTTTAATTCAGGCGAAATTGTATTTTGACATTTAGATTCATTTTCGGTTTGTTTTGGTAATTCAATCATTGTTATTAAATTCTCTAACCCAAGTAAACTAGAATTTCTTAAACATTTCTCGCCTTTCTTTGTTTCAATTTTCTCAGAATTTTCTAATACCTCGTCCACTTCTAATTTAGTTTTTTGTTCTATAACTGCTACAGTGTCTTGTCCCTGTCGAATCGTAAACATTAATCCTTCCATTACTAAATCCGTAATATCGGAAGATCGTGATGGCGCGTTATCCGATAGGTGTTTTCTTTTCTGAAGACAAGAGGTTCCTTCAGTTTTTGTAACATCCGCAAATTGTTCTACAGAATTTGTAGAATGTTTTTCATTTGTTTCATCCAATTTACGTTTCTTAGTTTCATTTACGGAAACATTGTCGTTCAACATCTTACGTTTTGCATCTTCTATTTCCCTTTCTATCAGGTATTGATATGGTAAATTGATAGAATCTACATTAACAGCATCTGTATTACTGTCTTCTGACACAATATTAATATTTGACGTAGAATTGTTATTATCTTTGGCAAAACCGTTTTTACCAACATGTTCATCTTGTCCATTTTTATCCTTAATATTTTCTTTTTCTAAATGGTTTGTATCTTTTGATTCATTAGTGACCACTTTATTTTCTTCAATTTTGTTCACAATACTATGTTGCAATGTTGAATATTTATTATTTGTACCTGTGTTTTTATTTTTACTTTTAGATTTTACAGTAGAGTGTCTTAAAGACCTACTTGCTTGTGCTTTATTAGTAGATTTCGTATCATTTTCAGATGGTGTATCGAGTGGTATAGGTGGTTCGAACGATACCTTTGTACAATTTGTAAATTTATTTGTGTTTTTGCAATTTATTATCTGTCTCGTCGATTTTTTGTCTGTGCATGTATTTGTTAAATCATCAACTTCCAAACTATTATTTAATTGAATACTTTTACTTTCTGCCTCTAATACTTCCTCTTGTACATTATTACACTGATTAGTTTGTTTTGGAAAATCATTCTTAGAAGAATGCGTTGTATTTTTGTTATTCTGAATTAAAGACCGATCGGGAGAAGATTTTATCGCATACCTCGTATTAAGTTCTGTACTTTCCGAAGGGAGCGTTATCTTTATAGTAAGAATAAATGCATAGGAAAATGCTATGACCGATCGTTCTTTAAATTTCATCAGTGCAAATATTTTGTCCTGCCGAGTCCACGATGTATTACCTGCATTATTGTACATTATAGTTAAGAAAATATATAAGAAGTATCGTATTAAATACATTGAATTTAAAAAAAGAAGGATACTGTAAGTAATTAAAAGATGGCTGGTGCAAAATTGTTGCCCTTGGCGCGGTGGATCTTTTAAAATCCTTCTAATTACATTCATTAATTCTTTTCCAAAATAAAACTGCTGTGTATTTCTGTAAATATACGTTAGAGAATCAATAATGTTAATAACAATGTATCGCCGATAATACTTACTTAATTGTCCTATGATATCTAAAAATAAATTTATATATGTTATTCTTGTGGCATAACCAATATGAACTTGGCACTGTTAAAATTGGAGTTTCTCTTTGCTGGTTCCAATTAATCCAGCTAGCCTTTCGTACATGTATTCCAGGCATTTTCTCTCTGGTACCAATTCTTGGAATAAAGGAATTAATTTTATTAATTCCTTTCCACCATAAGATTCCTTCACTACGATCGTTAAATAGTACAGTACCTTTTGCTGTAAATAGAAATAAAATTTCACTCGTCTCTTAAAAGTTTTCCAATACCAATTATTTCCTATTACTTACTCCGGTTATAACTTCATTAATAAATACATCTACCACTGTGTCCCAAGGTACAAATTCGCATGTACTTAAACCAGAAAATATTTTGTTTCCTTTGGTATATATGCCGATAAATTCTACCACTGTTAACGTATCTATAAAAAAAAAAAACAATGAACATGAATATGATTCAAACATATTATGATAGAAACATATGTAATTATTTAACAAACCTTTATTCACAGAAGTAACAAAACGAGCAAATTGCAATATCAAAACAAACACAGAAACAACGAATGGTACTGAAATACCAAGTGTTTTCCATAAAAACAATGTGGCAAATAATAAAACAAGAGTCACATTGATGTTCAAATGCGTGTCTTTGTACAGAACAAATTTCATAACATTTTTAGCTTTTGCACTTTTATCAATCAGTTTTAATACACACCCATTTACACTTTGGAATAACAATTCGGGTGGAGATCCATCTTTGAAAACATTGGACGACATTAATGAAAATTGTTTACACTGTTACTACCGACTGTATGTTTATCAACAATTTCCAACAATCATCGGTAAAAAAAATTTTGCCACAACAGGAGGTTTCGCGCCTAAATTCTACTGTCAAAATTGACAGCTGACACGTTTATACACCAAATGTAGTCAACGCTACATGTAACGTTAACGATTATGCTTTCGTAAACATATTTATATATGTGCACGGGATCGGTCAGATATTTTTTAGTGGAAGAAAATAATAATATCATGAATTCTATTATGATTGACTTACGAACAGTGTCGTATTAATCTAACTAAAAACACTTCTAATTTGATCATTATATATATCTGTATATACATACGATTACAATACAATATTGTTCCAGTTAAAGATTAGATAGGTTTAGGAATATACGCATCAAGTACACAAATTAATTATGAAAAATGTTGTTTACGGAAATACACGTTTTAAGATCCCCTGACCATATTTTAACTACCGAAAGAAATCTTTTTACTATGTATATATTCTTCCGTCATTGTAATAAATCACTGCTCGATAATTTATTAATTACTTTTTTCCTGGGATCGATTTATGAACTTTTAGAGTTTAATTTTATAGTGTAGACTCTTGAAAATATTCAAGGATACCTTTTATAACCATTCCATGCGTTATTAAACAGTTATTAACCAATATCGGAAGTCGGCGCACTATTTTAAACTTTTTAAATTTAAATTTAGTTACAGCGAGAATCGTTGCAAAATTGGCCCCTGAATGTTGCCGGGGATCTATACTTGACGATATTAATGCAAATAGAAATCAGTTCGTGTCGAAATGTTAATGCATCGATTAAAGCAGATAGTAATACCATCGGAAATATTCCGACTTCTTATATTTGTTAATAACTATTTAATAACTCATGGAATGGTTACAAAAGGTATCCTTGAATATTGCCAAGGGTCTATACTATATTCTTAAATTCTAAAAGTTCATAATTTAATCCCGGAGAAAGAGTAATTAGTGAATAATCAAGCTATGCGTAATAGGAGTGGGGTAACCTGTACATCGCATACCTCCTTTAGCATTTTGTGACCTGGATAACTTTCTGGTAGTTAGAATCCCATTTTATAGATGGCGCCACGTATTTCATTCGCGCTCACTTCGGACAGTTTCGGAGAATCGAGAAAGAGGTCGGCATCAGTCTGTCTTTGTCGACTCTCCGAACTACGAACTCACGTATACGTTCCCGATCTGGTAACACTGCTACGAGCAACGCGAGTGAAATATTATTACCGGCACAGCACGAGGAATATTAATGCGTCTGGTGATGTGCGAGTCTCTACCTGGTCTCTTTCCTCGTTAAGTGCTTTCGTGGATTGTGAGATCGATGGACACGCGGCCTTACGATATATCCTTAGATAAATGTCGCGTCGACATAGCGGACCAATGAAAAT
The DNA here is from genome assembly GCF_013123115.1 of Colletes gigas. Classification (NCBI taxonomy): domain Eukaryota; kingdom Metazoa; phylum Arthropoda; class Insecta; order Hymenoptera; family Colletidae; genus Colletes; species Colletes gigas. Next base: position 1,797,286 of record NW_025106641.1, read on the forward strand.
TTGATCACGTGTTAAATTCTGTTTACATTCAACTCGTCTTATGAAACATACTTAATGCGTGTATAAAATATACAATATTCGATACACGTATTCAATGAGAACAACACGTCATAAGTTTGTATAGAACACTTGGGATTATATTTATTTAGAATACTATGAATATGTAATAGTATGCATCGAAGAAAAATATAAAAATAACGGAATAGACATAGAAGCGAAAGAACGGGCAAAGGAAAAGATAAAACGTGAAATATAAGAAGTGCGCAGTCGTCGTGTTCGTTCTGAATCGCTCGTGTCCCGTCGTATAGAGGGAGTGAAACAGCACCTGCTGCCATTCTGGCATTACGTCAATGGTGGACGACTCATTCGCTGGTTTGGGAGGAGTTACCGTGACCGCCATTGTTACAGCTCCTTCGTATTGAAGAACGTGATCTGTGAATTCGAACCGTCACATTACCGATTTCAACGGATCGTGTGTCCTTCGTAGATTTCTGCAACGACGGTACACGACATCAGTGAGCGTGTTCTGAGCATAGCATGTCCACAATGAATCCCGAGTAGTGAGTAAACTTCTTTACGCGTAGACATAAGTGTATCTTAAAAATGCTTGCTTCGTGAAATATAATCGATTCGGTTTCAACATTGGTAATGATTACGCTCGAAAGGGCCCTGTCATCATATCTGCATATTGTACGGTTAATGCGAAGATGTTCTGTTTAACTTGTACTGTCTGACAGATTCACCCCACTTTTTCGTCTATCTATATCCACTGGCCATATTTCAGAAACCAACTCTGTGGTGCTTTCTTCGTTATGTATTTATCAAAACATACGTCCCAATCTGTTGATCAACTAGCAAAACTTAGTATTCACAATATTCGTACAATTTCTATAGAAAACTTGTGGAAATAATTTCAGAATTTGATCATTAAACAATTGATAGCGAGATAGATGTGAAGCTTATTTGTTTGAGATATATTCGGCTGAAATTTATTGCAACAAACTGTAAACATATACGCAATTAATTATATTACAATTATTATGAAATTGTGAAAGCATTATTTCTACAAAGATTAATTGTAAAATAAGCATCTAATAAAATATAAGCTTCAGTGTATATCTAATAATTTTTGTTATACTTTTATATATACTGTTAACATGTATTTATATTTTAAACTATCGCATATCACATATTTTATAATATAATTAATGAATATTATAATGTTTTACAAAGTATTATAAAATAAAATGCAAAGTACCGTATATAACATTGTGTTAATATGTAAATTTTTTTACAGTGATTACTTGTTTAAATTGCTCTTAATTGGAGATTCGGGAGTTGGAAAATCGTGTCTTCTACTTCGCTTTGCCGATGACACGTACACAGAAAGTTATATCAGTACAATTGGTGTAGATTTCAAAATAAGGACAATCGACCTAGATGGAAAAACAATAAAATTACAAATCTGGGATACGGCGGGTCAAGAACGATTCAGAACAATTACTAGTTCTTACTACAGAGGTGCACATGGTATTATTGTTGTTTACGACTGCACAGATCAAGAAACTTTCAACAATGTTAAACAGTGGTTGGAAGAAATTGACCGTTATGCCTGTGACAATGTCAATAAGCTGCTGGTTGGCAATAAATGTGATGTTCATACTAAAAAAGTAGTTGATTACACAACGGCAAAGGTAGCATAACTGATTTCGGATAACACGTTTAAACAATTGTACTATGCACGAATTGTTTCATTAATAGGAATACGCGGATCAGCTTGGAATTCCATTCTTGGAAACATCGGCAAAAAATGCGATGAACGTAGAGCAGGCTTTTATGACAATGGCTGCGGAAATAAAACTTAGAGTGGGCCCTCCGTCGAGTGGAAACAGCGATCCAGTAAATAAGGTGAAAATAGAACATGGACGTGCAATCGAATCCTCCAAATCTGGGTGCTGCTGAGAAATGTAATTTTACATCACTGTAACCAAAGTAAGCGTGTTTCTTTATCTTTTCATCGTGAATTCCTGTCTGTTTATATATCGTTGATACATATTTTATTTACAGAAAAACATCTTATGGTAGCGGTTTTGTACTGCTTAAAAGAAACATTATCAGAAGAAATCATGGAAGTTTCAGTTTACATTATCATAAAAAAAAAAGAAAAAAAAATGGGGTGTGAAGCATTATCAATTATGGACCACCGACTCTATCGTAGGGTTGAATAAAATAATTTTTGTTCTGTCTTTTTATCCAAGAAAGGAGAACATAATTACTCACTCGCTAATGTCTAGTGCAAAAATCGACCATAGAAAAATTGTCGAATCAACGTCAAAAGTTATTAATTTTACGCATCGATGCGTATAACGACAATTCGAGTTTATAAAGTAAATTAAATAATATTGCGTATCGTGGTTATAAAAATAAGCACTCTTATTTTTTAGCGTAATTATAATATGTATAATTCAATGTTTTTTTTTTCTTTTTTCTTCAAAGGAAGTCATTCTTACTCTTCGTACCACCCAGACATTTCTCCTTGTTTTATTCCAAACTTTTTCTTGTCGTGGACAAGAATTAGATTAATAACATACTGAAACATACCGTCGTTGCTGCCTCCCTCTTTTTTCAGTGCTCATTAGTGTAATTTAATAACGTTATATTAATAAATATTTCAACACTAATACACAGAACGCAAATAGCATACTTATGTGTACAAGGATAATTAAAAAAAAAAAAAGTTACATATGTTCCATCTGGTAACTTCTGTAAGAGTTACATAAGTTTTTTAAAACTTGTTCTACTTGCGATGTTCGTAACGTCGTTCGCCTATTATAAATACGTCGTGTCGTTTGATAAGTGTTCGAACGCTTGATAAATATTCGATACCTTTTATCTTGTTTCTACAAAATAAGCCCATATTCATACAGCTGTTTGTTTCATAAGAATTTGTAAGACTAAAAATTTAGCTAAAATATTCTCTTTTGTATCGGTTCTTTACTGTTCAAAATAGTTAATATTATTTTATATTACATACTCGTTATATGAATGTTTTTACTTTCCTATTATCAAGTTAGTTAAAAGATATCTAATAAATTAGATTACTTTAGTGAAACTTCATAATATGCAATAATAATACCAAAACGATTTTATATACCAAATATTATTCTGATTTTTATTAAAAGGAAGAAAGACATATTTTGTACAAAAGACCGATATTACAATTAATCTCGCTTTTTGTATTGTTATAAAAAAAAAAAATTTTTATGGAAACAAAATAAGTATATTTCAAAACTACGTCGAGTTTTTACTGTAATATTATTAGTTATATCAATTAACAAATAGGAATGTATAGAATTATTCTTCATAACGAGGACGTATGTAACAACTAGATGTATAATTATAAAAATAAAACCCATGTGTATGTTGTAAATCATTTGACAACCCTTTTGATGCATATATAGAAATAATTTTCGATAATATTATTATTCGTATACTGATAAAGTAATTTTATTCAATGACTGCCAGCTATTGTTAATATTTCGTACAAAACTGTCCTCGTTTGGAACATTTATGTGAAGTAGAAGTCGTGATACCTATGCAAGTTGTCAAACGATCGTAGAAGAACCAATTTTTGTAAAACGTATAATTCATAATAAAGATTAATAACTTTTAATTGAAATTATATATTTTTATATAACTTTTTATTGTTTATTGAAGGTATGTTTATGTTACAGTGGTATCATAACCTTACAATTGTCATCCAAATTTTGTCAAAATGATGCAACAATATATGAAGGAATTAGAACAGGTAAATTGCTGATGAATTATCAAAACAAATTAATTTTATTCACACCGTAAATAATATTTAATATTGTGCTACTATTTTCAGGATCCATTTGATCCTGAAGAATTTGTTGAAAGACTTGCTTGGCGAACAGTAAATGATACTACGAAAGACGGTGGAAAAACATTCTTTGACCCCATGATAGTGCACGAGACGTTTCTGCAAGCAATAAAAGATTTACAGATTTTACAAGAACGTCAACAGAAAAAATGCGACAAGCTTGAAGCGGCATTAAAGGACGAGGAAGCAAGGCACACGCTCGAAATTCTCGAGTTACAAGAAAGAAATAAGCATTCGATCGATTTGTTTCATCAATTAGATGAAAGAATAAATCTTGTTGCTACTAAAGTTTTACATCTAGGTGATCAGCTGGAAAGTGTTAATACACCGAGAGCTAGAGCCGTAGAGGCTCAAAAATTGATGAGACATTTCTCAGATTTTTTAAGTCCTGGACCTTTGACAGATCCTATCTTTACAGATAAGTCATCGGTACTAATGTCTGTTTCATATACAATACTTGTATAATTAGCGCGAATGTTAAATATAAAAATTAAGATTCTTTATTTTACAACAGCTGGATGAAGCAGCCGATGTGATACAGAAGCTCCATCTTATTTCGCAAGAATTGCCCTCAGAGAAATTTGAACATGCCAAGAAAAAGATTGCCGTTAAATACGATGAAATTGAAAGAAATCTTATAGAAGAATTTGTCAGGGCGCATAACAGAGAAGATGCTAATCGTATGAAAGAATTGGCATCAGTTTTAGCACACTTCAAAGGATATTCTCAATGCATAGATGCATTTATAGAACAAAGTCAGATGGGTTCGTTCGGGGGGAAAGATGTTTTTCAAGACGTGATACCTATGTGTACAAAGTACCATAAATTAATGCAACAAGTATTTACGAATCCTGAACAGGTGATGGCAAAGTTCGTGCTAAATATCTATCATTTAAGACTCCAAAAGTATGCAGTTGCTAAATTAGCTGATAAAACTGATTCTGATAAGTACCTCAGAAACTTGTATGACTTGTACACAAGGACTGTAAAATTGTCTACAGAATTAAAAATATTTAATATGGGTACTGATGGCACGTATCTTGTAAAACTCACTAGAAATATATTTCAAAAATATTTGGACACTTACATTACGTAAGTTCATGCAATAATTAATATACTTATAGTCATGGATAGGCATATTTATAAGGCATTCGTCATTTGAATACTTTCTGAAGTACATTTTGCCTATCCCTGCTATAGCTAAACTATACATTGTTTTTAGTATTGAAACGAAAGCATTGCGGGAAAAGTCGGCAGCTCTTCTCATCGAGTATTATGAATCTAAAAATCATCAAAAAAAGCAGTTACAATCTGGTGGCTTCCAAGAATTACGAAGAGACTTACAAGCAGTTCTAAGCGCAAGAACTAACATAAATATTGCTCAGATAGAAAATTATGGCGGGGAGACATTTCTATCGGAAGAACTTGCAATTGCTTTATTACAAAAAAGTAAATTGGCATTTCAAAGATGCCAATTGTTATCAAAGCCTGATGAAGTACCGATAAACGCACTTCAAATTCTAGAAATATTATTGCAGTACTTAATAAGCGAACATGTTGATTATGCGTTAGAATTAGGTTTGCAAAGTGTTCCAATTCCTGAAAGTAGAACCCAACCAGAGATACACTTTTTCAATGTTGTACGTCAATGCAATGCGATTGTACGCCTTTTAGATGAACAATTTAATGACAGTCTCATACCTCTTATCACGTAAAATTCACTTTTATCTATTATACGGCAATATTAGTAAGAGAATATATACTTTTCAAGCATATTTTCTTTCAGGTCGACGCCAAAGCACGGTGATTGTATGTTGAAAAAGAAAGTTGTATTAGATCAAATTGAATTGAAATTAGAAACAGGATTAGACAGAAGTATAAATGCTATCGTTGGTTGGGTGAAAGTATACCTGCAAAACGAGCAACGTAAGACTGATTTTAAACCTGAAAGCGACGTCGATACTTTGAATACTCCAGCTTGTTTAACAGTTGTTCAGTATGTCACCGGAATGATCCGGCACATTCGGAATACATTAGATGGAAAAAATTTAAATAACGTTCTGACGGAACTTGGAGTTCGTTTCCACAAAACTATTTACGACCACCTACAGCAATTTCAATTCAATTCTGCTGGCGCGATGTGTGCGATATGCGATATGAACGAATATCGTAAATGCGTGAAGGAGCTTGAAGTCGATCTTGTTACTTCCTTATTCGATACTTTACACGCTTTATGTAATTTATTACTGGTTAAACCAGAAAACTTGAAACAAGTTTGTACCGGTGATCAATTGGTATGTGTATATGTTAAAAAACATTATAAATTCTTTGACGATTTAAACAGAATTCGTAACTTAATTAGAAGACAATTATTTGTTCATGAATTTTTTTATTGTTACAGGCAACATTGGATCGAAATGTTCTACTGAATTTTATACAATTGAGAACCGATTACAAAACACAAAAACTAGCAAATTGCTTAAAAGGTTTAGCTACATGATACTTTTTTATTTCCTGTAACGATACTCGTGTGTTACTAGTTGGTAATTGAAGTACATTGAGCAAAATGACTGAAACTAGATGTATAGTCAAAATGACGGCATTGCATAAACTAAGGCTTAATAAGCGAAGATGTTGCTTTAGATGTAATAATAATGCTCCATTATCTAATCAGTTGTACAAAATTTCGTTAAAAAAAAAATGCTTTGTTAGCTAATGTGAAATATTAAACAGAGTAGTTTGTTTATTTTTTAGGGTTTGACTATATGAGAAGAAAGATGAATAAATTCTCTTTCTTTTCATAGTTATTTAATAAACATTTATATATGTATGTAGCAAATGTATTAATTTTTATTGGTATATAAGATGGTCATAAAAAATTGCAGTTTTTTTTTCTTTTCTTTTCTTTTTTTTTTTAATAAAGGGTTTCCTTACTTCAAGAGAAATTGGTATATACAGATAGTAATTAAGTATAAAATTCATTGTAGGTATCAAATCGTTTTCGTACCAACTATTTTTTTTTCCCCATTATTCCTAATATAAATTGATATCAGACATTAGCCCAAAATTTGGTAATATATTTTGACATATTATATACCACTTCAATTAAAGCATAGTTTTCTCTGTTATACTAAATCCTGCAATTAATCTACAATGTTGCGAGAGAGTACCTTCATTTTAAATGTATTTCACGCATATATAAGTTTATATTTTGGTTTTACAACTTAATGAATATTTTTATTAAATAAACTGCCTTGTGATCAAAGTAATAATACTAAATTAAGAAAAAAAAAGAAAATATGGAGAAAACGTTAAAATACTGTATCTTAATGACTGTATGGAAAATAAATTTTACAGTACAAAATTTAATATTGTAAAACTAACGCTAGTTAGAACTAAACTAAACCAAAGATGTTAATTAATAGTATCTATGTAATCTTTTTATTTACATGCATACTCGAAACAAACACCATTGCTTATTTAGGATATTATACAAATTAAAATTTGTGTGCTTTCAAGAACAGATCATTCTCTATGCAAGTATAAATCACGCGATTAATTTAATAATTCTCAATTTAGAAAAGTGTGGAAGGGTCTATAAAATATACTACACATTTACATTTACTGTAAACAGATTTGATAATGCAATTTTAAAGTAATATAAAAATGTAAATTTCGTTGCACAATTAATTTTGCTGTATATTAAACTAACCATATATTAGGAATCCATTATATTTTATGAAAGTTATAAAAATGGCTGAATATGTAGTTTAAATTTTTGTTGTAACGACAACATTACTAACTTAAATATTACATATAAAAATTAAGTTAATATCAGTATTTTATTAACGGAAAATCAGTGGACGACAAGTATCACTGATTGATATCGTGCACACGTCTAGAAAGATGCTAATAAAATAAGTAATGCTAAAAATAAGTTCAAACTTACTAGCAAATAAACCAAAATATAATATTAAACACTTTTACTTGTCATAGATAATGTAAATGAGCAGTTTCAAAATGTTCTCAGGAATATGGTGGTACATATATTGTGTATGCCATGAATCGGAACAAAAAATTTTGTTTTAAAATTACGGTACAAAATGTGATAAGTAATAAATGTATTTACTGAAATAAATTGATAACCTTTTTTATGAATAATAATTAAATCGCTAACGATTTAATAGTTTAAATGCACAACTTATACACAACACAAGAAAAGAAAAAAATTAAAATATGCAATACAAAATGGTTAGAAAGAAAAAGAAAAATTTAAATTATCATACACCTACAGGTTTTTACATAAAGTAATATTTTGAAAATATACATTATATGTAATTAAGCTGTGTATTAATTTTATTCTTTTATGGTAAGTTGTATTGCAAACTTAAACGAGATTAACAAAGATTCTGAATGTTCTATTCATTTTCAAATGGTAGGGAAGCCTATAAACTTTCTAGAAGTAAAGATTAAAATCAGTTGTATAACTTGTATCATCCATTGTACCGTACTATTAAACATTATTAAATTATCTAATATAATTCAATAATAATTAAAAGTTCTGGTCTTCTATTTGATTACAGTTTTATGATCCATGAAAATAAAAGGAAGAAGATGAATCATCTGATAGATATCAGCGCATACGATAAGTATTAGTTTCGTGTACTTGGCACAAATCCCCTTTAAAATCCAGTTCAATACTGAAATCCAGATCTCTGTAGTTCCTTGCATTAGGTTTCATTGAAAAGACACCATATATTTCTTCTCCTTTTTTGACAGTCATGTATTCATCAAAGTAGAACACAGTTTGTTTCCAATGAGTGTACTGTACTTCTGGCGCTGTACTAAAACCAATGCGTTTATGGCACTTGGTGAATTCGATGTTGAAGAATGTAACTAGTGCTTGAACATAGTCGTTCCTGCGAACTTGTAGAGTAAATGGCGAGGAAAATTCCAAGTCAGCCTTGGTTACTGTATATAAATCAACTTCCTTGATTAGACATGCATTTGTAACGACTTGTTTCGGATCCACAACGTCCACTAGAGGTTCGCTAATTGCTACTTTTCTTATACTACTCATATCAAATCCATACACATCGTCCCACCAGTTTATCTTCTCATCCTTATATTGTCTGTCTTCGATGCCACAAATAAATAGAGTTGCTTTATCAGGGAATAGCATTCCATCTTCACGAAGCCATTTATCTCTAGCGAAGAGCACTGTGTCCAACATTGATTCGTAAAACAAACAATATCCCATCCATTCAGAAATAATTATGTCGACCTTTTCTACACCATCAGGTAATGAAACTTCTTCAACCTTTCCTTTAAGTATTGTTATGACGTTCGACAACTGATTTGCTTCTACAATCTTTTCAGCATATTCAACAATGTTAGAACATTCAATACCAATAACTTTAGCTGCTCCTGCTTTAGCAGCGAACATTGAAAGTATACCAGTTCCACAGCCAATGTCAAGGACAGTTTTTCCCTTAAAAAGGTGTTTATTGTGGTACATGGAATTACGATACGTTACAGTGCGCACTTCATCCTTTAGCATCTCTTCATGGATTCCATAATGGGCGTACGAATCAAAATAATAATCTCGAGATGTCATATCATCCACAGAAACAGATTCCTTACAAGATGACGGGGTTGCATCTTTATTCGATGTAGGTGTAGTCTCTGTTACTTCCATGGACTCCATTTTTGATGTCTGTAACAATGTAAGTCACAAAAATATATTAATAACGATGTAACGAATTTATATACATAAATTTAGAAGTACATGCAATGTAGATTTTAGCTATTCAAACATTTTCAAACTAAAATTAGATCAAAATTGTACTTGTACTATCATTTATTTAAAGATAAAGGATGTTATATTTAATCAAAGTACAAATGTTGCTTAAAAATTTATTACGAAATATTTAAAATAACGGTTTTACATATACGTGAAAAGAACCTACAATTATCTACAAACACGTGATGTACAATTATTATCTTGAATCAAGAGATATAATTCTCTTTTCGTTTAAATGTAATAAGAATTATTACTAAGCATTATTTACAATGTTATTCATCAGCAATGGAAAATTCAAAAATTCGGAATGTTCGTAGAAAATGGTCTTTTACGCCGACACCAGAGAAACGTACACGTGCCCGCCAAAACGAATGGCGTCTGTTTAAGATCGAGTGTCCAGTTGAAATTCTTCACACTAACACATATTTCTCTAACATCGTGTGACGAGTAGTATATACATGGAATTGAGTGTGGCTTAATTTTTTGTGACAATCTTACGAAATAACTTACAATAATTAATATTTATTTTCGAGAGTAACGGTAATAAAAATTTAAGGAACAGAATCCGGTCTGATCAATCTGTTGCCAAGATCCTCAGTCACAGTGAGAACTATTATGACAAACGACATTCTAACAATTTTTATTTCTGTAAATCTAAACGGTATCATATATTCTTTGTAATAATATCAGTACATTGAAAACACCGTTAAGATGTTCTCTCTATACTTCTATAAAATAAATTTTATAAAACTTACCGAATTTTCCGCTGTGCACATACTACTTTGGTTGATTTCTACCGGCACTTCATTACTCGACGCCATTTTGTTCCGCGTCACAGCAGACGACCATAGGTAGGAACGTATAAAGACACATGGCAAATTACAAATATGATTCTGTCAACAAACATTCCATTAACTATCGAAAATTTGATTAAATTCTGTTGTCAATTTGTTTCAGGTATTTTACCAGAGTGTTTACATGAATTTATTTATTATTTTCATTAATTTTCTTATAAAAATTAATCGTTATTGTATAAATGTATAGTTGAAAGCTTATCAAATGATGCTAATAACATTTTTATACAAATCATACAAATGTATAGGCTTATTGTTAATCCGAAAGATCCAAATAACGATATGTGTATTTGTATACATATACATATAATGTATAATAAGTTGATTTTATAATCATACGTGTGTACGTATTACAAAGCCAGAGTGACCATTAGTACTGTAACGAACAATGTCACTCTTTATTTAAAAAATAATACAAACGTTTAGTATGTACTACCACAACAAAAATTTAAATTCAACATGTAATATTTTCTCGTACATATGCATATACATCGTTTATATTCATTTTGGTATCATTCGTTCGTATTTGCATCGATGCACGAAAGTTGTAACCAATTTGTTTACAGCATAGAAATTATGTAATGCTCTGTAAAATACATCGTACCAATTATTTGACAAAAATATCGATTTTCGAGTAACATTTTATTCTATAAACTAGTGCTCACGTAAATTTTTGTCTATCTTATCTTTTTTTCAAACTGCCATGCGGTACGTACACAGGAAATTTTAATATTAAATTCGTGCTCGTATCGAGACTACAAGTAAGTACTTACACTTCTCTCTGAATACTTAGAAGAAATGATTACCGAAATCGCAATGCCGTTAACAACATTGATACGTCCCTGTCGTATGCGCAGTGCGGTTCCTTTACACTTTTAATTTTCACGTTAAACAGATAATTATTTATTTCAAAAGTTCGCCGAAAAATCGTATTTCATTTATGTAATTGTATATTTGTCAAAATCATTGATAATTCAATGTCAGAACAATATCTTTAATTTCTTGTCTTTGCTCGGTTGTTTTCAGAGAGTGCAAAGACATCGTCCAATAGGAGTCGAGTGGCTAGCTGACAAGTTGCGTCGGGGTGGAAATGGGCAGGGAACAGGAGCTTGTACGCATTCGGGCCGTGAAGTGTTGGTTCCGCGAAGGGGGTCAACTTCTGTGTCTTCGTGATCTTTCTCGTGTTATTACTTTCGACGAAATAATACAAACTCAATTTTAATGTCTTTTGCGTACCAGTGTCTTAAGATTATTTATATGGGGATCGTGGAGCGCTAGAAGATGCTGGTAAGGAAACAGGCGGGAGAAAAGTTGACGTAGAAACAAGTGCGCAAAGATTGTATACTTTAGTTCTCTTTTTTTTTTTTTTCTCCCTCTCACTTTGTCGTATTCATCGAGAAAGTAAAATCGGTGCTTTTGTTATGTAGTTACAACGCTTTCACAGGTCATTTACTTCGGACGAATGTCTCACCTAAAGTACCTTCGAGGTTACAACTATTACCTGGTGTCTGAGAATTCGACAGGCTGTCATGAACGGAGCGGAGTCCGTTTTGAAAACGTGGTTAAGATGTCAAAGTATGAGTTTTATTTCAACGAAACACCTTCGTACGAACGTCTTTATTTATCGTAGATTACTTCGGTCGGAAATGATCTTCTGTACCTGCAAGCCCATGAATCGCCTACATAAACAATAGTTCATCATAGCAAGGCAGCTGGCATTTTTACGGCCTTTGTGACTGTTTTTTTTATTATTCATGTTCTTTTCTCCCAATAATATCAACCAAAACGAAATCCAACACATTACCACGACAAAGTTAAATAATAATATGACAGATTATAATATAGCGTTAAAAGATAAAAAACAACGAAACATAATGTACTTGAAGTTTTGTTAATATTGTGGAATAGTACGTAGGATATTTAAATTTTCTTCTGTACATATTTCTTTTTTGCAAGGAAGAAATGGGTATATAATGATAACATGGAAGTATGTCATAAAGAAAAATGTTATCGACAATAGTTGTTATATATATGTATATAAGTTTTTCTTTTTGTTACAGGGAGACGATCCACCGTACCTATCAGTGGGTACGGAGGTTAGTGCTAAATACAAGGGTGCCTTCTGTGAAGCAAAAATTAGGAAAGTGGTACGATCGGTAAAATGCAGAGTGACTTATAAACAAGGTTTGGGCACTGCGACTGTAGCTGATGACCAGATAAAAGGAACTTTAAGAGTAGGTACATCCGTCGAAGCCAGACACGGGGATCGGAAAGAATTTGTAGAAGCTACGATCACCAAAATCCAAGACTGCAGTCAATATACTGTAGTTTTTGATGATGGAGATATTACAACATTGAGGAGAACTGCACTTTGTTTGAAGAGTGGGCGACATTTTGCAGAGAGCGAAACTTTGGACCAACTCCCTTTGACTCATCCAGAACATTTTGGGAACCCAGTAATTGGGGGCAGAAGAGGACGGCGGTCTAGACAAGCACAGTGAGCGTTGTGAAGTCATTTGCCATATAGTTCTTTGAGAGAATTTGAGTCAATAACTGCAATAACAATTTGGTGTCGTAGAGATGAAAGTAGCGACGATGAAGATAGCCCTCCGCGGGGAACTCGTGACTCAGGTTCTAGTGGAACTGGGAAAGAAGGAATGGAGACAGAACCTGAGATCGGACGGGTTGTATGTGTGGAACTTGGAGATAAAAAGAAAAAAGATAACTGGTTCCCTGGGTTAGTGGTTGCACCAACGGCTCAAGATACAGTGAGAATTCGAGTGAGAGATGACTATCTCGTGCGATCGTTTAAGGATGCACGATAGTAAGTTTGTCTTGTGTTTAAATAAATTTTGTAACAAAATAAAATTCCCATTAAGTTACTTGGAATATGTAATAATAGATAGATTAAGTACAGATGTAGTATTAGAAATGAAAAATTCATTTAATAATTTTCTATTGTATCATTAAAGCTTTATTTACATGTTTAGTTATACAGTTCCAAAGAAAGAAGCTACTGAATTTACGAAAGAACTTGTCAACAAAGTTGAGAACAGTACATTGAAGGTTGCAGTAGAGAAGGCACTGCTATTTTTAGAAAAGAATGAGTTGCCTCCCCATTGGGACAGGGATTCTCTTTTTGGACATTCTGTATCAAGTGGAAACAGCGATTCCGATAGAGAACTTGATTCGGATGTAAGATTTTATTTGAACTCTTCGTTATAAATAAATTTAATTTGCCACGTTAATAATTGTAATTGCGATGCTCTTCACTTTTCAGAGTTCAGACGATGAACCGCGCGAAGAAAAAGATCATTTTGTGGCACAATTATACAAATTCATGGATGATCGTGGAACACCTATTAATAATTGTCCAATGATTGGATCCGAGGACATAGATTTATACAGATTATTTCGAGCTGTCTATAAATTGGGAGGTTACAATCGCGTCACAAATCAAAATCAATGGAAATTGATAACGCGTCGTCTGAGCTTTACGATGCAAAATTCCCCCTCTACGCACAATTTGGTTAAACAGGCCTACAAGAAATTCTTGCACTCGTTCGAAGATTTTTATAGAAAATTAGGTTGTACTATGGTGAATCATCCAAGGGGTTCAATACGTAAGCAACGTCCTGGTAGAAGTCTGATTAGGGATAAAGACAGAAATACACCGGTACCGCCGCAAGTATCAGTCGTTAAAAACGAAAAGGAGGAAGAAGATAAGAAAGTCACGGAGGATGAAAAGAAGGAAAAGAAAGAAGTTAAAAAGGAATTGGTGAAAGAAGAAGAAATTATAAAAATTAAGAAAAAGGATGAGTTTGAAGAAAGCGGTAGTGGGCAGGAAAGCGATGTGAATATAGAAGGCGAGGCAGAATCATCCAGTAGCGAAAAATCTCAAAAAATTTCAACGTCTTTAACGCTGCAGAATAGAGGCAAGTCTAAAAGTAAAGAGGATCCAAAAAAGAAAGTTATAGATAAGAAGAAAAATGAACCCAAAAAACAAGAGAAAAAGGATGACAAAACAAAAGAAGAAGAAGCTGCTAAAACGAGATCTAAATCTAAAGATGACACTGTAAAAAGTAAAACGTCTTCAGAAACTAGGGAAACGCGAACTCCATCCAGAGAATCGGAAAGAAAAGTTCTGACGAAACAGAGACGTCTAACGGACGAGGAATTGAAAAGACGTGGGCGAAAGCGTAAAGAATACGAGGCAGAGAAATTACGTTCCGATGAACAGTTAGCAGATTCCGCACCTTGCTACAAGTGTCCTATAGAATTAGGGGATAGATTAAAGGTATATTACGGACCTACTCACGAATCTAAAGTCACTTACGAAGCGAAAGTTATTGACATGGAAAAGGTTGGCGTAGAACGAACATATCTTGTTCATTACACCGGCTGGAATACAAGATACGACGAATGGATTAAAGCATCAAGAATAGCACAGAATTTTACACAAGCTCAAGGTAGAGTAAAACGTATTAAAGCTACTTCGCGACCACAAACTCCCAGTACGAATTTATCTAATAATGTGAACAAATCGTCGAAAATTGTTTCTAACGCAAGTTCGTCTCAAAGTCGTCGTCGAGCACAAAGCGTAGCACCTACGACAACGTCGGTTGTTTCTTCGACGTCTGTGAAGGAACTAAAGAAAGAAGAAAAGGATAAAGAAGCGTCCCAACCAGCTAGATCTACAACACCACTGTCTGTTACAAGTTCCAGTTCCAGAACTAAAAGTCCAGCAACGCCAGCAAACAATAGGCAGACACGAACAACAAGAAATACCGATGTGTCCGGTGTGGAACATCGAAGACGTACGAGAAGAATGTCAGGGCACACGGATATATCAGTCGCGTCAGAAACTGAAGATAGCGAGGTATACGATTCCGACACCACGGAACCAGAACAAACAAGAACCAAATCTAAAGGTACGGACGAAAGAAAACGTAGAGAAGCAAAATGTAGAGCGGAGGATAGAATAAAGCCTGATGAAACCAGCGAAGGTGAAGAAGATAAAGATAATATGGAGGAACCACGTAGAGCTAGACGTTTAAGAAGAGCAATCGGTAAATCACAAGGTATAAAATCCGAACCGGATAGCGACGAAGAACAACCTAAAGGTCGAGATTTCGATTTAAATCAAATACGATCCGAACTAAAAGGTTTCGACAAAGCGGTGAAATTAGAACTCGTCAGAGTTGAACCTGACCCAGAAGACGAGATAAAACTAGAAGAAAACGAGAACATTGTTTTAGTTTCACCGAAATTGGAGAAAAATTTGGAACCGTCGAAATTAGAAACAACTCCCGAGTCTAAGATAATAGATAATACAGAAGATATTTATGAATTTAAGGAGCCGGAACCGTTTGAATTTGAAGTGCGAAATAAACGAGACACAAGCGGGGAAAAGGACAAAGTCAAAAAGAGAGTATTCGAAGAGGAACCAAAAAGTCCTAAAAAGAAACAAAAAATGATCATGTCGCCGGTCATGAAAGAAGTCAAGTCGGAAATAGATAATGATTCACGAAAGAAAGCGAAGAAATTATTTAGCAAAAGGATCGATGATATTATAGAAAGTCCACCTGCTCACAAATCATTACAGTCTACATCATCGACAACAACGTATGAAGAAGCATTTGATAAACTTTGTGAATCATCACCATTTAATCAAGTAAAAGTTACACCTATTATTAAAGAAACGGACAAAATAACTAACGGCATAGATCTTTTGTTTAGCGATTTACCCGGTGACGATGATGGTGCTCACGACGATTCGGAAGATCGCTTGATAATATCAGAGGCAGAAGTTTCAGAAGCGGAACAAGAAAACTTATTTACTTATCAGCAAGAAATGTTTCCTGCCGGCGACATGAACGACTCGTTGGAATCTAGTAAAGAGGATTCAAATCCACAGATTGAATCTGTAAGGGAAGAGTTAACAACAGTTTCAAGTAAGCCGGATCTATCAATGGATCAAAAGGAAACTGTTAAGTTGTCTCCGTTGCATAGACAATCTCCAGAATTAAAAACACTTGATACAAAATTATTAGAGATCACACCTGTTTTATCTCCTGTTGTAGTAGTTCCAGCACCAATTAGCGCAAGATTGCCAGCCACGTCTTCGATAGAAGAGAAACTTTCAGCCGCAATGGCTTTCCGCAATAAAATAAAAGATATTAAAAAAGACGACGAAATTCCCGAAGTTGTATGGAAACCTTCAAAAGAAATTTCCAAGAAGTTAGATACTATAATTGTACAGAAAACTAAAGACGATCAAAGTAGGCCTAAAATAGACATTGAGAATAAAAAGCGGGATGAGGAAGAAGCTGCTATGAATAGCGAAGAGCAGTGTAGGGAAATAATGCGTGTGGTGATTAAGCAAAAAGAGGAAGAACTTCAACAACTTAAGCTGAAGAAAGAAGTAGAGCTGAAGAAGTTTGTCGAAACAAAAGCGGAACACAAGAACATACAAGAGGCCGGAGAGGAAGAATGGAAACGCGTGGAGAACGAGGAATCGAAGAAGTTGGATGACGAATTTAAAGAACACGACTTTAAAGAACAGGAAAAAGAGAAACGTAAGAAGATAGTTAGTCAAGAAATAGTGGATTCTGCGGACAGTAGTGATTCCGAGCAGAGGCTAGTCATTGATAACGGGGAACCCCAAGATGTAAAAACACCATCAAATTTCGATGTTAAATTAAGAGCAGAATTGGATAGACTCCAAGATACGCAGGAGAGGTATTCAAAATTACAAACGCAAAAGTCTATGCAGCATTTAAAGCATCAACAACAAGAATGCATTGCCGAATGTAAAACTGAGAGTATACCTGTTATAAAAGCGGACGAGGAAGGAGAGGCGATTAATTCCTTATTATGCGAAGAAGAAATACCGGGCTCACCGGCGCCAATTTCTGAAAGTATTGAACAAATAAATGCCGGTCCATCCTGTTCTCCTCCGAAAGTTGAAACATCGGAAAGTAGTATAGTACTCATGGAAATGCCGTTTGCTAGTGCACCTACTTCCGGTCAAAGTACAACCAGCAGTACCGTGGTTACATTGAGCATGGCACTGCCAAAGACTGTAGAAACATCCGTTCCAGTTTCTTTGCCGATGCAACAAAATCCTACTCTAGGCGTGAGACAACAATCGCACCATCAACATTTGCCCGCGTTAATGCCTGCACAGAGACGCGAAAGCAACGAAGCAGCGCCCGTAATGGACAATACCCCTCCGACCACGCCGGACTCTAGTATTTCCAATATCTCTGGATCGCCCAGAGAAGAAAGAACAGGTGGTTCCTCGCCAACGTCCGAGGATAATATGAAACTCAATCGTGAAAGTTCCGAAGCGGACAATGATAGCGGTGGTAAAGGTCCTGGATTCAGCGAAGACGATACATTGCCAACCGTTGAAGGAAACTCGGCAGATAGAATATTGAAACCACCAGCGAAACGATCCGTCGAAGAAACACAGTCTCCGAAAAAACGCAAGAGAAGTAGAAAACATTCAGAATGTGAGAAAAATACTACGAAGAAAACCGGACGGCACAGTGGTAGACATGGTAGACATGGTGCTGGCAGCGATAGCGACGATACGAGCGAAGGTTCCAATTTATGTGGAGTTAACTCAACACCTGCAAATCATACGAATATCGCTGCTACCGTTGCCGATCTTAGTAATTATTCGTCGAGATCACCACGGCCCACAAAATATAATTTCTATGTGGAATTAGGTAAAGTTTATACATTTTTTTTTAAAAATAGGGCACTATTTTTTTTATAGAAGCAGATTTGATATTGTTGTATTATAGATCCTGAATTGGATGGAAGTCAAAGGATAGCTGTATTGCAGCAAAAATTAACTGAATTACGTAAAACGTACAATGCCGTGAAAGTTGAACTCGCCGCTATTGAAAGACGCAGAAAAAAATTAAGGAGAAGGGAACGCGAAGGTAATTATTTAGCATATTTCGTACAAATATGAACGGAATTTGATTGAATTTTATTTCAGCTATAAAAGCAGCCAAAGCAGAAATGCAACAGGCCTGTTCGTGATGAGCTGCTTTAAAACGTTCTATTTCACTTAACGTGCGCTAAAGAAAAACTTTTATACAATACCGGGAGATAATAGAGTAGCATCATTATATGGACAACCTGCAATCGCAGCAGACTTCATGACAATTTTTATCTACCTAACATCGCTTAGGTAACTTTTCCCCCACTAATATAAATTGTAGATATAGATATAAGATTTAGTATAAAGGAGGAACATTTATCAGAATGAAAATATATATTCATATATGCTTTATGTTGTACATTGTTTTGTCAAGAACGTAATGTGGCTGTTAAAAAATCTTTATCCTCAATTTGTCATTTCACCTGCTCAGATGCAAAGTACAAATTATCGAACTTGATGATCATTTCATCGTTCATTCTTCTTTTTTTAAGAAAAGGCTGAGAAAAACGTTACCGATAGTATGTTATTATAAAGACATCTTGGGAACAAATAATTGTCTAAGCCGTCTGTCATTTCTGTTTCGAGCATAGCTTGTAGCACCGTTGGCGGTTGAGCTGTTTTCAGGACGATAAAATAAAGACATCATTACACGCGCGAGTGCAACAACCATTATGTATTTTCTAGGATAGAAAATTTGTATATATTAGTAGTAGTAACGTATAGTGGTTTCCAATATACGTATGTACGTAAATATAATCGTAGGCGTCCTTACGATTAAAAATTTTTTTATTTAAATAAAACGTTACAATTTGATGTGGATTTTAAAGTAATAAGAAAATGATCATATTGAAAGCAATGTTCGTTTGTACGTTAACAAATGATTGTACATTGACAGCGCATGTGAGATATAGCACAATTTTTAACTTCTAAAAGAGGGATAATTTTAATTTATGTACATAATATACATGAATAAAATATCGTATTATAGTTGTTCTAAAATACGAAACACTAAAGTTTATTGTAATTAACAATCACACTCGTAATTGAAAATAAATTCCCTGACAAAGTGCATAGAATTCAGTTCTTGACTATGCAATTGTCATGAATGCAGCTCAACAAAATTAATAAATTTACAGCCTTTTGCATTATATCTGAAAAAATTGCTGCCATTGTGCTTTAATCATCACGTAGGTATTAGACGTTCATCGTCATATATCATAATTGGTCAAAGATGCATTTATATTTGTATTTGGGTGTCAAGAGTACCCCAGGTATTAATAAATAAAAAAGAAAACAAAAAAGTTAAACTTAAGGAACAAGTCGCAGAAAACGAAATCAAATACCCTGAATGGTGGAACTAAATTTGTACGAAAACATGTTGGCTGAAAAGAGAATGAAATTTTATATAGATATATATTATATATTTTTTATAAAAAAATCAGTCGTGGACGTGTTTTATAATATCGGACAACATAGTCGCACACACTGATTGCGGGAAAGAGGAATGAAAATTAAGACTTGGGCTCCGCAAATCTTTGTACATATTTTACATTGTGTGTGTGTTGAAACATTCATAAATCAGATTTCAGTAGTTGTTTATCGCATATGGATATAGCTGCGCATATTATTGTATAATGGTTTCAGAAGTCTTGCAGTAGCACATGCTATACACGTTTGTTTTAAGAAGTTCAGAGGATGTGTATCGACACTTATTGTGAATTTTACGAATTCGATGAAACAGTAAACGACAGAAAATCTATTAAACTCCATGAAAGCTGATATAATGAAACTATAATATTTATGTTACTATTTTCTTCGTATTACATTTTATTTTAACATAACATAATGAAGTTGCATAGAAAGTATATGGAACTATTTCATTTCCAAAATTAATGACAATAACAAATATTTGTAGGCAGCCAAATACAAAGAAGTTTGATAAAAGTGCAAGATAATAGACAACGGTATTGCGATGTGAGTAATACAATGTTAGTCGATAATAGGATTCTAGATTTTGTTTTAATAGAAAATCATTTTGTTCTACAAAACTTCACTTAAGCATTACATGCCTTGCAATATTTTAGTTACACTTTTTTGCATAATAAATAGTATTGTAATATTATTAATTGTACATAAAAGTTCTAGTACATAGTTCTAGGTGAGATAACTTCTATTCACTTGCAGGGTAAATAAAATAAATAAATATACCTGTCTCAAGCAGGTATTGAATATATGTATGTATACAAGTCTGTTATACTATTATCATTTTTTCATTGTTTTATTTTTGTTTGCACGCTACATTCAAGCAATGTATTAATGAAAAAACGTTATGATACTGATGTTAGCAACAGACTGTACAGTATTGGCTCTATGTATAAAGACATTATTATATGTATATTTAGTCACAGATACAACAAATTTATATTATCTTTACTCAAGTGACGGTTCACAGTATACTTGAAAAGGCAAAATAAAAAAAAGTTATATTTCATGGATAGTTTTGAAATCTCTAAAAATGTGCAACAATAATGTTTGAGTGACAAACGCATCCTTGTCTTCTAAAAACAAATTTTCTCCCTGTAAATCATGAATTACACGTGAGATAATAAATATAGAAAGCACAATGTGGATTGTGTCGCCAACAAGTAATATTGTTCCACATAACATTTAATTGTGTTAGTGAATATTGTTAAGAAATAAATCTTATCTTAACAAATTATAGTAGTCATTTACCCTTGTATCACAATTGAGATTCTTAGGTTCTTAAATATGACAATAAAGTGTAAATTATCGTAATCAATTAAAATTCTATGCTTACAAATTTTTATACATTATTTATTATATTGCAACTTGAAAGTGGACATTAAAATTATGTTAAACTTTGCACAATAATGCATATCGGTATAATACAATTATGCAAATATTCTTGTTATCATACTTTGTACCATATACATGTAGTGTTGTGACATTTTTAACTATTGCTACTAAATTATGAATAGAACGCAAATAATATAATGTACAATAATATTGGTAATTTTGTGTATATGATACATAGTGCTAGTAAAAATTTTGTTAACTAATGCCCCTTTTTTTGTTTTCTTTATATATTCGATTGTTTCGTCTGATATCTAATAATCTAAGAAATTACTTGAATACACCTATCTACTTTATTTATCTTTGTACACCAGTAATATGGATACATTGAAGGTACAATAGTATCAAGGACCGTTAAAAAAATGCCTGAAAGTATTTTCTACTAAAAATAATACAGAATACATAAAATAAAATATAAATTTAATTATTTTAACGTTATTGCGTATGCCCAAATGTATTTACGTTTTAAGCATTATTTGTATAAATATATTTCATTTTATTATCGCTCATTACCAGTCAAGAAAAAATACGTTTCATTATTTTCTATGAATACTCCATTATGTTGTATAAAAGAGAAATATATAGTTTATATTATTATTGTGTCGGTATTAATAAGTTGCGATAAGCCAATGAAGAAACTAAAAGATTTTCTTCTTTGTCGAAATGATTTGTTAAGATTTCAAAAAGAGTAAATCGATCAGATAGTTTTATAGATTACCATATAAATTGGTTTTTTTTTTTATACCTGTTTCTTTGCTTAACAGTTTCATGTTTTTCTAGTAATAAATTACTAAAGTAATGCGACAAGATATAGAAAATGTTTAATAGTATTGAGTGAGAAAATCTTCTGCTTTCGATTCTATATGTCAACACGGGGGTGGGCTAGATGTTGGTGCAGTATCAACAGTTTGTGCGGATGATGATGCTACTGTCGATGGTTTATTCTCTGTAGTGAACCTTCGTTTAGCAAACATAAATTGCTCCATTAATCCATGATGAGCTTCTAGCAGTTCAATACAATGTAGACATGCTGTTTTTGGTAATGGATCATTCATGTCTACCTGTATAACAAAAGGGTAAAATCTTATGCACCTAGCCTAAATATAAATTATTTGTCAACATTATTACCGTTATATAGTTTAAAATTAATATTGATAATACAGGCTCAATAATTTTATTTTTAAACAATTTTAACGAATAATAATATCGCAATATTTTATAAGTGTACAAGAAAAAAAGACTTATTATTGTAATATGATATTTTATTATTATACAACTACTACTGTTGGGTGCTCATAATTCATAATCATACATATGAAATATAAATTGAAAAAAAAGTCGACAAATGTAATTTGGATAAGATGAAATCGTAACCAGTCGTGTACAGTGTCTGATGCAACGAATGAAAATTTAATTAAGGACTCTAAGAATGTTGAGATGATAAAAGTAGACTATGATTTTACCGTAATTGGAAGATAAGCATTTATTTTCTCCGCGAGTTTCATTCTTTCACCCTCTTCGCCGTATATGTGAATCACGAAACGGTTCATCTTACTACAAAGTCTGCATATAAATCCCGTGATCACGGCTTTATCCGTGCTACCCATTTTGATTGTATGCTTGTGTTTATTCTTTTTGATATAGCACTTATCAACACCCTGTGATCCGTCACATACGTCAATAACTTCACGCGCAAGTTACTTTTCTATAAAATCTCACAAGATGTTGTGCTTCCTTCAAGATTAAGTTTGTTTATCATAGTTCTGGACACTGGCGCTACTAGCACGGTATTCTACTCTCTCACCAGGACCGTGTACATATGTATATTAAAATGTATATTTCCTCATATTATTGCAAATAGCATACGTGATAGTAACGTTATTATTTTCGTTTAAGTATATTATATTTTGAAGTCGCTTAATATTTTGACAATTAATAATTGCAGTGAAAACTCAAGAGGATATAACTGAACTTTCAAACAGATCATTAGAGATTTATTTTTTCGATTTATCGAAAGTAATTGTTTGTCAAAAAGAATAGGATTTCTATTTATTGGTTACATTTAATTCGTACAAACAAAATAAAAAAGCATTTTATGTTAAAAAATAAAGTTTACTTTTATATTTTCTTAAATTCTTGATATTATAGTTTACATTTCATAATATAATAAATTTCAACGATGATCTCTTATCGGTAAAAACTTAATTGTTTTTGTTCCTATACACTATTATTTACTAATTAATATTACAATCTTATATTTATTGACGGTATGATGTATATTCATTATAAACGATAAAAATGCGGTATTATTGCAGTTATAAAAACGAGAAACATGTTATGATTTTCAAATGATAATGATAAAATGGAATATTTTATTGGCACTGTTTTCGTACATCACTTAAGGCAATAATTCTTTTGTTCATAATACTATTGCTGTTTAAAGAGCTCGCATGAATATTTAAAATATCACATTATTTCGATCAAATATGGCGGCGATCAGCTGTCTTCTGTCATAATGACATTCATATTGATAAACAGTAGATTAAGCATTTTTAGGATATCATTTGAATAAGTGTGATCGTGGATTGAGATAATTACGTTAAATTCTTTGCCATTATCATATTGTTTTATGTAAATATAAAGAATTTTGAAAAATAAAAAGATATTCACCGTTGCTCATCTGAAGTAAGCGGCAAGTGAATGCAGCTGCGTAAAAAAGCAATATGGTGACTAACGAATTAATCAACTGTTGAGGATAATCAGGAATACAAATGTTTAATAATATTACCAACTTTTGGGATGGATGGTGGTGAAGTTGAGTGATGAACTTAACGTGATTAAAAGCCTTTCAGAGGCTAAAGAGAGGAAACCATGTGCGATGTGTGTGTTGACTTTCACGACCTTCTGCTCTCCTGTAAGCAAAATATATACAATATCTTTCGTGTTAACCTATTATACTCTGTTGCATGTTGCGAACTTTTACTTTCGCAACGTCAACTAACTATTCAGCGTAAACGATCTAACGATTACATATCGCATAAAAAAGTATCGAATTCATATTTACGTGTAATTTTTTCAGCTACAATGTTTCGTTTATAGCATTACAATATAACCTTAACTCTTATGTGCAGTCCTAAGGCTTATTGTGTTAACCGATGCACGAATACACACTTTAGTATTTTAATGCTAAAATAAAGCCATATTTCATTATATTATGTTATTTAAAGTCGTAATTAATATTAAAATTGTACGACATACAAAAGTAGTCTATAGTGGATGATACAATGATTGTTTCAAAGAATATTTATTGTATCTACTTCCAAATGTTTTTCATTTTCGAATTTCTATTTTATGTTTAGATGATGAAAGGTCATCGAAGGAACAAGATGGATTGGCCACTCTTTGTATTTCGGATGTGGATATAACACTGCATTATGTTAACCAATGGGTGCAGAGGTCTGATTACATTTTCATTCTCTACAACATATACGATAGATATACAAATGTGTATAGACCTTGAACAACAGTTCTTTAGTTTTATTTTGAAAGAACTGTTTTGTCTTTACCATTTTAGGCAATGTATGTGCTGTTATCGAGAAATAAAAAATTTTGATCGATTTATACGATTAACGCAAAGTGTTGTGTTATGCACGTTGCAACAATTACAAATTATACAACAAAATGGACAGCAGACGAGCGTCGGGAAAACACTACCCAAAAATGAAAAAGAAGAAGAAAAAACAGATGAAGGAAAGGCTGACGATTCAGATTTTGCACAAACAGAGATGCAAACAAAACAAAATTGGTCTCAACAGGATAGAGAAAAATTATTCCACCTTCTCTCGAAAATATTTTTATTAAATTTTCCTCTTTATATTGCAATGAAGCATGGAGGTGCAATTAATCCTTTGGCTCCGATAAAAGTAACGCTATATCATTTATTATCATATGTAAAGATTATATTCGTTTCAGAGAAATTATGTATTATCTTTTACTGTATTTAAAGGACGAAGGAGGATATTGCGAGCCCCACGATCCAGAAGTACCAGCTCCTTTAATTAGGGCAGTTTCCATATTTTGTCATCAAGGTGGCTTTAATTTAATGTCGGCATGTTTTGATATGGAAAACACTCTGCCCGTTAGTCTTGCGCACTCCATGGTTGCAGTGATTTGTAATTTGAAACTTTGGTTAAATTATGGTAGTGTTATTCAGCTGTTTATACCTTTACGCAGTCGTGTTATGAAGTATATGTGTCGCTTAGGAGACAAAGAATTACGCACACTTGCAGTTAGAACAATGGCAGGTAAATTTCACAGTGAATAAGATGTTAGTATTTTAATGTATATATTCTTGTTTTTTTCTTTTTTTGTTTATTGTAAATGTGTCATTTTCTTTTAAATTTAGATTTCATGTGGAGCGCTGTAAAGGATCCTATTGATGCCGTTTTACCAAGTTTCGATCGCGATGGATTGGATCTAGCATTTAAATATTTTACTAGTACAACATTAACTATGAGACTAGCAGGAATAGCTCAGATAAATGCTCATATCACTGCATTCAATGAACTTTGCAATAGCGAAACTGTCGCTGAAGTGGAACAAGTCGGCCACGCATTGGCTGCTTGGTTAACGGAAAATAATATAATAGCTCATATATTTGGACCAAATTTGCATGTAGAGGTTATTAAACAAAGTCACATTGTATTAAGTTTCTTAGCCATGGAAGGCAGAATCGCATCTTCGGACATGGACACCATGTGGCAAGCTGCACAATTGAAACACTGTGGACGCCCAGTATATGATTTGTTGGCACCCCTAGTAAAACATTTGGCCCCGACTCCAGTACTACATTTATACTCCTTATTAGGCAAATTAGAGCCAAAGGACCACACAGAACAAAGTTTATTCTTGGCATCTGCTTTGATCAAATTTATTTGGACAGCAGGTGGATCAGGTTATCCAAGAGGTTTAACTATAAAAAATAGAGACATTTTAAGAGGCGCCAGCGGTGTCGGTGGCAGTAGTACTAGTGATCCTAGCGGAATGGATGGAAGTAGTCCGGACGAAGACGAAGAAGAACCTAGTCCTGCCCCATCCGAAGGACCTTCGCCAAGGAAACAGGCAAGAGGCGACAGCAGTGACGGAGAAGGTATGTTGTATACAAAAACAAGGTTTCTTTTTGTCTTTAAATTTGTATAAATTAAGGTATAAATATTAATAGGTCCTTTCAAAGTAAAAAGTGTGGGTACGACGGTTGTACAGACAAGCTTAAACGAAGCAGAAGGTTCTGCATTAGAAAAATCCGAGTGTAATTCCGAACCGATGAAAGATTCGGCGTGCGCTGTACAAGACGATATAAAAGAGAAACAAAGTGGTTCGGACGCAGAGGCGGATACAGAAAAATCTAATGCGGAAGAAACGATTGCAATGGAAAAGAAAAAAAGGAAAGTCTTAAGGAAACGAAAAAAGCCACAGAAACGTTCTTTAGTTACTATGGATAAAACATTCGAAGACATAGTCAATCAAGAAAGTGGTATGAAAGCTAAAGATTTAATGTTGGATATAAAGAATAGAGCGGAGGACGTTTTGAACAATACTTTGGATTCGAGTGGATTAGCGTCTTTAGATGAGCCGAAAGATGTCGATGCGCTCGATCGCGTAAAACAGCAGGCGATGGCTTTGGATCCAAGCGATCAACAAGTCCCAGCAACGGCCGCGCTATTGAGAAGAGCTAATAAAAATAAGTACATGTCATTGGTTGGACATAACGTAGATCGAGCCCCGGATTCTGCGGATACTTCGCACGATGAAGACGATAGTGACGTAGCTGGTGTTCTAGCTGCGGCAGATGGACCTAGTGCTGTTATATCCGAACTTGCTGGTTTAGTACATGCGACAGGACCGACATTTTTACCTTCAGGTTTAGACGAAATGCTTTCGGACGAAGAAGGATCTTATAGTAGTAGAATATCAAATAAAAGTGAAAAGAACATGGCAGATTTTGACGGAGAGGAGAGTGGTTGTGAAGAAGAATTAGCTCAATTAGCGGCGCGTCATTTAACGGCTATACAAATGCAAGCTTATCATTCTCATCCAACAATGACTATTAGACGGTCCGTTTGTCGCCCTCCGCAGGTGAGGAGTGTTCGTCAAACAGTTACACGCGTTACTTCCCAATTCAATTTGGATACCGTGTGCAAACCCGGAAGTACATTATTATGGGATCTGTTGCAAGATGATAAAATTGGCCACTTAGGAGAAGGTTTAGCTTTGGAAGCTGAAAAGGCATTATGTAATCTCCTTTGTTTTAATGTTGATCGTTTAATACCTATGAAGTTCATAGAAGGTTCCTTAGAAAATCTTGCGACCAATCGTTCTGTGGTTGTGTCCCTAAGACTATTACCTAAATTACTCGCCAGTTTTCAACAGTTTGGCGCAATGGACGCGCACACGATAACTACATGGGCGGACCGTGAACGTGGAATGATGAAACACTTTTTCAATAATCTAAAGACGTATACTAGCACAGGGCCAAAAAATAGTTTGTATTCTCATCAAACGGAAATACAAGTTAGATTACAGTTTTTATCTTCAATTTTTTCACCCCTGGGTTCGCCCGATTGTTTTCGTCTAAGCCTTGAACAAGTAGACATATTATGGCAGTGTTTGTCACAAGATCCGACGTGTGCGGACGAACTCTTCAGTTGGTTGCTTAGCCAAGCAAAGTCAACGGAACAACACGCTCTTGGGATGGATACGCTTAAACACTTATGTATGCGCAAGTTACCAAGCTTACCGCCTGAAACAATCAGTATGACTGGCCTTAGTCTTTTCCAACAATTGTGCAACTTGGCTCGTTTAGCTGCTGCACATTTGGATAGACCTTTGAGAGACGTGGATTCAGTTGGTATGGATTTCTTATGGAGAATCGCTCTGAAAGCTAAAAGTACGGACGTTAGTATGGCGGCTATACAATACTTAAACGGGTATTATATGTCTAGGCAGCTGACACAAGAAGCAGAGTTTGTTTCACAGTGTATGACCCATCTTGCTGCAGCTAGCGCTGATTTAGAAACGAACGAAGAAGCTAGTTTACGTTGCATACAAAGAGCTTTGTTATTGCTGAGAACGCACTTGGAAGCGTTCCGTAAACGGTACGCGTATCATTTACGTCGCTGGGTATTGGAGGGTAGAGGTGCTGGTAGTCACGTAGCTATGAACATTTCGGAGAAGGGACAACAATTAAGAATATTTGTACAACCTGCTGGAATTCCTGAAAAAACAAGTTTTACCCTCCTCAGTACCGATTATGTTGCCGATCTAAGAGCAGAGGTTGCTAAATGGTGGGACGACACGCAAAATAATCAAGAAAAATCATCGACTACTACGAGCTCGAATCAGAACAACGGATCGGTATTAGGGTCCTTACTTACTGATGGGCCGATTAGAATGATTACACAAGGTCAGGAGTTGACTATCGATTTCGATGAAAAGACATTACAAGAAATGGGCTTCAAGGATGGCCAACTAGTGTTCATTTCTCCCGGTGCTGGTAGAGGTAACGGTACAGGTAGATGTAACAAACGAGATATGGATTCGCCATCCCTTTTGCCACCTCCTCCTCGAGAATCATTACCGACGCTCTTGTTATTACGACCACAATACTTTGAACAGTTATTTACACTGATGAGGACCTTGAGCGCCATGAAAACTGTCGTTAAAGGAGGGCAGGAAATTCCTCATACAAAAGCCCAGGTACTTTCAAGAAGAGTTTGGGATACGTTAACGTTACTACCGACTAGTCCAACTTTACTAAGAGGTTTTCAAAAGTTGGGGGAAACAACTCTGCCAGAATTGTTAGATCCTGCTAGCCCTCAAAAATTGATGTACTCTTTATATATTGTAGAATCTTTAAGTAGACGTAGTACTACGAGTCAGCCTTCTACTGTGAATTCTACATCCTCTACAGCTACTCACGAGGGTGGAGGCGATGCAGACGATAATCATGAAAACAAAGAGAAAGATGTTATTTGGTCTGCATTGTTTGTTCAGCACGGCGGCTTGCGTCATTTGTTCGATATTTTTATGTCCGGATGTTTGGAGCAGGGAGATGGTAGCGAGTGGCAGCAGGACTGTCTCGCTAGTCTATTGAAGCAACTGTGCCACTTGGGCGTTGTTAAGGAAGAGAAAAAACGAAGTAAAGCAGACAAGTTGCTTGTACCTAAATTGAGCGAAGCGATGCTTTCGATGATGAATGTTGACGCGGTCATGTCTCGAATAACAAGTATATTAAACGAAGCATCTTTGCCTAGAGATCCGAATCATTACAAAACAGGACTTTTTGGGAGATCGCAAGTTATACATTATACTATGGCTCTGCTTGTTTGTTGGGTACATAGCGACGAAATGGTCAGACAGTATCTTTTTTCATCGTCAGAACCGTTTGGAAAGACTTGGTTACGACGATTGGTTTTGGAAGATCCCGAGCCAGCGGTGAGAAGAGAAGTTTGTACAGCGCTATACAGATTATGTCTAGGCACTACAGGATCCGAAGATGACAATTCGGATATTCCTAGTTTGATGGTACCCATGCTAAATACTTTATTAGAGCACCTTATGATCGCAGAAGCAATGCAACCCTCGCATCGAAAACCAGACTTACCGTTATACTTACATTCAGTGCTCGACGATGGCAAAGAGCCATACGGACCTGCTTGCAGAGATTACTTTTGGCTCGTTTGTCGATTAGTCGATTCCCTTCCAGAAGAAACTATCAAAGAAGGTTCAGACGACTCCAATCTGACGATAGATCTTGAGGCATTGGCGTTAAGAGTGATCGATTCTGTTTTAAACAGAGAACATCTCGAGACACGACACAACACCGTGGAAGATGACGGTTTGGTTGGATTATTAAATCTTACTTGCAACATTATGACACACAATCCGCCCTGCAAACAGGACAAAATCGGGCAAAACTTATTGCACGAAGTATTCGACTTTTTATTTGCGTTGCCAAATCCTCGATCGAAACATGTACCAAAATGTAAAAGTCAAGTATCCAGATCAGCAGCTTTTGATCTTTTGGTCGAACTTGTGAAATCTGCACCCGATAATTACAGAATCCTTCATGAAAAGTTGTTGGCTCAGCACAAACCCGGCCCTCATTCCCCGTATCCATGGGATTATTGGCCGCACGAAGATGGACGTTCCGATTGTGGGTACGTAGGTCTGACAAACTTGGGTGCAACTTGTTACATGGCCAGTTGTATGCAACATCTGTACATGATGCCGCAAGCACGTGTTTCCATATTGGGCGCCGATTGTAATAGAGCGAATAAACACCAACTAACATTGAGAGAACTACAGAGAATGTTTGCCTATCTTTTAGAGTCCGAAAGGAAAGCTTATAATCCTCGAAGTTTCTGTCGGGTATATACTATGAATCACGAGCCCCTCAACACCGGAGAACAAAAGGATATGGCCGAGTTCTTCATAGATCTTGTATCTAAATTGGAAGAGATGACAGCAGATTTGAAGAATTTAGTGAAAACGCTATTCTGCGGTGTCATATCCAATAACGTGGTATCGTTGGATTGTGAACACGTAAGCAGGACCCTTGAAGAGTTTTATACAGTGCGCTGTCAGGTGGCCGATATGAGAAATCTTTATGAAAGTTTAGACGAGGTTACGGTGAAGGATACTCTGGAAGGAGACAATATGTATACATGTTCTCAGTGTGGCAAGAAAGCAAGAGCAGAAAAAAGAGCATGTTTTAAGAAATTACCACATATACTGTGCTTTAACACGATGCGATACGCGTTTAATGTGGGAACCATGTTGAAGGAAAAAGTGAATACACATTTTAGTTTTCCACTGAGATTAGACATGTCTGGATACGTTGAGAAAAAACTTCTACCCCAACATTACCAGGAAGAGAAAAAAGCATCGGAAAAGAAAAAAATCGAGGGCGACTGCCAAGCGGGAGTAGATAATGATGTCGAGGAAGAAGAGAAGGAATATTATCAATATGATTTGATAGGTGTAACAGTCCATACTGGGACAGCCGACGGTGGACACTATTACAGTTTCATTAGAGATCGTACATCTCCCAATAAAGATAAATGGTTCTTGTTTAACGATGCCGAAGTTAAACCGTTCGATCCGAACCAAATAGCAGCGGAATGTTTTGGCGGAGAGATGACAAGTAAAACGTACGATTCGGTAACAGATAAATTTATGGATTACAGTTTCGAGAAAACTAATTCAGCTTATATGCTTTTTTACGAATGGTGCGCTGATCCTGGCGATCAAGCGAAAGAAGAGGAGGCTACCGTGTCCAGTCCAAATGGACGGCAACCTTCTTCGTTGGTTCATAAAAACACCAATAAGCTACCGCCTTTAGAATTGAACAAAGAACTCGAAGATTGGATATGGCAAGATAATATGCACTTTCTGCAAGACAAAAATATATTCGAACACACGTATTTCACATTTATGTGGCAAATATGTGGTTACATACCACAGACATTGCTTTCGGTACAGCCGGATATAACGGAAATGTCAGCAGATCTTTCGACCTCGTTCTTTATGGAAACGTTTATACATGCCAAGGAAAAGCCGACCATGGTACAGTGGGTAGAACTGTTAACCAAACAATTTAACAGTTCGGCTGGCGCGTGTGCTAGATTCCTCGAAAGGATGGCTGGGGATTCATGGTGGCCGATTCAAATTCTAGTCAAGTGCCCTAATCAGATGGTGAGGCAAATGTTTCAAAGGCTGTGCATTCACGTAATACAACGATTGCGCGTCACTCAGGCAGCTCTGTATCTTGTTTGCGACGAGGAAAATGATATAAATACTTTTGGCACGCGGTCGTGCATAACAAGATTCGTGAGAATGCTTTTGTCCCTTATGGAACACGCGAAACAACATTTGAAACACCTTACCGAATACTTCAGTTTTTTATATGAATTTAGCAAAATGGGCGAGGAGGAAACGCTGTTTTTAATTAGAGTACAAGCGATATCGACTATGGTGAATTTTTATCTTGGGCACAAGACACACGAATTCGTCGATGCAGTCAGCGAGGAAGAAGAAGAGGAGGAAATTGTTGCTATGCCGACGGAAAAGTTGAGACCTGCCTCTCTGGACAAAATGATCACTTTGATAGCGACTTTGGTTGAACGTAGCAGAGGACCTGACCATAGATTGGCATTGTCACCGGCGGATCTTAGCGCTGTAGCGGGAGGCAAAGGGTTCCCCTTTTTATATCAACAAACACGGGACGTTATTAATCTTAATCAGACGCGAAATTTAATTCAGTCTCTATGCCGTTGGAACGATAGATTAGCCATACATATTGTGACAATGATATTCCAAGCTATAACAAAACATACGGACGTGTGTCAACCATTTTTCAAGCTACTAACTTTGTTGACGGAAAGCTCAGGACCAAGTGGATTACCTTGTATGACCCAACTGATTTTGGGCAGAGTATGGGAAGCAGCTAGAGTCGCGCCACATGGTGCATTGGAATGGCTTGCTTTAGCTGTAACAAGAAGCAAGCTTGCGCATGCTTGGGTGCTACAAGGTTTGGACACGTGGTTGCAACATTTCTTGTTGGAACATTCGAATCAAAGAGTCCGTTCAGCGGCTGCTTTTCTTCTTGTATCGCTAGTTCCCTTGACTCATTTCAGACAGGGCTATCGCAGCGCTCACAGATTAGGTCTGGGATGCAATACATCCAGAGAACTACAACTATCGCCGGAAGCTACATTAATCCTGCATCAAATATACACAGCACTTTTACGATTATTGCAACCTGCAAGACATTACATTGATATACAGACTCACGGTACAATGAAACTCACTGCCTACTTTGCATTACTCACATATTGCGTTGTTTCCAAGACAGAAAAATTAATGGTAGGTACGACATAACGTACGTGATAATAACTGTATTACTATAAAAGAAAATATTTATTTTCAGTTTGGACAATACTTGAACGATTTGTGGACATTGTTTCATCCGAAACTTTCTGAGCCTAGCATTCCAGTGCATCATAATAAGCAAGCTGTACTATTGTTTTGGTACCACGTTTGCTCAGATTGTCCAGAAAACGTTGCTCTTATACTTCATAATCCGCACATAACTAAAAATATTGCATTTAACTATATACTGTAAGCGCTTCCGTTTCATTTTAATACATTCCCAGTGATTGTATAAACTTTTTTTAATTATACGTATTTTTTTTTTAGAGCCGACCACGAAGATCAGGATGTGGTATTATTTAACAGAGTAATGTTACCTGCTTATTATGGTTTGTTACGACTTTGCTGTCAACAATCGCGCACTTTTACACGACAATTAGCTGCACATCAGAATATTCAATGGGCATTCAAAAACATTACACCTCACCCTACTCAGTATTCAACTGTAAGATTTATATTCACTTATAGCTTGTTTACGTATGTTCATTTAAGTTTATAGTTATAATATATCTTTTTATTTCTTTGCAGGCTGTAGATGAACTTTTTAAACTGATGCAATTATTAGTAGCAAGGCATCCTGATCAAACGGAACAAGAAGAATCTGAAATCGCATCATTCAGGAGAGGAACGTTGTCTTCATATTTGCAAGGATTAGACGGACGATCATGTTGGGCTACACTTATCTCTGCATTCCGGTATAATGCTTAATAAAAGTGTTTTTTCTTTTTTAAATCGTTATTAACGCTGTTGAACAACGAATATTAATACATACGTGTATATTTACATACAATCAATACTTTACAGTATCCTTATTGAATCAGATGATGATCGTCTGTACGTTGTGTATAACGGAGGATTGAGTATGGCTTTGGAAGCATTTCATATGTTGCATATCATGTATCATGAAGCCACGGCATGCCACGTTGCTGGAGACCTAGCTGAGTTAATAGCAATTATCGTGGAACTGGTACGGTGCATCAGAACTGCCAGAGAAGGACCCGATGCAAGAAATATATTGGCCAATTGTAAAGAATGGCCAGATATTCTTCGGAAATTAGCAACGTTACTAAATACGTACAATCCCCCGGATATGCGAAACCTTGCTATAGATCTTTTGAAAGAGCTTGTCATGCTCGTTCCTGCTGAAGCTATATTGATTTTAGCACCTTTGCTCTCGCACTGCCATGCAGCGCTTCAAGAATCTCATGCCGCTGTTCCACCTGGTCCATATCTTCCACGAAGATCTACGCCATCGGGGAAGATGCCTACTCGGCCTGCTCGACCGATGGTTCAAATGGCAGTACCGCATTCTCAGTTAGAAGCATCGAAAGGAGTGGATCCGGAATACGATAGCGCATTGCTCGAGTTCTATTTACCATATCATGAACTCATTGACGTAATGTGTCGACTAGCAATCAATAATGATTGCATGACGGACACACTAGTCAACTTAAGCGCTATGTTAGGATTCGAAGGTAAATACTATTTGCCATTTAACGGGGTATTCCGTCTTTTCGAGTGAAAAATAGGTAATTCTTTTAATAGGATATTCTTTTGACATGTCAAATGAGAATACAACGGTAATGTCTGATTGCAGGTGTTCCATTGCACTTAGCGTTATTCCCTAGACTATGGTTAGATGTTCATGCTGCTACACACATAGACAGAAAACATATTGCATCACTTCTATGCTCTTCCTATACGGTGGATTACGTAGATGCTGTGTTACTAGATGAAAGATCATCGTTAGGTGTTCCCGCAATCCATGCCTTTCTTAAGACCTTTTTCCCCAAACTTGCTAATCACGTGTTGACCGAACAAACTTGTTTACTTATTGATAACTTGGTCAGTTCCATGGTGGCAATGGTAGAAGCGGTTGATATTCAAGCGTCTGCGCATAGATTAACTGGAGATTTAAGAGCACTGGCTCTTGTCTATAGTAGTAGTACAAGACTGAAACCACCATCTAGCTTATTACCGGCTTTAGACACGTTGTTATCTCGAACTAGAGCTATTAAAGTTAAAGAATCCAGTTCACCGGAAACGGAAGCTCCATCGAAGAAACGTAAGTTTACTGTAAATGAAGATGGCGAAACAACTGATAAAGAATTGCATCTACCAATCTCAGAACTTAACGATCAAAAAAATGTTTCCGACATAGACGTCGAAGAAAAAGACAAAACAGAAGTAAACGATATGACCTCCTCTGATTCTGGAGATGACAAAACCATATCAAGACACAAGAGCAACATCGAAGGGGAAAATATACCAACGAGTATCAGTACAATATCGCCGAGTTTGATCGATACTGTAACAGCTAACAATTGTACGAATCAATTACGATGTTCGTTAACTAATGTTTCTTGGCTCGAAATGTTGGAAAAGACCATTGTCGATCTCCAAATGATCGTGCAATTACAAACGAAGAGCAACTAATTCTGTACATGTTTTTGAATGGTGCTTTTACCGTAGAAGCATACAATACAGGACTAACTTTATGTGTAACTGTGTGGTTCTTTAAAATAACAAGACGGAAATTCAGTTATACGTTCAAGATCTAGATGGACAAATTTTTAGTGCGTTTGTGTTCTATAAAAAAATTTACCACGTACGTATTTAATGCGATTAATTTTCCAAATGTAGACGAATAAGATACTTTTATTGACTTAAGTTATACTAACATATAAAAAAGAAAAATGAGAAAAAAACGAACCATCAATCAGGACTGAAAAATTTTCATTTTATGTAATAAATGTTCGTTAGTGCTGTGAGATTACCTGTCTCTTGGCAACATTCAAGTACACTTTTGTGTGTACAGTAATATAAGCCGCCCAGTATTCATTAACAGGAATTGCGAAAAGCCTTGAGATAGTTTTAGAAATACAATTACAAAAGCTTTGTTAAAACTATAATCATTTTTCTATACTTATCTCAATTTTTGAGAGATATCACAGGGTTCTTTAAATTTTCCAAGGTAAAGTATAATGATAATATTTTTTTTTTTTTCAATCAGCTTTCATGCTGTGAATGGTAAATATTATTTACACATTGGTTTACAAGCTGCATTAACTTGTCATTGTAACATATTTTCCATCGTACTTTTAATGTGTTTTTAAAATGGTTAATTGTGTAATTTATAAATCAGTACTTTTATCACGTAGATCATTGCGTCTTTCCAACCAATTTAAATATAGTAGGCTTATTCTATTTCATTCTCTTGTGTTTCAAATATACACAAATAGAGAATACTTTTATTTATTTTTCTCTTTTAGGTAAATCACCCTAA
The DNA here is from genome assembly GCF_013123115.1 of Colletes gigas. Lineage (NCBI taxonomy): Eukaryota > Metazoa > Arthropoda > Insecta > Hymenoptera > Colletidae > Colletes > Colletes gigas. Next base: position 1,833,958 of record NW_025106641.1, read on the forward strand.
CGATCCTGGTAGATTTACTTTTGATATCGTGAACGTATTTTATTTGCGTTTAGAGTTCACTTCTTTCTACGAAATTTTGTAACATATCCATTTAGGATTTACACAACAGATCGTAATAGTTTCTACAGATTTATTCATTCAATTATGCCACGCATATCTTTCGTAAATTCTGAAGTATCGCGAAATGAAAATTTATTACGAATTATTAATTTTCTTTCTTTCCTTTTGTAAAAATGAAATTTTAATTTTCGTTCAAATTGAGAATATCGATTATTTTTTTTTGTACAATTGTAACTCTATAGAAACTTTTAATTTTAGTGATTAGAAATAAAAAATTATAGCATTCATAACATTGGCAGACCGCTATCTCTCTCTCTCTCTCTCTCTCTCTCTCTCTCTCTCTTTCTCTCTTTCTCTTTTTTGTATAACCGTACAAAATAAAGATCTCACATCACAAATGAACAGTTGTGAAATTTTTAAAGGGTTCATCAAAAGTAATCAGGGGATCGCTCGAAGAAAATTTTTTTTTGCAACAAATAATCGACCGCAACCGAACTGAAAACATATCCATACGAATCGTTATGTATACGCTTGATTTATGTGCACTGCTTTATTATATTTATTATTACTACGTAGCAACCATACGCTGTTATAAAAGGAAAATTTATATTTGTCATATTTTCGTTTATTTACTAAGTTGTTCTGTGTACAAACCACTTTGCCGCCATTTTTTTTTGTTGAAAAACTACGTTTCAGAAAAAAGTTGTTACAAATATCCATTAATTTTCGATTCTTTCAATTGTTCTGTGTTCTAAATACAAATACGTGCTAGAATCATTCAAGGCAGTTTAGCTGCTCGGTAAAATAATACTTTGAGCAATAAATCTTGTATGTTTCAAGGAATGTATTTCGCTTGATTTTCATCGAATCGATATGTTTTCTTCGCGAATTTACTAAAAATACTCTCTGTTTGTACGACAAAATAGATTTCTTGAAATATTTCCACCGTAATATTTGAAATACTGTTTTACCCAGGCCTAGTACGTCGTTTAAATAAAGAAATCGTAATTTATTGTATACGCTTGTATACGTAAGAATATGCAGACACATATACGCGAATAATAACCAGACGCACGTTCTCGTCATAATTGAGCTTATTGTCAGACGATGGCACTAAAATATATCTCGTCCAGTTTGAAGTTCAGGTATTACTTGAACTTCTACTAAGAAGCTCGTTTTCTCAATGTGTTAACGTTATTCATTAATGAGTATTAAGAGAACAAACGAAACATGTTCGGTAGGTTTTACCAAGAACGAAGTAAGTATTCGTATCTGCTTATTTAATATCGCGTAATGTTTCAAACTGTATTTCTACATTCAATGTAATAACGTAATTGTGATCAAAACACTGTGATTAGTGATGTTAGGTCTATTTCTGCTAATTTGCAAAAAAGATACAAAGGACATACGGGCGTAACACGTGCCCGTGCACGCACATACATTACAATGAATTTTCACTAAATTAAATACTTTTAATCATTATGTATCGGTAGCAACATTTTAAGTTCAAGAAAAATCAGAAACGTTACAATAACTGAAAATTCAGAAATAAGTTTAAAACAGAAAGAAAGAATGTAAGAAGACGTGTAGGTCGTATAGAAATACATACATGTGAGGGAAAGCATTTACATTTTACTTTTAATTATTACAAGTGATAAATGCCTTTGTCTTATGAACGCGTTTCGATAATCTCCATATTTATAAATAAAAAGAAGAAAAAAAAATACGCGCGATAGAACGCTTGAGCTTTCGAGTAATTTAATTCGGAGGTGTTTAAGACTGTGTAAAAAAAAACATTTTGGGGTGTACTATGATACTTTTGACATTTTATCGACCTTCCGAAAATATCGGAACTATTTCGCCAGATTTATATCTCCAGCATGTCTTTACATTTATGTATTCATTTATATACTTAAGGTGTATAGTTTTTGATCAATGATAAATAAACTCTTTTCATTTTAAACTTGTACTGCGGCTCCTATTATTATTAGTTTCAAGATTCTGTGCAGAATATTACGGATGATACTTAACAATAATTTTGTCAATATCGTATCGATTTCATTCATTCGTAGCAATTTCTGCCTGCAGTCTCTATTATTATTTTTTATTTCAAGTAGCGTATTTCGCAACGAGATCAATCGCGAACGCTGTGATGCGTCAAATCATTTGTTGCGGTATCACTCGTTCCACTTTCTCTTCTCACAGTCGCACTGACACATGTAGTAGTGTATGCAAACATGGGGTTTCGTATAAAGAACTGCATAGTGTTATCCGTATTGTAACTTTATTGTTATTTACTTCCCAAATCGTACCACTTTTAAGAGAGTGTTGTTTTTTAAGTACTTTTAAAGTTCGTTAGTGAAATACGGTATGAGAGAAAAATTCAAAATTGAATGAGCGCACAAAAAGGAAATTGATTACGTATACACGATGGACAGTACGAGATCGCCTATGGATAACCTCTTTAACATGCTGTCAAGCTTCAGCGCGGATCACGAAAAAGCTTTAAAGCAAGGCATTTACAATGCTGTTGCACTCTTTCTTTTATGCCTGGGTTCGGCGGCTGGGTACGGACTGTACATTATATTGAGTCCCTTCATAAAACCATTAATATGGGCCTTATTATGCGGTTCAGTACTATTCCCTTTCAAATATTCATTAACTACCGTTGTACAGTTATGGTTCGAGAAAACAGAATCATCTCACACACCATTGATCATAAATTTAACGCTATTACCTATACAAATAGTGGACAAAGTCTCTGACAGTTTGGGATCATTTCTATGGAGACACGTTAAATACGTTATCGGTATATTCTTACTGGGAACAATGGTTCTTGGTTTATATCATTATACACCTGCTATATTAAGTTGCCTTGTATGGAGGATATGTATGATTTTCAATACTATTTTTGAATTTTTTATAACAACATGCAATATTTATACGGTAATTGTTAATTAAGATCTTAACATCAAAAATTTATAGTTATGTAATAACAATATATTAATGTTCTGTGTATTTCTTATCTTTGCAGATTGCTGTTTTACTTATTGGATATCTGTCTGTGTTATACATTTATTGGACACCGCATAACTCTATACATTTTCGTTATACGTCATTTGTTATATGGTTCATAATTAGTCTATATCTTTCAAATATATTAGGAGCTTACCAAGTTCTTGTATTTATAACATTGCAAATATTGTGCCTAACAGGATTTATTTATGAAGTAATACTTATAATGGAGAATCAAGAATTAAATGGCAGATACATGACATTTATGGAAGCAGCATGCTTTGCATTAACAAATAGCTTGATTACAAATGTCCAGAGGGACACATTAACTCCATTAATAAGTGACAAACCTGTAGGAAGTATTAGCGATGATGTCACAGGTATTCAGACAGAAGATACGAACGAAGAAACTATAAAATCTATTTCTGAGTTTAATACAAAAGTATATAAAAAATCAGTCTCATTGGATGCAGATGCGAATGTTCATCCAAAAAAATTACGATCTACGAGTAATTTACCATCCGGTAGCAACATGTCATTACGCGATCGTTATCTTTTAAGAAGATTAAAAACTGAATTAAGACTATCTATAGATGTGGAAAATGATAAAGTTGACACTGACAAATATATGTATGGGGCATTGTATGCTTGCATTGGTATGATTCTGTGGAAACACAAATGGATAATATATATTTTAATGATTCCTACAGCTTTTTATGTTATCAAACAATTTGGCAATTATTTTGGATTATGGGATATGATAGGAAAACAATGCAGTGCCGTTATGCAAGTTATAAAAACATGGTGTTCGGAGCGACATCAAGCCCTTTTACCAGCCAATGTCAGAGGTTTATTTAAAGTTGGAATAATAATCGACGAAAAAGTAACAAAAGCACTGAAAGGGTCGGTCGATACAGTAGCAACAATTGCCGTGATTTTTGGGCTGCTTGTATTTACTACATGTGCGTCTATTTTTATAACAATACAGGTAAATCAAGTATACGTAGAAGTATATGTATCTTCCGAATCTTTCTTTAACTGGCATTATTAATCATCGCAATTTGTAATAGGTTTATACGGAAGGCATACACCTTATCCAAATTACGGGGGAAATACTTAATTCGTCTTTAATGAGTAACCCAGACATCGATTGGCTACCAGAACAATGGGAAGATTCTGTTAATAGTGTGTTAGATAATGCTTATACATACGGACGAAGCGCTATATCCGATGGTGTAAGCTGCAAATATTTTTAGATTACGAATAAATACTATTGTAATCGCGGAATATTTTTCTGCAATAATGTGTAATATATAATGTAGGTGAAAGGTTTGGTAAAAGATTTGGATCCTGCAAAAGCCGAACACATGGAAAAGAAAGTTTTAGAACTTTGGGACAAGCTTTATCAAGCATGGATGATGTCCAATGAAAATCCAGATCAAATTGGTACTGCTGTAGATGTTACAGCAGCCTATTCAGTATGGGAGAGTTTCAAAGAAAGTTTCGGAAAAACACCATTACGTAAGACCTTGTACATACTAGAAATTTAAATGAAAAATATATTTGGTATATTTTACACATCTCTTTCCACAAACAGAATTATTTAATATGGCCAGCATACAAAATTTTGTAAAAGAAAATATTGGAATTTTTATGTCTGTACTGGATTCCATTTGGAACATAGTCAAGGGCAATATGTCCGTAATACTGACGATTTTTAGCGAATTATTTTATATTGTACTCATGAGCGGATCAGCAGTGCTTAATTTTACCCTTAGCATGGTAAATGATTGCGAAAGATACATTTATATTTAAAACGTTTAAAATATTCTTCATGATAGACATTTTTTTTTAGGTGGTGTTTTTCACAACACTATTTTATCTTCTCAGCTCTAGCAACAGGAGTTACAAACCTGTTGAGTTGACTACAGTGTTCAGCCCCATTAGTTGTCATAGGTAAGTTTTATAATTTTTGTAACTTTATATATTTTATAAAATGATAATACAAGGTTTTGTATATATAAACAAATTAATTTTTTTGCTGGTCAGCACACTTCATATTGCGGGGTACGTTAAATATAAGGGTCAAATAATACCATTGAACAACAAATATGACAGAAAGGTCTATTATCTTACCTCTTTTTTTATAGATTTGCTGTGGCCTTACAAGAAGCAGTGATCGGAGTATTTGCCGCAACATTTAAACTTGCGTCTTTCTTCGGCATGTGGACATGGTTTATACATAATTTGTTTCAAGTGAAAATTGTTTATTTGCCAGCAACTTTTGCAACAATACTTGGAGCTGTGCCATTTTTGGACGCATATTTCGCTTGCATCCCAGCTACATTGGAGCTTTGGTTTACTCGTGGGCCCATGATTGCTATCCTGTTTTTTATGTTCCACTTTCTTGCGTGCAACATCGTTGTAACGGAATTCTACAAAGAAATCAAAGGGTATGATACATACTTAAATTTAACTTACACTATTTGTCTATTCCAGTTATATTTTAACAATTTAATGTTAGAGATTTCACTCGTAACTCAAAATCGACAAATTAGATTAAATTAAATTAGAAAATGTTTCTCATTTTAGCGGTGGACATCCATATCTTACAGGGCTTTCAATAGCAGGTGGAATTTTTTGTTTGGGAGTGGAGGGTGCAATTTTTGGGCCTTTATTACTATGTTGTATTATGGTAGCTATTAACTTGAGTCGTCGTTACCTTCATTCGCCATCAGACGAAACTATTCCCGCGTATTCTGAAATTAAACGTTAATGCTGTTGATATATGTCCGTAAGCAATTAGTAGAAAAAAAAAATCAAAAGTTTTTTGCAACAGACATGCAATTCGGCTTTGTAGATAAATTTTTAGAAATAATAGTTCACGCTAAGTGATAACATTTTAAAAATGCCTTAAATGAAACTTATAATACAAGAAAGCATGAAAATTAAAATTTTTCCATATAGAGTCTAAAATTTGTGCAGAGTATTGAAAAAGTAACAAGCTTCTTATACGAATCTCTTTGGAAAAAAAAAATTCAGGGATTGTTATTTTTATCTAGTCTTCGAACAAATATATCGCTTTTATATTTATTTTTTTTTTAAATAGAGTTTTACACAAAGATGTCTTAATAACGATGTGATTTTACAAACTATGATATATATAAGAAAACTTCGCTTACGCTTATTACGCATAAGATTAATTATAACTAAAAACAATTGTAATTGAAAAAGAAAGTAAATAGTGTAGGAGGATACGTGTAATGTGTGACGATATGTGTACGTATGTGACGATGGCCCATGGTCACAGAGTAACCTGTAGGTTACTTTATAGTAATATATTTTTTGTATTATGTTTCAAATCTAATTTCGTTAATAACTTACGTTGTTACTAAAATGAGCAGAAATGTATACAGATTGTTTCCAGATAATTACTGTTTGTTTTTTTCATCAATTTTTCAGAGTTATGTGCATAAATATATTTTTCGTTAGATATAAATAGCATGAACTTCTTATTTCATATTTTATATAATTTACCAACTTCAGTATTATTAGTATTGAATTTTGTTTTAAAAAAATTTCCTGATGTATCTAAAGAACAATCAATTAATTTAGTAAAATTTCATTTCATTAATCTAATGATAAATTTTTTAATTCGCGCAACATGACAAATTTAATGTTGCTGATAATAACCATAATTTTGATTATACTCGTCTTTCTTATTGGATTTGAACTTTATTTACATCATGAAAAATATTTTCCACCGAGAGATACGTAAAATTTAATTATGAATTACTGAATATTAAACAAACATTTACTTGGTTAGAATGTGATTTGTATCTTCTTTGCTTGGATTATAAATATCCGAGAGTGTAGTAACGTGTAACTTTGCTTTAAACACTGCGGGTGTTGTTGCTTCGCATACATGGAAAATTATTCGTTTTTTACTCTCAAACATATGAAAACCATTTTCCGAAAAATGTCCACAAATATCTTCAACTTCCAACCATACGAAAAGTGCTATATTGTTTGTCGTTAATTCAAACTCTATATCTGGATAATTGGAATAAATTCCAGGTAAATGATTATCGTTTACTTTTACCTAAAATGGAATACTTTATTATGAACAGACAAATATAATGTTTTTTCTTTATTTTTGCAGATTTAAATATGTACTTACAGAAATGATTGCATTTGGCAAGACAACAGTTTTTAATACATTGGTTGGATATATGTAATTTCTTGGTGCTATCTGAGATCCAGTTTTATCCTTTAAGGTAAGTGTTGTAATGCAACTGGCTTTTGTACACTCATCGAGTAACGTAGAATTTGATATCCAAAAATATTTGAGCAGATCATCATGAATTTTAGTTACTGCATTTGCTTTCTAAAGAAATATTAAGGTATAGTAGGTAAACTAGTAGGCAAACATTCTGAATACTTACTATAGTTATGTTGCTACTAATATGTGATTGCACAGGCTTCATATTATTCCATGTATAAAGATTTACTTCCAAAGTTATATTTTCTATCGGATATAACTTGTCGGAAACAATATAAATTGCAAAATTGGTCTTTCTATCATAATATGTGACTATAATGGGTGCAAAAAATTCTTTGGCATAGTGATGAAGCATTTTCCATCGCCCATCATAGTCTAGAAAAAGTAATATGATTAATGATATTGGAATAAATATTTGTTTCGGTTTAGTTGATTACCTATAGAAGACCATGATGGAGCTTGCCAAACATCATTTAATTGCCAATATAATGCACCCATTGTCATCCCTTCTCCTAATTCGTTTAACTCGGACATCGATTGTCGATAATATTCTGTTTGTACCTTTACAGAGACAGCTTGATTTATTTGACTTAGATATATGAAATTGAGAAAATTTCTCGTACTATTTTGAATTTCAGGTATTTTTAAATTCTTTGAAATAAGAGCCCTCATAAATATCGTTCCTAATGATAAATGCTGACGATGTTTCATAAAGTCACTGTCTATGTTCAAATCGGCAATTGTTTCTACAACTGGCAATATAGTATAAATTGATGGTAACGATTGAAATCCGTATTCGGATGCAAATCTTGTACAAGGATATTGGTGCATGTCCCAACCATTATTGATATAGTTGTAGTAGTGAACTAAAACAACATTCTGTTAGAATATACGTATGTATATATATGTATATATTTAAATTAAAGAAATATTTTACCATCTCCATATAATTTCGAATATGGATCTTCCCCAATATAGTTATACTGCTCGGTATATAATCCGTTACTAGGACTAGATACTACGAACGGCCGTGTAGGATCTAATTGCTCTACTTCCTTTTTTATCAAATCTACATACAGCTTAATATAATCATTTTTGTAGACTTGTGCCGCGCCAGTATCGTACCAATTTCCATATAAAGCTGCTTCATTTTCATTATTTCCAGCCCAAAGAACAATACTGGGATGATGTTTTAATCTCCGTACGTTTTGTACAACTTCTTCCTTTACCGAGTCAAGGAATGTCTCTGTAGTAGGATACATTCCGCATGCAAACATAAAATCTTGCCAAATCATAATTCCATATTCATCAGCCAAGTTATAGAATAATTCGGATTCATAAAGACCACCACCCCAAACCCTAAGCATGTTCATGTTTGCTTCTTTAACGGATGTTAATAAATGTTTAATTTTATCCATTTTAGCGCTCAGTTCAGGAAAAATGCTAGCTGGAATGTAGTTGCTACCCTTTGCAAATATAGGAACGCCATTTATTTGGAAATAAAAGCTTAATCCATCCTTTAGAGGCTTTTGTACTAGTTCTATCGTTCTGAAACCAACGCGCATTGTTTTTTGCTTGGTAGTACTAGGCGTGGTTACAGTCACAGTCAGTAAGTAAAGAGTTTGATTCCCGTAACCATTTGGCCACCATTTATCTACGAGATCCTAAAACGCAACAATACGATCTTTTTCTGTTAAAACATACATCAGTTAATAATTTGTATGTGATCTGCTCCCAAGAAAGAGCGCTTACGAGTCAAACATTGAAATCGAAATCGAAGTCGAAGTCGAGATCGATAAATTGTGTTTGCTCATAATCTTAAGAGCAGGTTACACGTATATTATTGCGTTTAAATATTATTAACGTACTACGGGTATTTTGAGACTGATAGTCGTGTTTAGATACTTATTGTTTGCCTCCAAAGCAACAGTACTACAATTATTAATATTTAATTGTTCGTTAACATAAAGAACAGACGAAATATGGCAAGGTATCGGTAAAGGTTTATTATTTTTCGGTAATGTAACGTCGAGAAATATTGTTATAGTAACATGCCAAAAATTCTCTTCTTTAAAAATATCTGTTGTAATATCCGTAATAAAGATTTCATTTACTGGAATTAATTCCACATCTTTCCTGAAATATATTTTCATTAATAAATATTAAACTGTAACATTAATTCATTAAGCAAATTTTAAAATACCAAATGCCCATAGAGGGAAATGCTGGACCCCAATCCCATGAGAAACTTGCTTGCATTTTTCTGATGTGATTAACATGACATTCTCCATTGTAATTAACTGGAACACATACTGGAGGAACAATGTATTTCATTGCTTGCTCTTTATATAAAATGTGAGCTTCTTTAACAGCAGAAGAAAAGGAGACTATTAGTATATTCTCTCCTTTCTGAAAGATTAATATCAATAAGGTTGTGCTTCTGGTTGTAAGAAAATTGGTTGCTTACTTTCAAGTGCTTTGTAACATCAAATGTGTATCGTAGAAACATATTTGATGCTTGTCCAATTTCATGAGCATTTAAAAAGATTGTAGCAAATGTATCTAAACCATGAAAAACTAGCACCGCTTTAGGTGCATTTAGAAAAGTGTCATTTACTGGAAAAAAATTCATTTTCAGTTTATTTACATTAAAAAGGTATAGTAAGAATATATTTAATTACCATAAAACTTTTTAGTGTATGTAACCAATTGATTACCAACCCAACGGTTTTTCACATCATTGTGCCCAATAAAATTATCTGGTATAATATTGGCTTTGTTTAAATCTGTATAAATTCCTCCTGGTACAATTGCAGAGAATGTAATTTCTGCACAAATATAATATTGTTAAAAATCATTAAATTTGATGATGCGAGTCCCATTAAAATGTTTATGAAAAATCTTACCATGTTCAGACTTATTGGTTGTAATTTTACCTAAATTAAAGTAACATTGCTATCAGATAAATAAATTTTACAGAAGTTTTACATAGATTATTTCATAATACCTGTCCATGGGCCACATAAACTTATGGATGAAACAGAGTTGTTGATTAAATGTATAACTAATAGGAATTGAAAAAACTTCATAGTGTTTGATTAAAGATATTTGTGCAACTGTTCTTTTTTATCTGCGTAACGGTAAAATCCATACTTTGTTAAATATCTTATATATCTAGTTATCACAGTAGGCCAAAGTACATATTTTGAGATTATTATTTTATCAGTTTAAATCAAAATTGTCAAACATCTTCCCCGCTCGTACCACACAATTCTCATCGGTTAGGAATTGTGGGCCATATGCCACATTCATTATCTTTTTTGAAATCGTACAATTGTGGTTTTATTTCTGAGATCGAGACTTGCGGTCTCGTTCACACAGTAGTTCGTACGGGGCATACTCATGGAGTGCGTATAAAGTCACCGTAAGGCTGCGCGCGCAGTGCACCACGGCGAGAGCGCGCCCTTCCCTTTTCCCCTCGCCATTTGCTTGGGCAAACTCATCGAGTCAAGACGTGTGAGAAGACCGAGCGTATACTTAAACCAAAGATTATACGCATTGCGTTGCAAAATATATTTATATTTCGTTATTGTTCTTTGTAAACGTGAGTGTGATCATTTGTTTAAATCCATCCAATAACAAGTAGGAGTGGGCCTTCTACACACAGCGTAACTCGTGGCGGAACTTGGCCACGTGATTCGTATACAGCATATACCCACATATTTGTACCAACGATTTACACCTAGCGTATGGATCATGAATTATTTCTCTATAAATTTAACGTTTAGTATTGAAGTCGCTACAGTACTATTCGTGCGTTACGTGTGTACAGTTTTTATGATATAAACATTCACACCGCGACCGTTAAAATGATTTTTGCCCTTCTGAAAGAAAATCACCAGGTCTGGCACTACCAACTGTATATTGTAATCAGTGTTACCAGACAGTTCACGTAACGTTTTAGAATGTTACACTATTGCGATTTTTACTGCCGCGTGAAAACGTACCTTTACAAGGCAATTTATTACATGATATGAAATCTTTGGTTAGGTTTTCCTGAATCCAAAGAGAAAACAAAATGCTTACTCGGCACGAATCCGTGTCATGTGTTGATTATACGTACATATAAAACGGTGATCAAAGATTCTTTAAAACGTTATTTACATTATAAAATTTATTACTTGCAATTGATACGATTTTAAATAAGTAGTAAACCCTGGTGAGTAACTTATTTTTCCCATGTAAATACTTGCAAGTGATAGAAACGGCTCAACTATATTATTGTGTACAGTAGAGGTCTTCCTTTCACAACAGTTTTTATTTAATGATTCTCTTGTATTATTTATAAATGTTCAACATGTAAAATGTATGTCGTTTTATTCCTCGTGTTACATCCGCATAATTCTGATTCCAAAAATGATTTCAATAGAGGTTAACAATATATCTTGATCACAAATACTTGCGGTATAAACAACTGGAAATTTTGATTTTCTAACCTTCGATCGTAACGTGTGCAAACAAATAACATTAATTCCAGATTGTATAATATTAGAAAACAATATGGCTCACTACAAAGGAGCAGCCAGCGAAGCTGGTAGAGCGATGCAGTTAATGAAGAAGCGAGAAATTGCTCAGCAAGAAATAGAATTGAGGAAAAAGAAAATAGAAGATGATCTAAAGATTCATAATATAGAGAATAAATTTGCTACCCACTATAATGCCGTAGAGCAACAATTGAAAACTTCTACCATTGGTTTGGTCACCTTAAATGAAATGAAAGCTAAGCAGGAAAATATAGTGAAGGAACGTGAAAGGAAACTTGCTCAAAAGGAACGCGAGAAAGAACAAGAGAAGGAGAGGGCTCTTGCCGCAAAACAAGCTGAAAAAAATAAGCAGAAAAAACAAATTCAAGCATTATCGTTTAATTTGGATGAAGATGAAGTGGAACTTTCCGACGAAGAAGAAGAGACAAAGTTGGAGGAGACAAAACTGGATGATAGCGAACCGGTAATAAAAAAGATAAAGAAAAATCCAGATGTAGACACAAGTTTTTTACCCGATAGAGAACGAGAAGAAGAAGAAAACAGGTTGAGAGAAGAGTTAAGACAAGAATGGGCTAGAAAACAAAATGCACTGAAAGAAGAAGAAATTGAAATTACTTTCAGTTATTGGGATGGGTCTGGACACAGACGAAGTGTTGTTATGAAAAAAGGTAAAGGCCTAATTATTATTGTAACTAGTATATATTTGTTTATGAAAATAATCTTTTATAATATAATTATAATTTCATTAAAATGAGTCTATACTAATTGTTATTAGTTTGCACTGTTGGCAGGTAATTCTATTTATCAGCTTCTTCAAAGATGCTTAGAAGTTTTAAGGCGTGAATTTAGTGAACTTAAAACGGTTATGGCAGACCAATTAATGTATGTGAAGGAAGACCTTATTTTACCCCATCATTATACATTTTATGATTTTATTGTAACAAAGGTAAACTTTATACAAAATAAGGAAGAATTGTCATTTGTGTAAGATTAAAAATCATTAATTGTTATTCATTTCAGGCAAGAGGAAAGAGTGGACCTCTTTTCACATTCGATGTGCACGATGACATTCGTGTTATGCACGATGCTTCTGTAGAAACAGAAGAATCTCATGCAGGGAAAGTGTTGCTTAGGTACAGTATTTTCTGACACAAGTGGGGTTATGTTTATATTCCCTCCTTTAGCGAATAATTAATCATTTTTCATTTCAGATCTTGGTATGAAAGAAATAAACATATATTTCCTGCTAGTAGATGGGAACCTTTTGATCCAACAAAAAGTTACGATAAATATACGGTTTCCGATAAAAATAAAAAAAAAGATAAAATTTAATGAAAAGCAAATTAAATTGCATAGAAAATTATTGAATGAGGAAATCAACAATGCGTATTGTGTTCAATGAGAAGTAACGTTTTAGGTTAATTTGAATATTACCATAGGTATTAAATTTTCATAATACATATTAACATATGTACATTTAATTATGGTGATTTATAAGTGTATAATTTCTTTGTTCCTTAACAAGTTAAGTTATTGAATAGGCATTATTTAAACTAGAAGCCGAACGTCACTGCATACTTTGTATATTTAAAATAATGCATAACAATTCCATTAAGCCATTTGTTAGAAAAATATTTTTTATGCATTGTAAATAATTTTCTCGAAGATACTTATATTCTGACAATCTCGTTTATTACTTAATACTTTGTTTAATGACGCGACGATACTAGCAGAAATTCGATATTGTTTCAAAGAGTTATAAAGGTATGAAACGAATTATATAATTTTAGAAAAGTACATTTGTTTCATATGCCCACGTCATCTTCGGCGACTTTAAAAATTGACGATAAATCAGTAATGTGGGTTTCCTGTATGATTTCGTCTAGAAGGTTTTTGTCGATATCGCGCAAAGTTTCTATCGTTGATACGGTGTCTAGCATCGAAGATATACTATTTGTAGATGTACTATCATGTGCCTTCTTAAATTGTTCTTGATCATTGCAAGAATCTTTACGATAGTCCTATTATTTTTAATTTTTAAATAGCGTTTTCACTACAAATTGTTATCTATTGCATTACTCACGGAATTTTTCTTATCCAGTTCTAGTAGAATTTCTTTTGCTTCTTTGTCCATAATATATGGATTATTACCAAGATCGATCGTTTTATTGTTTATATGTCCAACATCATTTGATGAATTCATTATTTTCCATTGTCCTCTCTCGATATCGTTAATCGATTTCAAATTATGATCGATTAACTAATAGAAAGTTTCGTAACGGTAAAATTACAGTTTCCAAAGATTATAAGTTTCTTAAAATACGATTATCAATATAACTTACTGCATTATCATTAACGAGATTCGTGTTAACGTCGTTTCTAAATGCTTTCTGCTTGGAATCATTTATCCCGAGTGATATGTTCAATTCGTTATTGTTTTGAAATTCTGTTTGCAATGTGTTTCAATATTAAATACCCAATTTTTTAAATATTTATTAATTATGTAAATAGATATATTATTTGATACTCATATTTAAAATATATGCTATTTACAGTAATCGATAATAATGTTATTTTCACTGATTCATAAATCGTTGAACAAATCCATTATTATCGGTTTTTTTCTTTGCATGCCGTTTTTATTGTCGTACCTGGATCGAGTATCACGTATTTTGGACATAAGCGAAAAAATTTCCGCGTATTTTCAACTAATTTACCAATTTCAGAGGAATTACGCGATAAAATATTTTTTAGTTTCGTCCGATTTTCACACTGAGAAATCAAAGTTTCTTCCTTTGCTTTCTGCGATATAATTTAAACGTTTATGTTCTTAATTAGTGTCGACAAATGTTTATTCATTATAAAGGGGCACATTATTCACCTTTATTTTATCGCACATTTCGTCTATAAGACCATCAAGATTTTTAATCTGTAAAATTTGTTTTCTCATCCATTCCTCTTTTGCATCTTCACTTGAAATATTAATTTCATCATGATTTTGTCTGTCAAACAATTCATCACCGAACTGCATTAAATCGAAACTATCTAGCGAATCTGTGCCCAATTCGGATATTTGCTCATATGATTTTAGTTCCTTCGTAGAAATCATTGTCTCATCGTCATCTATTTTTTTTGTACACTTTAGTCTACCGTACAGTATGAGCGGGAAAACGCGGGATACTCCGTACATAAAAAAAAAAAATGAACAAGTATACACGAAATATATTTCATACCCTGCGGAAATGCGGAAATGTGCATCGGAAGCGAGATTATTCAAAGAACATTTAGATAATTACTTTAGATTAATAATTTACATAAGTACATAAAATACATAATCCCCACGATTTTGAATGTTAGTACTCTTTTTAACATTGCAATAACGACAACAGAATTATCTTAACGCGTGTCAGCATTTGTTTGATTCTTCTTTGGCGTTATTGCTCGAATTAGGTAAAACGAATGTACCTTTTTTTGCTTTCCACGAGATTTCCGTGTTGTCTACCTGGTTCTCTTCGATGAAAAAATCGGAGGTGTTTGTATCTTTCATAATACAGGTAGCAGGCGATTCTGTTGTAGAAAAATGCTGTATTTGTTGGGATTCCACCGATGAATCTAATAATTTTTCAAACGTGGAGGTGGTCTTATCAAATGTTGACGAAGTGTTGGGTACCGTTTGTTTCTTTGTAATACTGTCCATGGGGCCATTGGCGGAATGGTCCAAACTTGTTTTAGTTTCGGTAGAAAACGGCGAACAAGATCGTCTTTCGACATTCGGGTTAACCGGAGAGGCACGTGACGATTTATTATTATTGATTTTGCGTCGTGATTTTAATTGTTTATATTCTTCTTCGTCGCTGCTTCCCTCGGTATACAATTCTTCTCCCGATATCCATAATTCTTCTTCCTCCTATAAAGTAAAGATTGCATTTATCTACTCACAAGTAAATTTATTATTTCTCCTAACGAAATCATAAACAATTGCTTTTTTTAAATATTTGCATAGTACTAGCAGCACAAGTACCCTTTGAAAAATTCTTATCAATTGGTATAAACGGAATTCCGAATTAAAGGAAACGGAAATCGTACCTCTATTTTAATTCTGGCAAGTTGTAATTGTACCGCGGTTTTCATGGGCTGTTCCTGCGATTTCAAATTGGTCGTTGTTTTATTGGCCATTCTATCCCTAAGTATAACACGAACAATATAATATTGTAAGTAATTTTGTAATTCACGACATGCGAATATTGTATGGAAAACTAGTATATTTAGCATTTGTAGGACCACCGACGAAAGGTCGGATCAAAAGGCCAACCGAAGCGTATAATCGTGATCCTTTCCTCCCGATATGTTTAAAACCGATAACAGTTTCTTTGAGACTTTTTAAAGCAGAGAAAATCTATAGAAAACTAACTCCTAAGCGCGTTTACGGGATTTTACAATTTTTGTTCTCGTAATTTGATTGATTCAAATTACTATACAGCGAGACCTTGAACTAGGAAAATGTAGAACAAGGTTGGCACAGGTCAGGGTTATATGTCACAATATCAGAGTGTTCAAATTCACGGCCATTAAAAATCACTACGATTCGAAACTTAACACGAAACTGTTGCGGTTGATATATTATCACTGTTATTATATTTTAAAGATATATACGTCAACGTTATCCTTGATACCTTTTAATAATATTTCTACCAAAATCGGTCTTAAAAATACAAAAAACAATTCAATAAACAAAACGCATTAAACTCGGAGTAAAATTATGTCGATCAAAGTTGCTTGCAGACATTCACTTTTTTTAGTACTGGCGTATCGTTTACAACGAATTTTCAAAAGTATATAACAATTTGAAAGATTGATTTACAAAGTATCGAAACTTTACCTCAATTTTGTTGATCGAACGCCACAACAAAGAAAATGATTCACGTGGCAATATTCTGTGTGATTCTTGATTATGCAATGAGTCTTAATAACGGCAGGTGTTATCGCACCGCATTCTTGCGGATCTGATATAATTAATATTTTATTGTTTCAGAACCGTTTTACCAGGTGCATGTTTAAGATTTGTATTGCGACGCGAATCGCGCGCGATGTTTTCCGATCTCTAATTTATTAATTTATTCATTAACAGAGATTTTGACGTTTCGGTTTTTTTGCGTTTTGTATTATACGATACTCGGAAGAACTTGTAAGCTGCACGCTGCACAAGATACTGCATACTGGCTTTAAAATCGCGACAGCAGCGGCGCCTATGGCCAGATACAGCTCGATATATAAATAAATGCATTAACTTCGCTTGCGCGATGGACCATGTGCTTTCCTAATGTCACTGTGATCTCATTTTTTTTTTAAATATTCTTACTCACAGCTTAGTTGACAGGAAGGGAGAAAGACAGGACGCCCACTCGTTTGAAAAATAATTTCAGAATATCAGAGGCTTATATAAAAGGGCAAAAATACTGCTCTACATTTGTCAACAATAATCCTTATTCTACGAGTATTGTATAATGTCATTACGAAATTACTCTATTTACAATAAACACGAGTAATCGCTGTCGTTATGATCATAAAGTTGTGGGTTTAATACAAGTAGGATCCATGAAAGTAATATTCTCAGGGAAATGGTCCATAATTATAAATCTTTTTTCACTGGGTTCTGTCAAATTGTCTAAGAATCCAAACCAGTAGATCACGAGTCCTGGACCAAATCTGTTCCAATAGCTTAGAAATTGTTCTTTGATATACTTTTGATGTATCTCCATATTGCCAAATCGTGCTTTAGATTCTATCCAATTAATTACAAAACCATTTACTGCGATTGGTACTTCTAGTTTGAAGTCTGGAGTTTTGTCGTATCCCCGCGATCGTAAGTGTTCCTCATTACGAAATGCAAGATTTCGTTCTGTCAAACAATTTTGTAATTTCAACTCATACTCTTGACCTACAGAACTGAAAGTTTTGTTTACAGAAACATATATAGCTAGTTACTGTATTGTTTAGTTATATTCAGATACGTACATTCCGATAGCATCTGTTATAGGTCCATATAAATTATCATATAATATACACTATAAAAAAAAATATACGTATATATAATGTGTTCTATGCAACTTGTCCACCTAAATATCTTCATTATTTCAAATGATACACGAAAATGTTATTTTAAGGTATTCAGGTGGATAAGATACTGTATATATATATATTTAATTATATTAAAATAATTCATCCTATAATCATGAAATTATTACCAAATAAACTTCATATGCAAGGTCCTTGTCCTGAATGAGAGTAGTGTCTTTAAATAACTTACTAACTTCGTTTCGAGAAACTAAAAACATTATCCTTTATAATTTAGGAATATTTATAACAGCAAACTGTTTCAAATGATATAAAATTACCATTAGAATCATCTCGTCCACAATGTTTTTCAAGAACATTTCTAGCTAATAATGCAGGCTGGGCACCAATATCTTTTGCCATTTTTAATAAAATTCCAACAGGTTCTCCCTTTCGTACAGCTTCTATGTAACTACCATTTACACAGTACAACAATATTTACATAAGTTTGGAACAATAATTAAATATGATGCAAAGTATGCTTACGTATCATAATAGTTCTTATTGTTGCCAAACAACTTGCTATGATTGACTTTCATTTTATGCTGTATTTCTAAAGATAATATGCTGTACAATACATTTACTGGAATGCTAAATAAAAAATAGATGTGTAATGCATTCATTTATGGTGGATAATTAATTTACATATGTTTTTAAATGGAAATAATCTTACTTGGTATATTTTTCTTTTAATAAATCTCTACAATCCTTTGACAGACCTTGGAATTTTCGAATTGTTGTTACTATGTCGTTGTACACGTCGAGCTTCATATTTGTTAGTTATTCTTAAAACGTTTGATAGTTTCTTTAAATTCTGTTAATTTTCTTTCGTAGTTAATACACGAAAATAATTAAATTTACGTTGATACTAATCCAAAGAATCGTCAACCATAGGCATTTGTTGACAACAACTGTATTTATTATATCGTGTATCGTGTCTATTACTCGTTTGTTGTTATTAGTATTACTTTGTTAAATTATTCGTTATTCAGGGTTTAACCATGTCTTTGAAAGTCGAAGGAAGACCCTATCCCCACCCCTCCCTGAATTACCGACGTGACGACGGAGTCGCCATTGTCGCCATTGTCGCCATTCGTTCGACGAAACTAGACGTGTTCAGACCTGTTCAGCAATCAGGCGTATAATAAGGTACGTATTATTAACGTAACGATATCTAAACGTTTCTAATCTCTACTAACTCTCCATTACTCTGTATCGGTGCCTTTATTTAATATTAGTTCATTTTGACTAGAAATTTAATCGAAATCGGGAAAATAGTTGATTCGGTTTCGCGCTTTTTCGTCGACATCTAGCCAACCTCAATTATCATTATATCTCGATAAATTATAATATTTTAGAACATATTTCGAGTTTAATGCTTGTTTAATTGTGGTACAAGTACATTTATTTAATGTATTGAATCGTAATTCGCATTTCATTTCTATTGCAGCCTCTAATTCCAAGTCAACTTCAAGGAAGGGCGCCATGATTGCCAATTCGAATCGAAGGAATTTGCCGCGCATATTCAACTTCAAGGAAGGACGCCATTACGGAGTCGTCATTCGTCCGGTAAGAACGTGTCTGGACCTGCTCCGGCCGGTGTCGACATATAATAAAGTACGTATTATTAACGTAATGATATCTAAACGTTCCTAATCTCTACTATTACTCTCCATTACTCTCTATCGGTGTATTTATTTAATATTAGCACATTTTGACTACAAAAATCGTGAAAATAGTTGAATCCGTTTCGCGCCTATTCATCGATATCTAACCAGCTTCAATTGTCATTATATTTCGATAAATTACAATTTCTTAGAACATATTTCGAGTTTAATGGTTGTGCAATTGTGATATAAGTATATTTATCGAATGCATTGAATGGTAATTCGTATTTTATTTCTGTTGCTGTCTCGAATTCAAGTCAATTTCAAAGAAGGACGCCATGTTTGTTAATTCGAATCGAAGGAATTTGCCGCGCGGAATATTCAACTTCAAGGAAGGACGCCATTATGGAGCCGTCATTCGTCCGGTAGAACGTGTCTGGACCTGCTTCGCGGAATATTCAACTTTAAGGGAGGACGCCATTATTGCCAACATCGAATCGAAGGAACGAATTTGGCGCGGAACATTGGACAAATCTACTCTTACATCATACGTAACGTAGAAAAAGAAAAGATTTAATCGAACTTTTTTCTATTTCGATTCGTTGTTGAAAATATTTAACTTGTAAAGTTAATTTGTGTGGTAAAGAATTAACTTTGTAGTTATAAAACGAGAACAGTATTTCCGTCGATAAACTAAGTTAGGTGAAAAAAAAACAGACGTGCTTATCTGTTATTTTTTATTCCTTTTCTTTTTTCTTCCAGGAATTTTGATGGCCGAGCGCAATGCGGCCGGTAAACTCAGTGCTTGTGTCGTATAGAGTTTAGCGTTTCTTTCGAGGCACAGCTGCTTCTTGTAGATTATCGTTCGGATTTTAGGGACTCGCGAAAGTAGAGTCAGTGTTTATTGCGCATAAATTTCTTTCAGAGCATCGGGGCTTATTTTCTTTTACAAATCGCGACTGTAGAATCATTTGTTCGCCGTCATTGATTTTCGGTCGCGTAAATTAATTATCATTAGTCTTTCACATATTTTAGAATTTTTATTTTGAGAATTCAATTTAATCGTTATCGGAATTAGAATCAGTGCATCACTGAAGAGGAGTTTTGAGCGATTCTCCACGAGAGAAAAATGTAAGTATTGTTGAAATTTTTATATGAAATTAAAACTCTCCATAATTTTAATAAGAGATTATAATTGTTTTCTTCTCCTTTACAGTTTCTTAGCCTCATCTCCAAATCCACTAGAGGGCTACTACTACAGGATCAGGCAGACGACTTGGTCGATGATTTACCCTGGACAACAGCAACATCCTGGACATGTGGCCAAGGTATTCTCCATCGTAATCAACGATCGGTGAGTCGCATGTGTTTTGTTCCTCCGGTCCCCAATTATGTCGTAGGACGAAAGGTCCGAATCGACATGGGTGATTGGTTGTATACGTAGTTTCTTTGGCAAGTTCAGTGACCGCGGGTATTTTTATACCCGTGAATAATAACACATGTATATTGTTTTATTTCAGGACCTTTAATTTAGGATCTTCTTGCATACCGCGATTTTTAATATAATAAATATCATATCACTTTTATCTTATAATTACATTTATTTTAGACTGAATATTGAATATACTATATCGTCTCTAATATCGTTTGATAATTATATTCACTTTATAATTAATTTGACGATTTTCTGTATCGAAGATACCAAAGTCATTCCTTACTTATTAACAAATATGATTCGATTAATATGCAAGAATATATTTCGTGACGGATACATTCTAGAGTCAAAGCAACATATATTATGTACTATTTTCACATTTCAAAAATATGCTTTGACGACGGAATCGCCCGAGGGTTAAATATTTTGATCAATTACATTTTTAAAGTAATTAATTTTATTATAAAGTCTTACTTAGAGTCTTTTTTCTTATGCATGCAATTCAATTATGAATAGTATACTTTTCGTATAGAAATAAATTTTTTAAATATCAATTTGAAATGAGAAAAAGTAAAGAAAATTTAGTCCGTTTTAGATTGTTATTTATATTCTAACCATTTTTCATAGCCAGGATTTTCAGGCTCTTTTCCCGTGTTTATTGCCTAATCTCACTCAAGTGCCCAGGTGCTACTTGAATGAGTGAAGGCAATAGGCACGATGACTTTGTTTATAATTACTAATCATATATCTATGCGACTGACATTTGCTAGTGTATCGTGCGCGACGCAATTTTCACATGTGTGTGTTTGTGGTTAGGATGTGGAATTGCGTCGTTTCAAATATTCACTATAATTTACAAAGATAATTTTATTTCATTTTGTATATATTTTTTACATATTCAATGAAATGTAAATGAGAATTAGCTTTTTTATATCGAACAACGTACTGAAGAGAGTCGATTACGACATTATTATTTATACAATAGTATATTTTATCAATGATTTTATTTGCTAAAAATAACGTAATATACGCAAAGGTCACTAGTCATCTTTCAGTCGATTTCAGGAAATGGTACGTAACTTTAGAGTGTGATTGTTGTATGCAATGTCCGGGTGTCGGAGGAACCCCGGGGAGTCCTCCCTAGTTTAGGTCGCGCCCGGACATTATGCGTGAGAACCGTGGAGTGTGTGTTTGAGAGAATGAGTTTTGCAATTTTTTAAATACAGCGTTAGGTAGGCAGGTAACTTTCTGGTATGCGTGTTAGATGTAAGTAGGTAGAGTCAGAGCAGGACTGTCCACATTTAGTTACTCGGGTAGGCACATTTTCGCGTGGCAGTCCTGTATCTGTAGTTACGATTTTGAGAGTGAAAAGTTAGCCGATTCGAACGGTTTCTACCGTTTGTTTTGCTGTTACTTTTGATTCTTGAAATCGCTACGACTCTTAAAGTCGCTCTCACGCGTTCGCGGTCGCGATTAGGCCCCCTCGAAACGCTCGTCCCGCTCGAGTTACTCCACACGTGTGCCGACAATAATTCCGATTGTTGGAGGTACTCGTATTGCACGGAGTGCTCGAGCCCGGTACAATAAGTTTCAGGCATCGGCAGGACCGCCGAAGAAAGAAGAGACCCGTTGAGTTGAAGAGGCCCTGACAAACTGTCGCAAGAATGGGCTGCAACAAATGACTCTTTATCTTCATCTTCGGATGAGGATGGAAAGTCATGCTACTTTTGTCACTGTACTTGCCTGTAGTTGTAGTATTTTTAGTTTTCTAGATGGTACATACTTGCACCTGTATGTACCACAACGTCCAGTGTGTGGCAAATCGCGTTGCTATTATTTTAACTTCACGGTGATTAGATTTAGAGTCGCGATCATTTTACGCGTTCGATTTACAAGTTAGTGTCGCGAACAAGAACTGTTCACGGTTTGCTATTAGCGTTGCGAAGCATGAATGATACTCGCGTTGTTTATCTAGAGAATTTTTCAAATAATTAGTTTTCCAGTTCCATTTAGAGTTGCGCACTACGAGAATTTTTCGCGATTTATTTCAGAGCAGAGTCGCGAATAAAAGTTAATCAAGGTTTGCATTAGAGTTGCGCAATATTAATCGCGTTGCAATTAATACGAACGAATCGCGATTATATTTCAGGCGTTTTGTATTAGTGTTGCGATATTGACGAATCGCGTATAATTTCTACGTATATGTACCCATAATTTGATAACGGGTACAATAGAATTGGAATTCTATACTCCTGGTAACCCAAAAACGAACTTTGTTTCATATTGTCTAATTTGTGTTTCAGGAAATCATCGTGGGATAAATAGAAGAAAGAAGAATGAAGAATATGTATCCATGTATTTGCTCAGTTTATGTTTATGTATATATTTTCATATTGCTCAATTTATGTTTCAGGAAATCATCGTGGGATAAATAGAAGAAAGAAGAATGAAGAATATGTATCCATGTATTTGCTCAGTTTATATTTATATATATATTTTCATATTGCTCAATTTATGTTTCAGGAAATCATCATGGGATAAGGAGAAGAAAGAAGATAGATTTTCATTTATGTTGTGAGTTGATTGCATAGGAATGAGTTGGAACACTTTGCAGTGTGTTTAGTTGTGTGTGAATCTCGTTTTGGTTAGAATATTTAATTCATATTCGATCGTCTTTGTTACTTGTCGCTGAGCCTTTATTCGGCAAAATCTCCTTAGAACTCTGCTGTTACGTTACTTGTCGTCATCGTTAGTTGCTGTTTCGTTGTTATTCGTTATAGATTCGTTAGAAATGGAGGGTGGTTGGGATTCGGTTAGGGCGGGTCTCCATTCGCAGCAACCTCCTCGTGGTGAGACCTGGGTAATATTATTTAGCGTTTAATTATTAATTAAAAACTAAATAATATTAGCAAATTGGCTGCGATCCGCTTCGCTTAGACTATCATTAGTTTACTAAATTCAAATCGTAATTTCCGCCATATTTAGTTTTGATTCTTGTAGTTAGTAGCGCTGCGGTCTGATTCCATTCTGGGTCGATAACGCTGGACTCGACACTGAAATGGTAAAAAGATGGCAGAGTATTGTCACAGACTAGGTATAGGGTAGACCTATAGTATATGTTTGCTTTCTCCACCATTTCGTTAGACGCTAAGGAAGTTCGTCGTTACTAGTGTCGCCGTCATTGCACTTAATTATACCAAATCTGGTCATACTGGAATAGGTTCTGCAGATGTTTTGATAAATTGTGAAGTTAATACAACGTACACATATATATTTATTACTTTGATTCGATTTCTTTATGTGCGAAACATGTAGAATCAATTTAAATATTGTATGTGAAACGATTAAAGGAAAAATACGAAGTATCAGGTTATTTTTGTTGTTACGAGACATTTAAAGGACTAACGCTAGTCGAAATATGTGAAAATTTTGTTTATGTTTAACCTCTAAGCATTGTTAACTTGTTGATCAGTTTTATACTTGACTTTCGTGAGAATTATGAATAAAAATAAACAGTTAACGACGAAATGCAGTGTACAACACAGAAATAAGAATATAGACAACAACGAAGAAGGTAATTGTGATTTTAGTATATAGTGAATCGTTAGAATCGGATCAATTGCATCTGTAAGCATAAATTTTCTGTTTTAGCACCGGTCAAAAAAATTATGAAACTCGACAGAGGAAGCGAGTCGCCACAATATTTTTCCGATTCACGTGTTTCCGGGTATAGCACTCCTATTCGA
Source organism: Colletes gigas (assembly GCF_013123115.1). Classification (NCBI taxonomy): domain Eukaryota; kingdom Metazoa; phylum Arthropoda; class Insecta; order Hymenoptera; family Colletidae; genus Colletes; species Colletes gigas. The sequence continues at coordinate 1,858,761 of NW_025106641.1, forward strand.
AAAAAGGTTCAATTAATCGATTTAGAAGATTCTCCTGAACTTGATTATCATTATAGTCCAATTTCGCTTCCTTGTACTCAAGAGGGGGGTAATGAAATTGCGTGGGATTGGCAAATTTCTGCTGGCAAAAATTCCAGCGATAAGGCTAAACTGCAAACCAATCAGGTGGAAACTCCTAAACGAACCAAACAATTGCAAAAGAAACGAAATTCTAATTCTCCTTTATTGCAAAAGCCGCTTAAAAGAAAACAGGTGAAAATGGAAAACATAGAAAATATTGGGAAACTGACAGCTGAATTGAAAGCACTAAGCGAGAGAATGAAAAGTATGCAACAGAGTTGTGAAACTGAAAATCATAATATTGTAAAAAACGACACGAGCGAAGAAGAACATGAAACCGTATGGATAGATTTGTGCAGTGACGATAGTGACAATGCGAACCCACAAGTCTGTGTTAATAATGACAAGTTAAAAGTAGATACCATTATTAGTAGTAGTAATAATAAGAAGGATTCAAACTATGAAGACTTATTTGATGACTCGATCGATGATTCCATGATAAAATGTACTCAGGAAATTGAGGAAAAGTTGAATTTGTGTAAGGGTAATGGAAATGATGCAGTGGAATTACTTATAGTGAACAAAGAGAAAGATTTGTTTTCCGTATCTGAAAATGAGGCATCGTGTTTGACAACATCTAGTAATTCTTCTATCTCTAAGAGTTCTTCATTGGTTAATTCAAGCGGTTGTTTAAAAACATATTCAAACAATTTGAGTAAAGTGAATTTTACATCTAATATTTCAGTTTCAAGTTTGATAGATTCGAGTTTCCAAAAGTCATATTTAAAAAATAATGTGATAAATGCAAAAAATGGAAAATGCGTGTTTTCAAAGTTGCAAAAGGAAGATGTATCAAAGATTCCAGACGATTCTTTTGACGATTGTTTAGCAACTTGTATGGAAGATGATAAATTAATGTCTAAATTGTCAGAATATGATTTCAATGTTTCAAATGCAGATTGCTTGAGTAATTCTAGAAAGGTTCCTAAAAAATCTATTTCTAATATAATAGATAATAAACAAGATTGTAAAAATTTTGCTCCAAAAGCAGTATGTCCTTCTCATAACAATGTATCTGTCGAACACGAAAATCCTAAATGTATTATTACCAATGATCTGAAAGAGATCGATGCTACAGATTATAAAGAGGCAATTGTAAAATCTTTTGCTGACAAAACTACTTTAGAAAGTAGAAAATTCTTTAAAACAAAAAGTTTATCAGATCACTTTTATCAAACCAAAACCTTTAATTCGAGAAATAAAAAGAGTAAACCTGGTGTATCGCCTCAAAAACGATTTCCATCAAATTCAGGTAGTTTCGCACTAAGTACTACTCCTATCGTAAAAGGTCAGAATCTGCATGAGAAGATTAATAACGTCCCACAAAAAGCGCCCGGTAATTGTTTTGTAAAACACAAATCAACTAGTAATTTATGTAGTACGGAAGTGGTTGCGAAAGAGTCCCAACCTATACAGTGTACTCCCGAAGAAATAGAAAAAAAACGATTGGAAGCAAAGATGAAACTAGAGTCAAAACGGAAATTACAACAAAATACAAAAGTAGCTAGTACTCGAATAGAGATTCCGACGTTGAAGTCCGTGAAAAGGTGATAGTCTTTGATAAAATAAATTGATGAGACTACTTTCAATGATGCCATGTTATATTTACAGTCATACGAGTGCTTATTACACATAATACTATAATTTCAACTATGTATTATGTTAAAATAATTTAATTATGTTTGTAATTTTCTATTTTGTTGTCTGGCAAGCAGTTATTATTACTTTGCAGAATGTACAGTCGATAAACTCCAATGACCTCGTTAAAGTAGATATAACAATACGTTATATTAATTTCTAAATTGTATATATACTTGTTAGTAAAATGTATTTCAAAATATGTATCGATTCTGTGCCTTAACATAGAACGAGTATACAAGTTAAAATAAATAATCGTTTTTTAAACTATATTGTGCCGTTCCACGATCGAATATTATCACCTGAACGTTCGAATTACTTAGGGATACAAGAGGATTTTCATTAGGGGATGAAAATAGTTTTTATTTTATTTCAATTAAAATTTCCATCGCTCTTATCGGGAAGTCCGTTAGTTTATTGCACCGTCCAATCTGGCTGTCTACCGTTTTTTTCATATTTGGACGCGTCGCCGGTCAAAAATTAAGTGCTGTTTTGCAATGACTCCCACTACGGAGTATTATAGACCGCGACTATTGGTTAGCATTTAGTGAAACGTAAACCAATGAGTGTACAGTTTTCCATGCCACTGCTTCTAACACGCCCCTACCGAGGTTACGTGTTTTGCAACGCGAAGTATAGACCCAGAACCAAGAACTCACTGAAACAGTCATTTACGAAAACCCCTCGCTTGTACGATCTAGTAATTGTTAACGTTTTTTAGTTGTGACGAACCACGTGAGTGATAATTCTCCTTGCTTATCTACCTCGTCGCAATCTGGTTTCAACTCGAGTTTCTTTCCGTTCTAACAAGCCTATGTTTTGTTGTAATTGTAGAAAAGAAAAGAAAACGATAAAATCTATTCGTCCATTTAGCGTTTCTTTATTACTATAAGTTTCAAAAAGAGTTTGATTTCGTTGCGACCGAATGGTAAACTTTCCTCGAAGCACAATCCGCACGTATTGCGCAGTAGTGTTACGTCGTCCGATTTAGTCAGACGTATGCTACTGCGAGTGAAGTCTTCTTTCGAGCGGTTACCGTACTCGCGGTAATAAATCAGTAACGTTCGAAGCAATCTTTTTTTGGGCTCTACGCGGATAGTCTGTTTCGTTCGAAGGGCCACGAATCGTCCAGACGAATCACGAAAGAATATGCAACAGTGTCTGACTAATTCCAGTTGTTGCTACTTGCCCGCCAAAAAACCGCGCGCGAGGGAAAGCGCGTGCGAGCGCGTACGTTCGAAGCAAGAACGTTGAAAGATAGTGGTCGGGAACGAGCGAGGTAAACGTCGAGGTATCGGTGAAAACGAACCGTCGAAAAATTAACCGATAGATAAAAAGGGTTATGGTAGATCGCGCGAATACTGTAGGTTGGACAGTTTACCGCGCATGTTTAGCGGGCGAGCGCTATCGCACGAAGCGCGTCGTTCAATCAATACGCCGGCACGTGACGTCAGATCAAAGCGCATAGCGGCGTCGTCGTTTCGCGCACCGAGCGAACTCGCGATCGGTAACATATTTTCTTTCAGGTACGCACGAATTTGCACGCAGTGCACGCAAAGATTTGCACACGCAACATTTCGATCGGGTTCTCACGCGTCTGACGGTCGCGCACCTCGCCGCCGTCGCGTTCATTGCGCGTGTCCGTTGATAGAGGAGCACTTCCTCCGCGCATCCTCGCGAATGTTCGGCACGCCAGCGTACGTTGCCGAACTGTGACAATGCTCCTCGCGGTGATCGCGTTCCTCTGCGCCGGCAGCAGCGCCGAAGTGTTCACAAATATGTTTCTCGTGAAAATGCGACAGCCCGCGGAAAGATACATCGCCGATCAAGTAGCAGCGAGGAACGGATTCGTCAATCTTGGACCGGTAAGCGTTTTCATCCTTCACACGCTAATAAATACTCGATGTTCGCCGTGTCGCGACGCGTGTCCTTTTCTTCGCTCAATTATTCTCAGCAATCGTGTAAAACAGCCAATGTATCAACGTTAATCAGAAGTTTACAAGTATTCGGGTACATCGGTGTCGCCGGTGACCGATGGACGCTCACCTAAAACGCCCGAAAGCTGGCCAGTGTAAACACTAAAAGATTGTTAAAAGAACTTTCCAAAAACACCCTATACCGGCGTTTTCTTTCTTATCGAGTCTGTTATCCCATTCTAGTTTACGATAAACTAAACGTAGAAACGTAGATTATAATGTTTCTATCGTTAAAAGGTGGTAATTGTCTTGATTTCGTATCGCAGCAATTTTGGTACTGTATCGGCGTAGTACCGGTTGCTCAGAACCAACTGTAGCTATAGAATCCTAGTCCTATGTTTACATTCGGTGATCTAAGGTTAAATATGTTCATATTCTCTAAAAGTAAATCTTCGTTCTGTAGCGTTTCCAGGTGTTTGTAAAATTCATTTCTTAAAGATATTGTCAAAGATTGGGCTTGGTCTGGGTTTAGATCAACCTTACGTTGTAGATAGTTTGCGTTGGAATAAAAAATCTTGAATATTATGTACGTCGATCAACGAATTAACGGATATTCCGTTTGTTGAATGGGACACATTGTTTGTTTGCTAGCGGGAAAAATCTGTGTCGACCACATTCATCCTTGCTCCACTTCACCTTTGATTTATATCAACGCGAACCTCGTTATCGGTTCACCGCATGAACGGCCGATATACAGGCGAGATCTACGAGTAGCATTTCGTCGTGGTTGTCACGAATACCCGCATTATCGCGGAAACATGCACGAAACGGTTGGTCCGGCATCAAAACTACGTAATATATGTATCAAAGATTAGATAAACTTACTCCATAGACAGCCTTATGTCTCGAGATAAAACTTGAACGACGTGTTCTCGAGGATCCATCGATCCAACTGAAATTTTGCGATCATTTAGCAAATTCAACGTAAGACGTTTTCTAAAATTTTATTTTATTTTAACAATTATTTCCACAGTTATTTGCCATTAGAAATGGCGTTAAAGTATAAGTAACATTCATTTATTATTTCTTTGTTCTGATATAAAAAAGCCATCGTAAACTAGTAGTGGTCAGTCTCGATCCATAAAGCACAACAGGGAGATCGATTTGATATTATCTTACCCAACGAACTCGTAAATCGTTGGGTAACTGGTCTCGATGCCCAGTTTGTCTACGCGAAGTGGAAACATCGGTTTGTGGTCAAACGGCACGACAGTGGAGGAGACACGGTATCGTCCGACGCCTACGCGACAGATTATCTGTGTAGGCATCGTTCGACGCGCCCAGCTTTCCTGTCGTTGTTTTTCCGTCGATATCCTGTACACAGGGTTCCTTTACGAGTAAAACGATATAAAGAAATTTACAATTGGGTAAAAAGGTCTCCTTAAAGTAACGCTTTGACTGTCACGTCCACTCATATATGGAAAACAAATTTTCAACTTAAATTTGTACATGCAATGTTCGCAAGAAACAGAACAGATTTTTTCAAACAGTTGGAAACGAGAACGTTCGAGAAACGACCAAGTTATTCTCACGGCGATGAGGATCATGTTAAACACGCTTCTGGCGTTTCGCGACAATTGAAACGTTTCACGGTATTCCATTAAAGTGACACAAAAGCGGGACGAAAATGCGAAGGGTACAAAGATCGTCGTTCCTTCTTGGGAAATGTTTGTCCATAGAGTTGAAAGGGGGACTATCTCGACGGATAAATTGCGTCAGGCGTTGGTAATTGCGGCGTCAGGTTGTTTCCTTTTATTAAATTCACTGAACGAAGGTTTTCGGCTATACTCCGACATTGGGAAGTTCTAGTTATTCGTTAGAGAAACTTTTTTGTTAAAATTTCGATACGAATGCGCAAACGGGAACGCCAGCTGATAACAGTTGGGATATTTATTCGAATAACGACTAGATCTAGGCTCGTTTAATCATGTCGAAAGAAGCTTCGTGCCTCGTTTTATTGAAAACGTGGAAGGTCAGCTGAAAGCTATTCGCGTTGCACTTAAATTGAAGAAAATTGAGTAGAGGGTGTTGCGTAGGAAAACATGTTTCTCGTTGCGTACGTTCTATTTTTACTTCCCTGTAGGGAAGGATCAGGAAGAATTCCCTACGAAAATTGGCAGAAGAACGCGTTTCCAGACTTTCTGATTCCATTCTGCGTGTATTAACTAAGATGATTCTAAAACAATAGCCTGTTGCCTATACGGGAATCTCGTGGAAGCGATTTCTGGCCATTTTCAAGCTCAGTCGAACGGAAATTTTGCGTCAACCTCGAACCCGTGGGGTTAAAGTCAATTAGGCGGAAGGACGAAGGGATTGGGAAAGCTCGATGGAATAAAGAAAAAATTAAAGCGACACGTGGATCGTCCGAAACCTCCCTTGTTAATATTATGTATGGATTTTAGGTACGCGAGTAGATAATGTTTCATTCGTCTTAAACAAATTGATATTCCAAATACGCTGCGCTTCCTCTGTCGCGACAATTTTGCAAAACTTCTATTTAAATTTTACGTAACGAAATCGCGCCCCGTGTACGTGTGACCCTATTTTTATACGGTGAAAGCGTACCGTGTGAAAGAACATTGTGCAAAAAAGGTCACGCGAATACCGTTCAACAGAAACGTATGAAACTTGGTTAAACGGGTGCAAGCTGTACAAACAATAATTTAATTCGATTCGATGCTCGTAATAATGGCGGTTTGTTTAAAATAGTCGTACGCAAGATGTAATTTACTTTGATCGAATCGATATCACCCCGAATGGTATATTTGTAATGATCGGTGACGTTGTTTCTCGGTATCGCCGGTTAATTAATCGGCTCGTGACGTACGCGTTGGATTATCAGTATGATCGATCGTCGCCACCGACGACCGATTAGGGCCGTCATCGTCGGCAACGATGGATTTTTATCGCAGAAAGGAAGGAATGAAATTGTCGCGACCAAGGGGGAGACTTTCATCTCGTTAATTGATAGATCATCGCGTAACGTTTCGCGAATACTGCGAAAGAAACGCCGAGGAACAAGGTGGGCTCCCCATTGTGAGCGGAAAGGGGAGAGGGGAGGGGGAGGGTGGTTTACCAACAAATAAGAAAAAGATCAGTCGAGAGAAGCCGCGTAAAATAATCACGTTAAATAGGTCGATCGATCGGAATGTCGCGGTAACGCTAGCAACCTTTCAGTTTGATGTTGGAAAACTTCCTTCCAACGTGGGTAAAGAACACCATACTTTCCTTTTTTCATTCCACTTTACGATCTTACTCCGCGTAGTCGTCGCTGAATGAAAATTGTTAATCCACCCTCCCAGCGAAGGGGACAGTATAGGTGTTAATTTCTTGCCAGTGTGCGTGCATGCGAGGGTAGTATTATAGAAACGTTCCAGCAGTCTATAAACGTTAGTCGTTCGATGCCCGTATATTGCAACGAACAACAATCGTATGTCGTTTTATTTTGATCTTCGTCGTCGTTTGCATGCACGTACTTTCCCGTTGGATAATCGTGAAAAGTCGCACCTTCGTTCCGCGACAGAAATCTACTTCGTCACGGCACGATATTAACTGCTTTTCGCTCGATGTCCCGGAACAATAACCGTTTATCATTGTGCCGTTTCGCTAATTAAATTACTTCCCGCGCGCTCGAACGTATTCGCGGGAAATGCCGGAAATAAACTTACGCGTACAGCGACGAAGGCTACGTGTGAATTACATTCGATTTTCGGAACGTCCATGGGAAACTCGGTAACTTTGTTCGCGCGAATAACTTCGAGTTAATTAGGAATATCAATTTTAGTCGAACCGCGAGTCTTTTAGCCGGGATATAATATAAATTGTTAATGGACGGGTTCCGTAAATCTGGACGAAGAAATTCCAAGTGCGCTTTATCGTTGGATCGTCGAGCACGCGAACGTGTTCGTGGCAGAAACGTAGCATCAGCTGCGTGCAGCAGCATCGCATAGCGACACAGGACGCGTTTATTACGGTTCCGTGGTTATGCATCGACTATGCAGATTTCTCTCTGTTCACCCTTTCGTATGCAAGTGCCAGGAGGGACAGAATTGCACGGGGGAGAGAGCTAGAACTTGCACAGTGGCCGATAGCTGCGCTTCGTTGCGCAACGATCACCGTTCCGTTACAGACGCCTCGAGTATTTCGGACCATTCCACTCGAAGTTGCGTAATTTGAACACCGCACAGTGGTAAAAACATCGATTACCAGACCAGACGGAACTATTAGAGGATGATTTGCGTCGATAATTGCACTCTTAACGCTTAAAAGTAGGGACGTGAGACTCGAAACCAAAGTACAATTGCATATTACATCATCCAAGTTTGCCCGATAAGATTCTTTTCTCCCTGTGATCGATTGTATTCTGAATTTTCAAGAATACAGGGTGCGCGTATCGTATATCGAATTGCATCTGCATACAACGGTCGTCGATACAGATAGGACAATAAACCTGTGCTCCTGTATTTATACGCGCAACACAAGTAGCAATGCTGTGCTAGGTGTTACGTACTTGCTAATTGGATTACGTGACACGTGTAGCTCCGAGTTAAACTGGATTATAGGATGACCGGTTCGCGTGGGTGGACTGGTGCTTTGAGAGACACAGCGAATAGGAGTCAAAGGGCCGGTCCTTTTGAGCATTACGCGATTAATTTTGATCGCTAAGTTTAATAGCTTCGAATTGGAGAATTTCGTAGGCGTCCTAATGCACAGCCTTAGGCAAACGAAATTCTAAATCAATATTCCATACGATGGAATTCCATTTATAGGAACTCAACGGGGTACTAGCCAGTTCAGATAACCGGGCAGGTTCGTATATTACATTTACATATCGTAGCAAGAATTGCTCCAATAGGTATTTGGTCGAGGTACGATTTGAGAGCGTTTAATCTACATAAGAGCGTTTTCGTGTCGCGAACGTTATCGTTCCGATGGGAAGTTTTCAAGGGACCGCGTGATTATCGAACACGTTTCACCGATTCTAGCAGCGGATCGATCGTACAGTTGCCATTTAACAGGTTCCCAGTCTACAACGATGTCATGGGTAACCGCGACGCGATGTACGCGTGAATGTTTAATCGACAACCGAGAATAGGCCGATAAGGTATTGTCGGCCTCCGGTTTGTCTATGTCGCGGATGGTCCGTCGCCGTCTCAGTTTCACCAGGCTGTCGAACTCTATCGATCGGAAACTATAGGCTGGTCACGTTAACCCTGTTGACCAAATCAAACGATTTTACGTCCCGTTTAATTCTTCCGCCGCAAGAAACATTAGTTGCTTCGAACACTAATCCTTGTATTATACGATAGCCGTTAGGACATCTCGAAGAAAAGAAGCAATTTAGTTTTTAAGAAAACGCGACTTGGAGACCGGAGAGAACTATCGGAAAAACAATCAGACCTCGCGGGCAACGGGGGTGAAAATAATTTTTAATCGAGAACGCGGATCTGGGTCTCGCGTTTCTCTTTGCTCGTCGCGACGAACCGGCTGAAAAGCAGCGGGGGCTGCATTTGAATCCAATTTGCGAAAGTGTTTCTTTCTTCTCGCGGAACGTTTCGCGATGGGCGTGCCTCGTTCTCCAATTTCCACGAACGACGATGAAATTTGTCGATCGTCCGGGACCATTAAGATCCACTTTCCTTTCGATAAGGTGAAAACAAACTGTTCTCGATCTCCATTCGTTCCAATTCGTTTCTGGCCTATGGATAAATCGCGACTACGATTACCGTAGATCTCTGAACGAGAATATTGAATTTATTTCCACCGGTATTTTTCTCCATCGTTTCTTTAGTCCGAACGAATTGACACATAACAGGGGTAAATAACACGCGCGCATTTAATCTGCCGTTGGATCGATTCCCTATCGAGGTTATTAATCGGATAACAGTCTGAGCCATAATCGAGAGATAACTTTATCTATCTATAATTGGTTCGAGTGGATTGACGAAGCGATGTCTCATCGTCCCGATCGTTAACTTACTTCTGTATAATTCGATCGTTCCTATTTACCTACGTGCTCGCCGAAGTTAAGGGTAGTTTAAGACTCCCATCGAGAGGGAAGTTCTTTCGTCCATTGGCGTGCACATTCGGTCGATGATCGACGAGGCGTTATCGGTGTGTTCGTTGAAATAAATGGAAAAATTACGGGCTTCCGGGCACTCGGAACACTTTCCCTGTTTTCTTAAGAGGATCGGGGGGAGATAATGCGTTTAGCAGCAATGTCTTTCAGCCAATTTTCCTGACACGTCCTCGGTCTCGACCCATCGATTTTCCCACATCGCAGAATGTTTCAAGTCGACTACAGATTGTTTTATTTCTTTCATTTAGGTGCTGGGCAGCCAGACCGAATATCATTTCGTGCACAGAGCTTTGCCACACGCGCGGAGCAAAAGGTCCGTGCCGCATACGAGAAGGTTGAAGGTCGACCCTTTGGTAAGCGACGCAATTTTAAAGTTCCAGAAGCTCTCGACGTTTTTTTTTTTCTTTACTAATATATATTTTCTTTACTAATATTTCTTTACGTAATATATCTCCCTTCGCTCGTGACGCTGCAGTCTCTGTCGTATAATTTTCCATTTCATAAAATCTCCATATATCCGAGAAGGTGACACGAAACGACGGATCCTTTCAATTTCCGTTACCGTATTCCTTGGTCGTGTTCGGTTTCATATACTTCGTTGCGCCCGACAATTTATATTCCGTCGTGTCGCGTCCGTATTTACCATTCAAAGAAACTAATCTCGAGAGAATAAGGGTCTATAACGTCGTAGTTTGTTCGCGCCTCGCGAGCCACGAATCCGTTATTGTATTCCGAGAAAAATAACCCGGTTGATTTCCAAAAGAATTTCAAGGCAATAGCGAGCGAAACGAATCGTGTTTGAAACTCGACTCGATAGTGTACGCGATACGGAACCGCTCGATATAAATGTAAATGAATACCCAATTTTCAACGAGTGACGAGAACATAATCGAACGCGGAACAAATTGCTCGCATAAAATTACGATCCTTTGACGGTGTCGCGCGCGGACACAGAATTGTCATCGATCCCCGTGGAAAGGACGTTCATTTTTCACTATCCCTTCGTACATATTCATCATACGAGGCGTCTCTCTCGGTTCGTTCCCTCGATTCTCATAAAAAATTCATGATAATTCCATCCGATCTTGTTCGTTTGTTAGCTCTTCCCGGGAAACGTGATATATCCCTTGCCTTACAAAGTGATTCTCTTACGTATATCCACAGACTCTCGGAGAGACTTATCATTTATATTAAACCACGTTTCACGAAATTTTCAGCACGAAAATTCTAAAATTCATGAATCTTAATTCTTTATTTTCTTTAACGTTTCAACTTGAGGATCGATTGTTTTAGTAAAGTAAGTGTCAAAGCAGCGAGAGGATTGGGTGGAATGTTTCAGGTGCATACCGCGGTGCAGCAGGCTGGATTCAAGAGGGTGAAAAGGGGTTACAAGCCGCTGAGCGTGGATAATCTTGTGCCAGTTTACCAAATTAAAAATCCGGCGAATCCGGGGAACAGAGACCCGTCGGATCCGTACTTTCAGTATCAATGGTATTTGAAGAACACGGGACAGAATGGCGGAAAACCGAAGCTGGACTTGAACGTGAAGGCAGCCTGGGCTCAAGGTGTTACGGGAAAGAACGTGACCACGGCCATAATGGACGACGGTGAGTTGGCGTTTAGGGGATAGGCGATTCGTTGGGACAGAGCAAGGATATCGATTATATCGGACGTTGAACAAACGTTATCGACGAATAATTTTTCGAAGCGTAAGGAAACAACGTGGCCAATTTATTAGGTTGTATAATAAATCCGTTGACGTCGACGATGGCACTTTAATACTTTGTTAGAAGCTTTTATTGCGTAACTAGAAGATTAATAGCGCGAGATGCTGTCCACGACCGGATAAATTAAAACCTGGCGAAAGGAATGGCCATCGCTCGTACTTAGAAAAATGATTACAAGCCGAGGGAAACCTGGGAATTCTCGAGATAAATTGATAATTAACGCAAGCAAAGATGGGATAAAAATTAATCATAGTTTAGATTTCGTGCAATTACGTCGGGTAATTGCTATTTTGCCGGGGGATTGTAATTGTTAACGGACCGTTCGCGAATATAAGGTAGAAATTTTGCCGGCGGGTCCTCGAGACAACTCATTAACAGAAAGCGCTTTAGCTTAGATTACGCGTCACGTGGACGTCACATTCCTGAGGCTGGGTGCATTAATTGCTGCGCTCCAACAGGGAGATAATCACTTACGGATATTGCTCCGACATAATTTCATCAATTATCGTCGCCCGTTACTTTCCTTAATAAGTACTTTGACGTGCCTCGATTCTGCAAAATCGTCCCCAGAAGTAACACAATTCTACAATATTAGTTTAATACTCGTCCTCCTCGTTTTACATTTTCCTGTTATCTTCCAATTCGTGTTGAGTTTTCCTTCGATCATGTTACGAATTAAGGAGCATCGTAGACTCGAGGAATCTCGTATAATGAACTTTTAATTAACGTATGCTTGTCAGCCGTCGCTCAAAACGTTTGTATCAATAATTATCTTCGATGCGATACGGTCGTGAAAATGACCCGGTTCCCGGGTGTTATCCGTTCGAATGGAAGTAAAATTTATATCCAGGCCTCGCGATTCAGCTAGATTGATTAAACCGCGCGCATCGAGCCTCGTTTACATACGGATATCGACGAGTTCCGGTGAACGTTTATAACCAACAATCCAATGGATTTCAATTTCAGAGAGATACATTGACAACTAACCACCGATTCGATCACGAGCGACGTTTATGCAGGGTGTCCCGCGTTTTTTCCCCTCCATACTTTGACAAGTAGAGGGATTTCGATCCCATAAATACCCATTAAGCCCGGAAAATTGATCGAAACGACACCATCCCCTTTTTTTTTATTCTGTTACAGGCGTGGACTATATGCATCCGGATCTAAAGTACAATTACGTAAGTATATCCATTATTATCACTAACGTGGGTTGACGATTTTCATAAAATTCATTAGCATAACATTGGACGGGTCTTGAAATTCAAATCGAGCTATAAACATGTCCTTCTTGCACCAAACGGGTAACGGTAAAGCGTCGAGACGCTTCCATTTTCATCCCACGTAGCTTCCTTGTCAGTATTCAATTTAACAGGCGACTCCGTGTCGGTACATTAAATGTTAATCGACGCGAAGTCGAAGATCGAAGATCTGCGAGCTCCTTTGTCTCGCGTTGGGAAAATGAAAAGGGGACCGATGAAAAATCGCAGACACATCGAACAACTCGAATAATGCACTCTGTGCTTTGTGACTGTCGCAATTTTTTTCGATTAACCGGGAAACCTTTATCCTGGCAAGATAAAATTTTCTACAGGACTCTTGATCTCATTTACAGGTATAATATTTCTGCAACCTGCGTTTCTACCCGTATCGCCTCGTATCGTATCCTTAGGAGAGTATAAATTGCAAGGTCGAAGGCAAAGTACACAATTTCAACTGCCAATAAAACGACAATTTGTACTGCGAGGCAAGCACGAGTCTGCCCGAAGAGGAATTCTCACCCCTCGATTCCGATCACGTATCTTCCCTTGGTCTGCAACGTTCGCGTGACATTCTGACTCGGAGAAGAAAGTTTACGCGCGAAAGGTTACGGGTGGTTCGATGTCCGCCATGGAACTCTAATCGATTTCAGAATGTATCGTTGGAGTGATTATTGGTAGAAGCAGAAGTTAGGAAGAGAGCTTCGGGATGTAAGCTTCTGAAAATGGAAAGAATTTATAACAAGACCAAGTAACGTTTTCAACCAGCTTATAATGAAATGATCAAAGGAGAGGAGCAATTTTGCGTTGCACGGAAGCACGGAAAAGGGGGATTTTCGAATCAGTTTGTTTCGCAACAATGATGGATACTCGACCTATTTTCCGACCGGAGCGTTATCAAATTAAATATTTGCTCGCAGGATTTTGCCAGTGAAAATGGGAAAATAAAGTCATAACGGTCGCGTTTCGTATTCTCTTTCCCGATTCGTTTAACGGAATAGCGTGCAAAAGACAATGAAACCTACGTGTCGCGGAGACGCATAATCAACTTTGCGAACGAGCAGACAATGTGAGAAACTTGACGCCCCGCGCGAAGGGATGAAAGAGGGATTGAAACTTCGTAGGTGGAAAAATTCACGGGTAGACTAATTAATTTCTCTCTCGTCGAGGCAGAAGCTAATTCGAGCAGGGAACTGCGTACTTGGAAAGGAGAATTCGAATTTCTGTGAAGCGTGTCCTAGTTCGTTATCGAATTAAAAATACGTGGGTCGTTTGAACAGTTCCAGCGAATTAAACAAAACTAAATAGAAAACGTTTGAAAAATTACTTTGTAATTAAATCGTACGTCCAGGGGTTAGATATTTATTCAATGTTTTTTAACCAGTGTTGAAAATTATGGCTCACGATATTTTTATCCCCCCGAGAAACGAGAAACCGGATTAAATTTCTCGGGAATTGTCGAGAATTTTTAACGGAATTAAGAGACACTGAAATATTTGTTTCGAAAACTTACAGTGTATAAATTTTCAAAGGATCCTCGTAGATCGAGTTTGGCGAAACACCGTCCTAGGAATTTCGAAACTTGGTTTCGCGATGAAGATTAAAACTAGTCGACTCGGCCATTAAACGAGATCAGAGAGAAAGACGAAGAAACAGGGGCTGATGCGGAGGGTTGGTTTCCGAAAAACGAAGATTAATGACTGGCCAACACTGCCCGTGGATACGAGGAATTTACAGACGGTGAAATTAATAGAATAGAATTTTCACGACGAGAAAACTCCGGCTGCCGTTGGTGGATTCCGTCGCCAATCAATTAGCGACTCTTATCAAACATTCGTTCTTACTCCTCGCTATACAAATTCGTGGAATATTTTACGCTGGAGAAATTCCATCGTGGTTGCAGAGTTTCCAAGGGAACAAAAGAATTCCTCAGGAAATTGAACAAGGCGGAATCTTTATTATCGCGTACGACGTTCACTGCGAGCTGAAAGTCGCAAGTAGAAATATCGAGCATCGGTCAGACGCGTTAGCCAAATCACGCTCGATCGATTTCAGTCGCTATTTCCTCGACAACGGATGCTCGCGCGAACATTTTTGTATTTACTTTCGCACGAAGGATCCTCTTCCGGTATTCTGTATATTCGAAGAAAGGCCACGATTAGGGTCGACAGCTGAACGAGATCGGAAATCCAAACAATTGGAATTCGAATGACAATTAGAAAGGCGATTTATCGCCGTCTGGTAAATAGGTCATTTGGGATTTGCTTTGTTCGCCGTCCTTTATCCATCGAAAAAGCTTTCACGAAGCTTTCTATTTTAACAACTATTGTCTCCTTCCTGACATATGGACGGTGCGCGTTCGTGTTCGCGTCGGAAGGAAACCTAACGAGCCACGTCGGATCAGCTTTACGGATTGTCTCTCTAACGGCAGGGAGTCGTTCCTCTCTCAAGTTTTCTCCCCGTTCCGTGGAAATGATCGAAATCTTCCATCTGTTTCAGAATGCCAAGACTTCTTACGACTTTAGCAGCAACGATCCTTACCCCTATCCGCGATACACCGACGACTGGTTCAACAGGTGAGCGAACCAATCTTAACAAGACTTTATAGATATAGAACAGACATCCATTGGTAGGGACTGTAGCTCCGAGGGTAATTAATGATTTCACCGGGTGTCAATTAGCTTGGACGTTGGGTCGGGGTTTATTAAGAGAATCGTTGGAAGCTGGTTGCTCTTCGACTGAATATTGTTTTTTCTCGATGATCGGAGGCGAACCGGGGGAGCAAAAAGCCATGGAACTGGATAATAATGTTCGAGGGGTGGGCGAGTAGACCTAACTTTGTATCCGATAATGAGAAATCGACGTTCCAGTTAGTCGACGAAGGAAACTTTCCGTCGACGGATTCGCAGAATCGTCTTGAAAACGTGGGAGAAATTCAAGTTGAGTCGACGAGTATTACGCGTGACTCTCGAGTACCTGTCGCTTACGTAAAAGTATTTCTACAACGAGCGAGCTTATGTAAGCTCCCTAGCTATCGTGTTTCCTGTCGAACAAAGGCAGCGTGAACAGACTAACGGAGTTGAACGAATCCTCTCGGTTCCCCGTCGTTTCCGCCGATTAAGTTCTTTCTTATGCTGGAACTTCGATACTCTCCTAAATGGGCTGATATTTTCCAATACTCCATCTGTTGCGTCGACTACGAGCAATTTCCCGAGACCCCCCGGCGTATTTATACGATCTACTTGCCGCGAACTTGTCAGTACATTCGGGTAGGGTCTACCGTTACGAGGATCCTGAAAAATTTTCATCCTACCCTCTTATTCGTACCATCAAATTTCAACCTCCCACGCATCCTTTTTGCAATTTAAATTCTGACCTTGTTCACCTTTTCTCGAAGTTATAGTGGTCCAGAGATCAACAACGTGGTGTATATCGCGAAAAAAAAGCAGAGATTTGTTCGTTAGCTATAGGATCCTTTCCATAGAAACCGAATACTCGAACGGAGATTCGTATTTCCCTCGACGAGCCCAATTATTGTTCTCGCGTTACGGTAAATCATGGACAAATGACAGGAGCCTACGACGAATGGGTTTCGTCGAATCTTCCACGGCCCGATCGTAATTGGAAACGCTTTCTAAGCAGGATTGTTCGCACGGAATCCGTTAATCCGCGATATTGCACCAGGACTTCGGTTTAATGATCTTATTTACTTAGCCCGCGCACGTGGGAAAAGGTTAACGAAACACTTTCAGCGACGGTCGTCTCGGCTTCGACGTTCCTATCGTTTTTCTTCTCCTGCGCTTTTTACGAGATTCGTTCCTCGATTTTATAGGTTCAATCGGAACGCCGTAATAAAAGAGGCGAACGTAACGCCTCCACAAGCTTAACGAAAGAAACGAGACTATACCGATGAAATGACGGGCGATAAAAGTTGCCCACGACGATGTTCCTCGCAAGAAATATCCCACAAGCGTACCAACTTTGGATTCGATGTTGTTAAAGTTCGAGTCCGCGTCTCCTCCAATTTACTTTGCAAACTGATTCGCGATATAAGGTTTACAGACATCGTCTTGAAAATAATTAATTTTGTTTACACGAAATATTCCTGATTTATTTTCAACGATCAAAATTGCGTTACACGTTTCATTAAGATTAAAATACCTTGCAGGATCGTGTAATCGATATCGGAGTTAATTACGATCTGAAAATGCAGCGAGATTTATTTGCTTCCGATAATTATCGCCGAAAGGTTCGACGTTTCAATGAAAACTTTGTCCTCGTTAATTTTGTATTTAACGAATCCAAGATTATATTTGCCGAGTGTTTATCGAATGGCCGTTAATTTTGTGGTGCTCGCGACGTAGAATATAACGAACGAGGGTCCTTGCTCGCAAATTAATCGCGTCTGTTTCGTGTAATTACGTTTTAATCGCGGCTGATTAATTCCTGCGCTAAACCGACGCGTCCCTTTCTGCCCAGCTACGTAACAATCCGTCGGATCGTGACGCGGCGATTTACGTTGTATAACAGCGGTGCATTCGCTGGAAATTTATGATCATTTAATTAAATAGACTCCCAATTACCCGGTCACATTTTTGTTTAAACATTCTATTATATTTTCTTATGTGTACGTTAAGAAAAACGATTGCTTTTCCCAGCAAGAATTATGAAGAAAATAGGGCGCATAGGACGTCATAGCGAAGCATGTCGTTTGCGAGGAACGGTCCTAAACGCGGCTAATAAACGAGAAACGTCCTTAGTAATATTTCCCAGAGACGAAGTTGGACGTGCGTTGGCTGTGTATCGTGAAATTTTGATTAAATCCGCGGGTTTAGCACACAGGGGTTTCTTTTTTATGCTCAAACGCTGAAGGTCAGGCTCCGGATACTCGTACATCTTCGTTCGAAGAATGCCGGCGTCCGTTCCTTCGCATTGAGATTCATAATTTAGCCGTCTAAAGGGCGAACAAAGGCAAAGAACTCCCTGCCTCTTTTTTGTTCGCTTATTCGCAAACTTCCTCTCGTTAAAATTGCAGGGTCGTCAAAGGAATACGCCAGGAAGAATAATTACTCGTAAATCCAGATTCGATATGAGACTTCTTTTTCAACCTGGTGTAAACATATTCCCGAAGCTCTGTAGGTAAAATTATAACAAATTTTCCCTTTCTTGGACAGCCACGGCACCAGGTGCGCCGGAGAGGTGGCGGCAGCCCGAGACAACGGAGTGTGCGGCGTCGGGGTCGCCTACGATTCGAAAGTCGCCGGGATCCGAATGTTGGATCAGCCTTACATGACCGACTTGATCGAGGCTAACAGCATGGGACATGAACCTGACCTAATAGACATTTATAGCGCCTCGTGGGGACCGACGGACGACGGGAAGACCGTCGACGGGCCGCGGAACGCGACGATGAGGGCCATCGTGCGCGGAGTTAACGAGGTACCTATCGGTGTCATGTTTTTTTCCCCTTACGCGACCGCGAGATCTTCTTACCGACCTTCGTTCAAGACGGTCTTAAGGGTAGGGATCAACCCTTGGTGCTTGAAACTCTCCCTGTACGGCTTCGCGAGCCAAACGGTCGAAGAATCTGCAACTTCGACTTCGGCTAATCACTCCATTCTACTTTAAAAAACTGTACTCGAGAGGCTTCGGTCGGTACAGAATTTCGCAAGTTTCGCGCGTATCGGTAGCATCTTCCGAACGAGTAAAAAATACAGATAGAGTGGAAAATCCCGACCAAGTCCCTGGACGATACGCGTCTCTCGGTATCTCTGGCTTCGTTTCAGTTTTTACGCGAAAACCGTGTCGGCTATTTTGCACAGCGCGTTCTGATTTCTCGCGAGAGCGAACCACGGCGTGCACCGGGACGAAACTTCTGCGAAAACAGCGGAAATTTTTCGCCGACAAACACGTACGTTCGGAGAAACGGAAAATCGAGTTTTCTTTAAACACGATCGAGTCACCGTACGTCAACTTGGAACACCGACGTGTATTCATGGTATGCGCGGCGCGATAACGCGAAAATTCCATCGATTTGTCTTTGTTACGACATCGATTTCCGATACGTCGGTCCATGGATTCGGTATCGTACGATTGCACGCTCGGAATCGAGGCGAAATGCCAGCGAAGGTTGTCGAAACAGCGTCAGGGTGCAGCTGCTGTCAGGATTTTATCGTTATCTACGGTCAACCGAGCGAATTTTCACAAAGTTTCGGAAATTCGTAATTATCGCGTCGCTGTTTGCCAAGATATAGACATCCGGATAATCGGATGATCGTTTTTCATTTGTTTCGATCCGCACAGCGGCTGGGTGCATCGATACCGAAAGAAACGAAGTAATTGCCGTTGATGCTATATTTAACCTGAATTCACCCACGCTTTCCCGAGGCAACGAACTTTAAGCGTTCAATGTCGTTTGCGTGTGTGACGCACGCGAGTTTTCCGAGCGTGGGCAAACCGAAGGGACGTAGTGCCGAATTCAGGAGGGTCCGGAAAGACCGTTTGCGAGGAGATCGATAGTCTTGAAGGGTGCTTTGTTTACGCACGACTTAAACGCCGCGTAAAACGATTTACCCAAACGTGACAGCAGGCGGAAACTTGTGGCGCAATTATCGAGTTAATTGCTACAACGATCGCCACTTTCCAAACGATTTAAAAAAAGGCCCTGCTTTCGAATTAATAAAGCTACTTAATTATATTACCGAAACAGAAGTTTCAAAGAGAATAAAATTGTGCGTGACCTTTGCGATTTAATTCGTTGGTGGAAAATGGCGCGATCAGGTTTTCGGAATTTTCACGAGCCGCGGAAGAGTAACCGATAATTCCGTCAAATCCAATCAGTGTGTACACTTCGTTCTAAATGAAAACGTTAATAATTCATCGCAGAGGCGATGGAGCCCGATAGATCTAATTACGGAGATAATTAGACCGGTCCGTGCAAAGGTCACGAATAATTATCAGCGTTTTTGTTACTCGTGTAACAAAGGTCCAGTGATAGAAACGACGCGCGTAATCGAAAAGAACGGTAGTTTTTCCGGGTTCGTTTGTTTGAAAATTTGAAAGCTTCCCGTCTTTACTGTCTAACCCTCGAAAGCTATCTCCTCCGTGCTTTTGAAGCGTCGCCGATAATCGTTATGACGCGAATGCTTTCACGGCCGTCTTGCGACCACGAATCGTCGTCTCCAGTTGCGAAATCTCCTTTAACAACCGGTCGTGCTGTACGCGCGAGTTATGGCAGGTCGTTACGTCGCAGAAACAGGCAATCAAGGCCAGGAGTCCTTCGGGAATGAGGGTGATAACGAGCGAACGAATTCGAGGTGCTGGAAACCGAGTTAGATTTTCGGTTAACAGCTACGCCATATTTTGGAACTGTTTTAAAACATCGAAACTTTAATTTTATATTATTGTAAATCGTGTAACTTAACGTTGGTAGATCCTATTGGGAATCTGTAAAGGAAGGATTGGCTGTTGAACTTTTTTAACGCCTGTTTCTGTCTTATAGGGGAGACGGGGGCTAGGGAATATTTATGTGTGGGCATCCGGGGACGGCGGGGAAGAGGATGACTGTAATTGCGATGGTTACGCAGCCAGCATGTGGACCGTCAGCATTAACAGCGCTATCAACGACGGTCAAAATGCTCATTACGACGAGAGCTGCTCGAGCACTCTAGCCTCCACGTTCAGCAACGGGGCCAAAGACCCCAACATAGGAGTGGTAAGTAGTCGAAGGTCTTCATATTCTACCATTTTTAACATCGCCCAGCAATTTAAGATCCCAATCGTCTGCCGAGCCACGCAAAATCAAACGCAACCTTGCATCGAAGAGTCAGAAATGTTTTAAATAACGGCGACTCTGCCTCTTTTGTATTTTAGAATACTTTCTGCAGTATTGTCGCAACTTTCGTGCCGTTTAACCTCCCAGTTCCACGACTTTCGCTACTCTCCAGGATTTATGGACTTTGAAGATTTCTTAAGAGATGGGTATTCGCGTCTCGAACAGTTGTCGAGAATCTTAATGTCAAGTTGCGTGAGAAGAGATTTAAAAGTTCGAAGCGTCTTTAATAGTAAACTTTAAAAACAACCGAAGTTAATATCTCGTTAATACTTCTTCGGCGAATCAACGATTAGCTCGTACTCTTAACCTTTGAGCTATTCTCGATCACAAAGGATGAATTAATTATGCTCCTGATTCTATCTTTCGAGTTGGAGATTATTG
Organism: Colletes gigas; assembly: GCF_013123115.1. Taxonomy (NCBI): domain Eukaryota; kingdom Metazoa; phylum Arthropoda; class Insecta; order Hymenoptera; family Colletidae; genus Colletes; species Colletes gigas. The sequence continues at coordinate 1,879,775 of NW_025106641.1, forward strand.
TTATCTCGTCAGTTCTCGAGGCAAGGTCTCGTGAATTATACAATATTATACAGGGCCCATTTTTCGGGGACTCTAGAGCTCCATTAATACGCATTGTTTGCATTTTGAAACATGGGAATCGTCCACCGAGTAGGATTTCGGGGGTATGTGTAATGACCAAAAATGATTGTAATTGGCCCCTGCAACTAAAAATAATTTTTTTAGAATGATTTGAACTTTTTTTTTTTCACCGAAAAATTTAGGCACCTACCCCCTGTCGATTTTTCGTAAAATTCGTTTTTCATTTTTAGTAATTTTGTTTGACGCTGTACGGAAATTTTGTCTAATACTTTTTTGTAGATACCCATGAGCTCTACTTCAGAAAAAAATTTCACTGAAATATATTCACTATTGTAAGAGTTATGGTTGTTTGAAAATTGGACCATTTTTATTGGGGTTTTCTCAGTTTACGGGGTTAAGGAACAATTTTTCGAAGATTTTTCGAATCTCTAAATATTCCCCACTAAAATACGCGTCGGTTGCCCTTTGAAACATTAAAATCGGCCGATCCGTTCAGGAGTTATGACATTTTAAAGATTCGCATGAAATTTTCGGGCAACATTTCTGGCCAGAAACTGTATTTTCGGTGAGGAATTTTTTTCTCGAAACTGAGTAAGATTTCGGGGGTATGTGTAATGACCAAAAATGATTGTAATTGACCCCTGCAACTAAAAATAATTTTTTTAGAATGATTTGAAATTTTTTAATTTTATCGAAAAAGTTGTCCACTTACTGAATTTTTTTCTCGAAAGTGTGTAGGATTTCGGGGGTATGTTTATTGACCAAACATGATTGTAATTGACCTCCGCAGCCGAAAATAATTTTTTTAGAACATTTTGAAATTTTTTTTTTTCGCCGGAAAATTTCACATTCCTCGAATTTTTTTCTCGAAAGTGGGTAGGATTTCGGGGGTATGTGTAATAACCAAAAATGATTGCAATTAACCCCCGCAGCCGAAAATAATTTTTCCAGAGTGATTTGAAATTTTTGAATAACTTTTTAACGAAGCCTCGATCAAGAAATTGATATTCTTGATTTCCGTCTTATTTTGGCCTCTAGAATCTGCCATTAAAATTTTCCCCAGGGGTGGCCGAACAACCTGTATACAATTTTAGATCTGTTCGCGGCACGGTCTGTCCGCCTACGCGGACTCGTTGATTTATTAAAAAGGACGCGCACGCGTACGTACAAGCGTATTGAACGAGCATCGTGTTCCGACTACAAATTATTAACAACGAACCTGTGGCGCAAGCCCCGAGGCGACCGGGGAAATATTTTAGCCATGTTCGAGAAAGATATCCCCGAACCTAATATTAGCTTTGCGTTAACGTGCAAATACTTCAGACGCAAGTTAACCTTTGTCCAGTGTTCGATGTATAACGATAGAGGATTGTTTATACCCGAAAAATCAGCGATAGGTCTCGCGTTATCGCCACGATTGGCCTTTCGAAGTATTCAGAATGCTCCTGGAGGAATATAACAGCATTAGGGAAATACGAGAAGGCGCAATTGCTCGGCAAAAAGCGTCTTTTACTACGAGGAAAGAAACAACACGGTTGGCGGTTCACGATGGGAATCGTCGCTAGGATGGATTTAATTTCGCATTAATTTTACGCGGGAGAGTCGTTGGATCGTACTGCGAGTGCATCGCGAAAGGAGAACGTCTGATGAAAGCACGAGGGGTGGCTAGATCCGCAAACTAACTAGAGTGAAATCCGCCCCCGCGATGGCTTCTTATTATTCGAGCACACAGAACGAGATTAGCTCGTGGCTGAGGACTGCCTCGTCGGGGCGCGTTGCTTCTCGTTATATTACGCCTCGTTTCGCATTGGGTATTTCTACGAACGAAAAGATCCTGAATCTTTCGCGTATCCTGAGACATAGATTATGTCGTAGAAGTTCTTTCATATAAGTACAGCGTAGGTTTGCAAACACGTCTGCTTTCCCACGCTGACACTCCTCCTGTCTCGATTACGGTAATCGACACTCGAGAGACACAAGGATTTTCCTCGAAAGTATCGACGTCGGTTTGTGAAAGCATTATTCCCATCAGTAGGGGATTATCGTCGACGAGTAACGTAGAATTCTCTTTCTCAGCTCACGAAAGCTTACCGGACGTTCGTAAACATTATAACGCAGCTTTGTGGACGCTTGGTCTTCCGATATGGAGGCTTCTACATATAGAAAGAGAGACAAAACAAAAAACTACTGTTGCTCCTTTTCTTTGCGGATTTAACATGCATCTATGGACGATATTCGAACAAAGTGTCTCAGGATATGCATAAATAAACTTAATATTCTTATAAGGAAATGCGGTAGGTCGTTTTTTGTCGCGAGCTTTTTAGAAAGGTTCTAGAAACGCGCCAGCACCGACCAGCTTTTACCACCGTATTTACTGGATGTAAGCACGGAGTCTGGCGGTTCATCCCTGGTAAAAAGCGATAAAAATACCGGCGGTAGAGCCGAGGAGAGTTATTTACCTGGACGCAGAATATATGCAGAGAAGGTTGCATCCGCGTTGTCGGGCGGAAAATGCAAAACCACCAAACGGGCCGAGGCTTCTTTCAATAACCTTTTATAAGCTGGTCGTTAACCGCATGCTATCTACAGTCGTGCACAATCTTCGCCCCGGACACGTCTCCGGATAGATTTTTCTTCGTTCCAGTCTTTGCGTCCGATAGTCGACGTTTTATGGACGGACACGAACGCCACGAGAATTTCACGCTCGAGCGCCGGAAGAAACGTGCAAAAAAGACAAGGGAATGCGAATCCACGTGGCGCGAATTACACGAAATTAACTAAAATGGAAGTTACTTCCGCTACGGTTGGTTAAGATTATTACGACGTTGCTTCAACTTCTGAGAATTCGTAAAACCGTGCACGGACACCTGCGCTACCTTTTTGTTTCGCGCGAGAAACGGTGTCTGTTCGTCGGGGTAGTTTTTGAAAAGCGCCGTCGCGTTTTATCGTCGTTTTATCACCGCTCCGCGCGACCAGAAACGAACTTTTAACGCGTAAACTTTTTTTTTATATACTAGGTTACCATCGAGGAGATTACATCGCCCGGAAGCGGAACGTTTTAACCGCCCCTGGGAGTTACAGCGTCCAATCGCGTTATTCGGCCCGATCAGCGTTATAGAGTTCGACTCGGATCTCCTCGTGCAAAGATCGATTACGCAAAGTGTTTCACGAACTTAGAATCGAGTTTGAAACGTTCCCGTGCTAATTGTCGGTCAGAGAATTGCCCTTTGTGAATTGAAGGCGCTAAGGGCGCGATATAGCGAGTGTACTAATGACTAACCACCATTAGTTGCGAGGATCGGTTACACGAGTAAGCGTTGGCAAACTCGTAACACTCGAAGAATGATACGACGTTTTAATCTTTCTGGTAAATGTTAAATATTTTACGATCGGTTACACTTTGAGAAAGTACATCGTCGTACTTTGTAGCGACCTATTTTAAAAATTGTTCGCAGTACGCGTAAAACGAAAAGTCATCCGCGAAGTTTCTGTCCATATTCTTCATCACTTCCGTACTTTTCAGTACACCGGGTTGTACTTACGTTCAGTAATAATAAAGAAGACTATACTCCCCGAAGACAGTACGAAACTTTAGGATTTCAGAGAGCTCGCCTTTGTCGTTTCCGCACGTAGGTGGATACACGGATAAATTTATTGGCCTGGGAGGATGTCCCTTAAGGACATTAAATAATATTAGTACGTAACGGTATGGCAGCGTGGAAAGCTATAATAACAGAAACAGAATGAATTAAACGACGTTGAAATAATACAGTAGAAACGTTAGGTTTTAAATTACATTTGAAAATAATATTATTCGAGATAACAAATATCACGGTCAACATCTAGGTACTCTGTACATGATAAATCGCGCGTTAAATATTCCTCGCATGTTTGCATATGTCTCAGGCATGCATGCATATTTTATGAGCACGAATGCCATACGTTTCTTGCATAAACATTCACTCTCTAACGATCATTAAAATGCAAACAGCGAGCATCCTCTCAATGCGAGGTATAACGCTTACCGGTTGAGAGGATTTCAGCAGAAAGGGCTTCCCGTTTGCAATTAATTGTACAAAAACTATCGTTTCTATTTTCAGGCCACCACCGATTTGTATGGCAAATGCACGAGGAAGCACAGCGGAACGTCCGCTGCTGCCCCGGAAGCCGCAGGAGTGTTTGCCCTCGCTCTCGAAGCTAAGTAAGTTTCCTATCGAATTATTAACAGCGAAGGGAGAAAGAAACCAAGCCGAATGCAGCTACGTTCCGACGAAGAACAAGCGCGAAGTTCGAAAGCTAGTTTTTATCTTAACGTCCTCCTAAAAGACGAGCGAGATTTTATTGTCGCGAAGAAACGGTTCCGCTGGCTTTCCAGCAGCGTCGAAGATCTTTCGAAAGCAATTCGATCGACCAGCTTACAAGAACGGGGACGTCGAAGCTTTTATCTCGTTCCATCGGCGCGCCGCGATAAAAATCGAATTACCGTGTGACCAGAAGCTCCGTGCTTTCGGCCGTTCGATCGTTCGGAAGCTTGAAAGCCAACAAATTCAATTTTTTTACACAGGCGGCAGCCTCGCCGTTGTTTTGCGACCCGGAAACGAAAAACACCGCCGTGCTTTTTGTTCACGCGACCGTTGGTTGCATTGTTCGACGCTCACAGGTTCGATCGAACCGTGCGGGAACAAAACCCGAAACAAAAATTGTTCTAATCGGATCGGGCTGCCGTGAAAGCGTTTTCGTCGGGAAAGAAAACACGGCAGGTCGGAGTGATTGATTAAAACATTGCGAGGTCGGCTCGCGTTATTTTTTAATCTATCACCTTTCGCGGATAAGCTTCTTTCCCGTGGAAATAAAATAAGCAAATTGGTTTGGTCGTTGAATTTTTAGAGATACTCCAGAAACCATTGATAACGCAGGAGAAATCGATCAGATTCGGTAAACTGCAAGTTGCGAGATACATACGTGTCCGTGCAAATTATAGCGCCATTTTCGCGACCCTATGGACATGGCTGCTCTGTATGCAACGTAAATCCTGCATTAATTCTCTATCCGCATCAGCGTGGATCATTCGATAGCTGGTAGTACCGGGAAAGTACCAGCTGCGTGGAGTACGCTCCAGCTTATACTTCACCGTTCGTTTAATATTAAATGATATTGTAATTCATGGGGGCAAAGGGAACGTGAGCGGAATGTTTTACACACTTTACTTCGGTCGTATAATCAAATTGGACAGCGGAAAGTCAGGTCTGACTTATCGTTGGACTTACTACTGAAGTTTGAATTAAATAATATTTAAATAGTTTTCTTCGATACCCGCGATGGTAGTTCCACTCAAATCTTCAATACCATCGAGAAGACTGTCGAATGATTAATTTTTCATCTCCTAGTCAATTATTATTGAGCGACGTCTGACTAGTCGTTGACTCGTATCACTTAAAAATCGCGAAAAACGTTTCGCGACAATCCGGTGTAGAATTTACAGTCTGAAACGCTACGAACGAATTGTAGTAATGTGAAACAATACTCATTGTTCGAATTCAGCGACGATTCGACTTATTCGAAGCTCGTAGAGGCGAAAAGCTGTCGATGGGGCTCGTCCCCGAGCTTTCGGACCGAATCACCGAAACGTGACCCAGAAACAAGGAATGTTTCGATCGTTGACCAACGGAAATATTGATCCCTGTGCGAATGCACGCGCGGTATCTCTCGTTCTTGTAGATTTTCCGAACGTTGGGTTCGTTTGGTTTCAGTCCCCAGCTGACCTGGCGCGACATCCAACATTTGACTGTCCTAACGTCGAAGAGGAACTCCTTGTTCGACGCCAAGGGAAGATTTCACTGGACGATGAACGGAGTCGGTCTGGAATTCAACCACCTCTTCGGTTACGGCGTATTGGACGCCGGTGCGATGGTCGCCCTGGCGAAAAAGTGGAAAACCGTGCCGCCACGGTATCACTGCGAGGCTGGCTCGGTTACCGAAATGCAGTGAGTGATTTTGGACATCGATTCCACTTAGGACCTTTTCCGCTTCCGCGTTGGAAAGTCGAAAACCATGTAAACACCAATAAACGTCCGCTGGGTTATTATTTGTGGATGACCGGAGTATCGATCTCTGGCTACCCCTACGAGAGAACGTTTAGCGTCGCTTTCCATTAGCGTTACAATCCCCAGCTACTTTTCTATGCTTCCGTCGATAGTCCATCGATTTCGTTTTTAGGAAAGTGACGAACGACCGATCGATCCTATTGAAAATAAAGACTGATGCCTGCGCCGGTACCGAGTACGCTGTAAACTATCTGGAACACGTGCAAGCCGTCATTTCTGTGAACGCCACGCGTCGAGGCGACCTGGAGTTGTTCCTAACTTCTCCCATGGGAACTAGGTACGTGAAACTGTAATGCTCGTACCAAACAGAGCTTTCCAAGTACCGGAAAGAATCGGATTAAAAGAAACTGATTCCAGGTCTATGATCCTGAGCCGGAGGGTGAACGACGACGACCACAGGGATGGCTTCATGAAATGGCCTTTCATGACGACTCACACCTGGGGAGAGTATCCGCAGGGGGTCTGGCTGTTGGAGGTAAACTTAGCTAAACGTTAGGTCTCCAAGAAATTTAATGTACGAGGTGTATCCAGAAAGTAAGTCTCGATTGATCATTTTCAAAGATCAGAAGAATGTTCCCTGAACAACTTTCCTACATAGTTTCCTACACAGTCGTAGCTGCAGTATTTTTCAACCAACAAAATTTCATGTATGTTCGAAGAAGCTGAGCACATGATTTTGCGAGCTGAAATGGTGTCCCGAGACCTTAACTCCAAGACAATCACTCCTTTATTCTTTCTGTCAAAATGCTTCCCTTCGCACCAGAGTGAAAAAACAACGCATCGCCAACTAGATCTACTGTTGGGATACGCCTCGTGTTTGTTTCGCGGGCGACCACGATCCACGGTCATCGACGTAAGTTTTTTCCACTTAATCAAGTTAGATATCTTTCAGGTGAGCTTCAATACCCAAACTCCGCAGCACGGATGGTTCCGGGAATGGACTCTGATGTTGCACGGCACCAGAGATCCACCTTACACCGGCCTCCCGGCGGCTGATCCGCACTCGAAACTGGCGATCGTTAAAAAAGCTCACGAGGAACGATCGGCCGCGATGTAACGAGTTTAATCGAAGGCATCTGGGGATGTTCATATCGAAAGATGTTTGCGCGACTAGTCTTATCGTTTAAGGATCATTTTTACAGACGACAAAGTTCGAGCGATTACTTTTCCGGCTGCTTCGCGTTCTCGAGGGTCCTGAATCTCGATCTCTATCGTCTAGGTTACGTTCGAATTTTTCCGTACGATCGGCTGCGTTTCTGTAAAGTCCCTGTGATATATTTGGATAGTTTCTTCGTTTAATTTATTGTTATTGTGTTGTATTCGTGTACGTGAAAAATCAAAAGTATTACCATCGGTAAATTTGGCGGATAGAGCAACGGGAATGGATGGTGAAGTACGAAACAAATTTATGTTTTCGCTTATTCGAGTATTTATGTGTCGACGATGTAATTGACGTTTTTCAATGATCTCTCGTTAGGCTATCGTCCAAAGTAACGGCACGTACAGTATTCTTTTAAACAGACGTCTAGTCACCGCGGAGTTGACGTTCGTAATTACGTTCCTTATTTATCTTGGAGGGTAAACGCTTGTTTAACGATTGAAAGAAACGTCGAAGATCTCGCTTCTGCTCAACGCGACGAGTCCTTTCGCCTACTCGATGGGAAGAGAAATATCGTTATTCGTGTCGATGCTAGACGGGAAAAGCTAATTCCAAAGTGTTTCGTTTGGAAATAAAGATTGAGTTGTCTTCCCAACTCGACCAGTCAGTCGATTCATTGCACATATTTTTATCAAAACCCGTCGTGTTGATGGTAACATTAAAATTAGGATATATATTCATATCGTTATATTAATCAAATTCAATAGAAATATTTATGTTTCTCTAATTTCAAGTATGGGATCTCAAATCGACGGGTTTCGTAAATATAGCGTTAACACGCTGACTGCCATGGTGGTCACTGGTGACCGGCATTTTAAATTTATAACGCGTCGCAATATTTATTACGATGAAATCCTAATACTTGTAAAATTGTAAATAACGCTATTTTCATTAGGAACGCTGTAAAATAACAGGTACACCATCGAATTATCGAATATTTCTATGCTTCACACTATTCTTTGAACAAGGGCATCTTTAGAGAGGAAGAACTGGCAGTGAACGTGTTAAAGTTAGCGTCGGGTTGGGAGGTGAACGAAAATCTGCAAGGAAGAAGAACAATTTCGGTCCATGCATGCCAACGTTTATACTTCTCGTAGACTGTTAGATGTTCGACTGTATATCAATAATTATATGCACCTACGAACGTATCGAATCTCTTGCTTCAAGTTTTTCGACTTTCACTTAGAAACAGAATTTTAAACGGGGATGAAACGAAAGAAAATTAGGTTCCTGTCGTTAGGGAACACTCTTAAACAGATTTAGATGCCGCACGTTTTCGTACTTTTGGATCTTCATGTTTTTATATAAACGACTTTCGGAATTGTTCCTATCGTCGTGAAATCTTCGGCACGCTTCAGACGTTTTTGGTGCCGCTAAAGAAGCCGTGTTTCAATGGTTACTTCTAATCGTTGGACGTTCGTGTCTCTAAACGCTCGCGTCGAGTACAAACTTCTTACACCGAACCGACATATCCACGCGTCTTGGGTCCTCCACGTTACGCACAATGTATTTCCGAGTATAACGATTTTTTACTAAATTCGTGAGAAAATATATCAGTAGCAACCGGGGTCGAAGACCTCGATGGTAGTCGAGATTTCTAATAAAAATAAATCTTGTTCGACGTTCGCACGCATGGACCGGTTCGACCGTAAAGGCACGCGATTTTGCACAGACAAGATTAGAGCGAATTATGCTTTATACAGACAATTTAAAACCCTTTCTTTTTCGCGCGACATCTTTGGATTTTCCTCTCGTGTTTCGCGTTCGTCGGGGCGGGAAACGAGATTAGTTCGGGAAGAGTCGTTCCACGGAGTTTGTTTATTTATTCGCCGAAGAACCGTCTTGTAACACAGAGAACTCCGAGCGATATTTCGTGGTTTTGGAGAGTCTCGGGACGTCCATCAGTATTAGGCGATCGGCCAACGATCGATCGCAACGATCGACCAAACTCTGAGAAGTTTCCGACGCCCGGCGTCGACCAGGCGACGCGTGAAATTAATTCGGCTTTGTCGTATAATGTATCGAGTCGAGAAAGGCCTCGATGGCGCCATTGGGATTGCACGCTTGGTCGATTTCGCGAATCCTCGCGATCGTCCTCGCGGAGGCTGGCCTCCCAGTTTCGCCGGAGAGCCTTTCGAGAGCAACGTTCCATGTATTTACACGATCTATGTGTGTGTGCTCGTATCAAAAGAAGCCCACCCGCCCTCCCCCATTCCTATTTTCCTCGAGGAACAATCCCGTGTGTAGAACGAGACTGAAAAAAAAACGATCATGATTTTACCATCGAGCGAATGTCTGCGAAAATGATGCGTTCCGCCCGTATCGTACCGATTGTACCTCGTGATTTGAGACGATTGCGGACGAAATTCTCGATTTTCCGATCGTGAACTGCGGTGGAAAGGGACGCGGAGTGCCGATAGGAAGCGAGAAAGAGAGTGTGCGTGACGTGGAGAAAGCGAGAGAGAAAAGTAACGAGAGCAAGTATGATGGAGAAGCAGAAAGTAATATAAGACAAAAAGAGACAAAAAAAAAAAACGTGTAGATACACTAGATATATAGCGGTCAGAGAGTTCGAAATTTATTGCATAAACAACATCAAGAACGAAACGAACAAATGAATACATATTATATATAAATATATATACAAATATATATATATAGTCGAAGTGAATTTAATCAACCTTATTCTGTACGTGATGTACGTGGATGAATAAAATCTTTATTTTTTGGCCTGCATTTTTTTCGTTTTTTATGTGCTATACCTGCGATCCATTGACGTCATCGCCTCCCCTTCGGGTTACGTTCGCGGGTGTATCGGAGCGGATCGAGGGATGATTGCGACTCTTTTCACCATTTTTCATCTTTTTTTCTTCCTTTTTTTTTCGTACAATCTACGCGCCGACGACGATTCCGGAACGAACGCACGTAAAATTACGATCGTTTCGGTCGTCCGTCCTTTACAATTTTACCCTCTCGCGACCGACGCGGACATTACAAAATAAGGTTGACTAAAGATAATGCGTTCTAACTGTATTAGAACTAAGTAGATATATTTGGTATCGAACACGGCCGAGTTTCGACGCGGCGTTGAAATCGTTTCTTCTCGAGCGTACGGCTTCTAAATCGACGTCGATTCGCGCGTCGCGTCTTCCGGAAGCTCCTCTGGCTCTCCGCGTAGGCGTATCGTCGTCTCGCTGGCGACATCCTTGATTGTAACGCTGTCGCTCGCTGGATTACCGAAGATCAATCTTCCGTCGACGAGACTGTGCGTCTCCTGTACCGCATCCTCGTAGAATTGATTAAATTATGTCGATTTTAATTGAATTCAGAACAGTCGATGGAAGGTTCCAAAGTTCGCAAACGATCGGGGAATTATAATGTAGCGGGTCTACAAATGATTTCGTATGAAAATAAAGATCTCTATATCCAACTGTGTACTAAATTTATTGGAATATCGGAATTAGAAATAGTAACTTTATCGTTTCCAGAGAAATAGGAGAATTGTCGTAAAAAGGTATGAAAATTCGAGAGAATTATCGTATCGTATGCCGTAACAAAGTCACAATTTCCATACGTTGCATAAAGTCGACGCTTCCTGATAATTTCATTGCCGGAACCGCGCGGTGGATCGCGGAAATAGGAAGTGAATTATCGTTCAAAGGCGGACGAGACGTATAAAAGCGTAAAAAATAGATGTCGCTACATCCTATACGTCGGGTGGATTTTGTTTCTCGCTGACAATGGTCCTTCGCGACTGGAAACGAGCTCGACCGTTTCTGCGTCTTTTTATTCGCGGGTAAAAATTCAGTGCACCGTTTAAAAGGATTGTAATCAACTTTCGGTTCCGCGTTTCAAAGTAAACGTTGTTTCGGAATTATCATCGGGTCGCAGGAGCACTATTTTCCTGACGTAATCAACGTCCGTCCTTTGGACGGCTCGTTGATCGATATCGCGAATATCGGTTCCTAATAACCGAACAAAATTCTAGAGAAACGTCGACGGCTTCGAACGCGACCGAATTCGGTCAAGAAGTTGGAATATTTTAATGGATTGTTTGCGCGGCGTTAAGGTCGTCGCGATCGCATCGGGGTTTCCTCTTTATTTTTTTTTTTGTTGTTTTGTTTTCATTCCTTTTTTTCCGTTGTTTTGAAATCGATACTTAAATACGGCCAACCGTGACCTAAAATAATTTTTAGCGATTCTGCCGCGTTCCACTTACCGCTGGGAATATGAATTTTCGCCGACACGGAATCGTTGTCTGTAGGTACGATCCGAACGTTTTCACGAAACATAGCTTTCCGTTACTTCCTCCTTTTCCTTTTGCGGACGAACGGGATGGCGTTTCGAGACGCGGGCTTGACAGATTGCCATCGATCCGCGTAATTAACTACGCCGTGAACGGATCGCGAGCACTGCCAATTTGCATAATTGGGTCGGCGTTGTTAAAACGTTATTTACGCAGCTTCGTAAATTCGACCCTGTCCTTCGACGATTAACGCTCGAGTCATCCGGGATCCATCGATCGAAGAGGAGACCGAACTATTTTAAACCCCTTCGATCGATTCGAAAGCGGAGTTATCGTTTTCACCCACTGCTCGGTATAGAATGCTAATTTTATCGTCGCGTCATTGTTATGTCACGATACCACGATGGTATATCGCAATGCCATAATAGCACGACATCGCATTATCGCCATGTCGTACTATCGTGACGTTATAACTTCACGGTGCCACGAAATTTCAATATTTCTTCTGCTCTCTATTTTCGATTCATCTGCATTCTTAAGTTGTTTGTTACTCGATCCAAGGATAATAATCGTATAATCCGAATCAAATTTTTCACCTCCGCTGCGCGTCTCGTAACAGTTTCGCCAAGGTCCTTTCGCAGAGCAGTTCGAAGCAGTTATTTCCGGAGGTAGTTTGAAAATCCGCTTCGAGTTTTGCATCGATCGGTGGTCGTAGATTATTTTTGGAGAGAGCGCAAGGTTAAGCGTTCGAGGACGAGATTCGGGGGTGTATCGAAAGGACTTTTATCCGCGAAATGACAATTATTTGCGACCGTTTCGACGACGTGCGTTGTTCGCGGGTTTTGAAGCGGTGCTCTCGCGCGTTCGTACAAATGGAAATACACGTTTCGCGAGCACGTACTCGGTCGTCGCGTAAACTCGCGATATTTACGCGACAGCCACGCTTTCCAGCGAGATTAGGATAACAAATATCCTCGTGGACGCGGTTTGAAAGGAGGATCGTGGGTAGAAAACGGTCAGTGGAAAAGTAAGATTTCACTGGCATTTCATTAACTCGACCTACATATACACGGACATGGCGGTCGTGCACGTGTGTATCCTCGACTTCGTTGAATATTGCCGCGAACCGATCGGCCCGCACGGAATACCGTTTCCCCGATGAGACTTTCGTAATTTTCGTCCATTTTATTTCGACGAAGGTTATGGCACACAGACCGGACCTCTGCTCCGAACTTTGTTCAGGGATTCCTTTTTTTGCTTCAGATTCGTAAATCACCGGAGGACCGATGCGAAGGCCCTGGACATAAAACAGCCATTTTTGGCACTCGTCGTAAAAGAAAGTATTCTGCAGAATTAATACTCGAACGATTTAACAAATACTACAGCATTTTCTTTTATCGAATTTCAGAATAGACGCAGAAGGCGGATATGTGCAAAAGCAACACAGGATATCAGATTTCTAATGTCCGCAAGCAAAGCACAGCAGGAAGTAGCAGAGTAGGCGAAAGAGCCTCGAAATTTTGATGAATGGTGGGCTGCAACAACAAGTTTAAAAGCATGTCTTGTTGTCGAGTGATCTATGTGAATTTGTGAGCGCTTCTCTGTGGAAGGATGGCGTTCCGAAAGCCAAAACTTTATAAGTTGGATCCAGCTTTATGGAAAATCATTCTGAGAGATGTAGAAACAAAGGTACGGTGTCCATAAAGAGGATTAATTTATTTGAATGGTATCGAGTTTTAAATGATAATCGATGAAACGAGATGACGTTGCAATTTGGAAATTAAAGGGCTCTTATACAAATTCGATCGAAAAAATCATAAAACTTTTTCGACGAGGGTTCTATTCATCTTTCGTTATGAAAGGAATTTGCAGAAAATTCAGCTGGTCTGAAGATCAGCGAAGCCAGTGTTCCAGGATATTTCAATCAAATTGAAAGAGGAACTCTTGCGCAGGCTGCGAATCTTGCAGGAATTAAACTTCTCCAACTTATCAATTATACTTTCCACGGTGTTTTTGAACAATTTCCTGAATAACTACTTCCGTTGTAATATTACTTTAATTCGAACGTCGAAACTAGGGTTTTTAAAAACATCATCAGTATCCAGTTTAGTTTATAGAGTCGCGCCTGCTATAATTTTCGATCGTTTCCTGATTCTCTGGGACGCCTTTAGGCCGCGAGAAATGGTCGCTTCTTCCCTTCGAAGAGTCGTTTCGTGGTTAATTTGCAAGGTTTGGTCGGGACCAGCAGATTTTAGGGGAGATCTACGAATTTATCGATAGAGGACAAGCGTATCGCGTAGATCTGGTCTCCCGCTAATCCTCGTTTCGCGAGCGTTCGCCAAATTTGTCCGCGGCGAGATCGTAAGTAGCGGCTGGCGTGTGGACACAATGACGTAGTTTCGTTATCTCCTGGAAACACGGCCTACGGACGAATTCGCGATGGCTTTAATGAGCTGACGTCAGAATCTCTGCCCTGTGGCGTTCCTTGAGATCGCGAGCACGGTTCAGCGTGGCCCACATTCGTCGGGCACCGCGTCGAGGACGATTTTCGGGGCTCTTTGAGCCCCAACCTTACGAACCGGAGATTTCGACAAACAGAGACGAATTTCTAAACACTCGAAGAACCCCGACGCGTCCGAAAAAATTCGGTAACGCGTGTCCTTCGATAAAACATCAGAATTATCGAGATCGTTCAAAGTGTTTATTCCGTTGTCAATCTTTCAACATACCCTTTTGATATTTTGTTACGAGAACCCCGATCATCAAGTACTCCTACGCTCGATACGTTCAAATGTTATTTCCTTTTATCATTCTACATTTTTCTCTGACAGAAAATGTTACCCTCGATTCTATTATCGTTCAGAATAACAGTTGGTTTCGTTACATCTTGTCTTGGATGCCTTGACCCCGATTCTGTTCGCGCATACGTCTTGTCCAAGATAAGTTGAATTTAGAAAGATGCCCCTATTGTCCTTACTTCGTAAAGATATCGTCGCTTAAATAGTCGGAATATTTCTATGGAATATGTTGTATGGATATGTCTAGTTTAAAATTTAATTTATATGTGATTCTGAAAGCAACAGAACATTTTTAATACACACGCGTATAGCAGAATAGGGGCAAAAATAATAGAACGCGTTGGCAATATTGTTCGTGGCGTAAAGGGTGAGATGCAGCAATATGCTGTTATTAAATCTAAGTCGGAGATGGGATGCAGTCGGGCATATACAGGGTTATATGTAAATACTACGGAAACAGACAGTGGACTATGCGGGGTAGTTGGATTTTTAAAGGCAGCATGCGACGACAAATTCCTGACGCCTGCAGGCAACTGGTTGCAGCAGTGCGCAATAAGAAAATATTGTTTCGTATAAATAATTCAGAACCCGGTATCGCGAGAACCGATAACGATCAGCGGTACATACCGAACGATAAGAGATCCTTTTTGCTATGCGAGCTTAGAGACTCATCGGTTCGCGCGATGATTCAGCAAATCCATCGACGCAAACGAGCGGTTTCCGCTGTTATCGAGCCAATCGAATCCCGTCCGCCTTTTAAGCGATCTCGATTATGTAGGATTAACTCTGCGCCACGATTCAACCGATCGCCTAGAAAATGTCCATTCAACCATGGCGGGTCGTATCGTTAACCGCTTGCTTCGTCGACTGGCATTAACGTTTATCTTTCTTCGCGTAGCACACATTCCGGGACAAAAAGACAGCACGTTTTATATTTTTTTCGTACACGCTGCATGGCTTGACTTACGTCGTTTCGTGCTTATGTCCATTCTAGCAGAGACACGGTAGACGTATCACGCTAAAATGGGTTTTAAAAAGGATTTCATGTTTCAGATTGCTATTTCTGTATGTAAATGAATCGTCCGAATACATTTGTCCGGCACTGCAGAGTTCTCCAAAGAATGATTTTGCAATATCGTAACGAGATTACAATTTTTTTAACGACATATGGAAGGGGGTAGTTGACGCAAGGGTTAACATTCTTTTTAAATCATCTTTTTGACGAACGTAGGGAACAAGGAGCCTCGTACCGGGCAAACGCGACGCGAGGTTCTCGTACGGCTAGAAAAAAAGACCATTATTTACGGTGTTGTCGGCGGGCTTACGAAGTTTCCGCGGCGAACAAAAGGAACGCACTCTCGTGGAGCACGCTCGCGACGTTTGAATATCGAGGGCTTGCGCGTTACGACCGCGAAATCACGGAGGCTGGACGGACGGAGACAGAGCAGAGGGTGGTTATTCGGATTAGGGGTGGGAGAGGAATAGAAAAATAGACGTCGAAACTGTGCACGGACCGAGAGAAACAGGAAGCGGAAGAGCGACGCGGAGGAAACGAGAGAGGGTGGAGAAGCGAAGCGTCGGACAGTTGGACAGAGAGGGTAGATGAGCGGGGAGGGGATGATAGGAGAAGGACGGAGCGTAAGTGGGGAAGGGACGAGTTGCAGAGGGGAGGGGGAAGAGAGAGGAGCGCGAGAGAGAGGGACGCGGCACGGTGGTTGAGTCTGGTCCGACAGTCCGCGTGTTACCCTCAGCCGTAAAGCAGGGCCGCCCGCGTTTTCTCGACTTCCGGTCAACCCCGTACCCGCCAGATTCTACGCAGAAACCGTTTCGAACGGTTCCGGCGAGATACGCGGGCCTCCGTTCCCGCGGACACTCAGTGAACCGGAAGTGACGGCGAACCACTCGGGAAATCTCAGTGACAATTCAACGGAGAAAATAATCGTTGCTTGACCGGGGTCGTTTCCTTGGATTTCGTGTAGGTAACGTATCCGACAATTTTTTTTCTTTCATGCAACTCAATATTTTGGCGACCGTGGAACACGAACACCCTCTCAACGATATTCCGTCAGTTTTGTTTATGTCTAATGTTCGAAAGATATTTTTAAGGCGAGCCTTAGATTCTACACCGAGCTTGTAGCAGTTCCTCGAGTTTACGCAATGTTCTTTTACGCTATAGATCATCCTCTTCCTTTATTTGCGTAGCATACGCGTCATAGTAATAATAATTGCACCGCTGTTGCGTGTCGTTAATTTATTCGTTGATTTTTGCGTGGGTTCCGTGGCAACATTATCGGGAAATTTTTTTTTAGAGAACATATCTAGATCGCGTAGCAGGAATTCTTTCGAGACACGACGCTTCTCTGATTTCGTTCGGTTGTTTACAAATAATGCTTAATACATCGTGCACCGAGGTTGTCAAGCGTGTCGAATCAGTTGTCGATGAAAATACGCGAAATAGAAGTCCGTTAGCCTTGAAAGCACTCGCGATGGAGAACGCGCGGAACCAAAATATCCTCTGACCGTCTTGGTATTCCGCCTTCGGTACGGTTACACCGAAAACATCGATGTCGAAACTTTTTCAATTCGAAAACGAATTCGTATCGATGCATTTCGCTAGGAGCAGAGTGACTGGCACTTTCGGTGCATACTGAATTC
This sequence comes from Colletes gigas, assembly GCF_013123115.1. Lineage (NCBI taxonomy): Eukaryota > Metazoa > Arthropoda > Insecta > Hymenoptera > Colletidae > Colletes > Colletes gigas. The sequence goes on from NW_025106641.1 coordinate 1,896,797, forward strand.
TCTTCCGTTTGAAAAGTTTTGGTCGGTGGCCGGGCAAAGTTTTCCGGGAGCAACGTTTCGGCGCGATATTCGGAACGAGGATCCTACAGGACGTTGCAAAATACGCTGCAAAGAGAATTCTGTATTATTATCTATAAAAACACTTTAAATAAAATGATAAACTTTATCGAATTTATTTGTTTACGAAGTATCGCGTTGGTAGAGTGGATAGTCGTGGTTCGAAAGTCGATTAGAAAGTCGTAAAAACGACGAGGACCGAGAAGCCAGGAAAAGGCGGGTAACGCGAAGAAAAAAGTGAAGGAGTTTCCGTCTTTTCTGGATCTACGTTTCGCGCGTCGATCCGACCTCGTCGGTTCGTTTGCATTTTTCTTCTCGCCGGTCGTTCCGAGGCCTCAATCACGTACTCCATTGACTGGAAAATGTAATCCCGCATCGGCCCTGAATATTTTTATCCCGCGGCAAAAAATAATCGGCGAATATATCATCGGCGTACGTGTCGTTCTATCAATAAACTGTGCCGACGTGTCTGCCGTCGGTTTCATAAATCTTGACGACCGATCGGTCCTTTATCGTGCGACGCGACATTAGCCTAAGCCGCTGATCAAAATCCTTCGATATAGAACGCGACGTTCTAGCCGCAAATCTCCGTGAACGATCGGCCATCCGTATCCTCTGGTTCCACGATCACCGACAGCAAATTCCCAAAGAGTTTCTACGGACGACAGAGAATTCCAGCTCGTCTCGTATTCCGATCGATGTGGGTAAAGGGTGTCGTCGATGAAGCGAGACGTCGGCAACGGCAACGAATTTATATTCGCGGCGAACTATGGAAGTCGCGATTCCGGAGTCACTTTGTCGAATTCCTCGTCAGAAGTTGAACGTCGTTGCGAGCACCGAGAAGAACTAGTTTGGCCCACATGCATGCACGCTCGTCCCCGAATTAGCGAATTTCTCGTCCCGGGAGGATAATTACCGCGACGCGATAGGGGCAGCTGGTTACCTAGGCTTCCTCTTTTTCCACGACGGTGTCTGCCTTTTTAATAACTCTGCCACGTGGCCGGACCGGTTGAATTAGTAAGCTGCGGGGGCTGTCGAGCGTGTAGCGGCATTTACGTTTCACGAAACGACGCTATCCCGGAGAGAATTCTCGTCCGACTTTGTCCCGTCACCGACCGCGTTTCGTTTGACATGGAAATTTTTCGGCTCGAGCCAAGAGAAAAAAAACGGAAGGCCTTGTTAAGCTAATCACAGCCGTTGTAGATAAATATGGTAGATAAAGCCACGTTTCGTGTGTGGTAAGCGCGGTATAGCCGATTATATCGTCGATCTCCGCGTAATTTGTTCATGCTACTTTGCACAGAGTGTTTTACGATCCCCTTCGACGCGGACGTCGGATATTATTTAAATTTTTCTCGGGATATATCACTGCGATCTACTGCATCTTCCATACAGCCGATACCATCGACTTTCCATTTCAGTCTTCCTATACGTTGTAAATGGTAATGGTCGAAGGATAGATACAAGGGCCTGAAACATCCCTCCAAAGTTTCAATACAGTACGGAGAGAAAGGCGTTTGAAGTTTTTCTCAAGTTTGAGAGTGGATAATTTCTTTACGTATTAACTTGCACTTAGTCTGAGAGTCTTGAATCATACGGTAGAGCTTCCTCTTCCGCACGGCACTCGTTCTGGGCTGCTAACTTACTCCGGCTGGCCATTCTGGCTTCTTGAGAAGATTTACTTCCTCGCATTTCTGCCCGTCTCGAGCGCTCGTCGTCTCCATTCGTAACAAATGTTTCTGTTCCTGGGCCGTTTGCGATCTTCATAAGGCGAAGAATTCGTAAAGTATGCTCGAATCCTTTGTTAAACGCACAGCAAGCCAAACACGTTGCGATCTCAATGAATTTGGGACCACAACGGTGCAATTTATTCCACGCTACTCTGAGAAAAGATTCTCGTTCTGGTCGCGGAGGCTGTTCGTTCCTCTGACGTTTAGGGCACTTAATTGCTCGCCTGTGTATCGGCAATAATAACCGGTTCCCGTTCTCGTCACGCTCGCGCTTCTGACAATGACGAATTACGCGCAGTTTATCGGAGGAATCATTAGCACGCGATTCCGAGCGCGACGCCTTGGCCGTTTAATTCAGACCGAGAGACGAGCCAACACATCGCACGCGTTGAACGACAGAGTAAGCGTAAGATCAAATAATAAGACACAGTTTCGCGAGACAAAAGAGGGACGCGTTATCTAAAACGATCCGACGGCGACAACACCAGAGAGACAGCCAACTTGTTTAAAAGCGTCCAAGATACGCCGGAACAAAGCCATTCTTATCACCGGTTTCGCTTTAAATCTACACTGTAACCCTTTGCGGTCGATCTATGGGTCGTATAGGCTGCCTTTTGTCATTCTTGACCTTTTATTTTAACTCACGACGCGTGTCCGACACTCTGTTTATATTGGAATTTTCTGTTGACAGATTTTGGGGCAGTCCGAGACACGGCTGATGCAGGGGCGGAAAAAAGATACGTGGGTCCCGTCCGGCTGATCCAACGAGCCATCGTGCGTCAGGGTGGGTGCTGTCGAGGGTGGCGGGGGGTGGGGTCGCGTGATCGCGAAGATCTCCGTGGGGAGGTTCGAGGTTGGCGGGCTTTAAGGAGCGGGCGTTCCGAGGGACCCGGCAAATGTGGCTCTGTGTACGGTGAGCCGGGGTTACGGGGGCCGCGGGCCCCGTGGCGGTGGTGGTAAATCTCGTGGAGAGGCAAGCGTGAGGCTACCCCTGAGTCCTCGCACTCTGTGCGCCCCTGGGGCCGGAGGAGGCGTACATGCGCACGCACAGGGCACTGGGCCCGCCGCAGCTGGGACTGCGGCGACCGGCCCTCCTACGACAGGGAACAATCCCGCGGGGCCAGCTGCCGACGAAGGATCCGGCCTTCCGGACGAGCCAATGGTACGAGCCCTGTATCCGGCGTTCGCTCGATGGTTACTATAGCCGCGGAAACGTTGATCGATGTTCCAGGTACACGTCGAGAGGGCCGTGCATCGCGGTACCTGGATATGTTGTATGCCGTGTTACTGGCTGCGAAGAAGCAAAGCCGTGCACAAGGCGTTGCTCACGTTCGCTATGCTGCTCGTCACCAGTCTGCTCGTCACCAGTCCTGTCCTCTTCCTCATCACCACGCTGCCGGAGGGAGAGCAGCCTCGTGAATGCGCACCCCTGGTGAGCGACGTCTCGTTTTAACCTCGGATACTTTTTGCGTCCGGCAAAAAGCTTCCGTCGCGGAGTTTCGCGGTGCTTCTTGTCCCGATCCCCCCCTTTTCCTTCTCGAATTAAGCAGTCAGGAAGCGAGCGTCTCGGTGCCGCGACGAGGTTAATGTCTCTCGAGAAGCTTAACGCGAGAAGGCGGTATTAAAAGTCACTCGTGGCCAAGCACGTCGACGCGGGGGTGGCGCAACGCCACCGTTCGACGAGAATAAAATCGCCGAGTTGGGGCGAGGCAACTGAAATTCCGTCGATGGATAGAACCGGCTTGCGTTCTCGATTCTCTCGTAAAGCAAAGGTCGAACTATAAAGCGGCGGTACGTTTTCTCGGAGGCCCTTCCGCGGTCGATCGGATATTGTTGCTTTTATCGTTGTTCTTTCGCGCGACGCGCCGATCTTATTGCACGGGCTCCCGGGATTTCGACTTCAGCGGCCGCGGTTCAGAAATATCACCGTTAATTCGTCGACGATGAACGGATATTCTTAGGATGTCGATATTTCTATCGCAGCGCAAACACGAGCCAATAAATTTAATCGCATTGTCTTGCTCGGCCACTTAACGTCGAGGGAGTCGTTTCGAAGGTTGCTTGGCAATCGTACGATAACATAATTACATCGCGGATGTTTATGCAAAGAACCCATGGCATATGAAATAGATCCAAAGTTCTCTCCATCCTTGAAAATAATTGTATCCATAGTATCGTGTCCCTTTCCTCTCCTTCTCGCGGTTTCCACCGAGCGAAATGAAACTTTGGTCTCGAACGTAAAATGTTATTGGCCAAGAGTGGGTGGTTAAACCACTATAAAGATACAAAACGATAGCCTTTGAAACGTTCGTGAGAGCTCGAGGAAAGTTACGACCGTAATATGCAATTGTTCGATTTCAGTTCGCGAATTAAAAGGCGTGTTCGACGAAGGGAAGGATTTGGAAATATCTTTCTCATATTGGGAATGACCCATATACTAAATAGGATGTTCCAAAGAGTCGATTATTCCGAGAGTTAACGTTATCGAAAGATCAATCGTATCAAGGTTTGCTTGGACAGGTTTATCGATTCGTCCACCCACGACGAGACGCGAATTTAGATGAAACCTCGGGGTTTCGCGACGTTGATACGCTGTCGAATTTGCTGTTTATCTCGCCGAGGAGGCACGAGGAATTTCCGCGACAGGGTGTTTCCCTTGTTCGGTTGAATTCTCGTATTTCGGTGGCCACTCCACGTCCACGGATTTAACGTGACCCAACAGAGGATGGTCCAGCCTGAACGCAACGGGACGATCTGTAAACTGGGGCTAGGTAGCGCGGTGTAACAGGTTTTGTCTGCGAGAGCTAGACCATGAAGTTTATGTCCTCGCTGGTCGTGTTCCCCAGATGCGTTATATCACGCGCATTCACGCCTGTAAAGCCAGACGTCGCGTGCAAAACGCGGAGCGGATCCGTCGGAAATTCTGTCCATAGATTAAGGCCGCGTATACGATCGCGATACAAACGCAAAATTGTTATTTCTTGGAGCGTCTGGCCGAGAATAACTCCTCCCCCGGCTGTTCCACCGTTTTAGAATCCGTTCCAACGATCACGTTTAACGGCAGAATAAACATTTTTGAGAATCCCCAAGGTAACGCGCGGGTACGATAAGAATTTCACGGAGATTTTTCGCGTTTCGCTCTTCGATTTCCGTCTCGTTTGAAGCGCCCTCGAGAGACTGGATGCGGACGAGATCAAATGCTTCCCCGACATCCGTTTTATGGAGACAACTTAGGGTTCATTGTTCCGCGAGTTGATATCCGCGCGATGAGATATGAAATTCAGATCCCGTCGAATCGTCGTAATGAAATTTTGATCCGACGGCTTGGAAAATTTCGATAAATCTGCATCGTTGAAAACCCTCAATAGCGTTAAACACGTTTTGCACCCTTGTTATTCTCGCACGAGTAATGGCCGTGTAATTGGTATCGGCTCCCAGTTATCCTCGTACGGCTTCCCAATTAACATTAGACAACTTGTAATTCAGTTAAAGGTCCTTGGGCGAAGATTCCGATTCGATGCACACACTCTGTTTGGTCGTTGATCGTTCGAGAATCGATCGTGGTTTAATCGATCCTTCCTTTTCAGGAATTTAGGCGTGTAAACGCTTGTAAAACGAACGTGTACTTTTTCTTGCACGTGGATAAAATTAAATGGTACACGTTTGTAAAATTAATTCTAACAAAATGTTTCGTGCAATCGAGAGTAATAATAGGAGCTGTTTATTCGCGTTCGCGTTTCAACGTTTCCCGATATTTATTTCTTGCGTAGACTATGTTCCATAATTAGCGCCGAAGAACAAGGATAACGTCTGAGCATTCTGGTTCCTCCTGGTGGCTATTTATTATCGGAAGCCGCGTTATTAAAATCACCCCGCTTCCCCAAAGTCAACATCAATCTCGCGGCAAGCTTTGTCCGTTGAAACGACGCAGTTTATATTCAACCATCATCGCAAAGTCAGGAATTCGTTCCCATGCACCGATCCGTGCCATCGAAACGAGCCACCAGGGTTGCTTTCCACCGGTGCTTGTGAATTTCAAAGAGACTTAACCCCTTAACGACACGCTCGAATACTCGTCGTCGCCGTCAGCGATTTCTTTGCTTCGGACTTTGATTCGTACGTTTCGCTTCGTCATATTTCGTACTAGAAAATATACATTGTACCGTTAAATTCTCTCGATGGATCGTACCGACTACCGTAGCTTTTGTACAATACTGGTATCTCCAACGATCGACCCAACAGGAGGTAGCAATTTTAATTTGTTGATATTATTGGAATTGTATAATCGTTTGCCTTTAAATCCCAATATTCCGTTATTAATGGACGAAGGAATTCTATAAATTATCTCACGTTTATCGAAACCGCGAAAACATTATGGAAAATACGGAGTAATTGGATTAGCAACGTGCACGCAAACGAAGCGGAATTCGTATTTGAATTTTGGACGCGGCACGACGACGACGCGTAACTGTCATGGACGCTCGAAATTCCCGGGACGACGTTATCAATTATGGTTTAATTATATCGCTGACAGAGACGGCGCCTGTTCCGTTACGCGAAGTTTGTAATCAATATATGTTTAGCAGGTTGCACCGGAAGCTTCCGTTAACGGATATCGATATCCGCGGACGCGTAACGCGTTTCGTGGTCTCTGTATCGAATCTGGAATCCCGTGGATTGATTCGTGGAAACCTTACTAGTCGCGGCGACGAAAGAATTATTGACTTATTTATTTATAGAGACCGAACAGCTCGGCGAGAACCTTATCGTCGCGTTTTGTACGCTTTTATTTAAATATTCGCCTTTCGATACATTATTTATATAAAGCATTTATAAATAGATCATTGGTGTTTGCAATACCGATTAAATCTGTGCTCTGGAGTCACGATGACGCGATCGCGAATAATAATAAATTATGCATCGAAATGATCAACAGTCGCTGTAGGTTATCGGCCACGGGAGACCCGGAATTTGTTTCTAGCACGCAGATCGAGCAGAAAGTTCGAAAAACGCGTGGCTCGTGTTCGGTTTCATCGAATGCGGGAATCTCGATCGTTTGTTCCGCGCGAGAAACGGACCGACCGAAAACGTATCGGCGAATTTATTTGCAGTATTCAACGGACGGTGCATCGAGCGACACGAAATCGACGCCGCGGGTTATAGATACACGTTCCAATTAAACAGTGGTTCAATTTGCCCGGTCAACCGTGTCATATAAAAATTCCTTTTCGTCGCGTCCGTTATAGATAGTTTTACGGTGCGGGAATTATTAGAATCGAGGCTGCCGCTTTTGGACGCTTTATTTTATTTAAAGAGAAGACACCCTCGTCCGCGACCGAAATACGAGGATCCGTTATAGAATTTCTTCCAACGAAATTACAAGCGCGAACAATCTAAAAGTTTTGTTTGATCATTGGAATTTCAACTGTTGTTTTCAATTTATTATTCGATCTAGAAACCACTGTTTCAAAGTGTACAATTATCGAAAAAATGTGTGTTGCAAAGTAAGAACTACAAATGGAAAATGGTTGGTAATCCTCCCTCGAAGGTTAAAAGTCAAAGAAAGGATCAAGTTCGGCGATTAACCGAGGTGAAAGGTTCAAAGGCACATAATCCCCGATTAATTAAGCGACTCTTTCCGGGTAGCAGTTCTCATCGGTTTCGAGCCTGTTAATAAGTTTGCAGTGATTAGTGCTCGAAAGTGCAGTCAGAGGGATCTCAATCGGTTCGCCGTGTAAATCTCCCGGCTAGAGTCCGAGGGACCGACGAATAATTCCTGTTACATTATGTTGCTGAAGCTCTAGAACAGTTAAATGTTCTCCTAATTACTTTAGTTAGGAGAGTGCACCATTTTGATGCCGAAGTTCGGACGTTTAACACGCGACGTTTGCGGAAACCTCACAACTGCATTTGTCAAGCATATTTGTCGGGGGCATTAGCTGCTCTAGAAAGCTTCGAATACCCTTCTTCGTCCCAAGTATTTGGTCACCGAACAAACTGCAGGTTCTTCTGTACAATTATTTCCCTCGATTCGTCCACCTGGCAACGAACACTGTTTTAAGGAAGATCCAGTTCGACGAACTCTCGAAAAATCAATTTGCGTTGCTCGTTAAACGATTCCCCGGTGATTTTGTTTGAGAAGGTATCGACGAAGAAACCGATCTCCGCGGACGTATCGAGAATACTTAGAGGTTCCGATGATTTATTCAATATCCAATATTCCCATCGCGGCGTACGATGGATTTGAAATGAAAGTCTTCGGTCGTTTGGTCAGAGAGGATCGCGACGTACAACGCTCTATCGGATCGTTAGGGCACGTGCTGCGCCGCGACGAAGCCATACACCGAGGTAAGGTTTCGAGACAAATGTCAACCCTACGCGGGGTCAGGGTTTTACCCTTCATCCTGACCTTTATCCTTCGCAGACGGACGTTAAAGTCTTTCCCGCCTCTTCTCGACTTGTTCGACGAATTTCCCGATAATAATTGTTGCGTTACGAGTACAGCAATGCAATTCGCCAAAATATTTTCAACCCTATTACTTTGCTCGCGAAATGAAAAGGAAAAAAGTACGATGCACGTGGACGAAGTAAACCGAGCAGAGTGGAAGGGCGAGTCGAGCGAGTAGGGCTGTTTTACAACCTAACCCAAATTCCTAGCGCCGGGAACATTTGTAGGAAACGACGCCTCCGCCGTGAAAACAAGTCCAAGCGTATGTGTGTGTGTGTGTGTGTGTGTATCTGCAAAGCGAGAATCTCCAGTGGGTTTACAAATTTTCCTAGAATATTATCGGAATATCCGCATCGAGACCAGCCGTACGTTTCGTAGAATTTGTTTATACGCGCCATTGCGTTCGACGTGTAGCAATCGTTTTCCCCGGAAACGAAAGATCCCGCGACGTATAAAATACAGGCGTAAAATGGAGTCGGAAGAGACAGTTTTCGTCGAAAGCGCCGCAGGGATTCCCGCGTCGCGATAAAATTTCATTTCTATCTCCGTCCTTTTTCCACCCCCGAACGCTTTCTTAGGTGTAACTAAAGCACAATTTCGAGTCGTGCTCCGCGTTCCTCCTCTTAACTCGTAGTGCGTGCCACGAGCGGAAACCGCTGGGAACACCCTAAACACACCGAAACGAGCTTTTCGTTCAGCCATATTCTCCTGGATGCGATTTAGATAGAGCGGAGTGTAGGCCGTGCCCGGAATATAAATTGAAAACCCGAGGGGTGTAATTTCATTCTCTTTAACCCGAGCTCACTTTTTCCATCGAGAGAACCCGAAAGAAATACTGTGCACGCTTTTCGATCAGCTATTTCACGGTTATGCGGGCCAGACATTCGCGATAAAAATCTTTGAAATACAAATAAATAGGAAAAAATGAGCGAAAGCCGATGGGTGGTTTGCAAGTTTTTCTTTTCACGCGAGAAAATTCTAATTTAATGGGAAACGACGGTGTTCTCGGCGTTGGTCGCGAAAGCATCCCTGGAAGCTGTAAATCCGAATAAATTCCGGCGGTTGGTAGCGAAACTCGTCTCGGGGGGGAAGCCTATAGGTCGTCGATTCTATTTCCATCTCCGCGATCGTTCTAGACGAATGCCTGATGAGGGTCGACGTCGCGGAGGAACTTCCATTAACACGAGGAACAGCGAACGCACGCGAGTTTCGCAAGTTCATCGCATAGTATACGAGCCGGCCCATAATTGAGCGGACAGCCACGACCGGGGGTTGTGGAAGGGTCGCGAAACTCGAAGAGGGATTTCTCGAGTTTCAAGGTCGTGCTTTCGGCCTCCTTTCCTAGATAACGGATCACCCGTCGATAACGCGTGTCCCGCGATGTTTACGAGCGACGCTGTTTTCGAGGGCGGACCCTGATCGGACGATTTGTGCCGGACGCGATTTAGTTTTTACGGTCGAAACGTTTGTTTCGCCTTGGAATTTCTATCCCGGCTTAATCTTCTCAGAATCGGTTACAATGCAATCCAATCGCGTTTGTTATTTGTAATTGCATGGTAATTAGATGGCCGTCGCACGATTCGAAGAGTTACAGCGATAATTACGCTACAATCGAACGGTAATTACTTGAGTAATTACATGCATTGATTTCGTGGTAAATGTAATCGGATTACATTTTGCTGGACTCTGATCGTAACTCGGATTCGAAGCAATTTTTCACCATTGTTTTGTTTATACAACAAAAAGTGGACAGTGGAGATCCGTCAGACACTAAACCGGATTATTGATCACATTGCAACGCGAGTCTGAAGCTTGTCTGGAAGAATTGGAGGGAAGTAGCTCCTTGCAATTATTTGTCGGTCACTCGGCAACATTTTAGACACACAATTGATATCTACTTCCGATGTTTTTCTCCCGTGGCTTTCATATTAGTCGGAGGATTTAACGTCGATGAGAGAAAAGGATGATCCGAAGTTCCAGAGCATCGTTCGTAGCTCGCGTCGAAATTAATTTTACTTGGTCGGTATCCGGTTGGCTCGCGAAGATCCGATAGGTGGAGAGCAGCCCTCTGGCGCGTTACGATTTTGCAGAGGATCATTCGTCTCTGTCAGAAAGACGCACGGCTATCTACTTCGCCAGAGAGCGATCGATGACAACGAAAACCGTTGACGTAGCTTCAACTGTCACGATCGTTTGGTCTTTGTACCTCGTGAAAATAAAAAATTATATATTTAGAGATGTACGCTATTTATCGTTGATTATCCACGAATTATTGTCCATCGAAATTCACGGGTCTTGGCTCGGGAGATGAATTTTTCCAACAATTCCTGGTATTTTTTCTTCGGCGTTTGTGTTCGTCGAACTTGTGGAAGTTCGCGAGGCGCCATTCGTCTCTTTCAAGGAAGACGTATGATTCTTGATTTCGCTCGAAAGAGTTCCGCGGTTTCTGACACATTAAACAGGAACAGAGGGGCCGGGGAGTGCCTGGGCGACCTTATACTCCGAGCGAATTGAATGAGCTGAAAGAAAAACATTCGTTTCTTCGCCGGTTTAAAGTTGAACCGCTGGGACGGCCGTAAGAAGACGAATAGCGGAAAGAAATCGCGGACAATGCTTTCAATGCAACGGTCACGGAATGCATTTCTTAACGAAAATACTTCGTAGACAACTTCTTTTTAATACCGAAATATGGACGTAACGCTGATAGTTCATTATTCGATGAATAATGCACCATCGGAATCCATTATGTGCCAGAAACCGTGTACCATACGTGAGTATGCAAGAACGCCTGGGCTTATGGCAGTAACTAGTCCGTGCACGTGTGCGTGCGAGCAACAAAACCTCTAGGTTGTGTGTCCTTTTCTTCTCCGTGTCGCCTGATTCCACAATCGACGATTGTTTTGGACGATCTAGCGCGTTCGCGGCGACCAAGAAACCTCTCTGCGATGTACCTCCGTACGATTCACGCGAATAGTTCGTGTATTCATTTGTCAAATATTTGCGTAATTTATTTATAAATTCCTCTCTGACTCGCCTTTCCGCGAAGGAGATCGTTGGATACCGTTAAAACTCAAAAAGAAAGATATTCATTTATTCATGGGAAAACCCTTTAGTAGAAAAAGAAGCGATATATAAGGAAAAAACGAAATAAAATATTATATCTGCGTAAACATCCGCGGTTCGGCGATAAGAACGCCGTTGCCGTGAAACTGGTTTTCGACGCGATCGGCGAAACGGGTGGCGCGAAAATAAAGGCACGCGATGGGGAGAAAAAAACCGATTTTCATTACAGGACGAAGCCTGCATCAGAGAGCGGGATGGTCCGGAGGGTGTTTGCGACTCGAAAGCCTGCGAGGAAGCCTCGAAGCGGATGGTGGCTTTCATGAAGAAGGGGGTGGATCCTTGCAAGGACTTTTATCAGTTCGCGTGCGGCGGTATTCGCGATCAGCAACCCTATCAGCCGAGCTCGAGCTTCAACATGCTTCAGGCGAGGATCGACGATCACCTACACAGTGAGCGAACGTTTTTTTTCTATTAAGATATATCGTTTCGACGGGAAAATATTTGCTCGGATTTCCTCGTCCAAAACGTCCACGGGGCTGTTTTAGATTTTCCACCGACGAAAGAATATTGCTTCGCGCTGTTAACAGAGTCGACGCTCTGATATTAATTAAAAAGAAGGGTAACGTTAGTGTATTTTTAACGAAGAAAATTTAACGACGCACGCGTACGGGATACTCGCCAAAAGAGAATTTATATCGCTGGTACAGAACGACGCTTAGACCCATCAAGCATCTGACATTAACTGGCGACAAACATCCCTTTATAGATGTTGTTTGTCGTCGCCGTGGCACTGTATCCATTTTGATACTCGCATGGTAATTAATGGCGGACGGGAGCTTCACTGTCATCCATTATAATGACAATAAATCTCGCGTTCAAAGCTCGTATTTACGACCGTGTATTCGCATTAACCTGCCGTGCAGGTGGGTACTTCCACTCTGACTAACGATGAAATAACCGAGACATTAAAGTTTTCGATATAGTAAATAGCTGTCGAATCGCTGAAATTCTCAAAGTCTGGCTCCATCATAATACAGCGTGACTTTAGTCTATTTAGAGGAACGTAAGTCATTTCTCAACCTGGAGTAATAATAATAATATTTTTGTACTAGGATTTAACAGACGTTTTGTTCGACGTGCGTCCCATCGACGTTCCTTTGAATTTGATCGTCACGACGAAGTTAGTCCGCAGCTTCCTTTCGTTTCCTTCGGTGACCTTAATCAATTCGCGGCGTGTCCTCCGCAGCCAGTATCAGGCAAAGGAGATCAAAAGGTCGCTTTTGTAAATTTCGTTCGTGCACTCTCAGCCTTTGAGTAATCCGTCCTTTTTGACGGCGAAGATCGCCCGGAGAAAATTTCAGCCCGTCCTTTCATGCCGTTTCCTCCGGGCCCTTTCCCGCAATCTGTTGCTCCGACCGCTGAGGTTTTTTTTTGATGGTCCCATTAACGAGCCGTGGATAAGTGAATAGCCAAGCCGGAGTTAATCAGGCTTTTATAGGTTTCCAACGAGGAACGCCGCGGCAGCGGCCAGATAATATTAAGCCCGATCGAAGTAGCCTGGAAATATTGTCAATTAAGGGGAGTTAAACGACTGTGCGTGTCGTTCTCGACTTTATACTGGCAATCTTACGATATTACGTCGCGTCGATAGATCTTATACGGGGTCAGTTCGAAATCGTGTCGCGCACCTCACTTTTTCAATCTTCTGAAAATCACGATCCGAGAAATTAAAGACGACACGTGGCTGTCCTTTTGTTTGGAAGGGCCATCGATCATCGAATTAGTTTAGGGACGTTCTGGGCGGAGTTATCGAAATTGCCAAGTGTGTTTAGCTGCAACGATGCCCGAGTAAACAGAAGACGAGCCAGGGGGTAAGTAGGTCATACGCGATTAAAAGTGCTGGACGCGCATACGTCACGGCGCGCTGACGCAGGGGTTGAAGAACAACTCGTCGCGGCGTCCACCCTACCGAAATAACCGACAAAAAGTTGCCCCGTTTCGACCGTTTCTGCACATCGTGATTTTTAGAAGCTACGGGACACTTTGCGTTGTTCTCTAGAAAAGGTTCACGTATCATCGAACGTGGTTAAATAATTTCGAGCAACAGCTGCGTCGCCTTTCTTCCTCCCGAGAAGTTCTCGCGTATCGTTTCGCTGGGAAAAGTTCGCTGACAACACCGAGAAACAACTGTGTGTTCGCAAACTCTTTAAAATTTTTGTACCTCCTCGCGATAAAATTGACAAACTCGGTTCTCTCTCCTTCGAGAAATTTTCTTCGTTTGGAATTGATTGCTTTTAAAATTGGAATTAAAAAACACCGACAATCGCGCGTTTCGATCGAGGAAGAAGCTTGGCGAGGGTTCGACGATTATTCAGTAGCCTCCCTTTTGCGCGAGGAAGGGTTTCGCGCCACAGTTTGTTTTCCAACGTCTCCTCTTTACGACGGAGGTCGAATGAAAAGAAAAAAAAAGGGTCGGGGAAGATGAAGATTTACAGGGCCGGAGTCTATGAAAAACATGTCGCATCCGCATGGACGCGTCGCGTAATAATTCATCGCTTTTCCTGCTCACTTTTTCGCGCGGACGCTCGTCATTCGACTTCCTAAATCGTTCGGACGCGGCTTCGGTTCCGAAAACGGAGATTAACGCGCGGGATCAGCGCGACGTGTATCGCGCAATGTGTCTTTCGATACGGAAATAAAAAAGACACCTGACATTTTAATTCGTTGAGGTATTGGGCAGCGTAGAAACAAATATAGAAACTAGAAAAAACAAATAAAAGAAACGCGTGGGAAATATTTTGTCACGAAAGTCCATAAATATTTTCATAGTTCCGGTTCTTTTCTCTTTTTAAACGAAGAACGTAGTTTCGAAGAATTTTTCTTTCGCCGAAAAGATAAACTCGTGGCTCGTAAAAATACGCGGATCGATCGTTTTCATTTTTCCTAAAAAAAAATTCCTGCAGTTTTATGCTCGGTTCGAGGAGCGTGAGTCGAAGGAAAACTATCGCAAGAGTCGCTGGCAAACAAGGGACGGGTTGGCAAAGGGTTAAAAAACCAGCTATCTTTGTTTCTGGCAGAGACATTTGGCGCCAAGATTTTTTTTTTTACGTCTTCTCGCTCGGAGAGATCTCATTGGTCACCGTTCACGGTGCAAACACACCCTTTTTCGTACAATCCGTCTTGCGGGGTTTACGTCGGATCAGCCTCGATGCCAGCTCGGGATTTGCTTCGCCAATTTCCTTCGAACTGTCTACCCTGAACCATCTGTTTCGAAGATTTTCGTCCTTCGAGAATGTTTTTCACCGAACCTCTTTATCATTTGGTTCAGCGTGCGACAGATTGTAAATCAACGGTATTGCATATACTATAAACATTAATTTCCTACAAGTAAATATTAATTCCGTCTCTGCGAGATACGAAAAAATAATGTGTGCAAGGAGGCGAGGCGCAGCTAAAGTGCCGTCTAATATATGCGTTACCTATGAATATACATAAGTTGAAATAAAAACTGTCTTAATAAGTCGTATCTTTTATTCATGGAGACGCTGGTAGTCGAGCATTTTTTGAATTATTACTTCGCGATTTGTATTTGAAATATTTTGCAGATGGAAGCGAAGAATCTAAGTAAGATTAATTATAGTCTGTCGATTCTTCGAGCAGCAGCTTTCGCGAAGAAAAATTGCACGTTAATGTATCTAGGCTCAATGCACGGAGCAAAGTCTTTTATTTTTTCCACTCCTGAAAGAGAAAATTTCACATAGAAAATACTTACGTACAAAGTCGTAAATGGGAGCACAAAAGACTCGGTGTTTTTATAAGCAACAGAGATATTTAGCGTTTCTATTTAAACTGTCCACTCGGCAGTACGGTGAGTTTTTTTAATATTGTTCCGACGAAACGTTAGCAGACCGGGATGCGTATCATTCCAGCGTAACGCGACGGTAATGTACGCAGACATAATGGCCGTGGCGTAATGCGTCGCGCGAAAAGGATGATATTAAAAACTGGCCGGACGTAAAATTTTTTAAATCCGGCCGGGTTAATCTTCCGTACCCTTTTCGCGGCTTCCTCCGACGGCTAATTAGCAGAATGTCACCTAACGACCTTGCAATTAAGACGTCACGCCCTGGAAATTACCTTATGGTACACTTATCCGATTGAAGAAGAGAGAAAGTGACTTTTAATGCGATCTTGATGGCCGTAAAGTGACTCGACGCTCGTGAAACGGTCGAGACCTTGCACGGAGATTATTGTCCGGCTGCCTTGAACAAGTTTCTAATTATTCGAAACACTTTGCTCCGCCGAGGAGAGCAAAGGAGAGATACAGGACTAGTTTTATATAACACCGGTGCGCCTAATACGTCGGGTTTAAAATTCAGCGCCGCGTTGCAGCGTCGTTTCTCAGGTTTTTAAACATCGCGATATCGCGCGACGACGAATGGACAAAAAAGACGATAGCGTAGCCAGCAGGTTTGCAACCCAGTTTCTTCGCGCGAACGCGTCCAAGCTCGCGTTTAAACGAAGCGCACCGATTTGAAAGCTTCGACCCTTTATTTCCCCAGCAGTTCTTAAACGCTTCTCTGTCTCACGGTGACTTTAATCTCTCCGTCCGCCGACGAACACGAACGATACAGTTTCGCCGGATGTTCTCTAAATATTCCACGCAGCCAATCGGTTTGCAAATTACTCGCCTCGGGCCGGAGCTAGGATCGAAGCCAATAGCCGATCCCAGTTCCGAGGAGGATACCGGTGACCAGTTACGTCCCATCAATAACGTTCGCGCTTCGACAAACATAGAACAATGGCACGGTGTCGAGCAGTTCCTTGACTCGATCCACACACGCGTCAGGACAATTAGCAAACTGACGCGGAGCCTGGATTCTCCCCTTGTGCACGGTGCCCTCTCGCTCGAGTATCGATGGATCGGATAATCTCTGTTGACGATGCAGATTGGTGAACAGCAAACGAGGTCGTGTTTCGTGTTCATGTTCCATTTCACCCTCAACATCTTTCCGCGTAATCACCCTTTGATCCGTGCAACCGACTTTTTATACCCTGCGATGGAAAATGCGTTACTCGGTCGCGCGATGTTTGCAAAACCACGGGACACCCTGTACGAAAAGCGAGGAGATCCGAGGATTATCAGGTGGCAAGGAGGTTCGCAGAAATCTAAAGAGAAATATCCCGCGGAGGTGGTGCAAACGGGCGTTCGTTTCGGTGGCCCAGCTTCGGGCAATGAAGAGAACTCCTCTAATTAGCCTCTCGTTCGATGGTCCTTGAAACTCACCTCGTCCCGAAGCCGGAGTCTTAATGGTTCGCAACAATAAATTTCTCGAATTACCGGGTAAAATTGTTCTCCCTCGAGTTACCCGTTTCCGTCGCGTCCCTTTCGACCACGCGACGTTGCGAAAATTTCCACCGCTCCGCCGTGTCCATTTTATTTCCCTTTTAACACGAACGAACGTTCGCTGCAAGAGTCACTCGAACCCTTATCCGGTTCGTGTCGTAGTGGAGCAACAATTATAACGTCCAATTTTATTTCAGACCTCTGATAATGGGGCGGCCATTACGAATATACGTACAATAGTATCGAGTTTAACGGGTGTATTTGTAGAGCGTCGGTCACGTATTCAACGGCAGAAGTAACTACAGTTTTAATTGAGTACGAGCTATAACTTGGGCCGTAATTTGCCCCTACAAGAACATTCGCTGCGTTAACGCTCGTCTGGCAAAATGTTCTCCGATAGATAACATCACAATAGGAACGTTCTACATTCAAAGAGCGAGAACTTGAAGTTTCTCGGCAGTGCCTTTTTTTTTCGCATCCAAGTTTCGATAACACGGATTCACGGAGTTCCCCCGGAAGTTCCGGCAACCGCGAGTCGCCATCGTGATCGTAAACGAAACTTTTCGCGAATACCGGCGTCGCCGCGAATTTTACTTAAAACTCGCGCTCCATGGGTAACGATCGACGACAGAATGGTGTGTAACGGGAGTTTACTATGCCATACTCCGTCGCGGTAATCCTAATTCGTCGTTACTTAAATAGAATTTCTGGTAAGGTTTAGTTCGAGGAAGTTGGCTAGTTATCTTGGGCACCACGGCGCCTCGAAGTGGACAAAAGCTTTTAGTGACATTTTTAAACCGTAAATCTTTTCTGATTGCATAGAACATAATGTATTCGACACTGTTTGATACATTTTTAAACCTATTTACGAACCAGAC
This sequence comes from Colletes gigas, assembly GCF_013123115.1. NCBI lineage: Eukaryota > Metazoa > Arthropoda > Insecta > Hymenoptera > Colletidae > Colletes > Colletes gigas. Next base: position 1,914,320 of record NW_025106641.1, read on the forward strand.
TGGATTTATCTGTCTAAACAATCTGTTGGAAAAGTTTCAGGGATGGGGGATGATTCTGCATAGAAAAATGAGTCAAAAAAGAAGAATAACATTTGTTTGTTCGAAGCCTCGTTTTCGAGATAATTTAATTTGAATATTTCTCGAATTCAAGTAGTACATATCGAAAATTGGCCCGACGCGTCGGATCATACGGTCTGACTTACTACTTAAAATTTTCCAAGTCGATTTTCTCGTAAACGAGGCCTCGAAAGAAAAACTGTTACTCCACACTTTTGTCTTACTTTTCCACATAGAATCATCCCCTATCCGGGTTATACTCGTTTCTATCAAAAGGGTCAAAGGTCATCTTGTAAAATTCCAATTTGAAATTATTTCTTAGGCTCAATCATATTTCCTCGATAGCACGATGAATAACATAATTTCTATATGGGTCTTGAAATTCCCATTTCGAAATTAATTATCTTGAAAGTTGAAATTGAAATGGCGATTGCGTTCCGTTCGAAACAATAATTCTGCTTTAACTAGCCAACTTTTTTAATGTCCTCTGGCGTGGGTGAATCATCTTGGATCGTGGTATAACGTTTGCTCGGCAAGGGACTGGCGCGTCGCAAATATTAATGCGGTAACCGCAATAAAAACGTAGGTAACAACCGACGGGGGCCGTTTAAATTCCGGCTATATTCAGGGAGCTCGAAAGCGTCCGAGGCACGGCAAGCTCGTGCTACCGGCGTGTCCCAATTTTAACGTCGCAAGGAGTCGCGATGGGACGAGGCTGTGCGCCTCGCGTGTGCACGAACACGTTCGCGAGATTCGTCGCGCGGAAAATGAGAGGAATGCGCGCACGTCGTCGTCCGGATCTGTCCTCGACGAGCCGACTTAACTCGAACGTTACCGTGAAACCTCCACTCAAAACGTCCCCGGTCTCGCGCAAATGTTCCACCTTTGCCCATCCTTAACGGATTAGCTACCCGGAACTTTGTTTGTCCCGGTTACGCTCTTATTTAATTACTCTTTTACTTTCCTGCGGTTTACGCATTGTATCAAAAAGAATATTATTCTCGACGTTTCGGACAAAATTATTTTGTAGAATTTTTGAAAAGTTTTGTTCGTAATATATTTAAATCGCATCGATAACGCGTGCATTCATTATTTAACGAAAAATGCTCGGTAAACTTCGATTAGAGATAATGAACAGGACAGTCCAATAAACGCTATAAATTCCCAACGCATTATCAAGGAAATTTAACGGAGCAACAAAATCGTTTACGATTCTCTATTTAAAATAATTCGCATCGATTGTGTTTTACCTTTATTATCTGCTTTGTATCGGGTGGTCGAGGGTGGTACGATTGGTATGAAAGCTCGTGCAAAAATAAATCGAAAACGTAGAATAAAACATTAAATACGAGGTTTCTTCGTTGCTCGTTATTTCTACTTACGTTATCCTCGAACAATACCGTTCGGTACGCTGTTATCTGTTTTCTCTCGATCGTACCATCATGTAATTAGTCGTACCCAATTAAATTAGATTACACCGCACCATCGTGAATATCTACGAATACGAGTAGAAAGAGTCGAGTAATGGTCAGACGCTTCAGCGAAATCGTACTCGAAGCTTCGTTTGGGAACGTTTAAATCCAAGTATCACGAAAACAACACGTTCTCGTGAGATATTTAGTTTTCGAGCATCCTGCGAATAGAATATTCGGCGCTCGAATTCTGGCCGGAAATCGTGAAAGCCGAAACGATGGAATCGTGTCCTCGTTTTCCTTCTTATCGCAGCTTCCTTTTCCCCCCGGAGATATTTCCGCGAGAGATACGAAAGTAATTAAGGACAGAAATACCGTGTCTAGACGAGGCTGAAATAGATCAGCCGAGCTGCAGCGATAAAGCTAATTTCGGTGGGGCCCGAGAGATTATCGAATTTGCGGTTAGTCGGTGCGATGGTCGGACGCGTGTCCGTGTACACCGAGCTGGATTTCGCCGGTACACGCAAACACACGGACACGGTCGCACGAAAGCAGCGAATAAACGAACCAACTTTCCCGCTTAATCAGAAGGAATAGTTTCGTAGGAAAGAAAAACAAACACGACAGGTTCGTTAAACTTTTCCCGGGGCGCCGTGAACAATACTAAATTGACCTGGCCGTATTTTATAGACGAAAGGCGATAACCGAGGATGTACGGGGTGAAACTCTTTCCCAGAAAAAGGGAAGAACAACGAACGGGTTCGAGAGTTCCGATCACCGATCGTTATCCTTTTTTTTTTTCGTTTCGTATCGCGTACCCGTATTCGTCGGAAATCCTTGCGCGATCCTAGATCGACGATATCGTCGGGAACCTCGACGTAACTTTGTGCTCGCCGTTGCGAACTTGACCCATTAAACTGGCTGGATTAATCAAGTTTGCAACCCCTTTCTTTCTTCTTACGTAAATACCGCTGTTGTCTAAGGCTTCGTCGGGGTTCCGGCAATGAAGACAAACGCATACGCAACGATCAATCGTTTCTAGGTCCGGACGAACGTTTCACGTTCGTTTTCAACCTAATACTTGACTCGTACCCTACAGTTTGCGTACGGAATTCCCAAAGAAAGACATTCCATAAGATTTGGAGAGTCGCGCGAGAAGAAACCGAATCGGTCCGAACGAGCCAAGTTTCTACAAGTATTTCAGGAACTTCGGGTTTAATTAATTCGCCAAAGTGTCGCGAGGAGTTGTTCGTCCCGAGGCTACTATCGTCGCGAGAACTTCTCCACGAATCTTTTTCGATTCGTCGCGAAACGACCGGCAACTTCTTGACAAACTTATCCCCGTCGGTTTTGTTCTGTAATTTTTCTCTCGCGCGAAAATTGGATTCACGGGATCCGCGTTTAGAGCCTCTTAAGCGTAACACCTTAACGATCATTCGATTGCTGAAAGTTTCTGGCGGAAACCTGGCGGACAGTAACAAAAAATAAAACGATTACCGATAGTTAAGCGATGAAACATGGTTGAATAATTTGTCGAAAGAACAAGCTTGTACGATTCGTGCCAGGTTCTCGCGAGGGTGGAACATTTTTTTAACGAAACCGCGTCCTGCTTATTTGTCCCCCCTTTGTTTACTTGTAGGTGGGTGGGTGTGCGTGCACGCGTATTTCAAATGACCGCGTCCCTTTCGAAGAGCCGTGTAGCGAGGTCGAAAGGGAGGATGAAAGCAGAAAAGGGGGAAGTTGTTAGGGGGAGAAAATGAATGGAAAAAGTGAAAACGAAGGAGGTGGTTTGGAAGGGCAGAAGAAGCAGAGGAAATGAAAACAGAGCCAGCGGAGCTCGAGCGTCGACAAAAGGCCTGTGTGCGCGGACCTGGCGCCCGAAATTTCGGCTTTCCATTTAAGCGGAACCGCGGAACGAGAAAGTGACGACAAAAGGGAGGGAAGAACACGCGGTTAGGCGAAAGAACCGACCGCCAGGGACTTCCGGCGGTGCTTTGGTCCGCGGACTACGCGACGAGTGGCCGCGAAACTCGTCTCGAAAGACCGCCTAACGAGTTTGCAGATTGCGATTTCGACCCATTTCGCGCATCCGGCCACATTATTCGCGACCCAGCTTCTCTCTGTCTTTCTATCGTCTCGCCTGCTTCCGGTCACGCCGGACGGTTTCGAAACAAGAACGTCACGGAAAGAATTGGAACGAGTCGATCGGTGCTCGAAACGGAAACAACCATCGTTGCACAGGGTGCATTCAAATGCCAGGACGTGGAACGATCCAGAACGCTCGTTTTTCAATTTCGTACCATCGAGTATTAAGTTTGTGGGCAAAGATGACTACGTCAAGATGAATAGTTTTTAATTCCAAAAAATGGGGCTCGTTAGAATAGCCGGTATCTTCTCGTCGAACGGTTGCTCGGGTTTCCTGAATTTTCGCTGCTTTCGGTGCAGATTTCTAGTCGGGGAAATCCAGTCAACAGTCGGCATTGTGCCATTTCGCGTCCGCTGTAAATTAGACACGCTGGAGCACGATACAAAAGGATCCAGCACCGTGAACGATTTCCGTCTTCGTTCACCGCGCGTTCCGCGTTGTTTCGGAGTTGTTTTCCTCGACGCGATTATTCGCGATTCTTGTTCGACGCCATGACGTAGATACGGTTGGTCGAAATCCGGCTGGAATTTTCGGAACGCTCGGGGGTTACTTTTATCGCGAGGGCACGCTCGATTTGGCTTATTCTCGAAACGATGCTCGAAATAGCGCGTAACTGTTGTTCGATCGCTATCGTTCGACGCGAAAGGCTCCACGGAATAATCCCATTGCCGTGGAAAATCGGAGGCATCGATGCGGGCTCGAATAATCGGCGAATCGGATTGATTGATTAAACACGGGCCACGGACGTTCCGCATTGAACGGTCGCGTGTTCGTTTGTCACGCGTGCCGATCGATCAAGAGGGACGCCTCTCCATAGATCCTCGATCCCTTTCGCTTCGAAGGACAACGTTCGTTTCCTCTGTTCGTACCTTGTTACGTCAGATTTATTTCTTTTAATGTAAAAGCAGAAACAAACGTAAAATGTAAAACAACATTTTTCACGCGAAGCTTGACTTTTGAGGAAATTGGCTTTAAATATTCGCTCGATATACGCGCGCACTTGACTTAACGAATCTCGCTGTAAATTACTGTTTCCGCTCAGGTTTATGTTCACCGTACCGGGTAATCAAGACTAGACGATAAAACAGGACGTTCACGCGGGATAAATTTTATTATTTCAGAAATTGTTGCTCATTTCGTCGAATACGCAATTCTGTTCTTTCAACTAAATTTCTGTTGAATGCTTTCTACCGTGTTTCGTTGTTCTAGATAAAATCTTCAACGATTGCCCGTGTCTGCATCAGATAATACTCGCGTACGATCGTTGCTACTAAGAAAATATTTCTATTATAATAGGAAAATATCCATAATTGTTCGTGTCGATCGGTGTTTCCCACGTTCGCGCCGACAGAGTATCAATCGCGAATGGTCGAGCAGAGAAAGGGAGAATCGAAGAAAGGAATCGAGATCTCGACGCGTCGAAGGGTGGAGGCGTAACGCGCGAAGGTTCGAGTTTTTCCAACCTTCGAGGTCGTTTGACGAACGATCGCTTAAAGCCCGTATATGGAGCATTGTGTCGAGTCATAGGACAACGTGCATGACACACTTCCGTGTGCACGTATATCGATTAACATGAAATATTTATAGTACGGCGAAGCCGGCTGGCCGATCTGGCCTTCCGCGAGGCCTTTGCTGACCTCCTGTGGGACGTCCTCGACTTCCACGTCTCCCATTCGTTTCCACATTGTGTGTTTTTATTACTTTACGCTTTGCATTGCGCATATTCCACGCGCGATCGTTACCGTTCGCGACGCGTTTCTGGAAGTTTCACCGCGATCGATTCCCTGCGAATCTTTTCACGGATTTCTCTCCGCGTTCGGTTCCTCGGCCGGAAGGTCGAGAATCGGCGGAAGTTTCGATTAATAATCTACGCGAGGCTCGTGGCACCTTGGATACAAAATCGATATTACGTCTGCGTCTTCGTGGCTTTACGGCGTCGTTCTGCTCTCCGAGTACACGACCATAAAAGGAATTAGGATTTAATGTAATCAACCGTGACGTCAGAGAGATCGCCCCGGCACGTTGTATAATTTAGCGAAGGAAATGCACGGTCAGATCTTCGACGTTTTAGCAGCCAGTTAAAGTCGAGCAAAAACTGGAGAAAATAGTCCATGGTTTTTAATAAATAATAGTAGAACCGTATTAAGAACCACTGATCCGACGTGTCTCACCAACACTCGTCGTTTCTACTTCGTATCATACAATGGTTCAGAGTCAACGGAAGTAGAAACGACTAGCATTGGGCAGACACGATCGCACGCGTGCTCGACGAGTTTTCGAAATCGATTTTCTCGAAAATAAAGCGTCGCGCGACAACATTGCGTTTCACACCTTCACGAAGAATAACAATATTGCTGTTTGTATTTCCAGTTACGAGGAAAAATGAGAAACGGAGAGCAAAAAGCGACGTTGGAGGGAAAAATAAAATGAAAGGGTATAGTTTACAATAGAAAATGTACGATCATCGTAATCATAGAGTAAAATAGGGTCGCGTTCGCGAACAATGTCCTTCCGCCGTTGGTTATTTCGATGCAAGCGGATAAGATTAAAGAATATACGGGGAAAGTCGACTAGGATGGAGTACCCGGGTAAGAACAACAGCTGCTGAACGTGGAGACGGGTTAGCGTGAAAAATTAAAGCAAGATAAATTGCGATATAGACGCGCATCATAGTTGAAATTCAGTTACTCGGGCGCTGCAGCAACTGCAATTTATTTGCCCGCGGAAAGAAATACCGCAGCCACCTTTCGTCCTGTTATACGATCTCCTTTACGGCCTGTTCTCTCCTTTCGAGGCGTAAATTTTCATTCCTGCGGCGGTCTGCGCAACCCGCCGCGTCAATAAAATAAGAAATGGACTTTTAAATCGCTTCGATAGCCGGTGCTGGTATTTTAATAGCCGCCCGCGTGTCCGTCCACGGGAACGCCGGAGGAATTTTTATTCGATCTATTTCGGCGAACAGTTATCCCTTCGCTTTTAACGCCGTTCAAACTTTTCCCGATTTTATCAAGCATATTCCTTTTTTTTTCCGCGTCCACCCACGACGCTGATTATTTTCGGATGCCGGTGTATTTGCCACGATATCTTCACAGCCCCGCGAGAACCGTGATTTACGAGTGTTTGTAACGCGAATACATCTGGAGACGGAGAACAATTTTTCTTTGAAGCTCGCGAAATGTTTGACGCTCGAGAGAGAGAGACCAAAATGTAGAAGGGTACAAAGAGCGATACGACAGCAAGGGCTGCCTAATGTCTTTATGCAAAGCATTTTAAACACGGCCGTGGGACGACAGAGACACGGGCCATTTGCAAACGATGCGCAGGTTTTCCGCGCTCTGGTAAACTCTGGGACGATATCTCACAAAAATTAACGCGACGATGCATCGACTTTTTATTTAAATTAAAATAATTAGTGTTTGGTTTGCGATACTTTTCAGAGCTGCTGGCGAACAAGACGGGTCACATGGACGGCGTGTTCGAGAAGCTGGGCCAGTTTTACAGCGACTGCTTGGAATTCAAGGAGAAACCCGTCAATTTTACACCCGGTAAGCAGAAGATCCCCGCATAAGCCTGTCGTTTCTAGTCCAGAATGTCCAGAGGCTGAGTGCAGCTTTCCATTTGAGAATGATACGCGATAGCACGGGAGACAAATGCCGTATTGTTGCGGGATATTACGTCGGGTCGTCGTAGCTAACGATGCTGTTTCCTCGGGCGATGGAACGCGTTGTCGTCGGTTTATCCGCGAGATTTGCGCGCGGATCGGAACGAAAATGAAACCTCGCGCGACAGTAACCGACGTCGTTGAATTATCTCCGAAAGAGCCGTTGCATTTACCGCGAGAACTCCATCATGACGCGTTACTCCATCGTCCGGATATCAATCTTTCCTTTGTCTTTTCTCACGATACGGTAAACTTTCTTCCACGTAACTATATTTCACAGAAACTTTGCACCGGAGCGTGGAATAATAAAATTCAGATTTGGATCAAAGTGCATCCCCTATTCGGGGGTTAATAGCCGCTCCAAGAGTTTCTGGAGGAAAGTTTAGTGGCGCAAGATATATCACAGATAAACGGTGCTATACGTAACGCACGAAAATTCAAGGAATACGGGCGCCCCGAACAAGCCTAAACCGAAGTCGTAATTAAGCACTCGTCCCGTGCATCGAAACTTTCCTGCATCTCTCGTCCAGTTTTGTATTCCAAACAAAACTGGTTCAACCCCACGACAGTCCCGTAAACTCTTTGTGTCGGCGGTTTAAACTACATCGAAACCGATTAAACGCGGGTAAATAACATTGAAATCGTCGAATGGTCAGCGTCCGTTGTCAGGGATGCACGTGTCGCACGTGCATTTTATTCTCGCCCAGGGCACGTTGCAAACGTAACCATAATGCAACTGTCGCAGCGTTCATTCATATATTCTGTCCTTTGGTCCTGGTCGATCGATTATTCATACGTACGGAAATCGGGAAAACACGCGTGGCCAATAAAACGAACGGCTTCGACTTGGATTATTTATTTGCGGACGGGATATTTTAACCTATTTACGTCCGCTCGAAATAAATATTTCGTCGACGGGGATGTTTCCGAGCAATTTGTTCGCTGCTCGACGACGAGCTTCTTTTGTCGAAGCTTTGTTCCAGCGAACGGGATGGTCTTCGGTATTTTTCGGGGCTACGTTTTTAGCCCCCGGCGGTCCCGATCGACCCTTTTCGAGGCGCGGAGTAACAAAGCCGCGGAAACGGAAAATATACGCCGCGATACTTGCTCTAATATGAAACGAAACGCGTGGAATCGATGCTGATCGAACTTTCAAGCATTAAACTATATACGAACGTCCAAGTAATTCGAAACGATTCTACAAATTTTCTGCGACAAGAAAGAGTCTTTTTGTTCTTTGGAAGTAAATAACGGTAAACGTGAGACGGGCCGTAATTGTGACACGATGCTTGCAACATAAGTAGAACGACGTATCACCCGACGGCGGAAATCATCGACTTGTGCCACTTCGCTCCGCCAGCTGGAAACGAACATTTTCAGCGGTTTCGTTTTCGGTAACACGTGTGTCCAATCCGGAAACAATGTAAATATCGTCTGGAGTGGAAGAACGGAACGATAGTAGCCAGATTTATCCATTCCGCGCTATCGAAACGAAGCCATTCTTTCAGGTAGATGGCGTCTGCGAGAACAATGGCTTCGGTTCTCGCGTGAATTAAGGAAAAGGTCGTTGTCACGGATCCAGGCGAGCAGCCGGGAAATATCCCGATTCAGAATCGCGACGCAACGATGTCTCGAGGTAGGCATCGTGCATAAATAAAGAGGTCGTCTTGACGGAAGCTATAGTTGGCTTGGCAGTGCGGAACCCACGTCCATCCGTTTCACGACCGGCGAACGCAAACGCGCGTTGACAATGGGGTTTCTCGGGGACACGCGACTCCATCGCGCAAATAATAACGAAGAATTTGTCGAAACGCTTCGCGGGAGAAAAGCATCGCGGTGAAAAGGAAAGGGCATTCTCCGATGGTACTCGCTAATGCTTCCTCCCGTTTCTCTTTCTCGCATTGTTTGCCGGGTGGAAGACGTTTTCACCGCGGCGAAAAAGAGTACGGCTGGATGCCGGGGGGAACGAAACAATCCCTGACGGGAGGTGGGAATCGGCGGTGGCGATGGCTGCACGGCCAGGAGAAAAGAATCACGGCTGCTGGGAACAGCCGGAACGATGAAAGGGCGTCGAGGAAGAGAGGAAATTACGGGGGAACCGTCGCGAGCTCTGGAAACGAGATGTACAGGGAGGATCGTCGTTGAAAATAGACGACACGCTGCACTCGTACAAGATTGTTCGCCGATACCGATCAACGTCACCGACAACTGTCTTTCCGTCACCGAGATCGTCGAGGATCTTCCGCGAACCGAATATCCGCTGCAGGCGGCAGCCATTTTGAACCGGGACAGCTTACGGAGGCAATATCGTATCGTCGAACAATCGTTTGTCGCGGTGGATTTTTATTAAGGGACATGGAAATAGAATTCAACAACGAGCTCGGTTAGTTAGAACCCTCGATATCCATTCTTTCCCTTCCTACGTAGGAAGGAATATTAAACAGGTGCAGGAAATATTTCTCTGTGAAAAATGCCACGATTATCGTCTATAATAATATTCCTTCGAATGTAACCGTTTCGTGCCCGAATGGATAACGTAAATCGAGTTCGAGGCGATGGGTGTTGCGTCTGACAACGCCATTGTCTACCGCGTGCCTGGACAAGCGTGCTAGAAGTTACGAAATCTATCTGACAGTTCGTTACTGTCTTCGTCGATCAGATTGACGACAAGTCGGAGTTACGTAAATATGAAATAATTTAAATGGACACAGATCGTTCGGTACGGCGGATATTTTGAAATTATCTTTCCGAGTATCTATCGGACGCTTTTCCTGGGCCGGGGGAAAGCCGATGAAGTCGATCGAAAGTAACTGTTTACGTAATAAACCTGTTAAACTTACCTCTCCCGTGGTATACACGATTGCACTTTGCAGGTCAGTTCTCGTAAACTCCCACTGTTCCCACCGTTCACGCTCGACCGCCCTTTTTCCCAAATGTCAGCCATTCCTCGCGCACGGGACCCACCCACGCGACGAATTTCTAAAATAGACCTCCGCGAAACACTCCGCGACATTTCACGTGATTTTCGAGCAATTTCTTGTACCGCGCGAGAAATTAATTTCGTCGGGAAGGGGGTTAATCGCGGGCGGAAGGCGGCGGTTCCGGGGGAAATTTATTCCGCGGGCGCGATTCAGCCGGGCGAAACGTTCGTCGAACGGGTTAAACGCGAGGGGGCTTGCAGGCGGGGGGAAAAAGGTCCGAAATATCGAGAAAGAGAACATTCGTCGGAGGGAAGGCGAAGGGAAGGTGGTCGCGGCACCGGACTCTCGCGTCATTGCAATACAACCGCACGCTCTAACCCAGAAAGTCAATGTAGGCGGTCTAAGAATAGAAACGGACCAATGTTGGCTGCCGTGGAGCCGATATCGTACGCCCGACAATGCGATTAATCAATCAGGTATGGACGCCGAATCGACGGCTGCTCGTATTAATCACAGATGAGCCGTAGTTTCGTCCCTGCGAGCCATCGTCGCGGTTTCCAAACATTTTTTATAGCTTCTCCCCCGAAGGATCCATCCGCTCGTAGTCTAAGATTGATGCGGAGTTCGTTATTGTTTATCATTTCTAACTCACACTGTTTCACGTTTTAATTGAAATTGAGATTACGCTACGAGGAGTTCCGAAACGATGCTCGGGGGTAAACGTTTCAATTTGTCTATTCGCGTCGCGTAAAAAACCCATTGTGCGTCACGAAGTTTATCGAGTGGCTGGACTTCCCTGTAAAATGGGCCAAGGGGGATTCTTCTGTTGGCAATATTTACAGCTAGATCATAGTCCGTCGAGTTTAAATCACGCCGGTCGATCCTTGTAGGGGGGAAAAGCGACCGAGGACACTTTGTGGATCGCGTCCACTTCGAAGGGAGAATCCTCTTATCGCTCCATAATGCAACGTCCAACGTATGGCCACGTGCTATCGGTTCCCCGGAACATTCCCCAGCGGCCTATCGTTCAATTCCACGTCAGCTTCTTAAAACGAAATCGATAGTGGTTATATAATCGATGCTCGATATCCTTCGCGGGCGTGTTTGCCTGGAAAACACGGTTCTCGATTCCGTTCCGGAGAGGATCGATCGCAGTCGCGATTTCCAGGGAGAGGGAGAAACAGATAGAGCGAGATCGAGAAATTTATAGCGAGCCTGTCCTTGGCTATACTCTCGAAATCTCGTTACGTATTGATTACGCTCGCCTATGCACGAAAACTTTGCTTCGAAACCCCCCGTGGCGTTGGTTCGGCCTTCTCGTTCGTTCTGCGGACGCTCGGACATTCGTGAACTTTATTTCGCGCGACCAACGAGCAGGAAACGCGCTTCAACGCCGTTATCACGCGGACGCGATAACGCGAACCTTGGAAGTTTGTCGAAGCTTGGAACAAAAAGCACGCTTTGCGAACGAATCGTTGCTTTAAGAGTGTTTGCAATAATTAACAGAGGCAACGTTGATATCGGTTAGTTGTCACTCGACGCTTCCCAGCGAACCGTTTCTGTCCACGATGGCGACGGTGTCCCTCGCTAAACGCCAAATGCAACACGTTAACCGACCCTGCCGCGATGGATTCTGATTTTAATGTCCGACCGCGTGTCAGCGCGGATTTAATCGAACGGCGGGAGTTTCGCGGTGCGAGCCGTTGCGGTTGGCTTTGAAAGAATTTCGCGGCGGCGATCGCTCGGTAAAAAATTCTTTACCATAATTGAAATTCATAAAAAAGTATGCACGCTCGAGACAGAGAGGGAGAAAGCGAGAGAATCTGGGGATAGCAATCGATTAGCTGGTAGCCACTGAAAGACCACAGCCACTGGCTTTTTCGTCGAAAGGGAGACGGGGTTGGTTTTTGCGGGGTTGATTCGTGGATGATGTTCGGCGAACAAGCACTCTCGAACCGTGTGCAGCCGGGGATGTCGGGGGGTTGAGGGTGGACAGTTTGCCCGCGGTCGGTCCGGTGCCATATTATCGCGACGATTTGCATTCGGTGACACCGAAACGATTTTTCTCCTCTTTCATGGCAAAAATCGACCCTACGTCATCGACGCCCCTCCACCCCCAAACGATTTACGATCTCTATGCGATTTATGGCTCGGGATCGCTTGGATCGCGCTACCGATTTGTTTGTTTATTTATTTGCCAACGGTTGGATAGTCTCTCTGTAGTCTGACGCGAAAGAGGACGATCGCGCGTTAAATCAAATCGCTAGTATTTTTTACTCGGATAAAAGACGTTTTTATTCACTCGGTCGAGATCGATAGGACGGTCGCGTACAGAGGATTATGTATTAAAAATCAAAACTATGATTCTCCGAAAGAAATAGGTTACGCGGTTCCGGTGCTTCTCGCGAAACAAAAAGATGCAGAAACACACTGTCGGGATAAACAGTTTTGCCTCCGCGCAGTCGAGTAAAAGCTTTATAAATTGTGTTATAAAGCTTTTGCAATTACTAGAAAGCGTCTGACGAGGATAGAACGAGGCCAGGGATTCCGGGGCGAAGCAGGAGGTCCGAAATATCCCATTTTAAAACCGAATAAACTTGTATCGCGTTACCGATAGTCGCTCGCCGTGATTTATTGAAATTTCCACGGTCCGGTGGAAAAATTCTCGAAAAATTCATTTTTCATCGTACGGAACACATCCCCTGCACGTGTTTTCACGATCGAAAACGTTAAAAACACTCGCGCCGATTGACAATCACTCGTGTCGTGAAAAATTAACAAAAAAATGCTCGTGACGAGCAGAAACAACGAGCGTTCGGCGAACAGTGACAACCAATTAATTGTTAAAAATTGGGCAAATTTCGAGAACCGGTGAAAATTCGGGGTACCTACGATTCGTCCTCGTGGATGAATGAACGGGGTCGGTCTCGTGTAAACGACTCCTAATCGGTGCTGTCGAAACGACACCGATACAACCGCCGATATAACGTTACCGACAATCGCGTGGATAATAATGTCAGCGGCGGATTAGCTCTGGTCATGGGCGGTCGTGTGCGGACGGGCGCGTAATTAATCGCGGGACAATTAGTGGTTATCACGGCGGTCGATGGGCCTGCGTGTACACCGGCGACGCGTTTACAAATCTCTCGGCACGAACCGACTCGCGATCACGACGCAGACCCGTCCCCGATCCACGAAACGACGACAATTATTCCCTGCGTCGTGCAGCCTTGGACGACTACCTTTGTGTCGCTGGAGAAATTGATAAAAATAGTTGGCGAGCTATCGATCACGAGCCACAGACGGAAATACTTTAAACCAGGACTCTGATGCTAGTTTCTCGAATCCGACGTTCTTCCACGCACCCTTTATTTCTTATTTCACTAAAAGGGCGAAGGGGCTAACGTCAGTGGGACTATTCGGTGGCTCGGCAAGGCGTGCATAGTTTCGAGTACAATAAGTTGGGCGTTTCAGAAATTGCAACTTTGTCGTCGTATTTCACAGGAAGTGGAATATTACGGCGCGAATTGTTTTTGGCGAAACTCTGGAAGGCTTTGATATCCCCCATTGATGTAATACACAATATATCGTTCGTAGAATTCCGGGAATAGTCGCTTGTAATCCGATAGAAGACGAGACGCGATCTTTTCCCAACACTTTTCTTCTTTGTTTCTCCACTTTCCTCTCGATCGCAGATTCCGTGCACGTTTCTCTATTTTTCTTCGTATCGTGGACCATCGACTGCTCGTCTTGAGAGCCGTTTCCTTTGAGCGTCGAGGGGACGTCGGGAATCGAGTTTCAAATCACTTTGAATGTTGCGCGGGATTGAAAGTTGTCGGGATATTTTCAGAAGCACGAGCGATTCGACTCGCGGGCTCCCTTAATAAATCTTGAAAGCGCCGGAAGTTCTGAACCGTTGAAATTTATCTTCTAAGTGGCGGCAGAAGGTACAGAGTTATTCGAAGCAACGGAAGCGACGCGATCGCTCAACTTCCCGTTCCCGCAGGAATTTAAAGGCCATAATTTTAATCCCCGGGGAAAATCGTACGTGTTTCGAGGCTTTTGACTTTAGTTTCAAAAGTAACGAATTCTGGGGGAATAACAAGAGAATCGGTTGTAACGTTTCGAAATTGAAACGACCCTCCGTAGTTAAACGGTTGATTAATTCGTGGGAAAGAGATTCGCGTGCTCCGTGGGTTTGTCGAAGCAATCCGGAGGCGGTTAACAGGCGATTAGTTGAAATGGCTGGGAGCACGCGGGCTGGTCGCCCGGCCGCCCGGCCGCCCTCGGCGCGTAATTATGCAGGCGAACGCGCGTTAATGCGCATCCAATGACGTCACGGCTCGCATCGGTAGGTCCTTGAAAGCAGCCTGGAAGCTTTTTCCACGGAGAGATCGTGGTTTTTGCGCAGCGACCGATCGCGTGCGTGCGACACCGATAAAACGACACGCGGCCGGTCAGGCTGAAAAGGCGTACACGCATCTCGCGGGTTAGGAACGAAAACGTCGGCTCGCGTGCGTCCCGCCACCGTGGCCACGATCTGACCCACTTTCCCGAACTCGACCCCCTCCGTCTTCGGTATTCGATCCCTTGGAAGGTCACCGGATTCGTGCTCGCAAAGTTCGATCACTGTATGGGTGAATACCTCCCGCGAACATACTCGTTTCTCAACTATTTTTCCCAGTGGAGCCTCTTCACCGAACCAGCGCCTGCTTTTTCCTTCTCACGGCGAATTTCGTTTTGCTTCTGTATCGTTTAACCCGCTCTCCCTATTAATCGTCGTTTCCTTTTCAGCGACTGTGTTTTGTTTTAATTCAAACGTTCGCGCTTTGATCCCTGGCCCGTCTTTGTCCCTGCGCGTTCTTTTCCGACGAATTCCTTGCTACGCAGTATTAATCCATCCCCTGCTAGCGTCGACTTCACAGTCGCAATTCAACGTACAAGGATTATTTCTTTTAAAAAATGTATATACTTTTCGAACGGCGTCGTTTAGAATGATGTTCTATCGGCGTTTAAGGGTTGGTTGGATCGGGCGCGAAAAGAGGAACGCAAGATATTGATTATTACGCGTGGCACTCGTAGCCGGCGTTTCGTG
This sequence comes from Colletes gigas, assembly GCF_013123115.1. Lineage (NCBI taxonomy): Eukaryota > Metazoa > Arthropoda > Insecta > Hymenoptera > Colletidae > Colletes > Colletes gigas. The sequence goes on from NW_025106641.1 coordinate 1,929,612, forward strand.
CAACGGAATATCCACTCCCCAATTACCAGCAAGATTAATTGCGCTGTTGGCGCAGCTGGGAAACCAACTCCGAAGAAGAAAACGAGGAGAACGAGCGCGTCGCGAGAGCTCGAGTCGAAAGATCGCCAAGGGTGTCAAGGTTAGGCAATTTGGCCGCGGGGTGCGTCCCGGGGATGATTTACTTCCCCGGTAGTCGAGAAACTACCCCCGCGCGCCCGGAACGCCGTCGAAACTATGCTTGGATTCGGGAATGGACTTTGTTGGCTCTGTTGCATTCAATCGCGAACTTGGCCAAACGAGCAAAGCCTTCTGCAAACGATACTTAATCGGAATATATCGCGTCAGGAATTATTCGTGGATCGGTGGTCGTTGAAACGTATAATTCCCTCGTAACTTATCGAAATCTCCAATATTGTAGTTTCGGTTTAATATCTACGATAGTTTATCCGTTTCGCGGGGTTGTTTAATTTCCCTTCCTTTGTAGCAGAAGTGCTCCGTTCGCGGTTTGAAAGTTTCAGCGGAAACGCTCTCGATACCGAGCAATTTCATCCCCTCCGCGTGATCGCAAATGGAATCGCGTTTGATCGGTTGCTCGTTACTTGCATCGCGGCGAGTTATTCCTACGGACATTAATTTATCGCGGAAAAATCAATAACTGCATCGATAAGCAGTACTCGACGAGGCGTGCTGTTCCCGATTCCACGGTCGACGCCAGACGCAGGCATTGTTCCACGTCGAAGAAAAAGTAAAGTACCGAAGAACGGTCTATGTATAGACACCGGCGAGGCGCATTAGAGGGTTAGAGCTACCGAGCGGCTTTTTTTTTAACCCCCACCGGTGTTAACGTGGCTCGAAACCGTGTCAAGGACAATCTCGATCGGTCGACACTTCCGTGACTTAGCGCGCGGCCCATTCGAAGCCACGACCCGGTCGTTCCGGTTGCTCGAGCACTCGGAATCGATGGAGGGACGGAACACGCGCCATTTTCCACGACCCAGCGTCGTCCTTTCGTCTAACTTTTTCGTAAATTTTTGTTCCCGCGTGGCTCGCGTCAAGTCGCGATCTAAGGGAGTCTTCGTTAAAGTCGTTCTTGTCGCGGAAGAGCGCATTTTCCGCTGAAAGCCGGAAGTTCGCGTCTACTCGTCACAAGAGAACCGAATGGCTGGATCCAAGAGCAGAAAGCTGGATAGTCGTGGCTCTGTGTACGCCCGCGTGTGTGACCCTTTTTGCACTCTCCGCGTTTTATGCTGCACAATTGATTTCGTGCATTTCTGTCTCCTCGGAGACGCGGGCAAAGTTCAGTTTTGCGCCACGATCGAACACACTCTGCCCTTTTTCTTGCCGTTTCCGGTTTCAACGGTGCTTCGTCGTGTTTGTCGCCGACTGGGATCGCAGAGATAGCAAACTCGACGATCACGTACGAGTATCGTACTGTTACGATAATATTTCTATGGTTTTTCCATTCGATCGGAATACGAGCGGGGCTGGAATCCGACGATTCGAAGGTGTCGGAGGCGCGCGAATTAATCCGGGTCGGTCATGGTTAATTTCGAAGCCATGGCTCGCCGTATCTGGATTGGATTCCCGTGCCGAGGAACTCTGGGAAGACTGTGGGTAGCGGAAATGGAACTTCCGGATTGTTTCCATCGCGCGGCACTCCCGGCGTTCCGAAGTTGGCGCGTTTTCGAGCTGCCTAGTTCACGATTCAGTCTGGACGAGTCGTACACGCGGCATGGTATCTCGTTAAGCCGCCTCTAATTACCATCGGCGCGGATTAGGATCGATACGAAGTTGCATCTCCGATTCAGTTTGCGTTTCGAATGAAATTAAAACAACCATCCAAGTTCTCCGTTCGGAAATCACGCGCTAGTTGGTCGCGCGCCGGCTCGCTTTGCAAACATTAACGCGTTCGATGCCAGTTTCCCTTGTCTTACGTTTCTGGAAAATCCTATCGAACGTTTAGAGATTTCTACGACGCGTGTACAACGTATCAATCGTTGCGTTAATTTCTAAACTGCCACGCGCGTGATCCCGGCCGATGGAAACCGGATAGTTAATTATTGCAAAGTAATTAACTTTATTAAAATCAGCTTTGCGTTTGCTCTACGTGCAGACTGAATTATTGATTTACGAGCAGTAACTTAACATAGATAATTAATGCAGGATGATAAACGCCAGTGATTAATGGTCTGTCGATCGCACACGTTCTACCAACGGTGTCGTTGGTGAAAAATAATAAAACCGTGAGATCGAGAATAGAATTTTTTGCGATATATTCTAAAGAATTCAGATTTTTATAAAGACTTTTATCGGATACACGAGCTATATAGACCGACAAAAAAAAAAATATTGTTAAAGCAGTATTTAATGAAACTCTGTTCGATGCGCTCAACGTGCAGAATATGTCACGGGTAGCTATCAAACCACCCCCGCCTGGGTAAAATGAGCAGGTCTTAGAGTCCGTATCGATGCGATATAAACTGTAGCCCGGGGACGTTAATAAGTCAATATTGGGAACAGTTAAGCCCGGTTTCAATGAAAATAATTACGTCATAGCACACATAGGAGACACAGGGAGACACTGCAAATCGACCACCTTCCTTCTCGTATCGCGAACACCACCACGAGCCAAAAATATGAATATTTATCTCGTTACAGTTCTTGTAATCCAATTACTTGGATTATCGTATCTGCAAACTGCTATCGTCTAAATTATTTTGCGTTTCTAATTTCGAGAACAGCATCGTAGGAAACGGTGGTCCTTAAACTACAAATTCGACTTATTAGGAGCAAACGAATCCGGAGTTTTCGAGGAGGAGCAAATCCCTTTGTCCGTCTGCTTGCACACCAATCACGGAAACTAACAAGAGAAACATTCTCGATTCCGAACAACAAACAGCGATCCCTTTTCGAAGGGTTCGAACCGTTAAAGTCGAGGACTTCTCCGGGCGGAATTCGCAGTTTCTCGACGCTTCCGGTTCCGGTTATCAGCCAATGAAACGTCCCATGACTCGCCCTTGAGCAAATAGCGGCTGAAACGACGACGAAGATGCGGCACGACGAAATAAAAAATTGGAATTTCGGGGCGTCGATCGAAAGCAATCTGACCAGCGCGTGCAACTTGCGTCATGCAAGGATATAGATGTAACCGTGGTGGGGCGAGAGGGGTAGTAGGCGGTCGGGGGTTGGACGACGCTGGGGTTGATGTCGATTCCGTATATATAACGCGACCGAGCGATTGTTCGGTGCGATTGAAATCACGCGAAGCTTTACTTAACGGCGAACTTGTGGATTTCGAGAACACGGATATATTCCCCGCCCTTCGGCTCCCCCGGCGGCCTTATCTACCCCCCTGCTACCCCTTAATGGCGCTGGGGATGTTCCTACTGCCGGGGAGCCTCTCTAATCGAAATTCTCCGGCAACGTTCGAACGAGAATCTTGCGTAATTTCGCGTGAAATATCGTTGGGTTGAAAAAATGTTGGATCCAAAGAAAGGAGGAGATTAAATCTTTTGGCGATCATAGAACATGCATATACGAACGAATAAGTTTGTAAAAAAGGGCATTGTCCGTTAAACATTTAACGTATTTTGGGGTAGGTTCGATACGACCTTAGATCGTCGGAAGGTCGACCGTAGCGGAAATTCTCGGTTGGATCTTTATTTCGGGGGGTTCGTGTGACATTTCCAGCCCTCCGCTTCAAATAGAAGCCTCGTTTCCACGAAAGGGAAACGCGCCCGTTTCGATTCGCGAGTTGGAAAATAAACGGTATTATAAATGGGAGTGATCTCGCGACGCGATCGTCCGTACCGATGATATTATAAGCGGCGGTATTGTATCGCGATGATTATCGTCCGCGACACGCGATTCCTTTTCATTTCGCTTTTTATTACCGCGAACGGTCGGTTTGTTCGCCGTCGGGCCACGGCAGGTCGTTCGATGTGCATTTATTCGAGCGTGCCGTACGTAACGGCGAATCGAGCGCAAAGTCAGGGGAATGACGAACGGCCGCGGATCCCCTAACCACCTAACCGAACGAATAATAGACCAGAGGAACGGAGAAATTTTATTGCCGTTGCTGGAGGACGCGCGAACGCGTGGAATTCGCGTTACGGACCGTAAGTTTTGAGAGACCGTTCTCCCGGTGATCCGGAAACTGATTGTTTCACGGAAACTCTCGCAAACTTTAAATCGAATTACGCTTTTTAAACAAGCAAAATTGCCTCGCGATTATTTATTCGTTTCGTTGGAACAGCCCTTCCAGTATCGTTCTCGTTCTCGTTCTCGTTTGCGTCATCCTGACGTCTCTTTTTTAATCTTCGTTACAATTTTTGAAACTTCTCGACGATCCTCCGCGTTCAAACGGTTAACCCAGATAAAACACGCGGTCCTAGGACGGCAATTACTTAGACGCGAACGCAGTTAAATTGCAATTATAGCTGTTTACCGAAAGAGCCCGGGGTCTGTTTGGCGCGATAAATAGTTGCCCGACGGAATTTATAACGCATCGTATCGGTTCCGGATCTTTGACGATTGCCAAACAGTGGGGGTTGAAATATGGCGTCGCTAAAGTCGAAGGTCGCGGTTGGTTCTCCCTGCGAAGGATGGAGATCGCAAAGCACGATAAGGGCGTTGTTGATCTTTGAAATGGATCGAGCAGGGCCGCGCGGATATCGGCCGACGCGTGTTTGGCTTTTATTTATAGTTCATCGTTGCATCCCGGGCTGCGAAACGGCACCAAAGAGGCTCGCTGATGAAAAAAATCGTTGTTAAATAGAGAGAGACGACGATACGTCGAGATTCGAACGGCGTGAAATCGAGGCATCGATTTTCTAAATGAAATTTTCCCCCCGAGAATCCCCGGCTACGGTTTCGATCGAAACGACGGGACAGGGATACGCGCCGAAGCCGTTTTTCTTGTTCACTTTTCCGAGGCAACGATTCGAGGCGCGAGAAATTCGAGTTCCCTCGTTAAAAACTTGTTTACGATCGCTTGTTTCAGTTTACGAGCTTTTACGCGAACTCGGGGGCTATCTACCCCCGAAGAGCATCGCGCCAGCCGACATTACGCCGCTGGTCTCGAGGCTGTTGAGGGTGAACGGCGCGCCGCTCTTCGACTTCTACGTGGACGTGGATCTTTACGATCGCACCAGGTCGTCCGTCTTTCTGGATCTGCCTACGAAGCATCAGGAAAACGCGTTCTTCGCGGAGAACCTGGTGAGTGTTGCAAACCCATTCCGACTTTCACTGTCGCGGCAAATCCTGTTATGGCACTCGCGGATCATAGGTTTTAGTTACAACAGGCTTTACGGCCGGACCCGTGCCCGTAACTCTTGTTACAGCTCCAGGCGTTTGGTCTGCCGCGGCTGCGTTTTATCGGTCGCCGCAACAGAATCCAGTAAATCTTTAAAACGCCACGAGTAAGGCCTGTTCGTTGATTTCTCCAAGAATTAACGAGCAGGATTACCGCTATCGAGACTTTAGGGGATGAATATTTCTCATCTAATAGATAGCGCGTTTAAAGCGAGACACGTCGGTTAATTCCTCGAGAAAACCTGCGGCAGGGTCCGACGCGCGTACAAATCCTACTCGCGGTCGAAACCGTCTGTAAACTTCATCCGTCCGTTACCGTACACTCGCTTTCGGTCAGATTTTTTTCCGCTCGCATCGCCTACACTCGCGACCCAGCAAAAACATCTTCATTATTCATACGGACCGCTTAATACCGGGCTTATCGACGATTCGTGGGCTTAAGCCAGCGCACATGGTGCGTCGGAAATCGATGAAAGGGTACGCTCGACGTCGATTCTCCCCGATTGGAAACGCATTCGACTTTCGTTTAAACACCGCGACAAACGGGGATTTAATTGGTCCCGTTCGTAAGCTTTTGCTACGCTGGACTTTTTTTTATTTCAAAAACTAATCACGCTTTCACATTATCGAGGGATCATTGTACCTTGCTCCAAAGTTTTCCTTTTGTTATTCTTTTATTCGTTACTCGAGATAACTTTTCGCTCCAACGCGTCTCGAAGGGATAAATAATAAAGGCCACGTTATCTTGACTCCCCCCTGGCGACGTTATTCATGCTTTCAAAAGTTACGGGAGAAAGTATCGATTCGCCGGGAAGAAAGGATCTAAACACATTCTATATGTTCGCAACTTTTCAGCCGAGAGATGGAAGTTCGATTCTCGGTTGCGAGTATCGACGCGTTTCGAGGAGAAGAACGTGCCCGGCATTAATTATTCCCCTCGTTCTTTTAACCATTCCCGACCGCCATCACGTTTCACGATGATCGTGTTCGGTGAACTCGCGGTCCTCTCCAGCTTCCGTCGACGAGTTTCAAGCGGACAGGATCCATAATTTATGGCGGTGATCGAACCTTCTCGTTACGCTTCGATTTACGCGTAGGGATTCCCTGAGTGTTTCGCTTCCCCTCGAAGGTTCGTTAACCCGTAGAGCGGAACGAAGGGCCATCCGGTCGAAAAACGCGGCACATTTGAAACGGGTGCTCGAAGGTAGACGTCGCCGGCCAATTTAACGAGGAAATTTTCGTCGAACGACGACCGGAATCGGATTAACCAGTGAATTTTGGATGCTAATTACAAGGCCGACGGGGCAAGATTGCACCGACGACGGATAGCTTATTGGGCTGAAACGAGGACGACGCTTTCAGATTAAAGAGTGTCGGCTGATTGGCGCGGGCGCGATCAAGTTACTCGTTAGTGTCTCACGATATTTCCCCGAATGATCGACAAGTATAATAATACGGCGCTTCGAATACAGACGTTTGATTACCTGATACAGGAAACCTCTAATCGAAAAGAAGATATCTGATCATGTCTCTTACTTTCGACGAAGGCTGTTATTATTATTGATTTATTCGCTGGAAAAAGTATTTGCTAGAAAAAGGAAGCGATACGTAAGGAAAAACAATTTTGTTCGAAAGGGTGAATACGGCGACAGTAAAATATGTTGGAGAAAAAAGCACGGTGCTTCCTTCGGAAGAAATATCGGTGAACTTGAAAACTCTGACCAGGTTTTGCCCGTTTCGTCGAAGGCGAAGGAGAAAATTGTGTGTGCCCGTTTCTGCGGGGACACTGTGCTCAGCCTTCGGAGCCCGATTTGTTTAAAATTGATTCGCGTACAGCAAGGGCGCAGGAATTTCAAAGAACGGTTCTCGGAGAATCGGAGGCTCGAGACGCTTCGAGTGTGTCTTTGAATGCTCCTTCGTCGAGTCGAGGGTTTTTGAGTAGTTTTCCTGCCGAGCGTTCTAAACAAGGCCTTGATCTTCGATCGACGAGCCAGTTCACGAGCTTGTCTCCTTCAGAACTTTACAGCGTCGAGAGCAAATTGACCACGAGTCCAAGATACGCTCGCAAAACCTTTCAAAGGGAGGGTTCGAGGAGCTGCTACCTTAAATTCTTTAATTTCTTTTAAACGATTATGCTTTCTCTTGTAGGATTTTCTCATTCTATGCTCCTTGTAGGATTTTGCAACGGCAAGATTCTCGCCATTGAATTTGACAGCAGCGATTAAACTTGCGCAATTTAAATTTCGCGCGGGGAATATTTCTTTTCGGTCGGAGCGGTCCGTGTCGCGGGAAGACGCGCGTACAGGGAATTAATTACGGGGTCAAGAATTAGAGCGCGCCTTCTATTAGCCTCGGGGATAATTCTTTAGCCGACGGAACTTTTTAATAAAAGCCGAGGGGAGACGGTTAAGGGTTGAAAGGATCCGTTCAGACAATTGCTCGAAGCGCCATCGCCTCGTTACGGAGGTGTCCCGCTGGATGTACGCGTTCCCGTGTCGACGCGTGTTCCCTCTTTGTCCGGACGGTTCCTTGCGATTGTGATAAGAGCGTAAGGCCGAGAGGATTTTAATACTTAAGCTCGACAAAAGAGTCTCCGTCGTGACGGCACTTTAACTCGTCTGTTGGCAAACCGGTCGGAGATTAAACATTGACGAAACGTCCCCCTCGCCAGGGACTAAAAAGTTCCACTCTTCTCCCTTTTCGTACTAAAGGGTTTTCTCCGGCGAATAAATGAATAACGATAACAACGAACGACACGCGTAACGATTATCAAATTCCGTGAAGAGTTACCAGGCTCGTAGTTTATTTTCGAGCTCACGCGAGAACTCGATTCCCTGTCCAAACACATCGAATCGAACGTTAGTTCGGCACGAAGGGGCTCGCTTGAAAATTCAAACAGCTCGCCTCGTTTTCGTAACTAATAATCGCAAGGAGCGTGCCAACTTGTTTCACGGATCGTCGGCCGGCGACTTCCGGCGCTTCCGGTGCAGTAGTCGCGGGATCTTGGAAAGCGTGAACGTGTTATTTGCGCGAAAGGAAAACGTTTAACGGAAGAATCGACGCCGCCGGCGACGGTGATAAATTTTATTCGAGTACCGAGCGCGCCAAGTGGACGAGAAACAGAAGTCACGACAAATATTTAGATACACCGGACGCGCACATTCGCAAATAGATTCGAGGCGGAATACCCGAAGCTATATTCCCGGTAAAAAGGCGCCCCTTCGCCGAGTCTATATGCACGGGGAAAGGAATTGAAAAACTCGCGTGCTTCTTCGGCGATCGATAAGAAATTCGAAGGCGTCGATTTTCCCCGATCTTTCGACGAACGCTTCCGTTATTTCCGCTACGCCGTTCCCGATCTTATTACGTACGCGGACGCGTACTCGTTTCGATTAAAAATTTTAAAGATTTATTTGAGTTTTCTATTTTACGGACAGAGTCAATGGTCTTGGACGTGTCGTGTTTTGGGGATTGTTAAGACCTGGACAAGAGTCTCGGTGGAATCGTTTTCCCCGGAGATTGAATGTAATATTTCCGACGATTCGAGGCAGCCATAGAAGCGCGGCACACGGTTGCAGAGAAAGCGATACGAGGAACGATAAGCTTAGCACGAAAAGTACCATAAATCGTGGAACGGCGGCGCGGCGCGCGAAACTCGGTCAGTGCCGGGAAGCCGGAAGGCTGAAAACGAAGAGGAAGTCGGCTGGCGTTTGCTGGACGCTGGGATACAAGAAACAGGATAGGGACGCGTTGGATAGAGCAGACAGAAGGATAGGAGGACAGACTGGAGCCAGGAATTTTAGGCGAAAGTCGAGAAGTAGTCGAGTTTGCTTGGCAGACCGCCAGAATCCGCAGCTGACACCGTACAACTATCTCACTAATTTTCTGTCTTTCCATCGCGACTTGACCTTGCCATTCTTTCACACACTCCTGATCATCTTACTTTCTTCCAAAATACTGTTATCAAGATGCTGCGAACGATTTATGGCAAGAGAAACACACACATGGTTAGTAGTAAACGGTTCCTCGAGACCCTCGGTTTACGATTATCGATCATCGGTTTAATATTCGTATTTATAAACGTCTAACATTCGCGTGTGCATACAGTCGTCTTGCTCTTATTGTTAGTGCACCGTGTCCATGAGAAACGTAGCACGCATATACGCTAAACTGCAGCAAACATGGATTATTCACGCAATAACGCAGCTCGCGATAATTATTTTGCCTTTGCAAAGGTTGCCTTTTACGCCACACGGTCGCGGGAAATCTCAGCGATTCATAAATTCGCTAAATTAAATGTATCGCGTCGTTAACGGCCAACAGGAATTAATCCTCGAAACGCAAATACGAACGATGGTGATGATCCAGAAAAAGTAATGCGATTAATTGGATCAGAGGAGCCGTAACGAGATAAAGGCCTCGCGTTGTAAAATGCACGTAATCTCCCGTACGGTCTTGCTGGAACATAAAATTTAATTAATTCGAAAATGGGTGCGCGCCTGATCAAGCCATTCATTATTTCGAATAAGAATGTGAGGTCAGCTACTAATCTACGCTTCCTCGAGGATTTTTGAATCGAGGTCAAAGGATATCGAGTCATGGTCAGCATCAGACACAGGACGACGCGTTTTATATTCGTCTCGGTTAGCCGTTTCTAAGGAAAACTTTGCGCCCGGAATTAAACGTCTTCGCGATCGAGACGCGAATTTATGCGAAACTTTCCTTCCTACCGGACAGAATTTTAATTATATCGCTGTTGCGGCTCGTGCACGTCTTCGTGCACGGATTACACGGACGCGACGTGTACCGTTTCGTGCGAACGTTCCATTTCGTAACGCGGGGGTATCGTTTCATTATGCTAACGAAGCATCGATTATGATAATGCACGGAACCGATTGAATTGCGTAGAATTACTATTACGACGGGCATGAAATGCAGCCGCCCTTGCACGCGCCGTTATCGTGTTGCCTTCGAGGATCTTCGTAACTACATAACGCGACGGTAATTGAAATTAACATGTAAAGCGTCGGACAATTAACAGCTACACTGCGGCTCGAGGGTCGTCTTTGACCCACGAATTTCAGCAGGTTTTACGCGTTGCGATTAATATACCTCGTTAACAATTTCCTGCGTGGTTCTGTTACTCGATCTCCATGATTAATGGGATGCTCGCGGCCAGGTTGGTTCGATGTACCTTGCGTTTACGTTACGAATCATTAACAAAATCGATCCTCCTGCACTAATTGATACCGCGATCGTTCGCTGCGAGCCCATCGTTGGCGCTCCTTGAGTAACCATGAACAACTAACGCTACAAACAGCAGCGTAAACAGCACGAGGATCACGATATGCTCCATTTTCTTTCTCGCGTGAATTTTCGGGTGAAAGGTGGCCGGTTGAACGGGACCGCGATAAAGAAGGAAAATTAGCTCGGTTAACTTTTTGCCGAGCAATCGAGTCTCGTCGGGGCGGCGACGCGCGACCCTGCGACGCGAAATCCGCTCGATTTTAAGAGGCTCGCGTAAGCGGGTTTTTCTGCACACGGTAAAACGCGCGGATGCGTGCAAATATACGCGGCGTTAAAAGGGACGCCTGTGTGTAACGCGCGGCTCGATACTTGGCACCCTCCACCCTTGTTTGCCAAATCGTTACACGCTTACCCATTTTAACGCGTTTCTCCGCCTGCCTGCAGACATTTTTATCGTCCATTTCGGCGGGACCGAACGTTTAACGTTCAATTTTATTTCCTCGAGGGGCTACGGACACGCTGAAATTTCGAAACAATCGAAATTTTTGTGGTCGCTCGAACGGTAGTTTCGCGTCGTGAAAACTGCGGAAGACATATTGTAATTCACTGCCGTATCGCGTTGCAGACCGAAGGACTACGATGGGTGAAGACGTACTCGATGATGGAGAAACGACAGCAGAGATCGGTTCACGAGGAAAGTCGTGCTTACACAGTGATCAAGGTATGTTTCGTTATTTTTTTTTTTTTTTATTTGTTTATTGTACGGGTAAAGCTGATGTTTATTTTTCTTTCTTTTTCCGAGCGGAGTTGTGTCACGAGAAGCATAGATCCGGGAATTTTGCAAACCGTTTATGCCGGGACTTTGGACGTTTGCCCCGAAAGGGTCGAAAGCGATTCCGCTTGATTTCTTTTGGCAGAAGCAAGCCATGCGCGTCCAGAAATTGCTGCGTACCGGGATCCGAAATGGTCGAAAATTCTGGAAGACATTATTCTTCGGGGTAAATTGAGAGGACAATCGTCCGAGAGCAGATTTTTCTAAAACCCCGGGAGAAGTATTTCGGCCGCGACCTCGGTCGTATTTTTCGAAACCTCGCGACGCAGCGTAGCCGTAATATATCACGCTATCAACGTGGTCGAACGAACGGTCGCGGTGCCGTCTACGTGCCGCGATTTTTACGGAATTGCTCGATAACGCGTTCCGTTTCCGCCTCGCAAAGACGTCCACACCGCGCGCCGGAAACCCACCTTGCTAATAAACGAAATCCTTCTCTTGCAATTCGACTCCGTTTCGGTTATTGCCTCGCATCACCAGACTTTGAGGAAATATTGCTCGATTCTAATTTAAACTCTTGTACCGTGAGTCCCGCGGTTTCCCACAGTCAACGGCAAGTGTTTATTTAGCCTCGCGAGATATTGTCAGTGGAGATTTAAAATTACCTCGCGAACGAAACACCTATTCGGTGAAATCTCCCGGAATAATAGAGACAGGGAAAAGGAAAACCGGGAATTTGAATCTACAGTTAAAAAATGTAAACTAGGTTACGAGGGTTTAACGTCGAGCGCAAACTACGTCACCTTTTCTAAATTGATCCGTAAAATTCCGTGCATTACAGCGCGAATCCCTGAAACAGAGACGTTCGAAAGCTATTCGGTCCTAAGTCTCGTAACTTTGGAAGACAATATCGCCCGAACGAGGCGTTTGCGAGTATAATTCCGGAGCCAAAGTTTATTCCCTTCGAGGTTCTTCCATAAATCTGAAACACTCAGTGTATTTAATTGTTACCGAAGTCGCCGGTCTTGGAAATCGTTCGAAACGACGCTTCGACGCTATCTATGCAAAGTCTCGTCAAAATTGGCGTGGTCGGACGACGCTGTTCATTAGAAACGTACACGCCGCAGCATCGGCGTAAGAAGATACTGCTCTTCCACGTATAACTAGTGAAATTGATCTCAAAGGAGGTTACATTAACTTGTAATAGAGACGACGTGGTCGCGTCATAGCGCACAGAACGTCAAAAGGGCAGTACATCCCTGATATATCGACGCTCGAAACGGAAAGCCAGGTTCCTATTCCAAATAATCCTATTCTTAATATTTCTATTTCAAATAATTTTAATGGGAGATTCTAGAAGCCAAAATGAGACGAAAATCGAGAATACCAATCTGTCGATCGAGGTTCCATTACTCACTCAGTGCCTGGTACCTAGTGCGAAATTTTAAAATTTCAAATCATTCTAAAAAAATTATTTTTAGTTTCAGGGGTCAGTTACAATCATTTTTGGTCATTACATATACCCGCGAATTCCTACTCACTTTCGAGAAAAAAATTCGAGTAGGTGCCTAAATTTTTCGGTGAAAAAATGAATTTCGAATCGTTCTGAAAAAATTATTTTCGGTTCCGGGGGTCAATTACAATCATCTTTGGTGAATACACATACTCTTGAAATCTCACGTACTTTCGAGAAAAAAAATATTCTTTACCGAAAATATACCGTGTGGCCAGAGATGTTTCGAGGTCGTCTCGAGAGAATCGCGGATAGCAATGAAATTTAATACAGTTAAAATATTAACTCGAAAGATACGGAGTTCCGGTATTCCCTTAACAAGCTGTCGCGATTTCCATACGGGAACACGCGTCGCCATGTGGATCGAACGTCAGCCAGTGTCGGGGATCGAACGAACGGGGATGACGAGAAAACGAAAACGACGGATTCTCTCGGTGGCCCGAAATCCATCCGGGACTGGAATCGTCGATGCAGATTTTTCTCATTTTCCGCTGCTATGTAAATGCGTCCCAGGGAAGCCCTGGACGATCTCCGGCGCTCGAGACGCCTCGCGTCGCGTCGGGGACACACTTGACCCACTTGTCAATCCGTCGAAATCTCAATCTCGATATTAACCGCGATCGCGGACGATTCGATCGAGAAATATTCGCGGAATGCCGGCGCTGCGTGATCGATGGTACCTCGGGAACCGTAATTAGGTTGGCCACGCTGTCGAATAAACCCACCCGCGCTGGATCCTCGTCGTTATCTCTGGTTATTTAACCGCGGTATCGCCGCACCGTGGAAAAGAACCGTCGTAAAATTGAAACGGAACTCTGACACCGTTCCACCTTGCACGCTGCTTCGTTAGCCGCATCGATTGCCAACATTTTTACGAGATACGCCAAGGCACTATGAAACTGCGAAAGTTACTGGATCCCGAACGAGGATTATTGCGCTGGAGTGTCTCGTACTTTGATTTTTTACAGTCGTTCACCGTAGGGCCATTCGGAAAGCATAAAAAAAAATTAGGAATTCTCTCGGTATCTATGCACGTTTTATTTTTCACGCGAGAACGAATGGATTCGACATTTAACGCGATAACTAACGAGCAAAATTAAAAATAAAAAATATCGATACGTGAATTTTAAGGTAATTGATTAAACCATTTTCCAGTCGCCCAAAAACGTTGCCTTGGTATGCCTGACCATTACCCACTGTTTCTACTGATTCAGTTCGTCAAAATTCAAAGTTTATATTTGATCTATGGAAAGAATATGTTCAAGGCACCCGAGAACAAGCGTAAAATTTTATTAGCGAAGACTGGTAGCTAGAAATTCGCCGAATAAAAGTGTTCCGTGTTTCCAGAGTCTTGTATTCCCTTGACTGGGATCCTCTTTTTCTTTCCCTGCACATTGCGAGTTGATTACCGCAGGATCGACTCCTTGTCGCGTTGTTTTTCCCCCGTTTTGCATGGTACCGCTGATGGATCGTCGACGAAGCGGCGAAAAGCGGTTCGGAAATAACTGCGAAGCGTGTAACGAGAGAACTCGAGGCGACGAGCAGGAAATTTTACGCGAAATACGACGCTGGGAAAACGATCGATCGAACAAATTCGCGTAAGAGAGTTATCGCGACGCTCGGAAAAAATATACCGTAATAAAACATACGCGGCGGCGGATTCTGCAGGGACGAGCCGGTGCCGCGTCGAGATACGTCTTTTGTATGAAATAAAGCGCGACGCGGAGTCCTTAATTCAGAGTCCAAAAGCAAAAATACGATGCGGGACGATCGTTTTAAATCATACGACTTGTTTCGAACGGTGAATTACTCGTCGCTGCATCGATTCTTGCGGCTTTAAAGTCGTTTATCTTTTTTAAGCCATCGCACGATTCCCTAAGAAAGCTTATTTTACGGAACGTAAATTACGTCGGTCCATGGTCCGGAAAGGAGCTATAATTGGTGTGCTCGTAGCTTCGCGTTAAAGCAGATCGGTTTTGAAATATGTCCAAGACGCGAGAAGAGACGATACTTGAAATATTTTCGATATTTTTAGAGCTCTAAAACAACTGCAGAATTGCCCCGCTGCCTCGGGACAATCCCTACGAACGTTTGTTTTTCCAAATTCTTCTGTGCGGGTTTCAAACGTGTGCAAAGAAATATTTTGAAACGCTACTCGATAAATTCTTGGTCACGTTCAAAGGGCATTTACCGTCGACAGAGGCGGAAGTTCGCGCGACACGCTAAAAGTTGGATGCAGTTTACGTTGGCCCGATGAACGGTTTTGTTATTGCCTGGCTGCGCGTACACGCGAGTTTCTCTGCGAGCAAGCTTGTCCACCGTCGTTTCGTCGGTCGTGCGTATATAATTTTGCAATCGATTCTGCAACGCCGTTCTAAAACGTAGAAACGGTCGTCCGCGCTATACTCAAGATCAATCTATCGAACGAAAAGAGACAGAGTCTTGAAAGTGGAGTAAATAAAATTCGGGAGCCGAACATCGTCTCGAATTGGCTTGTCACGATATACTGCAATGCTCTTAAGACCATCAGGGTTGAAAAGAAACGGGACAATCCCTCCTCGACTTGTTCGGATCACCTTGCCATCCGAAATGGATGTCCTGGCGATCCTCCGTAATAAAGGGAGATAGATTGGTTCTGCGAAGATTTTTCGAGGTTGCACCCCCAACCGAGAGGGGCAGTATCGACTAAACAATTCGTTATATCGGTGGTATTCCAAAAGTATTTGATAATAATTCCTCGCTCGGGAGAAAATCCGGCCGACAACCCTTTGATACACCATCGGAAATTTACTAAATTTTATCCACGTTGTCTGTTACAAATTTCTCTTTTCGCTTTGCAACCTCATCGATTCGTTTGAACTCTGTGATCTCCGCGGAAATGTAATTCATGACTTTCTTTCTCCTCGCTTTTATACTTCTTCTTGTACCCTAGCTCGTTTCCCTTTATTTTATCCTATTTCTCTAACCTCTCTCGTATCAAACAGTATACGATTCGTGAAATATACAGAACGTTCATCAGCAACGAAATAAACAAGCGCGCCACAAATAAATGTGTCATTTCAGGGGAATATAAACCATCCCGGTACTCGATATTTTAATTTAGAGTTGTTGGGAGAGCGTAGATAAATTCGGCAAACAACGGGATAACAAGCGTTATCGTGTTTGCGAGTCGTCGCGAATTTTTCGAGCGGTCGAATTGAAATTTATCGCGAGTACGGGGACGTTGATTTATATTCAGGGTGGTCTCGAGACCGGGAAACCAGGAAGCGAATTAAGACGGAGGGCTGGTAGCGATCCGGGAGCACCGGGGATTCTTTCGTTCGTGGGTTGTTTTGCTCGTCCCGGTCGCGACGAGATCGAACCGCCTCGGTAACGGAGTTCGCTTTATCGCGCGTGATTTCCGCCGACGCGGGTTCGCGGCAGCCTCGAGAATCTCCTCGCGGGACGTCCGAATACTCCAGTCAAGGGGGAAAACGATAAACGACGAGTCGTTTCGCAGAAAAGTTTCAGCAGTCTCGAGCCCCGGCGAACGATGGTCGCATTTGTCTGCTTGTCTCCTCGGCGCTCGTGCCTCGCCAGAAATTCGCAGTCGCCTATAATTCATGGGACCGTGGCATCGCGCGAAACAGCATAGAAGAATATTATATTTATAGCGTCTACCGACCTTGCTACGTTTTTTTTACCGCTCGAGCCATCTGGGTCAACGTTTCTTTGTTTTGTTGAAAAATAGCCACGACGAACGACGGAGTACGGAGGCCCCAAGGTCTATTATCATGCTCGTGGGTTTCCTATGTTCTGGGTCTAGGAATCGGTCCATGGTTTTTACGATAGGGTCGAAACGAGGGAGGCGGGAACATTAATATCGCGGAATGGCATCCGCGAATTCGACGCTATCAACGAGCCGTGTTACGGGCGAAGTTCCCGGAAGAAGTTGGCCGAAGTTACACGCATAGTTCACCGCGGTGCATCATAACTGTCGCGAGATACAACACTTAGCTTAGAATTAATACTCGGGAGGAACGGTAATGCTACAAGTGATTTGCTAAGATCGCTTCCGGTGTTGTTCGAGTGCGGTTAACGTGGAACGTCGGCCAAGGCATAATGCCAAATAACGCAATAACCGGGCGATTTATTCTGCTGGAAGGTGGCGAGGCGCTTCGACTTTTCTTTCATTTTTCTTTGCCTGCGAACCAACAAAAATCTCTTCGTCCGTTGAAGAGGCCGGCCGGTTAAAACGTTAGGATGGGATTTGGAACGACGCGGAATAAACATATTCCCATTTGTTGTTGCTCTTTTCAACTTACGCGAGCTTCTTTTCGCACCCTAAAACTCCGCATAGCGTTTCGGGAACGTGACGTTTTCAAAATGCAGCCGAGCTGCGGCACGTGCAACGACACTGCAACCCTTACATCTGCTTATATCGCAGCTACCGTCCTGGAAAATATTGCGCATTTTCCTGGTTATTTTTGTTCCGGATTTGCATTTCCATTGTCCGTTTGATTTATTTTTCGGGCGAATATGCGAAATGATCGAAGTTCCGATGCTTCTACACCGTTATTCAAATCAAAGCTGTAATTAAAACTATATATCATATTGTTCGTTTCGTCAGAATCATCGAATTTATGCTGCGTTCTAGTTGTCGGTGTCGAATCAAAGTTTTAAAGTGCGCGATATTATCCGGGGATTCCCTGGAATTTTTCTATTAAAACAATTTTAGACGATCAGTTTTATCTGCATAGCTTGATTTCGGGGGTGGTTTTCAAGGTAATAGTTATCGATACGTATCGGGTATTTAATATGCAATTAGAACATTCTAAAACTATCCTACGTAATATTTAAAATTGTTCCACTGTACCGACGTACCGGTTCGAGAAAAGACTTTACTGTCGGCAACTTTGGCGAACGCTGACTTATGGTTAATATCTGCTTTGGCACGAAGTACGTTGAAACTTTAAAATATTCTGTTAAATGCCCGAACCAACAGAAGCGGTGAAACATCGATGCCAAGAAAGTTTCCGCAGTGTTTAGAACCGATTCGGAGCGGATCGATCGTTTTGAATTATTTTAGCAAATACCATGGCGTCGTTTACTATGAAAAGACTAGAATTTCGAACTTTCTCGCCGCGAAAAACAAAGTACTTAGAGTCTTAAACGTGCTTGCGATGTACTCGAACAGCCAACAGGTGGATGTGATTTTAGCCCGAAAAGAAAGAAAAGGAGGAGCGCGGTTTAGAAGAAAGGGAATCGTTGCAGAAAGGGTGCGTTGGTCTTTTAGTTTCGAGCTCGCGTTGCGGATGCTGGGACGCGATCTTTTCCGGAAAGGGAGCAACCAAGGATGCATCGAAGCGTGGCGAATAACCGGCTCGATTCATTGGTCCGCGACGCGAAGACGTTCCAGAAATAACGGGCTATCGTCGAGGACATCGCGATCGTGGCAACCGTGCAAAAGATGCAAGGATCGGGGTCTTTTCTAGGGAATTAACGACGAATCCGCCAAAGAAACCCTGGCAGTGAATTCAGCCGACTCGGAGATCGAACACGACGGAAACGAGCGTCGTAGGAATTGCGAGACTCGAGAAAGATCTTCCGCTCGATTTCGCAATATGAATCGGTAAATGAAGAGCGGTGCACGCGGAACGGGAAAAGGAAGAATGATCAACGGTGTAAGATGTCCGGCGAAAAATCTATTTCCTCGCAAACTGCCGTAATAAAGCGTCAATAATGCGTTTCGATCGACCCTACGTCCGTCATCGACTATTTTCGCTTCGGTTGGCACCAAATCGTCGTCATCGTCCTCGGAAAGGGAACGTAATTTCAGATTTATCGCACGCTCCACCGAATAAAAGCACCGATCTTGTATTTATCTTCTCCGGAGAGCAGGCAACGCTATCCTAATCGCGTGCCGCCGAGTATTTATCCATAATAATTTTTCTCGATCGCTCTTCGGCGATTTGAACGTTAGCGAGGGGATCGATGTAGTTGGGTGGTTGTCGAAAGGATCAGCAATGTCAGCGAGTCTGAAAATTGGAGTTATTCGTAACCAACGTTCCCTCCTGCGTTACAACAAGAGGGAAGTTCGAAATGAAAGCACGGCACGCGAACCTTTTTCCTTTTCAGGCTCGCGGGGGCGGTTTGATTTCCAGTGAGAGGATCTCGAACGAGAGAGCGCGCGCGGTATCGTTGTAATTCCAGTGGAAAGCAGCGATTTGCCGCGCGCACGATCGAAAAACTAGGCCAGCCAGCTAGCCAGCAAACGGCTATTTATTCCGCGGACGGCTCTTTATTACGAACCCGAAATTTCTCTATCGCTAATGCACGCCCGGGTCGGTGGTGTGGCGAACCGTCGCCGACGGTGGCTGGCGCCCACGTTAAACGACGCGTTTCCACGACACGGAATTTCGTTGCTCTGCCAATACGCCATTGGCGCGAACAAAAGACGCTTCGGCCGACCAAAGACCGGCCCCGGAACTCGTGCCAAATTACAAAAAGACCGTAATCATTTATTACCGTCGCGAATAATGGATCCGTGCCGAGATTCGACGGCCGATGAATGATTCTCGCGCCAACGAAACGCGACGGACGATCCCTGGAGATCCTGCAGTTATTGATTCTAATTTACGAAAAAGAAAACATCGATGGAGCTGCTTTACCACGCGTTTTTATTTCGAAATCGAGGAAAGCGTAATTCGGTGCTTCGTAAGCTCGCCTAAATTTTGATGCTTTCTCGGCAGTTAAACTGTAAATATATTTAGCTGTTCCGTTGTGCGCCCCCGGGGGAAAAAGAAACATCGTTTCAAGTTTCTCGTGAAAGAATCCCCGCCCTCGGCGCGCTCTATTCAAACTACCGACGAATACTTGCAACTTCCGCGATCCCTGTTTAATTGCAGACGCGAAAAATTTATTTTCCCTGTTAGCCTGAAAGCGCATCCTCGCGCTAGCGCCGCGCACAGTCGGGGGGATTAAATTTGTTTCCGCGTATAATGCGGAGAGTAATGCGCTTCGAGGGAAGCTCGCTGCGCGAACTGGCTGACGTTTGCTCTTTAATGTACATCGTTCGGCGACCAACGTCGCTGGATGAATCAATTACGCAAATTAAATTCCGCCCCGGAAACGCATGGAAATATTTCACCTCGACGTATCGTCCGCGAGAAGAAACATTATTTCGAGATATCGTCGAATCGTGACGCCACTGTCCGCCATTACCATTCTTATTTACGCGAGCTTCTTCTTGCAAACCGTAATCAAAACCGCGATGGGTTCTTCTCCAACAGGCGTGAAAACGACCTGTCTTCTACCACAGCTCTGCTTATTACTATAACTCAGCCCTCCTTTTCCAGTCCATTACGATTTATTTTACCAATTATCGTAACACAGATTCGTCCTACTTTTAGCAGTATTTCCACCACGACAAAAATGGTATAATCTACGTTACTGGTTTTTACTCGTGGTATCTAGTTTTTCTGTCTATTTGACAGGTAGCGTTCAGCAGACTTTCGCGATTTATGTTCGCTCTATAAATTTCTAAGGCTCAGCCTCCGAGCGACGTTGAATCATTTCAGATTTGTTGTTTATTTCTACGGTTCAAAAAGGTGTATCGTTGCCCGACCGGATATTTTAGAACCGTTTGAAATTCACGCTCTACTTAATAATGCATTTAGTTCCTTTTTCTCCTCGAGACACACTCGTCGGCCAATTTATTTAAAGTACACGCTGATTCGTAAACCTGGTTAAATAAACGGGACAGCGCATAAGTAAACTCGATCGTTGGAAAATAGAAAGGCGGTCTGTTCGAAAATTTTCGCTTATCTCCTGGCGAAAGCCGCAGACGCGGTTTCAACTTGCACGATATTTCGTGTCCCCTTTTCAGCGCCGGTATCACGGCGTAGATCGTTAATTTAGATACAAGGTTTCGATTAAATTTAATAAATGCCGCGTTTGAATTCCGGTCAGAACGGTTACTATCGATATTAACCCGCGCGATGAATATTAATGTCGTTATGCTTCCTGACTTGGCCGTGTCGAGTCGCTCCCACGGGTGTTCTCGAACCGTGGTTCGATTCCCGCCGTTTGCCAAAATTGAATGTCATCGACTGCCGTTCGATACTCGTTCCTCGACGACGTCACGATTTACGGTCCGCTCGCAAGGAACTCTCAACAATGTTAATTAAACCGTTACGCTTTGTTTCGACGAATCGTCGGGCTCGTCGTTTTCTCCTCGGAAATCGACTCGCAACTTCCGTCGCTGGTGGTTTTATTTTTCGACGATTCCGTTGCTCGGAACAGCCCCGACGGATTGCAATCGATTCATCGACCCAGCAGAAAAACTTCCCTCGACCTGTTACCCGAACGCACGAGTTTTATCGCTTTTGATTAACGAGCCGTGGCTAATGGACTGCGCTTTTGTTTAATATACATCGGTACGTTTATTTAATGAACTCTCGCTCGGTCGTAATTAAATATTACGCAATGCAGAAATATACGATGTAACGCAATCACCCTTTGCGAGAAATAAATCAAAGGTAAAACAGTTTTGAAGCTGTGCCTTAAATTACGATATTAAAAATAGAAAAGTTCGACGATCGTTCCGTGAAAGATCACGGTAACGATCGGACATCGAGTCGGAGGTTTCGGGAACGATCGTTAAAAGATTCTGTCAGCTTGTACGCGCGAAGGATTTGTCACAGGATAACTCGCGTCGCTTCGGGCCGGGTCTATCCATTTATTTTGCACCGAAAGAAGCCATTAAAAGTCACGAAAGGTTCGCAGATATTCGGGCGGCTGCGCGTCAGGTTCGAGTCGCTTTGCTTTCGTTCGAAAGCGACTGATATGCGACGGATTAAAAGCTTTCCTGGCCCGCTATGAATCTGCGTAAGCAGTTTCTCCTCTGATTTATCGCGGAAAATCTGTCTATCGTTCGTGACGTACGAGCCATTTTGACGAATCCTCTATGGGCACTTCAAAACCGACGTTTCTCCGCGATTATTCGGAGAAGAATGCAATGGTAATGTTAGTCGTGGAAATGTTCAATTCAAAGAAATTATCATGGATCGTTTCGTTTAATAAGAAAGGTAGAGCTACTTTGCTCGAAATATTCTTACATAAATTTAAATTTATATAAGAATCCTCTAACGTAGACTGGAAGTACGCGTAATACAGATAACTGTACCTTGTGCTAGAATATGGGGCTGTCTTTTGAACAGGGGTGGTACCAGATATACAATACGATCACAGATGACTGCGCTTTGTTGCGGTAAGTGCAGCTATCTTTTAGACGGTGGTACCAGTCAACATATGTATAATGTTTCGACAATCACAAACTACTGTGTCTTGTCGTAGAATGCGCGACTATCTTTTAAACCGGGTGGGACTAGTCTACGTGTAATAAATCGACGATCGCGGATGATCGAATATGCTGTTTTTCGCACGTACAATACGAGAGTCGTTCCTTCTCTCTCTCGAAGATTATGATCTCGAACTTTGGCCCCGCGAAGTCGACCCTTTGCCAATCGAGGAGAGTTCGAGCCGTCCAGGAGGAGAGGTCGCGTCTGTTCGCGACGAGCACCGTTCAGAATGATTCATCACCGATTTATTCTCGCGCCGCGGCCCGATTTCTGATTCCGCCAGTTCATTTCTGGCACATGTTCCGCCGATTACGTCAGCACCACTCTAATTAACGACCGAAATTCCAGTAAGTGCGCCGGTTGAGCGATCGTAGGTCCAGACGTTACCCTCGTCCGTACTCTTCGGACCTTCGATCCGACCTGGGAATGGAATTGAAATTAACGATCTTGGAACGGTCCCCGGTAGTTCAGTTTAAAATCTAACGCATAGATACGAAGCCAATATTCGTTTCGTAAGTAATTAGCTTGAAATAATTTTCGCCCGGTTCTCGGTGTCGCTCCTTAATTACAAAGTTCGGTGTTCCAGCAAACACGCTTCACTTTGCTTAATTTCTGAAAAGGACCGAGCAACCCGCAGGCTTTGTTGCGGCGGCGGTCGGCCGCGGGTTTAATAAATTCGTGTTTCAGCATTTTTCTATTCCCGCGCCCGCGAGACGGCGCATTTTACACGACTCCGCGGAATAAAATGCGACGAACGTTGCTCCGGCAGCCCTCCGCGCCGCTGGATAAGCTCCGTTAAGCCCCGGGAGCAAATAAAGTGTCAGTCGCCGGAGGGGGTTAATCGGATTCACTTTATTAATTAGGTTTCTTCCGCGTTCTACGTTCATTAAGCGAATCTCCTCCGTAATGCTCACTTTCCCCGACTAGCTACGCTTAGAAAAATTCCGATGCCTACACCCTCATCGATCGAGCTCCATAATCTACTATAATCACTATATCTTGTACCAATCGTACCGTTTAAAACAAGCCCGAGTCGTTTCACAATGTTAATTCTGAGGTTGATTGCGTCGAAGCACGCTGAATGCTTCTGATAGCGTTTCGGGTGAAAAATCTGGCCGGTCATCAAGACGAACAATCAAATCCGGCTCATTAATTCTCCCTCTTTCCCGCGGGGGTATCCGTTTTGCAAAACGTCGTCCTGATCTCGTCGTTTCGTTTCTGTCGGTCGAGTGCTTCGGAAGCTTTTAGGATCTCTTATTCGAACTTTTCTCCGAGGGTCCTCTCAACCGCATTTAATGACCTCTTCCCTCCCTTGGCGAAACCTCCATTCTTTCCTGCCCTTATTTTGTTAAACGATGCCGTCTCTTACTACCATTCTCTTTACGACTTTAACACGTGCTAAAACACATTGTACCGTCGTCTCTGATTCTACGTTGAAACAATAAATAACTTCTTGTCTTCCCGCTCTCGGATGTAGGAATATTCAACGCAATTTCTCGTAAGCGAAATCCGGAGAAGTCCCGTAGGAAATTTTTCCAGCATCGGTATTTCTTGGTTTCGTTGGGATCTTGGAGGTTCTTAGCCAGCGTTTTCTCTCGCGCTTCCAATTCCCCGTTCGTCGGCGACGAATAAAACACGAGGGAGCGGATATTGCTTTAGTTACCATACCATTCGGGCCATTTTGGCCCTGCTTGACGAGCTCTACCCCCTTTCGACTTCATTTATTTACCAAACGGAGACAGCGCCGAATAGGTACGCGAGCGAATAGCACTCGTGGACGAACGGTCGCCGGGAACGTTTCATCGCGAGCCGCGGAAACGGACGGGATCATCCTGTGGAAACTTGGAAAATTGGGTCGCGTGATTTTTCCGGGACGAAGAAGAAAGTGGGCACGCCGATTGAACGATGTCGAGGACGTCGATGAATGGTTCGGGGGATGGAGGGGTGAACCGACTCGTACGCGATGACACACCACCGGAAGAGGAAATGGAATCCTCGCCGCTTTGTGCAACGCTAACGACTTCGATAACGATGCCCATCGACACCAGTGCTCCTTTTAATTCGGCGGGCTGTTAATAATGCCCGTGTTAGCCGCCAATGGCGGACAGAGGCGATAAAGAAGTCGATGCATCGGCGAGAATTCCGTGCTGGCAGCTGTGCCCGCGTCCTCGAGCTAAAATGCACACTCCGGTTTCAGTAGCTTCGAAACCCCTAATCAAATAGCGTATAGACGTCGAGCTAACGCCTGGCTGCTTTCACGTGTACGCCACTTTGTCCTTTTCATCGCAACATCATCTTTTAATCAACCGAGTTCGTTCAATTATTACACTTTACGCATCTTTGGTGTTCCCAGTCAAGGTTTGAAAATGTCCCAGCGAAAGTGCGCAGAACTTCTCGGTCGTAAAAGCGGGAGAAAAGTTTCGAGCATGAAAGTGCAAGCTTCCTTATTTCTGTTCAAATCGAAGTTCCTCGAGAGATTTTTCGATAGACCGTTCGAAATTACTACGGCAGGGCTGGCGACGAAGGCTGGGTCGAGGCGTCGAGAGGATATATTTCGTGGAGTTCCGGTTCCGTTCTCCGGGGAACGCGACGAAACTTCCGTCGAGGGTGGAAAAAAGAGCGCTCGATAGTCATGGAGGAGCATTTCGTGGAGTTCGCCAGGCAGTGGCGCGTATTCCCGCGGGCGGACCGAAGCCTTCCTCGAGCGGAAAAGTTCAGGCGAAAAGTATGCGCCGAGATAGCGTTCTTCGTCACGAATACGAGTCCGATAGTTTTCCCTTATCGTTAAAGGCCTCGATCGCTCTCGACCTTTTTCTTTCGCTGTTGTTTCGACGCGCCGTCAGGAACCGTCCATCGATCTCTATCGAAATTATTTAAAAAGTTGCGAAAATTTGTTTCGTTTCGTTTCTCACCTGGCAGCCACAACGTCGACGATTTTACGACGGGCTAAGAGCATCGCCGAGTGTACCTGGATGCGGTCGATCGATCGGTCGAACGGCTGGCCCTTCGCCAAAAGTCCTTCGCGAAACAGTCGATAAAAGTGTCCTCCGATTCCGAGCTTTTAAACGAGGCTTGTCACCGAATCCATTGTCAGCCGCAGAGGCTTTGATCGAACGATCTAACGAACTTGTTTATTACTTTTTAGAACAAGATGGAGGAGCAGAGATCGCGGAGGATTCAGAAGATCGTCGAAGGCTTGTTGCCGACGACGATGGACCCGAAGAACCGAGCCTCGGAGACCGACCTGCTGTTGCAATTCTGCTTGTCCCTCAGCAAGGTGACGAGGCGTCGTAATAACTACTAGTCCCTTTAAGATTTTGCCTTCCAACGTTATCTTGCCCTTCCGGTTTGCAGATCTATCCGAAGCACAAGGACCTTTACAACTGGGTGGACGTCGATCAGAGGGTGTACGTTCCGTTCAACATGTCCTATCTCCAGGAGAGCTTCGGTTATGTGAGTAGAGACGTTAACGCGTTGGGCGATTAGTATCGGTGAAACGACGCATAGGAGAAAATGATTTGCTTCGTTCCTGGGTTAGATAAGGTGGGGGACGCTGCTGAACGCCACTTTAGGCGCCACCACTGCCGATCTCTACAATCATAGCCACGACCGGGGAAGATCCGTTCAGGCCTTCGAGGATCAGCTGATCTACGTTTACGTCACCGCTCCTCGTTACTTTCGCAGCCTCGGGAAATTGCTGAATCGGTTCTCCAGAAGGTAAGGGACTTTACGGCGAGATAGAATGCGCGGGAAAAGTCTATCGGCCCCTCCCGACGGTGAACATTTGCGGTAACGAGGGTTGGTTTTTCCTTTCGAGAGAATCGAGGTTGGTCAGTCAGGACCTCGGACGCGAACCTCGATAGCTCGAGAATTTCTCGAAGGATCAAATATATTTCGGACGTGGAAGGTGTTGATAAGTATTCAGAACTTTCAGGATCAATTCCTGAATGGCGTTTCCTAGCGTTGCTCGCCATACCAGATCGCTTTCCACGCGGAACGAAACAGCTGACACAAATTCTCCAAGTCCTCCGTCTTTCTGGATTTCGATAAGAACGAATTTTAGCTCTGACAAGCCAGAAAATAATTTACTGAGGGATTAGCCTCGATTCTTCTTCGTTCTCCCACGACACTAGGCTTGGTAAAAATAAACAACTTATTTTATCGCACACCGGTCGTATAATCAATAGGAGTTGCCGAAACGTCTTTCGGTATGTAGAGTCAAAGTAAATGTCAAAATAAACAGAGAAGACAGCATAAAAAATAATAGTTGGTATGGTCATCGGATAGGGGATGAAATGCCCTTTAAAATGAGCGTTTGTACGAGTGGATAGCTTCATTAGTTCCGGAGATATAGCGATTTTAATTTCAAGTCGATGCGGTGGCTAGTTTCGGAGCTAGGGTTTGTTTACGTTTCGTCGTTGCGCTCGCGCGAGTTCATTGATCTCGCGCGCGTAGATAGTAAACAGTGCATAGTAAATTCTTGGAAATACTACGCCAAAACTAGGTCACGACAGTCACGTTCGCGAGGTAGGTCAGCACGATGCACGTGCGACAAGGAGGTTCGACGCGACGCGTCAGACGAAGACAGAGATAAAAAAATTACCATTTACATAAATTACGATATCTCCGAAACGGGAAGTCTGATCGTCAAAAACCAAAAGCCATTTTAAAGGGGAGGCCCTGCCGCTTCTAACAATTGCTTAATTATACATAAAACACCAGTAGTTTCGAAACTGCACGCGTCTAAAGTTTAACTATTTTTAATACGCTGTTAGACTGTTCTGTGATTGGAAACTGGTGATTCATTTCTCTAATCTTTAATCTTATACATATATTTCCTATTTATATCGAAAGTTAGCCAGAATTTGTTACCAACATTTGTCCAATTGTTTACAAAAAAATAAAAATCATTCAACCGGTCATAGTAGGTTTATTGTGTGGAATTGTAACTTAACACGATAAATATTCTATCAGTGGTTGTGAGTAAGCTTACCACTTTAATTTACAATTTAAGAAACATATCCGATATCTCAAATTATTAAATTAGATGGAAAAAAGTCGATTTTTTGACCCGTCACTCGAGGTTTCCCCATTAAGGAACGCGTCAATGAGGTTTTCGCGTCGCGTTGCACTTAAAATTTTCAGCAACGGAGTATCCGTCGAAGCTTCGAATCCCCGATGAATTTTTTAAAACCAGGGGGTCCTCGTTGCGCGATTTCATTCCGAGGTTTTCAATTCTCTTTGCTCGAAAGGTTTTAATTTCGCAGCGTGCAAGAACCGAAACGAGCTATCGCGTTTCCGCGACGGCAGAATAAATCTGCACGTTAGAGGTCCGCTTCTACGCAACGGCAATACACACGGATCGATTGCGTTAATTAAAACAACGGCAAATTGCGCACGCGAGTGCGCTACCATTCGAAAGAACGATTCTTTCGAGCCAGTTTCTGGATAAAAAGTTGCTGCAGCTCGCGGTCTAGTCATTATTATCCTCGCGCGTGACTCGTTTATTAACCGAACGACCGGTACCATATTAAAAATAACGACGCTCGCTAACTGTCATTATATTAGCGTTTTTTACGATCGCTAACTTTGTTGCTGCCCCCAATATCGCTGCTGGAATCATTTTTCCTACAGGTCGAAACTCGTGCGTGCTTTCGAACTTTTTATTCTACGATCTAGATCGCATATTATTATTATGAAAGGGTTTTACTACCCATACTTAAGGGTACATAAAGACATGCACTCGTACA
This sequence comes from Colletes gigas, assembly GCF_013123115.1. Classification (NCBI taxonomy): domain Eukaryota; kingdom Metazoa; phylum Arthropoda; class Insecta; order Hymenoptera; family Colletidae; genus Colletes; species Colletes gigas. Next base: position 1,957,548 of record NW_025106641.1, read on the forward strand.
GTCTGCTGTTTTGTGCAACCAAACATTTTCTATTGGGTCGGCTAACACGATGATAAACATTTTTGTTTTTCCACTCGCGATAAGTGCTTTCTAAGTGTAAGCAAAGTTTTTGGACGGGAATATAAAATGTACTCCCACGACCTGGAAACAGTCCAGACGCTTAATGTACGACAAATTTGCGAAGATTGTCAAGGCTAAACCAACGAAAATTACGGGAAGAATAAAAGTACAGTTTATCGAAAAGACAATTAAAATTTTGGCAAGATAAATGTATTACAAAAATCCACGAAAGAAACGTAGATTACATTGTTGTTAAAAGCTGAACGCGACGAGAATTGAAATGTTCTATGATTTTTCTGGTCCTCCGGCACGCAGGGAAATATTTTAATATCGACTCGCGTTTAAAGTGTTTTCCGAGGAAATTTTATTTCGCTGTTTGCGCGTCGGGAAAGGGAATATTTCATCGAGGCGACCGTTAATTCGGTTTACGTCTTCGTTAAAGCAGGCTCCGATAACGCGCTTGTTCAGGAAGCTGGGGAATCGTTGCTCGCGGGAATAAATATCGGACGACTGGCACGAATTGGCTAATGAATGGATATTAATGAAACCAAACGCAGCCATCTGACCGGAAGAATTTAATTACGCTTTGGGCCACATTCGTCTTCGTTAGCCACGTCGGGTGCGTCAGAAATATTGTTATTGAACGCGATCCTTTGTGGATCGTACCGCCTGTTTCGCGGTATCGAAGGAAAAAGACGAAGCTATATAACTAGAATCGCACGGTTCAGTGGCGGTATAGTGATTTTAAGCGGTCAGTATTTATTTACAAATCAACGATTCGGGGTACCAAAGGGGCAATTAATTTCTCCCCGGTGTTTCGGTACACAAATTTTTCAGCGCATCAACTGTTTTACAGAAAATCAGAAATATTCTATATGGAAAGTTCTCTTCAGGAAGCGTAACGTACAATTAAAATAATTTTCCTATTTCTCCATTCGATGAATAAAGTTCTGATCGTCGAGGTCTTTCTCGTTTCGTTGTAATTACAGACGGCGATTTCAAAAATCTGCGAACGTAACAATTTAGTAAAAAAAGAAAGCTCTCGTTTCATGACTCTCTTTTTTTTTTTTTGTTCAACTTTCTGGCGGTCGTTTAATCAGTGGCGCGAAGAGAGTCGAACAAAATGTGGTCTTGATTGCGAGGGTCGCGCTTCGGCCGTTGTCGAAACGCCCGAAGCTCGCGAGAAATTGCACGTTCGAGGGATTAATATATCGAATTGCACGGTTATTAGGAAGTAACAGTACCTGTGGAAAATTTGTTTGTACATTAATCGACGCAAACCGTGGAATAACGGACCTGTCGCGATGGAAACACAAATAAGTCGGCCATAGCTCAGTCAATTAGCGATCCGTTCGATTATAGTAATTTCTCGTTTATTGAATTTAAAGTCGAATTCTTCGGGAAGACGTAAAGCGGGCTGGAAAATGCTTGGACGAGGTACTTGTCAACGGATACGCGACAAAGCGTTGAAACACAGGAAACGGAATTTCAGTCGGGGGGGGAATGTTAATTTCGAACTGCGCGTTAAATATACTCTGGGCTGTAATTTAGCGGGCATTCGGAGGCCACTGGTTTACTCTCGAGCGGTTCGAAAAATAAAGATACGACCCTTAAGATTCGAAACGAGAGTCTCGGGTGCACAGGCTTGGTCCAACGAACGTTTAACGATAACTGCACCACGAGCAAAGGGAAACGCGGACAACCACCTTATCTAAATAGCTTCGAAAACGGGTGGTAACCAATTATTGTTAGTTTCACGAGAAAACGCAAACTTATTCGAGCGGTTTGGCGATGCCAGCCAAGGGGAAATTTTATCCCGGAAAAGGAACAAGGATCGTTAACTTATCCGAACAGTTTCCGAAAGAAGACACCAATTATTTACATTGCGGTTCTCATGGCAGAACGCACATAACGCCAACTACTCGTTTAAGAAAAACTTTCTTGATAGCAACGTGACCAAAATAAACTTCTATGGAACAGGAATCCGAGACTGCATTTGAATAGTCTTCCAAGAAAACAAGATGCGTTCAATCATCTATTATAGGTGTTTCAAGCATAGAATAATTCAAAGCAGAAAACTTTTGAATAATAACAAGGTCTATTTAAACAGATTTAAACTAGAATGCACAATGATAAATCTATGTCAGTAAGTAAATTATGCAAAATATTGAAATTAACTCTCCTAAATGTGTCCTCGGCAATAGGCAAACGAATGGACATGGCTGCGTCACGTTAATGCAATTCTATGAATACCGAAATAGCAATTTCAATAGATTAATGAGTTTTCTTCGTCGGAATAAGTCCAAACGTGACGTTTATCGTATATTGTAAATATCATTTCTTCCTTTTAGCAACCGCGGGATTCGATATTGGTAAATTAAATTTTAATTAAAGATTTATTTCGATCCAACGTATGGTGCTTCCATTTCTGTTTCTCGCTGTGGGTTAAGAATTTTGTCACCCGCGCGAAAAGAAGATGCGATTTCCCACGCGATAGGTATCCATGAACCGTGGTCGATTTGCTCGCGTAACGCGATCGCGGTGAGTTTTTGTCAGGGCAGTTGGAACTCCGTAAGCGGTGAAACGACGCGTCATGCTCGAACAAACTTCCCGAGCGTCGATTACCGAAACGTACTGATTACATTAAACGAACTTCTCGCCACGCTCGGTTGGATTTCGCGGTGTACGAGACAGATTGCGTGTTCCGAGTATGGAACGTCGTCGCACACCGACGGACTTCCCCATCCGACGATAGCTCCGCCGTCGGATTTGCATAATGCACATTTAGGGGCGCGTGCAAACATCGCCTGGTCCTCCAACGACACTGTTATGTTGCATCCTGTTGAGCGATTCGCCTAAACTCGCCGGAATGCCTACATCGACGCGTCGCCTGTTCCGATGAAATTGTCACGCAGACGACGACGCACGTTTCACCGAGAAATTTACTATTTATTATTCGCGTGAAGCTTAAGAACGATACAGAAGATATTTCCCTCGCGAACGTTCCTCGATGATATTTAATTACATGGAAGTGGTCGAAGTTGGGAGTGAAATGTTTATCGAACAACGATGTAACTTTCTTCGGGGCGTCGGAAACGTTTCTGTAGCAACATCAAACCGATCCATTACCGCCGAAAGAAAATGCCCGGCCCAGGGGTTGAATTTAATTAGCGAGCGGAACGTTCGACGCGTAAATTGATTCCTCGATCGAGCCACTTCAATTGCAGCTATTCAGACTTTAAGGAGAACGAGAGGAGAAGTTGCGGCTTATGAAAGAGGTTTCTCGGTATGAGGTTTGCTCGAGAAGCTGGCTAGGATACCTTAACTTGCGTTATTCGGTCGACGATCGCAAGGAATGCATCCTTTTCCAGAAAATTCAAGGAGAATTTCTTAGATCGTCGGGTCTACGGTTTCTACCCGAAGCTGGGGAGCCATAACTGTCTTGTAATGCAAGGGAAATTTCTTTCGAATCGTCTGATCAACGTTTTCTTTGATTTGTCACGATTCATCGGATAGTTCGAAACGGTTAAAAGATCTTCGAGTCGAATAATAATCACGGCTCGGTGACGGTGAACTATCGGTTCGGAATCCTGTTAGCCTTAATATTGACAGAATAGACTGATAGACGAGCAAACATTCGGGATTCCAAAACGCCAATCTTGGGAGACTGCACACGCTGCTTGCTATTATCTTCTGTAGACAGACAGACGCAACTAGGGATGAATACAGCCAGCAACCGCGATAATTATTGCCGAAGGTATTCCGTGTAACGGGAACGAGACGTTCGCATCCTGCCGCCAATCTCTGCTCAACCATGTATAGTAATTAATGCTCGGACTTGTTCCTACCAGAATGCAGTTTCAGTTAATTCCGGCCAGCTGGAACCTCAGCGTAATTACGATACATTTTTGCCTCGTTAACGTCGTCGTTTAGCCGTACTATTTGAAGCCCCTGGCCCATTATCCTTTGGTTTTAGTAGGTTCCTAGTTTCCAACTCCTTAATTTTCAGCCCTTAACGTCCGATATCCAACACGCATTCGTCATACTTTCTCCTAATTTCGTCAAACGAGCCCCGAGTATCGCGTCGATCGACTATTTTCGATTAATATTCAAATCGACTTCGATTAATATTTAAATCCGTAAATTGAACGGTGCTTTACATGTCAGAGAGATGATTAGCACGCGGAATACCATCTTCTGAAACATTAACGAGTAGCGAAGTCGGCGCGCAACGTAGATCGCGGTAGGCTGCGGTTAATAAACGTAGCGCAGCCATAAATTTTAATGCCACTACCCCAGCACGCATCGTAAATCGGCGCCTAATTCGTCCATTACCCTTCGTCGAGAAATTTCACCCCATCTGTGCTGCGCGGTTAATACCGCGCCGCCGGAAACTGAATTTCTGCGTCTACGAAATTATCCGTTGCCATGAAATACCAGCTAGGCAGTTGCGTTTAATTTGTCGCGCGGAATCGAACGTTTCGATTTACCGTGAAAGAACCGTGTCTTGTATCGATTAGCGGAAAGAGAATTATAAATTTCGGTCTTTCTCGAAATGAGCTCTCGGTTTCGGCCTGCCGCGACCACCGACGCGAACAATCAATAGCGCTAATTCGTTATGCTTTCGGGGGCAGCTGTTCATTATTATAGCTTCGAGGCAATTATCCCTTGGATGAAATATCGCTTTTACTATTATACGGATATCTAATGAAGTTAACGGTTCCCCGAACTTTACTTTCTTAATCTAAACGAGGTTAGTCCGCTCTCTAAACTATCGTGACTTTCGATCTTTTCCTCGCATCGATTTCCAATTAAGATTAGCGGCGTTCGATCGCGGTGTTAAATGTACGCGAATCTTTCATTCGTCGGAAACCAGAGAACGAATACTCACGTACGTGTTTTATTGCGAAGGATTATTCACAATGGATTGCTGTTACTGTACGCGGTAGACACGCTCCACGACATCGTGAACGTGACCGCCAGCAAGAATTGGGAGTTGTCTTGCTTCAAATTGACAAAGAACGTGTTCAGCGAGGTGGTTGGCGCTTTGTACGTGCAGCAGTACAGTCCTCAGTATTTGGAGAAACTGGCTAACAGGGTAAGCCGACGACAAACGAGATTAAAACTTTTCCCATCGCGATCTACGCCTAAACAGAGAAGATCGTTGAACAGAGAAGATCGAGGGAAGGAAATGGTTTCTGTTTGATCGAGGATAGGTGGCGGGACTGTTCGAGCGCGTGAAGGAGACGGTGGCCGAACGGATCTTGGTGAAGTCCTGGCTGGACGAGGAAACGAGGACGCAGGCGTTGCTGAAGCTGAACTCGTTGCGGGGAAGATTTCACGTGTGGCCTGGTTTCTACAACGAGACGCTGCTGGCCCGCGAAATGGCCGAGGTGAGGCCTCCCTCGCGGTTCTTTGCATGCGACGCGCGCCCCTAGACTTTGCGATTAAACTTCCGCGGGCTCCTCGTGACCGACGATCACTTCCGGCAGGTGAAGATCGATCCGGACGACTTCTTCCGCAGCGCGCTGAAGCGGTTCCGACAGATTCGCACGGTGGACGACAAGGTTCTGCGGAGGAACGTGACCGAAAAGTGAGGATCTTCCCTCCGACCTCTTCGAACTCAGTCTGTGATTTTAACGATAGATTTATAGACATAGATTGCACATAATGTTTACAAGTTCTGTAGGTCCTGACGAAGTTCCTGAAGAGGCAAAGTTGTTTGACTTGAAACTTTGTGCTTGCAGACGCCGTCATCCGTACAGCGTGACCGCTTATTACGAGTCCTCGACAAATACGATCGGTAAAATCGATTCTTAGGCGATTCGCGTAATGGTACGATAGGAATTGCGTGATCCTTCGTTGATTTTAGGTATCCCACTGGCGATGATGACTGCTTGGTCGTGGTCCTGGGACGGAGGTCCTGCGTACGCTGCCCACGCCACCTTGGGATCGGTTATCGGCCACGAGATCCTCCACGCTTTCGATCTCCATCGACGTCGACTGCCATTGGATCCCGACATGAACGTCGATCAGTGGCTCTGGATCACGCCGGAGTCTTGGAAGAGGCTGGAAGCGAGGATCGAGTGCGTCGCGAGACTCTACGCTAGGAGCTTCTGGAGGAAAGTACAGTTTTATGGGAACGACGTTGCTGTACAGGTGAATAACAATTATTTAGATATCTGATTTATCAAGATCGTTGTCCGCTCGATAGATCCCATTTTTGATGCACGTCGTGTCTGCAAACGACGGTAATTCGTCTCTTGCCTTATTTAAATAAGCATATCGGTCCATGATCCTCTGCATGTGATGAATAGGGCCATCATTCATAGACATTGCACCTCAAACTATAGCACGGATCCTGCCTCCACGTAATATCATCCGTTTAATGCAATTCCGACTACATTCTTCACCGATACCCCGTCTGACATACATTTTACCATCCGACGCAAACCGATTTGCTATTAAATCGATTCTTCTCCGAGACGAGACGTTCTTTTAAATGCAATTCGTTTCCCGTCTTCGTGTTTCGAGATTATTGGAACAACTAGCTAGTTAATAGAATCGAATTTACAATTTCCAGTATCTCTAATAGTTTCCTGGAGTTACGTCAATAGATTTGAAAATAATGAATCCCCTTCCGGTATGCTTTTCAAAGATAAGCGCCTTGTTAATTGCCGGGATATTGCAGAGGGTTTAGCCAACTACTTTAAGTCTGTCTATCAACCGGTAAAAACTTGAATTAACAATTTTCAGTTTAATTCCACCCTTGATATCGCTGACCTTAATCTCGATATAGGCAAAGTTTTTGAGTGCCTTAATTCTCTTACTCTCCAAGGGTAATCCAGCCGATGATAATATCCTCTCAATTTTTTCTCAAACCCTTGTAAATTCATCGCGGCACGAATCTTCGTAAATTCTGGGCTACTCGTGAATTTATTTTCAGTTCGACTGGAACGTTACGAGGAACGAGAACGTGGCGGACATTGGAGCCTTGCAAATTTCTTATAAAACCTGGCACACTCTGACGAACGGGAAGGATCGAAGTCTTCCTGGATTCGAGGGACTTCGCGCGAGCCAGCTTTTCTTCATAAGCGCCGCCCAGGTACACCAAAAGATCATAGATTACGTCCACGGATCAAGGATCGTTCACTCTTAAGACTGTGTTTCAGACTTATTGTTCTAATATGACTGCCGAGGCCTACATTCTCTCCGTTGAACTAGATTATCACACGCCTCAGCCTGAAAGGTGATTTCATAGATCAGGAAACTAGTCTAGTCTTGTCTTTGAAAAATATCGAACATTTTTATTAGCGGTAGATCGGTTTAACGGGTTCCACGGTGAAATAGTAGCAATGATTTTAGGGTCAACGGTATAATGATGAACTCCCAGGCATTCGCGGACGCGTTCCGTTGCCCGATCGGAACCAAAATGAATCCCCCGAACAAGTGCACCACCTGGTGATGATCAGGCGCGGACAATCGTTCGCCGATTACGTCAGACTTCATTCACCAACATCAGTTCTCGATCATTGGGATTCGGCTTGGAAAAGCGGTGTCCTGCAATTGGAGACCAATGGCGACGAGGATTGACCAATTTTTCAGCGTTTGTCGAGCGATCCTGCGTCGGAGGGAATCGATTCAGGTACTCGACGGATCAACGATCCGTTCGAACAGATTTTCATACCTTTTCTTTTAAGGAATTCTATCGGAAGGGGAGGATCCATCGAGCAGAGCGCGGTGAAACAACGCGAGTAATCGACAACGTCCGCTCGATCGCGACGACGAAGGATCGATCGATAGAGTAAGCTTGTTGCGATGTTTCGAGAGTCTAAAGGGTGCCGATCTCCAATTCGGTCGTCGAGGCAAAACTCTTTCAAACGCGCCATTATTGTTAATATCTCTCCCTATGACGCTTTAGAGGACCTTAGATTTATCATAGCGAAAGCAATAAATTATACGGAAGAACAGACGAGAAAGTGATATATACGCAAAAAGATGAAAAAGATAAAAAAAAAATATGAAGACGTACACGCAGGAGTAAACACACGTACACACGCAGAATAAGCAAATTATAAAGCGCTTCGATCGTTCAGTTTGCGACGAGTCGGTAGATATCGGTAAAGCTTGCTGGTTGAAGTTAGCGATCGACGTTGTTTCTTAGGGGCACCGACGATGTACGAGTTTAGACGAAAGATCGAAACTAGCGAGTCTACGAATCGCCTGAATATCTTGCACGAACAAAATCGACTCGAGTGCAACGTTAGGGACGCGAAATACCTCTCGTCTTCTTTGGAACTCGGAGGATAGAGAGCAGCCTTTAGTATCGTACGAACAACGAGCGTCGAAGGATCAACGATTCGAGGGGGAGGAAAGAGGATCGATGAACAAAGACGTTGGCGAACGCGAACTGCAAACATTTACGAAGCGGATCTATTTAGTTTCTCGCGCACCGATTGTCTTCGCTCTTGTTAGTCTGCAACGTCTGTAAATAACTTTTCAGTTTAGTTTAGTTGACCTGGAACAGCACGAATACGATTCGAGCCGACCGCCGGAGGATTTAGAGATCAGGTAGATCAGCGCGCGCTTTTATTCACCTGTATTTCGCTCGGTTCTTCTTCGTACGGACACAAAACTCTTCGATCAACGCTTCGCTTTTATCGGTGATACCGTTTCGCTCGGTTCTCGATGGAAAAACGTGTTTCAGTTGACTCCAGTCGATCCCGGCGAGCAGCTCACTCCTCGCGACACCGAAACCCACACACTTTCGTTGTCATTTGTTCCGCCATTTCCGCGACAAAACAATGAGACACTGGATCCTTAGCGATCTATAGAGCCAGTGGTATGTACAAAGATTTTGTATGCAGGCGTGTATTACGTTGGCTGTTTCGTAGATCCGTAGAATAAGCTTATCTAGGACTAAACCAATAACCCAAAGAAGAAATTTCCAACCTGTGTAGTAGTTTTCCAAATTTTCCCGCCCGTCTCCTAGTTTTGTTAAAAAATTCACGGTAGATTACTTTACAGGACAAGCCTGATGGGTGCTAAATAGTTAAACGCTGGCGATTGTAAAGCGCACGATCCTTTCTCGAGACTCCTTGCACGAGTACACCTCTCGCAGCACCGTCTTGCCTACTCGATTTCTAACACCGATGTAAAATTGTCGTTCGTACCGCAGTGTGCTGTTCGTCGCGACGCTCGTATCTCACAATTTCCGCGGACCGCAGAAATTTCATCGTCGTGAGCCGACGGCTAGCGAAGGTTGCTACAATTTTAGTGCGTTTACGCAAGGATCGCGATCTGTGATATTCTTAAGCAGTACTTAAGCGACTCGGGGGACTACTTCCGGGCGAGCGTTCTCGATGGTCGACGATAGAGATAATTATTCGTATCGGTCCATCGGTACACTGTCACGCCAGCCATCGTCGACGACGTCCCGACGTCCCCGGTCGAATCGAAAGCATAAAAATCACGTTATTTAAACACCGTTGTAAATGTAAATGGCTGATAACTAATATGGCAAATAAATATGGTTTATATACAAAGATCTTTTAAAAGTTTCAGCATCGCCTCGGGCGTACGTAGACGAACACAGGTCAGTTTATTTTATTTTATTTGTTACACGTATTTTAAGGTGTCTACCATAACGATCGACGAATTGCTTTATTTTAGCCCCATAGAATATAATCGATCGAAACCCGGGGCCCTCTGTGTATCAAGATTTTCTTAGACATGAATATGCATCTAGGATAGAATACCGATCGATTCATCAATTGACACGGAGACAAACGAAAGTCTCGACGTTTCTCTGCTTCTAACCTCACGAAAACCACGACGAGAGCATAGTTGAATAGTTCGCGAGGCTGAAACCTACCGGTATTCAAAGTCGTGTAAATTTTCAAATTGATTCTTGGAGCGTTTCGTTTCACATGCGCGATAATTGTTACGCGGCGAAACATCGAAGGCTCGAGGCCTACGTCCGAGAATGAGTCCTCCGACAGATGATCTAATATGTCACCGGCTGCCTGGCACCTCCTGATTCTCTGGGTAACATTGACGCTAAAATACTGTAGCCTATTCGTTGCGAGGTTCCCTTTGGAAACGTTCGTTATTTATTGTCCGATCGATCTGTGCAGATGACACTCGTCTCTTGTCCCAGAATAAGCACGGCACGTTTCCCGTACGTGTCGGAGTTCGAGTACGTTCCGCGGCTTCATCCTTCCAGGAATCCCGATTGTCGATCGCGACACCCCCGGAAAGAGCAAATCGGCGATGACTTTAGCGACTGGAGTCGACCCGCGATCCAAGTCAGAGCGATGCTCTCTCCTTGCTCGAAAACGTACGGTATCCTCCTGTCTCCCTCGAGATCCTTAAAAAATCTTTACGTAATTGCAAAACGCTTGTAGGAAACGCAGTCGCGAAGAGGACCAGGATCGAGGATCGGTCGCAAACTGCACGCGGAAAATAGTTTTCAGTATGAAGTTCAACAATGTCGGGAAGGTAATTCTATCGGAGATCTCAGACTCCTTTACGTTGATGCGATAATCATCCTTCGGTTTAAATAATACGAAGAAACTGTTGTCAGACCGAAACTCAAGAAAAATTTGTAATAATCGATCACGTGCTGGACCCTGTCACGACAAGGAAGATTCCTCTGCAGAATCCATACGTGATTAAAGTCCGTCAGGAGGCCGTGTTGCAAATGTACGGATTAAAATTCCAAAGTGTAAGTAGCGACTCTAGATCTATAGATCGCTTGCAAAATGAAACGCTGTGACCCGTTGTCGGGGCCTCTGTTGGTAACTTATCGCGATGGAAACTACATCGATGGAAGGTTACGAAGCACCTCCAGCTTGTCGGCTCCAGATAAGGTTTTATCCACAGATGAGGTACACGAGTATACTTTTCATCTTATGGACTTTCGTGGTTCAATCTCACTGCCACACCGACCTGAAAAATCGTAGGTGATTTTAGCGTCCTCTTCACATGGATGGCGGTCGGTTGAGAAACTATTCACTGAATTAGTATTGATAGGCAAATTATAGTGCGTGGATAAATACGTGTGAGTTGACTATGTAGGGATTAAAATTCATTTCTGAATCTGTTGGTAACGTTGTGAATGATACGAAAATGGTAATGGGGTTTCGAGACCCCATAAGAATGGGCCTAAATAATACATTGGGTGAAAGGTGTACTCATGTGTGGTTTTATCTGGCGCAATGTTTTACCCATCGTTGATCGAGTACCAGCAGAGTAGCCGGCGAGATTTCGCGGGCAAACGTATTGATCCCGCGATTTTGAACAAGGTTGTTAACGCAGAGGCAAAGGAAGAGGTGATCAACAACGAGAGCCCGAATTATAGGGGCTGTAACGTTGACGTAGCCAATCCGACTTGCGGACAAACGTTCTTGCGTGGAGAACCAGTCCCGTTCAGTCAGGTAAATTGGCGAGCACACTTTTCGATAAAACAAGAACAAGTCCTATGTTTCTATCCGTGCTATTCGAGCTGGCCATACAAGCGGTTGATAGTTGAGCTAAATTCGATACACTTAAATTCATAATTGGGAAACAGTTTGTAACGAATGCTCGCGAGGACGAAGAAGTATTACGAAACTTAAGAAAATCGTAGGCGACGCAGTCTTGCAAGCTGCGATCAAAGTGTAAACCGAGGAGGGCAAGGTATCGGAAATTACAGACGATCTCGGTTGTAATTTTAGGCCGAGAGAGAAAGAGAATTTGTCGGTCGCGTAGACAGCTCGATCGATTAAAACAATGGCCCAGCGACCGGGAGATTCGCGGTGAAATCTGGGTTCAGCAAACACGGATCCCAAGCCGGGAAAATGTTTCCATTGGGAGGATCCTGGTGGACCGTAAATAACTCGTACCAAACAATTCCAGGGTTTCTGTTGTTCCTGCGAACCGAAGGTAAACGCCAGACATCAGTCCGACGGTTCGAACTACTTCTTGGAAAGTTTCGCCGGCGAAGCCAAGTCGAGCTACAACGATGGTACAAACAAACCTCGCAACAGGTTACGGACGGAGACCGAGTACAGGGGTTTAGACGACAATCCGATGGCGCGGCGCCAGGGCAAAGAAAACGAAGCTCGATCGGGGAAGAAGTCAAACACGCCGGACGTAAATCCCGATAGGGGACCAACGATCGTCGCGAACGATGCTTGCCGGAGGAAAGACGCGTCGAATAAACCGTTGGACACGGTCTCGACGAGGAGACAGGAAAGCAAAGAAGCCAGCGACCTAGACGGATCCTCGAGAACCACGGAGGAAGCCTCGAGCTCGCGAGTTATCAATTCTATCGTTCGAGAAAAGTATTCGAGAAACCAGGCTGACGGCTCGTCGACGTCTGTGTCCTCCTCGTCCCAGAAACCGCCGTCTGGAAGGTCGCCAAGCGGCCATAAAATAGCAAACGTCTCCGAGAAAGAAGCCGGAAGACGAGATTCCGCGAAAACTAACCGCGGCTCGAAGAAGGAAGTCCAAAAGTTTTTGGTGGCCAAGGAATCGGACGAACGGACGAATCGATCTTCCAATAAGAAGGCTACTTTCGAAAGGAAGACGATAGAAGACGGAAGAAAAGGATGCACCGATCGTCCGACCGCAAAATCGGCCAAGAAGATGAACAGAACGATCGGTACTCTCGCGATTCGACCTGCTATGCATTTAAACGAGCCTTTAAAAAATTTGTCGACTGGTTTATCGTACGGGGATAGATCTACGGAGCAGAGGGGTCGAACGGAGGCTGCCAGGGAACGCAATTTGAATAGCGTAATGGAAAGTACATCCTCGCAGCCGGATATTATAGTCGAGAGTTTCGACGAAGAACACGAAGTGGGGGGATCCGGATATTTTCAATCGAGCGGTAACGAGGGGAGCAAGAGGTTGACGGGAAATGTTAAGGATAACGAGTCGGGGCTGTTCGCAAGAATGCCCGCCGCCGAGGAAAAGATGTCGTTGAAGAAGCTTCTGATCAAGGAGACGGTCGAAAATTATACACCACAGAAGAGAACTTTGAAAGACTTATCGTTTAGAGACAAATACGATCTGGAGCTCAAAAGTGCTAGGAATCGTGGTAGGAACCAGCATCGAAAGAAGAGGCATTTTGTTCATTTGCGATCGACGCCGCGTAGATCGAGAACGCGAGGTCGTCGGAAGAGGAGCAGGAAGATCGACGAGGACGGGGAGCCTCCGTCGAAGACTTCCGGTCGCGACGTTCAAGTCTACGTAGGAGATTTCAGGTAGAGATTGTCATCTTGTAGAGCTTCTAGCCTTTACATTAATTATTTTGTTTCTTTTGTCTTTGACTCCAGAGCCTCGAAGGATCAGAAGGGGAAGGAAAGCGATTACGGTTTGCAAGACAACGTGGATAAGCAGATCGAGGAAAAGTTTAGTCGCATAAGCGACGCGCTGAAGGAAGACGCGATGGGGCCGAGAGTAATTTCGAAAAAGACGGGAGCAGAATCGACGAGCACGGAGACGGCTAATAAAATGGAGAGGAATTTCCACGGAGTCGAGGAGTCACAGAATACATTTAACGAACCGAACGAAGCCTCCTCGCGTCGACGAAATAACGAAGCTTTCGACGACGAAACCGTCGAGACGGTTCCTGGTGAAAACGCGGAGGCGTTTGACGGAAAAGTTCCGCAGCGCCGCGTCGAAAGTTCCGATCGATCCGAGGGGAACGAAGATATTTACGGGGAACTCTCGTTCTCGAACCAACGAGGCGACCAATTAGCGGACAGGAGTTCGACAACGACCGATTCCGAGCAGCTCGTTTCACCGCCGAAAGAATCCTCGATTTCGAGTTCTTTCGCGCCGATGGAAGACAACGACGCGAGTGGAGCGACGAAATCAACAACAGAGGGATCCACGCAAGCTCTGATCGTGATCGATGTCTTCAAGTTCGCGACTGCACCCTCCGTCGAACGATTCGATACTCCGGTCGAGGAGATTCTGAGATTCGAGGATCGATGGAAGCTCGATAAGACGGAAGATTCGAACAAATCTGCGGAGAAAGCAATGATACAATCTCCTGAATTCAGACCGGTCCACAGGACCTTCGAAATCGCTGAAACCACCCCTGTGTCGTTGACGGAGAACGCAACCGTCGATACGACGACCGTTCGAACGACCCTGATTACGGACCAGACTTTCCGTGCATCGATCGAATCGATCGAGAACGCGGCGAAGCAGACGTCGTTCGAATTCCACAACGAGGTTGTCATCGACGGGGTAACGTTCCCGGACGAGACCGTAGCGTCCACGATGAAAAAATTACCAGGTTTCGAGTCGATTTCGGCCAACACCGAGGCGACCACGAGAAAAACCAAACTCACGATGGGGTTTCCGGGCAGGAAGAAGAGACGGACGACGCCTTCGACGATTAAGGGCGATTTAGCCCTCAGAGGCGAGAGGAGCTTGCACGAAGGGAAGGGGGACTCGTCGCGACCGGAATCGCCGATGCAATTTTCCTTGGAAACGGGAAACGTTGACCTCGTGAAGGAGAAGATGGGCGCGAGGAGCAGCTTCCTCCGCGAGCAGCGAAACTATTTGCAGTTGAGGGTGGACGGTCAGGGCGAGCCTAGAAACGACGTTGAATTTCCTTCGAGGAAATCTAGGAAAAGATACAGGCAGGACGGGGATGATAACGAGGAGCAAAATGTTTCCGAGGATGCAGGAAGGGGCAGCGACGAATCTAAAAAGATGGAATGGATGCATCACCCTTGGTTCGTCGCGACCGAGAAACCGGAATTCGATTCGACCAGCAAGGGGAAGCCTCGATCGAGGGAGAGTTCCTCGAGTCGGGATGCAGAAGACCAACCGGGGAGAATACTGCCAACCTGCAAGAAAAACGAGGATCACGGAGCGGGGGTGGATCGAAGGGGCAGACGCTTGTTGTCCGTTCGGAGATCGAAGGGGGTCAAAGATCGGTCGACCAAGGACCGCAAGAAGATCCACGAGGACGAGAAGCATTTTATCAAAGACCGGGAGCAAGACTCGGAGGACGAGGAGGACGGGGAGGAGCGTCGGAAGCGGGTGAAATCGGTTCGCGAGAAGACGCAGAAACGAGTCGCGACGAGGTCCGCGACGAAACGGAAAAAGGAGGATAAGAACCGGAGCAAGAAGCAGGACTACGATTACTTGATCCCCGAGCAGCAGGAATACAGCGACGACGGGACGTTCTTGGAGGAGAAACGGACCGACGGTGCGGAGGATTCCGACGAGTTCCTCGGAAATTACGAGGCCGTCCCTGCTCTGGAGGAGACCGTCGAGGAGGACGCGAACGATATTTCGAAGATCTCGCAAAACTCGCAAGACGATTCGTACGATCGGTCGATGGACGATTCCGTTCCGGCGGACTTCGACAAATTGGCGGAGAGGCTGAAGATCGAGAACGAGGCTCGTTCGAGCAGCGAGGGGGTCGGGAAGGATTTCGAGATCTCGCTCACGGGTAAAATTCACTTGGTGAGCGATAGGAACGGCCGACCGGTGTCCATCAGCTTCGACGCGGCGCCGGAATACCCGAGAAAGGATCGGTTTCCATCGGAGTCAGCGAATTCCTTTATCGAGGCTGGAACGGACGATGCTAATTTTCTGCCAGACGTTCTTGGAGGCCAGCCATCGCTGGCCGCTCCTTTCGATCTCGAGGACGGCGATCGATCGAACGCGAAAGAATCCTATTCGGGGCCGATTCGCGCCGGGATCCGCGACGAATCGTCGGAGAGTCGCCGACGACGACTGCTCCGTCTGCAGAAGTCCGTCGACGCGGGCGGACGCGACCAGGAAGAGGCGAACCCGCCCAGAGAATTATTCGCGTTTAACGGACCGTACGCCGGCCTTAATGAAAATCTGAACCGCCCTTGGAAGGACTCTGGTAATTTTATTCCGGAAGAAACGGAAGTCGAGGACAGCGAGGAGTCGGCCGACATCGACCAGGACGAATCCTCGAACGTCGAGGATCGAAATCGAGCCGCTCGCTCGTCCAACGAGGACGGCTTAAAAAAAACTGCGAACGAGCCTCTGATCGACGCGCCTCAGATCTCGATAGATCTCTCCGACGTTCCTTCCGACATTGCCCTCGCGAACCAAGACGTCGGGGATCGAACAAATCTTACGACGTATCCAGGCCAGTGTTACGTTTTGAACACCACCACGATGAAGATCGATTTGCCAGAGACGAGCACGGTCGTCGATGAAACGACCATCATGAGCTACCAGAACACCGACGTCGAGTCGAACGCCACGGAGACGACGTCCAGCGAGCAGCTCGAGGATATCGCGACGACGATCGGCTACCAGGAGATCCTCCGAGCGACGACGCTGCGCCCGAAAGCCGCGGCGGTTCAATTGTCGACGGGTATGTCCCAGAGGAAGGAGAACGGTTCGTCGTTGGATCAGAGCAAGGAATCGATCGAGAAGAAGAACATGCTGGCGGTCTCGGAATTCGTGAAGAAGCTCGAGCAACTCGTGACCGACGCTGGGAATTGGAGCAACGAGACCGGCCACACTTTAATACATTTGAAGAAATTCATCATCGTGCCTGATAATCGAACCCTCTGGAGCGTGAAAGAGCTCGCGGAGCCCGAGAGGCTCGAACAATCGCCAGCCGAGGAGGAGGTAATCGCGATAGGGGAGGGAAGCGCGAGCGACAAAGGCAGCAAAGATTCCTTAAAAGATAACGAGGAGACGGTGGACTACGGGGATGAAATAGATCGAAAGTCCAAGACGGATAACTCGAACTTAATAAAGGAGATAATTAGCTCGGTGATTCGGGGGGACGACTCGAAACGCGACGTGTCGTCCGTCGAGTCCAAGGATTCGAACGATCGGGGCGCAGATTCGAAAACGTGCGACGGCTGCGCGAAAAAGAACTCTGGAAGTTCGGTGGAAAGACGAGAAGAAGCGTCGTTGAATGTTGCGAGGAACGCCGACGACCAGTTCCTGGAGAACGCGAAGGAGCCCTCGAAGAAAGACAAGGGCGTCTGCACGGAAAATAAATCGAACTTGAAAGAGAAGAGAGAAACGTCCAAGAATGCCAATTTGGAAGATCGTAAAGGGGGGAAGAAAAGTTCTGGGAAGAGGAAAAGCGCGAGACACGCGAAGAAGGCGAAACGCAGGAAGGGGAAGCGGAAAATGAAGAAACGAAAATGGAACAAGCATAAGAAAGAAAATAAGAAGAGCAAGTGGCCCTTTAAGAGGAACTTGCTTATGTTCAACGAGAAGGAACAAGATCGAACACCGAGACCAAGGAAGGTGCAATCTTCGAAGATTTCGAAACGAGACAAGTTGAAAGAGCCGCAAATTCGAGGGGGTCAGGATTGCGCGGA
Organism: Colletes gigas; assembly: GCF_013123115.1. Taxonomy (NCBI): domain Eukaryota; kingdom Metazoa; phylum Arthropoda; class Insecta; order Hymenoptera; family Colletidae; genus Colletes; species Colletes gigas. Next base: position 1,974,947 of record NW_025106641.1, read on the forward strand.
TCACAGGCGCTCCCCGAACGTAGATCCATTGAAATACTTGGAATCTGCCCACTGTCTACGCTTCAGCGATCTATGGTTTGTTCGACTGGATTCTTCGAGTCGTTTGCATCGTTTAACGTATCCGTCGTAAATGTTTCAGGTACTCGGTTTATCGATTGGAGGAACCCGTGATCGATCACCGGATTCATCTGGAAATATACGAGAAGCATACCTCGCCCGATGGATCGACTTCGTGGAAAGATCTAACGAACGGATCCGCGATAAGGTAACGAATCGACAACGATGTACGCTCGAGATCTTGGAGTCACTAAATTCACGCTACACAGGACGTTTATCCCATCAGATTGGGCACTTCTGATAGACGCTATAGAAACAGAGAGGACACGATGGCTCTGACGTACAACGATGTAAGATTCGGTTTGAACGGCGAATATAGTTTGGATCCACGGAAAGATCGTTTGCTGGTGCCGTCGACGCTCACCGGAGATAGATCAAAGTATCCGGAATCCGAAGGTTTTTAAAATAACAGAAACAAAATAATCAAACTCGAGCGGTCTTTTACAAAGTCGAATACGTTTGCAACGAAAAATGGGGAATGAATGGCATTGCTTAGGATGGTCAGGCGAGTACCTAGTGGTGCAAGCAGACGAGATCAACGAGAATGCAAATGAGTGCGACAAAGCCGGTGTGGGATTCACGGCATTCGCTGAACAACCGGATCGGTGCGAACGTGTCAGAGGAACCTGTTTGAAAAATCAGCCCCTGGCCTATTGGAGACACGATACGGTACGTATGACAAGTGCAATAAACGCTATAACGCCGATGCTAGCCTGTTTCCTAACGCCGTTTCGTTTCTCCCCCGTACGACCCTGTGGCAAATGATTTCCGTATATTACGTCCACGATGACATACTGCACAGTTTACGAGATCGATATCGTAACGTTTAGCTTATCTTCTTTCGCGATTGAGATTAACGCAAAGTAAATGATCCAATAAACGCAAATGACGCTACACCAGCACTCGATGATACAAGAAAATACGATTCAACGAGTTGCGATTACTCGATTTAGATCTTCCTGGATCGTTAAAATATTACCCGCAAGAAGCCTCGAATTGCCCGTTGACGAGAATATTTACCAACGCGTTGAACAATGCGCCATTGAAATATTGAACAGGTGTAGTTTCAACTTCCTAATTCACACTCGAAAACTCGCAGGACGTGAGAGGTGTTCCAAGTGCGAACTGTATTATTCGTTACACCGGTATGATTTGTTAGTCACGAATTTAATATGTTCGCTCATAAAATATTGTACGAGCTGTGAGGCGGTACGTGAGTAGATTCGTTGTAGCGACTGCATACTAAGTGCGTGTAATTTGATCTAAATAAACATGATTGAAATTATTGCACGCCAAGTGCCACGCGCCTATTCATCATGCATTTCAATAAGCATTATTATATGTATATCGAGGGTGAAACGTAGCTCGTTAAATATTCGTGTAAACAGCGACGATGTGATATTAGGTTGCGAACTAAATTTCAACATCGTGACGCCGTGACTCTGACCACGTTGCAAGCTATTTAAATTTAATTTCCTTTCTAAGCTCGTTTATTTTTGCTCTTCATCGCGTCGCTAATTCGTCACCGTGAAATTTAGTTTACCGCCTAATACCAGTTTGGCGTTTTCATTCCGGGGAGATACACAAATTTATTACGAAAGTTCTCGAAGCGTGCGTATCAAAATGAAAGCACCGTTCGTTTCATTTCGATCGAAAGTTGCATCGGTCTTGTTGGAAAAGCGTACAGTTGACTGGCGTCCGGGCGATTCCCCGTTTAAGTGATTTGCATATAAATGTACATCGTAAACGCTGATTACCCGCAAAAGTAATAACGTTAACGGATCGTAAGCGTGGCGGTAGGTCGCAGGTTGGCCGACTTTGGTGAACATTTCCGCAAACTGGCGAGTGTTATCGAAAGGTAGACGTTCGATCTAATGTCACGTGTCGGTAGGAAGCACGGGCGACCGGGCGGGCTGGTTGCTACTTCTTGAGCAATTTCGCCTGGGTGCCGAGCGAGGCCATCAAGTACAACGTGAACGGAACCGGAAGCCGCGAGTTCCTCGCTCTGGAGTACCATTCGCCGCACGTGTCTGTGATCGACGTCGAACTCAGGGCCGACAACAATGCCCTCCTCAGAGCAGGGTGAGTTCCAGAGGCGATGATCGTTTCCAGGATACGTTTCCACTGGATTTCCAACCGACTTTCCACGAGGTCCTTTTTAGAAAACGATCAAACGGTTCCGTGCCGTTTTTAAACCCTCGTATACATTGAGATCCTATACGTTTCGCGCGAACGAAGCAGTTTTCGGAACTAAACGAAAACCGCTCGATCCGTTCTCCCTTTTGCAATCCGTTGGACGATGGAGATCCGTGAAACGTTCCGTTGAACGTTACTTTTCCCCCGGAAAGTAATTGTTCCGACTCAATTTGCATCGACTAATCTTGTCGGTTAACCGAGCGTGACGCAATTTTCATTAAATTTCAGCTCGTCCGGGCGACTCACCGAGGTGTACGCGGATAATGGCGCAATTGATTACACGGTGATAACGGTGTTAATTACAAACAAAGGCTCATCTTTGTCCTCTTATCGAGTACGGATTACAGACTGTCCCAAAGGGCTGCCGGTATCGTGGCTGAATGCCGAGTCTCCGACCAAGATAATTTCACCCCATTGCGATCGTAAAATAACCCTAGATCTCTACGGCAAGCTTTCATTAAACGAATTCTCCTGCTCCGGTAAATGCCGCGACTTGATCGACCAAATTTTCCTCGACTTTATTACTTTTTCTTTGTTAAGGGCGAATAAATCGCTCGCGCTTCGATTCGTTCCTTTCTTTTTTTCAGTCGAGCTGTTGAATCGAGACGGAGAACCGGTGGCCACGAGACAAATAAGAGTACGGAAAATGGAACGTTGCTTCTGTGTGCGGCATTGCGCGTGTTCGTGCACGACCGACGCCCAAGGAATCGGTTGCCAGCCGATATCGTTGGAAAATTATCACGCCGCAGGGTTTCGAGGACCGATCCCGACTTCGTTCCTCGAATCTTTCGTTTGGTGGAGTCCCATTGCGATTTTGTGTTTGTTCTGGACCGCCTTGTTGTTGCTCTTGCTCCTTATGGGTAAGGGGAACGTACAATTAAAGCGTTACAAGCTTCAAGATCGGTCTGTCGACAGATATCATATTAATTATAACCGGAAACTCTTGTTCCAGGATGTTTGAAGTGGCTGATCGGTCTATGCGTGCCTGCGGTGAGTCGTTGGGGATTGGACGTGATACTTGTAACCGACAGGATGAACGAATACTTTGAGAAGGACTTAAAATCGAGGTCCGTCGTTGTGGACCAGTTCGGGGCTCCCGTGCACCCTGACACGGGTCGAAAGACCGTCAGAATATGCAATAGGTGAGTAGACCATGGTTTAGAAAAACCGAGGCTCCTATCGATACATTTTGCTTCCCCGCAGGAAATTAGAATTCTTCCTGAACCTAATATTTTTCTTCGTTTACCCGTTCGCGATTTGCCATTGGTATTGCGTGAAAGCTCATCGGCCGAGCCCGACGGTCAGCTCGGTCGAATCCAAGGTAAGAAGCTCATTTTGAGAAACGAGTCCTAGCCTTTGTACACGATAAATCCCATATCCAGACGAGTCTGATGTCCGAAAAGGAGGAACCGGCCTCGATGGTACGCGTCAGCACGTACGGCGACGGTATAAATTCCAAGATGGAAACGGAGGACACGAGATACGTAATAGACGAGTTGAAAAAATCTCAGGAATCCTTGCAGAATCACAGCAGATACAAAGTAGACCCATGTTTGCGTCTCTGTTTATCCCGGGTGTATTTTAACGACAGGGTAACCGTTTACAGAGGAGTCGTCGGGTCCTGACGGAGCACAGTTTGTCCGACTGACGTGGATCGAGGGAAGACAGTTTTACGAAAAATCTTACGGTTCGAGGGAGATATGCGATTTCCTCCGCTATGCTCGACGGGAATTATACGCAATGCGGTTCCGCCGCGAGACACGGACAGAGAGAATTTGTGGACGCTTCCGGCTGATATCTATGGCGGGGGTGTGTCCCGCTTTAACCTATTTTTTCCGCCCGAGAACTATTTATACGCGACGGCGGAATGTAAATATTCATACCGAATGCAGCGTATTTCTCGTGCATCGCGCTTAGTCCGCGGCGAATAAAAATAAATGCTCGTTACGCGGAGGAATTTCAACCGGCGGTTTTTTCCTCGCTGTTTCACGGCAAAAGCCAAACCGCGGGTTAATCGCGCGCCCAGGATGACGAATTCGAGCATGTCTGCGAATTGATTTTCCCCGTCAAATGGTTTTTTTTTCGGTTTGTTTGCGCCGAACGGCTAATTTTTCACGCAGCAACAAATCGTGCAACGACTATCGCGCCGTTCGCCATTTCCCCCTGTGTCGAGTCCATTACGCTCGTTCGCGTATCAAAAGTGGATCTCTGTACCGGATACGCGTACGCTCGAAAAAAAAAAAGATTCACCGTGTTTGTTTTCCCATCGCGCGTCTAATTCGCCTTCCGTAATGTTAGCTCGTCGCGCACGAATCATCGGACTTTTTGATGGAACTTTGAATAAACGAAATAATAAAAAATCGGTTCAAACAGATTTCGAACTCCTCGAGCCTCTGTGTATCACCGATTTTCGTTCACCCTGTGCAAACTTATCAATTTAGAAAGTGGTTTTACATCGGTCCGTTTGAAAATTCGTGGTAAAAAGTTGGTCCGAACAGAAGCGGAGCGGCTCGCAGCTGGGTCTCGTATAGTTGTCGGGAAATTTTCACTTTGCTTGACAACGGTGGTCGATCGTTGCACGCCGGAAGGAATCGATAAAACCATACTGCGTTCCGGTACACGTTATCCTCTCTGCGTCGCCCTTTTTCCGGTGTCTCGGAGCATCTGCATAAACGCGCCATTTCTCGGCGACAGGTAGCCATGGCTACCGTCCTGGCACGTCGAAACGTACGTACGTTTTACCCGTCCGCTCCACGCGGGATCCCTATTCCTGTTGTGCTCGTTTATTTTCGTTTCACATCGTAACCTCGTAACCGAGATTTTACAGCGCGGGACATTGTTATGCGAACCGACGAACCAGACGTCGGTTGTTATCTTTCCGACGTTGTCCACCTACCCGCGTTTAACTCCATTTTCGTCCGAGAATCATATTTCTTTAACCGCGCCACCGACGCACCGAACTCTAACCTTGGAAAAAGAAAAGCAGATCGTTGTTTCCGTAATAGTAATACGCGAGATAATGGAAATGGGATCGTTGGACTTGGTATCGCAAGATCGAAGCGAGTTTAGAGGCGGATTACTTGTTTTACACCCTGTACGTATGGCTGGCTCGAGGAAGAAAAAAAAAAGAAGAAATAACCCCTTAAGTTCTGGCAGGTTGTGCGCGTTGCATTGTGCGGGCACGGTTATCTGCATGCACCTGTGTCCGACTTGGATGCCCGTTCGTGCACGTCCGCCCGAAGAGAAAGGCGGTTCTTTCTCCATTGTAAATTCGGTAGCCTCCGGCCACTCCAAATTGACTGTACTCGACTGACCGTAGAGAAGCTGAGAGCCGCGAGAGCACGCGAAACGGAACAATGGTGGTCACGTCGCGCCGGTTTGCAAGGGAACGCGGCGTGTGCAGTTCTTTTCGCGAGGAATATTTTCTGCTCACGGCGGCATTCGAAATATCAGAACGCGCAAGAGTAAGAGTAAGGGTAAGGGATCGCCGGGTTTTCCAACCAATTACCGTGACGCTCGACCGCTGAATCGCTGTGTCCATGTTTCTAAACGCCACCCTAACGAACGCCCGGAAAAACATTTATATTCTCGTTATAACTCTGGTTTATAATTTGCTAAAAAAAACCTCGCTCTTCTTGCTCCAAGACGTAATTTAACGAGCAACTCACGTTCAGGTTCGCAAGAAGCGATTCCTCGAAGAGGTCGTTATGCCGGAATCGAGGAACACGACGATTAACGCCGACGTTTCTGTTCGAGCCAAGGTTACGCGGGGTCGAGAACTTTCCACCCTCCGTAGACGCGTTCGGATCGTACGCGGGTTAAATATTTATGCCCGCGATTATCTCGGAGAGGTCGGTCAAAGTTAAGGGTTGCTTGGAAAGAAGGTTTACCGTCAGATTGTCTACTCCAGCGCGCGGCCAAAGGAAAATAAACTAACGTTCCTCTTGGTAGGTTAAACGACGGATGTTGATATTTTGAGAGCGATAGGAAACTTTCAGGACGAGTTTTGAAAGGATCGCGGTTCTCTTTTGTTCCGTTGGACGGTCATTCTATGGAACCAATGTACGTTCGAGTATCCAGGAATCGTGAATCAACTCATTATGGTAAGATTTACGCAAGAAACTTTTCGATCGACATTGGAGAAACCGTGTCCGTAAAAAGGAAACGCTATAATCATTTAACTAGTCTAGTGAAATCATTCTGTTTCGATCTAACCTTGACTCTATTCTCCATACGATCAAAGAGGCTGTTTTTGCACCGTTCTCGACCAGACCATTACGAAACACTGACTCAAACGCAATCTATTTAGTCCCTCGTGCGTTTCAAATCGTCTTCCATAAACGCGTTTCTTTCTTTACTGAAACGCGTCGTCTATTTTCAGATCGCGATGCCGCGAAGCCTCGTGAGTATTCGACAATCGTGCCAGTGATCAGGAAAATTCTCTACGCGGCCATTTCTTCCGGTAACGCGTCAGGATGAGCCACGGAGATTGTTACCTTCTGTTCGTCGTCGTCGGCGGCGGAGGTAAGTCACGTTCGAATGATAAATACCGAAGGCACACGCGGCTAGCGTGCACAGGGCCGTGTCAACTTGAGATTCCGTTGCACGCAAACCTGTGTATGCGTGCAACCGCCGCGTAGAAATTATTTCGCCCCCGACGAACCCTCGCTTCTAATTTATAAACGGGTTCCGGTGAATTTTCTGTCGGCACGAACGTGCTTGCACGAATTTCAAGCACAGTAAGGGGAAGCCCATAGAACAAAGAATCCGGATAGTATCTTCCTACGTTACAAAAATCTCTAATTTTACAAGGTAGTCTCGGTGTTAATGCGATACGTGTTCGCATATGTTTCTATCGAGTAAAATTAGCCAGACCGTAGAATCGTAGATAAACATATAACTCTGTTTAGAACGTCGGGGCGCGGTGACTATTGGAAACTACGTTCTCCGGCTTCCGTTGGGCGTATTCGCGAAATTAGTCGAGCCGATAAAAGCCAGGGTGCATTCCCCGTGCAATGGCGCACATCTGGTGCACCGGTTCGGCACAGAATCCGCGGGCACAATGGTGATTACAGGGACAAAAGCCGGCGAACACCATGAATATATATCCTGGGTGGCGGGCCTGCTGCGCGTCTTTGTCTTACTCCCTCGCCCCCGCCCCGGCATTTTTCACCCCCCCGTCCCGCGTCTTCTCCGTTTCCGCGCGATTTTTCTGGCCTCCCAGTTCGTCGACGGCTTATTGTCCCGTTCTTGCGCTAATATACAGCTCCTCGCAAAGCCGCCTACGCTCGCACAAAAGCGCAGAATTTAAAGCACTTTCGGAGTTTCTGTTCTCGGCTGCGAGATGCACAAGCACAATACGGTCGAACGGTTTGCAAAATTTCTGTATTACGCCGCCAAACCTTCCTAGAATTTGATCGTACCGAGTACTCCGTACGCGGACCCGTTATCCCCCGGGAACTAGATAATTGCCCGGTTCGTTATTAAATAATGGGAACCCTGACCTCTCCGAGTTGGACTTCCGGTCGCAATAATTCCACCGTTCGCATCCTGCTCAGCCTCGTTTTTTTTCACTTACTTCCACGCGACCGTTATCGCCGAGACGATGGAGATATCGTTTAAAGATATTAGCGTCTCTCCGGATGACATAACGGACCAGCCGCGAACTCGTCCTCCTCCGATCCGGTTGAAGTCGTAATTAAAATTAGACCTCGATCGTAAACGCTCGTCCTCGTAACGGTTCGACGCGTAAAAAGGAAAAGGTGGCGGATCTAACTACAACTCTTCTCCCATTCGATCTCCGTCCGGGCGAAAATTACGGTCGGGCTGCGCGAGATTTGAGGTTACCAGTGCCACGATGTTCAACACCGTGAAACGAGCAACATCGAAGCCTCTGGTTATTCCTTTTGGTCGATGCCAAGACAAGACCAACCCCTCCGTGAATCGAAAAAAAGGCTGAATCGCGCTCGGAACCGGTTTCAGAAAATACGCGTCACCGATCGAACGCGTTCCCTGCAATTTACACGACGAAACCACAAATTTATCTAGATATTAGCTGTCCTTGGCGGTCGACGATCTGCGTTGTCTTTCACTCCGGGGATTACGATGCACCGCATGCTGCCAATAACGAACACGAATCGGTTCGTGTTCCGAAAACAGCATCGCGTCGAAATCTTCACGATTCTTCTTCCAACGGAGTTTACCGTTGCTGTTCCCGAAGTCTCGAATTCAACCGCGTCTCGCTTGCTTCCTAGCCTAGGCGTGCTCGAACATACTCCAAGTATTCGCAACGCGTCGTGCAATGGGTCGGTTAACGTTTCCCCGAATTACGCAGGTAGATCGTTGCGCGCAGATGTCGACGTGAATCTCGCATTAGCGCCTCCAACGTCGGTTCATTCTCGAGTAAACCTAGTAATAGTCCTTTCGTACCTGTATCAGGGATCGTTTCGACGATACAGTCCGATCCAAATCACCCGAACTGCTCAGGGTCACTATTTCCTCCGAACCTTTCAGGTCACGTTGCCGGTAACCAAAGGAACAACAAACTTATAGTTTGACGGCGGGGAAAATGACTGCGCGAGCGGGTAATTTTGTCCCAACCGTGGCGGAGAAGTTTTTCCCAAGTTTAAAGTTACGAAGAATCAAAACGCGTAAACTTGGTTTAATCGGGCTGTCCGCGTAAAAGCGGTCTGCATCATAGATATCACGCAACCTGGACACCCTTTGATTCTTAATTTGCGAAGATGCGGCGGAACGTTCCTTGTTATCGCAGGTCGCGAATTGCTTGAACTTTTTTCGGAGCAAAACTACCAAGTTGCAACGAGGGCGGGGAAAATAGGAAGAATAGAATCTCGCGGTGAGATTAAACTTTTGTTCGCGGCTTTCTGAAGCGTTAATGTGACTGCAGTCCGCTGATTTACATTTAGGTCAGAAGAGTTTGGCTCGGAGTCTACGATCCGTGACTTCCACCAAATGCACTTTTCGTGTATTATCGCGCAATCTTCGCTCGCTGTTTCGTTTATTTGAACGAACAATGGTGTTTATTCAAAACGTCGAACCACGAGACACGGTTACCGAACGTCGTTGGAACGCGCGAAAGAGTTTCGTCGTCTCTGTACAGCGTAGCTAGCATGTTAATGCGCAAACTTGAAACGACTACTTATAACTTTGACGAACCCTAGTTGAAGCCTGGTTGCTAACGTCAAATCCTATACTTAAATTCTTAAGATTCGCGTTGCATTTTCCAAGTTAAGGAGAGACGACAGTCTCGCGATATTGCGCGAACCCAACACGAAGAAGCGGGAGAGTTTGTTTAGCGGAAGTAACACGCGGAACGAGGAAACTCCTCGTTCTCGGTGGTTTGTCGCTTGCACCGGCATAATGCTGCGTCTACCTTCGCGTCACCCTCTAACCTCTCCCGTAAACAATTCCGCCCCCGTACCTACGACGAGCATTGCTGCAGTTTGCGCACGATTTAGCTGGAACGAAGGACCTCCATTTTTTACGAACATTCCATCCAGTCGTCTACAAAGTATCGCCGTGCACGGGGAAACGGTACTTTGGAGTTTGTCGAAAAATCTGTTTGCCAAAAGACCCAAAAGAGAAAACGTTTGTAACGAATACGAAATCGAGTCACGGGTTGGAGTACATTCACGGTGGAAACTCAAGTCGTTGGTTTGATTAACTAATTCGAGCGTGGTCCCAAATTTCGCCCGGAGGGCAATCTAAATTTAAACTCGCTCGCATATATCACTCCTCGCGGTACAATTCCGTTCTTATATCGGGGAGAGGTAACCTATTTTAACTTGCACAAATGTACACTATTGGAAAAATTTACCGCGTCGCTCGAATACTACTGGAAAGTTGCGGAACTTCCAAGTTCCATAACATTGTTAAAATTCATCCGAGACCGTTGCAAGAGAAACTAAATCGAAGCTTGAACTTTTTCGCTTTTCGGGTCGATTTCCTTAAAAAGGGAGTTGTTGTACTGTAAAGATTGTAGCTTTTAGATAAACTCGATTTAGAGGAAATCAGCCGAACGGTAGAATCAGAAATTAATTAAGAAGCACCAGCTACGCAGCAGTCGACGTCGGGCATATAAAAGTTGATTATGCACGCGCCCGTACGCATAATTCGAGCCACAAGGCGGAAAACCGCTTGTTGTGTACGACTATTACGCGCGATGTAAACTACGGGCTCTCGTCCGTGAATAGGCACGACACAGGTTCGCGTCTCGCGTGAAAAACGCGCGGTATACACGCGCGGCTCATTCACGGAATGCGACTCGGGGCTCGTCGAGCCTCCAGCTCTCGAGCGTTTTACATATTCACGGACTCTCTTTTTCCAGACACCCCCGCGACCTCGACGCGTTTCTGCGATCGTTTATTTCGCATCGGCGTCGCAAAAGCCACCCAGCAGATTTCGAACAAAGTGCATCGAGAACATGAACAATTTGTTAACGAAACGTGGAAAAGGGTGGTCGGTCGATTATCAGAATAGGGGTTAAAAACAACATGGTCCGTGACGAACGCGTTGATGTAAGGTGGTCGATTAACGGTGAAGTTCGTCGCAACCCCAGCGTGTGCGTGCTCGAAAGAAGGGGAGGTCGAGCAAAGAGGGTGGAAGTTGAGACGCGGCGGGGCGAGCGTGGACGCGTTCGTCCGCGAATGGAAATAAGGGAGAAGCCACGTGGGACTGTAACGTCGACGTCTGTCCTTATACGATGCCCTTCGTCGCGGTTTTGCACCGGTGTGTGCGAAAAGCATCGTACACGCCGTGGGCCAGACCAGTCGGGTTTCTTAATGAGGGAGACGCTCGGGCGTCGTTGTGTGCGCACCTTGGGGTCCCCGGGTCGGTGTTGGTGCACGCATACCTGGAGTTATGCGACCGTGTGGCCATGTGGTACGCAGCTGGGCCAGCACAGTCCTATCGGAACCAGCCTCGCCGCATTCCCTGCCGACTACCTGGGAGCTTGGCGTTTCGTCACGAGCTCTTCGTCCTCGTGACTCTCGCCGATCGGGATTCACGTTCGCGTTTCGAGAATCGACGATCTCCACGGGCCGCGAAGTGACAGTGTCCGGTCGCTATTTATGGCTACGATCGAGAGCCCTTATTTTTTTTAGCCCCTTTTCGCCGTGGCTATCGATGTCGGCGCTGACAGTCGATAAAGCGACGTCTCGATCGTCGTTCGAGCGCCGATAGTTTAATTTCGTCGAAACGATGTTTGCGCGGAGCCAACGGTATCGTGACGTTTCATTAATTTAATTGAAGGGAGCCACGGTCCGGCGTATCCGCGCGATCTATCGATCTTGCTCGTCTTCGGTTAACGGGACGGAAATTCTCGATTTTCTCGAGGATCCGGGCTCGAAAACTTCGCCGCTCCACGGCGTCTAGGTCCGCGAAATTGAAGGCACGAAGCACGATTTATGAAGTGAGCGTCGAGGAAAAATAATATCGAGAATTCTGGCGGCGTTGCGATAGCGCTCGTGTGTTTTCTTCGCAGAAATTGTCTTCGGAATTGGAACGAAATTGTTACTTCCCTTTGCGTCTCTGCACATCCATTACCCTTGCTCGTCGTAGATTCGCTCGCTGCACGGGACACGTAGTTTATAGTTATCGGTGGAGGATTATTTGCAGGGAAACGTTTATTTTCGTCAAGTACCGTATCGTTGTATCCCGGTGCACGCCCGGAACAACCGTCCACACAGTTCACGTTTCGCTTCGGGGATAATAAAAGTTTCCTTTCGAAGTTAATAAGCGAGTCGTATGTAAAAACAAGCGATGGCTCGAGGGCCCCGGGGAAGATCGGGCCACCGGTTGGTTCGGCCCTGTACGTCGTCCCTCGATCGCGATTCCGATCCACGCGGCAGTCTTGCCGCGCCAGCGCGATCGAGAGGCTCGATGCTGCGCATCGCGTCTGCGACTCGAGTTCCGAAATATCTCGCCGCGGAGTGATCTTTGTGGGTGCGTGCGTGTGTGTGCAGTGAACCGGGATCGAGAAAAATGTCGATGGTCTCGCGTTCGCGTCTCGGTAGATGATAATAATCGCGGGAAATCTCGAGGCAACGGTGCAAGGTAAAATTTTCAGTGACACCTTGGAGGTGGTTGTTTATCGAAACGCGGCCCCGCGCATTCCGTTTCCATTATCCCCGCTCGTCGTTAATTTACGACTACTTTTTCACCCGCGTTATTTAAAGTTCCGTGGGTGGCGGTTCCCGCGTTGCGTCGCGAGCACCATTTTCCTTCGTTTCTGTTTTCTTTTCCGTGGAATACGCGCGAGCATACATATATCAGCGGCCGTCAGGGCCGTGTTCTCCTCAGTGGATTTTCTCGGCGTGTAAAATAGCCAGGCAGCCCCGGCTGCCAGCAGCGGCAGACAATTATTTTAATACCCTTAAGATCACACCCCGCTTACAAGATCCTTCTTGGTTAATTTCTTAAGAAGGATATCCAGCTCGTCCGCCCGTTTCTTAAGCTTGTTTAATCTCTTCGTCGTCTTTCGACCGAGCCGCGATACAATCTAAAATTCATTGTCTCCGAGGTTTAGCTTCTTTCCGCCGTAACGCCGACAGACTTTACTATTCGACATCTTTGTTCTTTCTCCGTTGCCCGTTCGTGAGAATTTTATTGGTTCCCGATACTCGTCGAGTCACCTTTTTTTATCTGTCCATTTAGGGATAAAAAACCGAACCCTTCTCTTTTTGTGAGCTCCGAACGGTCGCGGTCGGTCCGTCTCCGAATTAGCCTCGACCGTTTCTTAACGCGAGCAGTTGCGACAGGTTCGTTTATCGTCGATGGTGCAGCGATCCGCGTCGATCTCGCGGGCCCTTTCGATCGGTAGACGGTACGCGCGAAAACCGGAAGCTCGTGACTCGATCCGGCAGCGGGTGATTAATGTTCGTCGATCGTTTTATAGAAGTCGGTGCATCGTACTGGCGTGGCATCGAGCGATAGCCCGGGCATCGTGCTCCGTACCCGCGACCGATAACACTGTTTGAATTGTCAGTACGTTTGTCGGGGCGATAGCGAGTCGGTTTCACAATTAGGCGGCCGTGAAAAGTTTCGAATTGCCCGAGAGAACTGTGATTAATCGTCGCCGAGATAGCGAGCGCGTCGAATCCGTTGCCAGTCGTAAAACTGCAACGAAACGCCTGTGAATTTCAGAAAGGATCGTTTTTGGAGAACGGTGATGGTTTAAAATCGTTTGGAAGAAAAGATTCAGCGAGCCTCGGCGATAAATAACAGTGTACGGAGCGTTCCGCGAGCGATGCTCGTAACGGCGGTATCGTCGGAGTCGACGGATGCAAAAATAGAAACCGGTGATTGATTCTAACGCGGTCGTCGAGAACCAGCCCCGTCGCGAAAGGAATGTAATCGGTGCACGGTGAATCTGCCCGGTGAAATTACAGTGTTTAAGCGTTGTGCTCGGCTCGGAATGCTCGGAGATCTCGATGCAGTCGTCGATCGGTGGCTGCCTCGGTTCCAAACGATTTCGCGGACGACAGTGCGCGTTGAGTCGTCGTGACTCGCGAACCGATCGGGCGTGAACCACTCGATAGCGAGACGGTTTCGTTTCTTTCGAACGATCGCGATATTTCCATCCGGCCGGTCCGTCGCGTCGAATCGATTGTTTCGAAGATACAGCGGGCTCGGCCCGATAGCGAGGCACATTCGACGCAATCAGGAATCACCGATGGCAACGTGCTGCTCCCGTTAACGCCGGCTACGACGAAATTACGCCACCGCAGCCAGGAATTGCCAGGATAACGCGGCCGTAGTCGATTACCGGGACTAGTCGACAGGAGAGACCCGCTACCAAGGTACATACGTGCATTACACGTTGCTATAATCACTGCATCGAAAGAGTTTTTAAATTTCGTAGCAGAGTCCTGTTACGCCATTAGAACGCAAAGATAGAAATCGTCTTATTTTTCCGGCGACTCCGCAACGACGGGAGAGTCTTCTTTGGCGTGGTGGACCGAAGAAGGGATAGATCCATCCCAGCTGCGTGACTCGCCCAGAATAGAAACAAAGAACCGGTTCGAATAACTAACGAGCGAACCTTTTCCCCTCCGGATTTCGACACCTGAAAATGGTATCGTTTCGGAGCTCGTACGAAGGTTTCGTGGACGTTCGGACGCTCGTCGCTAATTGTCGGCTCGTTAATACGCTGGTAATAATCTGTCGCGACCGGGCGATTAGAGGGACGATAACGCGCGGGTATTCTCGACGGTTTCTGCGTCGTTTTACAGTGTCATTCACGGAGTGCCGCTCGACGAGAATCCCCTCCGGCGCGATACGAGAGGAGACCCTTGGTTGCGTGGGCGTACTACGCTCGTACGATCGAAAGACGCGAACCGGAGCCGGTTGCCCGCGCAAAATGCGAAGAAAGAAAGTTTCATGGGCGCGGTAATGAGTTATCGCGAGGCTGCCTTCGGCTCCGTCGAGTGGCTCGCGAGCCCGGCCTAAAAATCGACCATTTTACGCCTTTCGCTTTTAAGCTCGTCGATAATTCATCCGGACGTTGTACAACGTAATTACCGCCCGTAACGTATTTCGTCCAAGACGTTTATTCCCGTTTAGCAATCCGGTGGACAAATTTTTCCGGCCTCGACCGACGAACATACAATGAACGTGGCCTGACAAGAAACTTTAATTGACGTTAAACGTACCCAGTTATTTACGAAGGTTCTAAATCTCCACGTGTCTTCGTTTGCGACGTAATCGACCCGTAACAAGCATCGAAATCGGTTCGGAATCGTTATCGCGTCGAAGCATACGTCCACACGGTGGCTCTTCTGTTAGCATATGGTCGGAAGTTTCGCTACGAGACATCTTCATAACGCTGTTTATGGCTCCTTTGATCTTCGTGTCTGTGGACTTTGCGCGTACAGAATACTTAATCGTTTCCTTCTAAGAAATTGGAGTAGTTGGAAACTTGGACGATCGTTTTCTCTTGGCGATCCCGATAATTGAATTTAGCGAATTTTAAATGATTCGAGAAACGCGGGCAAACGTTCGCAAAGGCAGATACGTATTCTCCGCGATTATCAGACGCTGAACGAGCCTCGACAATGCCACGAGGACGGTCATCGACGCGTTCGTGTTGGTTATCTTCGTGTGAATGCACTTGCAGCTTGGCGCGTCGGTTAGTTTTGAAAAGAGAGAGCTGCTCCGTAACGAGTGTATCCGGTACAAAAGCGAGATCAAAGACGGACCGGTTAGCTCCTCTCCTATGCGAGGAATCGAACGCCTCTCGTCCCGACGCCTTCTATCTCGACCAAAGCACCGTGAGCACGGTCTCGATTAACGTTTTAGATCGCCTTCGATGTGTTTGTTTTCCCCTCGATTTCGCTACTCTTCGTTAAACCGGACAAAACGATATCACGATCCGTGTATCCCGTACACGTTCGAACGAAGGATGCTTCGTAAAAATGGTTTTACGAAAATAAATCCGTTCTCTCTGCGCCGCTCCGGTTTGCACCACGGGACGACAAAGGACGACCGAATTTGAGGCAATAACGACAGATATAAATAAGCGACGTGCAACGAGGACTCTCGAAACAAAAAGCTCGTCTGGCATCGCGGTGGTGCAATATCTCGCACGAGTTGGCAACACATTGTGTTGTCAGAGGCGGGCACGTGGTTTATTTGCAAAGAAAAACGAGGTTCTTGCGCGCAGGGTCGTGCCGTGCGGCGAAAACCAAAACGAGACCGGCCGAAAAAAAGGAAACCAAGGACCACGAACTGCAGGGACCGCATCTGTGGGACACGAATCGGACCCCACGTGGCTAGAGTCGAGCAAAAACCTTCCAAGGGTGCCCGTTCTCGGAGTTACCGTCAAGGGAATTCCAGAAAATCGGATGCACAAAGATTCCTGCGAACAATAGATGACAAATGGAGCACGACGACTCGCAGTGATTTTTATCGAGATCTCTATTCCCTATTCCCTATAGTTTTGAAGTCCAAGTAATTGGATTCGCGTCTGAAAGTTTCTGCGATGTAAGCAAGAGTCGAGGTGGGGTCGCGTATACCCAACAAAGTTTGGAGTATAAATATCGCGGCAACCTTGGTTCCAAAAATATTTACCAGCGTTGGACACGCTGCCTCGTCTTGCGCAAAAGGGCTAATCAGCGACGCGAAGGATCTACGGTTTCCGATCTTCGCGGGCCATTAACGACGAATGGCGGAGCAGGGATTAATAAAACTGTGTCGCGAGAATGTTTCAAAAGCTAGTGTCTTCTTTTTTAATTTTCAGCGGTTCGCGTTGTAAACCGCGGGACGTATGATAAACAGCATGTAACGATCAAAGGGAGCACGCGATACGAGCAGAAATAGCGATCGTTTCACGGGGGATTTCTACGCGTGGTTCTCTCTTTCTCTGTTCCTCTCTCTCGATGGAGTTGCACGGGTCATGAACCTCAAAGGCCAGCCCTGTCAGGGCCATGAATAGCCCATCGGCTCACGGACACGCCGGGGACCGTGGATGAAAGTTGTGAAAGGGCACACCGAATGTTTTCAGAAGGTACTCGACGAGTGCCGGGACCACCGACCGAAAGAATAGAAACGAACGATACGGATTGCCGGACAGAAGCGATACATCCATCGGGGAGAAAGATTTTTCGCGGAAACGGTGATTCTCAGTTGGAGGAAATTCGTTTTTCCTAGATTTTCCGTAAAATCGCAGCGAAGGATTCTATTCTCGTTCTTCCATCGTCCGTTAAATTCTTCCATCCGGGGATCGAAGAAATTCGTTCGCTCGAAGCTGATTAATGCGGACAAAGTGTCCGTCGAGGAACGAAAGAACTTGTAATACCGATCTATTGATAACGGAAGCAGTTTGAAAAGAAATTACTCGTCTGTCACGGCACGAAGTTTTAATATCACCGAGACGAGGTTCGTTTTATTATTGAAATCCATCGGTTACTCTCGCGCAATGGCACACCTGCTGTATCGCAAGTCTTCTCTCCTATTTCGTTCCTTGAGAATTCGCGTATGAAAATTTCACTCTTCGTTAACGTGACGGATCCTACAGGCTATGTACTTTCACCTAATTTCGATGATACAAAGTATTCGAGCGTTCCAGTCCAGTAAAATATTATTAAAGCAACGCGTGGGAAAGTATCGCGACCGTATTCGGCACCGTTGATTAGCTGGAATTAGTTCAGGGTTGGCAATAACGCGGAGCCCGGTGGTCCACGAGTTCGCAATTCGGAACGGAATGTGCAGGCTCGGGATCTAACGGTAACCCGGGAGCACGAGAAAAGTTTGAGAAACACTGCTCCGGAGAACCGTCTCCCCTTTTAGGAGTTCTACTTTCTTACCGCGCGATGCACTTCATCTCGAGGAGATCCACAAGGAGAACCCGAGCGAGACGAATGATTCGTGCCATTTATCGCGCGCCGCGAAACGCAAAAAGATTGCGGCGTGATACCTACGAAATAAATGATAGAAGAGCCCGAAAAAGGATCGAAAGACGCGACGCCTCGTCCGTGCAAGAAACTATGCTACCGGGGTGTTGCTCGATTTATTCGCTTCCGGACCACCCGGATTACACGGGGTGTAAATAAAGGCACCCCTATCTATCGAGGAAGCGTTTTTTTTTTTCCACGGTCCTTTAAACGGATGCTTCTGGACCGGTGCCAGGATCAGCGGGTCGTCTCGAGGAGGGCAGCCCAGTCCGCTTAGGCGTCTCGTACGCGATTCGTCGATGGAAACGTCGAACGGGGCCGTGCACGCGGCGATCAAACGAGACAGGAATGCGAGAGATGATCGGCGTGGGCCTCCGACCGTGGCACGGTTTTTTAATGGCTTAATAATCGTTCCACGCATCAATCGC
The DNA here is from genome assembly GCF_013123115.1 of Colletes gigas. Lineage (NCBI taxonomy): Eukaryota > Metazoa > Arthropoda > Insecta > Hymenoptera > Colletidae > Colletes > Colletes gigas. The sequence goes on from NW_025106641.1 coordinate 1,993,098, forward strand.
GAAAACACTCGTACGCGTTAGAGATGCTCGTTAACCGAGCTCGTTCGAGAGGCTTGTGCACGGTGCTTAAACCTTTTTGACCCTCCAATTGATCGCGCGACGAGATCTTTAATCTCGTTTCTGACCCGTCTCTCTCTTCCCCGAACTTTTCCTGCGTCTCTTCGTTTCCGTTCCGCGATCTTCGACCGGACGAACGATTACAAAGACCGCTTTATTTTGCACAACTCGGTCGTGAAACGCATCCTTCCAACCAGAGTTGCTCGACGCTTTTCGCATTAAAGCGCCGACGAAGGCGACGCCCGATGAAAAACACGCGAGCCGTGATAAACGAATTTTTGGCCCGTCAAATCAAGATCAAGTCTTTCCGCGCCCCGAAAAACCAACCGGTAGACTCCACTATATCGGCTTGATAATACCGAACCATTAATCTTTCTAACGGATTGCTGCTCACCCACACAACACGAGATAACGTTCCTCCCCGACGTAGCTTAATCGCATACACGCGAACGTACAGGGTGTACCAATAACAATAACATATTTATCACGCGAAGGGGAAAGCTTTGGGAAAAGATTTCTCGCGGAATAGCTGGCCGTAGCTTCCATATACAAGAATATTTTTTACGCGGTTACGATCCGATCGAGATCGTAACACGAGCAAAGAAATGCTCCGAGCCCACTCGGGACGAGGGCGTAGGAACGATCGACGATCTAAGATGCATCGACCACGCGTGCAATTAGCATTCGCGATCGTTGCTTCTTTCTACGCACACGCGTGTGGTCCCACTCGATCGTTCCTCGATCGAGACTCGAATGATCGAACGCAGACGATTAGAATGCAGGGAGAAAGATAGGCTCGTGCTCGGTGTTCGGAGAGCAGCGTTTTTCTCGACGTTGTAATTGGCTGCCAACGACCAAAGGAAACGAGAAATCGAGCTTTCGAGTCTTTCGGATCATCGAAACTCGAACTCGAAACTGCTCGTGATTTTCATCCGTTGGATGCAGGAAGGAGATCGGAGTCTATTCGTGGCTACGCCTGTCCGAAGTTTATCTCAGCTTTTTAAACCCCGGAATCCTCTACCTGGGGTTTTATGTTCGGGCGCTATGAAATTTATGCAAATGTATTCGACGGGAAGCTGGCGCGCGACTAGAGATCCTAGCGTTTTCAGAGACACGGGAGGTTTTTCTTTCAAAGGTGGTCGGTAATCCGAGAGTTGACTCTTTGATTCCGGCAGATCTCGATCGATACGAGACGCGGTGTATCAACGCGGATTAATCTCGCTGGAAGTATCTCTATTCTGATCGATTCTACGAAATATAGAAATATCGTTGTTTCAAGGATGGAAATATAGTTTCTCTAAAAGGGAAGGGCGCGCGGAATATGAATAAGCCCGCGTTAATGAGACGATATCGCTGGATCTTGCGAGCGGCGCAGCATAATCACGGTAATCGTGGCAAATCACCCCGATGCATCCTTGTTCGCTATTAGGGTCAGCGAATCGCGCGCGCGCCTGAAATTCGCCGTCCCGTTAATCGTGGAAATGCAACTCCGCGAGTCGGATTTTTGACGATTTGCATATTTTCGTATGCGGAATTTTCGATCCGCGTTCCGAGTCCGTTTGCATTCTTCTTTAAATAATTTCGCGATGTTCTTTCGATGCATACTACTGAAAAAAATCTGAATTCTCTTGGCTTCCTCGCTGGCAAACTGTTTATTTCTGTGGAAAATGTAAGGAAGCGCAACGCGGGTAGACAAAATGTTCCGTGATTCGAAACGAGGAGCACCTTAGGCTCGCGGCTGTATCGGATTAGTAACGAACGTCGCGATTTCGCGTTGTTATTCGTCGCGTAACGTGATCGCAATAATGGTTTCAGCGGGTAAGATCCGGGTCAGTGCATCCGAAAAATAGGTTTTTGCGGCTGCATTCCTTGTGCTCCGGTGTCGAGCGTGGAGCACCGGCATTCAGGGGCGCGCTACAGCCGCGAGCGGAATGTATGTCTTTTTCAAGATGATAATTACGCGGGGAACCTTCTGTTTCGTTCCATTCTCTTACCGTTACTATCTCCTCTGCTTTTTGATTCGTTTTTATCGCGTTCCGGGCATTGTGCGGCCGCGGCATTGTCTCGCGAAAGAAACGCTTTTGTCGGGCGTTTAGCGGTCCCGGACAAGCCCGTGTTCGCGTTCCCCGATTACGCTTTCTACTCCGCGCGGCAACGTCTTAATTGTGGGTCAATTTGAGGAGAGAGGGCCCGCACGAATCCTCCACGCACGAATCGCGTGGCGTCGCGGTGGCCCACCGGCGGCGGTGTATCTCGACGAACGATCTAAAAGTAGAATTCCAGCTAGGAGATCGTTCTCGAGACGTGGCCGCGTGGGAATCGTTAGAGCCAGCGAGAAGTACGCTTCGAGGGGCACCGGTTTAATTCAATTTACGTCGTTCGTGATCTCGTTCGGCCGTGTGAATTGAAACTTGCCCGCGGAACGCCGATGCAGCGGCAACGGTGCTTCAATATTTATCGGCAGAATTTTCGAGACTGCTCCGCTACCGCGAGCACCGATCGTATCGGTGCAATTGCGATCACGGACCATGTACTTAGTTAGCCAGCCATTGCTCTAATTGCTAAGGAACATCGTGGCGAAATTCGGACGATACGTACGATCGCTTCCGCGATACGTTTGCTCGAAAGCAGGTATCGACGCAACGATTGTTTATTTAGACCACGCGTCCCGAGGATGATTTCAACCTACGAAGCACGTTCATTATCCTCGACCATGTATCGTACAGGCTAATTTGTCGAATGGTCGAATTCGCGTTCATAACGAACGAGCGTTAAGACGATTAATTTGCCGGATTATCGGGGAAATAAATATGCATGACAAGCGCAAATGTACTTCTCGATAGTCAATATTCACCGTGCAGCTGTCGGACAGGCATATTGAATTTCAAACGGCCGTTATGGTCTTTAACGATTCGATGCACGAGCGCATGGCGGACCGTTACGATACCTAATGCGCCCGAGGTCCGAAAATCGAATTAATTCCAACCGGATATCGGTCAGCTACCGGATATTTCCCCATTGGCAAAACCTGCGGGCGCTGCCTAACCGGAAGTCGCTCGGAGGACCGTTTTAAGGAAGCGCCGGTCTTGACGGCGCCTCGTGGCACCGACAAATTCTCCGTACTTCCCGAAGCCATAAATATCGAGCCGTTGATAAAACGTTGTTGCTTTCTATCGTCATTTTTTTAGTCAACGGCCTGCTCCGATTTGTTTCAGGAGGACAAAGTGCCCGGTTCTGTTCGCGATCCACGAAAATGCGATCCCGTCGAAAATGAGCGATGAAATCTTGATGACTTTGACCGCCGGCAACAACATTCCGTTCGTGGACGAGGATGGCCCGGCGCCGGCCATCGAGCATCATCGTGCTCGGCCGAACGTCGCGCGGAGGGAGTCGACCAAGGAAGCCGTCGCCGTGGGTCTCGGTTCGCGATGCACGCAGAGTTTCGCGACCTTTCGTTCGATAGCTCAATCGAAAATCGGTCAGGAGATCGATCAGCGCGAGGGGGCAGTCTCGGTGTTGCAAAAGGGAGCGATGTTCGGGCAGAAGGTATCGTCCCAGCACCGGTACGTTAGACAGTCACCCGCTACGAGGAGGAGCAAGAACGAACCGGTCGATACCGGTTCGGAGAATCCTCTGCAACGTTACGAAAATGCGGTGCTGAAGTACCAGAAGCCCAAGGCTCGACCGAAACGACAATCGAGCCGCGATCGTCAGCAGCAACAGCAAAATCACGGCTACTCGAGCAGCGACGAGAGCGTGGTCAGGAACAAGTCGAAGAGCATCAGCTCGATAGACACGCAGTCGGTGAACAATATCCTGGACGAGTACGAGGACCTCGATTACAGAAGGTCGTCGGACTTGAGCGACGTCGGTAGCATCAGCGTGTCGAACTTCGAGGCGGTGATGATGGATCAGCAGAAGAAGCAACAGCAGGACAAATCGAAAGTCTCGGGTCAGAGGATGCAGCCAAAGCGTTCCCCGGTCCGCGAGAAACCGCAACCCGTTCTGAAAGTGAACCAGCAGACGCAAGTGAGACAGCGGTCCCGGGAGAGGCAAAAGGAATCCGTGAGACGCGTTCCGGCGTCGCCGACCGAGGACGATTCCCCGGGCCGCGTCGCACAGCTGACGTTGACGGTGGATGCCAGCCGCGGCAAAGTTCCGGAGGTGTTGCTACGCAAAGGGGAAGTTCAGAAGAGGGTGGACGAGTGGCTGAGCCAGGCGCAAAGTCAGAATTTCCCGGGCTCCCGGGAGAAACCGTTGACGCGGTCGAACAGCAGCGCCGAGCAGAAGAGTCAAAGACGGTACCGGCAGGATTCCAGGTCCAGATCGATCGACGAGGGCAGGGACAAGTTGAACGGTACTTCGTCGAGTTACGACGACCTCAGTCGCGCGGACAAGAAGCCCGACCGCAAGGTGGAAAAGGTGAACGTAGCCGTCAACACCAGCAGAGGGACCTACAAGGAGTACCTGGCATTGAAGAACAGAGGGAAACAGCACGATTACGGATTCAGCGCGTCGAACAGCAGCGTGATCGGCAGATCGAGGGACATCAGTCCGTCCACCGGCTCGAGGATCCCTCAGAGGGGCCCGCTGACCTCCAGCTTCAGATCCAGACGATTAGAATCGAGCAGCGAGGAAAGTCGGCCGGATAACGTCGGGGAATCCGAAAAGAACTGCCGCGGCAGGCCGACGAATTTGATAAAGAGCAGAAACGAGTCCGATGACGGGAGGATATCTGGGGTAAGCGGCGGCGCGGTCGCTTCTAGCTCGACAACACCGACGTCCTCGTCGTCGGTTATCCCCTGCAGGAGAGCGTCGTTGAAGCGATCGCAAAATCACGATCAAAGCGCGAGCTGCGCGACGAGGCCGCTCGTTAAAGAAGAGACGGGCCAGAGGGCGAGAGGAGCTGGAAGAGTCGGTGGAGCAACAGGAGGGGGAGGAGGTGGAGGAGGAGGAGGTGGAGGCTGCGCCGCCTCGAAGGGCCCGAGCAACCTTGGCGACCGAGCCGAGGAGCCGATCTCACCAAATAAGGACGGAGAAAGTAGGCGGCCGACTCTCACGAGCGATTCACCGCGAGCCGGTGATAAAGCAGCCGATGCCGCCTGTAAATCGATGGAAGGCTCTCGGTCCGCGCGAGACATCGCGAGGTTTACAGGGGAATCGTCCGAGTCCAGGTACACCCGGCACGAGAAGAGAGAAAGCAAAATGGATCAGACGAGGCAGGAGACCGTTTACGGTGCCGTGGGCGCGCGTGTCCGCACGCTCCAAGGTCAGCAGGAGTCCCGCGTCACGAGACCGAGAAATCTACAAGCGGGCAACTTGCCGCCAGAAGCTAGAAAGCCGCCGGTACTTCCCAGGAAGGAGCAAACCCCTTGCTCGCAGGACGCGAAAATCGATCGCGATCGTGGCAAGTGTTCGCCGATCGCGTCGCCGCCGCAGTCCTCGTTCAAGCCGAACAATCGCGTCTACGTGGCCCTGCAGCAGCTCAACGAGCACAACTCGCCGCGATCGAGACCCTCGGGCCCGATAGAGGCGGCGGCTGCCAGGACGCGGTACTCCTCGCCGAACCACGTGGAGAAGATATACGAGCGGAGTCTGCAGCCTCAGGTGATTCACGCGGATGACCTCGAATCCATCCTCCGACCTTCTTCGCAGGTTTCCGCTTACGGCGAGGGAGGCACCGCTCGACCCGACCTCGAGTCCCCGTCCCGAGAAGCGGAACGCGACCGGCAGGAACTGGACGACGACGAGGAAGTGTACGAACGGATCGGGGAGACGCGGTACGAGCATCTGGAGACCATCGAGGAGGACGATCAGAGGAGCGAGGCGTCCGTTCGCAGATACACGGATATCCAGCAAGCGTTGCCGAACGGCGGACCGAGGAGCCCCCAGGAGAGCAGGATGGAGCCAGCCAGGACGTTCGTCACGTTTCACTCGTCCTGCTCCCCTCGCAGCGTCCAGCAGCAATCTCGAGCGGTCGCGACCGGTTCGCCGGGGAGCAACGAACAGGAGGAAAAACGAGACGTCGCGGAACCGATCATGATCCTCGAGGACTTTGAGATCCCCTACGATTCCGCGAACCCTCTCGACGGTAGTCGATTCTGTCACACGCGGGAGAGCAGCAATCTGTCCACGGCCACGATCCCTCTGGACGAGCTCGAGAGTGAAAGGCAGGCTGCAAAGTTCAAGGTCGAGAACACCGAGTCCAGGTTTCGGGACGCGGGCACGGACGTCGCCGGGAAGCTCAAGGTGACCGACAACGAGAGAACCAACTCGCGGGAGATCGAGGATCGCGTCGAGATGGTGAACGAAGTGCTGGTGAAGACCCTTCAGTTCGAGCAGGACCTTCCGACGGAGTCGACGGAGCACGTGGTCGTCGACGCGGCGAAGATCGTCGATCATGTCGGTCAGCAGAGGCCGATCGGCTTTCACAACGTCCTTTGCGACAATTACGAGAACGTGCAGGATGCTCGGTTCAGGGGGAACAAGGTGTACGTGACGAAGGAAGAAATGGAGCGACAGAGGCTGATGGATCTTCTCAGGAAGGGGGACTACGACTCCGTGAAAGCGGTGAGTGATACCTGCGTTTCTTTCATCCTCGACGCTTGATAAAGCGTTCCGCGCCTCGGTCGATCGGTCGTCGCGGACCCGTCATCGGGACGCGTTTCGGTTCCGCAAATTATAGCGTTCGGGAGCATTTTTGCGCCCGATAATTGCACACGATGCCACGAGTAAAGCGGGAAGGAAAGGTCTTTCTCGCGTTCGACTGCTTTCTCCCTCGTGAGCCATATTTTAAACGCACCGACGCCTTGCTCGGTAAATTACACCGTAAGATTCGGCACGGTCCACCGGTTCGACGTTAACTTAATTACACGGCGACGCGCGAATGATAGATGCAATAGCCTGCCCCGACACCGCTATCTCAATTACAGTTGCTAATACTAGTTTTCGTTTCCACTTACGTTATCGCGGATAAAATTTCTGCTCGAGTCGTGGGCGCGTTGATAATGTTTGAAAAAACCACGGAATCAAAGTCAGAGTTTTTTCCCTCGCGAGGAGTTTAAAACGCGACAAAGTCGATATCAGGCTCGTCGATCGGATACTGTGTTTTCGCGAATCGAATTCGCCGACGTCACGCCGTTAACGGTCCCGTTTTAATTCTATCCCCCGATAAGCTTCGCCGGAAAAATACGACCGACAGCAAACCAATAATTACATTCGCCGTTTCCATGGGTGCATTGTGTTTCGCGTGCCGAGTCAGCGGTTCTTCCAGTAATTACAAGTTTGAATTAACCGAGACGCGTCGCGTTTGCTCTTTATCTCGATCGCGTATACACCGGCATTACGCGCGAACCACTTTTCCCGTTTCATCGTTTTGTCGGTAGTTTCTCCCATTTCCGGCTCTGCGGCCGGCGTTGATCCACCGTCGCCGCGATTTAAACTTCGCGAACCCCGTCAGCGGACGGTTTTCATCAAAGCGCGTGTAAATAGGCTGCAGGGAACCGCGGATGCGATAGAAAATAGTTGCACGGTTCGCTTCGCCGCAGCGCGGAATTCAACGACGCCGCGCCTCCGCCTCGGTAATTATGTAAAATCTATACCGATGCTGCTTCGAGTTACTAAAACTCGTTTTATCCAAAGTGAACTTTGTTGCGTGGAAAATGTAATTAGTAACTGCGAAAGGTTGCTCCAAGATAACCCTGGCTCCTACGATTTCGACTCTCGGGAAACCGATAGGACGTTGCTTGGAAAGAAACGTTTCGTAAAGGATATTTAAAGAACCACTGATTTCTTGCCTACGCGAAAGTAAATTAAATTAAATCTTGCCTGGGCCTGATTTATCGGCCTCGTGAAGTTTTCGCGAACTCAAAGGAGGGACTCTAAAATAAGAGAAATTATTGTCGACGAGGGTAGTACGTACGGGTCTCGTTGCTCTTCAAGGTGCACGATCTCGGGACACGACTTCGCGTAAGAAACCGGGAAAGAGGGCGAAGGAGGAACGAAGAGGGACGTACGATTTATGATTCAGCCGAGCTCGGGAACCAAGCATTAGGTATGCAGTTCATAGTGCGCTTTAACGCGCAAGAAAGATGCAATAAATTGTAGCACGCGTGCTAGTACATCCCCAGAGCCGAAGAGAGAACGCGAGACTCGCCCTTAACGAGGTTTCGGCCCTGCGTCGTTCTTTTTACTTTTCGCGTCTCAAGGACCGTGTAAATTAATTTCCGGCCGTCTCTGTTCGTTCGGTCGACGCTCGACTTGTACGATCCTTAACAGCGCGAGACGAAATTCCAATTTTCGGTGGAATTTGTTAGAATTCCGTCCATTCGCGCGTCCCGTTGAATTTTCGTCTTTTCCACGGCGGACTCGCCGTATGGACTCAACGAAAATCTCGTACCGGCGTATAAAGGCGACATTCAAAGCTGAACGCGGGGGAGCTAGCGTTAATGGGACAGATTAATAAGAGGTTCTCTTTGCTTTGCCCGCGGGACGTAACGAACGAACGAACTCTAATACAGCCTAGCCAGAGAATTACTAATAACGTTGCATTAATAAAAGAAAGCGCTTTCAACGCCGAACGTTACGATAACTTTTTGCTATTCTTCTGCTCATTTTATCTTCGCTTTTTTTTTGTAACACCTACCGTAGAACGAACGAAATCCGGGTCGATCTCCTTTTTCGACGTCGCTCGAATTAATTACACGATTTACGAATCGCCGTCAAAGCTAGAACGCTCGAAAATGGAAATTTATTTTACGAGCATATATCGTGCTTCATTGCTGCGAACGAATTGAAAGCCTGACAGTTTTCATAAAAAGGATTATCGCGAAAGTTATGGCGAGCCACTTGTTCTACGGCCTCGACGCCTCGTATTATTCTTTTTAATACCACTTTGACACGCGAACGCCGGTGGTTAGCAGATTATTGGCACAATAGCGTCCGTGTCCCACATTGAATCTGACCGGTCAGGAAATAACGGAAGGTTATCAAACGACAAAAACAATTTCCCACGCCGGGGAAACGTACGAGCGACGATCGAAAATAAAACGACGATACTTTTGAGAATCCTTTTCGAACCGTTTCTTTCTTTAAAAGTTAAGGTCAAAGGTCCCTAATTTCCGTACCAACGAGGATTGTATCTTGGAAGGTAATCCGCGGGGGTGGATATGGTACGTGTGGATCGAATTCGCGTGAAAATTCCCGGACGATATAAAACGTTGGGGGGCTCGATCGTCGTATTCGACCGCGGATTGCATCGAGCACCTTCTGCTCGTAAATTTCCGTGATCGAGGAGCCGGGTAACACGTGCCAAGCTCGTGTACGTATGCGATGGCACGCGCGTATGCGTCGGCCGTGCACGCGCGTATGCATTTCTGCACGTACGCGCCTATGCACGCGTACATATCGATGGGACTGGCTACGGGCAGCTATGCTCATCTGCCCGAATATGTCTCTACACCTGTATCGCGCACGCACAGACGAAGATACACCAACCCTCGACGAATTATGACTCGATTAATTCTGCTGTGATTCCCGCACGGTATCTGTAACGCACGCGCGAGCCTGCACCGTTGTCGGCGAGATGATTTCGAGCTTCGGAAGATTGGGTATCGCGCACAGCCGAGACAAGAGCCGCTCGTGCTTCGCAAATTTCACCTGGACAATGATTGCTGCTTTAATTTAGAGGTAGATACGATAATTTAACCCTCGGTCCTTCGAGGATCGCTCGTTGCATTCCGAAAAGGGTGCTTAAATAATCGATTGAACAGACATATGATTGGTTTGCGCACGAACGGTAAAATGAACGACGCACGGAGAAAGGAAAGCGAATCGTACGTCGAGCGTGTAAAATACGATTTTGTAACGGCATCGAACGGGTTGCGGTAAAAGCGGAGAAACGATTCTCAACCGAGTGTAAAGTTTGCTTTCGGTTGTTTCGTGGTATTTCGCCCGTAAAGCTCTGCGAGAGCCACTCGCGCGAGTGTATTTACATGCATCGGGGCAGCGCTCGTTCGGCTATCGGCGAACGTCGATATTTTGTAAATCATGCATACACGCCCTTACGAATCGGTGCGCGTGGATGCACACTGGTACCCGCGTTTGCATGCCTTCGATTCGCCCCGTATCCGGAAAACGCTCGCGACTTACAGAATCCTGGTAAGCTCGGCCGGATACATCGATCTACGCGCCATCGATCGCGGACACGTCGCGCGCAGACAACGCCCTGTCCCTGACAATACGCGTCTCGATTAATCCTACGGTGATTTCGATGCATCGTGTCCAAATTATGTATGCGAATGCACGCGCGTTCGCGGATCGAATTAATTGCCGACGTCGATACAAAAACACTCGTGCGCATGTTTTTAGCGGTTTCGAGTCGCGTACGTTTCGCCGTGGATCTACGCCAAAGATCTACGAACGGAGCCACCTGTGTTCCCCAAAAATAACAGTGCATCGAACGACTATTCTTCGGGAACACTGAAATATTCTCCTAATGGCTGTACGAACAGTGTTTTTACTTTTAAGAAGATCGGTTGGTTTAGACCTCGAGAGGGTCACGAGGGATAAAAACGCATTTAGTGGTTTAAACCCTCGAGGTTGTCGCTTTCCATGGCACTCGAGCGTGCTCGGAGTACCTCGTTATATTCTTTCGAGGAAGCATGTACACCTCCAAGGAATTTCCTCGGTGGTTAATGACCTCGCGTTTAATTTTATGCGAATATGAGTGTTAACGGGAGGCGCAAATATCGCGAGTCGGCAGGCATTCGGAGGTGGAACGTCGAATGCCGATGAGGCATGAAAGAATTCATGAACGAGGATAGGAGCGTTTGTAGGTGAAAGGTGGGAGCAGGTGCGGAAACTCGAGAGAGACAAAGAGAAACAAAGAGAGAGAGTGGGAGGTGTTGATTTGCTTTATCCATCGCGGACGTCGCTCGCGTTATTTTCCGTTGTTTATTAGACATCGAGTGCATCATCTTGCGCGCATAAAATCGCTGCCATAAACATCCGTGCATTTTTATCGTCGGACATTGCTTGTTCTTGGAGATTTCAAGACCGCGTTCGGCCTCGTTCGCTTCCGCTCGAAGTCGTTTGAAATTTATTCGTGCTTCGAAGCCCTCCTATAAATTCCGCGAGCGCGCCGTTAAATATGCTCCGGCGAGATTCATTGTGAATTACCGTCGGCCGAAAACTGGAAACGCTTTATGTTGCGTGGACTGAAAAATCCCCTCCGGGCCATTAACCATTCATAACGGATAATCCTTTTAAATATTTCGCGCTGCAGGGGAGCAGACGGAGAAAATTAAAATTATTCGCTCGAATTCCCGATAAAATGTTCTATTATCAAATTTATATTTTTACCGAATGCCCCTTTAATCTTCGCAGCTGGGGGTGAGCGCCACGCGTGCACGATCACCTGCCAAATTTATCGTTCTTTATTTCCCACCGTGTCCTCTTTCACCGAGATATAATTTTCCCGTTGTTTATCGTTAATAATGTCCCCGACGGGTATGAGCTACGGACCTGGAATTCGTAAAATTATGGAGGACGATATATCTGCTTTCCTTGTCCGTTTTGTCCGAGTTATGGACATTTTTCTTCCGAGCAGAGCTTCGATTACAGTTTCATCGCGTATTTTCCCTTTTCAGAGCATCCCTTGGAGCTGCTAATATTTGCGAACTTGGGACTTTCGAAAGGCATTAATAATTAATCGATAGATCGCGGAGGCACCGTGTTGCCCTCCCGTCTCTTTGGCCTGGAATCGTAGAATAGAACGCGTCGAATAAGAGCTCTTCCGGGGTAAGAGAGCAGTGTTTAGAAATCGACTCGGCCGCACAAAGGGATGACACCTTCGGTGTGTCTCGAGTGCACTCGGAGCGGCACGCACACTGCACGTCCCGAAGCGTCGCGACGCTGGTTCATTGGTTTTCAATGCGAAAAGCCTCGATACCGTGACAAAACAGTCAAGTTGACGAAAGGAGTTTGACGGCGTTTCCGGCGACAGTGAACGTAGACAATTTAAATGGCGCGTCAGAACGCGGCTGGGCTTCTCTCGTGCAAATTCGCGAGGCTCCAAATACTACGTTTCAAGCGGTGAAATTCAAAGTACCTGGACGACTTTCGATTAACTTTAGCTCGAATTCTTAATCGGTCGATTTTGTTCGAGACATTAAGACGTAGGAGAAATGAACTGGCCGCGCGATCCACCCTCGTTCCCCGACGATGTATCGATTTCTACGGACGAAGACCTACGAGTTCGCGGGTAACGAACACCCGGGGTATAAATTGTCTGATCCACTGATAGCGGGGCCGAACATGAAAATACAAACGGCCATCGTCGGGCTGTATCAGTTTCGCGTAGTTTATCGTAGTCATAAAGCGGGCAACGATTCGGCCGCGTGGTTCCTCGTCATCGACGCGCCTGCCATTTTCGAGTCTGCCGGAAGATGGACCGAAATTGATCGATCTCCCGTCGCCGGGAATAATAAATTTTCGAAATAGAGTTTCGCCGTGGTCTTGGCTCTTCGTTACCCCCGCGTTCGATTTCGATTTTCGTTGAATTTTCCAGGAGTGGCAGCGAGGGCAAAGAGAAGGCGATTAATAGAGGTTCTTTCATAGCCAACGTATCCTTCCTTATTTCTTGTCAAGAATTCCCTTGGTATTCTCGCGGCGTCGAAGCCACGAAGAGCTTCCTCTGGCTGTTCAGCGGCCGCTCGGAGGTTCAATCCTCGAGAGGATATTATGTGGCCTCGGGGAGTTGGTAGGCAGCTTGTTCGACCTCGTTGAACCTTGCCTGAGGAGTGGAAGGTACCGGATGGAAGGACACGCCGACTTAGAAGGCGCGAGGATATTACATTCTGCTTGGTAACTTCTCCAGTTCGCTTCCACGTTTTCTCTCTTTATCTCTCGCGACGTTCTTTGGTTCTCGGGTACGCGACTCGCTTGAAATCTCGTCGAATCTACGCGTGTTCTCTGACCAGGGGCCTCGTCCGTGAATATCCTGTGCGTCGGTGTAACCAAACCCCTCGCCATGTCCTCCTCCGCTTGTTTCACGCGTGCGTGCCCTGTTATACGCTGTTTGTTGGATCATGCGAGAAAATGTTCCGAGACTCTCAGCTTTGACGAAGATCGACGCGATTCCCAGTACTGGAAACAGTTATTGTTCGACGATCCATTCGATTTTTATTCCGCACCTTACAACAACCACGGAATTTATAGTTTCGTAGTAGTTTAAATCATGGATCGACGCTTTCCGTTCCAAACGTACACCTCCACCAACGATTTTGCGACTCGGTGTTGTAATTGCGTTATCTCGCGAGTGTACCTTTGTATTTTCGCCGGAAATTCATCCGTAATCAGGCTCGCCGGTGTTATTTCAAATCTCAGACGTATTTCGAGATACCGTCGAATCCTCGGAAGTTTCTGGTATCGGCTGTAAGTTCGCCGTTGCGCGCTAGAGACGCGTCCTCGGCCGGGAACCGAGATAAAATTACACAGGGAACGGTAATTATACGAAACGCGTATAAATCCTTGCTCGGTTCCATAAACTTCCATTTCGCGAACGGTGTCTCGCGATCAACTTTCCAGATACAATTTTGATCGAGCCGCGAACCTCGACGGTTGAAAAGTTTATCGTGTTTTCTCGTTCCTCGAGCTATACCGTTCTCCGCGAACGTCCTTAAACGTCCCGCGCGTACCCGCTCGCCCTCTCGAAGGGCTTTGAAACTTTTCGGAAAAGGAGATAAAGTTTCGAGGGTATTTTGACGAAACGAAGAACAACCTTTATCTGGCTACCGACTCCTGAAAACGCGTCGGCAAAACGAGAAGAAGAGTTAAGATAAGGGGATACAAAGTATCGAAGGAAGATGAAGGGGATCTCGCGGAATGTCAGCCTCGATATGTTTCTTCCCTTTCTGTCTCCGGAGTCCTTCTCGATCTTCCCTCCCTTTTCATCCTTCGTCCTTCGTCTTTTTCTTCCCGCGCGGTTTCTGTTCTTGGCCTTTTATATTCTTCGCGTCCCTTCCTTCGACCCGCCTCTCCATCCTCTCGTCCATCCTCTCGTCCGTCTCTCTTTATCGCCGCGTACCTGCGGTTTTCCGATCCCCGTGTACACCTTTGCAAACGAAAGAGCGGGACAGAATGTATCTCTCAAAACCAGTTCGACCTATAACAGCGTCTTTGCATCGGCTCGCGGAGAAACGAGAGCGCGTTCGCTTCGACCACGGCTGACTTATAGGCGAAACTGGCATTCGAAACAACTCCTCGAGACTTTATCACGCTCTGATCGTAACCCGAAAAGCGCCGCGAAATTCTCGACGAAAGTACAGCCTTCGATCGAACTCCCAGCCTCGCTCGCTCGGACCATTTCGCGGAAGACCATCGCGTTAGTTTCTATCGAGCGAGAAATCGTTGATAAGAAGCGCCGATTTCAATAAAATTCCTCTGGGATGGCATCTTTATGGTTAGAAAAATCTTACGTATTATACCAGCAGAATACGTTCGTAAATTTTCTAAGAAATTGACGCGTGTAGTTAGTCGTTGGTAAACTTCGACGAAGGCACGATCTTTTATATAGATCCGCAATAAAGAGTGAATATTTGGTTCTAATCGAACATCCTTGTTATTGGTTAAATTTGCAGTGTTTGACGAGTCTAAAAAATGTTGCGTCGCAGAATCTCGCGATGGAACAAACGTTACAAGTTTCATTAAAGGAGGAATGAAATCGGTAGCGTTCGTAACAGGATAAGGAAAGGCGGAAGAATCTTTTATCTGCAGGATACACGCGAAAGGAAGCCAATTTTCGCGCGAGGTCCACCATCGACCGTAAAGTGAATTTTCTCTTTCTCTCGCGACTTCTCCTTTGCGTACGTAACTCGATACATTCCGGCCCGGGATTCCGAAAATTCGAAGTAGCGCTTGCACTCGGTACAGCCATTTCCGCCACCGATCGACAGTGTCCGCGCAGTTCGCCGATAAATACTGCGCGCATTTATTTCGACCACTTTTGCGGGAAACGGTGATTTTATTTCGTGGACCTCGCGCGAATCATTTTCAAATATTCGTGGCCCGCGAGGAATCGATTCGCGAACAGCTGCGTTCGAGCACATCCCCGGATGTTTCTGTTTAAAGTTCGTGGCTCCAACATTCAGTTTAAAGGTTCTCTGTCCACTGATTTAAGGCGACGATCACGTAGAATTATTCTTAATTTGATTTTGTATTTTTCGCGTCCACGCGTCGAGCAAGGAATCGATTTCTCCGTGACAGACGATCCGAAATAAAAGTGCTCGGCCCTCCATGGGGGACGTGCGTGTCCTTAATCGCCATATGGCGCTCGTCGTCCTTCCGGACCGGTCGATCGAGGGTGTATCGAGAAGATCTTGTCGCTGTCAGTCGCGTTGGCTCGCCGAGACGTTTGGCCGTTTCATTAAAAAGTTTCGCCGATACATCCGACCCCATTACTCGGATTCCAGTTGCCCAATCCGAACAGAGATAGCATCGCGAACGCAAGAATATTTGAATTCCCCGAGTAGCGATCCAAATACCTTTCGTTACTACTGTTGTTCCGCGCGTCGACGAAACTCCGAACCGATTTTCTCAGCCTCTGGGAGACTCGGTCCTCCGTAACCGGTCCACAGATGCGCTCGACTCTGTACTAGTTTCTCGCGCGAACATCGAAAACCAGGAATACCAGTTGTCTTTGATCGAGGCTCTCGTTGGAGGATCTTTTCGCGCCATGGTATTCGACCGTGTTACTAACGAGATTACGTCGACGCCAGCCGTATAAGAAAATTAAAGCGGATCGAGGAGAATCGATTAACGGTCTAGTTGCACGGAAACGAATGACGCAGTTCCGAACATCTGTCGTGTTACCTCGTTGTCGCGCCATATGCAGCATGGGGGGGAGTCGGCTGGCGCCTAATAACGCGTGCAAGAAATGAATTTTCTTCGAGGCTAACCTTCTTTCACGACGAAGAAACGAAATTGCTCGACGAGGGCGTTCGAGAAGCCGTGAAACTAGGGGTCGAATTCCATTCACCGGGAACGACGAGGGAGGGAGATAAAAAAAAAGTTCGTTTATAACACGTTCCGGGACAAAAGTCCCTTAAGAGCATTTGGCTAAAAATAGAAACTGCATTCAACGAACGATATTCGGTATAAATTATAATTCCGGTATTTGTTATAAACACTTTCAGCGGCTGGAATAGTTTTCGCCGTTGAAAATTGTTTTTCCATTGTATCTTTGGTATTCGGTTACGCTCACTTGCGGCGTATCTCGTTTATTCTTCTCGTTGGACGGTTTTCGCGTGACCGGGTCGCCTGTTCGAGATAAAAGAGGTCGATCCATGGAATAAATTCGCGACTCGTCCCGGATGCATGTAAAACTCCTGGTCCCGATCCTTGGCGTATAGTCGAGCGAATCAAAATAAAGATAAACGTTAAAAGAAAACGGGGGAAAATATAATATCGCGGGTAGAACGAAAGAAACCGTGGTACTAAAACGGAGGTAAAATAAAAATGAAAGAGGAACGCGAGAGATAGGGGGAAAGTGAGGCGAACATTAAATAAGATACGAGAGAGATAGAGGCGAAGGGGATGGAAAAGACAAAAGAACAGAAAATGGTGGCTCGTGGGTTTATTTAGTGGCAGCTCTTAAATCTCGTCCCGGAAGAACGTAGGTACGGGAACGCGTGCGCGCGCGTTACAAGGAAATTCCATTCTTGAGGCGGTAGGAGTTCTAGCGGGGCTCTAAATAATTTCCAAAGATCCCACGGAGCTCCGGTAGGCCCGGCGATCGCGTCGCGGATCCATTTAAATTCACGATGCCGCGGCGATCCGTTATATTTCTGGTTTGGACGCGGGGCGACACGTTTCCCCGGGACGCGACGCCCGGCGACAGTCCTCCGGGCGTTTTCCCAGCGGCGACGATGAACCGGTCGTTTTTATCTTTCGTTTCGTTTTATCCGAACGTAAGCAGTTGTTTAATAATGAATAATGCATGGAGGATAATGGATCAGAAGTAAAAGGCGCGGGCGGCGACGATGAAAGAGCCTGTTTAAAAAGGGTTCGCAATTTCCTGAAGTGGCGCTCGTCCCTCGTGTATTCCTGCCCCGCGCTCTTGTGTGCAGCTGGCACACTTCGCTGCACGCTCGCTCCTACCCAGAAGTTTATTAGAACACGGACTTTGCGGCCGTGCTGCCCGGTTAGGTAAACTCACCCGGGGAAACTACAATCTCCTTGAGGGTGTAACAAGAATTAGACGACCCTGCGCCGGTTAATTGCTATTTTTCATTAATTTAAAAAGTACCGAGGAATCGCCGCCGCTTGGCTCGAACCGCGTAAACGTGAACTTACCCTCAAAGTCTCCCGGCTGGGTCCAGCTATCATCGAGAATCGATATCTTCAAAGGTCGTACGAAAACAACGTTACTTTAGATTTCCTCTTTCGACGCATTTTTCTTGTAACGAGAACGGTGCAAGAACGTTCTTCTCGGCCGCTGTACATCTTGTTACTAATTCATCCCCGGTTTAAGAGGATTAAAGCAACAGAAGTAAAAACGCGAATTCGGCTGGTGTTAAATTTCTCTCCCGACGATCCGGCGAAGGCTGCGGATATAAAGACTGTATAAGAAGCGAATAAGGGAAATTCTTATCTCCGGGGTGGAGGATCGCGCGGGAGGGCACGGGGTTAATTAGTATTTATCGCGAGTATAAGCCGGGAGATTGGCCAGCGGCTATGGGAAGCGGAGTCTCTCGAGTGGAATCCGGGGGTGAATTTTATCGCGTAACTTTTCTCGTACCAGCAACTTTATCCCATCCCGTATATCGTGACACATTTTTTACGTGGTTGCTTTTTTCCGTGGAAACGAAGACGAAGACGGTGTTGGCGAGCGACTAGCGAAAATCGCCGATCGCTAAACGTCTAGGATTCGCGCGTAAATTGAAAACTTTTCTCGATCGAAGATGAGGGGCCGGAGGGTGATTTACGCGAATGCGAGGAAATTCGAATCGTGTTTGTAGTTGGTGTCAGTTTACGTCAGATTTATTTAGAAAACTCGCAGCAATATTTTTTAAAAGTTATTATAAACAGATTCCATTTCGCGAAAAGTCTCTCGGACGATCCTTTGTTCTTCGAAGCTGTCAGATATCCGCTCGAGTCGTTTGTCGTATCGTTTGCTCCGCGAGGAACCGGAGAGTTAAGCGTAACATCGTATCTTTCGTGCTGGTGGTTTTTTCGAAGCCAGGGTCGAAGGTGGTTACTCGCGGCGCAAACAATGGCTGCCATTAATCTTCATAGGATGTCATAAACCGCGAAATAAAGGCGGTCTAGCGGTCAGCGGTGCTCGAGGACGCTCGTAGAACCTTAACAGATACCTGGACACACCGTTACGTGCGTGAAATCTTTTCCAAGGGTGTGGAAATCGCCTCAAAGACTTCTAATTTGAAGATTGAACATCCCCCGCGAACGATAAAAATTATATTGCGAATTAATAATCGTTCGTTATCAGAATTTGGACGAACGACGTCCTACCGTTTTGTCGCGGAGTGTATGTCCGTAGACTCGACGAAATAAAGATAAACGAGAACGAGGGAGCTCAATGGCTGGACGAGAGTATCTCGGGGAACAGTTCTCCGCTCTATCCGCCACTTCCTTTTTTTACGATCGTTATCGTTTCTCGCGATACGGTCCCTCGATTTTCTTGGTGACGCGTTTCGGGGTTATTTCTCACCCCGCTCGGTTTCCACGACGCCTTTTCACGCGCGCTGGACATTGTTATGGACTCGGCGCTTTTTCCCCCCCCGAATGTCCCGAGATTGTCGGGCCGTATTTAGAGCGGGTCCGTAAATCAGAAAATCCGTATAATACCGACGTTATCGTTTGAAAAAGAGGAGATCGGTCGACTGTCAGGCGGCGAGTTATCGTTCACCGTAAACACCGTACAATATCTTTATCCCGTATATATTCCAAGTGGTCGTCCGATGCCAGCGATTTTCGCCCGTGGAAAACGCGAGTTCGTGTTATCGTATTATGGAAATACCGTGTCCGAGGAGAGCCCGTTTCTCGCCGTTACGAAACACCGGAGTAAACACAAAGGCGAGAAAGGACCATAACCGTTTGACAAACGCGTAACGACCCCGGGGAAGGATCTGGCTACCGATATCCCTTCAGCCTCCGCAGTCCTTCGAAACGGAAAGGCGTTCTTGCTGGACTTCCCTTAGGAATTTCTCCGCCTTGGAATTTTTCAAATCTTTACCTCTCTGCCCTGCTCCTTCTAACATGTTATTTCGATTCCTACGAAATTAGTCCAGCTGCTTGTAAATTAAACAAGCTGGAGTTTCCTGGTCAGCGGAATACCGCATGCGAACAAGACTTGTTTCAGATTTCCAGGAATCTGTGAACAATACATGGGAAAAGCAAAAACATTTCCCTTCCACGGACGACGCGGAGCATCGCGGAATAATGGCGTTGTCTGCAAAGAGATAAGATGAAAACCGTACTCGTAAATAGTACGCTCGGTTAATGGCATTGTTTGGAGATCGTTAGAACGTACGCAAATAAGGTTCGGACGCATAAAAACCAAGATAAAAGTGTATCTTAGTGTTCCTGCGTCGAAAGATAAAAAAAAAAGATAGGAATAGTGGAAGCAGTCGGTCCCGACATGGACGGGCAAACTTGGGGTCGTTTTTTTTCGTGGGGTCACGCGGATCGTGCGACCTCAGGGTTTTACACCAGTTGCATTTCCGGTGGCTCGTTGTCGTCCTCTCGCGGGACGCGACACGAGGAACCAATTCGGAAATTGGAACGTGCTCTCTCGTAGAATTTACGGCCAACCCCGTGGCTGCAGCTTAATAAAGCTTTCGCGGCAGTGGTTTCGACCAGACTTAATTAGCTCCCGACTCGTGCCGCCCGGAATCGCTCCTCCTCGTCTTGGACTCTTTTGTTGCTCGGAAAGACCGGCGTGGTTTATGCCCGACGTTCCGCTTTCCGTCTACTCGCGTTGCGACTTCGCTCTCGTTCGCCCCTAATTGAACCCACAGGGACGAGTTCCCGCCGAAATTGCTTCGAGCCGCACCATCGAACGAATCGGAATTACAAACCGCGCCTTTTTAACCGCGGCGTTCTTGTTTCAATATCGCAGTTTCGGGCTGCTCCGTTCTCGCGACGCAGCCCGTGTCCACGGAAACGTTCCACGCGCCACCTCCGAGAGAAATTAATTAGTTTCTGTAATTAACCTACTCGCAAACACTAATGTTTGTTCTCCGGGAGTAGGAGCGATGCAATCGAAATTAAGTGTCTTACGGCACATTGTATCAAGCGAAATTGTTTCGCGACGAAATACCTTCTACGTAGACGCGTTGATGATTCCATCTCGATGCTGAATTTCTAATTAAACTTCTAGGACCCATCGATCGTCGTTCGATAATTGATACAATTTTTTTTTCGCGAACAACGTGAAGTTTGTTGCTAGTCTCGCGGACTAAATGGTCCATTAGAGGCGCATAAAACAGGTACGGCGTGTTTTTACGGATAGCTGTGCGAAAAGAAGGCTCGTATTAATAAACGTCAAAATAATCTTTACGGCCGATTTATCCGCTTCAATTTAACCGTCTATCTTGGATGTAATTTCCGGACGAAAGTTACTTGGGTATATACTATCAATCAGTTGTCGAAAGCCTTGCTCATCGGCGCGAAGGAAAGCACGATCCTCTCTCCTGCGTAGCTTGATCCCCTGTGGAACATAGGGCGCGACTATACCCGGTAGGGATATCAGCATGATAGAATGAACGATGAAAAGACAGGCTGCGAAGCTTCCGGGGAAAATGGAGTATCGCTTAACGACATCGAAACTGCCAGCATAACACGATGTCGTCGATGACTGGGAAATGGCCTTATCAGACTGTCAACATGATACGACGTGCACGATGATAGGAACGACCCTTCTGCGGCCCTCGACTCGTAAACGGCAAGTTCGAATTTAGGGATCCGTACGGAAGGTGTTCGACAACCTGGATAGATCAATTTATTTGCCTGAAACGACTTTGCCACGCGGTCGATTAAAATGAAGAAAGATTTAGATTTTCTCAGCGTTCCTAAAGGTGTCATCAAGAATCGCTTGGTCTTTTATCGGCGCTAGGAGCTCGATCGTTCCTCCGTTAAGTGAGCGCGAAATATTCAATCGAAAGAGGTAGGGAAATCCGCGTCGCATTAGGAAACACGTACCGAATCGCTTTCCATTATTTCGCGGAATCGAGGTGGATTTTTTTCCGCGCCGCGATGCAAACCAAAGAAGCGGGACGCGGACGTTCGAACAATGCGCGTTTCCCTTCGGTCGTCGATGATAATATTCCATCATTACGTCGATAATATCGGCCGAGCGATGGAAACCGTCACGCTCGCTGGATCAGCTGTAAACGCAGCGTGCACGAATCGTTACGCGCGTACGCGGATCGAGCTCATCAGCGCAATGCGGACCCGACCATTTCCATAATAATATTAATGTAATGGGCACGGACGCAATACCAGGCACGAGCGAAATATTGTTTCGAAATATCGCGATACGTCTCGCTCCCAGGAGGTATTTTCGTCGAGTAACGATCATGGAAACGACGATCGTCGAAAGACCAGCCTCGAAATCCCAGCGAAATTCAGCGTCCCCCTTGTCGGTTCAAAGTTTAAAAGGCTGTGAAAATTGTTATTCTTTCGTGGACCATAGAAAATTCTCAGAGAATTTTATAATTTCCCGTTTTTCATCCGCGAACGAGAACGTCCTTAAAATTCTATAAGGTGAAAGCACCGAATAATTATACGCTTTGGTTATAACGCCGCTGACAAATTGCGGCGAATAATTTGCGTACGCCAACGAGCGAATAGCAATAATGAAAATACGTCCGACTTAAATCGCGGCTGACAAATTATCGGGAGCGGGGGATATGTATGCTTTCTCGCGTTCGTAGCCGGTACAAATAACGCGGAAAAAATCGGACACGGGATCGTCATTTGTCTGGCGGTGTAGCGCGCGAGCAATATTCACGGTTTACGTGCAATTTCTGGTTTCGTCGAGCACGCTGGGGGAAAAAATTCCTACAGACGACGGTGAATTATCGCGCTTATCTGTACCCGCGTGTACTGGAATTTCCGTTAAAAGCCGGTTTCTCGTACGGCGGAAATGCAGAGTTATGTGCCGGTGATAATACGTTCGCATCACGTGCAACGGAAGTCGGAAGTTATCCTCTAATATTCGCCAACGAGATCCTGATTGCAAAAAGAAACAGAGCCATCGGATACCTTTATGCTCCAGCCGTATAACGCGTTTCCACAGACTCGTACAGACTTTGGGGTAATCAACGATCATTAATTCTTCTTTTTAATAAGCATTCGAAACGGTACGACGCGTTTTGTATTAGATTCAACAGGTATATTGTGATCTTAAAAATATTTCCTCGACTTTGAAGCATCGTTGAAATCTGTTTTTATCAGAAAGACTAACAATGGACGCAACGTATACGCTGGAAAAGCCATCGATATCAGGCGCGAGGCAATATGCAAGCCGGCGTACGCACTGGATCATTGCACGACCATATTCACGCGTGCCGTGAAAGCGTCGGAATAACGTATACGGTGTATACGACCGTATGGAGTCGTACGGACACAGGTTATCGGCTCGAAAGTGCTTGAATTATTTCCTGGCGCGTGGCGCGATCCGTTTAATCCGTTAAACATCTTCCATCCCTCGAACGTTTTATTTAAAACTTGTGTTTTACTTTTGTCAGAGAACGCGAATGCGTTGTTCGAATCGCCCTTAATTCCCGTCGTCCCCGAAACTTTTTTCCCTGGGATCCGCGTCTCTGTATTTTTAACAAACTCCCTTCCACCTTGATATACTTTCGCGACTCGATCTAACGAAACGGTAATTGTTGCGCGTACGCTGCTGTAATTATTTCAGACGCAACGAGCGAACTATATAGTATACGTGTACGCGCAGAGTCGTCTCGAACGATCGATAAGTTTAATTTGATTCGACGAATCGGAAATGAATTTTTTTTTCTCTCCACCGAGAATGGAAAGAAATAATTGGTTATGAGAGAAACGTTCGGAAATTCGTGCAGGTGTTTTTGCACGATGAACGCACATTTCGACCATAAAAACTCGATATAACGCGTAAATAAATGTTTACCTCCGCGTTGAATAACACCAGAAGGTATCGCCATTCGTTCATTCTTTACCATGCAACGATTCCTATATGTATTAAGCAAACATTGACGATTCCCGTGCTGTTTCCCACGATGCCGAATACCATCGGTTGTATCGATTTTCTCCGATAGAAACGCAACGTTTCCCCTCGCTCGAGCTATCGATCGCGTTCGATCCTCGACTAGCAGCGAGCGCGAAACGCGTCGCGTTTGTTTGTCGCCGGAAACGTCGAGCTGTTTTCACGGACAGACAGGACCTCGTCCCGGTCCTGATCCCTTGCACTCCTCTCGATTCGATTCCGCAGCCTCCGTGAGAATTTCGTCGAGTTTCTAAGACGATAAACGGATAAATATTGAGCGGCTCCCGGGGGAGCCCGACGAGATGGCGTCTAGACAGCGTCAGACACAGTCACGATCAGACCGCGTCGTTGAATCGACGATAATAATGCCGCCTCCTTTTGATCCCCTTTCTCCATCCCCTTCCGCGTCGTCACTAGCAACTGTAGGGACTGTTTTGCCACCGCTGTTGAATTTAGGAACACGGAACTGCATTCGACGAACGTACCATTATTTGGGCAGCAGACGCTATTGAAAGGGGGTTAATTTTAGGACGAATCTTTGCTCCGACGATCCCGGTAGGCCCTTTCCCATCTGCAGATATAAACGAATTATTCGGGTGAGCTGTCTCGAACGTCCCCAGCCTGTGTTCACGAGTGAAATTTCTGGCAGACTCGAACCATCCCTTGTCTCGCAAACCTCCCTGCGAGCAGAAGTTACCGGGGACGGGCCACCGGGCGCGAAAACCGAGGGCGGGAGAAAAACGATTCGCGAAGAGGTCGTCGGGGCATCGTTCCGAGGAAAATGCTCGAGGGTGTCGTAAAGCTGCCGCGGCGTCCCGACCCCCTCCTCGGAGCACGGGGGACGAAGATCGCCTCCCAGTTATTCGTGCGAGCTTTATTTACTCTTCTCGCTGCAGGCTGCCTCGTTGATTTTGCTCTTCATACACCGTCATTGTTCCTGCGACCGCTGTTTGTTGTTTGCACACCGATCGTTCGTACCTCGCGCGGCTCGTGCCGGCTTGATTCTCTCGTTAGATCAAACGTTGCTGATCAGATTTGCGAGATTGGCTATATTACCCCCAAAAATAGCATCTCTCTCCGGCAGGTTCGATACAGGGTTCTAGGTTGATCGTAAGGACAGTAAACCGCGCGTTCGTCTTTATGCTGGTTTATTTGGAAAGCAACTGTTGCCAAAAATGCACGCGTTAATTAACTACGGTGTCTGTATCGGACCAGGGAGGATCTCGACCCTGCGAACTTTTCGCTCGAAGAAACTGTAAAATTAACAAATTTAGGATCTCACGAGATAGCCAGCTGCACGGGCAGAGACTGTCGGAAATGTTGATAATTATGCACATAAAATGTATCGCTAATTACGTTCATATTAAGCGTCGTTATAATATGCACGGGCCCGGGATGTCATTTATTATTTTGAAACGGTTCGCAGGATACAGACAATTGCGTCAGTGAAATGTATTTCTCTTAATTAAAGCGTCCAGCGTCCATTATTGTTTATACCGACAGACCGGGGCTGTAATAATTTCACCGGGCCGTGTTGCGTTCTCCAGAACCCCGGAAACTAAGAGCGCGTTGTTTTCTCGCGTAAGAGTTTTCCCACTTTTTCCATATTCTCCATATTTTCGCCAAAGTTAAAACGAGTCTTGCCTCTTTCGCTCTTCGAAAGGAGGGAAATTCATCGATCGGTGGGCGTTGGACGCCCGACGTGCAAGCGTCGGAGAAACTCCGCGACATTCCCGGACGTTTACAAGGATTGACGGCGAATTTGAATTTCGAAACAATAAACCGGGAGTTTAGTCGCGCGATGCTGGCGAAGCCTGGCTCGAATTGGTCGAAGCTGGGCCCCCTGCGCATATGCAGCCGTAAGTGCAACGACGTAGTGAAGTCGCTCGCCGGTACAGAAATTACGAGGAATTCCTCGAAGGAGGGTAACGGTGCTCGAAGGAAGTTCGACGAACCGTTAAAAAAACTAGCTACCGTGTAAATACGGAGAAAAGTTTTTGCCGCCTGCTAATTCGAACCTCGGGGCTGATGGATTTCTGTCGCGAAGTTCGTTCCCCGTCGTCGATCGGGAAGTAAAACACGTCGTTTTAAATCTTTCGTCAAACACGCGCTCTAACGACGCTTCCTATTTGCAATTTCGTTCCGCTTCCTTTTGTTCGATCGACGTGTTCTCGAGCGGCCCGAGTGCCTCGCCGCCGTTACGAGCTCTTCTAATTCCTATGATTATCCCGCGCGCGGATGAATTATGAAAATTCGTGATACAGCCTGGGCGTCGGAATTTATGGCGGCTCGATGTACGACCGATAGAATAAGGTAATGGTCGCGGCGCGAAAGGGAGCGGAAATTATTAGTCGATTCGAGGAGATATGCCGGCTCGTTGAATAACGACTCTTCTCTCCGGCCGCGACTGCGAAACAAAAAAGGTGGAGAAACGTAATCGCGTACGCTCGCCGGGGGATGGAAGAATTGATCTCGCGCGCGTACCGGATGCTGTAGATTGCGCTCGGATGTCGTGATGGCAAAAAAAAACGGTTTACCCGCAGGTAAATAAGAGCAGGTGCACGCGGCGAGACGCGCAGGTAATTGTACAACGTATTTACGTAGGCATGCGCGTAACCGGTACGTCCTGTGCGCGTATAATTCACGCTGGACGAGCTATCACGCACGAATGTATTCCTTCTTCCTTCGTGCCCCGTTCTCCTCCTCTCCAAAATAAATTCTTTCGACGGAAGGTAGCTAAATTAAACGATCCCGATCCTTTTTCCCCTCTGTTTCGCCTCGATTATCGACTCCCAGCAAGGAGCCAAGCTGCGAAGACCGAACATTTCGTTTCGTTTCCTTGGCCCCGGTCTCCACGTTTCGGCCATTCGTTGCGTTCTTTTCTCGCTCGTCCCTTGTCCGCAATCGTGACTCCGATTTGCATTCTTTTTTCGTCGTTCGATAAGGCACGTACCGGCGACCCCGATCGTCGAATCGACGCGCGAGATTCATTAGGAGCTTTTCATCGAAATAATTCGTATTCCGATCCGCGTCGGGCGTACAGAAGTTTGTCAGGCATTTCGTGCATAATATCAAATACTGCGAATTATGCGCTTCGTTGGCTACAACTGCCAGGATTAATTTCCATTTTATTAATTTTCGTTCCAGTCCACCGTAAATTCTCCAAATTCAACTTCCTCTGATATATTACAACCGCGGGGAGACTGATGATTATCCACGTGCTTCGACTTGGCCGTATCGTTAGACTGCAACCATTTTCCCGTTCCGATTTTCCGGAAACCGGACCAACGCCGATCGATTGATTGACCGAACTTGTAGAATATCTGACCGACGTTCGGTTTAATGCGATGCATCGCTCGTTCGATCCGAACGATCCTATTTCCGTTGCACCGTCCAACCACCGATCCCCGTTAAGTACTGTATCGCGTAGAAAATAATGCGCCACGGCGTGCTATTCGTTCGTCGGCCATCGACAGCCGACGCTAAACAGAACCGAACGACAGTTCACGGACCCGCTGTTTCAGCGCCATTTTCTAGTCGATCATTCCCGACACGTTCAATTTCAATTACTCCGTCGACGGTGAAGTCTTAAACGCGCTAGCTTAAACTCGTCTTCCAGCCTTCATCGAGTTATTCGCGGGTTCTCGTGCTGTTGTGTCGCTCTCGAGGAATCTTTGTTCAGCAACGAATAATATTTGTAAGAAGAGTAACGCTCCACGCGTAGCGATTTATATTTTATTAAAAAACAGTGGACGCGAACGTACTGGCCGTGTGTTCTATAGTTTCACGGAGGAACGAGCGGTTAAGAGAATACGTTTAATTAGAGTAAATTCCGAGCGAAAGAGGAGACCGTGGCACATTCCGCGAGTCGGGGAAAAGGAAAATTGGGCAGGTCCTTAACGAGAAACGGTGACCGTCTCGTCCTTTTTCCCCCTCGCCGTCGGTGTCATTCGTTAACGCGACAAGATGCTTTTATTCGTCGTTTCGTAGACGTCTCTCGGGGAATGTTGTCCTCTTCAAACACGCAGTCCTGTCCAATCGTTTCGGGTCATCAAAGAAAACACAGAAAGTTTCGTTCAGCTTATGTTGTTGTTTCAACAGCGACCAGCAACGCAAACTCTTCGTAGAAGATTCTGACATACATAGTTTGGCATTGATCGGTATACGTGTGACTTTCAACGCTCGTACGATAATTGCCTGGTATTTTCGACGGGCTAAACAGTCGTCGATACAGCTTAGGAGAGGAAAGTTCTCCGAATTCGAGTCACGTCGCGTCTTTATCGAGCGTCGACGCC
Organism: Colletes gigas; assembly: GCF_013123115.1. Lineage (NCBI taxonomy): Eukaryota > Metazoa > Arthropoda > Insecta > Hymenoptera > Colletidae > Colletes > Colletes gigas. The sequence continues at coordinate 2,020,719 of NW_025106641.1, forward strand.
TTGAAGTTGGAACTTCGTATTATTTACGTTAGAAATAAATAAAAATATCGTCGGCTGATGGGTCGAAGACGCCATCGACGATCAATGCGACTCTTGTAACGGAAAGGAAGTTGGACCAGCTGCCAGTGGCAGGGCGCGGGCACGGATTGAATTTGGCGGGCTCAAATCGAACGAACCGATAAGTCAGAGATCAATAATTGAATTGCGGCCGGCCGTGCATCAAAACACGCCGACAGGCTCGTTCCGCCAGTGCCGAGACCAGACGACAGACCCATAGCTCATGCACGGTGCAAGTACACTCGAGCCTCCATTAATATCGCCGCGTCTGACACGGCTGGTCCGCGGACGCGTCTGTCCTTCGATGTATCGTATCTTGTTCCGGAAGTCTCGCGCTAGATCCTTGGACGCCTCGTTTTCTTTCCGTCGAACGCTACAAAAATACCGCCGCGCTGGCGACAGTCGGTACATCGCGATTCAAAAGTCATTGGAAAGACAGAACGACCAACTGCTACGATTCTCGGCAGTCGAAAAAGAAAATGCAATTCGCAGCTTCTCGATCATACTTTCGAATCGATCGCGCGTGCAAATTTTAGGGATGTTTTGCACGGACGTCGAAAGATTCCAAGTTGTCCGCCGGTTTGGCGAACGGATTGCGCAAGAACAATATTGATCGGAGCGTAAGGTCGCAAAAAGCGCCGGAGAAGTTTGGCGATTCGAATCAACGGGCGACTCGTCGTAAGAATTCCGAGCAGCGTCGCGCAAGAATACGACAACGTTTCGAGGAGCGTGACGACGTTAACGGGATCGTCGGTGAAAGAAGTTCGACCAGTTTCCTGGCCGCGAATTCACGATTCATCTCGCGCCAGATGGTCGCATTATCCGGATACGCGCACCGAGCCGTCCGTGGGAAATCGCATGCATTCCACTGCATCCGATTCGATGCACCCGTTCGCCGGAACCGTAGTAAAACAACGCTTTTCTCGATGAACAGCTTTCCAATGCCAATTCCACGAGAAAAATTAACCGGATTCCATACGACTCGGGCCAAGCAGATTTTTATTTTCGTAGCGAAGTGACCGGACCCAACGACAACGGAGGATCGAAAAACGACTTGGGAACGATGAACAGACAAACGAACCAAACGAGACCCTCCGTGGCGTAAAGTTTAATTAACCGCGAGAACCATCGAGTGACTTCGAAAGCTGGAGAATGTAAACTAACAGCACTTTGAGTTCGTCGCTTTCAAAGGTAATTCCAACGCGGTTTAAAAAAAAAAAAACGCTCTAAAAGGAAAACAAATTTCCCCTAAGCTGTTCCTCGAAGACATCTCAAACTTTGTACTTTGACTCCCGCACGGAACATTTCCTCGTTTAACAGCGACTACGTTACGATAAAGCGACGGTAATACCTAAAACTAAAGTTCTACGGGATAGTCGTCGCTTAGAAACGATATTATCCAGTTACAATAAAAGTTCATTGCTTTCGAAAGTGGCTTCGGGTCGGTTCGAAGAGCGATGTAAAATGGAAACAGGGCCGCAAAATAAATGTTTCTCAATCTTCTCCGACTTAAATTTGAATTCAAGCCCGGAATGTGGGTTACTTTTAATAATACTACGCAATTAACAGTCGGAGCGTATAGAATGCTAATTCTTGTTAATTACTTATCGCGCGCGTTAATTCTTTTTCCCATACATTTTCTCGAAAATTAATTTAAGCTCTGATTTTCCCGTCTCTTTCTATCGTTAAATTCAAATGCAAATTCTCGTCGAGCAAATGCTGGAATGTCGATTTAAAAGATGGTCACTGCGGGTAGCTGTAATTCGCCTGGGTTAACCAGGGCGCGATTAAGGTTACGAGGTGGTTGGAATCCCAGTTTCAAATTCGTTTGTTCTTCTTTCTTGTCTCGTTCTCTGGACCGCGTATCGGATGCTATGGGTCCCCCATAAACGAACCAAACTAAATCGTTGGTGTTCCACCGTGGATCGAAATTTGTGATCGCCGAAGCTGGGGGGGCGGTGATGAATTTCGGGCGGCAGGATGTCGTGTGTCCATCGCGTTAGAAAAGATAAATCGAGAAAGAGTAGTCCGGTACGCACCGGTTGCGACGCGACGCGGCGCGTCGTCTGGGCCTCTCGGGGTTGTCTGGGACGCTTGCGTCGCGTTGGTTCCCTCGTACGCCGGCGTTGCTCCGGGCAACCGATGGGGATGAATCTACGCGACGCCCGGCGTCGAGTTTCCTCGTAGCGGGTGGGGCTGTTAGACTCAGTGCGCTCCACGACGCCGAACTGACCACGTACAACGCGCGACGTCGAACAACCCCCTCTCCGCAACCCTCGATTAAACGCGACGATCCGTCACGATCAACCCTTCGATCGCCTCGATCGATCGGCCGATCGATCTTAACATTCAGAGTCTCGACGACGCCACGATCGCGCGCCCTCCCCCAAGTATCTGTGATTTCGATCCCCCTCGATCGAACACCGAAGGAAGTGCGCTGACGGAAAGGATCTTCCAGATCGGAGACTCGTGAATCGTGCCGGTACCTCGCAAGGACGATCGATCTTTCTGTTTCGACGACGATCTCGACCGAGGGATCTATAACGTTTCTCGATCTTTCGTTCGGTTTCGATTCGCGTTTGTTGCAAAATGTCCGACAAAAATCCCGCAGTGTAATCCACGTTCGCGCAGTGGAAAATGCTCGAAGCGACCTATCAGTGGACAAAACAATAACCTCTTAAACGACGGTTGCATTCGTGTCGCTTGCACGGGAAGATTAATCGACAGACGGGTGAGCAGGTGTTGCGTGGAACTCGGGGAAAAACGTTAAATTAATTGAAAAGAACGTAACTTTCTGTAAAAGTGCGACGCCCGTTTTTTCCCCCCCTTGGAACAAGCTCGGGGTTCGAGTAACTCGAGGAGGGTCGCGTCGAAATTAAGCCCATAATCTTCGAGGGTGAAAGTTTACCTCTTAAAGAGGCGTCCCGTTGAAAATTAAATAGGAGATTCGACGTTAATTATCTCCGACAGTCGCGTGGCTCCGTGAACGGGGGATGAATTAGATAACAAACTGCTCACCCTCTCGAACAAATGCAATTCTAGTCGTGGAATAATTAGGCTCTGTAAAAAGATTCGAACCGTTTGGTCGCGATCGTCGTTGGTCGGAGAAGGTCGAACGAAATCGAAAGAAAACAGTGCCGTATCGATCGAAATTAATTAACGGCCGGCAATTTTCGAACAATTAGCCGATCCGCGCACGGTCCAGCGGGGACGCGCGTGAACGTAAAATCGTATCCGCTATCGACGCGGTGCTCGAGATCGTCGACAATAATCGGCCGGGACGCGCGTGATTCGTGAAAAAGAAGATTTTTAACGAGCCGTGACAGTTACGGAGACACGCAATAAAGTTTCGTGCGCGGTCAGTGAACATCCGCGAGTGACGTTTTCTCTTTTCGTTCGAATTTTTTGCCCCGAAGCGAGGCAGGATCAAGGACCTCGAGGCTCGATCGTAAGTCAGCAGCAGCAGCAGCAAGTCGTTGCAGAGTTTTTCGCGGCTCGGCGAAGATTTACGAATGCATCGGCGAGGAGTCGCATTAAATCTTCCGAATCGACTGGGGCCGACGTGCCTCCGATTTTTTTTCTTCCCCGTTTTTTCTCCCCCGTTTTTTTTCTCTCTCTCTCTCCAGTCTCAGAAGCCCATTAAAACTTCGTCGACCGTGCCGCGTACGCGAAACTCCGGATTTGATTTAATCTTACTTCCAGCTGGGGGATAATCAGACCGCACGACAGAGTTCCCGGCAACTGTTTTTAACGCGCCGTGAAAAATAAGTTTTGCGCCCGGGCGAACCCGGTAAAAAGGGAAGGAATCGCGTTACGAATTAATTTCAGCTGAAATTTATAATCGCCAGATAATTGCCCTAGGGGCTTGTCCGAGCGCCGTTAAATCATCGCCCAAGCATCGTTCGAGCTTTAACAAGCGGTAATCTTAAATTCTCCGAACAGCCGGGAGCAATTTCGACCATCGTGTTCGCTTCTTTCCTCCTCGTCCGCCGTTTTAAACGAACCAGAAAGGCTCCAAGTAATCGAAGTTAGGCAAACGGACTGATTTTTGGGATCCGTTTAGCGAAGATTACGCTCCAAGTTAACGAAACACTTGCAACCGGCTCGAAAACTAATGAAAACCCGCGCTCCAAAACGAACAGGACGCCTGTAATTACTTTTATTCGATCCGCGCCCTCCGGGCCCTTTTCTCTCTCCCTTTTCGCGACCGACGAAAGCTCGGGAACCGTAAATTAAATTTGCACGTAACCGTTCGCTCGGTTCGCGATCGAGCGCGTTCCTGTTTTCGAAACACCGCGATCCAAACTGCAGCCGAACTTATTAACCCCTCCGAGGGGACATCGTGCATTTACCAAACTCGAATGTCCCCTCCAGGGAGATACAAAGAGATTTCTGCTGGTTGTACACGATCTCCCACGCAACTGGGAAAAGCTACATCTCCAAAACGGTTAGGGGCACGGAAATATAATATATCGTGCATCTAAGAAATTAACGCTTCGTCTTTCGAGCATCTCCACAGGAAAAATGCATACTCGCGTAAGAGCAAGGATGTCTCGCCTCGTAATCTCTCGCGCTTTGTTCGCGACTTTGATTTATTCTCCGTGCAGAGTGTCTCTTCCTGGGATCGCGAGCAAATTGTTCTTTATTAAATTTCCCGGGGCCGGGAGTCTCTTTCAAGATCGAGCCGCGTGTAACGAAGCGGCGGGTTCGAAAGTTCACGTCGCGAGATCGTGCAAAGTATCGACACGGGCATCGAAATATTCTGTTCGCCGGCACCGGAGATTCAATATCAGGGATGCCTTCGAATTTCGTGCGGATAGGTTCCTTCCCCTTGGATGACCCAGCTTTGGATTCCCTAAAAAATCTAATTGGAATCTGCCGATCGACAGATATTACAGAGATTCCACCGGTCGGGGAATTCTCGCGAATCTTAGCTCGGTCTGTTCGTGAGCGGATCCAAATCGATATTTTCTTCGATTTGGACGCGGAGAAAATCAGGCGTATCGGGTCACAGATTTAATTAACTTTGCGTGCCGATAGACAAGTAGTTTGGTAAAATTAGGTTAAGATTCGGTTCGAGTGGTGGGTAGTGGTTCTATTTTTAAAGCTATACTCGTACGAGATTAGAAACTATGTTATCAGGTTTTCGTGGCGCGGGCAGGACGTCGGCGATGCCATCGCTAACCGTGCTAAATTGGAAAATCGAGGCGGGTCGGCGGGCGAGCGAGTTGAAATTCGATTAAAAGGTCAAGTAACGAGTTAATCGCAGACGATTAAGCGCGCGTTAAACTGGCCGCGGTGACTGCGCCATGTCGGAGAGGGAGAGCTTACCGAAAGCGAGCCATTGTTTGCCTGTCGCCATTGTCTTCCGTCCGATCGTAAACCTCGCGACATCGGTCCCGCAAGCTGAACTTCGCTTTCCCGACCTTTCGAACTTGCGAGTCCGCGACTCTGCTCCAGATTACCCCGGAGCTCTCTGCTCATCCTTCGATCGAACTTTCGGCCTTTTCATCCTGAAACGATAGCGTCGCTTGATCGCAATTAACGACGTTGCTTACATTTACTCGAGTTCGTTCGTCGTTACGCAAGGAATATAGTTTTTTAAATCGTTGATCCAATGCCGACAAAAATTACGGCTCGATGTTATCGGAAATTCTCGGTGTTTGTTGCTCCATCTTGGTTCGCGAAGACGAGTTCGTCGAAGCTGACAGAATATGGAACGACGAGTTCCAGCAGCGAGAACGGAGCGGTTCTTGGATAAACGGAGAACAGCGTTGTTCGTAGCAGGGACTGGATGATGAAATCGCAATTTCCGGCTCTCGAGACGGCTAGACACAGCATATAGGATACGATGAAACCTGTGATACAATCGGATAGTGGAACACGCCATTTTTCTGTATTTTTCCTTTTACCAAATCGTTTTTCTAGAATATATATCTCACAGTGGGGATGCAAGTTTAATACATTTTTTAATAATGTTCAATCGCGTAATTCCAAGAAAAAGGGTTGCCTTCGTTGCGGCGTTTTATACGCCGGAAGCGAGCGAGAAGAATTTAATCAAAGTTCATGGAGTTTCTGATTCAAACCCGACGCGAGTCCGAGGCTAGAAAAAATTATTCCATAATTTACACCCGCTTCGACCAAAAGAATCTTTGCGCTTTTACCGTGGCCGCAATTTCCGCTCGTAACGCGGGGGAAAGAAATAAATGAAATAGATGAAACGAAACGACAAAATAGAACATTTCCAAAAGCGGCGCGAGAGAATGGCGGCTCGTGCTCGTGACAGCCAGCGAAACCCTCGCTTCCGAAATTAATTTTCTTTCATCGGTCGACGCGAAAAATTAACAGAGACAAACGCGACGCGACGCTTTACGAAGCATGACTTTAATATTATTTTAATCAAAACTAATAATTCTATTCTGTAGTATATTGTTCTCCGCGAAGCAATACAAATGCGGGTGCGTCGATTCGTAAATTAGGGAACCTTGGACCGTCTGGCCGACGAAACCTATCAACTATCGAGTTTCCTCGAACAGTTTTTCGCACTTTGAACGTCGAAGGAGACGGGAGTTTCGTCTTCTCTCTCTATAGAGTTAGGAAAACAATTCGCTTCAAAGCCGAGAATCAGCCAAGGAAAATAAACGAACGAAACGGAAGCCCGGGGGAATGAAAGTTGGCCCTGGGTTGCCCTAATGCCGAAGTTTCGAGGATGAACGTCGGTTATGGAGCCAGTATTTACATTCGCGGAAGGAAACCGAGCGAGAACCATCGAGTTCGATTGCGCAAGAAGTTCGCCTACCTGATCCACATCCTGATTGTCCGTTCCCGGTGAGAATTATTTCGTAACGTCCGCGAGGATAGATTATTTCGTGGTCGTTCGTAACGATTAGTCGGCCAGTGACGAGGCGTAATCGTCGGTAAACGGTTGGCCTGGATTACGCCGGATGCCTGGATAAGATGCGTCTCGTAATTAGATCATCCCGTTTCGGAGCAGCGGTCAGATTACGAATCCTTGGTTCGTCTCGGCGCCGAATCCCTGAATAAGCTTCCATTCAGCGGGGTCCGCGACGTTTAACAGCGTCTCGCACATCCGCCGGAAATAAATTCATTAAACCGGCGCGGCGGCGCGATCCTGTCGTCGCTCGCGATGTGATTTATGCGACCAGCAATTTCGCAGTCGCGAGATTGCTTTTGTTTCGGCGGTGATCTATGGTTGCCGAGGTTAATTCGACCCTTATTTGCTCGATATTCTCGGCACCAAGACGCACAGGGAATTTCACGCCGCGTGGGAGCGAACCTTCTTCGCGTATCTTCCTCTCTCCCCTTCTCGACGAGTCCACCGATCGATCGAGGAGAGGGAACAATCGCTTCCGGAACATTCGTGTCCCTTTTATTTATTCAAGGAATATACCCTTCGCTGCAGAGAGTAAACGCCGGGCAGAGAACGTAACAGGGTCCACGGGATTGTTTTTCGTTATCGAAGAAGATAATAATACGAGGAACGTTCTTTCACCATCGATCATTTTGCATTTCGCGTCGGAACGAAATTAATTTGTTGATTTCTGTCAAAATTACTCACGGAGTGTTAATTATTTAATATTTGATTTCGTTGAAACAACAGAGGCAGGCATCAAATTATTTGCATCAGTAATCAGTTATGGCTCGATTGAAAAGTTATTGATCTTTGCGCGGAAAGAACAGTTTTTAAAAACAACGTCAATTAATGTTGATGAACACCGGTCTAATGAACATGTTATTCGACGTGTTTCGTATCGCAAAAATATTACGAACGCGCGTGACGTTATAACAAATTTCAATATAACGGTAACTGACCATATTTCTACTTTCATCGTTCCGGAGATACTCCAGGAGAAAGAGAAATATGTGGATATTTTCTGCTCCGTCAGAAAAATGGCTTTGCATCGCGGATTAGCTCTCGATGTTCGAACATTTTTCGAATCGTCCTGTTCGCGAAGTTTCCTCGGGGGGGTCGAGACGTGGATCTTTGTAAAATTTAATCGAAAGAGCTCGTCCCGAACGCGATTACTCGATGCAATATTTTACAACGCGTATTCACGGTACGCGAATATTGCGCGCGAAATATTTTACCGCTTTATCTGCGAGGAGGGATAACAAATGCTGTGCGAAATAATGGAGGATGACGCTCGGCGTTATCGCGAGCAAAAATAACGCTTCTATCCTTGGCGCGAGCGAAAACGTGGTACAGGGATCCCGCGAAAAGAAGAGGATTCCGAGTGCCCTCGGGGGAGTGCAGTTTTCCTGGTCATCCGTGAAAACCCGGGTCTCGTTTTTCGCGCCGCGGAACCCGGGGACCGACGCTCTCGAGATACAACGCGACAGAGAATTCTCAGCGATCAACGCGATTACGAGTCGTCCGTCGTCGCGATTAAAAAGCAAAAAACGAAAAAAAAACGTTGATTCAATATTTCCGTCGTCGGCGAAGCTTTCGCGAAAAACGACAATTGAAAAGTTTCTGGAGAAATAAGCAAACAGCGTGAAAGGAACGAACGCCCGCGAGTTTGTCTAGGTGTCGGAAAGGCCACGAGACGAGGGGGAGGGCGAAAGGGTACGGAAAGGGGGATGTTAACCGGCCGACGTCTGTAAATATTGACCACGGCTCGCTAGAGACGATTGAATTAACGATTCCATTAAAATCCCGTGAAGGGACTCGACCCGACGTTGGTCCCCTTTCGGAATCTCTTCGAAATCGTTGTGTGCGCTCGCTGGAATACCAACTTCAACCTCCAAGAATGTTCCCTTCGAGAAACGTTGAATTCAACTTGCCATCTCTGACTTTTTTGCTCCGCGAATTTACAAAGGTTCTGGGGGGAATGAAAAAGTTGCAAACATTGGATCGTTAACAAACTGTAATTTATTTTTATCGTTCCCCATCGACGACTAAGCCGATCGTCTTCTTTCGACGCGGCATAAATCGGAACATCGAGGCTTTAACGGGTTCGCGTATCGGTAATTTCCATGAATTATCGCGCAAACCGGCCCTTTCGTTTTCCACGGGGTAGTTTCATTCGTTACACAACTAACACCATCGGCGATTAATCTCGCGACGCGTCCGCGAGATCGTAATTCTCCGGGGCTCATTAACGCGTTTCCGAATCGTCGAGATATATAATTCTTTTGGGGACGATTTGTTTCTTCCTTTCCGGCCAGCCTTCTGCCGATCGATCCTGTGGCGAATGGATTCTCGCAGGTTATTCAAAAAATAGTAAATACAACGTTACGATTACACGTTACTCGCGCTCGTTATCCGCGTACCAATAAATCCATCGATTGACCAGACAATCGATAACGCGCCCCCGTAAAATTCTGCTCGCCGGGTGACAGAGTTAATCGCGTTTTTCCCCCGACCGATTACGGCGTACACGAGCTGTTCTACGTTTAAAACAATCAACGGACACAAACGGTGCGTTTGTTAGTCTCGTTTGGCACGATGACACGCTTCTCCCGCATTTTGGAGCTTGTTTCGTTCCCCGACCGAATCAGCACGTACATCGACCGACCCTCCCCTAACGCGAAACCCCGAGTTTAACGTTTTACGCGTTTAATATGCACCGGTATCGATCGACAATATGATTCACGCGCCCTCGAATCCCTCGACCCCTCGTCGATTCCTAATTAATAAAGCTCGATCGTTTTATTCCGCGCGATGTAACGGTCCACGATCCGACGTTTTGCAAAGGTTCGAGGCAGAAACGGGAAGAATGCTTCGTTAAAGAATTCATAGTTGGTCCGTTCCCCGCGAATTTAATTAAACCTCCTTTTTTGAACCGGACGACTTTTCGCCAGCGAGAATGATTATACAGAGCATTCCACCGCCCGGGACAATTTGTAGACCGTGTTCCTGACATACGACTTGCCCGCTCTTAATTGCTTCCAGCCACGAACGACGTTGATATTTGCGCCGCGTTACGAACAGGTGTTTGTATCGTTCTTCTCCTATCCCACGCTACCTCGAATACCTTCGATCCTGCGTTAACCCTTTCGCCGCGAATGCACGTTCGCGTGCCTGATAAAATTTATCAATCGTTCGATATCTCGTAGCCGAAAGATTCCCTCACCGATCGGCTCGCAGCGAAATGAAATTCCCCCGGAAAACGGAGCCTCGTCACGCGATTCGGTTATTCTTGATTTTCGTCTCATTTCGTGCCATAGAATCTCCCCGACCCAATTTCTACCACGAATTCAGCCTGTATGTCAAGCGTCCTATCATTTTCTCGATAACCGTGCGCGTATCGAGGCGAATCAAAGGATCGCGAAATGAAAGGGAAAGAGGAGGGGAGGATGAAAGGACGGAAAGGAGAGATTTGCATGGACAACCGAGCGCAAGGAACTCGAATGGAGCGGGAATTCGAAAAACGAGACCAGACCGGTCGGATTAGACCGGAAAGGGAGACATTTTATTCGCGTCGGGACAGCCGCGGGCTCGATCGCTTCTTTGAATAGCCGACGGATTATTATACGTTACGCGGGTACGGGGGATCCTCTTCTTTTCGCATTAACCACGAAACGCCGCGCGAAGGAAGGTTAACCGACGCGGAAGAGGAAAATACACGCGCCGCGTCAAAAGCTTTGCAGAAAGAATTAATTTAATGCCGCGTCGCCGAGAGTACAATTGTCTCAAAACGAGTGGTTTCTTCGTTCCGTTTCGAGCAAAAAGTACTCAAACGACGAGGACGCTTTGTTTTTACGTTAATTTGCACGATGAACGTCGCCGCGCTGGCGACAAAAAGGCCGGCTGAAAATTAGAATTAATCGCGAGTCCGCTTCGTTGAACGGATTGTTCATTTCCGCCGTGCAAAGCTTCCTTTGTCCGCCTGTGCAACGTTTCCGCGTCTTCTCGGGCATCTGGAGAGCAACGTGTTTCGTGATATTTAAATACGGTCGATTGGTCGATCCGGGTTCGTTGGGCACGCGACACGCGGTAAATCAAGGTTCACGGCTGATCGGAGGGTACGAAAATCAAAAGCGTCGTGGCTGGAAACATTGCAATGGCGCGGCTGAACGAGTCCCCAGAGGTGATTGTACCCTCCGATAGGCGTGTTTCCCGATCGACGAACGATAATCGTGTTTCGCGTGCGTTTGGCTGCGCGAAACGCTCAAGCTCGCCGCGGAAATGCCCGGTTCCCGCGAATCACGGGACAAGCCGGATGATTCGATCCTAATCGAGAACCGATGGAAATCAACCAACCTCGATGGCGCGTGCGCGTTCGACGCGAGAAACACGGGATATTAGCCGCGGCCAGGTTCGATTGACATACCGTGAATATGCCTCGTGCCTTCCGTACGTGGATAATCATCGAGATTGATACCCGTCGAAGCGTGCCCGTTTGATCGAGCGGTTCAAAGATCCAGACCACGTCGAAGATGATTGACGCGTTCAGAGTCACGGCGGACGACGATCGTAATTATAATTTTGCAAACAACGATCTATATTTTGTCAAAGAAACTGGCGCAAAGACACCGTACGTGGCTGTTAACGATTCTCGAGGAACACGATGGCCTCCTTCGCGGATTCACTTCCTCGTTGAAATATTCAGCGTTTGCCTATTCTGTGCGGAAGCACGTCTGCCGAACACGAATCGTGACGCGTGCACGTCTCTTTCGTATGCGCTCTGCATCATAGTCAAAGTGTACATAAACGAATAAACGGATCTTTTTATTTCGCTCTCAAGAAACGGCAGCCGGCTTCGAGTGCTTTCCAGACAGGTTAAATCGTCGAAAGTTCGAACCGTTCTTCGAGGAAACCTTTCGATTCTCGTCTGCCTCGAGAACTTCCATGGAATTCGTTAAATAGATCCCCCGTTAAAGGGTGGAATCATTACCGGTGAAGAAAGAAAATCGTTCTTAGACGACCTCCGGCCGAGCGAGCTAACGTGGAGCAGCTTTTTCTGATATCGCGTGAATGGAAATGCCCACGCTTCCAACCCCCCCGCCCCTTTGATTCTTCCATTCCAGGAGCAACCCCATTTTCAGTAGCGTCCCGTCCTTTCGCCGGGTAAAATCCATAAGTATTAAGTAGTCCCGTGCGGGCCGACTCCGCCCAAGAAATTCAATTAAGACCGAGGAGATTAGCCGGAAACTTTTCCGCAGATTTTCCACCCCCGGGGGCCGATTCTTTGCCGGACGATCGCGACCGATTCCGCGGAACGACGTTTCTGGCTACGATCGCGTGGACGTCGATTAACGAAGGGAGAGAAACTTTGCGAGGATCACGGGAACTTTTGCCACGGCGATCGCGAATTTTCATTCCCTTTAGCAACTCGTTTTGTCCTCTTTGGCCCCCGGAACAACGTATCGTCGCGACTCTATTAGATAATTAGCGAAAGAGACGGGGAGACCGACGGGTTCCGCGAGTTCCAGTGTCGAGAATCAACTTCGCGTCTTCGGTACAGTTTCGTATCGAGTTCCGTTCGCGATAAACGATAAACCCGTGATCGTAGATAGTTGGCGTGTTCCTTGGAACGATCGGCTTGCAAATTAAACGGCGCCGCGGTACCGATTTCAGACTCTGTCCGTGTCTTTCCCACGAGCGAAAAGCTTTATTGCGGATCCGCACGATAGCGTCGAAAGCAAATTAAACGTTCAACGAGCCACTCGGCTTCTACGGGGCGCTACGAGTAATTCTTCGTTGGAACACGGAGGACGGATACCGGTCCGTGTTCGCGTTGGGTGATTGGCCGATTAGGATCGCTGGATAAAACCGAACGAAGGGAAACGACGAACGGGCAAAGAGAGATTTCCCTTTATATCGAGCTTCTGGCTTAGCGCCGTCGGAATTTGCAATATAACGTAATTTAATGAAGCGAACGCCGAGCTGCCCGACACAACCGATCCTCCGCGGAACCTTGCGTACAGATTTTCGTTTCTTCTCCGCTCTTCCTCCCGATCATTCGTGTCCGGGGATTCTGAGCTGATCAGGCCAATAACTGTTTCTTTTTCTGCCGGATAAAATCAGCTTCCTTTTTACCAGCGACGCTACTCTTGTTTCTTACGGATTACGAAGACTAGTCTCGCCGTCGACCAGAGCTACGTCCTCCGTAAACGCGGCTATAATTATTATTATCGTTATTATTACGAGAATCGATATTCGCCGGTAGAGGAAATCGCGATTAATACCGCCGGGATTCCTGTCCTCCGCGCGACAATTAATTTTCGCCCGCGTTACCGATGCCCGCGGTACCAGGTTGCCACTCCACGGGGAACGACCGATTAAAATTAACGATGAATAGGTAAGTAACGGTAGTAATAGAGAAGGAAACGGTATACCCTGCCCGGAGTTTCGGAGTTTCAAGTTTGGACAAATGATCCACTAAGGAGATGGAGCCTCGTTCGGTCCATATTCCATCTAATCGAACCTCGTGCTGCGTGGCTACCATTACTCACCAAGTTGCCTCGGTTAAGCGTCGTTTCTCGAGATTGCCCGACCAACTAAGCATCCGTCCCGTTCAGTTCGCCGATCTCGTTACGAGACCCGTTTACCAGAGGCATGCGAAATGAACATACTCGCGAAACATCCTCCGAGCTCCCAAAAGTATCTCCATTCGATCACCCGGTCGATCCACCGAGCATACATTCATATACTTTTTGTGCAAACGTAGATCCATGCAACTTTTATTCGACCACGGTGTCACGGAGATAATTAGAGTACTTAGAGTTACTAGACTGCTCCTTGGGAGTTGTTAGAACGATCGAAAGGCCGGGTTCCTAATAGATCGGAATTGTATCGTATGTACAGAGTCGAACGTATCGGTTACGTCGGACGCTTTCAGCGTGATTAAACGTTGCCATGGCAGGGAGGAGACTACTTACAATCTCCAGCGTATACGATCGGCATTAGTTTCGAAGAAATTGCAACACGTTTCGGAACCTCTTGTAATCCAGTTCCGTACTCGTTGTAACATTAAACCTATCTCGACCAGTCAAATAACTGTTTTTAAATTTCGTTTAAAATTTTGGTATCAAATTCTGGTTAGCTCCCGATGTAAATAGGAAATATATGTATAGCAAAGACGAAAAAAGAGAATCTTTAGTTTCCACTGTCTTAGAACAGTCCAACCACGCGTATTAAAAATACTAAAACTTTAGACGCGTGCAGTTCCGAAACTACTAGCATTTTATTAATAATTGAACCACTGTTGGCTGCGGTGAACCTTCCCCTTTAAGATGCTTTTTGAATTTTGTCGATCGGACTTCCCGTTTTGGAGATATCGCAATTTATGTAAATGGTAATTTTTCTTAATTCGACTATCGCTGTCTTCGTCTGACGCGTCGCGTCGAACCTCCTTGTCGCACGTTGACCCACTGACCGAACGAATGAGTGACGTCACGTTTACTACTTACTACGTGCACGTGCAGTCAATGACCTCGCGACGTAAACAAACGCTCGAACCCTTCTATTTCCGGAACTAGCCACCGCGTCGACTTGAAATTAAAATTGCTATATCTCCGGAACTAATAAAGCTATCGACTTGTTCGAACGCTCATTTTAAAGGGCATTTCATCCCCTATCCGATGACCATACCAACTATTATTTTTTATGCTGTCTTCTCTGTTTATTTTGACATTTACTTTGACGCTACATACCCAAAGTAGTTTCAGCACTTCTTATTGATTATACGACTGATGTGGGATAAAACTGAACGATAAATTCTTTATTTAATTGAATGGTAGGAATGGGTATACATGAAGTGCCGGTAGGTTTAATGTTAAAGTTTCGGGGAGGTCTTTCTTATGCGTCTTGACGAAGATTAATTTATCACCAGAAAGGAACATTTTTTAGGTACAACGAAAAAAGTGGAACGAAAAAAGTTATCTTTCGAACGACTGTTTTTCGTTCATTTTTTTATTTACACAGGTTGACGGGTGTTTTTTTCATGCCTCGTCGACGTGACCGAAGTCCATGATCGTGCTTTCAAAGAATTACGTCACGTTGCGCGGAAACCTTTCCGCGAGGAACCGCTTCCGGCCGCGTTCATTTCCGATTTCGCTCGCGCCGCGCCGTCAGATAACGAACGGTATCGTTTTAAACGGCCACTCGAACAATAACGGTGCCGGGCGAATAATGCGCGCGCCACGCAGCCTGATCAATAGGGGCGCGATATAACGTTGCGCGTCGCTCTTCAAATATTTAAATCGTCTCGTTGAAAATTGTAATAATCCACGGTCCGTCGATCGCGCCGGCAAATATTACAACTTGATCGCCTCTCGGACAAGTGAAACATAAACCCTGCATTAATAATAACGTAATTGCTTTGTTTACTGGTATCTCGTTTCGAGCGCAGGGGCCTTGCTTTTCCGAAAGTTTCCACAGCGACGTCGGGGTTCTGCAAGATTTTCAGCGAATTCGATTATCCCCGGATTACGCGTGCTTTGGGAAATTAACGTTCGCCCAAGATGCATCATGATGCGTCGTATAAATTTTGGAACGCGCGCTTCATATTCGTGGGAGTTCATCAATTATTTAACAGCGCGAAGAATAATTCGCGGGGGGAGGGACGGAATATCTCGAAAGCTAATAGAGGCACGAGTACTCGATTATTCATACGGCGCGTCCGTCCTGAAATCGCACGTTCGAGAAGTTACTTCGTCGAACAAACAGACGCGTTTTCTTCGTTCGGGGCGTCTAACGATGGGCGGGAAAGAGAGTCTCTTTTCGGGAACGGCGACCTCCATCCAAGTTTGCGATCCCAATTTCAAACTTCTCGCTTTAGAGACCGATTCTTTCGACGTTCCTCGATATTTACCGACGTTTCGAACCGAGGCGAACCGGGAACTCTGATCACATTAGTGAACTAAATCCTTGGATGCTTTGACTGCCGATCGTTTTAACAACCGTCAGAAGCAATCGCGTTTTCGACGCTCGAACCGGTTCGATGTTAAGTTTCGTCGCGTCGGTTGGCGGGTCGCGGGAGCCGCGGCTCTTACGGAGAAGATAAAAAGAACAAAGCAAGTGTCGCGCTGTAGTCCAGACCGACGTCGAGTGGCTGCTAACAAGAGCAGCCGAGTTTTCCGGTTGCATTCTTCTTGAATCCTTCGGTGGCTCTTTCGCAGACTTCCGGGCGTGGGTCGTGGAAAGGTCTCGCGGAAAGCGAGGAGAGGTCGACTGAAAATGTGTTTTCGGGGCCCCGAGCAACGATCTCCCCGGAGGTCTCGGGGAAAAATGTATCGTGCCGCGAGAGGTAAGACTTTATGAAAATTCTGGCTCTCGCCGGGCGAGAGAGCTTCTCAACGACGTCGAAAAGCCGCTCGAACTTTCGAGACACGATGGTAACTCGTTTCTGAAAATTTCCCGACGTCGAGGGCCGTCGAACGAACAAACACGCGAAATGTCCGCCAAGTATGGTCGTAGACGGAAGGGCGGAAAAGGAGGAGAGCAGGAACGACTGGGGAACTCTCCCGGGGGTCCGATATGCAAATAAACCTGCGAGAACGGCGACCGGTGTGCTCGTGGATCCGGAAAATGTCTAATTACCTTGGCCAGCGACGTTTAATATCGACAGGCGCCGCGACGGTACGTTCTCACGCGCCATTAACCAACGGAAAAGTTACGATACAGTCGACCCGTACGCCGTAATAACTCGTCGGTCTAACGAACCGGAACGAACGTCGAAAAAGCACGGCGAACGCGTTCGTTTTCGGCGATGAACGAACCGAGGAACCCTCTCGGTTGTCTCCAGAATTTTAGAAATATCGCCCGGTAATCGTCCGTTCCGAATTTGCCAGGGCAACGCGGTCCCTGCCAGGCCGTTGCCCGGACGCCAAGTGTAGAGAATTGCCCGACCGGTAATTAACAGGATTAGAAAGCGATTGACTAAAGCGAGCCGCCGGATGTGCATTTGCCAAATGCATTCTGCTCCCGATCTCATCCATTCCCGCGGGTAGCGGCGCGGTGTACACCTAAAACTATGTACAGAGGAACGCCGCACCAGATTCCTGATAGTATAACCCTCGATGCCTCTGACCCAAAGCATCTCGTATTAACCGTGTAAAATTACGAGATCGTGTAATACCCTTGCGCCAAACTCTGCCAACAATTTATTTTATTTCCCGTGGAACCGGCTTGACTCTCTTCGAACAATATTTGTACGTTCGAGTCGTATATCCAGCGAATATAATCGTCTCGCGAATAAAGCAATAACAGAAACGACGAGGGACGGTCGTGCAAAAAGAAAGACGGATCGAAACAAGAGCGCGTCGAACGCGCTCGGGATTATTTGCAGTTAGCGATATTATAAATCGCTGCGGGACGGGGGAACGGCGCGCAAAAAGAAACGTACGTCTCCGCGAATGCAATCTTGTCCGTGCTCCTGCGAAAGGAGAGCGAGAGAAGGAAGAAGCGTTTCCTGTTGGATAATGGAATGGGCTCTCGATGTTATCGTGGGGGGGGAACGTGCAGCGGTGAATTTACGAGATATCCTACGGTGGCGAAAATGCTAAAGCAACAGTTATCCTCGGCCTGTTCTCCCTTCCTTGTGCAGAGGACAGGGATCGGGAGGGAGTTGCGTCGGTGTATCGACTAGGAAACAACGTATAGAACGAGAACGACGAGGCGAGGATTGTACAGGGTGATCACACATTACATTCACAGCAAGGAATTTTTTTCTCGAAATTGCGTAGGATTTCGAGGGTATATGTAACGACCATAAATGATTGTAACTGACCCCTACGACTAGAAATAACTTGAAATTTTTTAATTTCAACACCCTGTATACGAAGCTGTGATTGCTCCCGCGGCGATGGTCGTTCGAATCTGGGTCTCGCGAAAGATTCGCTCGATTCGAATATTATTCGAATCCGAAACGGGTCGTTGAAACGATCGACGCGGCTGGAAAAAAAAGCTTGCCCGCCAGGGAATTATGAGGACCGATACCCGAAGCAGCGAATTACGATTTGAATTGCAAAAAGGCCGATACACCGCGGCGGTCCAGGCGTGCATAAATTTGCAAATAGCTCGAGCACCGTCAGCGCCGGAGACCGGATCGGGTTCGCGGGGCACGGACAGAAGCGCAAGAGTAATCCAGGAAACCGGGTGTGCGTTTCTGCAGTTTCGCATTACCGCGGGCCGTGCCAAGTGGATTAACGTATCATTGTCCCGGCGGCGCGAGCCCTCCGAGCAGTTTCGAACTTGCCGGAATATGGACGTATACGACGCTTGTTCGCGGAAGGCACCGGCAGAGTTCCCTTTCCTTCGCGTCCACCGGGACCGTAAGGGTCGTCTAGCCCGGAATCCGGCGAGTTACTCCGGCAGAGAAGTTTTCGATGGAATTTCGACGTTTCGCTAATAGGACTCCCGGCGGACTGCGCCCGTAGTCTCTTGTCAAACCGATCCAAACTCCCGCCAAACTTTCCACCGAATTTCTCCTTTTTCGAACGACCCCGGTCAGCCCTCAGCGAATATTTCCAAGACGGGTCCTGGACAAACTGTCTGTGAGAATCGACTTTGCACAGCAGACGCAAAATAAAATGAGCGAACGTACCGAAAACTAGATTTTTGTCCCGCAGCGATCGGAATACAATAACAGGTTGTTTCGTAGGTTCGAGCGAAACGATCGATCCGCTGTTTTTCGCGTTCCATTTACCCCTAACCAGATTGCAACTCGAAACGAAGTTTTTACTCGCATCCCGGCTCGCGGGTATTCAAAGTTGTCTCCCGCGTCGCGCGCCCATTGGCTCGTTAAACGCATTATTACGGTTTGCGTGTTTCCCTTTTCGCAGCTGGTGATTCCGCGAAGTCGGAGGAACTTGGTAACTGGCATTCGCGAGTAAAGAAAAGGAACGACCGGAAGTTGGGGCGCGCGATACGTCAAACGCACACGGCACAAATTGCTTCTGAAACGCGGAGGGTTCGGCGAATGGAAATTTCGCGTCTCGGGAGAAACGCAACAGCAACGGCAACGGCAACGGAACCGAAGGATTTATCGCGTTACTTTGTACCGTGTTCCGTGTTCCGTTTCTTTTTTACCCCCCCTGCGTAAAGTTGCGGAAACTTGGCGGCGAATGATTAAAATTTCCTACCCCCGGCGAGATTGGCCGAGCTCGGTGAGTAGCCTCGCTGCTTTTCCAGAGAAGTTTTCGCGAGTCGTCCACGTCGAGCGTGTATCCAATTACCGCAACGAGCAACGTGTG
This sequence comes from Colletes gigas, assembly GCF_013123115.1. Lineage (NCBI taxonomy): Eukaryota > Metazoa > Arthropoda > Insecta > Hymenoptera > Colletidae > Colletes > Colletes gigas. The sequence continues at coordinate 2,039,940 of NW_025106641.1, forward strand.
TCTCGTAGCAAGCACGCGCGCGATCCTTGCCGACGAGCGAACGAAACGCCCTGTACCACACAGGCTGCAATTGACAGAACGTTTCCGTGCAACGTGACAGACGGTGATTAACGACCCGTCTGTTTTCCGAATGAACATGTACGCCCGGCTAACTGTTACCTTCCGACTTGCAAGCTCGGTTATTTGCTCGTCCTCGGATACACCACCGACTCTTACCCATTGCACCTTATCGAGGAATCCTCTCCCTTTCGGAGCAACAATCATATCGAGTCCCTGATACATAGAACTTCATACCACTGACGGAGACTTATTTCAGAATTCGAAATGACGGTTTTATCGTTGGCGAGGGCGATCCCCCGCCGAAGACCCTTTCCGTGTTCGTTGACCTTTCCGGGATTCCCGTGCGTAAATCCACAGATTCCATAGAAAGTTCCACTGGTCGTCCCGATTCAATTTCCTGGCATCGAAGTTGTATTCTATCCCGGTGCGTGCCTCCCAAAGAATCTAATATTTATCGCAGGAATAAAAAATTTTGTTCGTATTTTAAAATTCGTTCGCGACCGAATCGAAATATAGAAACAGGAAGAGCGAAGGTAGCGCGTTTTCAGCGAGCATTTAATTCGGCCCCTTTGATTGGAACTCGTAGACTCGACTGTTCGGACCGATTACACGTAGCAAAACCGAAACCACGTAATCTTGGCTCGAGTTTCGCGCCAATCGATTCGCAAATAACATCCCAACTACTTGTGCACCGAGAGCGAAGTCGCGCCGTTCGAAACTACTTTGATCTACTTACGTCTTCGGTCCAGATGGGTATCCGGACAGTCGAGTGATTATGTGTTCGAGAGGATAGCGAGCGAACGCACCGGGGATCGCTGGAACTATAATTGGTTCACGGGAAATTAGTGATCGGGACCCACTAATTGCGTCGATCGTCTAAAATTAAGGTTATCGTTTACGTCCACTTCGATCCAAGAGTGATCGAAATAAAAAATTTACAAGTCCTCAAATCCTTTCAAGCATCGAGTCTCTGCGTTGCTTTGCAAGGTTCTTGTAAATCCTAACGAAGGGACGGTTCGTACAGTGCGGTCACGTTCGTTGTATCCCTGGCGAGGGTGGCGCGAGGGGCTGATAAGTTCTTGAATCTTTCGGGCGGCGGTCGTGTTTCTCCGCTGAAAATTCGAATCCCGGTCCGAACGAAGGGGATAGGAAAACAAGAAAGCAGCCAAACGGAATGGGGAAACGGGAAAATTGAATCGCGGACTATACAGCTGGATTTAGCCGAGCGTGGAGACGCGAGCCCCGCTGTTCGGATACCCGCTGGCTTTTTCGATTATTTATCGCTGATGCATTACGCCAGCGAAAACTTCACGCGATCGTTTCCCGTCCGCCTGGTCCACCTTTCGTACAATACAACAAGGAACGTAATTAATCCGCGACTATTACCTTATATTATAAACGGGACGCGTAAGAATAACTCGCATGGAAAGTAGCAATTACCGAACGATACCGAAGTATCCGCGTAACCTTTTGGAACGGGCCATAAAGCTGTCGGAAAGCGAGAAGGAAAAACCAGTTTGATGCATCTCGCGTTGCACAATGCAACCATGAATATGTAAGACGCGAGGGTGGAAGGGAGATCGACCGCGATAAGAAAAAAACCGTGACGCGTCGGTATCTATGGAAATGGCGAGAAACGTCAACAGGGGAAATACGAGCCGCGTAATAAGAATTGCGAGATACCGGGCGTTGCATCCTCGCGGAAAGTCGTTTTCGCCGTGAGCTTCCGCGGAGCGGCGGAAAAACGCGGCCGGAAGCGATACGACGGGAAACAACGACGTCGAAAGGTCGTCCCCGTGCTCGTGATATTTTGCATCCCGGGAAATCGAATGAAATTCGCTCGCTGTCGAATTTATATTTCAATTTTTCGGGAAATTGAAAAATTGCATCGAATGAAACGGGGAAACACGGCAAAAAATCGCGGACAAAAGCTCGTCGATCGGTCTCGCGCCGTTGTGTTTTCTGCGTTTTATTTTTCCGTTCCTGCGCGCTCCCTACGACCGACGTGTATTTTTAAACGCAGACGGGGGTGTCTTCCTTCTCTCGACGGTATATTAAAAACCGTCGCGTCTTGGCGGCGGACATTTTTCCCCAGCCGTCGACCTTGCTCCGTTGCTTTCAATGGCTAATTGATTACTCGCTCGCGACTAATCGGTGCACAAAGGTCGTTGAGCGTCGTATCGATCCGTCTAAAAGTAAAAGGCGCTTACTACCGCGAACCGAACGTAATTACTCCTTCGAGCTACTCAAAACTCGCGAATCCGAACTTTCGCGTGTAATTAAAGTGCCCCGTAACTCTGTTCCGCGAGTTGCGCAAGAAACTCGCTGCAGCCCGAAGAAGAGGATCGCGCGAACCGGGCATTCGCCTTTCGAATCGATCTAATTGCAACGCTCTCCTGTACGAGTTTATAATAAGGTCTTTGGGCACGTCTATGGATCAACCCTTAACGATCCAGAAAGATGTCTGATCCCCGCGGATGGTTTAAATCCATGCTGGACGGGCCTAGGTTTAATCAGAATTTGCAATCCGAGCCGCCACTCGTTAAAATGGTCTTGTTAGGGGACTTGGAGTATGCGACGCTCGGCGAGTTTGTATTGTCGAAACGTTTCCGTGGCACCTGGCGCTCGCAAAACTGATTCACAGCCAGGCCGTTAGGAATGTCCTGCAAGCGCCACGCGGAATAGTAACTCGGTTCCTCGAGAGCCAAGACGTCCTAGGGCAATTATCTTTATCCGCGTGATCGGCTCGACCGTGGACGGTACGCAGAGAAGGAGACTCGTTACCGGTTTCGCGGTTATCTCGGCGAGGAGCACCAGCGTGTATCGTGGTTTACGAGTCGCTTTCGGGTCAACGATAGCGAAGGAGTTACGCGAAAACCATAACTCTCGGTTTGTTGGCCGCGTTTCCTTGCGACCGTAAACCGATCTTCGAGCTATCCCCGTCCCCATCAATAATTGAAAATGAACCTGTTCAATATTTTCGTGGCGAGTTTGCATACTTTGGGATGCTTCGTACACCCCTGGGGAAACGTATCCATCCAACGTAACTCATTTTCTTTGTACTCGCGTGTGTTTCTGTGCGTCGATTCCGAAGTTTCGAACGAGCGTGCAACACGTGGCGCGCGACAGTCGCGATACCGAGTCTCTATACAAGCGGCTATTAACTGAAATTTGTGGTGGTGCCGTAACTATCGCGACTTGGATATTGTAATAGTTGTATCGGCATTTTGCTGACGCTACCTACGCGCTCCACGACCGGAAATAGTAACGCGGCGTCGGGGGTTATAACTTCGCTGGAAGCGATGCGGTTTGTTGCATTGAAATTACAGTTCATTGTGCATTCGGTTGAGCGACCGATATATTTCACCGGGGCTCGCCCGCTACTGTCGCGTAAAATACAGGGTGTTTCGCGTTTCTCCATACCTTGGTAACGCGTTCCACGATAAATATCGTGCTACCGGCCCGAGTTCGATCACCTATTCGTAATTCAAGACAAATTGCCCGGGGGGTCAGCCCGATTGTTATCCCTTTACGGGTTTTCTTCTGGCCACGCCGCGTTCTTCCCGCGATACTCCCTGTCCTATCAGCGCCACTGACTGCCACAATTGACGATAACTGCGAGTTGTTGGCCGACCATTGCCTCGATAAAGGTGGCACTTCCAACTATAGGGGATCGTTCCGTGGCTCGGGAGCTCGAACACCGCGATATCATCGGTGTCCAACGCAGCTCGTCCTGGAAATCTACGCTCTGCATAATAGTTCGTGTTTACGAACGTACGAACACGTTTTTATCGCGTACTCGCCCGGCGTAGAGATTATCGTGCTCATTAAGACGTTTCCTGCAGATCTCTTTGGTAAGATCGGTTGTTCTAGGCTGTAAATTTTCATGATCTCAACAGCTTTGCGACTCGTATAAATAATTTTTAATATATTTAGCCTATTCTATTCTTATCTCGCGCTTGCCTCGACGGCCAGGAATTCCAGTCGTTTCTCCGTCCGTGGAGAAACTGGTCGAAGCGTTTCGGTGGAAATAAAGGTCGCGAAAGCTCCCGTGGTTATTAAAAGTTCATTCAGCCCGTGCTTGCGCGACGCTGCCAAGAATTTCAAGGCCCTGCCGCGTATTTTCGACGCGATCTTTCGCCAGAATTTCTCGTTCGATCGACAGGAGATCATTGGAAGGGACGAGACGTCGCTTCGACCTTTTAATTTTTCACCGTTGCGTTTCGTAACGCCCCGTCGCGACCAAAAGAGCTTCCGGAAAAACTAGTTTTACGGGGCGCGCGCTCGACGGCGGAAAGTCGTCGGAATTTTCAGCGTTTCCCTTCCTGGGTTTTCGCGCGCGTGTACAGAAATTCCCGTCGTTCCGGGAGACGTTAAACATTATTTTCATTCGTCCTGTTCTCCGCAGACCATAGGGGATTCGTGCTCGACAAGGTATAAAAGGGAAGAGCGAACGTTTACGGACCGGAGAGACGGGGAGGTGGGAAACAGAGGTAAAAAAGGGGAGCGAGGCAGGTGAAACGCGCGTGATATTTTTCACGATGCCGCGAGGCGACAACTTTCCATCGGATCTAACGCGAAAACAAATGTCCTCGTTGGCGATGACCGAGGAAAGAAAGGAACTACCCTGCGGAGACGGCCCCTCGAACAGTTTCTTTTGCTCGGTCGTCTTCGTGCTCGGGGAACCGCAGGAATCTCCGGACGCGACATTTTTCCTCCTCTTGAAATATTATGCATGAAACCCATGCACCCCGGGGACTTAAATTACCCGGGGCTCTCCCGTGCATGCTGCTCGCCACCGCCGTGTCCATAGAATTCCATGGAAATTGCCTTTATTACGAGCACGGCCTGGTTCCCCTGCTCCTGATGCCCGTCGATTCTCCTCGAACATTCCTCGGATTTCTTTGTCGCGTTCTTATCGACGGATTTATTTAACCGCCATTGCAAGACATTAACCCTCGTTGGACGGAATCCGGGTCCGCGTGGACCCCAAAAAATGTGACTTTGGATCGCGTAGCAAGTTCAAGCAACTATAGAGTCTGTAAAAAATCTTTGTAGCAAGGATCCCTGGGTAAAAAGGGTAGAAAGCTGGCTTCCGTTTATCCCCCGTTTGACGTCGGATCGACTAAACGCCGATTTACAACCCCCGACTCGTCCGCGTACGATCCACATCCTGCGTGCGCGATGGAAGTTAAAGCGGGATCGCGAGTCTAACTCGCGGTCGTACGAGATCTCCGTGGTTTCGGGACGATATTCATGGGGCATTAAATGGAAATCATGGCTTTACGCGCGAGCCAGCAGCTACACGGCTCGCGGAGCTATCCGACACGATACGCCGTTTTACTTATAACCTGCGACCGTTTTATAAATATTTAACGAGGCCAAGGTGGAACGTACTTTACCATATTCCCGTGCTCCAATCTTCTCTTTCGCGAGGCTACTTTCCTCGTTTCCTCCTGACTCGTTTCCACTACGCTTCAAGAAGATTTCGGTTACGAATGCGAGCTACATACGTAACGAACGAAAGTTCCTTGTCGTTCAAGAGAACGATCGTTATACTCGTACGACGAGACTCCTATTTAATTTCATATATTTATTCAACGAGACGTTCCCTTTGTCACAGAGAGCTCAGAGAACATATATTAAATAAAATAAATGCACGAGAAGAAAAATTTCTACAAAGAGGTTTATGAATTTCGGAGCGTTTAAACAGGGGGAAAACATCGGAAAAGAAGTCGTGGACGATCCAGATAATTTTCCGGGCTCGAACGAGCTAATTCAGTTTGTTCATCGTGTGATCGTAATTATGGCACACGCGTATCAGCGTTGCAGGTTGACAAGGCTAAGGAACCTGTGATGCACTTTCTCAATTATAACTTTGCGAATCTCGTAATTAGAGAACCAACTTTACCGTGCTTTCATATAATATTCCAGCGATAACTTTGACGTTAAATAAAATTGAAACTGCGTCGAGAAACGAGGATAAAAGTACCGGGACGATATCTGTATCGCTATTAAAATTCTGAGATCTTGGTATCCCGTGCATTCTGCTCGAAGCGTCGGAGTCGCGTCACGTTTAAGGGGATTCTTTGGATATTGAAAATCGAGAATGGGAAGTATCCTTCGTCGAAGATCGAGGAAAATTTGCCGAGAGCCCTCGTGTCGGAGTCACAACGTCGCTTGTCAAGCTGGAACTCCGGAGTCCTCGGAGAATTCCGCGGAAAATCGGTAAAACGAGATCGATCAGCGCGCGGGAGGGTATTATATCGCGAGACACCTAATATACACACGCGCGGAAATGCATAGAGCGTGTGAAAGGGCGCCTCGACGAAATGGGACGCATTGGATCCGAACGCGAGCGAATTTTTGGGACGAGAGCGTCTCCGATGCCGCTCGTTGACTTTAATTCGCCCTGCTTCTCGTCCACGCTTCATCGACGCGAGCTCGTATCCCAGTTCTCGTTAAAAGACCACGCGGATCAGGGCGATTACGATCTGAGGTAATACTTTGACCTTAAGCAAAGAAATTTCTTCGACCATGGCGTATCTACTCGAGAACATCGGTGTAATGGGGGTTTTCGAGCTGCTGTCGTAGCCCAGCGCGGAATACAGTTAGCATTCATGGCTGCTCGAACAGTGAACACGCGCCTTGGCGATAAAGATCTATCACGGATCCCATACAGAGTGATCGTAACGCGAATGGTCTCTCGCGGAGGCATTCGACCTCTGATTTTTCGCGGGCGAATGCGAATCACGCTCTAGCATCCGATGCACGACTCGATAATTCGCTAATCGTCGCGTATCGAGTACGCCGGGCGTCCCGTGTAGCGCGCGACACGCGCGTTTCGCGTACAAAAAATCGAATCGTGGTAGAAGGGTATCTCGAACGCCGGAAATCGCCGGTATCGCGTCCAGCATCCGGTGAAATACAAATCCGATAGGATAACGGTTCGACATCGCGTACAATGTAATTTATATTAATAGGAACGCGCACGCGCTCGTCCTGGCAAATTACCGGCGTAACGGCGGTAAGCACGTTATTAATGGGCGGCTGGAAATATCATCCGATTTTTCGTGTATCGGCCATTAGTTCTCGTTTCTACGCTCGTCCTTATCCCTGGCCGGTTCAACGCGTATTTTTATCTCGTAAATCCTCATCAGCCACGCTACGGGCTGCGGTGAAAGCGAGGTTCGCGGTCCCGATATATCACCGACCGTGTGCAATTACGATTCTGACGATAGGTAATGCAATGGCTGTCGCTGCTGCGGGTGCTAGAGGTTATCCGGGGAAGATCTTCGGGAAAGTGGAAGGATTCGAAATGGAATAAATGTTATCCTCTTGTTCTATTTTTAAAGCAATTGCTCGCGCCGATGTAGCGCAGCTTCGCCGCAATGCCGTAGGAACGTTTTGATTCTGACATATTTATGGAACTCGTACGTGTTAATAATTCTAAGGCTCGGGACGTTTGTACCGATCGGATATTCGATGATCTCCGACCGTTTTATGAGTAATAGCTTTTCCCAGGATGCAAATTAATCGAAGACTTTACTGTAAAAGTCGAGCAAGGTCCAGGAAACGGGGCATCGAGCACACGTTCGAATGGCGCTCGTTATAACTTTCGGCATCTACGTCGCAAACATGTTAAACGAAGTACTGGTCCGTTGGAAGGAAAGTTCGGGATGGCCATTAGCGAACCACGTATCGAACTCGATCCTCTGGTGTCTTTGCACCGCAATCCCGAGGCATCTAGCCGCGAGTCACGCGTTTCCGTGCATCCAAAAAAAGATTCCCGTCCCTGTACGGCCGCTGGAAGCCGCGAAAAAGGTTATCAAAACATCCCTGGGGCCAGCGACCCGGTTCGTCCGGAATCGTCGACACGCTCCCAATATCAACACTATCCCCGCGCGACTCGACGCGCAGGTAGTTTAGGCGCGAGCTCGCGGGCCAAGTCTCCGGCACGGCAGTCGTAAATCGTTCGCGGGACAGGTCGCGCCGTCGGTGAATAGGCCCCCGGGGGCCGTCGATAAATCATCCCGTGGGCTCGGATCAATTGCAGCGGGGCCAACAACGTCGGCAAATAACGAATTACGCGGCTTTCAATTTGCTCGCGCGGAGGAATCGATCGGTAAATTTCGGCTCAGACTACGGCGAAACGAACTGCCGTCACCGACGCGGCGCGGCGCGGCGGCCTCGTTACTCTTCGTTAACGTCCGGACGCGCGTCGAGAATACGCGATTCGAGAACGGGCAACTCTGCAACGACGATCTCGTAGTTTGCTTAGACAGAGCGTCGCTTCGAGTTCCGTCGATGTCTTCGCGGAACGAACAGTAACAGTAACAGTAACAGTCGCGGGTGGAACCTTCGCGATCTAGAGGAGAACGTCATCGAGATAGAGAGGAAAAGGGAGGGAAGGATGAAGGGTCGACCTTGAAGAGCGAACCGGGCCTTCGTGGGCCAGCGCTGTCCAGCAGGACCGGGCGGTGGAAAGGTCGTCAGCCCCTTAAAAAAGGGGTCGAGGCCTGCGAGCAGGTCAAAAGCTCGGTCACAATAGGTTGCCTGCAAAGCTCTGGTTCCAGGGGGTCGGAGGCGGAGGAGGGTGGCGGCGTCGGCGGAAGTGGAGGAGGTGGCACCAGCATGTGCTGCGTCCTTCAGGGTGCCGAGAGAGTGTTCCCCTCGAACGGGGGGAAACACGGGTCGGCCGCGGTGAACAACAGAGGCGTCAGCACCTCCGTTGGCACCCAAGACCTGCCCCTCGAGTCACTCTGGGCGGCTGGCCTCGACGAGGGCATGGGATTCCCTCAGAGATGCTCCTATGCCAATCACCATACCGCTATCGTGAATTCTGCCACGAGCCACGTGTCCGCGAACCCCGAGGACCTCTGGAGGGAGAGGAATTTGTCTTACAGGTACATCCTAGTTAAATTGATCGAAGGTTTGGAAGATTCTTCGAACGAGAATCGAGTAGCTGCTTTCTTTCGTTGAAACAGAAACTAATCGTTAGCATTGTAAAAGAAACGTTTTGATAGATAGCCTATCAAATATAGTTGGTAAAGTATCGAGTATAGGGATTAAAGATGGAACTCTGTTCCGCCGTTCGCGTCGGTGTATATAAGAATAATGGAAAGAAGTAGCCGGTATCATCTATCGAAATCCTGTTGGTCGATCGCGCAGAACCCCCACGACGTCCACTGGGATCGACTCACCGATCACGGACGAGATATGGACGTCCGCGAACGAGGCGAAGTTCTTCCGCACGTCGACCACCTCGACAGGCATCGGCTCGTCGTTGAACCTCCACGACAACAACCGGTCCCTGGAGTCGCGGGACGGGGATTTTTACTCGACGGACATCGAGGACTCGAAGGACGCCTATCGGAGATTCTACCCGAACACGCCGACCACGTCGGGCCTGGGCTCCTCCTCGGATCGACAGTCCGTGGAGACTCAGCGGGGATCGAAGGATCTACCCGATCATCTGTGGGCGGCAGCGATGGAGGACGGTTTCTCGAGATTCAACGCCATGAAGTCACTGCAAACGATCACCCGGCAACCGCGTCCCAATCACGACTGGGTCAAGACGGAGAGGATCTCGAGGTTCACCAAGCATCGGACCATCAGCCAGTCGCCGCAACGGGAGCAGGAGATATGGACGTCGAACCTGAACGAGAACAGCGTGTCCGGTTACGCGACCCAGAGGATCAACGAGCCCCATAAGTGTCATCATCAAGCCAGGAGGAGCTTCTCCACGTCCATCGTGGCAGATTTGGCCGTGACGCCGGACGGGTCGCAGCAGAGCCTCGGCAGCGGCGAGTTTCTGGTGAGTGGTCTCTCCTCTGTGTTTCGGTGTTGTGTCGTAGAACCCGTAGAACCGACATTCTAGACATTCCGGTATTTATGTTGCCTTTCATCGTCCCGAACTCCAAGTCGGTTTCGACCCGCGTATTAATCCTATCTAATCCGCGCGATGATACGCTAGAACCTTGTTAGCCCCGACAAAACGGGGCCGACAGTTCCTGAAATTATCGCGGTAACCGATCCAACAGCCAAGAGCTCTGCACTGGTGCCACTCGTGTTTGATCTTTCCTGCAATGCATCTGCTTTTGTACGAAATTCCACTCGCGTTCTGCCGTCGATCGCCAGGCCGAGCTCGTGAATTTTCAAAAGCACGTTGTATTTTCGGTTGAGACGTTAGCGACTCACCCTGTATAGGGAACGGAACCACAAACCCCTCGGTGCTCCCGGAACGTACAAACACCCACTTATCGCCCAAATTATTCTATCACGGACCGCTGTGATCGCGGCTCATCCTATTTAATCCAGCTCACGTGATCCCAGCTCGCCTAATCAATTGCCGGCCCTGTAAAACGGAACGAAACTGATCTCAACGAGATCTACTTGCTCGTAATGGACGAGCAACGTCCGCGCGCTCGCTCGATCCTCCGATCGCGATTTCAAGACGAATTTCGGTCGAACTCGCGGCCTCGTTGCGCGACTCCGTTCTAGCGAAAAGAGATTAAACGCGAACGAGTGGCGACCGCGTCGAGCTTGTGATTCGATTAGGCGGCCATCGCGTTACGTCGACAATCGAACCGACGCGACGTTCAGGAGTCACCGATTCGAAATTCATTACGGCCGGCGTAAAATCGAATCTCGGCTAACGCGTATCGAACCCCGCCGCGGACGCGCACGCACGTTCGCGCTCATTGATTCCACGCGTTTTCTAATATCCGCTCGACCGTGCGCCGTTCCAATTATTCCGCTAGAATTCAACGCCGTCGATCGTCCTATACAAACTACAAAATCTCTCATAACTTACGTGTCGTAATACCAGCTTCACGGTGCTTCCTATTTTTGGACTATGAGCATAGTCTGCGTCAGAGCAACGCTAGAGTATACCAAGATATTTTGGATATTAGAACAGTATGGTCCACAGTATCAAACACTCGAGTAAAACACTGTAAACGTATATTAGGGACGGGTAAAAAATGACGAGCAAGCATTGACTTATTTAACAATAATGACACTTTATTAACGATAGTTCGTACATAACAAAACATAGGAAACAAGTTAAAGATGTACAAATTAATTTCTGTCTATGTGGTGTTTGATGATGATGTTGCAAAGCACAGACAAACGTTATTTAATGTTGACGGGGCAACGGAACCGAGTAACAGGAAGTGAAATATTTACAGATATATTGGTACGGCTCAACAAGTTCAATAAGAGCCTCGAAGTAGCGACTCGAGAGTGAATAAGCGCGTGGCAGAGACGAGACCACGCTGTTGAACTACCCCTAATACTATTTATAGCGAATGAAACTACAATGGCAACGAGCAACCGTCGAATCGAGCCCAGAAATCTTGTTTAACTTGCCCAGATACACGTACCGAGTTCTTTAACGCGTTACACTCGACATTAATGCCCATTCAACCATTACGATAATACGAGCATAAAACGACCTCGAACTCCAGAGTTTACGTGCCAAGACCATTAATGGTTCATCATAATTATTCATCGGTCTGGAACGATTAATATCGGATGCTCTTGCAACGATTCTAGGATTTCTAGGCTATTTATTAGCGATTGTACGGGAATCCCAGTTTCGAGCTCTCTCGGACGCCGATTTCTCGAGGGTAATCTCGTCGAAGAAAGGAACACTCAATTTCAGACGTCATCGTAATTGATACCCTCGGAGATCATTGGAAAGGCTACGAGCGGAGATGTAATTAGAAAGTCAAGGTTAAGCGAAAAAGGATGACGAGGAACGAAGACGGTGGTTAAAATTCATGCGAAACGATAATTCGAGGCAACAGGTAGGCCACCGAGCATTGATTTTTCGCCGCACCGGCAGCCGGTGGGTTTCGAGGCCGTTCTCGCTTCTAACCAGAGGTGACAGCCGATCTAAATTTCAAGACAGATCGAGGACGTTCCGATGAATTACGAATTATCGATTTCCCCGCGTTGCATACGAGCGGACGTGCATTCGCCGTTAAACGCGTCAAAATAATCGCACTCTGCCCCCGGCCTGTCGGTCAAATTGCCCCAATCCCGTATCGTTCGAAAAGGATCGATGGATCGACCGCAAATTCTTTCGTTAAAATACGCGATCGGCCGGGTGCAGCTTAAAATCGAAAGGTTCGCGCGTCATCGATATTCTTTCGCGCAATTATAGCGATCGCCTTTGAGCTGGAGTGTAACCGTTTAATTGGATCGAGCACAGCAGACTCGGTAATCTGGATCCACCGTGGCGGACGCGAGCCCCGTTAATACGGATTGCGCGGTAACTTTATTAATTAACACCGCCGGAACGAAAGAATGTTTACATCGAGTCGATGGCGCACGATTTCGTTAAAGGCTCGGAACCGAGGATAAATTCAACCGATTCGGGTACGGTTACGTGGAAATCTCATCCCATCTTCCGATATTCCCCGGAGACTTCCGGGCCATCGGATTTCCATAACACCTTCTTCTTGTTCCGTCGACGAGTATCTGCTGTCGGCGATTCTCAAAAATTATCTTCGTACCCTCGTCAGCGATATTTTCGTCGTCGATGTTAATAATGGTGCGGGGGAGTTGCAAGAACTTTACGAGAGTTTGTCAAACTTTTGAAGTCCGGCCAGTCCCGTAGGACAAAGAGTTTCGCGAGACTGTCTCTTTTGGCTGCGGGATAGTTGGAGGGATTCCCAGCGCGACATTAGTTTCGCCGATGTCGTTTGAGCTCGCGCCTCCGCCGTGTACAAATAGAAGTGCTCGGTTCGTAGGGAGATTAACGTAAACACGGATTAAACCGGCGAACGTCTGACTGCTCGGCGCGAGAACGCGTCTGGCGCGTTCTCGGGGATAAATTTCGGCCCCCAGACGGCCGACGGCGGGTTAACGAAGAACCAGCGAGATGTAATTAACTCCTTGAACAACGAGACGAACGGCCCCCGTCGTTCTTTTCAAAGCAACGCTTCCGCGGAGCTCGAGAATTATTTCCGAGGGCTTGGCCCCCGTCTCGCGTTTAATTTTCGTTTCGTTTTCGGACCCTTCAACGTTTTCACCGGGTCGCGGGAATTTTAACGAGTCCCAAAGTTGTTTCCGCAGAGGCACCGTATCAAATTAGACACGTTGCTTCACCGTAACCGTTATCCCGTATTTAATAACGCACGTGCTTCGTACAGAAAGCAAACAAAAGGGCTCTCGCGTCAAAGAACCATCGACGAGAATCCCGGTCGATTCTTCCGTTCGAAGGGGAATTCTCGGCCGTGTAAAGCGATCAGAATCTAATTAGCTCGGCTATCGATGCACGCTGCGACAGATCGAAGCTCCCTTAAACGGAGCTGCGCCGAATGGCTGTAGGAACGCGTTTGATTAAAACTCATTTATCATTCTAACCGTGGTCCCGTTCCGAGCTTTCGACTCGCTCGAAAACGCTCGGTTGACTCGCCCCGGCGTTCCAGCCGTGCTTTTCACTCTCTCTGCGATTGTTTCTTCTCCTCGAGCTCTGGCGCGCGCGGCGAAAACTCACCGGAGTACGAAATAATAATGACCGTGTTTCCCTTTTGCCAGCGATCTCTCGCCTCCATCCCTTTGCACAGAGACGGGATAAATTTTATTCGAACGAAGATCGTTAGAACGGTTGAAATATTGACGACGCATCCAAATGGTTACGACCGGCGGGATGGATAGTTTCTTTTTTTTTTTGTTCGAGTAAAGGAGAATTTACGTTTCGTTGAGCGGAAACCGGGAAGAAGAAGCAAGAAGGGGTAGGAAAGAGCAGCGAGTCGAATTCCGGGCGCTTGATTACCCGACGAGAGCCACCTCGAATCGATAATCGAGCCGCAATTCCCGCCGGCTAAAATGATAATGTTCCTGCGGGAAATCCGGCGTTCCGTTCGCCTCTTCGCGCCAGAACACGCTTAACAGTGGCTCGCGGATTGGACGAGGAACCGGTGGTTCTTTTCTACCAGAACAGACGGGGCGCAGATTACCTACGTGACTCCGACCTCTTCGAATCTCACCCGGTCTCCATCGGTTTTTCCACCCCCCTTCGTTTCGCCGCGTTCTTGTTTCACCGCGAAGAAGGGCGACGAAACTTTGTTCCCGACCGGGAGACGCCCTTTTTCCCGTCCGTGCTCGATCATTACGACCCGGAAATAAGTCACGGTCGTCGGAGACGTTGGAACGAGTTCGATATTAGTTTGAATCGGTTTTGATTTCGCGTTTGAACGTAATGACCAACGTAACCATTAATTACGCCATCCGGCGTGTAATCCGGATCAAAGTTCGTACGATTCGCGGGCTCTCGTGCCTAAAATACGATGGTAAAAGCGAGCTCGTCGGCGCGAGAAACCTCTAATGTAATCCAATAACCGCGTACTCGATGAATCTCGATATTTGCCGGGAGAAAAAAAACTCTGGCGACGCGGCATTAATTCCGGAAAAGTCTCTCGTCTGGCGGGGCAAATAAATTTGTCGCCGGGCAGAGCCGAGGACGGAAAGTTTCCTTTGAAATCTCGCGGAGCGGGTGGATGGGGACACAGCCGCGTGCACAGGGGCGCAAACGTAGACCGTGGCCTCCATAAAGGAGTCGAAAATTCTCAAACGGCTCGGAAGAGATCCCTCGCGGATCGCGCGAACCACGGTGAATCGGTGCGTCCCGGTGAAATCGAGTTACCCTCGGCGAAAACGACAAACACGACGCTGCCCTGGCAAACCGCCGCGCGAATTGAAATTCCGAGTCGTCGGATCGTTACTCGTGTATTTCGAACCGTTTGAAAAGTTCCGAACCGTGCTGGAAGGGTTTTCAAATCGAACAGACCCCGAGCGCCGCTCAGGGAATCGAAAAACCAACGAGGAGATCGAACCATCCGCGACATCGCCCTCGTCCCATCCACTACCTTCAGGAATCCCTTTCTCTTCTTAAAATATATAATTTAAGCCAACGGTACAAAGCCACGATACACAGAGAATCTTGGAAAAGAGATAGCAACCGGAACTGGTCTCTGTTTCCATTATCGGAGGGGTTGTCGATAGTTTGCTTCTATTTGTACAAGAAGGGTACTTGATCGATGCTCTCCCGGCCTCTGATTCTCGACTTTTAGCGCCTCGAATGGCTAAAAACGTAATTCATTATCGGACTTTTAATTAACGATTTCTCCGGTTTTAGTCTTCCCGTTCAATTGAGACACGAAGACCGCGGCTGAAAGTAATAGACGGTCGGCAAATTATAGCCTCCTTCGATTAATTGCTGTTCTCGGGGAACCACCTGTTGTTTGGACAGTAATCTCGTATAGTAGGCGACAGCGAGATCTATATGCATCGATTGCAACGATAATAGTTATCGATAGCCGCCTCTATCGATCGTTCGAGTAACTTTCGCGCGAAATAGTCAGGTACATTTGGTGTGCCTTTCGATTGGCTGTCCTCGTAATTATCCGTCATTAAATTTTAAAACCACTCGGTGGGTAGGAAAAATTATTAGGCGCGAAAGCGCGTTTGAGTTCGATTCGCACCTCTCTGTACTCGGGTTTACAAAAACAAAGATAAACGGAAAGAGTAATACGGTCGAGGGAAAACGTATCAGTGTTAATTACGATTTCATACGAACGCGGTTGATTAAATTTACAATTAAACCCGCGCTCTATTTAACGGCACGACAAACAAACACCGACACGACGAACCACGCCATGACACGAATTTCTACGAACACAAATACAAATCCCATCGCCGCAGTGCACTAACAAGACATAGTACAGCACTAGATCGTAATTAAATAAATGGTTTCATTAAATTTTACTTGGGAAACAAAATCGATGGCATTTACTCGATTTAACGAACGTAGGATATTTTATTGTCGCCATCGACGATTCGTTAAATTGGTTAATACGTATTATTTATCGTCCCGATTTCTGTATTATCGGGAAACAGCCTTCGATCGCGTTGGAAAATTCTTGGTTGCGAAAACGGAAACGAGATCGAAGGGGTCAGAGGCCGGATCCTCGATTATCGATCGTCCTGTCGTGAAAATCAAGGGACACTCGGAATCCGGGACGCGTGACAGCGTTCGCGGGGATGAAAACGTTGATCGGCATCGGCCGATACGTACGAACGACCGGCCGGAAACTCACGATAACGACGTTCGTTCGCGTTATATCAATTAAGTACCCGCCAGCTTCGAAATTGATCTACGCTTAATTGGAAATGCTCGTTCGCGACAGAGACGAGTCGTTTCGATGAGATTTCTGCGTATCGTTACCCTATTATTGCGTGGAATTCCCTTTAAACAATTTTATTTTTTAATCGACGGTTCTTCGAGCTCTTCTTTCTTTTGTTTTTCCATTCGCGTAAGATCACTGCCCCCGCGTGGCTCGTAAATCGCAGTCGCGACGATCGCGGCGTTAAAGCGATTCCGGGCAGAGGGAAACGACGCTCGGAAGGGGAGCAATCGTCTCGAGAAAATCCCGCCTAAACAATGAGATTCTCTCTCTCTCGCGTCGGACGTTGCGTCGCAACGTTTTAATTTCAAACTCCTCGCCGCTCGTCGTTGTATCATTTCCCTCCCAGGAGCGTCTCTCGCGAAAGTGCAGAATGGATGAAACTAATTACGAAATAACGTCCCGGAGACGGTTTGCGTTACGACAAGACCGAGATCCTTTTCCGTGGATCGTAAGATTCACCGAGTATCCACTCAGACGAGACAACATAGTCGAAAGCGTCTCGGTTTCTCGTTCTCGCAACGGTTCCCGTAGTTCTCGCACGGGGATTTACATTCGCCAGCGATCCTCTTTGGACGTTCGCCACGGTAAAAGGATCCGCCGAACGAAGATACGCGACGATGTGCTCGTAGAGCCGTGTACTCCCGCGAGAAGGAATCCACGGATTTTCCTTTTTGACGGCTGGAAACCGAGGTGGAGGATGCAAGATCGCAGACGGCGATGTGAATCGAAGGCATCGCGTCAGGGGAAACAAACGTTGTTTTTATTTCCCCGCGAAACGCCATTCTGATTTTGCTTGGAAACTGCGAACAACGCTAAGGAAAACTTATTTCGAAGATACTTACTCGGTATTGCATCAACTTTTGCACGTTCGTGGATCTGTGCGACCATCAAATCGGCCGCGAGAAGAGAGCAAAAGAAAGATAACGTTATTCTACTTAAAAAAACAGTAAAAGTTCGCTAATTGCCGAAAGTGTACAGTATTTACGGTTTACCATTACTCTTAACGATTTCTATAAATTTCCCCGATTTCCCGGCTCATCAAAAGTTCATAATCGTTACAGCGGTGATGTCTACCGATTCTGATGAGACGCTATCTCAATTATATTTCGTTGGACGGTCTTTCTGATGACATAAGCGGCACACTGGGTGTAATTTATAGTTGACGAGATACGGCGTTTAATTCGTATCGCGTTTTATGCCCGCGTTAACGAACTTGCCGTATGTGCCGCGATACGAGAGTAACGCTACAATCGTTCTTAATGCGATTCGTCAAGTATTTTTAAGGCTCGTTAAACGGAAAATTGTACAAATGGTGCGTTCCAGAGAATCTAAATATAGAATTATCATCAAATTCTCCTTAACGATTGCGTGTAGAGCGCACGATGAGAAACAGAATACACATTTGCAGAAGTATCGTTTTAAAAGTAATATTGTACTTTGGAACTTTCACGACTTTCTAGGCGTCGTGATTCCATTAGAAAAAAAAACCTCGAGAGAAGAGAAATCAATAGATTCCTTGTGAAATTGTACAACTGTCAACGTTTCAAGGCGTAGGAATAATGCACGACTTGTAATTATTTTTCAACGCATCGCGCTATCTTTCATCGGTCCGGACATCGTCGGGTCACTGTTCTCGGATCAAAGTTGAGACGCCGGCGTCTCCGACGTCCGTTTGGAAGCTAAACGGGGAGTCGAGGGAGCCCTGGTTCGGTCGAGCACGATTCCTCGACAAAGGTTGCAGTCGCTTGGCGCCGACCTTCCGGAAGACCATTTGCTATCTATGAGAAGCTACGTTGACCTACGTCGTACCGTTTCTCTAACATTCCCAGACACATCCACGCGGTATAAGGTCCTTAAACTCGAAACGTCGTCGAGGGATTAAGAAAAATTTCAATTTCGTCCGACGAGCCTTTCTCTCCGCGTCTGTTCGTTTCTTATCGAGATAATGAACGTTTCCAGGGCGCTGGCGAAACGAGCCTTCTTATAAATAATCATCAGCCCGTGGCGGTGGTTGGGGTTCGTTACGAGCCAGGGTGGAAAGAAACAAAACCTCGCTTCCCGTGCACCGGTAGCGCATAATGCTCGCCGAGGTCAACGGGCGGTCGGGAATTTCGTTAGCGAGCATCGACGCTGGTGGGCCGCCTCTAATCGACACCCTTTGACCTCCTATTTATGCAAATGAACCGTAAAGAAGTCTTTCAAGCGAGAGAAAATTATCGACGGCTTCGTTTCCGCCGTTGAGAAATTATCGGGTTCGACGAACCGGTCTCTCCTTGTATCTGGTTCTTCTTCCTCCGTACAATAAACGTTTCATCTAGAAATTGTTTCTAATCTCCTGATACGCGGTAAATATCTCGCGTCTAGAGCTATGGAAATATGGAATCAGAAATATAAAAATGACAGACTCGAAGGGTTGCCGGTCAATAGATCAAATGTACGGCCATCGAACGAAACAGCGCCGATAACAAGGATCGAAACCGGTTATCTATTAGACTGCGTAGTTTCGAGACGCAGAGTCCTTTGACATTCGCCGCATTAGTTTTGCTGGAAACGTAACGACAGCACGATCCGAATCTTGCGAGTTTGCCGGTGTTTTCATTGCGTTTTATCATCGTCCCTGGGCGTCGAGCGTCGGAACGATGGTCCCGGAAGAACTATTAAACGAGCAAAAAAGGCTGGAACGCGTCCAGCGTGCGTCGCTAACGGGCAAAAACTCCGGATAAATTTCCTCCGTGTTATTCCATCGGACGCATAGGAAACACATAAAACTGGCGGGGATTCGCGGAAAAATACCAGCGGAGACAGATAGTTCGGAGATCGAGCGCGTTCCATTCCAGCTTTTACTTTTTAATTCCGACCGGCGTATCCCATTTTCGCGGGGGACAACGGAGCAGCGACAGAATTTCCAGAATTATTTATTACTCCGAAATGACGCCAGGGAAGAGAAAATACCGGGTGTAGCTCGGAGCGGTCATGCGCGAGAATAACAACTCGCTCCTCTCCTATTTGCATATCGCCTTTATTTCCGGGAACATTTCGAATCACGGAATACCTTGTAAACCGATGCTTTTAATAGAAGTAGACGCTGAACTCTGCGTTTCTGCCAATGAACGACTGTTCTATTCTCGTTTCCACGAACCGCCTAGCGATCGCCGACGTATTTCGATTAGGTCGATCGCTGCGATCCAGCGTTATCTGTTCGCGTCGCTTTTTTTGCAACGAAGGGTCATACCCGCGAATAAATGAATAATTTCTCCCAGGGACAATTAACTTCCTCTCCTGCTGGTTATCTGCGGAACAAACATTTCAAGATACGCGAACGAAGTTTGGACCGATTCGCCATCGGGCCTGCGAACTTTTCAAACGACCCTCGAGAACGTTTCTGGCCGCAATTAACAGGCGCGATCCCCGACCTCGGTAACTCGGCGAGGGGTTCAAAGAAGCAAAACGGTTCGTCGGGTCCTCGAAAATAGAAACGTCTTCTCGCGTTCCCGGCCATGGGGCAAAAAGGCGGCTGCAAGAGCATGGCATCGCGGCTCGTTATTACCGTGTACTCGGTTCGAGGACTGCTCCCGGGGCCCACGATCTTTCCCCAACAAGAGCAAAATGACAACGAGAAAAGGGCTTCTCACCGTTGCCAATAACGGAGCAGCATAAACGTCGCGGGAACGCGTCGAGATAAATTTACGCGCTTTCGACGACGTCCAGACCGTATGAAAGGGCCCTTTATTCCCGCTCGATTTACGCACTACGCAGAAATAACCCGAACAATCGATGGATTAATCGAATTATTTCGGGGAGGGTCCTGTCATCGAGCGGGGGAGAAAAGTTTCCGGAATGACAGCGAGAACAAAATAGATTTGACTCGTGTCGTGCTCCATAAATCTGCAGGGAAACACGTCGGAGTATCGATCGTCGATTTTGATGAAATTTGGCGCGGTAGCAGCGGTATTTTTTTTTTGTTACCTGCCATCGTTCGTGTCGAAGGGATGAGAATGCATTTCTTTGAATAATATATCGAGAGACTCGTCCATTCGCGAACGAACGGTGCCAAGCATTCGTTTAAAATCGACGCGATTAACGAATAGCCGGCTCGGAAATGGTTTCGCGACCACCTTAAGAGGAGATTTCGCGCTTTTAGTTAAACGATCGATTCCCTCGTAAAACCTTTCTCGCGCGGTCACGGAATCACGGCGGAACGATTTCTCGTAACTTTGGTTGCACGAGGCGCGTATTGAACCGTGACCCAAGTATCGTTCATCACTCTTCGAAAGGATCTAAAATTTTTACTCTCCGGGCAACCATGTAATCGATCGGTGTCCTTCTTTGGCCGACCGTCGAAAGCTTGCTTTTCCCATTACCCGTTACTCGGTCGTCCGTCGCCTTCTTCCGTGCTTTATTTATCCCTTTACGATTACTGTTCGTTGATTTACGATATGGTAATTACGATTCGTCCAACCGCAAATGCGATTCTCTATATTCTTGCTCGTTTCGATCTCGAGCATCGGGGCCTTCCTCTCTTTTTTTCGATACTAATGGTTTCTTAACGTTCGCGTCGACCATGAAGATTGAATGATGCTGAACGATGACGAATGATTCTCGCATCCAGCTTGCCATCTTGTACCATTCCGAGTCAATTTCCACACCTAATATCTAAAGTCCACGGCACGCTGAAAAAGGAAACCGTTGTCGACGCAATGTTTCACGGCGGACATCGTTGACGATATTCGCGAGAGAGGCGTCGCGTGTCCGGCCGGGACAAGTATAAATCGGCCGGATCGAGCGAACGACGTCGCGACGCTGGCACATTCCGGCACGGTGAGTCCCCGGGATGCAGACGCGTTTAAGGTTGGGCTAGGTTAGTGAGAGAAGTCATGACCGAGTACACGTAGGTGGGCGCCGTGAGGCTCGCCCACGTCCGCAGACTGAACTTCGACGTTGAAAAGTGCGCGCGAAAGCGTCGTCGTCGAAAGTCGGAAGCGGAACGCGGCCAAAGTTTCGACGATTTTCCCTGCACGGCTCTCGGGGATCGTTCGCGACTCCGAGAGTGCACCGCGGAACCGTTCCTTTCGAGTTTTCTGCCGTTTCGTCGAGTCCGCTTCCTGGCACGCGACGAATCTGCCTCGCTTTCCGTTTCCTGTGAAAGTACCAACGCCCCTCCCCGGGTTCGTACAAAAATATTCAGTAGATCGCTTCCATAGGCGGATAGAGAGTTCAAAGACGGAACCATAATTTTTAATACATCTTTGCAGCTGTCGTAGAGTTTGCAGAGTCACGGAAGGTCCTTCGATCGGTCGATAACCGTGAATGGCGTCTCAAAAGTGGGAATTTGCCGGGGAGAGTAATTTGCGGTGTAGATCCGTTCTGTAAATATACGGTAGAAGCGATGGCGGGCGTCAAATCGCGGCTCCGTATGATTCATCGATGTGTCATCGTCTGGATTCGGTACACGTGCGCCGCGCGAAAAGTTGTCCCTCTGGCTCGCGAGCGGAGCCGGCACACGCCAGTGCGCGGCGCGCGTTGGCATGCAACGCGAGTGCTTTTACTCGTAAATAGATTGTATCGAGCACCGTGTGTACGAGTCGCCGTCAGAGAGAGAGAGGCGTTGGACAACGTTCGATGCGAGCCTCGAGCAAACCGGGAACCGGGTTCATCGCGCAACGTGCCACTCTGGGAAATCGGTTTCTTCTCCGCGATCGTCTTCCAAGTGGCCAGCGTCCAGCGGAACGCCTCCGTCTATCCTCCCAGTGTCGATCCACGGTTCTGTGCAAAGTTATCCCGTGGAAATTGTGCCTCGTGCGGTTCGGTTCGAAAGTGATTCACCAAATGTCCGTTGCTTGCTTTTAAAATACCTGTATTTACCTGCCGCGGTGTGTTTGTAAACGCGACGGGACGCGACCAGAGTCACCGATACCTCGTGCACCGAGAATCAACGTTCGACTGGAATTAAATCGCTCCCGCTGGACCAGAAGTTATCCGTCCGTTTAACGGAACCGCCGATGCGTAAAGTTGTCCGGTTCCGAGCGATTTTTGACCAAGATTCGTTCGCAAAAAGGTGGAAAGAACCGCTTTGGTCTACGCTCGGCGACCAGAGGCGGCTGGTGTCGCGCGACACAGGAATTCCCGGTATTTGAAAGTGAGATGCCTGACTTCTGGAAAAGAGTCTACGTCGCCGCGACTTGGGCTCCATCGATGCTCGGATTACAAGCGCCACGGTTTCCTCCCGATCTATAGATCGCGCGCGGTGTAACGTCATCCGATAACTCTTTCGTTCTCAAAACTCGCGGAGCAGAATCTCTAAGGAACGAAGCCCGGAACGCGTTTAAAACGAGATGCGTGGAACTGTTTAATTTTCAGCGTCGTTCCTCGTCTTGTTACGCCTGTTTTCCGCGACTGGGTGCGTCGTCGGTCGGATTTTCGAGCACCGTAAATTCTTGCCACGTCCGCTCTCGCGCGTGCCGCTTCCTTTCGAACTTTCCTCTATAAATTATACAGGACGGGCAGACGCACACACGCACCCGTCTCGCGGCGAATTTTCCAATTATCGCGCGTACCTCGGTCCGCGCGTATTTCAATTTCTATTGGGAACGGAGAGGCGAGCGGGCCGAGTCAGCTGAGCGTGAATAGAAGCCGCGGAAATTAAACGAAAAGGAATTCCAGCGGTAGAAAGTATCGAACCAGGGATTTTCATTTCTCTTTCCATCCTCTGGACGCGCGACGAGATTTACGATCTCCTGGACAAACGACCGGGATTATCGTTAATATCCGCGAGAGTTTCTCTCCTGTTTCCTATATCGTCCGGGCCCGGTACGCCTAGATCGTTAACTCCGTACACCGGGGATAATTCCTCGATCGTAAACGCCTATGTACCAGCCGTTAAAAGCCTATGAAGAGCTTATAACGCGTCATTGGCTCGCGACAGCCTCTAACGCGACATAATTTATACCGATTCTAATGTTACGGTGCAATTACAGCCAGAAACTTTTGCGCGACCAAATAAAGAAACGATAAAACATCGGATGATATACGCCCGGCTTCGAGCGGAACTCTCCGCGATTATGATTCTACTCCGCCATCGGTCAGACTCGCAGGCGTTCGTAATCCTCTGGCAATGTTCGCTTCCGCGAGGAAAGTTTCTGTTATCTCCGATCGCGTTGCAGGCGAAAGATCGATCCGTTAACGATCGATTAGCGTTACATATTGTAAACATACGATTAGTACCGTGATTTCTGGTCCACGTTGTCGTAGTTTATCGGTGGGAATCGTAGAAAGGAAGGTATTTAATATACGCGAACGGTTTGCGCACGTAGGTTGGTATCTCTGTAACCGCAGCAGCGGGCACGAGCTTTCTCGATTCCCCATAAATTTAGCTACAATGGAGCCGTTTCTCTCGTAAAGCAATGTTTAGTTGCTCCTTAACGCGATACGGGTCCAGTTCACCGCGGTCCACCGAAATGCAGTTTCGAAGCTCGTGCATTGTGCAGCTGCAACAGCAACGAACCGGGGGAAACGCCGTCGAGTCGAAATCTTACGCGTTCGCGCGAGAGAATTTCGGCCGGGAGAAACGCTGTAATTTCGCGTCCAAGTTCTCGTTAGCCGACCGGGCGACGTTAATTATTCAGCGACGTTTTGCGCGAGCTTCTTGCCGCGGTGCCGCTTTAATAACGCCCGCGATAGCGCTATCTTCTATCAAGTATGAAAGACGCGGCGCTCGTACGTTAATTTTATCAGCATTAGCCGCGCGCTAGTTCGGACAGTGAAATATTTTACGGGAACCGTTTGTCCCCCAGCTGACTACGCGATAAAGTCTCGTTCGGAACCGTTTGTCCTTTTTAATTATTTTTTTATCGACCCCTGGCAGGACATAATTTCACCATGCCTAATGGCCGTATCACGACAATACGTTTCCTGACCTGCCAATTTCAAGTTTTCTCCACGTCGTTTATCATACGAAGTTTTTATATCGTGATACAGGATCGATGGGGGCGAGACAGTAGGGATTCTGGTTCGAGGACGCGGAGGACGGGGGTCGGCGTCGCGGTCGATTTTTGTTGAAATTTTCCTGGGGACGTAAACCCCGTTGAAAGTTGAGCCGGTCTGAACTTCCATCGACCAGGGGATTATTAAGTTCGTGATAGAAGGGATCGCGAAAACTCGTCGCGCGCTCGTTGATCCCTGGCGATAATGCGACAGCACTTTACGAGGCGTTCGGTGAAACAAGCTTCGGGCGTGATTGGACCGGCAACAAATTCTCAAATTGGTGGCTGCCTTTTATCTCGGCCCCCGACTTTCGTGCTCCTTTCGTCTCGATCGCGAAATAAAATTTCAGGTTTAAGGCGAACTTTGCCCGCCCCGGGCGAAAAGTTTTCACTTCGACCGCGCGAAACTCCTCGGGCTCCTCTGAATTCGTTAGCGCCGATTCAATAATCGTTGCAAATCGTAATTCTTCCTCGACGGAATTAAACTTTGTTATTGCTATTAGAGAAGTAATTTCTTTAGCGACTCGTGGCGTACTCCGAGGGTGATTATCAGGTCTTGTGGGCGTCGGGAGCTCCGACTCGATTCGCGAGGCTCGTATCGCGGATCGAAGTGGAACGGCTGAGCCGGTGAACGGTCGAATCGTTTAAAGCCGTTGTTGAACATACTTCGGGGGTTACGTCAGCGAGCCTCGAGTATCGAGTATTTCTCGAGTCGCGCGCGCGCGACCTATTTCCTGGCCGAAAAAATTCGCCATTGAGTCGGCTCGGTCGAGTAAATCGCAGCAACCGGGTTAAAACTGTTGCGATCGCCGCGGCGGTAACCTGTCGAGCGCTCGGAGACAATTATACTCGTCGTAAAACCGAAGAAATCGGGCGGTGATCGCTTCCCGGTAACGTTTTCAACGGTTTCGAGCGGACTCCACGGTTGCAACAAAAACAGATAGGAATCGTCGTAATTGCGGGACACCGACGAGTTCGTCGCAGGAAAGACTGCCCATAAATCGAACCAACGACGTCTGTAAGTTAGCCGGTCCAATTTGTAGATCCGAGAGCACGCCTCGTAAAAAGTATCGATATTTTTCGGAACGAACAGTCGTCGAGATCGTTCTGGGATCTTTGCTGATAATTAAAAACAACCCCCTCGGCTCCTATACGAGTTTTATATACCTTAGAATCGATATGGATAATGCAAATCGACCTTTGAGACCGTCGACTCGACGTTCTCTTTCTTCGAGTCACGATTGTTAATAACGCATTGTTCGAGTTTCTTTTCCTCGTATCCCGGAAACGCGGGCCCGAGCTCGCGTGACGAGGCACGCTTAGAATCGTTAGTTGTCGGTTTGCTCGCAATTAACAAGTACGCCAGTGTGGTGGAAAATTAGCCGTGCTCGTTTGTACCCGCGTCTCCTCGTAATCGTCGCCCCGGCACGACGATAAAGTCAACCGTTGCAGTCGGAGCTGCTGATTCGCGCGTTCCGGTGTTTCCCTGGCCCTCGGTTTACCTTCTATTTATTTACACCGGCTCTCCGTCGCAGCTTACAAACACGAGCTTTGCCCTGAAATTAGGGAGAACCACAAGGAGACATGTATTTTTTTTCAATTCTCCCTTGGTATCTTTGCGTTTCAGTTTGCTGGATTTACGAGCTCAAAGGGTCAGATTACGCTCGAGTGATTCTCAGACCACGTTATTAAAAATATTTCATCGGCGATAAGTCAGACGCGTTCGGTGAACGCTTCGCAGGTGGCCTCGACTATCGAGTAAGCTTCGCGTGTTTACGATCCAACTTCTTGGCCGCGTTTATGAGCGGAAAAGCGAATTTATCGGGACTGCGGTCGATTATCGATCGCTCCATTGTTCCGAGGAATGCAGACCGGTTTCGATAGCTCGCGTGGGTGGCTGGAAGAAGCGAACGAATGTCTCCGAGTCGACGCGAATACCTTCTTAATTTGCGCATTCTTTCCGTGCACCGACGGTCATCCACGTTGATTCGAGAGAAAGGGAAACAATTTCCGTTGCCGCGAACCGCAGCATTGCGCTCGAAAGGCGTAAAATTCGTTTCGTTTAGACGCCAAAAGCGCGCGTAATTATCCGAGGCAGTCTCCTAAAGCAACTCGGCGTCGACGGTGTCGCAAGAACGGCGAGCAGAGTCCGCGGTTTTGTCTCGAGACGACTTCGCGGCCGCGATTTTAATCCAAATATTATTTATTTGCAAAGGGAGGCGTGCCATTGTTTCGAGAATTTCTCGCGACAGAATTATCAGTGTCTGCTCAGTCCCGGGAGCAGATTCTAGCCGAGTATTCGCCTAGTCGTGTTACAAGCAACCAGAGAGTTTCTCTTTCTTATTGAAATGCTAATAATCCCTCCCTCGACCCTCCCCCCGGTCTCTACTACAATTTCTCGCTTCCCCTTATCGCTTTCAAAAGCGCAAATTCCGCTTCCTAACGTTATTGGGTCAAACGGTCGACGCGATGATACCGAAACCGATAACGTGGTTCTTATTTTTTGATTTTCAACCCGAATCTCCGACGTTTCCGCGATATAGAAGTATTTTAAAAAAACCATAAACTCGTCGAATAAAACCAAAGTTTGAAGGCGGTTCTCTCTTACTTCTGCCCCGTTATTTTGTTTCGGATTTATCATCGGGCGCAGAGAAGTTTCGGTTTGTCAGTTTCGACAAAGTTTTCGTATCTTGGCAGTTGCGCCCGGATTCCACGCGAATCCTTTCATCCGACTCGGATCCAACGAACGAACCCCAGCAGTCCTGTAATAAACTTAGACACTCGTCGTATTCTCGCTGCACCGCGGATGAGACACACCCAAGATTGCATTATACCTGACACGATGCCGTCGCGTCGTCGTCGGGACGGTCTCCGGAGACGCCTGCCGACGCGTTGTTCGCCGACGACGCGCTCAATTTTGTTTTTGCCCCGGCGTCGCGACGCGCAGACTCGAAGAAACCGAGCGGAGCGAAGGAGGTTTCCTTTAGAAACCGAGCCAGCGCGAGCAATTTCGTCTAATTTCGCGCGGAATCCTCCGCCCCGTCGTCCTCGCGAACAATTATTACGAGTCACCGACCTCCCCTTCGTTACTCTTATCGTCGTTGCAACGTTAATATCATTCGCAAAATTACCAGCCATTCGCGGAGAAAAGAAATCACGGAACTAATTTGGTTAAAATAAAAGTTATCGAGACCTGACCGATTAACCTTGAATCCCCCCTGCACTTGGTTCCTTCGATCAGCACGAAACCCCTCGATCGTTCTTCCTCGTTGGGCCAACGAATCTCTGCCCCCGACCCGATAAATCAATTCTCCGAATTACTTCCAGCACTTAAGCCGTCGAAGAGCGCGCGAAAGTACCAAGATGGACGCCGTTCCGGGGGGGGGAGGGTAATTCAGCATTAATTGCGCGTTTCCCGCGACACGGCCTGTATAAACCATAAACCGGCCTCCCTCCGACGACCGACCGCCTCTTAATTGCCGGCGAATCTAATTACGGGAGCTTGAGGCTTCGCCCGTGTCTCGATAAAGAAACAAAAACGCGGCCATTCCTCGCGCGGGGGCAACAGAAATCAGCGTCGATGTATTCAATTAGCCCCGAGAACGGCTCTTCGCGAGTAATTAGTATCGCGGGCTTCGAAAGGGGCTCGTTCCGACCGTTTCGTCCGCGAAATTTTGTTTGCTTCTTTGGACCCGGCAAGCTGTGAACTGTAACGATAAAGGCGCGTCTTTATTACCGTTCTACTCCGGCAACGATTATCGCTGCAGGACACTCGGCCCGCTTTAGACTCGTTTGGATTCGGAACAACGGAAGTGCCATGAAAAAATTCTCCGCGCGTGAATTCCACCGGGAGTATTAAAAGTCTCGACCTCGTCCGGTTATTAAAAATATTCATAGAAAACTTGCTTATCGCGAATACCTTGAAAAATGTATTCTTTATCGTAGTTTTCGTAGCAACGTGTTCATTTTGACGTTATTATTTTTCTTGTAATCTGGCTGGTTCAATTACGTGGCAAACGCGTCGTGGGTGGCAGGACCGAAGTCGGTTATTACATTTTCTCAATTTTTTTGCGCTACTCCGGGCGACGTACAAATCGAGCATTTAAGGACACACCGTGGACGAGCATTCGCCGGGTCGGGACGCATAAAATCCTTAACGACCCGCAATTAGACGTCGTTAAATCTCTAAAATCGTCAGGGAGACGGTTGAAAATATTTTCGCTGCATTTTCGGTTACTCCGTAACAATGGAACATTGTGCACATTTTGCTTCCTTTTCGATAGAGCTAATTACGTGCAATAACAGAATCAAGCCGACCAAATAACAATGACAAAACTTTGTTGAATCAAAATACAGTTTGCTATATTTAACAAAGTTGCTACTGTCTCTATGGTTAACCTAATGATAAGCGGAGCAGCATGCAATAATAACGTTGCGTTTATAGAAACGATGTTGCACGGGCAAACATTATACAATATCATTGTAATATTCCACCGTACCGGAGGTTCCGCTCCAGTTATCGTTGAAACAAATATATATAAACATTTCACGGTACCGTTGGTTTCGATCGAGAAGTTACAATGGGAAGCAGGGCACGCGATTCGATAAAGAGCCGCGTGATTAATAATATTTAATTTCACGGAGTAATCCGTGTGCCGGGTAAATTTATTTATTTATTTGAACGGATAGCAACCCTTTTATTGCAAACATTATGGTGGACTGAAAGGAAACAGAGAAATTCCGAACGCATCGAGGCGAGGAAATTAATTACGGATTCGAGTTGC
The DNA here is from genome assembly GCF_013123115.1 of Colletes gigas. Lineage (NCBI taxonomy): Eukaryota > Metazoa > Arthropoda > Insecta > Hymenoptera > Colletidae > Colletes > Colletes gigas. The sequence continues at coordinate 2,068,965 of NW_025106641.1, forward strand.
TGATAAATTGCGAGCTCGTTACAATCTCGTATAATGGCCGTTCTTTTCTGGAACATTTTCAATTTTACGATCGGGTCGAAGACTCTTTCTTTGCGCGACGTTCTTCGAAAGAATTTTTAACTTTTTTTTAAGCTTGGCGCGTTGTGTCTCGGCCGAGTGACCTCGTCCACCTTCCTCGGATATTTTTAAACGTTTCGAAACCAACGACGAATCCCGGCTTCGACACGCTCGCCAGTCTTCCGTGGATCATCGCTCGATTTTTCTCGTCGTCCGTCCAGCCCTGTCGTGATTTCCGGCTTCGAGAACTGAATTTCTGCTCTGCCTCTGTCGTTTCGTTCCTGGTTAATTTCGAAAAAACCTGCATTCCGAGATGTAACACTCGGGGTTTGTATACCGTGGCTAGAAACGAGTGGAAACTGTCCGGCGATCTCGCGAAACTGTGCCAAGGAGCTGCCTCTTTCGATCGCCCCAATTTCTTCGGTTCCTCGTGCATGTTCGCGAACACGTGTATCGTCACGCGACCCTTGATACTTTCGCTCGACCCCACGAAATTCCACGCTTCGTCGAGTCCGCGTCGTTTAAGTTCCGAGCAGACGCGTTTCATTGTCGGTGCCTGCTCGGAGCATTCCACTTATCCCGGGAATGAAAGAAACTTGTGTATTATTCGAGGACGGGACGGAGGGGGCGACGAAATAGGTCGCGCCGGCAAAAATATATTCGAAACGTCGTGCATCTTCCACGGTTCGTAGTTACGTAAGACCTCGAGATGATTTCCAGATAGGACTCTCCCTTCGTTTTCGAGAACGAATGGGTCCAAAGTTCGATCATCAATTTTAGAAACACCCTGTACACGAAAACTTGAACCGGTTCGACGCCACCTACGGAAGTTTGCGAAACTTTCCAACAAACGGATCGATCATTCTGCCAACATAATTTGTCGCTGATTGCGGATCGAAAAAGTTTGCTCACGGTGCTCCCGGGCAAACAACAATTACGAACGTTTCAGACCGCAAATATATTCCGCCGTGCAAACATCTCGTTACCGGAGTCGGTGGAAGAAGACGAGCGAAGAACCGTCGGGTACGGTTTTAGTAAGAAGCAACCACGACGCTAGAGCGTGATCTCTGATGCGAGGAAGATGATGGACAGTGGATACGCGCGCGTCGAGTTCCGGTTTTTCGTTGAGAGATTGGCGGAAGTCCGGCGTGCGAGATGCCGCAGCAAAAGTTTCACTGCGGCGACTGCAAGAGTCGTCTGCCCGACTTGACCAGCGACATGTGTCGTCTGTTGTCCTACAGAAGCCTGAACGGCCTGGCGAAGGACAGAGAAAGGAGGAGAAGGAACGATGAAGATGGAAAAGCATCCAAGATACTCGTCGAGGACAAGGTAAGATCCCCCCGAGCGGGCATTGTAAACGATTTTGCATAACGAACCGAACGAGGTCAAACCGAGGAATCGATAGAGGTGAAACATACTAGAAGCACTCTCGGAATTGTATTATAAATTTGTAAGCCGTGGAGTTTGAATGCGTCGTTCGATCGATGGATTTTATAAACGAGATATTCCAACGTCCGATTGTCAACGGACGTATGTACGCGGAAAATATTTTAATATGCAGAATACGCATCGCGATCTCATTAAAGGTCGTAATACCTGGCTGGTGAAATTAATGATTTCCAGTACGCAATTTCTATTAATTCCGGGGGCATTGTTACTCCTTTTAATTGCTATCAGAAGTTACCGTGGCTCGTAAAATTTTTAAAACCTCGAACCGTTCAACGACGCGGCGTTAATTCGACTCGCGTCGTCGCGTTAATTTCCATGAAAAACGGCAACTCGATTGAAAAGTTTTATCCTCCAAATTGGAGTACTCGCGAGAGGGGGAAAAAATGTGTCCTTTAATTTCGCCCACTACTCGCCAAATCGGCAAACTTTCATCGAACATTCCTCGTTTACAAAGGGACGTTTTATCACCGAGCTACGCCAATGTTGTACCCATTATGATTTATTATTTGCAACCATCGTTTCGCTGATTATACAACTACTTTTTCTACGAACACTTTGCATCAACAAACTGTCTTGAGTTTACGCGGTATGCTTCAGACTTTCGCGTAAACCTAACTTTACTCTTGGTGGTCCAAGCGAGCGAATATCGCGAGCCAGCACGGCGTGTGTACACAACAAACAGTGTGTGAATGAACAAACGCTTTTACCGTGCCAAAAATACCTTCGAAAGGATAAAAATAAAGCGTCGAGGAAACTGCAAACCCGGAAGGATCAATTTCTCGAGAGAGAAAGATGGCTTGGCGCCATTGGTTCCGTCCGATTATTTATCAATCCCCGATACCATGTGTCAAGAATCACTTTATAATAGTCAAGATTTCACTTTCGTTGGCTAATAATACAACGGAAGCGAATCTTCTATAACCGAAGGAACGCGCGTAGTTGAATTTTTCCAAGGCGGTTCTGAACGGCAGCGCATCGATCGCCTCCTGACAGACGATTCAATTCTATTTCGATTGTGAGCTGCATAACTCGATGAAACGGTTTGTCGTGTCGCAACGGGGGAACGTCGAATCGTTCGATTCGGTTTTCCCTCGTATTCCGGCTCCGCGATCTACGGATACATTTCGTCCGAAATACCGTTTCGCCGGTCTGTCGATTTCCACCGAGTTGGACGTTCGAATATTGCTCGCGCAAAGTTCTATTCGTTACCGGACGAAATGTTGCAACTTACGCCGCCGTGTCACCGAGCCTCGAAAAATGTATTTTGCTCCGAGCTCTTTTCCGCGGGCTCGGTGCTCGTTCGCTTGAAAATCTCTCGATATTCCAGTTTCGTACTTTTTTCGAATTCGAATTCGAATTGCAGTTTACACAAACTGTTATTCACGGACAGCGTGCAATTCTTTTCTCTGCATTTTCACGCGCTACAGCGATTCGATTCGACGTAACTTGCCGAGTCTAGCGTTAAACAAATATAGAAGGGGCTCGAGTACTTGGACCGTTTTTCGCGGCGAGTTGGAAGCATTTTCCCGGATGCGGCGTTCTCGAGATCCGGGGAAACGGGGGATCGAGCCGGTGCTGCGCGGCGAAGACGAGGGGATTCGATTAGGAGTTTCAGCGGCGTGAATTAGGAAAGTGCACGGGACCGGAAGTACCGGGGGACGGTTCGAAAGTTTTCCAGTCAGCCCGCGGGGCAGTTCCGCGAATGATTCGAGAGTGACGCCGTTCCGGGGTTCGTTAAGCGAGCCGGCGAAGACGAAAAGTTTCCTTATCTGAAATGAGATCCCGGAACGGTCCGATGGACGACGGAAACGAATTAAAAATTCGCGATGCGTTCGCGATCGGATGCACGGAACGATTTGGCTGGAAAATTCAGCCGATATTTACGAACGTTCGAGGAAAACTACGTGTTTGAATGGCACGCAATTTCTCGGAATAATACTAAAAACCGGGGGAAATTGAATTCCTGTTTCGAATTTCTGTTCCATTCGGCGTTTATAAATTCCCGAGTAAAGTCGAACGGGAGTCCTTGGAAAATTGCATGCACGAGGGAACCGAGAAAGGCATTCCTGCGCCAATGGCTGTGCCAATTTCTCAGATTGACGTTTCGTAACCCCGTTCGAAACGTATTCAAAAGTTGGACGCCGCATCGAACTAGCCGTTTTGTCCAACAAATAGAGAACAACGTTGCTTCTCGATGTACTTCAAAATCGGATTTCGGACGGAAGGAAACTTTGCAATATCCCAGTGCTCTACGTCCGTCGCGATTTTATCGAGACGTTTCGATTCCAAAAGTCCTCCTCGAAACCTATTTATATAAATCGAATTATACGAGCACGACACGTAGCAAGAGGAAAGAAAAATCAATCTTGGATTAAGAAAAATGCGGTACCTTGAGTAAAGGGAACGTGGACAGTGTCCATTAATCTTTGCTTAGTCGGTGGCTTTGCGGGGGCTAATCGATACGTCTGATCCAATACGACTCACTATTCTTTCCAGAACCGATCTTTCTTTCTCCCCGCGGTACGTTCCCTGTACGATCCTGGCCTCGAGAAATTCTCAAAGTTGAACAGACCTTACGGCAGTGTCTTGAAAAATTTATTTAAGAACGCTATCGCGTGTCTGCGGGTTCGTGCGAGCAGAGGATTTCTAGCGAAAGTTATCGTTGCTTTCGCTTCGAGGAACGTCATTTTCCAAGCCTCTTCTTCCTGTCGTAGCGACCTACAATTGCGCCAGCCACGTTAAACAGATGCGCGCGAGAACCTTGAAGAAACTTAACACCTTCGTGTGCAACAGGAGTCGCGCGATAAATAATGCATACGACGTCGCTCGGTTTCCAGCCGCGAAATGCAAGATGCGTTTAACTTCGCGGGGAAGGTCGCGCCGCGTGCGGAAAGTAAAGACCAACCTCGACGGAGTTTTCGATAGGTTTGTTAACCGTTCAAATTTGTACCGTACGTTCGACAGTAACGAACAATTGTCCAAGAACTGTGGAAACGATAAACAGAATTAATCGGGAAACCTCGAAACACACGGTTCCTGAAACATTGCCAAACTTGAAGCGCCGTGGAAACGCGCGCAGTTGCTCGATATCTCCGAGCAACTGGGACGTGGAAGCTGGCGTTGGGGGGGTTGCATTCGCCGGTCAGGCCGCAAAGTGTCCGTTAATTGCGGTCCTTTATCAACAATCGGCCGACAATCAGCCCGACGCGAGCTGCGCGAACTTTCCAAGTGCCACGCAGTCTGTCGATGCGCTCTCGCGGTTTCCCCGAGAGTGCAACGGAAGAAAGTGCAGCTGCGAAGGGTCGATTCGATTTCGAGGGGTCGTTTCCCGTTGCATTGTACGTTTCTTCGGTACAAACAGATACACCATAATTGTCGGTGGAGGAACGACAAAGAAGGGACGCCGTTTACACGATCGTCGAGCGAACATCGTCCGGGATGGTATTTGGAACGAACCGGTGGAAATACAAACGCGAAAACTCGAACGAAACGTATCGATATATGGGTAGCGAAAGACCGCGAGCCAGCATCTACGATTTCGATATACGAGACGGGGACACGTCGGGCACGGCTATCGATCCGAGAGACTCATATTTTTCCGCAGTGCTCCGCAATAATATCGTCATTTATGTACGTACCGCGAACCCGATATCCGGTTCCCTTTACGTAATGCTGCCGAGCTCGACTTTAATTTCAACCGGGACCGTTCGAGGTTTGATTTAACGTAGCTGCCTATCATACGGATGCTTTTCAATTATTTACCGACAAATTCCAAGCACCGTTCTGGAAATCGTACGAAAACGATCCCCCCCGGGGTTCCGCGTTGGCTCGACGTTTAATCTCGACGGTCGTGGAACGTATCCGTCTATTGTCACGATTAATACATGGCAAAGCAGCTGGATCGATCGAATAATTAAAAAAGCGAAGACCCGCTCGGACGGGGTTGTTAAGCAGGCTTTTATAATTATCGAATTACGTGCGCGAAGAGAACACCGGGGGGCCGGACACTAAAAACCGCACTTTGAGGCGGAGTTTTTTGCATAATAAACGCAATTCCGGCGGGCACAAAGCCGGAGGATTTATCCCGTGGTTCCGGCGGCGCGCATTGGTACTTGAACGCCGTTCTAGACTGGGAAAACGTGTAAAGCGGGCTCGGGCGGCGCAATATCGTTCGTTTGTCGCCGCGTTAAAGGGCAGAAGCGAGAAGGAACAGGCGCGGGACGTTTGTCGACGTCGAAAACACTGGTCGGCGCGAGAAAATTGCTGGAAGGCGAGCAGAGGGAACACGAGGGGAGAGCTAGCGCCGGGTTTACAAATGTCGACGAGCAGCTCGCTTGTACAGAGTTCCTGAAGTCGGCAGCCTCTTGACATTTAAAGCCGCGCAAACCTCGTTACGAGGTAAACGACCCACGCCAAACACTCTCCACGGTCCTTTCGCGGCTTTTTTAAAAGTTCCAACTTTGGTAACTGATACGACGCGATACTCGCCTCTCCTCTGTCTTCGAGCACTCGATCGCTTCGAACTCGCTAATGGACGCTTGCGTCACGTTTAAACATTTTTCGAACCATCGTCGTGGTAATTGGCTGCTTGAATTTCACAGACGTTATTTATTCACCGTGGAACCCGTTACGAGCTAAAATAAAACTCGTACACAGCAGTTACCAATATAGTTAAGGGTTGAAAGAAAAGGTTAACCAGCGGCTCGAATGGTTCGCGTATCATCGATTCGTCTAGGCATTCCCTGGGTTGTAAGTCCGTTACGGCTGGAAGGGACCAATTTGCGAAACTGCGTGTCTCGTTCGAAGCAGACGCAGTTATTAAAACGACGCTCGTAAAAAGCGGGCAGGTAGCCACGGTTGTATAACGACGCGACTACGCACCAAATTGCTTTTAACGGCGGACGTCATATTTCTTGCCGCTTCCGTCTTTATTTTATTCGGGACAAGAAGAAGCAGAGTGAATCGCACGGGGAGCAAAGCACACGCTACTCGGAGCATTTACCGTCGCAACTTCCTTTCCATCGGGGATTAAGCTCCCGGAGGAAAGTCGTAACTCGAGGAATCTTGGAGGAAATTCAGTTGCTTTCCCTGGAAGCATCGGCGTACACGACGCGCCCCGCTCTTCCTCCAAAGTCGACAATTACTAGGATATGCGAGATACCGAGGCACGCCTTTATCAGACATCGAATACCTTCCTCCGCGCCAACTTCCGTCCGTTTCTTCCGCCGTGGCCTCGCTCTTCCTTTCGCCCGATCGTTGGCTGGCTCGTTCCCTTCGACGAGTTCATCCCTCGGATCTGCAACGAAAGATACGTTTCATTGCGTGCGCAAGACACGCCGTCGAGCGACATGAAACTCGGACTGTTCCGCTCTTGGAAACTCCGCTATCGTTTAAATGGAGCTGTTTGCGTTTTACGAGTCTCCGGAGGCATCGGTAGCGCCTTGTACCCTCGTAACAGAAAGGTGGACTTCTTTTTCAACGACGCAAAAGGAAGAAATTCGGGCTGTTTCGCGAAATAATACGGCAGACATTTTTCTTTTATTAATCAATTACCGTAAGCCCTTGGTACGAATAGAATCTTAAGGTTAAAGAATCCCTCATCTCGGAGCATGTTGCCTTAAAATAACTAGATAAATTCCTTGTCTTCGCTCTGACAGTCGCAGAGTTTAATCAATTTTCTGTTGTATAGGAGTTTTAAAGATATGGCAGATGGCGGGGTTTCGCGACGAAACGTTCCCCGGCTCCGTCGCAAATTTGCATAACGCTCTGGCGCATCGTGACACCTCATTGCATACACCGACGTAGCAGTCCGTCGCTTAACTTCCTGAAACTTTCTCGGTTTCCGACGTGCCTGCAAACCGGAAGTCGGGAACACGCGAGAACGGCTGCCCTGCTTCGCGAAACGTTGCATTCGTTTATTTACTTTCTCATAGCTTTTCGGAGAAATTAAAAAATTTCGAATCGTTCTAAAAAAAATATTTTTAACTAGGGGGGTCAATTACAATCATCTTTGGTCATTACACATACCCCCGAAATCCTGTGCACTTTCGAGAAAAAAATTCCTTATCGAAAATATGCCTGACCAGTCGTACACCTGTTCCCCTTAAATTTTTCTGCAAAAAAAAATATTTCGAATCGTTCTAAAAAAATTATTTTCGTTTGAGGGGGTCGATTCTGATCATTTTTGGTGAACAGACATACCCCCGAAATCCTGCCCACTTTCGAGAAAAAAATTCCTTACCGAAAATATGTCTGACCAGGCGTACATCTCTTCCCCTTAAATTTTTCGGCGAAAAAAAAAATTTCGAAACTTTCTAAAAAAATTATTTTCGTTTGAGGGGGTCGATTCTGATCATTTTTGGTGAACAGACATACCCCCGAAATCCTGCCCAGTTTCGAGGAAAAAAATTCTTTATGGAAAATGTAACGTGTGTCTGAAGAAAGGCACGGAACCCTTTCCTCTTCCGTAATGCACAGGCTGTTTCTGTTGCTAGCAAGACGGTACTGGAGAAAATTCCGTGACCTGGTTGCAAAGGGTTATTACATCTGCCCGTGAACACGGTGGATGCTTTCGTAAAAAGTAAATATCAGAATGCAAAAAGGTATTCACTGAAGGAGCAAGTAAAATGTAGTCGAGTGTCTTGAAACGCGTGGATATTTAATGCGCCTCGAACGGGGAACGTATTTGTCCCAACACGGTACTGCTTCTTCTTTCGTATTCTTACCTTCATACGAAACAGGGTGAACACATTTTTTTTTAGCATTAAACTTTGCTGTTCCGCAAAGTCACGAGAAAAACGAAGGGCCAATCGAATGGGAAGCAATTAATCGTCAAAGTAACGGCGAATCGTAACAAAGAGTGCCCGGGTAGCCGAGTCGTTTGCAGCGTAGTTCCGAGGGGGAAACGAGCCCCGGGAAAAGCTAGAAATTTCCCATCAGTATAGGAACGGTTCTCGCGTCCGTTTTTCACATTTCCAACCGTTGACCTCCGGCGTCACGTTCCGCGAGCGATTACGATGCACGACAGCGCACGGAAGCGCAACGACGATAGCGCGCGTGTCTCGGACGCATCCAGTCGCGTCACAACGAAGCGGATTACCGCAAGATTGTTCATGAATATTTAGAGACCGACGAGCCGCGGATAAAGGATACCGGTCCTGCGGCGAACGTCGAATCCCCGACCTCGAAATATCGCTCGAGCGCAGTTGGGTATCGACGCGATTTACGCGCGCAATTTAATGCCCTCCCACGGAATTCGAAGGCCCGATCGTCGATCGGAAATTTACGATAATAACGACGATCGGATGGAAAGCAATCGGGCCGTGTTTGTCATTCGGCCGTTTTACAGCCCGTTATTCCTATCGCCGGGACAGCAATCGGTGCGTCGACGAGCCGTTTCGCAGGCTCCTAGTATTTTTATTATTCGAAATCACGCTAGGCTCCCTTGTAAATCGCGAACGCTCGATAAGAGCCGCGCGGATGTGTGCGTGTTCCGTTCTTTATCGGCGTAATCGACATTATTTCATCGCGGTCCTCGCATTTTCGAGTTGCAAATCAACGCTCGTCGAGTAGTTCCTCGTTTCGACGCGGCAGTTTCGCGCGTCGCGTTTTGTTTTATGCTCGTTTCTAAACAGAGCTGTACAAAACTTCTGTATAATAGAAAGCAACGAGTGCTTTCTACGCTGCTTCGAATTAACCTCGAACAATCCGGCAACGATTATCAGGAATTCTTCGGGTCTCCACGAGAAAGTCGATCTTATTTTCTTTAATAGGAACGAATTTCATCGTTTACCGAGCCCCACGTTATCGAGCCGATCTTAGAATGTAGATTTTCATCGAGGACCTCGCGAATCGAAGGATACCATTGCGCGGCGGTAATTCTTGGAGCAATTCAGGGAAGAGGAGACTAGGCGAGAAGAGGCTGTACTTTATTATCTCGACGACTCGATCGCGAGAAATAGAGGAGAACGACAGGGTTCTGGAAGGTAATTGAAATCGTCGTACTGTCGTGGCCGTTAACGCTAATTGCGAAGTCTCTATCCGCGAGCAAAGAGTTCTCGTTTAATCAAATGGCCCTGTAATAATCCGAGCACCGATCATTCTTTAATTGCTCCCGTCTTATTGTCTTCTTCTCGCGAACGTCTTCCTCGAACGAAGCAAGATGGAAAAACTGCTCTCGTTGTTTCGTTGACTTTTCATCCTCTCGCCGGGCTAAGTTTGCCAATTACGAGCGAACAGACGCGCCTAGATTCTCGAGTTAAAGCGAAACATGTTTAATCCGGGAACGATTTCATTCGTTGAAAGCAGATATTCGCTTCGAGCGATAATTAGAAAGAGCATTCTTTTCGAGGTATTTTGCCAGACGCGAGCGAGTCTGTATCGCGAACCATTTGTTCTCGCGACGTTGAAAAATGTTGTCTCTTTCAGGCAGCCAAGCTACCCGGGTCAATGTCTCTCGACAGTACATAAATGCACGCGATTCTAAATCACGCGTACGTGTTCGCCGGCACGTAAACTTGCTCGCGACACCTGTGCACGGCCGAAACTTGACGAACGAACCGAGGAAAGCGATTCGGGCCACGAAAATGCTCGAACGAATGTTACGCGATGCTTGTCGACAAAAACGTTTATAGAATAAATTGCCTGTCGGCGAAGAAAGAGAATACCTACCTGTTCTGTAATGTTTCCTCTCGGAATTACAGCGACATCGTTGCAACACCATTCGCAGCAATAATATATGCACTTGGATAGTTGCATGAAAATAAAGGAAACGTGTTAAATCTCGACGAGAAATCTGTCGTTCGCCGAATGCTGCGAACGTGATCGATGCACGAGCCATCCCGGAGACGTAATTAAAACGACTACAAGTTTCATAAACTCGAGGACGGTACGCGTGCATTCAGTGGCGCGAAATGAGCACGTAACTCGAGTAATACAAGGGTTACGTGACACTCCGGAGTAAACGTCACCGCGGTGCTGGACTCTCGTAAAAACATGGAACTTCATAAAGCTCGGGGAGAACAACTTCCAGGCAACGTAACTGATGGTTTCCAACGCAAATTTTGCGCATCACGGTCTTGACGACGGGGACAGTCGACTCCCGAGCGCTTAAATCGACGACATCTTTCGTAAAAGTGCTTATTGCCGGCTACTTGGAACCCCGTCTCGCCCACGCGTGCCGTAAGAATCGATTCCGCTAACGGTAAAGATAATGTACGAGCCAAGTATCGCGGCAGTTTTCCTATCGATCCTAAACGACGCTAATAACTCCTATACCCCCCGGTATCGATAGACCAACGAGAAAGAAACTTTTATGAAGTCGCCGCTATCGAGGCAATTTTTTCTTTATTTATCGTCTTGCTTTCGGAGTCCGGAGTCTATTTAGAAGGGGTGAAACGTCGATAAAGAACGACGAGGCAACGCAATCTTATCCTTTCGCTATTTTTTACGTGCGGTTAACCTTTGTCCGCAGTTTAAAAGAATAAAGGATATTTCTGAAGGGGAGCCTAAAGATCGTGCTCGATTTCGTATTCCTACACCTACGCCGTCGCCGCGTCTCGACGTTGTCGGGAGAAAATAGCGATTACCCGACAGTGTTTCCAGTAAGCTGAGCATTAACGTCCGGAAGGTGTAACAGCCCGTTCACGCGATACGGTTTCTTTAGAGATTCGGTGACAGTTGCAACCTGACAGACGTGGTAACTGTTTAAAAAGACAAAGTTGCAAAGGAGGTCCGCGGACGAGATCGGTCCCCGATCGCGGCGACATTAATTCACGGGATTCCCCCGTTGTTCGACCGGCATAACGCATCGCCGTTTTCCGTCCGATTTATTAGCTAATCCGATATTTATTGGACAGGCCGGCCAATTTCCAATTTACGCAGTGGTTAACTGCCACGGCCAGCGTCGGCACGTTAACTGCCGACGCGCCCAACTGCATCCACGAGCAGGCTTAGCGTTATATCCGGTTTAATTGGATCGGGATTAAATTAACTTCCAGCAGTGATGGAACTTTAAGCAGAGATTCCTCGGCTACCGTTTTGCTCCCTTGTCGCGTTCGCCCATCGATTTCAACCCCCTTGGGCTCGTCCTTCGAACCCTCCCCCGCCCCTGTTGCCACGACTTTGATACCCGATTCACCTTGCCCGCCATAATTTTATCCGCCATTGTGTCTCCGCGGGCATTGTTCTCCTTATTGCCGTCGGGTCCTTTTGTTGCCGCGACAGATTTATTCGTTGGAAGTAGTTAATTACCAAGGTGTACCGCATAATGTATCGCTGATTTTCGTGAACATGATTTATTCCCGCCGCGATAAAGGAAAAACAGGAAAGCGGGTACAACTCGCTTTGCAAATTAGCGGTCTTACGTGCGAAGGGTTCTCAATACCCTTTCTAAGTAACGATGATAATACTTAAAGATACTTGGTTCCCCGGAACCGTTGGATTAAACGGAAGCTGATTTATCCTACCGATCGTCGAAGCTGACGTTAATTACGGGCTGCAATCTTTATTTTGCTCGTAATCGCGGCGCCGTTCGGAACCGTTCGGCGGAATTACTCGCTGAAATTACAATTAGCATCGTAATTCAATATTCAGGCCGACAGCCGAGGAACGAAATCGCCGGTACGTAACGCGTTATTATTCGACCGGAAGGCCCGGGCCCCCCCCGGAAATGAAAAATTAACCGAAGCAATCTCGAAACGATTATTATTTACGAGGACTGGCCCTGGGAGGCTGCGAACAACTTTTCGAGCGATTCCGAGCCAAATTCGCCTTTCGAATATGGCGGTCTTTCGAGACTCGGTACCCCGTAACGACGCACTTGGCCTACATTTACCCCCGGCGTATCACGCTGGTATCGAGTAGTACGTCGAGGAGCACGAGGACGCACGATTCCCGGCAATCCAAGGGGGGGTGAAACCCTCTTTGTCCGCGCAAGCTAAGACGATGCGTGTACTTTATCGAGCGCGCGGAAGGAAGCCCTTTGTCGTCTGCAGCAGAAATTACCTCGAATTAATGCCGCTGGCTCTTCCGAACAACCTCCCGGTGCTTTCCTCCCCCCGTCTGTCTGCCTCGTCGAGCTTCCGCGAGTCGCGGCAGTTTTCGAGGCATTGTGCCGGGACGATAGCATTGTCTGCCGCTGGCATCCGTCCTCGCGTTATAATATTTTCCAAAGGGGGGCGAAGGGGGTCGGAGTTCGAGGGTCTGTACGGCGTGGGTCGTCGCAAACGAAATATGGAGGAATGTTTTTGACGTTGAAGTACGCGAGGCGTCTCCGCGCGCGAACGATCGGCTAATGGAATCCACCTACCCCCCGGGATCGCAAGTTCCAAATCTTTCCGACGAGACACTCGTGCCCCCCTTGCGCGTTAATCGTTTCAGGGATTAATTTTCTACGTGTCTTGCCTCGACTATCGATTACGATTAACGTCCAGCATGTCTGAAATCTCTGCCCCGTTCCCCTCGCGACATTAATAAAGCAATTTCGCCGGGAGGGGTAGAAAAATTGCGGAACGATTTGTACGGATTAAATTTAGCCCGGGCGTTATTAGCGGAGAACCCTCGAGACGGACAGAGGATCCCTCAGGTTCGTTATTTAATTTGATCGATTAATTTTGCGGCTCGATGGAAATCGTTACAGGAAGCCACCGCGCCGGCCGGGATTAATAACCGCGAGTAATGCGATTAGCGGGTTTAATTACCTCGACTGCCGGTGATTCCTTCGAACGTTGTTCGAAAATATAATGAAACGCATCGATCTATGCGGCCGGGGGGATGATCGATCGCGCTTAGACCCCGGGAAAATCTCAACTTTAATTGTCATTACGGGGGCCGTCGTTGGGCGGACGCGCGAACGACAACGGGGGTAAAGGTTTCCGGGCTCGGCGCGAGTCGCATGAAAACAGTCTTTATAGTTTTAATAGAAGCCCGGCTGAATGCGGTTCGTTATCTCGGTAATTGTCCGCCAGCGTCGGCGTCGCCGTTGACCCAAAACTTTGAACGGTCATTCGCGTTCGCGCGCTACAATCGTTACTTTTTTCGAGCGTGCACAATGGTCGCGTGGCCCGTATCTTGGTCCCGGTCGGCCGGAAAAGTAGTCCACGATCGAACCAGACCCCCCCGTCGACACAAAACAGTTAATACCCGTCCGTCGAATCGCTCCGGTTAGACGAGCGAACACGTTCCCTCGTTCCACGTTGATTCGACATAACTCTTTCCTTTTTGCTCGTCCAGTTATCCTCGACGCTCGCCGTTTCTCGAATCAACCCTGTTTCTCTCCGTTTTTGTTCCAGACCGGTTTCATCTTATCCTCCATTCGGGCCGCGTTTCCCGCCGTTTAATTATTTGCCTCTTGCTTCCCCCCCTCGAACCGTCCTGCGGCTTTTTGCCTGGAGCACCGCGGAGGAATTGCCGGAGCCGCCTCTCCGGCCCCCCCTTCGTCGGCGAATTGCACCTTGAGAAGACAATACGAACGCAATTCGAACCTCGTACGTTTCGTTCCCTTCTCTACGATGGCTCTCAGCTTCTTGCCGAGAATCTTTCCCCTCGTCGGGAACATCTTCCTCTATATTCGACTATATTCGAACAAGGACACTTATCAATTATTTTGCAGACATTACAGTCGCGTTCGGATCTTTCGACTCCCTCGCAATCACCGAAAATCGTCTATAATCTCCTGCTATCTATCAAATGGGAAGTGCTTACAAAAGTAAATCTTCCGAACGTCACGGCTGATCGTATCAAATAAACCGAAGGAATAAAGATCCGCGGGAGTCGTTTCCCAGAACGACCTCGTGGATCGTCCCCTCGAAGTTGTAAATTCGATTCGCCGCCCCATCGCCAGAGGGCGAATCCTCCGGAAGCCAGGCAGCGTTGCTCTCGCCGCGACTAATTTCGATAAGTCGATCGAGTCTGGCGCGGCCATTCTTTGGGTGTTTCTTCGCCGGAAAAAAGCGCCTTGAGCATGAAATATTTCTTCGATATTGTACTTTCCGTATTATCGAGTTTACGTAATGGCACAGAACGAGACCAGGACTACGCACGCCATCGATATCGCCGTAATAGGAATAATAAATGAAATCACTTAGCAAGATCGTCGATGATAGCCTAGCGTCTAGGATTATTAATTAAAGTACCGTTGCTGTTAATGACTGGGCAACCGGTCGACGACAATCTACGGTCGATGTCGATGGCTCGATGGCGCCAACCATTAGTCTTCCGCTTTCAAGGGAGATATTTCATTGGTCCGCGGGTCCCGCGTTTCCGATATTTCCAATAACGAGCGTACGAAGGCATCGTCTCGGGTGAAAAACAACGAGCGGCTATCAGCGACCACCGTCTCCGATAACCGGTCCGAGAATACTCTGTTTCGAGAAGAAAGCGAGCCGCGGGGAAATAAATGTTCGCGGACGTTTATTTTTCCGGGGCATACCGCGAGATCGGTATTTCCGTCGCGCGTGCGAGACAATGGAAAAAGTATGATATATCGGCGGCGTATTGAAACGACAACGCCAGGTCTGTAAAAACCAGCCGAGCAGTTCGAGGGACCCACTAAAGCCGCTTTTCTCTTCTTTTGTTTCAGGAATTGGAGAGGAGTTATACCCTCTCGACCCCAGGGGGTAGCAGCCCCGTCTGTTGTCCGCCGTGCAGCCCGCCCCCTGCACCAGCCGCATACATATCGAGCGCACGTGCGTCCTCGCGGAGACTCGGCGCCGGAAGTAGCATCGGAGGACCGCCGTCTCCGGAAAGGGATCCCCTGGGAAGACTGTTAAGGTCAGTTCGATCGTGCTTATTCGGGTACGCTATCCTCCTCCTACTTAACAAACCGTGAAACATGCCGGTTCGAGGACGATTTACTCGCGCAGTCTCTAAAAGAATACCGAGGAGCTTTTCTTCTCGGGAATAAAGCTAAAGTAGCGATAAATTTTGTCAAACTTCCGGACCAGAATGTCCCCGAGGAGTTCCCCGCTCGAGTTCGTAAAAACTGCACCGTGTTCCATAATATTTTATGAATCCACCGTACGCGTTCGATGGATCGCCGAGAGCCACGTTCGCCAAAGATAGCGGCTGTCAGCGAGCAGTTGCTCGAGCACCTGTTTCGATCAATCGGCCACGCTAAACATAAATAAAGCGTTATAATCGTCATCAAAAGGAAGTATCCGCGTCCGCGGGTGGCGCAGGGCAAAGCCATAAAACCAGTACGCTTGGTCCTTCCGAGGCAATCGTCCGGAAGCCGTAAAGCTCCTCGGCTCTACCTATCCACGTCCGATCCTTTCCACGCTTGATCACCTTCCTACGGGCTCCCGCTTAAGATCATCAATCTTGCCGCGGCACCGCGTGTACAACGAATGCATCATTCACCGTGAAACTGCCACTTAGCCTGACTACGGTTTCGTCGCTTGGGAAATTAACCAGTCACTCGATAAGCGAGCCACTTCGGGGGACGTATCCGACACGACGCGCCGTAACTCGGATTAATTGGAATTTTACCGGCGCGTTGTAAAAAATTCACCGAGAGGAGCGAGCGCGACACGGGTTTTTTAAAGTGTTCGCAGAGTGCTTTCGAGTCTCTGTCGAGCGTCGTTGTTGCAGCGATTAAGTACGATTTTGTAATTCGCTGAAAAATTGATGGCCTCTTCGATCCCGGACGCGAGTTCCAGCTTCGGGTACACCTCGTCGATTCGAAAATTTCAACGAAAATATTCCCGTCGATTCTGCCGCTCGCGGGTCTCTCGACTCCTTTCCTTCGATTCCGTCGGTCCATTCTTTCAGCCCCTCGAGCGGACGCGATATCGGGTCGATTATCGGATCGCGAACGGTCGAGACGTCCCCTGTCTGCTGGCAGGAGCATTCCATTAGCGCGAAGCTTACATAATTAAGTAAATTCGCGGAGAGGAATTCCGTGTGGGCGACGTCGCCGTGGTTAAACTCGAAACTACTTGCTGCTTTCAGATTCCTGAAGACCTTCTACAGGGAGCTCGGCACTCGTGATCCACCCCATTTGCCGGCGTGGGCGTCGCCTCTTCCACTCGGCACCCTTTGTCCGGCGCACTTTCAGCCGCACCTGCAGCTGTTCCACAAAGGCGAGCAGGAACACAGGCTCGAGAACATCAAGCCCGACCAGATCTTCGCCCCCGTCAGGGTGAGTGTCATAAATCATCCCGCGGGAAACTGCGGAGTCTCTCGCGGCCGTACCGACCTTTGACGTTCGCTCGTAAAACTTACGCGACGACTAGTTTGCGCGGCTGTCGCTGTAATGGACATTCCGGGGGGGAGGAACGAACCGCGGGAACCATCCACCGGGAGGAAATTTCTGATGTGAATCCAGCTTAGACGATCTCGACGTCGGAATTCGTCGCCGTAACGCGGGGGACTCGAGTTCTCGGCAACTCGTCCTTTTCTCTTCGTTGTAACTTTCTGTTACTTTCTGCATACCGATTACGTGTTAAACGCGCGAAAGTGGAATTCCCTGCACGCGTGAAACAACAGCAATCGATAGAAACGGGAATGATATTCGAGGGTTGAGAATTTTTCGGGGCTCGACGCGTCCTTTATGAATTAAACCAGCAGGGAAGATCGTTCGCCGGCTGTGAATTTACATGATATCGACTACGTAATTGGGCGAGTCGAGTTCCTGGGGACAGTAGACACTCCGAGGACGAATTTCCCCCCTCGAATGCCAAAACTTGCCTTCGCGCAGAAACTTCGGTACGTCGCGTGAAAGCCAAGTTACGGTCTCGTCTCCTCGTAAAAGTTCGATGCTTCGGAGTTTCTTGGGCAATTCGTTTCCAGCAACAATCACGGTGTGCTTCGATTCCGCGACAGCCGTGGAAGGGAACAACGAGCTTTGATATATTAGCTTCCGAGCCTTCGTGCGAGCGAACGCGTGAATTATTAAAAGGGCGTTTTCTTTTTTCGCGGGCCGACGATAAATCCGCAGAGGCGAGCAATATCGGCGACGATCCGTAGGAAGGATCGTAAGCTCGTTACAGGATAAGCTCCATCCACGCACGCATCGCACACACGGATCCATCCATCGACCCTTTTCATTGTTCGTCGACCACGTTTGTTCCACTCTACCATGGTCGCGTTCAACCCCTATTCGAGGGGTGAATGTGGTCGGAAAATATTTCGCGAAAATGGCACCGTTTTTTGCGACTAAATACGCCGTAAAAGAAGCCGGGTATAAAAGGCGTTCCCCGATGAGAAACCTTGGGAGATGCTCGCCCGTTTCCTTTCAAATATTCTTGGAACTGCGAGGCACAATGAAAAGATGGTCGTCGATTCAAGAAAAGTCTATTTTCTCGAGCAGTTCGCTTACGCGGGAATCGCGCGGGTGGGATGGAAACATCCTTTCATCGAATTGTTCGTCTAATCCAAGAACAGCCTGTTTAACAAGCAAATACAGGATGATATCTTCTTCGGGGGAAGAAAGCATATTTCTTGAAAGCTAAACGCATCGTTGGATTCTATCGGTTCTGGCTACGTGTACACGTGTACGTTTATTGTTTTAATAACGCGATGGTTGGGGTGAAATAAATTAGGCGGGGGATCGGAAGGATCTTGGAAAGTTTGGAGCGCAGACAATAGCTTCGAGACGGGGTGCATAGGTTTCATCGGGGGCGAAGTTGTCGCTCGATTCTGTCGCCATTCACCGGGACACAACGGATGCATCGAACGCGCAAACAATGACGAAATCTCATCAGCGGGCCCATTAAATCAGCTCGCGGCTCGAAAGCACTCGTATCGGCGCATCATATTTACCCGCCGCGGCGTCTCCGTCTACGTGTCGGTAAATATGACTCGAAATAGCTCCGCCGTAATGGGCCTTTCTTCCGCGAGCGGCGAGACAACAGGTGAAAGACTGAGGGAACAATGTCCGCGTTTCGGTCGACGAGCTCGTCCAAGGAGCCGTGTGTTTGCGGGACGACGTTCAGCGTCGTTGTCGTTCGTGTGCACCGCGCTCTCGGAAGTGTCTGCGCTCCCGACGAGAGCCCGAAGACAAAGAAATCGCTTCCAGTTGGCCAGATCGGAGAGCACTCGTCGGTGCATTCGTCCCGGCCGCTGGGAAAATGGAAAATAATACGCGAGGCGAGAGAACGTCGACACCGGGGGCCATCGGTGATCCGGAAAAACGGTTCGCCTCGGTTGCTCCTCGAAAACGGGAGATACCCACCCCAACCCCAAACCCCCCGTCTCCCTCGATACAGAGACTTGGAATATTCATTATCGCGACAAGCGTTTCTTTCTCCGGTCCTCGTTACGCGCACACAGTCGGCGAACTCTGCGCTTTTCGCGGACCGCCTCGAGTTTCTCGATAATTCCACCCTCGTCGCTTGCTCGGTGAACCGGTGACCCGTAAACAGCCTTCTTCTGGCTCGCCTTTGCCTCTGCCTTCCTTTTGTCAAATCCCTTTAAACGCGAAAGTCGAATTCTCGAGGGACTCGATCATCCAACTTTCCGCATAGCTGGGTTCATTACGACAATTACACGAATTCCGCCCCTCTGGTCTTATACAACTTTATATAACGGGACAGAGGGAGGTTGCAAATGTAACTGTTCGAAGGTACATGTTTCCCATTTCGCGGAGGCTTACGAAACGCGTCGAAGGCTCTTAAAAGCTCGTAGTTTCGACCCATTTATTTTCCCCGACACGTCCGTCGGCTCTGTGACGCGAATTCATTCGGTCTGTCCCTCGCGATCCTGACGTACGTAGGCGATCCGCGTCTCACCCTCTTCCGCGGGTCCCGGTCTCCGGATGGCACGGTTACGAAGCTCATTTTTCGACGCGCGCGTTTCCGGGCGACGTGGCGCATTGTCTGCGTTTCGTGGCTCCATTACGTGGCCGTGTTATCGACCTGCTCCACGCCGGATGAAGCGAAATAACAGAGCTAAAGGGAGAAGTCATTTTCGCGCGAAACGATGAATCGCTGCCAGACACCCTTGTCGCTCGACGCCAAAGGGGACTCGTACAAGAAACCGATCGACCGAATTCCTTAGACGCGATGTGAGGCGAGCACACACGTTCTCTTGCGTGCTACGAAATTAATCCAGTGGCAATTCCCTATTATTTGATACGGGGGAGAGTTTTAAAGTGGCCCGATTCCAAAAGGGGACAGCCTCTGTATTTTGTAGAGGACGCGGGTAGAGAGAAATCGAAGCGGATGACGCGAGGGATCTTTCGGTTCTAGCAGAGTACGTGTAGCTGGAAGATAAGGAGATTTCGCGGGGAACGGATTTATCGTGGCTTCGATAAATCTTTGGTTTGCACGGCTGGCAGTAGATACTGGCAGCGTTAAGGGAGGAAGATTGAGATGTTTAGCGATTGGGCGAATCCAGGGAAAACGAAACGGGCGTCGACTATTGCGACGAGCGATATTGGTTCTGCCTTCGTCGGTGATCGACGACCCGGCTCTCGTTTATTATACAACCCGAGCCAATAACAGTCGGTGAATTTTATTATACTTTTTACGTCTGCAAAAAAAAATGAAAATTCTCAGATTGTTCGTCGATAAACTCCTATTCTGAAAGTTCCCGAGATACCAAAGGTACAAAGTATCGGTTCATCCTCGATAGTTCGCGCGTTCCTTTCGAGATTCGCTCGAAGAGCGGACGAACTATTTACGTCGACGATAAACGATCGAGGAGTTCGTAGGGTTCCTGTAACTGTAATAAATTCCGTGTTCCCGGCGAACGAGACATTAAAATGCACGATCGCGTGGATCGAGGGTGGCGCAAGAACAGAGATCGACGTGCCGAAGCAATTAAACGAGCCCGATTTCTGAGTGTTCTCCGGGTACACAAAGGCCTCGGTAGTTGGACGCTCGTCGCGCGTTCCTCCAGAAGTTATCAGCGTTGCCGGATTTTCCATCGGCTGGCACGGTTAAAAAGCCTTTCGAGAAACGTTAACGAAGCGAAGTCGGCCATCTTATCGTGCCGCGACAGAACAATGCCTCGTTACGCGGTGCCAGAGGAGCGGTTCGCGTTCCGTCCTCGATCCTCGACCGCGTCTCCGCGATTAAAACCTTCTTTATTCGAGGACCAAAAGAGTTATGCTCCTGCGGCGATACTCCGATCGAAGATATTATCGGGGACCGACGTCGAAAAGGGTCGAGGACCGTCATCTTTGCTCCTTGGCGCTCCCTGCGAAATGCTTTATTCGTTACTCGAGAACTCTTGACCAACCTTCTCCGTCCTTTGCAACGCGGCTACAAATCTTTTTAAATCTCTTTCCCCGGCCTCCTTGATCGTAGCAAGGGTCAGAGACGCTCCAAGACGATTGGTTTTACACTGTCAGTTTAAAAAATCAACCCTCCAGACTAGGATACCCCCATTAAACTTGGAACGTATCTCGCGAGCGGCGGTGTGTTTTAAGCAGCATCACCGATATTCGACTTCCAAATTCCGTTTAGCTGAGAAGCGATCGGGCGAAAACCTCCCCGTTCGATCGCTAAAGAATTCTCGTGATCGGGAAACGAAGCGCATCGAACGGTTCCTACGTGATTTGCCGGCTTTGCTCGAGGAGAATTCATCTTTCATGGGAACGAGCATCGACGGGCGAAACAGCGGTTTCCGAGTGAATTCGTACCGGCTCGTCGAGTTCTATTTCATCTTCTCTTTCCTCCTTCGCGCGCTGCTTTTCTTGCACCGACGCGATCCTAGACCCGCTGGACCCGAAACAAAGGCTCCGAGCGAATTTATCGCGATCGAGAAAGACGAGGAGATATCGCGCGCGACGCATGCCAATTTCGTTTCGTCTGCTTTTGGCCGTCGAAACGCGGGAAAACCGTTGCCTCCTGCGGCCAACTTTCGGCTCGTCCTCTCGTCTCGTTCGCAAAGCTCCGCCATTAAGGTAATGCGTTTCGTTTATGGCTCGGTTCCAGCGTCTGTCGTCGCCCCCCCCCCCCTTTTCATCTTCCGCGCTTTTTCTACCGCTTTGACCGCTTCTTGCCCCCCGGCCGTTCGTAATTCTTTCACTCTCGTCTTCTTTCAACTCTGATTGTCCGCGAGGGATACAACGCGAGGCAACTAATTCGCTCGAGTACGAACTCTTTTTCCTTTTGCTACCCCACGGTCTGTAGTTGCATGTCGCTCGCCTTCCCTCGGATTGCGGCCACCGGGCTTTCCGCCGCTCTTTCTCGTTTAATAAAAATTTAATTCCATTGTTTTGCTCGTCGAAAAGGTACGCTGCATACGCTTTGACGTAGGCTCCGTTGACAAGCCCGCGCAAACAATGTAATGGAAGGCAGAGTACGCGCGTTGTTGGCAACACGGTGTTTCCGTAATGCGTATTTCGACGCAATCAATCAGTAGCATGTTAACAAGGTGAAGCCTGTGATCCGTCGAAGCAGAAACTGATACGTTTCGCATTCAAACCTGAAGCTATTGTATCGTGTACCGTGATTAGGAAGAGCCGAATCGGAGCATGGTAAGTACTCCGAGGCCTAGAATCAGTCTGTTATTAGGGGAAGCTATCGACGAGTCGAGAAGCCGAGATCTATGATCAGGGAGGAGCTCGAATGACAGACCATGGCTTAAAATCTTAGAATCGCTGATAGAACACAAATAGTGGAATCTAGAATGTTCGAAATCATAGGTTAAGCCTGGATAACTTAGGAGGTCTTAGTTTATGGGGTTAGCCGGGACAAGAAGAGAGCAGGAGTAATAGTATACCGGGGGAATCGTATCGTGATCTCCGAAGGGACCAAGTAATAGACCGTAAAGGGTCCAGAATCACAGCTGCAGAGTCTCCTGAGACGAAACAACTACCTATCGAACCATCAGAGGCCTGCATGGATCCCTTTATAATAGGCTTTTCGAGATAACGTCTACGATAATATTAGATCCCTGGTTGTATAATCGATTCGCCGTCCACCTTTCAAACTTATCGACTCGTCTTCGAGGAGAGCCGACGTTGAGCCGATCGGGCGTCCGCTTCCGGGCGTCTTGGAGTAGCAGATCACGTACGCCCAACATCGTTAACGAGGTCGTACGCCGTGACGGATGATCGGCACGACGCCCGGCAAACAATCGGGACGTCACGGTCGATAATCGTAATCTACGCGAGCCGAGTAGAAGCCGAGGCACGCGACTCTGTTCGCGGTAATCTGTTCCGTAAGCAAGACGCATCGCCGCGACGCGACGCCCGGCGTCGAATCGATCGGTGACGCCCGGAACCAGTTGTATCTCGCCGAACTCAACGATTTTCTAGCGCGTATATTGTTCGTGCCTCAAAGGCAACGAGCAGTAAATTTCGAGGAGAACAATGGACGGACGCGTGTCGGCGCACAAAGCGTTATTCGTATAATAAAACAAAACAATTTCGCTGATTAAATCGCCGCCGCCGAACCGAGCGGCGACGTTCGACGGGGGGTTCGAATATTTTCTGGCAAAGTTCTTTATTCGTTACGGGACCCGACGAACCCAAAAATCGTGCCCGGCGGGGCAATTAAAAGTCGCGAAAAGTCTCGTTAGCGGAGTTCCGAAACGGCGCTCGGGTGCACGCGTCGTAGGATTCCCGGATAAACGGAGGCGCGGAGATACCCGGCATTGTTTTACCGTTAATTGCTACGCGTTCGTTCGCCGGGGCGACGCGTTTTTATACGTTGGTCGTTTTTATTGTTTCTTAACGAATCTCGCACGCGATGCCCATTGAATTCCCGGGGAAACAAGAGGACCGGCGTCCGTACGATGAATTACGAGCGGTTTCTCCGTGTACCGGAAGCTCGTTCGTCGCGGATAGACAACTAGACCAGCAATAAGAAGAAGAGTTAGCGGCTTCGTGACCAGCTTCTCGGATACTTCTCGGTTTCCTGATTCCTGGCCGGCTACCAATTAGAACTTCGTTCCTCCCGCGTGAACCACTAATCCCCGTTCGACGGAACGGCCGTTTCTCCGACCTAACCACTCCGGAGATCTTACTCACTGTCACGCAACGTATCGATTTCTCCAACGTACTCTTACCGGGGAAACGTATATTTAAACTCGTTCCTGAAAATAGTTGGGCGTTACCTCAAAAGGAATCTGCAACAAGTCTGTGTCGATTGACGTGTCTATTCTGGCTGTATAAGGGCATTGCATTATTCGATAATAAGGAGAAGGGTTAAATAAAGGGACTATTGTCATTGATTTTGGATTTCAGTTGAGCGATGGGACGATATCTGAAGCTCCGCGGCGCGTGGCGATCGAGGGTGGTCCAGGAAGCGGAAGGACGACTCTGTGTCTTCGACTGCTCCACCAGTGGGCGATCCAAGGGGATGGTCCTGTCCTGGCCCTCATTGTGCCCCTTCGTGAGCTTCGAGGCAGTCCGGTGTTGAGTTATTTGGCTCGCGAGCTGTTCCCCAGGACGGCCGCGATCGGCGACGCCGTTGCCCAAGTCTGGCGCACGTTGCACCTCATGGAGGATCGCGTTCTCTTCGTCCTGGACGGCTACGACGAGTGCGTGGGCGGCAGAGCGTCCCTGGGCGACGCGTTGGACCTCCTGGAAGGACGCCTGTTCCCGGACGCGAGGATCCTGGTGACTTGTTCGCCCAGCAACTCGGCCGCCCTGTCGCCGCTCGTCCAGAGGAGGATTCATCTTGCCGGCCTCGAATGGCCGCACGTCGAGAGGCTCTGCGTCGCGTATTTCATTCACAACGACATCGCCGAGAAGGCCTGCGAGTTCCTCGAGGCTCTGAACATTCAGCCGCAAACCGTCAAGCAGCTTGGCCAGCATCCGCTCGGCTGGATCATGCTCTGTTGTCTATACCAGGTATGCATTCCTTACTAAAAGGGTTTTCCCACGAATAATACGCCGAAAAGAACGAATAACAATTTTCCGTACGAGCCCCCGTTTCCAAGATACACGAATTTAAAGAATTTATCGAATTCAAGTAGTAATGTCTGAGATTAGTCCGACGCGTCCGACCAATATCGTGTTTGTTCCACTTGATTTCGTCGACGTCGATTTCTCGAAAACGAGGCCCCGGACAAAAAAATGTTACTCTATCGTTTCTACTTATTTTTGCACGTAGAATTAACCCCCCACCCCATTGTTTATTTCGAGTACGATTTGTTAAGAGATAATATTAAAAACAGTCTTTGTACGCCCGGAGGGCAACGTAAAAATGTCAGAGGTCGTAAAACGGACTTGTTAGTTGAAACTATGGCGTGCTGTTTCCCCAGGACTCGGGCAGTTTGCCGACAGAGACCAGCGCGTTGGTTCAAGCTGCGGTGAAGTGCGTCGTAAAAAGGAGCTTGGACCCACCGGTCCCCTATAACGAGGAGATCCCGGGCCATTGTAGAAAGCGTCTCGAGGACTTTGGGAAGCTGTCCCTGGCCGCGCTCAGGGAAGGCAGATGTTGCTACACGGAGGCGGAATTAAGGGCTCGCGGCGGCGGTATCGAGGTCACCAGGTTAGGCTTCCTGACCAAGGGGCTGACCTTCGGGCAGAGACGGAAACCGGATCTCTACACGCCGATCCACACCGCGGTGGCCGAGTTTCTAGCCGCCTACTATCTGACCTCGGTCGCCCAGTACGCGAACATCCTTCGCAGAGAGCTGGAGGGCCTGCCGTCGGGCATTATCAGCCACCTGGCCGGACTACTGGGGCCGAAAACGCATCTGATTCTGAATCAGCTTTGCCCGCTGGAGGTGCCACCGAGAGCCGTGTTCTCGTTGCTGAAGGCAGCCGGTGCCTCCGACGGGAACATATCCGCAGTTTGCAGGCTGGTGGGCGCCGGGCCTGGATTCGGGCCAGCCCCTAACGAGAGGCCACCCTCGCCTCTGGTTCACACCTCGCCTTTGGAGCTCGAGGGCTGGGCGAGGATCCTCGAGAGCCCAGCCTGCACCCTCGAGGCTCTCGAGGTGGTCTTCCAGGTCGAGAGGGCCTCCGATCCGAGGTACCTGGACGACTTCTTCGAGGCTCTCGCTGGGAACGAGAGCGTCAAGCTCGTCAGGATCACCTCCCTTCTCGGGCAGGAGTTCCCCGCCGACGAGGCGCAGATGATGGCCGGGCATCTGAAGAGCGTCCTGGGGAAGAAGAAGCTCAACGACTTTGAGCTGGTCATCACGTGCCTGGAGGAGAAGGCCCACGACAGGTGAGCAGAAATAGAATTTGTTATTCGACGAAGATTTATCGCTTCCTCGGTTCTCCTGTTCGGGGATGGCGACTTTGTACCGTGCTCACGTTACTTTTGCACACCCTGCGACGAGAAACTCATTTCGCGCGCCTCCGGATTCCCCTGTGTTTGCGCGGACAACCGGGGACGACAGACGCGGGACCGAAAACTTTCCTCGATACTCGTCGTTATTGCTTTTCCTCCGGCTGGCGGGCGCGCGCGAATCCCTGGGAAAACACGCGAAAATCTCGGGAGTGCCCTTGACACGTTTGGTTCACGGTTAGAGAGCCGGTGAAATTGCCGGACGGGCACGGCTCGAAGACGAACCTTCCATTGTGCGGCCTTAAAATAACGCGACCCTCGGCGAACCAACGGCCGACGCAATAACATTACGTCGCCGGGAACTTTTCGAGGGCCGGCTAAAGCGGAACGCTCGTTACGCTGACGGGGTAAAATCCCTTGGACCGTCTGCGCGGACCACGGCCAATATCGGAAAGTGGATTAAAAAAGTTTGCCCCTGGAAAGAGGTACACGCAAATAGATCAATTTTTTAACTTGGCCCGAGAAGCTGGCTCGCTGCGCGCGATAAAGGTACAATGTTTCCAAAGTAAAGGAATAAATTTTACAGCTTATTAATTACGATCGTTAAAACTTTCGAAGACTCGTTACCAAGAACGATACAAGTTGTTCGATATTTCGAGCTTGGCTGATCGGTCTCATCGATTTGGCCCGTGTTTTTGGGCATTGTAAAGGCAAATTGATATCGTTTGGTTTGATTCTCGCGCGACAGCGAAGAAGACATTTACCGTCGCTCGGGTGCAGAACGGGGAAAATGAAAAAAAGAGCGTGTTTACGCTGCGAGGGGAGCAGAAGCACAGGCAAAGGTGGTGGCGGCGGTTCTAGCCCCCATTTGCATAACTGCCCTGGTTTCTTGTGTGCGCGCTTATATTGGCTGTGTCAGGAGCCCTGGTTTCCAGTATTTCCTTCTTTTTTTTTACCGGAACGAGAGCACAGGCTCGGCTGCGGGAAATCGAAACTCCGGAGCCAATTGCGTGGAACCACAACGATAATTTCTGAATAACCTACCATTAGTGCGAATCGATGCCCCGCGGGTAGAACCCACGTAAGGAGGAAAAATGAAAAATTGGTTCAACTATGGTTCTCCCTTAAAAACTCGGCTAAAATGTTCATCGATCGTCGATCGTTGTATTCCTCGAGCCAAAGGAGACGTAAACAGATTTTCGAGGGTTTGAATATTAACGGGGGACTAAGTTTTAAAGTGCACCGCCGCGATGAAACCAAAACGAAGAATACGCGCCCCTCTCCCGATCCCCCAGACCCAGGAAAGTTTGTTTATATACTCCGGAGGCGGCGTTTACCCAGCGCAAAAAGACACTGGGCGTCGGTGGGGGCGTTGTTTATCCATCGAAGCGAAAACCAACGTTCAAATTGCAAATGATGTTGAAGGAAACAACCTTGTTGACTTGCCCGGGGTTTGATACGTTTCTCGCGAGGAAAATCGAAGGAACCGTGAAACAACGGACTGCTCTTAACGGTACTAGAGTTCGCAAGTAGTACCGTAACGTTAACAAACAACTTGTGCACTTGCATATACGATTCTCGACAATCAAATTTCATATTGCTCTACTAGATTTCTCATTGACTTTCTAAACTGTTTCCCCGGGCCAGAGTGGACCCGGAGTCCTTTGGACGAGGGTTAAAGTCGATGAGTCTAAGAGACGGTTCCCGAGAAGTTTCCTGGTGAAAATTCGCAGCCGGGAAAGTTCCTGCTGGGGCGGGGGTAGGGGCCAAAAAGTATATATCTTGGAGAGGTTTTTCACACGCGACCCCGTGGCGAAAAGGCCGGAATTCGATATTCAGAGCACGAGCCGGCCCGCGCCAGCGAACCGCACGCCACCCCCGCGAACGCGCCACCGAGAGCAGTTTAACAATGAGCGGCCGCCAAGAGGGGTTGGATCGCGGCTGCATAGAGTCTCGTGGCGGAGAAAGAGCGGAGAAAGTGGTGGAACAATATGCCGCGGAAGAATGGAAGGGCAGCTTGGCTTTTTTGCGCGGAGAGCATTCGAGGGTCGTGAAGGGCCAGTGTCGTGGCCCGTGGCGAAAAATTAAGGAGGACGCGCGGTAGGGGGGGTGGTTTTCATAGTCGAACGCTAGACCAGATAAGAAGACTTGCTCTCGCGGCTCCATCCACTTTTACCCCTCGGACCTTCTTTCGACTTCCTTCCTTCCGTCCTTCGCTCGTGGTTCGCGTCTTGTTTCTTTCGCTTTAATACTCGCTTCGAAACTTTTCGTGAACTTGGGGGTTTCATAATTTTTCTCGCTTCTTCTCCGTTGGGACCGTTCGAAAACACCGGATCCGAGGCTCGCAAATTATTTTCAAGACACCCGCGTAACAGCGATTCCGCGATCCCTTCGGAACAGATAAATTTGTTGCTCGTAGCAAGACATGATTCCCCTTCTTGGCAAACGCCGCGTTGCGAGCCACGCTAATGCAGCGTTTAAATAATAAGAATCCTCGGTGCTCCGCGCCCTGCAAGAAAGGGATATCTCTCGAGGGATAGGAAAAGTTTTATAACAAACTTACGAATGCACGGACGGGAAAGGTTCTCCACCGCGAGGCAACTTCGCGGTGCTTTGAAACAAGCTTTTTAACTACCCCCGGATGCATGGTCGCCTACCGCAGGGTTTATTAAAATACCGTCTACAGTGGTCGTCGACAAGTTCCGCGGAACTTGGACCCGGTCGACCTGGATCGGTGACGTTGACGAAGATCCACGTTTCGTAAAATCCTGGCCGGGATTGAACGCGTCAAACGCGGGAACAGTGACTGACGCGTGACGGAATATTTCCACTGTCCGGTACACGTGGAAGTGATAGCGGTCGTGCTTGGTCAGACGGTTTCGCGATATTCAAACCTAAACTCCTCGTCGATGTGAAAAACGGGGATCAAGAACCAAGGGTAGCATTTTGGCCAGAGATGTCCTCGATATTTTTGAAAATTATAACAAATAGAAATATTCGGTGGCTTTTATTTGCATCGATGTGGAGCAAAAGCGCTTTTCCGAACGTACGCGCGCGTTGTTTGCGAAAGAGGCGGAGCTCGTTTTGCGTTTACGCTGCGAGTGGCGATAACGATTTTTTGGTTAGCGTATCGGGAGGGGGTAGAAAATTTCTTTTTGATCCCGAACCCCGCCGCCATGTTGCTTATCGCTGGCTATAAAAATCATGCGCCGACATTCCGGCGAGCGTGTAACGTCGGAGAAAATCTAGACACTCGTTTGCGATTCCCCGAGGAGAACCGACTGCACTCGATTTTTGCATAACAACCGTTGCGCGCGTACGCACGGTTGCCTCTCGAAATAATAGCGAATAGACAGCCAAGTGAACATTATACATGCATAAATCCACCGGGAGACTCGCGGGTCTCGCGCCCACGAGCAAATTTCCATCCCGGAACGATCGAGACACGCTTCTTTTCGAGTCAGATTCGCGTCCACGCGAACGGACGGGAACTTCCAAAGGTCTTTTCAAGAGTCCACGACCCGGTGACCCGGGTATGTAGGTCGTTCCTGTCAAACTTGTTCCTATTGATCCGCGAATGCCGGCCACATTTTGAGCTTCTTCGTCGGCGTTTCGCAACCGCTGCAGTTCCGCGTATCGGTAGCAGTATGTCAAGCAGCCACTGATGAAGGAAACTGCTATGCTTGCGATACGTTGGCAGGAAAACTGCAACGCTTCCTTAACTTTGGCTACGTCGACCGTGTTCCGTCCGCGAGATCTCCCGAATTTGCGAACCGATCGCGCGGAATTCGATTCGGCCGGGCGTGAAACGACGGGGAATCCGGGCGCGGGAATGTTAAGCGTTTGTAACGCACAAGAGTGCATCGATCCGCTGTTTCAGGCTGGAGTGCGTGGTGAACGCCCTTTGCCGTGGACTGAGCCACGCGTCGAGCAGCTTGGCGCGGCTGGTACTCGACATGAATCTGTCCGGTAAACAAGTGTCCCAGGTCTGCGATGCACTTCGTGGCTGCGTTCAAGTGCAAGCGCTGCACTTGCCCCATTTGGGGTGCGGATGCGAGGGCCTGGCCTCGGTCGCGGAGCTGCTCAAGGAGAGGCCGCTGTTGGCGCTGAACCTGGCCGGCTGCTGGGGTGCCAAAAACGAGGATCAATCCAGCTCTGGAATCAGTATGGGTAAAACCTTGCCTTTATACTTTTTGTTTCTTTCGCCTTTTCACGCTCGCGACCATTTTCTTTCAAATCGATAAAATCGCTCGAAACGACACACCGGTCCAACCTGGCCGTCAAAAGCATTTTTTCATTCGTTTGAAACGCGATTCTCTGTTCTCTTTTC
Source organism: Colletes gigas (assembly GCF_013123115.1). Classification (NCBI taxonomy): domain Eukaryota; kingdom Metazoa; phylum Arthropoda; class Insecta; order Hymenoptera; family Colletidae; genus Colletes; species Colletes gigas. The sequence continues at coordinate 2,098,938 of NW_025106641.1, forward strand.
ACAGGGTTCGACGCAAAATTCCTGCGATTTTATTCGAAATAAATTCTACCCTATTTATTTAATTATCTGTTACTTTTCCCCGTTGTTTCTCAAGCTTTTATATATCGTAGCTGTAACATTGTTGTGCTTCCCAGGCGTCTGGGTCGCGGAAGAGGGGCTTAAAGTTGACGGAGCTCGGTTCGTCGGTTGCTCGATCAACAAAGCGTAATCGCGAGCGTGGGCTTAACGAAGCCCCGGTGCTCAAGACGAACCGAATTAATGATCACGCGGGGGGTGAACGACCCGTAATTTCGAAACGGCGGTGTTTGATCGGGGTGTCCGTAGGCGGCCGTGGCCGAATAAAAGTCCCGTCGGGTCATTTGAAATTTTAATACGCGTCACTTCGTTAACGCGTCCCGATATCGAGCGCTATTAAGGTCAATTTGCGTGATAGCGCGGCCCGGGCGCATCAGATTTATCGCGATCCGGATGCACTTAGACGGTATTGCCGTCGAAGTGCCTTCGACCGTGGCAACTACTCGACACTGTGCACGTTGATCGAGTCGAACACTGAAAATCAATCGGCCGATTGGAAAACTTTTGTTGCAACTGCGAAACAGAGGATGCTCGGCGCGGTTTCAGTTTTCGACGAACCAGTCGAATCCCCCCCGTCGTCGGTATGTTTTCCGTGTTTCGAGATCGACGATGTTCGTTTAGGGGATGCAGAGACAGTCGGCTTTGTCCCTTTGAAGGAAAAAATTGCACGGGTAACGAAATTGAAAATATCAACGTTCCAAAAACACCGCCGAATGACATTTTAATGGAAAATCCATACAAGGTTTGCAGTAACGGTATAATGACTTTATCGAAAAATGTCAGGGGGTTATCGATCGACAAAGGGATCACAGTTTTTCACGGGATTCAAAGCTACGTTTAAAGTACTGCGCCCCGATACAGAATGACCCGATACGTGCACTCGTTGATGAAAAGGGATTCGGAGAAAACAGATCCGCGAGGGGTTATCGAAGGGCCGTGGAAGCGCGAACGTGAACCCATAACGGGAGCAGTATTCCTGGCAGCGTGTACACAGGGTCATTACCTCGGTATAGCCGCGGAATTAGAAAGTTGGAATTAGAACAGTTTCCGGCCTGCAGCACGCAAATCGGAACGCGAAAGTTCCCGCGGCGTTTTACATCGCGCGGGAACGAAACTTCAGCCCTTTCGAACTTTAAGCCGTACGCCATTTGCCGGGGCTGCCGTGAGTACACATAGCACGCGAAGGCGGAGGGGACGTTCAATTTATGAAGCGAGGTGGGTTTTTCTCTCGTGAGCGAAACTGCAATCCCGAGGAGGGCGAGGAGCGAAGTGTCTAATACGGCCATTTGTTCTGGGTAACGAATGGCTACCCCGGACATTCTCCAATTTGCGTTGGAATTAGTTCCCAACGTCATTTTATCTGCCCGAACCACCCCCGACCGGATACTCGATCGGTCTTTGCGCGATGTCTTTTTGCCCCGATACTCGGAAAATGATAATCGATCGTCGGATCGCTTCGCTTTCGATTTCGATTTCGATAAATGCAACCCGATAGGGTGAACGACCAGAAGGAAATCGAGATCGATCGTGTCGCGGAATTACCAGCAGGGAGTGTTTAGATCATGAAAATGTTTTGCGGTGAATCGTGGGATCGCTCGTAAACCTCCGATCGGACGAATAAACTTTACGATCGACCCTAGTTCACGTATTCGAATATTCCTGATTCGACGATCCCCATCCGCAACTTTCCTATTTATACGGGCCAAAGTAGGAAAAAATGGCGCCGTCGAACAGAATGGGAATAAATCGGGATGATGTTTTCACTGGAATAATAACAGCCCCCCGGATTCTCGGATTGTCTCCTCGAGGAAGATGAACAGCGTCCTGGGGGATGGTTTATATACGAACCTCCGTGCAAACGACACTTTCTAACTGAATTTCCTCTCGCGAATAACGTATTAATCATCGCCGGTGGACCCTTCTGGCTCTTTGTTACGCCCTTGTCCAAACCTGCTCTCTCAACAGCCCCTTAACGTCTTCCTCCGCTGCCATATCTCTTGTCTTTCGACCTCTGTGACTCGCGTCCGTTCTCTGCGGGCATGCATGAGCGAATTTACTCAAACTTGCCACCGATGTTAACGTCTCGTGGCTCGTTTGAAGCCTCTGTTTGAAAAGGGAGCAGGCAATTAAGGGCGGAGGAATCTGATTCGCTTCACCCAGCGGACTTACGGTGTCTTCGCTTCGAGAATAACTTATGGTATAGCTATTCTTTATCCCGACAAGCCCTAACGTAAAGCAAACACGTGGCCAGGCGTGTGGGTTCCTTGTTCGTGGTGGTTTAACGCACCCTTCGAACGGTTTCCCTAGTTTCTCGACCTCGTGTGGTCTCTTGTCCCGTTGCCTTGGACAAACGGTGGATCGTCTCGCGGTTGATGTTATCGTCGCGGCCGGTGTTGGTAAACAGCATTGCGCGTGTACTCGAGATTGTTGCTCCCTCGCAGCCCCGGCAATTACAAACACCCGACGGCAACTTCGTGCCGCCAATACCCACGCGAGGGTTCCGACGAGGAGCGCCGTGGAACTTCCGGTCCCCTACGGCGCGGGCGGAGCTCGAGTTCCACGAAATTGCCAATCGACTCGCGGAACTCCGAGAGCTTAAAGTGGTGCAGTTTGTCGCGGACTTCGTCGAGAGCCCTTCCTCCTTCTATTTTTCCCACTCGAGGGCGGATCGTGCACCGTGGGGCTCGTTGCCCGCCCTGTTGTGCGATTTATATTTTTCGGGGGAACGTTTTATGGTACTTGTTCGAGAAGTTTAACGTCCGTTTAGCTCGTAAGCTTTCCATCGAGGATTCAAGGTCCCTTCTCGATTCTTTCAATCCGCGCCATCGATTTTCCCCGCGAGTGCCGGGAACTTGTTCGAATCAGAATTTCGACTTTCCTCTATTTTCTTTAAACGGATAACAGCCGGATCGAGTTTACTTCTGACGGGCTGAAAGAAGTCCCTCAAGATTCTCTCCCCCCCCCCTGCCCCCAGGAATCGAAAGCAATCTTTCTCGAGGCGACGACGACGAGTCTATAGCGCGGTAGACAAATCAAATCTTTCGGTTTGACGGTTTCTCGAGAGAGTTCGACGATTCTTTTCCTCTTTCTTTTTATTTTTTTGTATTGTTTCTCGATGATATGTACGTACCGAAGGCGAAAATACGTGGTACGGCCGGAGGACGACTTTGATTCACTGGGAAAGACGTTCCTTTTCCGCGTCTCGCTGCACTTTACTGCACCACGGACAAATGCTTCTAGCAAATCTATACTGAATTTCCGTAAAACGATCGAGAAATGGTCGTGAAAGAGAACTGAAAGGTAACTACCATTGTTCCCGCGCACAAATTATAATAATACCAGCAGACAGCTCTTTGAAATAGGTGTGATACAACGGCACCGAGAACATCATTTGTAAATAGCTTAAGATTAGTTGTAATGGAATGGAACAGTAGTATACTGCCATGTTGCGACAGCCTGGGGCATAGTAATTTGTTAAATTGTCTTCCACAAAGGGCGAAACGTCACAAAGTGATAGTGTTCGGAAAACACTGATGGAATATCATCGTGTCATCGTGATATGAACATACTTACCTCTGAAATCCTACGCAATTTCGAGAAACAAATTCGACAAAATTAAAAAATTTCAAATCGTTCTAGAAAAATTATTTTCCATTCCCGGGGTCAATTACAATCATTTTTGGTCATTACACATATCCCCGAAATCCTACTCAGTTTCGAGAAAAAAATTCGACAAAATTAAAAAATTTCAAATCGTTCTAGAAAAATTATTTTCAATTTCCGGGGTCAATTACACTCATTTTTGGTCATTATACATACCCCCGAAATCCTGCTCAGTTTCGAGAAAAAAATTCCTGAAAAAATATGATGTCTGACCGTACCGTTGATATGTTTCACTGAAATTTCATGCGTATCTTTAAAACGTCATAACTCCTAAACGGATTGGACGATTTTAATGTTTCAAGCGGCAAACGACGCGTATTTTAATGGAGAATATGTAGAAATTCAAAAAAATGTCGACAAGTAGTTCCTTGACCCCGTAAAGTGAGAAAAACCCCCATAGAAGGGTTCCAATTTTCAAACGACCATCACTCCCACAATAGCGAACGTATGTCACTGAAATTTAGTATGGAAGGAGAGCTAATAGGTTCATCTACAAAAAAGTATTGGACAACATTTCTGTGCAGTGTCAAATAAATTTATTAAAAAAGATAATACAATTTCAATATTACAACAGTAGTTAAGTGGTCGATCGTTTTCATCGCGAATCCAAATGCGATTCGCCTCGTCGACGTTGAAATTCCTTCCTCAGCGGGCCGCGAAATTACAGTCTTTCTGTTCCTCCTTTCGCCTTCGCGCGAGTCCATTGTTGGCTGCTGGATGAACTTGGACATATCTCGAGAGCGTATCCGTGCATACTCGGATCTCTCGACGGTGTTCCAAGCTCGATAAAGCCTGCACCGTACTCGAGCACGCCTATTTGCTCCCGCCACTGGATTTTAATCAATTCGCCTCGTACCAGATCTTCGATGAATCTCCTGATAACGAGGCTGCAACGAACTGGAAAACAATGTAACGGCTCGAGACGCTAAGGAGGGTAATTTCGGGCTTTGATTCCTCCGGAGATTCGGGTTACAAATCTCTTCGGATCCCGGCTGCATGGACTTTCGCGATTAACTGTATTCCATCGTCCCGGATTACCTTACAAGTTGGAGCTTCCGGAATACTATAAACCCCCCTTTGTCTGGAACTCCGATAAAGCAGTCACGTGAATTATGTAAGCTTTCGTTTAAGATTTTTCCCGTTTCCCGCGACCACTCGCGGACAATTTATCGTATGATCGACGAGTCATCGGGGCACGTGCAACGAACGACCGTATCGTGATTTATAGATCGAATTGCTTCTTGCTCAAAACGCTTCGAGAAACCGGTCCGCGTGGATATGTCGATTCCACGGATTTTAGATTTTAAACGGCTGTCCGGCGCGATCTCGCCGTCGGAATATATCGTTCGTTACCGTTCGAAACGGTAAACGCAATTAGGAAATACTCCATTGTCGTCGTTGGAAGGCAGAACAGAATCGTCGCGCGGAAGTATAAGCTATTGCGCGGCGGAATTCCATTCGCGGAGAAATTGAATCTCTTCGTCGATTGGCATTCTCCGATAATTATTTCCGTGGAACGTTCGACGGATGATCGCGATGCAGGATTCGCGAAATATTTCGGCGTAACGAAGAACGCGTGATCCTTTGTTCCCGCTTTAACGGATCATGTAATTATCCAACGGGTCGCGACGCGAGCTATTCTCGACTTTAATGAAATCGAAGAGGAAAGAATTAAACGATGGAGGAGGCTCGAGGTCGTTTATTATTCCCTTTGCGATTCCGCTCGTTCAGCGTGGCAGAAGCGAATGAATTTAGATGCAACCAGAACCCGTAACGTTCTTTGATAATTTGGGTCAAGCTTCCCTCTCGCTGTGCGGCAAATGGAGGTCCTTAATCCGCGCGTGCGCCTCCATTATCTGTCTTGAGTGGTTATTTAGCGACATGGCGCCAGGCGACGGACAAAAGGCACGCTTTGCTCGAATTCGGGTGCCCCTTATCACGACGTTTTAATCTCCCCGCTCTCCAAAAAAGAACGCTGCGTTCCAAATTTCCGTCACGTTGCGGCCTCAGAAACCACTTAGTCACATTCTGAAAACCACGATCGACCTTTCCCCGTTCTAAACGACCGCTCTAATGATTTTCCTTATTAACGGAAAAGTTTTGAATTAATTTCATCGCGATAAATTCGGCGATCCAACTCGGCGGGGCACGGCTGGCGCGTTAAACGGAGTCCGGTTCAAAAGTCGTGCGCAACTCCTGTCGCTCTATCTCGCGAAAAAAAGACCCATCAGCGAGCGTCTCTGTTTGCGTATCACTCGCCAGGGAACTTGGCAAACTCGAGACATTAATAACGGAAAGTTTCGTTCGCGGAAGTTTCGCGGGAGGGATCGCGAACAAACCGTTCAGCGATCCAGCATTAACGCGAGCACGAGAGAGAGAGAGAGAGAAAAGCGGGGGTGGGGAGTCGCCGGCAAGGAGATGCAAACGCTTCCGTGTTGTTCTTCGACGGTGTCGGAGAGCCTGTTAATAGTTCCGACCAAGGTGCTTCAAGTTCTTCGAGTTACGGGCTGTTTGCTTATGCCACCGGTAACCGGATCGATCGGCAATTTGTCACTGGATGCCACGTTTTCGCGGTAACGACGCGAAATTATCAACTCGCGATCTTCAGCGAATCTAAGCGTGCCCGGGGCTCGCGAACCACCGATATCTCCACGACAATAATATTTATAGGACCGTAAGAGAATTAAACGCCGTGTTGCATCGGGAAAAAGTTAAAGTTTCACGAACACCATCGAAAAGTTTCGAATTTATTTGCGAGAGGTACAAGCCCCGTTCGGATCGCGCGAAATTCAATCGCGTCAGGTTAAAAAAAAAACGAGGTGAACATGAAATACGTTGGTCTTGAAAGCCTTAAAAGCAACCGGTGCATTGTTCGTTGCAGCCGGAGTTCCATGGACGTCCACCCGAGCGATTTTTACTTTTCAGCAATTCCTCTAAACAAGTTACGATCCGGCTCTCCGTTACGTCTCGCAGGATTAGTCGTTTCCGGTCCACGGAGCCACCGCGGAGCGCTCGACGCGAGAGAAATCTCGTTCGGTTTTCGGCCATCCACGCCGATAAATTGTTCCCACTTTTCCTGCGGAGCCTTTTCAGCCGTTCGAAAGCCATTCGGGTGACCGCGGAACCGCGTTTCCACCGGCTGCTGGCGCACGTAATTAATCCATCGGTGGACACGCGACCGCGTTGTTCGCGCCCGTAACACGAGACGCGCTTTCGATAAGACGGAAACGCGGTCTGCGCGAAACCTAATCGAACGGGGACTCGTTTCCGCCTTCTGTTCGAGCATCGAACGAAACTTCGGCCGAACGATGCGACATGTTCGATGGAACCGGAGAGAAACCACGATGGTCGCGCGTCGAATGCCCTTTTTCAAACAATAATAAATCTTTCCGCGGGGTTAAACGAACTCCGAGAAATGAATACTCGGCGGGGCTCGACCCGGAATTAAACCAGGTTCGGAACGGGGGAGGAACGTTCGTGTCCAATGTACCGTGCGCGATGGAAACGGCCATTACGTCGCCTTTAGAACGGGAAATGGTTTTTGTCCGAGGCACTGCGGTCACCGCGTAAATTCGTCGTCGACGGCGCGACAAAAACTGCGAGCTACCTACCAACGGAGTGCCATTTTCGCATCGAAGGTGTCCTTTACTCCGCAGCCCCCCAAGAAACTTTCGTACGATATTAATAACGGATTCTTCCAAGCTTCTACACTCGTTACAAAATTCTTGAATCCTTCTCTGGCAAGTTTGCATCGACGATAGACGCGCCTCTCGCGTTTATTTCCAGTCAGCAATCGCCGATAACGGGGGGAGTAACTCCGTTATTTCTGAACAGCAACAAGTAGCTGGCGATGTTATCGTCGCTCCTGCTTCTCAAGGCGATGTAGCGGGAGGAAGTAACGCTTAGTTGATACGCAAATAGCGATCGAAGACGCAACAAGTCATATTTCCTCTATTTCTAAGTCGTCCACGAACGATTTTATCGCCTCCGTCCTTAGGGGATAAATAATCCTAGCATCGGATGTGGCGGTTGCTTATTACATTCGACTGCTATTAGTTCTCTCGTTAGTAATCGTTCCAAAGCTTCCTTAACGAGAGTCGACAGTCAGGAATTCCTACCGAAAGCTCTCCAACGACGGGTCTCATTTCCTGGTGCAAACCGTCGCTCTCCATTTTCCCGGGAACGTTCCCTTCCGAGCTTCAGCCAGACGTCCCGTAAAATCAACAGAGATATTAATACGACGTTTGTCCGTTACTTGTCGGAGGCGGCGGCCAAGTTAATGAAATGTTAGCCGGACGATTCGCAAAAATTCCAGCGACGTAGTCGTGGAACGTTACGGGGGCTCTCAGGGGGGGGGAGCGAATTAATATTCCGTTTGGAATTCATCGGCGCCTGGCTGTGCCGAATTTCCGGTAAACCGTGGCGGGCACGTACGCCCATCTCTACGAGATCACGTCCAAAAAGGAGTTTGTTAACTCTGCTCGAATCCGAAACGAGCGCCGAATTAAACCTATCGCGGGACGGAAGTCCTCGAAAATGCTCGTGGCTCTAACGACGTTATCGTTTCCGCGACTCGGACACGATCTCGACCCAGAAACTATGCTCTCTTTGTTCCTTCTTGGGCTTGAACGGTTCGCAACGATCGCCGGCTTTATTAATAAGCGCCTGGAACAATTTTCAACTCCTGCATTAAACTGATAAAGTAACGGGGGAGGGAAAACTGTACCGGATTTTATTGGTGTTTGTCTTTTCCGCGGGGGTTTGAAAACTTGACGCGCCACGTTTTATCGACCAAAGGCGTCGCGAACGATCGACTTGAGAAATTCTCTTGGCGTCGACGCCGCCTCGACTCGTAAACATTTTATGCTTTTCATTCGAAGCACGAGCCAATGAGTGACGCGCGCAGCTTCTTCGCGATAAAGTTTTTTCACTGTCCGCGATAATATAATCGGAGCGTGCGCGAGACGTCGTCCTCGCCGTCCATCGAGACGGAGTAACGTTTCCCCTTAAAAATGCTTGTAACTTTAATACACTCGTCGCGAGGCTACGCCGTCGTGTAACTCTGTTCGAATGAAACACACATTGAAACGAAGAAGAACTAGGGAGCGACTTGTCCCGAGGAGCGAACGGAATATCTGAAAAGAGGCGATTCTCTTTTTATTTAGCAGTACGTTCACCCGCGCGACGACACTCCGCGCATTGTTCGTCATTGAAGTCATTATCTTGGAACGACATTCGAGCACGAGGAGAAGGAGGGAGGCCCTTAATAGAGTTCCCTTCGTAACCGCTTCCTGCCGGCATCCCGGGTCTGTCGGTTATTTTACGAGCCGCTTAGCAACGCGTGGATGCCGACGACGCTACCTTTCTCGCTTGTACACTTCGTTTATATTAATTCTACGCGGAGGGAGGAGGCTTTACGGGCCAGTAAACTCGGCTGAACGCGCTTAAGGGCTCACGGTGTCTCGTCTAATGCAGTCTAATGTCGCTCGCGCTTATGCAGCCACACGGAATCTCACGGACTTCCTTACACCGACGACTGCTAGCTAGACCGACTGCCTCCAAACAGAAATACGACGTTGCTCGGGCGCTCGGTAGTTTCTCATAGTCGATAATATCTGGAGGTTCTCGGCGACGAACGATATAGTTTTATATGCTCCGGGATTAGGACGGACGCGTGCAAAATTTGCACGCGAATTCCGTGCAATCAGAGCCGGCTAAACCGACGATCAACGACCCCGAAACTAAGTTTCTCCGAACGCGTCGAAGGAGCGTGTCGCTCGTAATCCGCGGGTAACCCAGTCCGCGGAAATGAGACGGTTGAAATTGTTGCGTAGGTTCGGGGTCTGGTTCCGGAAGTAGCGGCTGCGCTTCCAGCACCCTTGGCACGCTACCCCTCAATCGGTGCTACTCGTCCCTTCCGCGGGGAGCTTTGGCAGCGTACGGCAGCTTAACGAGGCCCGCGACCCTGCCGCGACTTCCGCTGGGTCTTGGCCTTGGTCCCGCGCCCGTCACCGGAAACGGGCCACTGCCGCCAAACGACAGAGACAGGGACAGCAACGGAAGCAGCAAGAGGAACAGCGACAGCGTGCTGTGCCATCGTTTGCCCCTATTGCACCCGTTGCCCACTTGCGACGTCAGCAGCCACCAAGGAACCACCGGCTTCCACGAGATCTTCAACGCCATCAGGTGAGGATTTACATAAACTTATTCGCTCGCGAGGCCACTTCCAAGATTATTCGATGATTTGCGATCGCTTTCCGCGAAATTTACTGCACTCGTTGCAATTGAATCCCTTTTATACCGATGGGCTTCTATCTTGCAACGTACAGAGATCCCGGAGTACCTTTTTATCCGGGAGCTTTACGAATTGGTATACGTAAATTATCCTCGTTAAAAGTGATAAAATTCGGTGGTTAACTGGTCACGTTACTCGCACGAATCTTCATTTTGGAGGACCGTGTAAGAAACACGAAACTTTTCCAGTCGAGCATCGTTTCTCGGGCAACTTCGGGCCGCGGAGTGGAGCACGAACCGTGGCTCTGAGTTCTCCGGAAAGTTTCCAAGATTTGGTTGCCGAACGGCCGGTAAATGAGTTATGGAAATTAAGGAGACGAACGAGAGTGGCCATTCAGGAAATTATACGAACTTCCGTCGGGAAGTTCCGCGAGGCGGTTCTCGCCTTCCGGATGGACGATTGTTAGACGAGGAGTTTAAGGATCAGAGAGAGGATTGCGTCAACGTCGTTCTCGCAAGGTCGTTGAAATTGCGAAAGTTGTCCCCCGCGTTTCCGAATTTTCCCAGCCGAATGTTCGTACAAACAACAGTCAGCCGCCCGAGGTAGTCTTTACGATCGTGTGCATTCTTAGTTAACTTGGTTTTCCCCAACATTAGAGGAATATTCAAATTACACCGCGTTGTGTGTTTAATAATAATTACAACGTCGTTGTTACGTGATCGCGGTGGCAACGTTTCCTGTTCTTGGTATTCGTTCGGGGCTCGAAAAGAGCTTTTAAATATTCTGTCGGCGGACGGAATAAAATTCTGTCACCTGGCCGTGGCATTCATCGGTCGCGCGTTAATTTCAGTCCCTCACCTGCTCGTCACCTGGAAACCGTTTATTGTTCCCCGCACACGTGGTTTCGGACAACCCTTTTCTCTCCGTAACGCGACGTTCGTTTTCCCATTACGCGGCTCCATAATGGAATTCTTTCTCCCTCGTTACGCGTTATAATACGGACGTCAACGGAGGGAGGACGTTTTATACGAGAATTCCACGGCGCAACCGCGTCGAATAATCTCGCCGCCGACAGTTTTCGTTGCGCAATGTTATAAACGAATACCGAACATTCTTCGAACGCCGGGGCCGCCGCGCGGAGCTTCTGGCGAACCGCTGCGCAGGTCGCCAACGCGATATGAACGGTCCAAAATCGCCACTGCTTTTTAATCCACAAATTCCAATTCGCGCGGTGAAGGTTGCGCAACGAACCGACGAAACGATTTCGGTGTATTTAAACCGAAAAGACGCGGCGTATGTAAAGCGAAGAGGAAAAATGGGGAACGGCACGGTGTAAAAGGTATTATGGGCGGCCACGCTTTTCCTCTGTTGCACGCCCGTGGCCGGGGTACCATTTGTACCGGCGGTTTGATGAAAAGGCGGGAAGAAAGGAGGCACTTTCGCCTTTACGAATCCGTTTTTACGAGCGCGGGCCAGAACGCGATACGTCGCGCGTCGAAACACGCAGCGAAACCGGAAGCCGACCGGCCATAGTTCACCGCTCCGCCCCATTGTTTCGTCGTTTACGAACAAATCTTGACGCAGCGACCATTAAACGCGAGAAACAACTCCCACGTTGTCCCCGTCTTCTTTGTTCCCTCGACATCCCATCGCCGTTCATAATTGAAATTTAATTACGACGTCGTTTTGTTATTATTAGAGCCGTCTTTGATAAGAAAAGTAATGAAAGTAGGGGTCGAACCGCTGCTGGGTAATTATATATCTGTAGCCGTCCGGTCGATTTTCGTGGTTCGTTCGTTCCTGTCGCGAGATTTTCGGACGGCGCGTTCGCATAAAAAGAGTTGCGAAAACGGAATATTATGTTACCTCGTTAACGTTCCGTTCACCGACTAGCTCGGTCGCCTCGTATTACTTCCGACTCCGCGTCGCAGAATTTAATGGGAACATATTTTCGGGGGGGGGGAGGTTCGGCTTAAACGCGCCAGAAATTAACGAGCAAAAGCGACGTCGACGAAGGAGGCAAACGAATCGCGCCGGCACGCGAATCAGCCGGGCACGGAGAAATAATCTCGGGAATATTTTTCCCGTGGGAGTTCCAATTTACTCGCGTCATCCGGCCTGGGGTCCGGTTCTCGTGTTTTTAATTAAAAACATCACTGCCGCTATTCGTGCGCCGCGCGTATCTTCTCGCAAGCCGCGTTTTCGATCCGCTGAAACGCAACAGAAGAAAAACAAGCCGGACGAGGACCAAGGAAAACGTACGATCGCGCGACGGAATAGGCAAAAGGGCAAAGGACGATCGTTTCGTTTTTCCACGGATCAAAATGAAAAGAATTTCTTGTTAGTCGACGGCTTTCAGTAAACAGCTATTTTAAAGAGCTTCGAGAAACGAATGTTCCACGTAAATCCATAAAAACGGTCGGGCAAAACTTTGCAATTAGAACGCACCGAGAGCGAATCGAGTCCGGTGTCCATTTTCAATCCCCGTTTTACAACCCTTGCGTCTCGAACGTCGTGTTTTCGAGTTCGAGACGGAATATAGACGGAACTTTTTGGCGCTTACTCGGACCGATCGGAATTTACATCGTGAAAAAAGTTTCGGGTCGAAGTTTCGTAGCTGGTCGTATCGTCCGATACACTCGAAGAAAGAGCTGGTTAGAACAAAGTGGAAAGTGGAAAAGTATCGTACAAAACGCGGGGCATTTAACGTCGTTAAGCATCCGAACTAGCCTGGGCTATACTCGGGCCGCGCCGGAACTTTGGAGAATCTTCTTTGAGCGTAGTTAAAAGGAAATTACGAGACGACTCGAAGCCCCGAAGCAGCGCAATTAACTCGTTACGCGATACAATGGCTACGCGTTTCCATCGACTTCTACTTTCTCTCGTCGCGTTCCTTCCAGACGGTAACGCGATACGAGTTGGAAATTCTATAACGTGTCTCCTACCGCCTACGTATTGTCTCTACAAACAGACGTTCTCCAAAGCTACGACATCCTAGACTTTCGGGCGCGATTCGCGCGTCGAATTACTATCCTTCGACAGCGTCAAAGCTTCCTCTTTAAAATGGCTTTTGGTTTTTGTCGAAGTATCGTAATTTATGAAAATGGTAATTTTTCATAATTCGACTATCGCTGTCTCCGTCTGAGGCGTCGCGTCTGACCTCTTTGTCGCACGTTGACCCACTGACCGAGTGAATGAGTGACGTCACGTTTACTACTTACTACGAGCACGTGTGGTCAATGACCTCGCGACGTAAACAAACGCTTCGAACCCTTCTATCTCCGGAACTAATAAAGCTATCGACTCGTTCGACCGCTCATTTTAAAGGGCATTTCATCCCCTATCCGATGACCGTATGAACTATTATTTTCCATGCTGTCTTCTATGTTTATTTTAACATTGACTTTGACTCTACATACCCAAAGACGTTTCAGCAACTCCTATTGATTATACGACAGGTGTACGATACAACTGGACCATAAATTGTTTATTTAATTACAAGGGCGTAGGATATTTTCCCCTCGTCGAACGCAGGATGGTGTTTCGAACGGAGGGTTAGATCTGGTGTCGTTGCTCGAAAAGGGAAATCAATTCGTCTGAAACGCGGTATCTAAAACGCGTCGCGCGGCCTGTGATCCATTGCCTCTGCCATGGTCGTTTATTTCCACAGAATCGTACGGGCTAGCGTTTTCTCGGCAAGAGCCAATACGCGGCTGAAATCGAGAGAAACGGGGGACCGATACGAGCTTTGATTTAGAGTATCGCTTTTATTGGCCGAGTGGCTTATCCGTGCCGAGAGCGGGCCGAGTAAAATGTTTATTTTCGCTCGCGATTCAAAGCACGGCCGGGGGCACGTTACCGTTCTCTGGGTATATTTTTACTGCGATAGATACGTCGAGGGTACTCGAGCGGATTTACTCGTGCTGGATACCATTAAAGGCGCGCCATTAGCTGTACCCCCGACCACCGGCAACCCGTACCACGCTAATAGCCGAGTAAATATCGTTCGGCCAGTAGATACCATTAAATCCAGACGCGATCCCGACCAGCCAGACAATCGACCTCCTTAAATTGTCCCCGTTAAATGCAGGTGCCAGCTCTAAGCGTTACTCCGAGTTCACTCCGTGTCAGACTTGGCGACAGTCGGAGACGATAGGTTCGACAAAACCATTCTCGCGTCGGCGACATTTTTATTCCACGAACGCCCACGTTCGCGTCCATTCGCTTACGCAACGTCCACGATAACCCAACAACTGTTCTTTACAAGGCCCGATTAATCGAGGACCATCCGTATTTTAACCTTTCCTGCAAATTCGCACCGATCGATCAACGATTATTGGGCTAATTGTCCGTCTTCTGACGGCCAATTGAATTTTCCCGGTCCGTTACTTCCGTCGCCGGAAGAATTTTCTCGATGAAAATTCTTAATTGACCGACTTCGTTTGGAGCAACGGGGGATCGATGCATTATGGAGCGATGGCTCGGCCCTGGACTTTATACATTGTAATCGTGAAACAGAAGCGTTAACGCTGGACTCTGATGGTCTCCTCAGGTATTGCTGGCCTCTGCTAGCTTCTGTTGACCTCAGCTGGCCTTTCCTGGTATCTGCAACACCCTGCTAGCCTCCGCTGACCACTGCTTACCACTGCTGATATTTCTGACAACGTATAACGATTACTACATGCCACTGCTTGTCCCTGCTGGTCTCTGCTTGCCACTGCTCGCCACTGCATGCCTCTACTGGCCTCTGCTTGCCTCTGCATGCCCCTACTGACCCCCGCTGACCCCTGCTGACCCCTGCTGACCACTACTGACCCTTGTTAACAACTTCTGCCATGATATATATGTATTAAACCTTGTATAATGTAAATCTATGGCAATAAATGATATAATTTAACAGAATTTTATGTGTTCTCATCATTTTTTACCTTTCCTTCCCTCTCCAAATCATTACCTTAGTTATAAGATTCCCTGAAACTCCTTCGTTTCCCTGAACCCACTAGGAAGTCCTGAAACTCAGAACTTTGCTAAAAATTCAGGATTTCCAAGAATTTTCGGCGTTTCCAAGAAATTCCAGGAATTTCCAGTTGTTTCAGGCCTTTCCAGCTGTTTCAGGACTTTCCAGCTGATTCAGGGCTATCCAGCTGTTTCAGGGCTTTCCAACTGGTTCGGGATTTCCAAATTTTAAGTTGTTTCAGGACTTTCCAGCTGTTTCAGGACTTTCTAGCTGTTTCAGGGCTTTCCAGCTGTTTCAGGACTTTCCAACTGATTCGGGGGTTCCAAAATTCCAAGTTGTTTCAGGACTTTCCAGCTGTTTCAGGACTTTCTAGCTGTTTCTGGGCTTTCCAGCTGTTTCAGGACTTTCCAACTGATTCGGGGGTTCCAAAATTCCAAGTTGTTTCAGGACTTTCCAGCTGTTTCAGGACTTTCCAGCCGTTTCAGGACTTTTCAGCTGTTTCAGGACTTTCCAGCCGTTTCAGGACTTTTCAGCTGTTTCAGGACTTTCCAATTGTTTCAGGACTTTTTAACGAAAAGAATGAATTCTCGATTTTGCCAGCAGGTGCCAGAGTGACGGTTTCAGAAAAAAAACTTAGCGACCTTGCGTAGAAGGTGGTACGCATCTTAGAACTAAGGGAATGGTTTGGAGAGGTGAAGAAAGGTAAAAAATGACGAGAAGACATAATATTTTTTAAAATTGTAACATTTATTGTCGTATATTTATATTACACAAACGTTATTACATATATATCATGTTAGCACTGGTCAGCACTGGTCAGGGGAAGGCAGCTGAGGGCAGCTGACGTCAGGAGATACTCGAAGATGTCATCAGAGGCTGGCAGTAGCCTGTAGTAATCGTTGTACGTTGTCAGAAGTATCAGGAGTGGTCAGCAGCGGTCAGCAGGGGCCAGCGGAGGCTGGCAGAAGTCAGTAGTAATCGTGATACGTTGTCAGAGATATTAGCGGTGGTCAGCAGAGGCCAGCAGAAGTCAGCAGAGACATGGAGAGGCTGGCAATAGCCAGTAGTAATCGTCATATGTTGTCAGAAGTCTCAGGAATGGACAGCAGCGGTCAGCAGATGTCTGTAGGAAAATTCAAAAGGACATGCTACTTTGCATACAGTGGTAGATGACATGCCAAATATAATAGATCGAAAAATTGTTAGTTTCATTTATGATTGCTATGTACGTAGACCTCGGTCTCGGGGTCAGTACTTTTGAGAACGCAATATGGAATGCAATATGGAATGTACCACGTATTCTATAATTTTTATTTTTACAGTGATATAATATATATGTTTGTGCTGAGTTACAATGGTGGTTGAATTCATATACCTAACCCTGTACAACAGATCTTTAATGGCGAGCTCGGTTCGTTTCGGACCTATTTTTATAATATTCGACCGGTGGATCAGCCGGTTCTTAATTACAAGTGTACCCTCCCGATTAATAAAAAGAAGTAGGCCAGTATATTCTCTCTAGCTTTCGAGCGGACAAGTCGAAAGAATCCCCTGAGAAGATGTTCGCGGGGATTGTATCGATCCTCTGTTTACCTTGTACATCGTACTTTAGGAAAATTGGTTGCGTTCGCCGTATTACGCGAAGTATGTCGCGTCGTTGGCGTGCTGGGATCTACGAGAAATTGAAGGGAAATTGGAAATCTGCGTCAGAGCCCGACCCGTTTCGTTATACGCGAGCTATCGATTACGCGACAGGCACTCCTGTTATTGGTGTACTTTTCCTATGCTAATTTACCGTCTCTCTTGACAGAATTCACGATACCCCTAATTATCTATGCTACGATACTCGAAGGGAACGAGAATTCGACGGTATCGATACGCTCTGTTCCCGTATAACTGGGACAAGGAAAGATCGGCCAGACATTTTATTTCGTAAAACTTTACTTTAGAATTTTAACCACCGCTTGATCATGCACCTAATCGATGCCGGTTTGCTCTCGATGCCTCAGAGAACCAAACTGCAAGCTGAGGTCCCTGAACGTGTCCAAGTGTTTGAACGACGGATTGGATGCGGGTTGCCTGGGAGAGACCATCAGAAGGGCGCGCAATTTGGATGCTCTGAGAGCTGCCGGCGTCTCGAGGCCAGCGGACGTGATGCCGTTGGTCCTGGCACTGACAGAGGCGCCCTGTCTGCAACTTCTGGATCTAGCCAGCCCACGACTTGCCCTCGACGATCATCCCTCGCGGTTGCTGTGTCACGCCCTTGCCAGGAACACCACCCTCAAACTGCTCAGCCTCGAGGGCTGGACGTTCCGAATAGAGGTGAGTCCACGTTTCTAAAAATCGTTTCCTTATGTAGCTCTTGAACCTCTGACTTCTGTTACTATTATTTTATCACGTAACTGGTACGAGTCCTTGGTACAAATAGAATCCATCGTGTTCGCCTTCCGATTGTTAAGAGGACACCAAATTACAAGACATCGAACGATCGATATCAGGTGGAAAAGAGGTCCTTCCGATTACAATCTTTGGGATTTCGACTAAGTTGCGAACGGAGAAATCCGTGAAAGAAACTGATGGAGTACCAAGGGTCTAGTAACGATAACTCCTCGCCGCGTAAAAAGAATCGCCCGGAAACCCTGCGGTTTTCTACCCGGGAGATCGAAATCATCGGGATTTGAGCGTATCACTGTCGCTCTATCGCAATGGAGTATGGAATTTTAATAACACGGATGAAAGATCGTTCCTTAAGTTCGATCAACGCGTCGAAAAAGTTTAAGTGTCCCGTCTGACGCGATTCGCGATCAGGGGAACAGCCTCGGACGGCTGGTTTGTCTCATACTGACTGCAGCTCGAGATTTCCGCGTATGTACATAACATAAATACGTTTCTCGGTACCTTCCATTGAACCTCTTAACCTCCTAGCTCTTGCTCTATCTTGCCGGTCCATTGTTGGCGACGAGCCATTATCTCCGGTGAGGTACGAGTGCCTCGGTAAGGCGGAAAGACCATCCAAAAACCAGACGAGGAGACAGAGAACACGGCCAAGGGATAATCCTACCTGGTGCATTCATGGATTACGCCCGGAGTTGGATAATTAATTATCGGTGATTCCAGACCACCTACAACCGGGAAGAAAAGAGACGAAGAGCATGCGACTCGTGTTTGTCCTCCTCGCTAATTGCCATGAAGGAATCACCGTGGAAACTTTAATTTCTTTCGAACGGAGTAACAAAGATTCTTTCGTTCTAATGTGACCAATCATGAGAGTAGCTCCCAAGTACGAAGGAACAAAGTTTCGCTGCTTGCTCGGTTAAAAACTACGGAAACATCGGAACAATTGGGTTACGGAGCGTCTAATTGCAACGCGTGTTCTACGTTTCGTAGTTGGTTGGCGCACGAAAAATTTGGTATTCGAAATTCGAGCGAAAAGCTAGTTACGATGTTCCGGAGTCTGACCAACCGTTGAGCCGTTCCACTGATCCCGTTGTTCCAAACTTCCTGCTTTAATTGAGAACGTATAATTACGGTATGCTGGACGAAAATGAAATTCAGGAGTCGTCCACGGTCCGCTGGCGCGCGAACGAGAGGAATTACACGCTGTAACTGCGACGTCTGACCATAATCGCTACTCTTCTACTCGCCGCGCATCAAAGTCTATTTCCACCGCCGGCTCGCGGATCGACCGGGGGGTTGGGATTTCGAAAACAGTCAATCCCCCGTGTAACACGGTACTTATACAACACGAATTCATTCTAATACGTTCACTATAATTACCAAATTAAAATAAAATATCACGCGTTGGAAGCACAACTATACGAGGGTTACTTGGACGTTTAAAAGAGAAAGAAGTGCACTCGTGGGAGTCGATGTTGAAAATTTTATGAAATTTCAAATTATTGACTCGCGTCCTTTGTTCCCCGGGCCCGGTACTCCGTTTATTTTCCTCGATAGCTTTTACACCGAGCACCAAAATGGTCTCTCCGTTCGATTCGATTTGTAGTTCGCCTTCTTTGGCGTTTCACGATGATGAAAGCATCGAGGAGCCCAGGTCTGGGCTGCCCGAAGGATTGATACGAAGGAAACGAGAGCAAATGTCTTTCCCCCGATAAGACGGGTCACGGTTTATCCAGGTTCGCTCGAGGATCGTCCGGCGAGTTTCGCCCCGCGCGAGATTTATGCGCGAACCCCTTACTCCATTATTCAAAACGTATTGCGGGGACGTCGCAACGCTGCAATCTATTTATTTAAATCCGCCGCGCGTCGAAAGGGCTGCGCTAATGGCTGTCTAGAGCCGGCCTCCGCCGACGGTGTCCCGGCGAAATAAACGAAACTAGATTCTCGTTCAAATCAAAGGGAACTTGGAACAAGAGCGTCGCCGGTTAACTCTTTCGCCCGCGAAAATGTACACTTTCGACGAAAGGGTTAAAACGACCATCTCGAGGTCTGGAGGATCGGAAGCGTGCTCTATTTGTCGCGAGTCTACCGCCTATTCGAATCGCCGAGTGGCAAAATTAATTAATACTCGTAGAATTTAATTAAATCGAATACGAAGCCATCGGGGATCGAGGGCCCTCTCTTCGCGAATAGAGGGTGAGGATTCGAGTGGTCGATCGCGACGGTTTGCTCCGCGCCAGCTGATTTATTTAAAAGCAACAACGCCCGCGAAAATAAAGTACGGATACCGAACGGCAGCCACGATGGGGCGATACTCGACGGAAGCTGGCAAACAAGATATATATCCGCGACACGGCCAAATGGATTTTCCATTATTAAAAATGCTCCCGGGAGCACACTCGTCCGTGTGATCCAATTTACTTAAATCTGCCGGGAACTCGATGGCTCGGGCCCCGAGACGCGGCCACGTTGTTCTGTAACCAATCTTCCCCCCCCCGGAAAATAGAATGCAGGAGGAACGGGGGCGCATTAAACGGACGAATCGATCATCGCCGACGAGTCTAACGACCGAGCTATTACTCGTAAAACGCTCCTTCGAAGAGGCTCCTTATTTATTATCCGCTTCGAACGGATGCAAAACGGCCCGGATGATTTACAAGCCCGCCCTTATCTATTCGGGGTCACGCTAATAAAATGTATGTTAATCGATCGAAGGAACTTGTACGAATTATTTGCAGACGGGGTACTCGGGTATACTGATGGAACAATTCCACAAATTATCCGGGCATTGACGTACAAGACGATCGAAATAATCGAGGCAACTCCGGTATTTCTGCGGAATTCATCCAAGTAACTTGCTTTAAATGGTATTCCACGACGTTCGCGTAACGATTTATTTGAATTGCTCGATAGAAGGGGTGCAGGGCGACACGTGGGATCCTTAGCCGTCATAAAATAGTGCTACTGGGGGGTTGCGGTAATATTGGCCGCAATAAATTACGCGGTATCCCATTCTGGTGCTCTCCCGACCCTCGAAACAATCCTTCTACGCAACCCTGACCAACGTCTGCGAGAATCGCTTGAAAATTACCATGAGAATACCACTGCCCTTGACGTATCGCGTGCTCGCTCCTCGTAGCATTATGCAAACCTGTGTTCGAAACAGTGTTCCCTGTTATGGAGAAATTGTCTTGGCAGAAACGTCGCGAGTCAACCATAAAACCAACCATCCACCGTCTGTCCTCCATTTTTAGCTCGCTTTATGGGACACCTCGAACACGAATCGATATTCACGGACAGCGAACGTCAAACGAAGAGACGGGAGCTCAAGGGGTTCAGGGGTTAAAGATCCGGCTCGCATTTTTAATAATCGATCGATCTTGGATCACGCTAAGGGAAGAACCAGCTGGTTTTAAGTACGGTCCTTTTAATCTCCTCCTAGCCCTTGATATCCCCCGTTGCTTTTAAGGGTGTGAAAAGTCGTAGAAGCTTGAAATTCGACCCTAGCCTCAGCCCGGAGACGTTTGGAGAAAACGAGGGTTTCTTGATCGCGCGACTGCATGAATATTTTTGTTCGCGTATAATAAAACACAATCCTCGGGGAAAAAGCAGCCGGTTTACGTGCTCGTAAAATCCTCCAACGCGTTTGTCAGGATCGGAGAAAGATACCGTGTGCTTTGTATTTCGAATCGCGGCCAAGCAACGAAGCTAATCGCGCCTGACGCGTGCCGTGGTCAATCGTAAAGAGCAAAGTTTCATTTTCGCGGCTCGAAATCGATAAAAGCAAACCTTTGTGCCCCGCTTAAACGCCTTGGAGCAGGTTCATCGATGAAACAGCGACGCGTACGCTTAATCCGCGCGAGTTAACGAGGGTAAACTGCGCGCAAGGGGCGATCGCGCGTACCGAAGAGGGTAGAGGTCGAGTTCGAAAAGCGCGTAATTCACGGAATATCCCCGGATAAATTGTACAACCGTAAAATCCTCCCGGCGACTCGGCGATATCACGCGCGGAAACAATGAGGCGGGAGGGGGCAGGGTGGCCCGGGCAGATTTAATTTAACGCACGAGGGTGATTATAAACAATGCAGCTCGTTGGAGGCCCTCTCGACTCCTCCCGCGACCATTATTGTTCGGGCTGTCACGAGCCGGGATGATTTTCATTTAAAAAGAACGGTGCCACCGGTCGCCGATTCGCGCAATTTATGCGACCGCTCTGATATTTTTCACCGAACAATGAAAACCGCCCAATTTACGGGATATCAAGTCCCCGGCTATCTGGTGGGGGGCAGGGGGGAAAAAACAATTTTCGAACACGAGCTCGTCGACGCATCGTTCCCCGCGATAAAGCCGCGCGCTCGCGAGCCATGTTTACGCAGCGATTCGTGTCGGGTATGACGTTCCTGACAAACTCTGCATACGCTCGACAATGCAACGAGGGGGCGGGGGGACCGGCCTCGGTACAGCAATTCGCGTTGAAAGCCACCGACGTCATTAATAATTCCCGGAGAAACCGCTGAAACGAGAGCCGATTTGCCAAATGTCCTCCGCCACTTGTCGCGCCACAGGGAATGGTTAACTTTGTGGATTTATCACGGAGACCGACGTCACTTTGCGGTTGCACTGCTCGGCCCCGCGGGCCTCCCGCATTCCCCAAATAATGTTCTTAATTCCCCGAGATTCGGGGGACTTTCTTCCGTCGCGTCTCCCCGGAGGATTAATTTCAGCCGTTCGGGCCATTAGTCCCGTTTATAAACCGGACGGACCGAGCGGCACGACGAAATTGGTGTACTTTATGCGGCCGCGAATTAGAAATCGTCCGTCAAAATACCAGGCGACACTTGTTGCGTCGATTGGCGAGTAAACGTTTTAAAACGAGAACGAGCTGATCACCGACGCCCAACTCTAACGACTCTCCATAAATATTTAAACCGATCAACGTTTGAAACGTTTCGAAAAACTTTGCAAATATAGTAAAACTTTGACACCTACGTAAGGGAGCAATGCCCGCGACAACGACGATCAAAGTCTGATCGATGTCCGCAACAAACAGTTCCGAGTGCGTCAAAAGCGAGCCAGCCTCGCCGTTCGTGGTTTAATCGAAACAGTTTCGCGTCGAAAGAGACTGCCGGAATCCTCCAGAGTACGGCGTGCAGCGTTTGACGACTATATGCGCTCTACTCGAGTTACCGTACCGCGAAATTCGATCTGGAAAATAAAGGGGAATTCGGTGGCTGTCAACCGAATGCCGGTAAGCCTGATTCGCGGTCGGCGAGCCCCCGTTCAAAGTCATCCGTTTAAAACGCGCTTTGACTCCGGCGGATCTTGAGCCCGCGATCCCCCGCGGCGTCTGTACTTTGGAATATTGCTCGGGGCCTCGTCGCGACGCATCCAGCCGCGGCAAAGTGGAACGAAGCCGCCCCCGTCGTCTCGATCGAACAGAAACCCGCCGTTCGAGATCAATTTCAAACTGTCACGATGTCGCGTCGCGCCACTTAATGACGCCTCCCCCTCGGAACTGTGTCGTTTAATTAGGTCGTGCTATTTAGAGGCGACGCGTGTACCGATATCAATCTTCGCCGGAGAGACTCGCGGCGTTCGAGCTAGAACCGGGACAAAGTTCGACGCTCCATGCGCCGAGGTTTTCCGTGTCTTCGAACTTTGCTAGATCGGTTCGAGCGCCGCGCGGCGATCGAAACGAGGGTGAAACCGATTTGTAGATTATTCGCAGCTTGTTAACTTCGTATTAACGTCGGAGCCTTGTCTTCCTTCGCGACGCACGCTTTGTTCCCGTCTTATTGCAGAGCAACGCGATGCATCGCGACGCGTTCGTGCAATGGTGGATCTCCGACTCCGTGTTTAAACGATTACGATTCGACGATGAAAAGATGAATAAAGCTTCACGATCGATAGCTTTCGCGGCGAGGATCGTTCTTGCAAGAAAGCTGTTCGTCCAAGGTGTGAGAATTACCAAGGATCCGAGCCACGGAATTGTATAGCTCGCAGCGTCTCGAAACGGTACAAGCGCCCGTCGTTTAAGTCGAAAAACGTGTCCGTGTTCGCAGGAATCGGACAGCTTGGCGGTATTCTCCGAGCTACTCAGATACACGAGCGTCCGCGAATTGAGTCTCTGCAACGCCCGCTTGCATCTGGCCGTCCACGAGGGTCCTTTGGCGAGATTAGGGCGTCGGGACGACGCCGGAGCCGAGCTCCTCAGAGCCGCGCCGCCTCCTGCCTGCCCCGCGATTGTGTTCCTCAGACTGGCTGGTTTTCAAGTAAGTAATCCTCTTTCCAGCTGTACGTCCCGGCTTCGCTGGATGAAAGGGATCCCCCCGGTCTCTTGACTTCGCCGTGAGTTTCGCAATTACGAATTAGATTGCCAGCTCCGCCTTAACGAATCAACGAAACCGTACCTTCTTAATACCGGGACGATCGAACAGAAACTAGATTTTATCCAGAAACTTTTCCTCTCGCGTGAAATTCTTCCTTCCCCGGAGATACCTAATTTTTACTTGTTCGTGGTAGGTTTAGCGTTAAGGGACTCGAGGATTCCAGTTTTAGATTTCGAATGACCGCTGTTCCGGGAATAAAGAAACCGCGTACCTTAAAGTTACAAGCGTCTTCCATTGATATTCTTCGAGTGTTCCATAACCCTAAGTACAGACGCGTGTACCAGAAACGGATCGTAACGACGGGCACGGTTGTCGGGGAGAACGCGAGCCGATGTATCGGGTTCCCGACGATCTGACACGGCCCATTCGAGACACTCGAGCCCACTCGAACCGGACGATTCGTAATTTGAGGCCGTCGATGATTCGTTCGCGGTCCGAACGGCGGTCGTCCTGACCGCGGCAGATCATTCGTCTTGGTCGGGGAGAACTGGTTTCCGACCAACGAAACGATTCGTTGGTCGCGTTACACGCTCGACGAATAGTGGCGTCAAATTGGACGAAAGATATACGGTAATGCACGGTTGCATTTTAGCGAATTCGGGACCCACCGGCGAAATTCTCGCGCGCAAGCTAGTTCTTTAGATTGGTAGTTAAAATAAATAGATCTGATTGTTTCTAACTAGTTCTCTCGATAAAATTGGTCGTCATCTCCATTTGGTACAATGATTACTTATTTCTGATACCAGGTAACAGTGAACGATCGTTTGGCGCTCCGAGGGCCGCTTCTGTTGCCGTTCCTCGCCGGTTTCACCGCCCTCAGCGAACTCGATCTCTCTCTGGACAAGTCCACCATAGGCGGCAGCAGCGGATCCCTATTGTTCATCAACGACAAGATCCTCCAACAGTTCTTCGGCTGTCTGTCCACTCATTTCAGGAACCTACAGTCCCTGAGGATCAATTTCTGGCGGGTGACGCTGGAGGACAGCGAGAAGACGATGAGGCAGATCGCGAAATACTTGAAGCTGTGCAACCTGAGTTTCCTCAAAGCGAACGGACTGATAGTGAACGACAGCGCGAAGAAGGTGCAAATGGAGCACGTGTTCGTGCAGACGATTCTGACGCATCTGCAGTACCTCACCTGGCTCTGCCTGGACTCGGTGGAGCTGACGGAAACGCAGGCCTCGAGCGTCGGGAAGTGCGTCAGGGACCGATATCCGGGCACCTCGTTGGAGATCAGCGCCAAGGATGTGCACGTCAAGTCCGTGAAGGCTCTGGTCACCGCGGTGGTGGAAGGTGGAAGGGCAGAGGTAGTCTACACCGGTGGATCCAACTGTAGACTGAAGATCACCAAGATCCAGAAGAACGGCAAGGCCAAGAAGAAGTGAGAACTCGCCTAGGATCTTTTGGTTGTCAGCGACACGGAAGTTTCTTGACTTTCAACGACGACGACGAGGAGGTTGAAGGATCGACGCTGAATGTTGGAAAATATACGAATATAGAAAATATAGGATGAAGAAACGTCCAGTTTTGGAGTTGTTCGTCGAGACATATTGATTACGTACGATTTTGTTAGTGTCCCACCGATCCGGTGAAACGGATTCTCGAGAGGAAGGTTGATGGAGAAATTGAAAAGAGGTACGTACGTAAACGCGTAGTTATAAGAAGGAAACGAGCCGATTACGTCGAACGCGCGTATCGTCGACGATTTTTAGCCATAAGAGGCACGTAGAATAAGAAGATTACTTACGACGGAAAGGCGCTAAGGACAAAGAAGATCGATCGAAGTCGGCACATTGTGGATTTTCGTCTTACTGTGATTTCCTTTTTCGCGCGTTGTCGCACTCCTAACCGATAAAAATCATATAGATCGTAGCGTTAGTAGCTCGAGTATCCTCGACGGTCCGTTAAACGCAGCGAGATAAGTCTAAATCGTAGAGAAGATAAAAGTATCCTTGATTTCGGAGGAGAGAATAATTATCTTGCAAACGACCAACACACACGCATTACCGAAAGATATTTAAAGAATGATGAAAAAGAAAGAGGCTGTTGCAACTAGATACGTTCGTTGTTGTTAGATGGACTGTAAAATACGATTCAGAGTAATATATTATTATTATTATCGACATTATTACGATCATTATCATTATTAATTATTATTGCTATGATTATTAGTATATTCTGATCACGATTATCAAATGTTACGATCGATTGAATTGCAATCGACGATCCAAGAGTGAAATGGCTTTAGCGGATGAGGAGCGTTGTTTGAGAATTGAAGAAATTTTATAGATATTATATTCTACGTGGTAGCGGGTAGATAAATCGTATCCAGCGAGAAGGTCGTCGCGATTTTCGAATTCTGCGGTACACGATATAGAGAACGGTGGCTATTGTATTGTATAAATGAAACCTTAACGAGCAAAAACGTGCAACACGACTGCCAAAATCATTAAACCTTAGACCCGACCGTGATCTATCGTCTATATCGGTATTAATCACAAGTTCGTTACTTCCTAGGATAAGCGTGCGGTTCTACAACGATTTCTATCGATCATTGATCACCGATGCGAGCGTTAGGTGCGATTTCACGCAATCCCTTGCGAACCATTATCACTGACATGCAAGGGGAACACGATACTGCCAATGCACCTGAAAACGAATTTGAAATAAAACAGCGAGACGATTCGATCGGTTTCGGTTCAACTTTACACGATGCTCACCTCCCTTTTTTTTCGTACAATTACTTCCATTACAAGTAGACAGAAAGCAGACTAAATATTTGCAAATCCACCGAGGGGCCACAACCCATCTCCTCCTACCGTCGTAATTTATTGGCCATCCGTGCAAACGATCGAACGCGAATTAAATAGTTTCTGTTCTTTGTCTACGAGGTTTCGTTGTAACAACGGTGTGACCCATCTTTTCCGGTTCTCATATTAGATACACAGGGGCGTGCGTTTCGCGCGGTTTTTCATTTTTGATAGTTTGCTATATGTATATAAGAACGCATCGATCGACACCGTACGAGACGAAGCGAGATGTTTGAAATCCAATCTGTTAAATTTACGAGCCCGTTCGAGAAAGAAGAACCGATCAACGCGGCGAAAACTGAAACTGACACCACACACGCGTATCGTCCGAGGCGTCTACGTGTGGCATCAGCTTCAGCGATTTTATTATAAATATTTATGTATTTATATGTGTATACATATCCTTCAAATAAATGTAATATGTGTTTGAAAGGCTGCAGTTCGAAATGATTTACCCGTTTCGATCGAAAGAGGAGAAATAAATTTATTTATACAAGAGATAGATCATTCCTGGTCGACCAAAAAAGAGAATGAACGACAAATTATTATTAGTACAAGTATTTCTGTTTATTTACACTCTCTCAATACTGAGGACATTCTCTTTCATCGTTCATCTATACAATAACGCTGATAAAACGTAACAAATGTTGATTTTCAATTCGGAGATTGTACCGGTCTTATCGGATCGCAAATTATTCAATCATTTTACACATACAGGTTGATACAGTACCTCGATACAAAAATCCTTCGCGTTATTCCTACAAGTTTGCATTAATTTTTTTTTGGCTCACGTCATCACAACTTCAAGTATACAAATCATATTATCTCGACTACGTGGAATGTCCTGATCACGCGTACGATTTATAGTTAATAAATCTTTCGTTAATCTAATTCGGCAATCGCCTATCGAAGACGTTACAATGCTGGTGAAAACGATGAACATGATAAATGACTTTTGTCACTTCTTTGTTGCGTATTTATAAAATATGTAATAAAAAATTATGCGCACTAACGGGACATTTGAATTAACGAGCCCTCGTAGTTCCGTTCCGATCAACGACGATCAACTCAAACATTACAAACAATCTTTATCGGCCAGTCTCTAAACAAACTTCTCTACAGTATAGTTACTTTAATATTAATAGTGATTCATTTACTGGATGCTTCTACACTGTATTTCGTAAGTACAGACACACTGCTGTGAAACAATCATCAATACGCGGTAAGTGTGAATGAATTTCTTGATATCGATTTTATTTTACACAAAACAGAATGTACAAAATAAATACGATTTTTAGGAAAGCATAATCTTCGTATAAACGTAAGAATATCAATTTATATTACATTTTGTAAAATTGCATTTATATATATGTATATATTTCACAGATCTCATGTGGCAATGACTAGCTGTCCACAGCTGTCTGCAAATGGGTTTTGGCCACTGTAATTATGTGCAAACACAATGTTTCATCTTTCTACGTTTTGCACGCGCTTGATCATAGTTTTTTCGGATTTTACATTACAAACGGTAATATACAGAAACTTAGACAGTAAGAAGGGAGAGATAAAAATATCCCTATAGATGTGACTTAAATTAGTCTTACAAAGATAAAAAAAAAGTCTGAATGCTGTACACCAATAATTTCTAAGCTTTAAATGCAATTTGATACAAAGACTTTAATAAATAATACAAACCATTACTCTTGACTTTTGGTTGGAAAGTAGTGTAGTTGACAAAAGTAAATGAGCTGATATTTATATGTACATTAACAAAAAGAGGAATGAACTTTGAAACGAAATTGTAATACAGTCCTTGGGAACATGATGATATAATATATCAATCATTTCCACTGATTTCAATAACCGAATATATTCTTAAACAATTTGTAATCCAAGATGGTATTCACTATTACTCAAAACAATGCATCTGCACAACTTTAAAATGGCAGAAATATTTTGCACTAATGCAGTGTTCCTTGCTTGCTTTTGACAGACTCCGCAAACAAATACAGTCTTGGAGCACTTATAAGAACACTTTATGACATGCACGTTTTTTGTAGATCACATAGGTGCGTAATCCAGTTGGACCGTTAGATGCCTTATCCCAGCTGCTTGGAATATCATTTGCGTATGCGCTACAACGTATTTGGGCTCTACTGTTCTAGCCACTTCTAATTTCAAACACCCGACATAAACGTCCGAGCACAGTGTCCAAAAGTGTGGTTCTTGTACACTATATACCCCAGCCAGTTGAGTCACCTTGTTATAACACTGTGGCAGAACATGATCCAATACTGCTGGTTGCCTTTGCATTAATATTTCCCATGAATCTTTCATTAATGAAAGCACACTTAAAACTATCAGTAATGAAATCAACATAGAACAAATTGGATCGGCTATGAACCAACCAAACAGGCGCATCAGCACTGCTGATATAATTACACCTACAGATCCTAGAGTGTCTGCTAAGATATGCAGGAAAACTCCTTTCATAATCTGAGAGTTTGTACCACTGAAGGAAGGATCAATTTCAATGTCGTGATGATCATGGCTGTGAGTGTGATTCGAGTGAGAATGACCATGGCCACTGTGAGATTGAGAATGAGAATGCGAATGGCCATGACCCCCTCCATGGCCATGCCCGTGCCCATGATGGAACACGTATATTCCTACTAAATTAACTATCAATCCCATGATAGATACAACCAAAAGCCTCTCGTGTTTTATCTCTGGAGGTTCTATGGACCTTTCAACAGCCTCTGACATAATGAAAAGGGCGATAAAAAATAAAAGCAGAGCGTTAACAAACCCTCCCAAGACTTCTGCCCTGACATAGCCGTAAGAATATCGTTCGTTTGCTCTCCACTTGGTTATAACGGATGCAGCCAAGCCAAACAGTAAACCAGTGCAATCAAAGAACATGTGAAAACTATCTGATATTAAACCCAAACTGTTTGTCCATACTCCGTACAGTAATTCGATAAAGGCAAAGGACAAATTTAGCAGAAGAAATAAAAACAAATTCCTAGTATTTTTATCAGAAAATATTAGTCGTTTCCAACTTAATAACTTCTCCTTTATCCGGCTAACGAGGTTTCTTGAATCCTTGTGCGTAAGTGGAAGCATTTTGCAACAGTGCCAGGGCTGCTTCTACCAGTCACGTTATCCTGCAATAAAAAAAAAAACACGATTTTTCGGTAACCCCGGATTGTGCATATGTTCGTTCGAAATATTATTTTTGTGACTGAACTTTTTATCGAATGCTATTTACACGGTAATTCAGGCGTTTGAATAAAAATTTTATAGTTCAAAGAAGGCAATCGTCGAGCACGATCAAAAATATGTGGAAGGTAAACCGATGATCGCCCAGCTGATTAGGGACACGTTCGCTTATCACTTAATGACACCCGATAATAATGTAACATAACACTTTCTTCACTTAAATATCTCATTTAGGACTAGCCGCTAGTTTGCCATCGATTGATTCATTCAAATCGCGCATTTATCGTTTACAGATCGGGTTAAATAAAAATACAAATGACATGTAGCGACGGCGAATGGCATCTTAACCTTACATAAATGTTTCTACCGTGAAGTAATTACCTTTCCAGTACGAAATTGGATATACAAATGAAGACTCGTGATGAATTTAACGATAGTAAAGGGTATTCTTAAAGCAAATACATTTTGCTGGCGCGTCAAAGGTAAGAAATATCGAGACGTGAAAACGCTCGGCGTGGCGCCATGCTTGACACGGTACAGCCACTCCTGAGCGACTGACAGCTCGACAATATTTCATCAATGACACGTGTAAACCGATTTTGATATACTTTCTAGTAACCGTGCAATATAACCATTAACTTAATTTTTCCACTAATTCGTTCACTCATTATTCTGTTATTTCCTTCAATTTTTAATCTATTTCGGTAATGACATTGACCATCGTAGTATCCGAATGAAATAGCCATTAAAGATGGCGACCTACTCACTTCCCTTTTCTTTCCGAGTACACAGTCATCATGGTGAGTACACTTACAGCGAACGTTTTTCCCTTCTATTTTTAATTATATCTACATTAAGTAATTTTGTGAGTGAACGGAAGTTTTCGACTATGCATTATGGTAATTTTCTTTGAAAAGTTAATCGAGTTCTTCGTAAATGTTACGTGTAACCGAGAAGATAACCTTAATCAGCGTCTTCGTCCACATGGTGTATACAATACGTTCGAAGAATTTAATCGTGAATTTTTTATGTTCAGTTGCAATTACTTCTAGTTAAATTAACGCGTGAACATCTCTACATGATTCTTGTGTGCCTGTTTTATTGACACGGTAATAAATTTCTCGACGAACACATTACTGTTGCTAAGTATATTACGTAGCCATTGATATTTGTTTTGAATTAACATATAATGATGACAATTTCATGCTGGAACGATAACGTGATAGCAAAATATACTGATTTAATGAGTCTGATTAATATTTGATACGAAAATTAAATATTTAGATTCTTTGGACATGTCATACATTTTTATTTTTTATTTCAGCCGCCTAAGAAAGATACGAAGGGGTCTTCGAAGCAACCACAGAAGACACAGAAAAAGAAGGAAGGAGGATCTGGTGGAAAAGCCAAAAAGAAGGTTTGTACAATCTTTCCCTACTTTACATCCTATGAAGTCTTTAATAATCTTGACAAACTATTTTTTTACTGTAGAAGTGGTCCAAAGGAAAAGTTCGCGACAAATTAAACAACCAAGTACTGTTCGACAAAAGCACATACGAGAAACTGCAAAAGGAAGTGACACTGTACAAATTAATCACACCATCGATCGTCAGCGAAAGGTTAAAGATCCGCGGATCTCTCGCCAGAAGGGCACTGATCGAACTGCAACAGAACGGATTCATCAAACAAGTCGTTCAACACCACGCGCAATTGATCTACACGCGTACTACCAAGGGTGATGATCCGGCTGCGTAATTTAATTTCTACGCTATGTATAAATTCGTTCAATAAAAAATTTCGATAAAATAAAACCCTGTCTTGATAATTTTTATAATAAATAAATTTTGACCTTACACCTTACGGACTTTCGTGATCTAATCTGACTGCCGTACGGAGGTTAGGTTGGGTTTCTCTTACGGGTGGCGGTCAGTTTAAAAAGTTATGGGAAAATATCACCCACGTATCTCCAGACTCCAGGAACGAAGCTCAGGAGAATGAATACGTCCAACGTAACGGTAACAAAGCAAATGTTTATTGGAAAATAACTAGGACGCGTGGATACGTCTCCACGTTGTGAGAGCTGAACAATGGCTGACTCGCCATGCGGCTTCGCGCCGAGTGCAAGATGGCCGCTTCCCCCACTCTCGCAGCTAGAGTGAGAGGGAAGACTGCAGTATCTATAAACTTTTCATTGAATTAGTATTGATTGACAACTAACTGTAATGCATGCACAAATGCATGTGAGTCGACTATGAAAGAGATTGAAAAACAATCCAAATTTTCCGGGCGAAATTAAAAAATTTTAAACCGTTCTAAAAAAATTATTTTTGGTTGCAGGGGTCCATTACAATCATTTTTAGTGAATAGACATACCTCTGAAATCCTACTCATTTTCGAGAAATAAATTCTTTACCCAAAAATACATTGGATGTAATTCAGTATATCTATATATTAATATAGTCGATTGCACCCCCATCTACAAAGAGTTACCTAAAAAGAGAACTATTTCTCGACAAACTTGGACGTTCTCTTCGTAGATGACGTTAGATGTTCTTGTTTAAATAGTGCCGCGAAAAGCTATAGTTTAATCGTTAGTTAAAACTAATTATTGTAAAATTATTAGCGATTCAAGTATTCAAGTATTATTTATTAGATAGATATGATTGTATTTTATGAATAAATTCCGGTGCTTCTAATGTAGACGCGATAATATATGAGATATGAATAATATTCTATCAACAGTTCTTCAGTACTTAGATCATCGATCCAAAAGTTTAATTACTATTTATTAGATGCATGACGTTACGTTACGAGAATAAATTTTGATATATCTAACCTGTAGTCCCGTAAATCGCTGAAACGGTGATACACGCGACGATTGTTTCTTGGCATTTAAAGTTTAAGTACGTATAGCATTTAAGCGTACCGTAAAGAAGAAGAGGAACCGTGACATTTTTTTGTGCTCGGGAGGAATCCGTGTCACCGATCGTACACCGTGAACATGTTTCAAAATCGAAGCTAGTCATGGCGCGATCGTGCTTGCCGGTCAACTGTTTGTTGTTTCTAAGTATAATGGCTGTGTTCGAATGAGACACGGATCTTTTCCTTTGCCCCGTTCCGTACCAGGTATAAGCTGGTCTCGACGCTCAAAATTCTAGTGCACGCAGCCATATGAAATGACAGAACGGACCCCTGACGCGGTCACATCGACGTAAAATATCCCGCGAGTTGTTTCCCGGCTCCTGGACGGAGCACGAACCGCGGATCCGTCACGAAAAAATTCGATCAAATTTAAGGAGTGTGCGTGCAGACGTTTCAAGGACGATAAGGAAGACAACGAGTTCGAGCTGACATTGAATAAGTAACAGGAACGCGATATAAGAACCGGAAAGGTGGTGGAGAAGCCGGGCAAAGAAGAAGAAGAACCAGTTATTCGTTATCAGGATCGAAAGTCCAATGAAGATCCCCTGGTATGGCCACGCGACTCAGCCCCCGAAATTCGGAGGTGAACGCTCTTGAGCAGCGAGGCTATCTGATTGGCAAAAAGATTGGACAGGTTATTTACCCCCAACCCTCTATCCTCCACCTGTTCGTTAACCTCTACCAACTCCCATCTGCTTATTACTCGCTTCCTTCGCTGTGCAACATTGTTTCTCGCGTTTCTTTTTCAACGTTGCGTTCTCCTCTTCTTTACTCCCGTATCGAATCATTATCATTACACTGCAATTTCTCACAACGTAATTTAGGATCATTACATTCTCGTATTGAATTCATCTCGCGTTCTTCTCATTTTCATCGTACAAATTCGACCGTGGTCGCTGGGAACTTTGCAAACATTAGGGTTCGTACGCGACCGTGCACCTGGCCGAGTACGTGGACGGGACCAGCTCCAAGAAACTACGGTTAGCCTGTAAGATATTCGACAAAGAGAAAGCACCCCGTGATTTCCTCAACAAGTTTTTCCCCCGCGAACTCGAGATCCTTACAAAAATTGAAAATCCTCATATCATTCAAGTAAGACGACGTGTTCAGCGTGCGGTAAATACCACGGGGTAAATAGTAATCGCATTCAGACACGAAACATTTCTAGGTGCACAGTATATTGCAGCGTGGCCCGAGGGTCTTCATCTTCATGCGTTGCGCCGACAATGGCGACCTGCTGGACTTCGTGAAAAAGAACGGCGTCGTGCCGGAACAGCAATCGAAGCTTTGGTTCAGACAGATGGCATCCGGCCTCTATTATCTCCACGGGAAGAACATCGCCCACCGTGACCTCAAGTGCGAGAACATCCTTCTATCCAGGAAGTTCAACGTCAAACTGGCGGACTTTGGATTCGCGAGGTTTTGCGTCGACCACGACGGCAGACGCGTCCTCAGCGAGACTTATTGCGGCTCCGCGGCCTACGCTGCACCGGAAGTCGTATCCGGCACCCCCTACAACCCGAAGCTGGCGGACGTCTGGTCCCTAGGGATCATTCTGTTCATCATGCTGAACGCCTCTATGCCTTTCGACGACACGAATCTCAAGAAACTGTTGAAGGACCAGATGTCGAGGAACTGGATGTTCCGCTCGCGAGTACGGGGGGTAGTGTCCGCGCTGGCAAAGAGCATCGTCAAGCACATCCTAGAACCGGACATCACCCTGAGGCTGACTCTGGAAAGGGTCCTGGGTCACGAGTGGGTGCGCACCAAGAAAGAAAAACCCGGTCCACTTGCTGGACGACTCGTGCACTCTGCACCCCCTATTCATCCGCAGGTGAATTTTATTCGTTCGATCGATGCATCGGGACTCTCTATGCTCTAAGTCTAACCAAACGTTACCATTCCCGGGGCTGTGAATCTATTAAAGTGCTTAAAAATATCGTGTAGTCTCGACGCCTCTTATAAAACAGAAAACAAATTTCTTTTAAAGTCACTTTGAAATAAAATAGCTTGTCATGGGCGTAGGAATTATTAGTAAACGGATAGCTGGACGTCCATGAAAGGAGTTTTGCTTTGATTCAGGTATGCGGAGGCGGAGGTGGTGGAAACATGGTTGGAGCGGGCGCAGCGGGTGGTTGCAACGCCCCCGTGGTATCGAGAGGGCTGCCGTCGTTCAAGAATTCCGAGAATAAGAATCAGGGCAGCGGCGTGAAGTCCATGGACAATTCGGGGAAAAACACGTTGTGCGCCGTCGAGTGAAGGAGAAGTCGGACCGACAGGGATGAACCAGCACCGATCGTGCGCCGAACGTCGACGAGATGACCAGGAATTTTCGCGACGTTCGAGATGCGGATGTTTATAATACATTTTGTTTTACTCCCTCGATTATTGTCGACATGTATACATGATTTTTAATAACGCATACTTTAATAAAGAATTTCACGATTTCAACGGGTGCGTGTTGCGTGAAATTAACCGGAAACTCGGAGCCACTCCTGCCATTTTGACCGATAACGAAGCTGCCACCAACGAGTCCACGGATTAATAATAATTAAGTTTATTGTACACCTAGCGTCTATCAATATACAAAACTATACTCTTCTGGTTACACGCTACAAGTAAATATCTTTTATATATATTAAAATTTCGGGCTAAAAATGCTCATCATCCATCCAGAAACGATCGGAAGTTAAGATTGGTCAGATTTGGTAAATATTCTATTTCCACGCGTACACAATTTATACAATACGTTCGTTACATTACGATAGTTTAACTCTTACTTTTTTTCTTGAATTATTATTTACTAGAAATGATTACACCGATCAAAAGCTTAGTTAATATGATGTATTTATCGCTAAAGATAACGATTATTTTAATATATATATATATATAGTTTACATTAAAACAACAAATAATTTACACGATTTCGCTGCGTCGTCGCGTCTCGAAGTCGATCTCTCCCGGCATAGCACCCCATGCTGTGAAAAAATACATGTATCTGCCCGAGAAAGATGGACCTGGCAACCGAAAGATCATCGGGAACGTCGTCGTTTAGCGAGGTCGAGGCCAGAGAAAGGGAAACGCGCTAATCGCTGGAAAAACGTTAATTCGTTCATGACCTTAATCAACGGCGTCGCGTGTAGAAAAGGGCGCGGTGTATTCGCTCGTGGGTCGATCGTTGTGCGTGTTTCGCTCGATTACGAAATACGTTACGCCTCGTATTCTATCGCACGATTTTAGCGGCCGTAAACTGCATATTACTCTTTCATCGCGTACAAAAGTAACTCGCCATCAACGTATCCATCCAACGTTCACGATCGTATATCTCGTGCGTACGATAAATCCGCTAAAATCTAGTTGTCCCCTATTCGTGAGATAGGTCTTCTATTTACAAATACTATAATAAAGCGTCTCTAAATATAGAGTCGAGTGTTTTATACAAATGTCAGCCAACGTGCGCGACCCTGGCGGGAACGACAAAGCTCGAAGCCGTTAGAAACAGATTTTGTGCTCTCGTTTGCTCGCCCCTTAAACCCATCCACCGGTCAGCTTGTGGAACATCTCCTCGTTCAACGTTTGATTCGCCTCCTTCGATCGCATCGATAGAAATATGTACCCACCGATAAACTCGTGAATGACTTTACAGTCCGCGGACTGACACTCGAAAATTATATTCTCCTCCTCGAATTGGACCATCATGTGTTTCACCTCCCAGTTCACGTTCCAGGCCTGTCGAAGCGAAATATCGTTTAACAAAAGCTACGAAGAGCACTCTGCCGCGGAAAGTGTCCGTTCAAGATCCGCTTACCTTTATGCTGTTCAGTCTCCATGTTTTCAAGTGATCGCCACTGTGAAGCTCCATTCGCATCAGTCTATTGTTAGCGATACCCAGCAGCTCGTCTTTGCTTTTTCCGGTGAATCTAACCACGAACAGGGAGATCCCGTACTCGGGGAGAGATTGCCACGCTTTGATATAGTTCAGCTTGGCTTTGATCAAAGGAAGATCTTTGACGTTCGCGTGCGCTTCCAAGATCCTCTGGACCAGCTTTCCTTTGAATTTTTTCGCGAACTTTTGGGCCACGTAGTTCTCTGGAATGATCACATGGGAGTTTGGATCGATCGCGGGGGCGCGTGCAGGCCTCTGCAGTTGCAGGAAAGCCGCGATGCTGTTCACTTCGCTCTCGTAGGACGCGTCCGCGAGGGTGCGACCCTTCGCGGCCAATCTACACGCCGCCATCCACTTTGCGTATTGTTGTTCCTGCAACGAGCGTCAAGTTATTTCAGGTATTCGAGAAAAATCCCTTCCGAATAATAGCGTGGGCGGTGATAATGCGCAGCAATTGCAGATCGAGCGGAGGTGTAACTCACATTGTCGCATCTGATCCACATCTGGGTCATTCCCTCGGCGCTGGGCACATCGAGCCTGATCCCGTAGCGTCCGTGCGAGAGATAGACGTCCGGCGTGACCTCGCATCCGTGCAAGTTGATCACGTAGGCAGGTGACTCGGTGCTGTTGGTCTTCTCCTTGGTCTTGTACAACCTGAGCTGAAGGTCTCTGCACGTGACCCAGTAGTACTTGAAGCCCGTCAGATTCAAGAACCTCGTCTTGTAGAAGCGCAGGTAATCGCAGAGCTCGGGGACCTGGGTGATGTCGCTGGGCCCGTTGCTGATGTTGCTGCCCTCGAGGGTCACCTGGAGGTCCGTCAAGGCCGCGTCAATGTCGTCTTCGACGGGCGAGGAGGCGCCGTTGCTGTCGTAATTCGGTTGCGGCACGCTCGCCTGGAGATTCACTTGCAGCTGCGAACACGGAATACCAATTACGTCGACACGCTCCTTTTATCGTTATGCTCGGCGACCGAGGAATCGGGTAGGCGTATCGGAAAAACGACGCGAACGTTCTCCTCTCCCCGATCGACTTAAACGGACGAGATTTGCATGCGAATCGCGCCGCGTGGGAGTTTCTAATCCACTCAATTTCATTCCACGAATATACTTCTATTTCGTCGGTCGTTACGAATCAGAGCTAATCGACTACGCGTCGCAAGCACGAGCCCCTATCATCTTGTCTCGGCTTAACGACATCGGAGAACAGCGGATGGACATATCGAAACCCTGGTCGAGTTATTTCTGTCCATCGCTCTGCACGTGGATCCGTGTTGATCGATTCGGTCCACGGGCGCCGGATGTTTGGATCGTGAAACCGTCGCCGCGTAAACGATCGCGCGAATAGAAAACGAGGGTCTCCGTACCTGTAACGCGGCGAACATGAGCATCTCCTCCTCGGTGCAGTCAATCTCCTCGGACAGCAGCTGCCACTTGGCCTGCTCGTAAATCATGTTGATCCTGACGGCGTCGGTTTTCGGGTTCAGGTCGTAGAACGAGTAGAACTTGAACTTCAGCCTGAGGGTGTCGAATTCGCGTATACCCTGCTCCATGATCGAGAGGGACGAGTCCAGCCAAGCGACGTTCATCCTGGCGCGTTCCACGAGATTCTTCGGCCTGACCACTTTCGCCCACATTTCCGGCGCTACCCAGTCGACGCTCTGCGCCAGGATCTTGGACAGTCCGCGGTTCAACGTCTCCGTGCCTATCGTGCTGTTGTTCGCGTTGAACGAGCCGGTGCTACCGAAACTCGACGAGTTGTTGTTCCTCTTCCACGTACCGGTTTGCTGG
Organism: Colletes gigas; assembly: GCF_013123115.1. NCBI lineage: Eukaryota > Metazoa > Arthropoda > Insecta > Hymenoptera > Colletidae > Colletes > Colletes gigas. Next base: position 2,137,281 of record NW_025106641.1, read on the forward strand.
ACAACGCGACGGTAGAAAAATGTTAGCACGGTGGATGGGAAAACGGACCCGTTTCGCGAGAAGCAAATTAGTTTTCCGAGACGAACGGCCCCCGCCGACGGTAATGATAGGTCGACGCCGATAAATCATAGCCGCGGCGATCGACTCGATCGAGGATTATTTATTACCATAACAGGTCCTACGCTCTGGTATTTTTTTACCGTGGCCAAAGTGTATTCGTACTAACCGAGACCGGCGAGCTGATCGGAGTGCTGTGATTTCTGTTGTTGGGTGTGACCGGTGCGCACATGAAAGCGCTGCTCTGGTCCAGGCTCCCCGTCGATCCCCTGGGACTCTGGCTGACGGGAATGAAGGTGTTCGTGTCCGCCGGCACGTTCCAGTGCCCGTTCTTCTGGTTCTCGATCCTCTTTTTGTCCGGGAGGTCTTTTAAATTGTGTTTCAGGTGACTCGGCTCGAGCGGCTTGCAAAACGACAGCTCCTCCGGGTGTCTGATACCTAAAGCGCAACAGAGACCGACGGGGTCTCGTTTTAGAGAGAACTTTCGGTAGTTGGTAAAGAGTTACGTGGAAATAATGTCGCGGGAACGAGCTTACGACACAGCGTCTATTTGCGAGTATGACACGCGGAAGGCTATCGACGAGGTTATCTGTCCGCGACTACGTGGACAAAAAATAAGAAACCGTGACTTTAATAACCATTACGACGACGCGGATGAGTTATTACGAGAGTTATTTTTGTTGCTCTACGGCTTACGAAGGTATACGAGCCGGAGAGATTGATCGATGAATCGTTTTCCTTGTTTGAAAAGTAGAAAAAATGAAACCAACTAGCTGGCAAGCTAGGCGATACCGCGATATAATGCCTTCATTATCGCGACAAACCATTTCTTTGATTAAAAAGGTCCTCGCTGCTCGAAGAAGGGACCGGCGACCTTCGCGTGACTGACAATTTTACAATTTTATTTCGTTACCGGGAGTAATTAACTCCGCCGCGATAAAAGCGTTGCGCAAGAATTCCACTTTTAAAGCGTCGGCCTTGCTAATTCGTTTCGCGCCGTCGAAAAAATTTCACGGCTCTCAACTTTCGACGGTGAATTTTGCAACGGACGGAGCAGGATTTAAATGATCTCACGAATTAAAGTAACGTGTCGTGTTCCTGGCAGAATGTTTAGCTCCCCTAAATTTGTCCACCCTCTCGCTACTTCGATTCAAACGCTCCGTTTATCCTCCTGATAACTATTAAAGCGATCCCACACTGTCGGTCGTGTAGCGAATACTTCCAAACCCCGATCGAGGGTTAACGAATAGAGAAACAACTCGCCTAATTCCTTGCACAAGTTGATCACGGCGTTGAACGTCTTGACGGAGAAGTCTACTTTGCAGTCGCGACAGGTCATGTTTGGCAATTGCACCGTGATGATTTTGTGCATCGGCGTGAAGTGAAGACGAGCATCCGCGGCGACGCCATACTGATCGAGGGTGCTTCTCGTTCTGATCAGCCAGTGATTTCTGTCGGGCCACCATAGCGCGTGATCGGACCAATCCATGGTGAAGTCTGCGAACAGAAAAAAGTAACCGAACGGTTAATATAGATACGTTTCTTCTTATCTCTGCGGGTCGATCAGAGGCAATTGTACGGCGTCACGAAGATGGATGCGGTCGATTGGTTGATGGTCGGAGGGGGTCGATTGTTTAATGCTTCTTAAAGGGTGGCGGGCCAACGTCAATTTATCAATGAAGATACGACGTTACACACGGTGGTTATAGAGACGCGCGTGTTTATTGGCATCATCGTCGGACCCTTTGACCGTTTCGCGACTCGTCGACGATCCCGGAAACAGAAAACACCCCTAATTCGTCGCTGACATTGGGGACCGGCTCTCTAGGGGGAATTATCGATGCTACGGGACAATATAACCGACTATCCGGAAATTGCTCTATTAACATAACGATAAAACCTATTGCAAATGGAGCCATCGAACCCACTAGGGGACACTGGCTTGTCAAATTGTGCGTAAAATATAGCTTCGCAGATACCTCCATGGAACTATCACACTTGTACACGCTTCGAAATAAAATGTATCGAAAGCAAAGATTACGAATCGTTCAGATTTCTTTCCTCGAACTCTCCCCGATCCTGAAAACTGTCCTCTTCTCGCGATAAAAAATTCTCAGAAGGTTGGTGCTCGTCGACGTCGACTTCCCAGGATAAACGAGACTCGGAGCAGTCCGTACGATAACACCATGGATTTAATTTCTTTTGCGGTCGCGAATGTACGACTTCCCAAGTCTCTGACCGCAGCCTAAAACCCCCTCGTCCTCGTCGACGCACGAAGAAGTCGCGACGCCTCGAGGGCGTTGTTTTTCTTTCCACGGATGCGCCAGACTCGCGTATCCGGGACATGTGCGTCAGAAATCCACAAAACGTTTCCTAACTGCGGTCTTGCGTCCGACGATTTACACCCGACCGACCCACGTGGCCGAGTCCCAGCGTCCTGTTTACGTTATTATTACACAGAATTTTTACGATCGGATTTCTAAGTAAATTCCTTCTGCCACGAAATTACGACTTTTCTTTTATGGTTGGTGGGGGCATTTGGAAACTCTACGGAAAGTACTGGACAATTGAAACGCATCCGATAGCACCCCTCGGCGTAAATGGAGGAACCGCTATTACGGAGTAACGTCCAAGAGCCCCCATAATTGTCGCGAGTCAAGGTGGCTGGTCGCGATACACTAATTACACGGCGGTCCCTCGTACGCAGTAACTGTTGCAAAGATAAAATCGTACTCGGCCGAAGGGGTGCGACACAAAAGGGTCCGTCGTCTTCAAAAGACTTCCTCGGACGTTTGTTTCTGCACGGGAGAAAAGCCAACGACAATCGGAACACGCCCTTCTTCCTCTTTCACGTCGAGCGAGCCTCGGGGCCATGTCTTTTCTTTCCCTTCGATTCCCGTTCACGACGACGACGGCGAAGATTTGTACCTAGCTCGTGCGAACGCGCCCACCCCTCCTCGTCCCCATCGTCGAGGAACGACCTCCGCGAGAAGGTGGCTGGTACCCGACCAACCTTTTGTAGAATCGTGCGTGCGTGTTGGCCAAGTAGCATACGCGCATAGAGATATTCGTACACGCGCCCCGGACTTCGCACCCCCGTTCCTTTTGTGTCCATTCTTTCGCACGAGCGGCCCACTCTCTTCCGAGTAGACAACCCCTTGTGCGAAGACGTCGACAAGGGTGCCGGCTGGCTCGAGGGTCTCGTCCCTCCGCTCTCGAAACCGTGGAAAACCGGTCCGTTTGTGCGGGTTCGGGGAAACACGCACGTGGGTCGTTGGAAAACAAATTTTCACAGCTGTTACCCGCGATTTAACGACCCCGGACCCCGAGGAATCCGGTCCCGTCTCTTTTAACGATCCGAATCGTATTCTCGTGGCTTGTCCTTCGTTTTAGAGACATTTCGACAGAGTCTAAAACAATTAGTATCCCTGAATTTCAAGGCGACGAGGTCGTTAAGTTGTGTCTGGGGCTTACTGTGCAAACACACGAGAAACCTTGACGATTGATGGTATATGAACGTGAGAAGCAATCTTTTCGTAGAATATTCGAACTGCATCGGTCGCCTTTCTATCGCGGGACGCGCGACGAATTCAAAGGACGACGCGCGGCTGTACCGTTAATAGAAATGATTTTTTCCAAGAGTGACCCGCGTGTCGCGTGTATTTTACGCACCGTTAGGTTACACAGGCCACCGGTACCACGACGAGAGACGTTTCTCTGTAAAACGCGAACGCAGAATCGTCGGATTCGAGAGAGGAGCGAATAAACGGGTGCTCCCACGGCAGGAGACCGTGCGCGATCGTGCAGCTGCGGTCTATAAATATTTCGCGAATTTTAGGACTCGCCGCGAAGCTCTCCTATCGAGACCTACCGAGACCTTCGAGGCTGCCCACGCGAACTACGATTTCGATCAGGGTAAACGTACCGATAATCGACTCTACGTCGTGCCCGGAAGCTGGAAAAACTCGTTTAAAAAATCGTTCCACGAATCTCTAATGAAACTAGACGCCCTGCGTGCCCCGGAGTGAAATATTCAAATAGACGCACTTAGTACACCGGCTGCATTCGAGGCTTTTATGTAAATGGGGGACGTTCGTTAGGTAACCGCGAGGCAATTCTAAGCATTCCAGCAGCGACGCGATTTATTCGTCGATGATTTCATTGAGAAAGCTCGCTGCTGATCGTCTGGTCTCGCTATTAGAGAATGTTTTTTTGAATACGGCGTAGGTTACACGCGCTCGTATTTGCAACGGTGACATTTCACGGCGACGAGCGCTTCCTGGGAGGAAGTTCAACCGCGGAAAGTGCAACCAGAAGCGCAAAGATCAAACGACTCGCTCGATGCGACAGCCTGGCTAGAAAATGAGACCTGGTAACCTTTCGAACCGTAAACTGTTTCTCAATCCTTTGCAGTCCTGCGTCTCGTAATATTGCGATGCAAATACTTTATAAATAATAAAATAGTAGTTAGCGAGGTACGAAACGAAGCGTAAATGCAACGCGAAACTTGGGACCAGTGCCACGGGGACAGAGAGGGGAAACTGTGCTGAATCGTCGACAAGAAAATGTTCTTTGCATAACAACGAGGAGTCGATGCGAGCACGGTGTACCGCTACGAGTGGCACCGTGACATACTAAAGAGCAAAACGATACCTCTTTCATGTCGTTTTATTGCGGAGCTCTCAACAGCAACCGGAAACGTGCTCTCGCAATCCTTCGTGCGAAAACAGCCGACCCGTTTCCTACGACAAGTCGTTTTCAGTCGCGTGGAAACGTCTTCTGACAACTGCAATTCCAAAACAGTTAACTTAAGAGGCGGCGGGAAACCGTTTCGTTCGGTCCTGGCAGATTCGTGTTGAACAAATATACCTTCCAACGACAACTAGATCCAACGAATAAGCTTGGCATTTTTCGAGAACCGTTAAACGCGAAATGTTTCGTTTCGGGAGGGAATGCTGGAAAGGTTAAACGCCCCACGTCTGCTCGTCGATTTTCTCGCGAGCTCCGAAGCCAACGTCCGCGATATTTGCGCCGAGATGCTATTTATGCCGGCCCCAAAGCTGCTATTCTAAAAAGTGACATCGACCGGTGGTGGAACGCCGAGGGCGAGGGTGTTTTTAGTTCCGTTACGGTAACGTTTAAGAGCAATGTAATCGCGAAGGAAGTCGACGATGACGGAACAGAAACCGTTCGGCTTTCCTGGTGCTCGAATACGCTCGCCTAATCTATTTCGGTCAGACTGGCGTCTGGAGTTTCGAGTAAATATTCTCGGGAAGTTGAAAATCGAGATCAAAAATGTAGCGAAGAATTCCATGGATTTCGACGCGTGGCCGATGGTTTCGTGGAAATTGCATTGAAATGCACCGTGCCAGCGATTAAGCACGATTTTGTCCACGTCAGCGAGTCGCATACTCGCTACGAGTACGGTAAACGAAATTCAGCACGATCGTCGATTAATTATTATCGCGCAAAGAAGACTAATTTATATGGAATTTCTGATATTTGTAATTTGAAACGACGACAAGCTCGAGCTGTTATATTTTTCTGTCGGGGAGCGGAACGCGATTAAAGAAAAGCGTGCGCTTAAACGGGTCTGATTAAGAATTCTGTAAAGCGGCCGGCAATTTGAATAATTAGGCGGGGATCATTGATATTGCACGCGGCACCTGTGTCCGCTTCGAGGAACGCTGTTTCGATCGAATCGATCGAACGTTATCCTCGGCGTCAAATCGTCGCGCCGGGATAACCGGAGCCCGGCTAAATTGGCGCTCCAACGAAGCCTCGGTCATTAAAGCCGCTTCTTAACCGAAAATTTATCGCCAACCTCCGAGGGTGGAACGAAAGAACGCCGCCACGGGGAATCCTTTTACTGAAAAATCCGTGTCTGCCTCGCAAACGAGTCCCCCTTCGCTACTGATTCAATGAAACATCAAAAACGAGCCAAACATCAAAGTCGGTGTCTTTAATTTCCTCTTCTCCCCAACTTGCGACGACACTTTTTAATCCAACTTCTGCTTCTCAAAGCATCGAATCGAATTGAATTTAAAATTGCAAAAAATAAGAAGTTGAAACCCTTTTGCAAAAGAGTTTACGCGTAGTCATCAAAGCGTTGACTTGACTAAACACTCGTATACGTAAGACTGTTTATAGTTCGAGCAGGGCTCTTAAAACGCTTAGAGCCGAGCCAGCCGGCACTCGAAACGCGAACAATTGTACCTGTTCGGATGTGGAACGCTCGTGGAGGATTCGCAGTCATTAGTTTTTTGCGTAGGATCGCCGGGCATTCGTTCGAAAGCGTAACAACGAAACTGGGCCGAGTTTACGATTCCCCGAGCATGTACCGCGCGTCGAATACCCGCGACGAAACGATCGTAGCATCAAATTGCATATGTACGTCGCATGTATGCGCATACACACGGGCGAGCACGCTCGTACAAGGCTCATTATCGTCGCTCGTTGCATATCAAGCCGAGGCTCTCTGCATGCGACCGTTGATCCTGAGCACGAAGAACAGTGTCAACAGCTGACCAAGCGATTCGTAACGTGCGGTAAAACGCAAACCAAACGTTGTTAAACGCATTCTCGGGTCGGGTGCGCGCGCTGTTTCGCCCCAACCCTTCTTGACGCGGCGCGCCGCGACGCACGGAACCGCTATACGATTTTATCGCGGCCGGGCGGCGTGTTTTCTTTTAAAATACTAGAGCTCCTTAAGCGACAGGATTATCTCACTCGTCTAATATACACGTAAATATTGTGAAGCGAGCGGGAGCACGTGCGGCCTGTGTAAACTTCGAGGGAGGAACACATCGAGCACTCGCGAACGCTGCTCATAGCTAAACGCGTAACAAGGGGACAAAACCAGCACGCCGAGCACGTGGCCACACGCATAACACCCCTTTTCGCGCAACAAACGATCGGCGGAAGTCGCGATACAATATTATGATATAATAATGGGAACAAAACGGACACCGACGGCCGCGCCGCGTTGCATCGGTAGAGGGGGACCCTGCGACCCCTTTCTTCCACGAGCTCCTGCGCGAAAAACTAAAGGGTTCCGGGGAACGCCGTTCCCCCTCGGTGGCTCCCAATTGTACCAAGAAATCTGGGCCATTCAGGGGCCATGAAGGACGCGTCGCGCGGATTCTCTCAACGAGGACGAGCACAATTTTTTTTTCTAATTATCCGTTGTGGTATTCCGTTCGAAAGGAAATGGAAAAGAAGGGTGGTAAAGTAGAAATGCGAGCCGGCGAACGGATCGGTGGCTGCGTGGCACGCACGAGCATCGTCGAACAACCCTTCGCGGTTCTTAGCTTCTCCTTCTCTTTCCCGCCCCTGTTTGACGAGCTCGAGCATTGTCGAGGCACCCTCGAGCGACGCACAAAGAGGAGCACGCGAAAACTGCAGGAACCGGCCGAGCCAGAAGGAAGTCCCGTGCTCGTACCCGCCGCCCCTTTGATTTCTCGGCCGATTAAGCGCCTCGTCGCTTCCACTCCCCGGCAAATCTCGGGACAAACGCCGTGAAATCAAAGCGACGCGAGACGCCGAAACGCTCCAACCCGGCCACTCGCGGGGGAGGACCCCGGCTGCCTTTCCCGTGGGTTTTGTTAACGAGGACCGCCCTCGTTCGCGATTTTATCGGGCGCGGTAACTGAAACTCGCTCTCCGAGGACCGGGCGCAATTAAATTCAAACTCCGAGGCTTTGTACCGGGTGTACGAAACGCACCGCGATCTGTTTCAACGAGTACGTGCAGGGGTTTATTTGGACGCGCGGGAACGGTTACAATGGAACGCGCCGGTATGCAAATCGACAGGCCCTCTGTACCTGTTGCGTTCCATTTAAACCGGGTGCCCGTTGTCCGCGCGTAAGTGTCTCGTGCCCGACGCTAATCGACTTTTCCCGAGGCCGAGAACCGATCGAATTCCGATCGAAATAATGACTACGAGAGCGGACGCGACCGCGATTATGCAACCGCGGAGACAGCATGCAAGGCGACGCCGCCGTTGCCCGCCAAGTGCAGTTGTCACGCTGCAATCTTTCGTCATGGTTAATGCACGAGTTGGTTCGCGTAGCTCGAAACGCGTCGCCGGCCATCGCCGTGGCCCTTAATTGTTCTAAAATAAGCGCTGACTCAGGCCCAACGCCTTTAACTAGCTTTAATCCGTTCGCGTCGTTCGTGACGCCGATCCGGAACCGACCACCGTAAAGCCACGTTCCCACAACGTTAAGAAAACTTATTCACCGTGCTTTCTGGCGTTAAACGCGCGTCAAACAGTATTCCCCGCTGTCGATTCTCGGACAATCGAGTGTCGAGGAATCAACGAGCAAGGTAGAGGTCATCGAACGACTGACCGACCGTTTTCCACGGTCTAGAGCGAAACGATTAGACGATTCGTGGGAAGAAGCGGCCACAATAAAGCGAATGATTTAAATGCTCGTTACGACTCCGTGTTGCCCGGCGCAATTATGCGTTATGCAATTTTATCACGGGCAAACAAGTCCCTTCCACGAGGTGGAAGCGACGATGGACGCCGCGGTTTTTACGCGGAGACAATGGAGGTTAATTCGCTCGTTCGGTTTGTTGGCCTTACTTAATGCGCTGGTGACAAACAGTGAAACCGAGCCACGTGGCCACCCTACGTAATTACTGCGGAGTTTGCCGCGGATTCGCTGATATATTTTTTAAACCATTAAAGGCAGCAGTCGATAGCGAACGTTTCCTTCTCGGGACGGTTAAATATTTAACCGCAAATATCGCGTCTAAAAATACCTGCCGGTCGAGCAAAGGCTCGAGGCCGGCATTGGTAAACGTCGGATACGTAATTAGGATTATTAGGATACGTTCGAGGCACGCGACTGGTACACATCAGTCGAGGTCACGATTAACATAATGCAACTCTGCGAGTTCTGAGATGGCTACCGTCGGCGTCTCGAGAGGTGCTTCGTCTCTTCCACGGAAGACGAGGAGGCGTCCACCGCCTAAACAGGCCTCGAATTTCAAGCGTAACAGGCCTTTAAATAACCAGCACGATTATGGTTTATCTGGCGTTCCTGGGGGCGTGTACGCAGCTTGCAATTACGCATGCGATGCTCGTACACGCGCAGATGCGTATCGTCTATCGCGACCGAGCTGTCCCCTTTTTTGAGTCACTTTTCTCACCAGCCTTTTGCAAATCAAATTTATCCTTTTGGTTAACTCGTCATCTCCTGTTAAATGGTTAAATCCGTCGCGGCGAGCGCAACAGGTGCTCGGTTAAAAATGTTCCCTTGGCTCCCAGATCGATAGTTTTAGATTTTATTCTCGGAATACGGTGGACACTGTTGACCCGATAAGAAAGGGAAACAACCGGCGGGCAACGTTTTCCGTCCATAAAAGGGTCCCATCCATAGAATTGTCCTCCGTTTTTAGACAAACGACACGAAACCGTTCTATATGGCCGCGTACCTTCTCCGTCGGGCAGAAAACGATCGTAACAAGACGCTTTGCGAAAACGTGTCCGCGAACGATGACGCACAACACGCGTACAACGCTCGTTTTCTCTCTGTCGGTCTTTCGCCGAACGGAACTAAGCAACAACGCGTGGCACAACGATGACGCTACCTGTATGGACTTCCTCCGAGCGAATGAATGAATATGTATGCTGAATTTAATTAACGAGTCAAGGCCGTAACTGTTTCCGTTGCAAACGCACCGTCGTCGTACTTTCAAGTGTATTCCTCTTCGTCCCGCGATCCATTCGACGCTTCTTTTCCCCGTCGAATCGTTTCGTCGACCCTTGGAAAATCAGACTCCCCCTTCAGACATCCTCAAAACTATTCAATGCTTCGAAAATCATTCTAAAGGAATGGTTAAACCTCGCCCCATTCATCGTGACGCAATCGATATTTGAACACATCTTGCTTCCTCTCCTTTTGGCCAAACGAAGTTGTTAAATAAATTGTCACCGGTCGTTGGAGCGGAGCGTGACAAACGATCGCTACTAATCACGCGGAAGGCGAACCCGCGGATTGCATATCGTCAACGTCGACACGAGTGTTTTCAGTTGTTGAGAAATACCAGCGCGTGATCCTGCCAGGTATCTATCTCGGTCATCCGAGTTCGCGTTCGTTCAACAATGCTCGAAACGGTTGCATGCCGATCGCCGCGAGCGATACAGGCGTTCTTGTCTGTCTTCGTTTCGTTTGACGCCCGCTCCGTAACACCCATTTTCTATTTCCCCGTTCCCGCGTCAAACGGCATTTCGAACAACGTAATAAGTCGAGCCCACATTCTTCGGGGAGGGCGCGAAACGCAAAGAACGCGAGGTAGCAAATTAGCCGACGCACAGTAGCCGCGGGCTCGATGCCGATGCTAGCAAAGATTGCATTGGAATTTTCTAAGTGTGGGTGGCCCCTGTCTTTGTTCACCTGGCGAGGATAGAATCGGGTCAGGACCTAGCACTCCCTTCGTTCGATATCCTGCACGTATCGAGAGATCGACGCGCGATAGCGTCGCGAGGATCCGAAGGCAGCAGCGACCGAAATTGCGAACGCGATCGAACATTGTATGACATTTTGCCAAAACACACCGGCTCGAAGGGAAATTGCAGGACGTCAAAGGGTTCTAAACGCCGCTGGAAAACCACGCAAAGCTCGAAAAGGCGAGTTTATAGGGAAGAGTAACTCCAGATAACGCTGCAGGGACGTATCGATTTCATTGGCCTTTCGCGCGAACATGACCAGATATATGCGGGCGTGTCTAACGAACCGAACCACTTTTTAAACGAAGAATCCATACGGGCTCCGACGGTGGAATTAAATCGTCCCCGTCCTGATCGAGCATTGATTTACGACCGTGAGTTCGGACCAATTAATCAAATGAATTTACTCTACGAGCTCGTTGAAAATTTATTTCAGCTTTCATTGATAACGAAACGGTTTATAAACACGTAAGGAGACATGTAATATTATATTAGGTTTTTCATTATCTTAATCATTATTTTAAAACTTCCGGCTTTTCTACTTTGACTAAGCTGGGTCCCGTTTGCGTTATTTGCACATAATGCGTCCCGATTCTCGTCGTGCGATTTTCTTACACTTTCCTCCTACGGTTCCCACGCGCGTAACAATAAGCTATGCTTCCTCGAAATACGCGAATCGGGTCATTGCGAACAGCACGCTCGCGAATCGAAAGATGCGTGGCCACCCACGCGACGCGTTGCAAGAGACGAAAGGTCAAAGGGACTCGTCGCGCACAATTCACCGACTCTTTTGTAAGGACTCACCCTTCGAAACGAACTCCTCCGCAAAGGATGCGGTAGAGAACGTTGACTTTTCACTAGCTTTTCACGAGTCGAGGGCAATTGACAATGGTAATTGGTAACAACCGAAATCAAAGGTTGAAATAAATCCGTAAAAAGGACGGGGTTTCTTTGATTTCGAACAAGATCCTTTTTCGTGGCGAAGCGAAAGAAGCTACGGCGAAAGTATCGCGACAATGATCTCGCGAACGACGCTCGCACACGCAATTACACAGATGACGAAGGCGAAGGGAGCGGTTCGGAGCTACGAGAGAGAAGAATACTGCGAGCAGGCCGCGTACGAAACAAGAGAAAAAGAGATGGAGAGAGACAGAGAGGAGTAGAGAGAACGAGAGGGAGCACAATAAATGTCAGAACAACGACCCCGCAGCGGCTCGTCGACCAGACGGATCGTTGCCCATCGCGGACGAAATATTTTCAACCAACGACCCTGTCCGGCTTTCCACCCCCGTCTACCCGTAAACGCAGCCCTCGACGGTTCCCCGGGTAGCCGAGATTAATGCGTTTCCTTCGACGAGGCGATTATTCCCATGGAAAACGGAGACGACACCGCCAGATTCTATCCATCATTCGTTCGAAATGCAGCAATCCTTTCGCTGCCAAGTTTTCGAGGCACAATGGGCCATCCGCGGCGAATTGTCATGCGAGTGGTGTCGTGCACGATCGATGGCCGATCCGGGGAAAGGATCGAGAACGTTAAACTTCCGGCGGAGTCGAAACGACTTCCTCGCCGGAGCGTATTTCGACTGGTAGGTTCGAGAAACTCGTATTTTTCCGATCGCCACGGTAAACGCAGTAAAGGAACCGGAAGAGGGACAGGTAGCGATGGAATTTCAATTAATATCGTATATTAGAACCCTCGAGAAGTCTCGATAAGTCTTGATGGGTAGCGTAACGAGTTTCGATAGCGGTTGCGTAACATAATAAGTTCCACAGTTCCTGTATTCCATCTTTTCCCGACTCGTCCCGACGAGTTATGGAAATTACGTGCCGAAGAGGTCAGCAGCGAGGTACGCGAGATGAAAACGTCACTCGACCACGCGATGTCACCTCGCGTCTCGCGATTCGTCGGAGTGGAATCCTCGACGCTGCTCAAACACTTCCGCGAAAAAACACAAGGGCGTACCCGTTGCTTTTCATAGTTGGCATACCTACCGCGTTAGTAACTACGATCACGCTTTCCTCCGCATCTCGTTGTCCAATTTATCGTCAGACACGAGTATCTGTTCGTATCAAATTCTTGATAAAATCCTGGCGACCTTCGTCCACTTGCAACCGCAAGAGGAAGGAACATGGCGTCATCGCGATAATTATGGTTTATAGTCTGGGCGTCTCATTTCCTCTCCCCCCCCCCTCCCAAAAAAATCTAGGTCACGCGACAGTATTAATAGAGAACCGAAAGGCAGTTGTAGCAGGAGTAGGGTCTCGGACTGGAGAAAACTATTATTGGAGCCCGATGGTGATTCTTGGCCGGCGTCTCTTTTCCAACGAGCCGACTCTCGACGACGAAACGAGAGAATATTGCAACCCCCGTACTTACAAAACCACCCCCTCGTTATCGCACGGTTCGTATTCCCCCGTTCTCGTGGTTTCGTTTTTCCGTAGGTCGTCGATCGAGAATCCAGGGGGGTGGACGACCGCGAGGGACTAATCGATTTCATTCTTGGTCGATTTCTGTCTGCGGGTCCTCGTTACGAGCGCACGATTTACTGCCGCGCAGCTTCCGCTCGCGTAAATGGAAAGGAATACGAGCGGAAAATATCGAGAGAGCCGGCGAGAAGCGGAACGATTCGAAGGTAACACGCTGGAGGGAATAGGGTCGCAATTAGTTGTTCCACGGGAAACGCGCGCGGTAATGAGGAACGACCGGCTCGCACTTCCGGGACGTCGACGTTCTGTATCGCGAGCGTGAGAGAGAGACACGTTACTTCTCTTTTTGTTTCGTTATGAGCAACGTCCTCGGTATTCTCGAGGAACAGGGGGATGCACACGATTGTTTCCCCGCCTGGGGCTATTGTCGGCGAATATGCTTTTTGCCGTTCTCGACTGGTTGCACTCGGTCGCATCGGGAAGCGTCGCTTTGCTCTGATAATTCGACATCGAATGCCACTTGAAACGCGGCGGAAAGACCGCGTCGCACGGTGCTCCAAATTACGACATCGTGGCATCCTTTCGGCGCATACTTTAACGATGTCTCTGTCGTGCATCGATCATGCGGCGTGCACATTTCACGGTTCTTGTTAACAAAGACAGTAACGAGTCCCGTTCGGACTGCCTGGTTTTTGCTAACCAAGGATACGTTCGTTACTCGATATCCACGACGTTTCGTACACTGTATGTCGACTGGCTAATTAAGTCGTTCGCGGTATCCGTCCTCTGGACGAGTATCATTGGTCTATCCGATGCGTCGTCGCGATGTCCGGTCGCGTCTGGCGCTTGGACGCTCGTGAATGAACGTCCAACGACCGTCAGATTGATATATTCCCTGCAATCAACATGCCTCCGGTGCTTCCGGTTCGTGGCACCACTGTATTACGCGAATAAAAGCAGCAAAGATGGCGTTCTATTTCGACCTCGTAATATGTTTACTAACTATAGACCCTCCCCTCCCTCCCCACTGTACTTGCAAACGCGAGAGAATGCAACCGCGTCCGAATTTGGAGCGAAAGAATACAGAAACAATCGTCGATGCGTCGAGTGACGCAACCGGCCGTCAGCGACGCGAACTGGCGCCACGGATTTACATTTCGCAATGGCCGGCAAAATCGCGCTTCGCGGAAGAAGATACGGGCCGAGGTTGTGTGCGTGTCGCCGAATCGAGCTCGCGAAATACAAGCCCGACGAAAATGTTTTACACGGTTTACCGCGGCCCGCGAAACATTTAAAACGAGTTATGCGCCGCGTGTCGATTATCGCTCGACCGCGATAACCGCTCGCCAATACGGAACATCGGTTTCCCTGTTCGCCGTATTATCTGACCGGTGCGCGAGTACTTTCGATTGCGATAAATTCCGACGATTGTTTTAAAAAGCTAACGGCGGTAGCACGCGCTGCGTCGCCCGCGATGTTAATTTCACACGAGCGCCGAAGGTCTGGTTTTCTCAGACAGCGAGGAGAGGAAATATATAGTCTCTGGACGCATTAACTATCTCTGGTGTATATTGGCGGTAGTGGGGTCGTTGGTTCTTGCCGCGTTCCCGGCAATTCAACTGCTGGAGTAATTTGTCTTCGCCACCGGCCGTTCTCCGGATCGATCCAAGAAACGGCCGCGGAATCGAACGACCGGCCACGGACGACTAGTAATTTTTTCCCGTCGCGAGGGTTGGCTGGCAGACAGAAACTGCGTGTGTCTCGCTGTGTGTGCGCGATTCCACGCGAATATCGGAACAACGTGGGAGGAGTTCAGCGGCCGGATCGATCGAGAGGAAAAGCAGCGCGAGGGCGGCCTGGTGCTTTATTTTCTGCCGAAACACAGTCCCTCCGCGGAGGGGACAGATTTTATGGAAGCTCGGCTATCGCGATAGGCATCCCCCGCAACGTTGTTCGCCGTTACCCTTTGAAAAAGTTATCGTCTCGCGGACTTTACGCAAAAGTTTACGAGCGATCCGGCGCGGTCGACTCGCTCCCAGGCGAGCTACAAGAATGTCAGACGCGCTTTACGACACCCGTATCGGGCATTCCATGAATAATAGTCGCGGTAAAAATGCCGCGTACGACTCGCGGGGCCCGGAATTGTTCGCGTATTAAATCTCGCGCGGCTGCGGAGATTGCGGCTTCCGCTGCTCGGACGAAAATCGTCCGAGAGGAAGCCCGATGACGGTTCCTCCGGTATCTGACGTGCACGTTTAGCAAGGATTCCGGTCGTCTTATCGTCGTTGCGCATCCTTAACTCTGCACACTCGCGAGTATCATCGACTTCCGCTGACGTCAGCACTCCCCTTTCCCTGTTACGCCGCTTCCGGTGCAGCGGAAAGCGGAAAGCGAATCCACCAGCCGCGCGACCACCGACGAGACAATCGCCCGTTTTCTTCGGTGGGTCGTTTTCTTTTCTTCCGGGGCGGCACAACCAGCTACTTGTTCGTCCGCCAACCGACGAGAGAACACGACTCGAAACTCGCGAACCGTGTCCAAATTAGCCACTAGACGCGACGAGAAACATGTCTGGTCAAAGGTTCCCCGTTATCGTTACGATAGAAGAATTTTATTAGACGCGCCTCGCGAGCTACGCAATCTGCACCGAGATTTAGTTCACGGATGAAATCAATTTATGAATTCACGATGCACATCGGTACAAACGTCCGTTACCGTGGACTCTACGCGCATAGAGTTTCTTTCTAAGTGTAAAGTACAAGGTTCGATACGAGCTACAACAGCGGAATGGTCGAGCGGAGATACCGAGCGTCGATCAACCGCTTCCGGAAACGTCGACGTCCCGCGATTCCGTATTTTTCCCTCGGACGCTCGTTGCATTTGCGATCGCGTCGGTCGTCGGTTGCCGGGCCCCTCGTGTAAACTCGCATTAATAATATCACGCCCGAAGCAATTATACAATCTCGTTAGCATTCTTCTACACGTAGAACTTCTATCGCAATGAATGGATCCCTTTCATACACGAGCCACGCGCTTCTTACTGCCGCGACGATCCGCTCAAACGCGTGTAGCGACTATGTTAAGTGCTCGCTGCGTGTCACCGGCCGCGAGGAATGTTTAATACTCCTGCCCCTCGGTTCATTAATTTTTCGCCGCTGAAACGGAACCCGAGCGTCGCGAACCTACGTCAGATTCCTAGCCATGGAACCGATACATCAATATTTCCCCGCCTGCATCACCTAGATTTTTTTATGAATCATACGTGCATATGTCATTGCATATCTTTTTGCGCGTTACAACAGAGATACGTGTTGCAACGGAGATACGCGTGCAGCGAATTCACTAACGAGGCGAATCACTGCGCAGATAACCGCGGAACTGAATCAGGATGAATTTACATTCGGTTCGTATCGCGCGAAGAGTTTCCCCGTAGCTCGAACGAGACATTTAGTATCGAGGAAACGTAAGGGCGCAGGGAGGATTTAATAAGCGATCCGTAACCGTTATCAATCGCGGTAAATCATAAATGGACGCCGGGGCAGCGTCGACACGCGTCGCGCGGACACGCACGAGAGAATAATAAACGATCGAAGGGATCGGAGGAGCCGAGAAAATCGCAATTTACGGGCATGGACGCGGATCTCGGTGTGATGCAACGCACAGACATCGCGCCGATCGACTGGTACACTCGAGTGACTTATCGGCTATTATTACCCTCCTTGTCTTCGCTATGTATCACTGTCAGTCGTTAGCCTTTCATACGCCATTCAGACCTTTTTTCACGGTAAAAGTACTTAATTATCATTCTCTATAAATACGCAAACGCATAATGTTCTTTCGATAATTTCATATAATGGGCTTTGTACGCGGCAACGGTCCGAGCCGGGACGCTAGAAATAGCGTTAAAAACGCTACCGATAAATATGCGCGGATCGATAGTTTCCCCTTTGGATCGTTCGATCGAACGCTGCTCGGTTGCTAAACCGTAGCGAAGACGAACCGCGTGTCCTGCCCGTTTTTGCGAGCATTATCGCGGCTATCGATCCCTTGTCGGCCTTCCAGAGACAAGGCAGAGCCAGTGGAAGCCAATTCGGGTTCTAATCTATCAAGTTATGAAGCGGTATGCGTGACAAGAGTCGACATACTACATACTAAACACCATGAATGGACAGGAAGGCGTTCGAGTGAATGGAAGCCAAGAGTCGAGTTTCGCCTACGCGTTAACTGCTCGCATAGGCAGACAGGTCCTGCATACGCGTCGACGCGCGCAACACGCTCGGACTTTGTGTATGAATATGGATGCCTAGGGTTCGATCCGACTAACAGAATCTACACGTCCCTTCCTGCTGTTTGCATTTGTCCCCCGTTGATCGTTACACCAGATACACGCCGCTAATTATTTTGCAAAATAACCGAGATACGATCTCCCGATGGTAATCGGTTCGCCATTGTTTCTCGTTCCCTCCTCGATGCTTAAAAATCGACGAGCAGACGGTGGGATAGCTTCGAATACGTTCATGCACGGCCATGCTAATTGGCGAGGCTAACCGCGACGAAACGATATCGCGCGTGTGTTCAGCGAGGGCGTCAGCGTTGTCGCTGAAAAGAATTCGGCGAGATAAAAACGAGCTGCTCGCGATACACGCGGAGCATAATATTGATACAAGCTGATAACTTTTCGAGAGATCGCCCGAAGACGTTAAAAGATGGCACGTTATCTTTCGCGAGCGACCCAAGTTATCGAAAGAAACAATATGCAGGCATTTTTACTGCGAAGTATGTAGAAATTTATTCACTATTTATACGTGTACGCCTACAGCCCTTGTTTAGCCCTTGCACAGGGCATTGTGGAACTGTTAATAAGCATTAGAATAATATCTGCGATGGCTCGTGTACCTTCGACGGCGGAGAAAGGAGTCGAATCATAAAGAACGTCGAGGGTGCAACGACTTGGCGCGCTTTGTATCAGCGTGGAGATAAACGGTGAGATTGTGGGAGAAAGGGGGACGGAAAAAAACGAACGAAATCAACGGCCGTAATCCAGGTATGCACTTGGGCTGTTTGCCAAGACGCTAGGAATGCAACGTGCATCCCGTGCCGGACTCGATCGCGGCGTATGACTACACGACTATGCACTCACCGAAATTGCGAATGCACAGAGAAACTTTGTTCCGGCGGTGTCGGCGCCGCCCCCATCGTGGAAACGGTAGCTTCGCGCGCGGAAACCTCTTTCAATGGGAAATGCTACTTACTTCCGTTGCGAAAACAGTAAGCATTCGAGAATGGTGAATAGGTGTCTCGCTAAAGGCAACCCACCGTGGATGTTCCAGCACGAAACACGGAGACGATTAAAATCAACGTATGCAAAGTTCCTCGCGACGAGGTTTTGATGTTGTTAGATCTCGGTCCAAGGCGCGCAACATTTTTTAGCGTTATCCGTGCCAAGGTCGAGGCCTCGATCTCGACGACCCGTTGCCGTTTTCACGTAATAAAGTATTCTCAAGGAAGATGCTTGCTCGGATGCACGTTTTACGATGCAAGATATAACTTTTCGGTAAATCGGAGAAAGATCCGCCATTTGCAAGTGCACCTCGTCCGTGTACGGTACCCAAAGCTGCAAGGTCGTCTCCGTAGTGTCACGCGGCCGCCAGTCGTATTCAAATCGAACGACCGTCGAGATTGCTTCACGTCTCGCGATACAAAGTGCTCTCTCGACCACTGATTCTCCGCCGCGCGGAATTGCATTACTCCTTTTATGGCGGCCAGATGCTATCCTCCGATAGAATTACGACCTCCGCAGATTTTCGTTACACCTGTTCTTCCCTCCCTCGAAAGGTGACGAAGCAAAGAAATCCGCCGATTCGTTCCCGGTGAAAAAACCCTAGATTGTTTCGCGGTCGAGACGACGATTTTGTAAAAGCTCACGCGTCACGAGGACATTTTCACGCGCTGTTTGCGCAGCTACACGCTTTGTCCGCCGCGACAAAGCGCGTGAATTGCATAACCGAGCGCTCTTCTTACGGAGGAAAGTTTCCCGCGAGTATGTCAATGATGCCATTCATGCGAAAGGTCGATTACTCTTATGCACGACGTACACATTGCCCCCCGGATTGATAAACTTCTTCGGAGCGCACAACGAAACCGAGGGGAGCGTCGTTATCGACGCGAGCCTGACTCACGCGCCAAAAAAAGGTCCCCGACGACCAGGAGGCGAAACCTGCACACGGTTTCGTGGAAAATGATCAAGGTCAAGGGATTGTTTAAAACTATAACGGAAGAACGAGAATTTGGCAGTGCCCTCCGCGACTCGGGTTGCATACGAAGGGTTAACCCATTGTCAACCAAATATCCCTCTTTCCTAGCACTGGAATCGGGGGGATGACTCTGGGAACAATATCGGGGGACAAAGAGGCAAACATAAAGCGAGGGAGTGGAGTAATTCCCGAAGGAGAGCGGAGGTTTCTGGGCATCGGTCTACGAACGATCGAAAATGTTACGAAACTCGCAAGCTTGATGGGATCGCAAGCATCATTGACGTCACGGGCTATGTTTAAACTCCCGCGGAGCGTACGTACACGCACGTTCTCGCGTGTAGCAGATCAGAAACGGATGCGGTGCGTGCACCGAGCCGGCGTGTTCCTGCCGGACGATGCACAATGTGCCATTGTCTCTTCCTCTTTCGCGTTTGCCCGCCTTTCCCCGCGACGGTGCTTTCGTTTTACGTAGGTTCGAGCTGCTCCCGTCCGCAGGTAGGCGTGCGTGCATCCGTGAACACGTGCACACGTGCACACACCACACGGATGCTGCGTGAAATCGCGGACGTTTGAGTCATCCGACGCTTTTGCGCGTCCGCGTTGAAAACGGGAGCGGTGCCGAAGTTCACGGCGAGATACGCGTTTGCCCTCGTAGGTGTTCAGAAAAGACGAGGACGCGAGCTCCTGCATCAAGGCGGCTTAACATCGAATGCGATTTAGTCGATAAAGAGCACGTTAATGCGATTCCGCGGCAAAACCCATGACAAGCGACAGAGACATGCAACGAGTAGGGTGAGAGATGGGACTGCGTGTGCGTGAATCACCGTTCTTCCTGCCATTAATGGGATTTGGCCGGGTGCATATAATATTTCGGTCAATTTGGTCCCATGGTCGAATAATCGACTACGTGTCGACGTACTCGTTGCCGAGTCTCGACGAGGGATCAAAGAGATTTCATTTTATTGCGCCGCTGATCCTCTAAAGGATTATCAGCAGCATGTTCATTGCCGAGTGCTTTCTATGAAACTTCTAAATAATAGTTATCGCTGATATAGGTGGTATATAGAGAAAAGCAGATCAAAGAAATTGAAATTTCGTCTCGCACGAGCAAGCAACGCCGAGCGGAACGTTACCAACGTCGAGTGTCGCAACGCTCGGCATCGATCACGATATTCGATTTGCGATCTCTGCTCCGGTAACGATAACAACTGACCACATAGGTAGATACAGGGCGACCAAACATTGGTGGTAGAAATAAAATCAAGGGGATTCTACGTAATAAGACGAGAATATTAATATACCGACAGTACTCTGTTTATCTTTCTTCGAAGTCATCGCTATTATTTACTTCGTCTTATTTCGAGCCATAGGATCTCCTTGGCCCTATTTGTACCACCAATTTTGGGTCACTCTGTATATTTATAGCGCAGCATCGTTGCCGTGGAAGCACGGACAAAGATCCGTTCATGTGGACCCGCCAGGTCAAGCAAAGTCGATCGAGAGGAGTGCACGTGACTCCCTAGTCGTGTGCATTTTTTCCCCATCTACATATATAGATTCAAACGTAGTCGATCGCGAGCCGCGCCCAAGGAGTCCAAGAGCTTCAAAAAGCAGCACAGTGGTCTCATTCAAACGATTCGCCAGTCAATTATGCGCCCCGTATTGCGAAACGTTCGCTGGGACTAACGAGAACCGCGCTCCTATTGGAGAAACGCACGCGTGCTCGTGTATGCGAAAACCTTTGTGATAAAAGGGCACGCTCTGCCTCTGTTTTCCTGCATCTTGGTTCGGGGAGCTCAAGATCAATTCTGCAACGACCGTTCGTTTTAGTCTTTCGAGCTTCGATATTACGAACCACGAAACGACGGAGATTGATATTATTTAATACGAGACACGTTCGACGTAGAATTCGCTGCGACATGCGACCGCAAAGAATGAACTCTCCCGAAGATAGAGTAACGGAAAGGGGCCACTAAAAGAAATTGTACGGTCCTGGGGCGAGTAAATACGTGCCGCGACGGTATGCGACTCCCGTGGCTTCGATATGTTTGGCCGGGTATCGAATGTCGGTCGTAATACGTGCAATGGAGAACACATCAGTCATAATTGCACGGACCATGGTCGATCGAGAGTCGACTTACAGCGTCGGGAAGATCGATATAGAGTTTCGCGTGTTTCGCTCGAAGCGCACGGAAGACGAAGCGAGCGGAACGAGGCTCCTATTAAATCACCGTTTATTGCCGCGGTGGAAGCAGTTCGTTTACGTGAATAAATTTAAAATAGTACGAGCGAATTACAGCTTCGAACAATGTTTCCGTCGATTACGACTGCGGTATTTCCAGTAGCCCGTGCAACCGGGTTCGTTTAAACGACGGCTCCGAACGTGGCTGTCTTCCAAAAACCCTAAAGCCGATATCTAATTCTTGGAAGTCCGCGAAGCGTACCCAATTCTCTCAAACACCTGCATAGCCCGTTTGTCGCAGGTAGACCGTTCCAATTCGGTCCGAGAAACACAATAGAACCTCTTTCCAGTAGAAAAATTTCTATTTGCAATTTCATTTGTTGCAATAACGCGTTTGTTCGACTGGCCTCGCGAGAAAGATCAACTTTTCGTATCCGTGGCTTTTGGAACAATTCGCAACCCACGCGCCCAAGTACTCCATTTTGCAAATTGCGCGCGCCGCGGCCTCGAGCCAATCAACGATCGCTCGAGCAGCTTTCCGTCCGCGCGTAATTACGATTTAAAACGAGCTGCGATCCGTCGTCGTTTTTAGCGCATTGTTCTCGTCGCTTGGAAATCGCCGTCACGACTTCGTAAACGACTCGGAGAAAGCTCGCCTTATATAGATCCACGAGGAAGAGACGGGGCGTGCGTAGTTTCGTCTGACATTTCGCGTCTTTCCTTCGACGATCGACGAGACGGAGGTGTATAGGGGAATCCGGTGGCCTCTTCTGGCCGAGTCACGACAACGACCGTATAACCGCGTCGGCAGATATTCGAAGGGAAGTGACGGATTACGAGTGGCTGCGTTACTTCTGTAAGCACCGCCAGGGTGGCTGGAGTAATTATGGAATGGATAAAAATAGCTGGTCGAGAATGACGGTCGATTTGGAAGCCACGTTCGCCAGTTCTTATTTTGTAAACACACGTATTTAAGACTTGTCCTCGAACTTAATTGCATTGTACATTGTAATAGGCTTAACGTGGAACGCTTGCACCGTGGCAAATGGCATTCGCGATGCTTCGTCAGTAATTACATAATACGTTCCATCGATCGAAAGACTCGATCACCGGAATCGTTGATCATCGAGCCCGATGCACGTGTTCTTGGAAGTTAACATACGCGGCAAATAAAAAAACAGCTGCTCGTCAAGCCCGTGTTTCGTAAGAACGTCAGAATTTGTCAAGAACCTTGGAATTCCTTTCGACCGAAGACACACAGTTCGAAAGAGTTTCAACATCGAACGGACCCAACAAAAAGTCGAGATAATGAGCCGAGACAACGGGTGCTCCGAAATTGTTCATTATCTGGACCCTATGGACGTTACGGTAGTGCATTCCGATAAGTTTCGAGGCTGTCACAAAACGGAGCAGAACGATCCGTTTGATCGTTACGCAGGGCGTGTTAATCGCAGGATCCAAAGTGGCAATTGACCCTGTCTTCTTCGAGCGAAGCGTCATGATTGGCTAACCGGACCGACAAGGGAAATTAGTTATAATTTTAACGTCAACCGTGCTCGCACATCGCATATACATTGTCGTTTAAAACCGGCCAAGCGACGTGCTCCGATTGCATCCACCGATGCTTTTCCCGCTAATCTCCGCGAGATTACTCTACGAAGAACAACCTTCGCGATAGTTTAATAGCCGATAGGGCCCGGTATCGTTGTCAACAATATTCTAAGATTTACTATCTCGCACGTTCCGAGTACAGCAATATATCCGCTAATACAGCTTACCAAACAAACGAAATGAATTAAACAGGCCTGTGCCAGCGCGCGTGGGAGCATCGTTAGAGAATCGACGGAAAAAACTGTAGTTGATGGGAATTCTGATGGATGCTCTTGTTCCGTCCCTGAATCCCGATGACTCTCATTCTAATAACAGATTACTAATTTGATTCGCGGAACGCCCGCGGAAACGTCGAATATAAATATGTATTCCGTGTCCACGATAGAAGTGACATCAGTGTTACGCGGTGGGAAGTTGGACGGGCCATTTTCTCAAACGTTGGGCTTCGCGAGTAGCCTAACAGGGGTGCGGCTGTTTGGTCTCGACATCGTCCGTGTCGCACCCGTGGTTATCTATCGAGGAAATTTCCTTCGACGATCTCTGTGTCGAAAGGGAGCGACCTTGAAGTAGGTCTTCGAGGTGTGCCCTGACGGACGAGGTCTTTCGAACGCCCAGGCAAGGCGAAAGTTTACCGAGACGGAAAAGTTGCGAGGTAACAAATTTGGAAACGAAACTCTCTGCTCGTGAACTATTTCAAGCGCGGAATGTTCCATCCTGGATCGCGTGGGTATGAGTCCATTCTCGATCGTCACGAATTCGTTGAACCGTCTCGAAGCCTTATAAGGCTCGTCCTTCGTGCCGTTAAATCACAATAATAAAGTCACTCAGTCAAGGTTTCGGTCCGTTTCCACCGACGAGAAGAATTCTTCGACGTATGCTTCGTCTACTTGTTTCAAACGACCGACTCTTGGCTTTCGACACCTTTGGAATACCATTACCAGCGCCTTTTTGAGAACACGTAACGAAATCGATAAAGATAAGCAGGAATAACTTGAGTTACGCCGCGGTATCGCTGCTTGGAACCCATTCACTTCGATACCAGATGCCAAATAATATCGAACCGGTTATCTTATCCGAGGGGACACGGACCATGGGCAGTTCCAAAGTTATTTCTTTTTTAGATACTTCTACCCTTTTCGGTGTGATAAACCTTGACCTCCGGTTATTTCAAAGACACCCTTTCGGTGACCTGCGCGATAAAGTCAACGTAAGGTTTCTCCCTATTGTCTAACTAATTTCTCAAGTCGTGCAAAACGCATACGATATGTTTTGTCTCTCGTCAATTGCCACGGACGATTCGGGAAAAGCGTCGATGCAGTTTCAGTCAGCATTCCGAAAGACGGCAAATACTCGTGAATCAACAGCTGTCCGGTGAGTCAGTGCTGGCTCAACTTTTTTGTGTTCCTGTCGTTGGAACGTCGCCAACTGGCTGGCGGGCGGACTCAGTCGAAAATCGTATCACGGGTAGACGCGGCCCGCAACCATCGACCGTACTATTGAACTTGCAAAACTTTCGTCGCGATTTACAGCCTTATAACAGTCGGTACGGATGCAGGTTCGACTACATTATTCAGCGAGTTTGCCGAAGAGGACGAATCGCGAACGGAAGGAGAATCTGCGAAGCGAGAGGACGGAACTTGATCGTTAGCTTTGAATTATTTTCCACTCCGTCGTTTAAAGTCTTCCTCCCGGGTCTTCTTAAAAGGATAAGAGACGCAAACCCGTAACCGGTGTTCTCGTTTACGAGTCAAGGGTGGTTCGCGACAGGACGTGTAAAACGGAAGCCACCGAAACGCTCTTGTCGCGGGAAATTGTTTTACATCGGACGCAATTATCCGTTTCGAGCGGCGCTCGTTCGACGGTCGTCTACGTTTCTCGTCTAATTAGTCGTCGACGACGCAGCAGCCGCATCCTTCGTTCTCAATTTATTTAAAAGGACTCTTCTCTCTCTCGCGCGCGCGCACGCGGATGATTCACCCCGCCAATTACAAAACCCGTCGAGCACGTTCGCCGGACTGTGAAATGCTAAAAACTGACTGCTCGCGCTCGCGCACCCCGGGGAATTATTCATATCTGAGAGAAACGCGTTGATCTCGGTTCGTAAGGGCCCGGCGAGGCATCGTGTAACTTAAAACTGGGCGTAAAGCGAGCGTACGGCAGTCGACCGTGACTCACCGAATCCAGGAAAAAGGATAACCGAAAAGAAACCCGCGCCAAGATGGAAACTACCGCAAACGAGCCGCGATAAATCGTCGCGCGGCGTACGCGTTGCCTCGAATCACTCCCTTCGACAACTGCTATTTGTAAAAGCAACGTGGAAATTTCTATTAGCCCTTCGCGCTCGAGAGGCGTCTCTCGGTCGCAGCATCTCGAGTGGCGTCGTTCCTAAGCTCTTTACTCATTCGTCGAGCGTAAAATAATATACTTTCGGACAGGGCCACGCTTTTGTTTGAAACAACGGCTGACTTTCATTAGTAGCCATTCGAGAATGGATGGAAGGATCTACAGACGGAGATTTCTACCAGGAAGATGAAAAACTCGCACGATTTCAGCTCCACTGTCAACCAGGTGGAACAAGTTGTACAAATTGTCCGTAAACGTTTCTCAATTAGCGCGACCGATGATTATCGGCAACGGGCGAGACTTATTGCCGGCAGGTATCGTGTACAGAGGCTTGTAACTTATTAGCACACCTACTTAAAGGTTGGAAGATGATCGATAATGTT
The DNA here is from genome assembly GCF_013123115.1 of Colletes gigas. Lineage (NCBI taxonomy): Eukaryota > Metazoa > Arthropoda > Insecta > Hymenoptera > Colletidae > Colletes > Colletes gigas. The sequence continues at coordinate 2,163,000 of NW_025106641.1, forward strand.
CGGAGTCAATTATCATTCTCTTCCTGCGACCACCGGATAATCGTACAACGTTCGCGGCAACATCAAGGCTAAATCGAAGGGTTATCGCGTCGGGAGGCTAGAGGCAGTCGAAGATACTCGCGCGGGAACGCGTTTACGATATCCGTACGATCTCGGTGCGCATTTAAATTGGGAATTAGTCGGTCCGGAGGCGCAGGATTTCAACGGTGCAACCTATAATTCAGCGTGGAACGAGAGTGGTGGCTAATCTTCTTAAGTTCCTTCCGAGAAAGGACTAGATTTTGCCCCGGGAGTATCGCCACGAATCCCATACCCTGAGCAAATAGGATTATCGTGACCCCTGAGCTTCGATGAATCCTTCGCGCTCCCTTAAGGGGACTCTGGGCAAAATTATTCGAAACGATCTCGAACCCATCGCTTGTCGCGAGACATGCCTCGGGGCAAGTCTCGTCGCGGAGATCAAAGCGATACCTTGGTCGCTGTTAGGAGATACCGCGAGTCGAACGAGCGAGAACGATAAGCTGCGAGGCTTATTTTCGCGAGGACACGTTTCAGAGACGCGGATACAGCACACAGTAGTGACCCAATAGATTAAACTTTGCTCCGGGACGTGCCGCGGTTAAGAAATATCTCGGCAACGGGACCGGTGAAACTCGGTGACCAAAGATACGATAGCGAAATGAAAAAAGCGCAGTGCCAGATGTCGAGTCGGACGTTACGTCTCGTTGACTTCAATTTTCCTGTATCTCTCACGGATCGAAACTTGTGTTTGCACGCAGCTATGCGTGGATCACTATCGTAATCCTTGCAAGTACGCGCGATAATATCTTATCGGGGAGACGTCGTAGAAAATATGCAGGGTATCCATATCCTTTATTGCCATCGTCGGATATGTCTGTCTGAAAGCAAATATATTAGATAATAAGTAGATATCGTATCACCGCTCTTAACAAAATATGAAAATTATTCCGAGGTTCGAGTATCAAACAATGGCGAAGAATTGTTGAAAATCGCTAGTTCGACAAACGCAGATTATGTTAATTTCCATCGAGCATGAGAAGAACGATATGGTTCGAGAATAATTTGGGAGTAAATGGATCGAACGAAGGGGTCCTGTGTCGTTTCGTTTGGGGAGGGTCGAAAGAAATGTCTATTTTAAGCGAGTTCTGGCGTTAGAAAATGAAGCACCGGCGCATCGATGGACTAATTAACATTCTATACGCGATGATTTCGACACCGTAACCGCTGATTGTACGGTATTCAGGATACTGGGATAACGAGGCGGTAACCTGGTTCCAGATACACGTATAAGATAGCGGTGTAGGATGATCGATCAAGAGTGATATACGGCAATAATCGTCGGCGTCGTGTTAACGGCACGAAGGTGGCTGGTCGGTCGTGCGAAGGAAGGCTTTCCAAGGTAAAAGAACCTCGCACGCCTCGTCCGAGTACCGTAACGCCGACCTTGCCTCCAAATGGCGAAACGGTCCCCGGGTGCACTACAATAAGTGCCTTCGATTCTTCTGCACCTGGTAACCGCGAGCGAGAAGAGAGAAATGACCGGTATCGAGGACGAGGCCGCGAGAGCCGGAGAATTCGGCCAAGGAACAGCCTCACCGAAACTCGTCCGATCGTAATATCTCCCGAACGTTTCGTCCTTTCTGACATTTAAACGTCGTTTCGTCCGCGTAGTCCGAGTCGACGCGATGAGACCAGAAATGAACGCGTACCGATTAAAGAGGATTGCGCAACGTTTCGATAACGAGCTGAGAATAATTCCAGCCAGAGTCGTGAGCAAACTTCAACCTCTGATCTTTGCGGGAAGGTGATCGGTTCGCGCTTACGTTAAATTTAATTGGAGGTAGCGCGGTTCAGGATGGCGTGCCTTTTCTCCACCAGGGGACAGACGCAATTTCGTAACAAAGCCGTGCTCCGAACGCTGATCCGTGCTAGGTAGCCGGAATATAAAATTACGAAGCGTAATCCGAGCCCGTACACGTAAGCCGAGCAGATAATTCGAGTTAAGTGGCTCTCTCTCTCTCTTTCGCTCTTTCGTCGAGTAAGTCGCACGTTCGCGGGGACTTTACGCCTCCGTGGAAGACGCGATCGTCGATCGGATAAAAGGTAAAAATCCGCGGGCGAGACGGTGTCCGTGCGTGCCCACGCGAGCACTCGTCATTGCTCTCGGTCCTGCTCTCGCCACTCGGATCTCTTGGCGTTTTTCTTCCTCCTACCTTGTCGTCCAGACTCCTACAGAACGATACGTGTCGCAACCGACTATAAACATCGGCACCTGCGGGCCTGTCACCTTTCTTCTAGTCGTGTCGGCGATTTTCTACGCTCGTGAGCTACGCACTAGGTAGGGTAAAAATCACGGGAACCGCCTGGCAATTAATATCACGGACTCGAGCCAATAGAAAAGAAGAGAAAACGTCCTTATGCAAGCTTGGAGTCAAGATTGGGTCGTTCGAGTACCCTTTCTCGATGATACGGAGTATGTTGAGAGGGTTAGTGATTCTGGGGCTTTGTCCCTTGGTTTAGGGGGTAGATTAACCCCTCGGGCACGTCGCGACTTTCGATCTCGAGCGATCTTTCTGCCTGATTTTTACTTAATCTGAGAGGGGTTATGTCGTAAGAATTCGTTAATTAAGAGTGCATTTTCGGTATCGCGGAGACGATCGGCTTCCTACCGCGCACAACGCTCTGTAGGGTCTCCATCGATTTCGTGGAAGCAACGCAAGAAGAATGTAGTCTTGTCATCGAGTTACTGATGTACGGTACTTCGGAGTCTTAGACTTCTTTCGCGTACACGCACCTGTTCGCCCGACGAACGTTAATTATGCGAGCAAAGAGCCACGTGCTTTTCTTCTCCTTATATTTCGCGCCTGGGTTAGATTTCAAAGTTAGAAGCGTTAGCGTTAGAAGAACACGCGGCGACGGAATATAAATTTCAACGTTTATGTTTACGTTTCTTCAGAACTTTACTGACGTACAGTGTGATGGCTAGTGTCCATAACTCAAAGTATCGATACTGAACACGATTTTGGGAAACAATTCGAGTAGTTGGAATTTCATTTTAAGCGACCACGATGACCAGAGGCAGGAAAAATTACACCGAAACAACGTCGTCGTACTGAATTTAGAATATTCATGGGTAAGGGAACTGGTACCAGGGACACCCGGTATATTTACGTAGGGCTTTACCACCGGTTACGAGACGACCGTGTTCGAAGGCGGTGAACGTGCACCTGTACGACTACGGTAACCTGTCAAGCTGGAAGGGCAAGAAAGGGCCTACGCAACAAAAGCTCTTGCTCTGTTCGAGACTTCTCTTTACCTGCTCCCTGTCCACCGAATCTCGATTTCGGTACCAGAGTGCACGCGATCAACCAATTCAGGCGAAAACTCCTCCGGCAGTTTCGCGAGCAACCAAGGTCGGCGTAGATCATCGAACAGCACGCCAAGATATACGAAGAAGTAGGAACACTATTTTCGCCAATTTATATTATTTAATCGCCGTTTAAAAAACCGTCCTGGTATCTTTGGTTGGCCAGTTATTAGTACATTTACCTTATATCGACGCTAGAGTGAAATTATCATTATTACACACCGAAGAGGCATATCTTTCAGATACGAGTTATCTCGTTGCTCGCGCGAACAACAAGTAAACACCACGGTTGGAATCCGCTTTCACCGGAAGTAGTCTTTTGCCACGTTCGTTCCGGGGTGGCAGTTCTCTCGTGGTCGAAATCATGCTCGAAAAACAATAGGTACCGGAAACTGCGTACGTTTTATCGCGAAACTCGTTCGAAAGAAAATTTCACGGGATCGTAGTCCCTCGCGATTTATCGCCGACGTGAAAAGAGGACGCGTAACTTAGTTAGAGAGCAAGGGACGAGATTTAACGAAGGGATAAAAGATCGTACGACGGCGGAGCGTCGGAGGGACCTTTTAGGATCGGAGCACGGTCGGCACGACCAGCCAGAGAAAGCCCGGAGCTCGAAAAATCGTACGGAGGAAACGCCAAGTTAAAATAAGCCCTCGTGGCGGTCTCTCTCTCGCGCCAACGAGAGACGAAACTGTCGTCTTCGTGAGATAGCGCCGAAAATACGCTTGATGCCTGATAGAAGGCAGACCGGTGCGCGTTAAGAATTTATACGACCAACGCTAGCGCGTACAAACAAGCTGCAAACGGATGAAAAAGGGAAAACCGATATCCGTTGTAGGTGTGAATCACCGCGGTACATAAAAGACGCCTTGAAAATAAACCGATGGACGCGGACTATTTTCGACACGCTCGAAAGGTGCATCTCCTCTTTGGAAAATTCTCTATGCAACCGTCGACGAAACCGGTGCATCGTTTATGACCGGAAATAAACTGTCGGCAATAATCAGCCGGTTATCATCGAGGTCGGGTCGCCAGTGAATTTCACGGACAATTTGCACAATAATTGCTCGATATCTTTTTAGGGCAGCTGCAACGAGGCTACATCGTGACCTGCGATATCCTCGGGGTCTATTCGACCGTACGTACGAGTACATACGTGGGCTACCGACCGCTCAATTGATCGAAATTGGCTAATTCGTCGGAGCTGAAACTATCTTGCTCTTAACGTGGCTAATTAGCCGGTGTATTGACCGCGCACAGGCCGTTTAAAACACTAACTTTCGAGTCGTAGTCGTGAAAAAATGAACCAGAGATGGTCCAAGAGACGGGGAAGTTATTCACAGAATCAGTTGCGTTCTCCGGTGGCAATTCGCGAGCGGAATCAGACACCGGCGCGGTTACGCTTATCTACGAGCAAAGTAGCAAGTACGGTGTTCGTTTTACGTGCGGCGAGCCATAGGAAATCGGCTGCCGGTCTCACGTGTCTCCCCCGTCGCCCCGCGAGCCTGTGGGAGCTCCCTTTAGCATATAAAGGAGTCGCTGGCCGCATCTCCGTGCGTCCGTCGTCATAGCGAAACTAGTTCGGCCCGTCCAGTTTTTCCACTCCCCGGTGCACGCTTCAGTCGTGCATTCGTCGCTGGTGGGAGACGACATATCCTGAACAGTCGCGTTCCTACCAGCGGGACACGCTAATAATCCCGCAACTTGTTGCTGCTCCGTCGCGCCGAACCCCCATCGATCGACTCGCGGAGCTGTTTTACCTGGTATTTTTTAAGACCGGACCCGCGATTCGCGGAACACCTCGAATCTGACGTTGCTTAACTTTCGTGCTCCGTTCCGAGCGACACGGTAAAATACACACGGAGATATCACGTGACAATTTCGCGCGCGAAGGATGGAACGAACGGAGGAAGCGCGCGAAAAAAAAAAGAAGGAAAAAGGGAGAAGGTAAAATATGCAAGGCAGAAACATTCAGAGGACTCACCAAGTCCCTCGACCAGGCGTAGCATCACACCGCCGATGTGCAAATCTCCTTTTACTCGTAAACTCCTCTCCATTTGAAGATCGGTCACGTAGACACGCAGCACCCAGCTGCCGTCCACCTCGTGACCGTCGGAATACATGTTTCCCGATCAAGCGACCGAAAGAAAAAGAAAAAAAAAAAAAAAAAAAGGAGGAAACGCGGTCGTTGCGCTGCGTATGCACCTTCCAAGTCCCAGACACTCAAACTTGAAGAAGAAATGTTTCGTTCTAGCGGAGGCGTTCGGATACTCGAGTATTCGAGTCGAGATGTTCGATCCGATCCGATACGAGTCTCGACTCGGTTCGAATATTCGAGTATCTGAACACCTCTGGCTCTAGGGCGCGGAAATCATGATTCCACGGCACACGACACCGCCGCGAACACACTTTCAATATTAATCGACGCTCCCGATAAAAAAAAAAAAAAACGAACCGTATCGCGTATCGGTATCACTTGAGATCTGTCGCGGCCGATCGTCGAGTGGTTTCGAACATAACTTACAGCGCACTTGCGATACACTGGCTGACTCGACCGGGACTCGCACGATTTCGTGTTCCGAATACTATGTAGAGGCGCTTCGGTCGGCTACCGGAGACCTTAGCTGGTTCCTCGGCTGGTGTCGGCCGTGCACTCTCGGGCAGACTGGGTAGATCGAGCGTAGCCATCGAGTTCTCGCTCGGATTTGCCCCACCACTACTCACACTGATGCGCGCTCCACGTCACCGTGATACCAACACGCAGGAAAGCTTCGGGAAGTCGACGAAGAAGGTGTATGCGAATCTTCCATTCTTGCTCTTGAAACAGCTGAAATCTATGCATGCATAAAGATATTAGAATGACGAAATGCACGTTTAAAAACCACCTGACCAAAGCGGTCTCGCTGTTTATTTAGATATTTAGAAATTGAAAACGAGTATGTACCAAAATGAAAAGCCACTCTTAGCCAGCACCATGCTCGCTGTAGCAGCCTTCAATAACAACGCTATATAGAGATCAGTGCTTCGAAGTCTAACACTCCCCTCCTCGATCCGGCGCACTCAACCCGTCACACAACTCGATTTCCTTTCCCTCCGCGTCTGACGATGCTACTCGTACTCGATGTTGGACACATTTTATTCGAAACTATAATCAAAAATTACGCAAATATCAGACCATCGTTACGATAATTTTCTTTGAAATTATACTTATTATTCACTTATTTTACATTAAATATATTATTTGAGAAAAGTACAGTAAGTCACGAAATTATTGATACAAATAATTTACATCCTAACGTTTTTTTTCTCTTATTTTCGTTATATATTAAATTATCTACAATAAAAGATACTCCTTGATATACAAAATTAAAATAATAATTCATTTTTTGTATTTTCGACTATCGAATCGTGTCTACATCTGGAGGCAAAGGGTTGAAACTATTAGCCGCAAATGGTAATACCGTTTTTTAGCAAGGGTTTCTTCCTTATTGACCGTGACACTTCCAACGCTATCGATTCACACTGGAATTCGAATTTAGCACCCCTCATGATTGGAATTGAGTTGTGAATTCCATTTCATCGATGAGTGAAGGAATCAAAATATTAATATAATTTTTAAAAGAGGAAACTGCAACTAAAATTCACATGAAGCATTGACAGAGAATCTGTGAAATATTCTTATACGAGCAAATAGAAACGTAAGATTGAGTTTTTCATTCGTTTTGTGATTCTGTAACGATAGTGTACCTGATTGTAAGGTTATAACCGGTTAAATTATATTCATTTTTGACTGGTTGCGTGTATTTCTCTTCTTTACCAAGGTCGGACTTGTACAAATATTTTGGTGAAATTTGGTGCAATGATTGTCCACCTTAGAAACTTTCTTTTACCGTTCTACAAATTGGATAAACTTGGAAAAATTCAAAAACAGTTCGTTAGATACGGTTCTTTGCAAGCGTCGGCTAAAGTGTTAGAGCATCTAAAAACTAGGAATTTATTGCGAGTTAGAGGGAGCGAAGCTTCAGATTTCCTTCAAGGATTGATTACAAATGATATGAAGCACTTCGAAGAAGGAGCAGCCAATTTGTACGCGCTTTTTCTAAATATTAGGGGTAGAGTGTTGTACGACGTTATCGTGTATAAAAATCAGAAAGACGATGTGTATTATATTGAATGCGATTCCCGAGCTGTAGATTCGTTGCAAAAACATTTAAAAATGTATCGTGTTAGAAGAAAGGTAGATATAGATAATTTAGGAGATAGCATTAATGTTTGGGCATTATTTGATATTACTAGATATTCAAGTAATACGGATGCTGATAATAATAGGCAGAAGCTTGAGGGTTTAATATTTCCATGCGGTACTCTAAATAATAAATCAAGCAAAGTGATAGACAATATTATGATGTACGAAGATCCTAGACTTCCAAACTTAGGCATTAGAATCTTAGCAGAATCAAACATTGAAAAGAGCGAAATACAAAAGCGTTTGAACACCGATATGCTTAATTCTGACGGTACATTGAGCTATAAAGCATTCCTTTACAAACTTGGAATACCTGAAGGTATCGAGGATTTGCCACCAGGGAAGCCCCTGCCTTTAGAAGTTAATTGTGATTATTTACATGGAATTAGTTTTCATAAGGGTTGTTATATCGGTCAAGAACTTACAGCACGTACCTATCACACCGGTGTTGTAAGAAAACGTTTAATGCCATTATTGTTCGAAGAGCTTCCCTCCAAATCTTTTTCATACGACGAAAAAATTGTCGACGAGTGCGGTAATATGATAGGTAAATTTAGAGGAAACGAAAAAAAATATGGATTGGCTTTAATGCGAATCGCCGAAACCCTCAGAGCTAAATCTATTACTATATCAGATCATAAATTAATCGTATCAAAGCCTCTGTGGTGGCCACAAGAATTGCAACAACAAAGTGTTTCCGTTGATAAGAAATAATGTATATACGCGAGATGTTTTTAGTTTATATAGAGTTCTGTTTTTAAACAGAAAATTGTAATATGTAATTGTAAAATAAATTTGTTATTCGAAGAAATTATAAGAGTATTTCCTGTCCTTGTTAATTTGTAGGATGGAACCTATCGCTAGCACATCCATGGGTCAATCTGATATCGAACATAAGCGTGGTACTATTACAACGGTTCGAGAATCGAAGGAAATCACAGCGGGAGTATTTACGTGTACCTATTGCTCGTTGCAAGAACGATTTCATTTCAAAGGAGTCAAACCTCCGTTTGCGCGGCAAATAACTTATTTGGAAGAATGTTATATCATGAAAGATCCTTTCAGTTTACCGAACAAGGGGCAAGTTTTAGTGCTCGGTAGCGATTGTAATTTTTGTAATAAACCCGTGTGTCTAGGGTGTAGTATATATTTCGGGAAACGGATTTGTTTGAAATGCGCAAAAATCAATATACACAACTTGCCAACTCAAATGCATCCTAGAATAAAGAATTTAATAAAAAATATTGATTCATAAAAATAGTATTTTATTAGATATTAGATACTTACTTCTCCACTTTCCACAGCTTGCACTTAAAAAAAATACAAATCGTCACAAATGTTATAAATGTTCCATTATATCACCCATTTAAACCATTTGTTTACATTTTTTTTTTCTCTTAAATCTATCAAAATAAACTGTTATGTTTTTATCACTGTTATATAAATTAAACAAACAGATTAAAATTAAAATAATAAAATGCCTTAAGTTAGGAATACATTTTTCGTTGGTGCCACTTAATTTGACGGTTTCTTAGGTTTGGCTGCCAATTTTTCGGCCAAAATTTTCTTTTTCTTATCTAATTTATTTGGTGACCTCTTCTTCTTCTCATCGGCTTTTTGCCCTTGAAATGTCTTTGATTGTTGTGGACTGGTTTGATTTCCACCAAATTTCTTTTCATTCCCTCTACTCGCGGTATTGCCCTTGCGCGTCTAAAAGAAATCCATAAAGGTTTAAAATTTATCTCATCTATTTCTATGATTAACCCCTTGCACTACGCTGAAATTCGGAAGGAGCCGTGAATGTTGGAATTTGAAATACGATATGTTACGACTGAGTGCGAGATAATCGATATTTACGAGTTCGATTACGAGTCAGACTCGTAAAAATAGTGCAAGGCGTTAAAGTTAATAAATACTTACTGTAATACGTACCGTTTTCTGTTTTTTCAATGAATATTTGTTTTTACTATCCGCAGAAAGCGATCTTTTTGCGCGTCTATCTTTGCCTCTTTCATTTTGATCCATAAACATTTTAACTCTAATGTCGCGATTCAAAATTTTTGTACCATCTAATTCTAATGCTAATGCAACAGCATCTTCAGTTTTGAAATTAATATATCCAAATCCCTTGCCTATACCACTCCTATTATCCCTGATTACACGCACAGACTCTATTTCACCACAATCTTCAAAGTGCTTTCTAAATGCTTCATCATCTGTGTCTAAGGATTACAATATGTTTTAAAACTAATTCATACTATACATATATTATTTTTACTTATTTAATTACATTCAAGAGATGATACTTACTAAAATGTAAATTTCCTACAAATACACATTTTTTTTTGTCAGGTGATTCTTCTGGTTTGCTAGTTGTGTCTACTCTCATGTGATTTCCCAAAAATAATTCTCCATTCATAGATAGTGCTGCTTTAGCAGATTCTTCAGTATGAAACTTAATATATGCATAAACTGATTTTAATTTAGGGTGTACATCTTTAGTAATAGCAGCAACTTTTTTAGGTACATTTATAGACTTTGCGACTACTCCTCTTAAACGTATAGTATCGATATTACCAAATTTCTTGAATTGTTTTTTCAACTGATTTCTTGTTACTTCTTTCGGAAGATTGCCAACAAAAATAGTTTTTTTATCCACTTTTAGTTCTTCTAAAGAGTCATCTAAACTTTCTTCATGGTTTTTACTTTGCTCAGGACTTTCGGACATACTATTATTTGTTTCATCTTCCTCTTCCTCCTCATCTTCTTCTTCCTCGCTACTGTCATCATCATTTTCCCCTGGTTCAACAAAATCTTCATCTTCGTCATCATCTGCAAGACTGTTACCTAAGAGAGCTTTCAAACCAAGAGCAGATTCATCACCTTCCTCCTCATCCTCTGACTCTTCATCATCATCATCATCATCATCTTCTCCAACACTATCACTTTCTTCTTCACTATCATCATCAATATTCACATCATCCTCATCCTCATCCTCATCCTCATCCACATCCTCATCCTCATCCTCATCCTCATCCTCATCCTCATCCTCATCATCCTCTTCCTCTTCGCTGTCATCATTGTTTTCAATGTTGTTTGCCTTCAATCCTTTAAACATCTTCACCCCTTTCTTTGTCTTCATCTCTTCATCTTCTTCCTCACCTTCTTTGTAATCTTCATCATCCTCATCAGAATCATCTGCTAAACTGGTTCCAAGAATATTTGGTAGAGTCTTCTCCTCTTCGCTCTGATCTTCATCAGACTCTTCATCTTCACTGTCCACGCTCTCTTGTGTAAAACTTTGTTCTTGTAATACAATTCCTTCGTTAATGTCCTCATCTGACTCAGAGTCATCTTCTTCACTTTCTACCAAATCTTTTTTATTTAATTCCTTTTTAGATTGCTGTTTTTTAGCATTTTTGGGGGAACCCTTCCTCTTCATGTCTTTGTTCTTTTCTGTTACTTTTTGAGGAATATTTTTTTTGTCCAAAAGTTGCTGCTTTGTGCTACTATTGTTCGATGCTTTTGATCCATTAATCAAATTAACTTTGCCCGTTGGGGTTTGTTTAAACTTTTGATTCTTTTTCTTTTGTATAAATCCTTCTTTAGGTGTACGTAGAACGTCCTTAGACGTTGCATCTTTTTTCTCTTCCGATACCGTTTTAACCATCTTTCTTCGTAATTTTGTTTATCACTTTATAGATATGTTATTCTATCATAAGACAAAAATAATTAACACTCCGAAAATACGTTACTTTCAAGTATGTACAGAATTCAAATTTTACGATAACACAAGGTTAATATTCCACGTGCGATATGCAACGTACCGCGTAAATCGAAGTTAAATTACTATGAGAAATTACAAAGTATTACTTTTCGATCAATTCTAATTTTACAAACTCGAATTCCCCGTGAACAAAGAAATTACTTACCCCAGGTTTCTGTACGCAAATCAACCCGGCAAAATCAAGTTCACTTTTTAAAATGCCGGCTTACACTGTCTACGTTACACCGGCGAAAACACTTTAAGCGCCAACAGGAAGGACGAAATCGGCCATTAGTGCGTTTCGTATGTTTGTTCCTAAATGTCAGTATTCTAGTAAGAAATGAAATTCTCTATACATACGCCATAAAAACATCCCTATAAATAATTCCCCTATGTAGAAATTTTTTAATAACATTCTATTTGTAATTTCTATTGGGGTTTAAAAATCAAGTAACTATATGTGAATTAATTTTAATTATTGTATGATAACACGTGGTAATAAACTGGTAAAAATGTCATACATGAGTATGGAGTTTAAATGAAAGGAGAGGTTATGTTTTCAAATATTTCCTTATATCGAGATTCTGAATTTTCAGGCGAATTATCCTAAACACTGTTTAGAAACGATATAGGTAAGTTACCATTGACATTATATTCTATTAGAACGATAAGTAATTAATAAAGCTATTCAAATGTCAAAACCACGTGGTTTCACATAGAATAATTTCTTTAATCTTTCAGATTATATTTGCATTTTCGTACAATGGATGGAGTGGGACTATACAATACGTTTCTTCAAGCACACCAACCGCAATTAGAATCTTCTGGTGTGCCAAGAATATTTTGGGAAACTCTGTTTAAAAAATTACAGTATCAAACTTTTGATTCTGGCCTCGCGTTTCAGCTGATACAAATTGACTACGATGGTGCATCTAGGGATCCAAAAGATCCTGCTTGGAAACTGTTTGTTTCCTCTGAGAAGGGTGTTTGTGCACAGAATTCAAATAACATTTATTTGATAGATCATGCATGGACTTATGATACTGCTAATGCTAGGCAGAACTTGTCAAATATTCCAGGACTTTTGGACCGTATGTGCACCCTAATGGGTTTTGATATTGAGAGCGAAGAGAATGAAAAAATAGAATATGTATTGAATGAAATGTGGAGGTACAATCAGTCGTTTTCTCTAAGCAGTGGGTCCATAGAAGACAGAATGCCAATTTGGTATATCATGGATGAAGTAGGATCTGCGATAAATCATAGCAATGACCCTAACTTTAGAACAGTACCTTTCTTATATTTACCAGAAGGTGTTACCTACACACTGATGTTTCCTATAAGAGACGTTGATTACGAGGACGAGGTTACAAGAGATTTTATCGAGGGCCAAACAAACAGTAAACAAAACCGACGAGCTTTACTTTTACCATGGATAGATGCATCGTTTCTCGAAGAAAGCTTTTTGCAGACAGAGCCAGATGACGACTATTTCCTGGCGGGTCATGTTCGCGAAAGTATACCGGAAGAGATAAATCCCGAAATAATACTTCGAAAGGATGGAAACGCAAAATTAAAAATTTTTTCGCACTACACGTATGTAAACGATTACTTAACCGATCCTGCGTTCGAAATTGTAAATACCGAAGAGGATGCGGATATTTTGTGGTACACTTCTCACTTTAAGGAATACAAAGAATTAAGTATTCGCTCGCCGCACGTTTTCGTGAATCAATTTCCGTTCGAAAATGTATTGACTATAAAGGATTTATTATCCATCGTCTGTAGAAGAAAGGCGGGAGAAAAGCCGTACGATCCTGACACTCTTGAAACTTATCCAAAATGGTTACCGACTACTTACAATTTACATACAGAGCTGGTGCAATTCGTCGCGTATTTCGAACAAAGAGAATCGATGGATTTAGAGAATCATTGGATCTGCAAGCCTTGGAATCTCGCCAGAGGATTAGACACACACGTTACGAAGAATATATTTCACATTTTACGTTTGCCCAGCACGGGGCCGAAGATAGCACAGAAGTATATCGCGACTCCCGTGCTGTACGAGAGGCCGGAAATCGGTAAAGTTAAATTCGACGTGCGATACGTGGTGTTGTTGAAATCGGTGAGGCCTCTGAAGGCGTTTGCTTATAAAAATTTCTTCCTAAGATTTGCAAACAAGGAGTTCGCTTTAAATAATTTCGACGTATACGAACAGCATTTCACGGTCATGAATTATTCAGAGGACATACCGCTTTGTCACGTGAAGTGCGCGGACTTTATCTCGGAATGGGAGAGACAGTATCCGGACTTTTCCTGGAGCGGCGAGATCGAGCCAAAAATTTTGCACATGTTCCGAGAAGTCTTCGAGGCCGCGGTCGCCGGGAAACCGCCAAAAGGAATCGCGGAATGTCCGCAAAGCCGGGCGGTGTACGCGGTCGATCTGATGCTGGAATGGAAGAAAGAAGAAATGCAACCGATTTTGTTGGAAGTAAATTTCGCACCAGACTGTAAAAGGGCCTGCGAATATTACCCTAATTTCTATAACGATATCTTCAAGTGTCTCTTCTTAGACGACGACAACCCCGAAACGTTTCACGATCTCTGCTCCGGGTGCGATTGAAGCATCTAACGTGAACACCCACGCAACGCGTTATGCACCGATGTTAATTAAATTAACAGATTATTCTGCCATTCGTCGACGACGGTTCTCCATCCGTCTATGGTGTCCCGTTAAAATCGGTGGATAACGTATCCTGTGGTAATGTTGTTGCAAGTCTCGCCCTCTACCATAAATATCGAGAAGCTATTAACGAACGTTCCTATGGTCAGCGTTCGGACTAAAATGCATTTATTTATTCAAAAGTAACGGGTCCAAGCATTTCGTATGCGGTAATGAGCAGAAGTAGCTGCAGTAAATCTGCATGCGCGAACGTTAAGGGTACGTTTGCTCCGTAAATAATTTGCGCTTTCCATAACTTGACGCTACAACGGGAAGACTGCCGTGCTACCTAATGGAATAATAAACGAGGGGGCAATTGGTACAGTTTCATGACGCGGGCCACTTCGGCCACCGCGTAATATTCGCTTCTAATGCAGGACCGTATGCTTAATGCAGAAAGAAGCGCATAACGTTGCGTATCTCAATACGCTGGAACTTTGAATCATTGTACAAAGTAAGGGGGAGACCTCTAATTCGCAATAAAAGTCTGTTGTAACGAAAAATATGCCTACGATTATTTTACCCTCTTCCTGTTGCCAAAAATATAATTGTACGGGGAGATATCGACATGGATAGCTTTTCACGCGTGTAATTTACCGTGTTGCCTCGCAACTGCAACGATTGTATAGCGTCACACCGGTTCGAATCACGCGCGTTCCTGACAATCATTTGCAGCAACAACGAGCCAACGTTATATTTTGTGAATTAACGTCGCTCTCGTTATTTGGTTATCCTACAATGAGTTTCGCATCGAGCGAACTCATTTGAAAAAGCTTTGTCGTCGAGTTTCCCGGCAGAGAATTCGACCGCATCCAATTATGCGAACATATCGACGCTCGAGGGCAACGAAATTAACGCTGTTTCACGCTCGGATAACGGTCAACTACTTTACTTACGGCGTTTTGTTTGGTACGATTCAACGAATATTAAATTGTAATTATCTCGTAAAGAAAGCGGAGTTTCGGTACACGTATTGCGACTTAATCGGTTGCGTACAGTGTGGTTTGGTAAAAATCGTTTTACGCGCCGTGAACGGGGAGGACACGACTCACCCCATTTGCATTTTAATGCAACGGTGAGTTTATTTGTTTCGTGACACGGAATTTCACGAGCCTCGTACCGGTTGCGTCAATCAAGACACAGAGCCGAGGCGCAACGAAAGGTTCGTGCGAGAGCGTTGCTGTATCGCGGGCTTTGTTCTCCTTTTTTCCCCCCGTTGAAAACGGGCTGCTTATTTTTCACCCTGCGTCGAACGGACGGGTGCGTGTGGCTCCAGGTTGTCGGCCTCGTTCCATCGTGCCGTGCATTCCCGAATGTTCGGTCCGCGGGGTAGTCGCGCGTTCGCTCGAGCACGTTGTCGCCATACGTTCCCGGGAATCACGCATCGCTCGGGCTGGAAAGGTAGTCGCGCCAGGCACTTTCGCTCGACGAAACTCCTGGCGGGCTTCTCCGACGGCGACGTCGCCGGTAATCACGGCAATTAAGCAAATGAGTTCCGCGTATAAGGACGTCGATAACGAGTGCGTCACGGCCCTCGAGACAAACGGAGTCGTTCCGCGGCCGCGACAGTCTCACCCCATCGTTTCCCACACCCCCGTGTCTCCGACAAAACCTGCGTCGCTTCGTCGACACGTCTTTTTTTCTTTATTTTCACCGGCAACGACAGCCTGACCGACGCCGTCTGCCTCGCGATTGATACCGACTACGCGATACGACACCCCCTCCTCCATCGAGATCGATATCGAGAAGTCGGAATGGCCGTTTTATTTCCATCGAGCCTGTTATTTCGTGCTTCTTTCGCCGACGTTGCTCGAGGGTAATTTGGTAATTTCGTTTCTACCTTCTCGTCCGTCCCGGAAGGAACTTGCTCGGCCAGCGCGCCGTGTCGGGTAATTATTCGAGAACCTTCGTTCGAAGGCTTCTCGCCGCCGTGGTAGAAAGAGAGGAGAAAAAAAAGGAATATATGTTTTAATCGCCGAGCACGAGGAATGCGAGCAATTTTCCATTTACCTAATGCCTCTTTTCGAGTCGCATTCGGTACGACCGCGACTTCTGAAACGGCGAACCGCAAAATTAGTCCGGGACGTCTGAAAACCGCGCGCCGCCGCCAGCCGTTCCTTCCGTTCGCCGAAATGGCGTGGTCGCGTGGAGGGGCCGACTCACGGAACGCCGCTGCGAGGCAAAAACGTACGAATAAAAGTACGTAGCGCAATTAGAGGTGCTCCTGCACCCGGGGAATCGCACGAGTTTCGTGTCGCGGCGCGATAAATGTCATTGTATCGTGCTACGCGACCAGGTTGCTTGCATTAAGGACACTTTCCGGAAGGAACGCTTGATGCCGATGCAACCACTCGACGGTTACCGCTTGGATAACGATCGTTTTAGTATCGGAGTCGCTGCATTTTCCTTTTTCCAAGGCGGTGGATTCTTTGTACGTTTTACGAACCACTGGCATCCCGCGGGTTACCATTTCAAGCTGTTCTTCGTCGATAATCACTGTACACGTTCTTAAATACCAGACGTCCGAAAGTGCATTAAGAGGGACTTCATTATGTTGCGAGTTTGCTCGACTGCAGTCGTTTCTTCCTGGGGTGTTTATCCGACTGAAGGGGAGGGGTTTTGAACGCGTTTCTGCATTTTATACGAGTCGCGTTCGCAGACGCACGACCCCCGGTGAAATCCTCGTTTATTGTTAATTAATGCGCTTAATTGTTATTTCATGCGGAATAAGTATGATGTATGCAGCCCATTACGGGCAAGTTTGTCCCGAGGAAATTGCGGCTCGCCCCTGTAAAAAGTATCTCCCTCTGTACGGTGTAACTTGTTCGGAGTCGCTCGCCACCAGTGGCGAGGTTTTTTCTTTTATTACGGTGAACGCCCATCGCGCGTTCCTCTCGTTTCTCGACGGTGTAAATTTCCTTGCGGTCCGAAACGCGAGCAAAAAGCACGTTGCTTAACGACAGTGCCGAGAGATCGTCCGACGCGCGTCGAGACGCAGGACGCATCATCTTAGTATCATTCGAGAGGAAGGGACGTCGATCGTGCGAGGTCCTGGTGAATTTTTAAAAATGAATCAGCCGGAAAAGGACGGCAGGGGCCCGCGCGGCATCCAGCCACAGAATATAAAACGAGTCGGTCGACGTAGCTCGTGGACATCGCGTCCGGTTACACGACCCTGCATAAATTTTCGTCGGACCAATTTCTTTCGACTGGTTTTTCCTGGGAGGACGGTTTCCCTAAAGAAGTTTCTACCACGTCTAGTCGGTTCCACGGAGAAGATAAGAATGCAAATGTGCATCGTCTCGTAGCTGCAGTTTAAATTCACCGTCGAATGTATCTTTGATTATCCGAGGATCTACGGGCCCGTGGAAGCGAGAATTCGAGTTGGCAAAGCAAAGTAGAATTAAATGGGATTTCATACGAGTCACTTACTTAATTCCAGCTTGTTTATTTCTGTTCGCCCGTGAGCGCGGAGTTTGCGTTTGATCGTTATTCACGCGGACGATACACCCTCGCTCGAACAAGAAGCAGGAGCGAAGAAGAAGAGAACGATTTCGAGACGAGGCGTCGTTCCCTTTGTCCGGGGGAATAGGCGGGTAGTTTCAGTCGCAGGATACGCGCTTTACAGTGTCAGACATCTTTACCAGATGGAGATCTCCCTTCTTAGTCAGACACGCGTTATTGCACCCAAGGAGTAAGTATCTCTCACAGTTTCTCCTTGGACCGTTCTCCCTTTCGCCTCGTTCGTCGCGGATCTACCAACCGCGTACATCCCCTCGGTTCTCGGGGCTCCTGCGGGGAACAGGCTTCATTACGCTTCCATAAATCACAGCCAATGTACCTTATACGCATCGGACCACCGGTAGGCATCGCGCCGTTATTAATTACCACCACGCGATGCCAATAAAAACGAGGCCCGTGTGGAAGACGTACTGTATTGCCCGCCGTGGGTGGAGATAGAGGGCCCCGGTGAAAGATTACAGGGGGGGGCTCGCGATATACAGGGTGTCCTCGAAACCTATCCACCGAACGTTCGCCAGAAATTCACTTGTCCGTAAATAAAGAGAGATCGACGCGTTTTGTTCGATCGCGGGGATTAATTATCGGGTTTGGCGAAGCGCTGATAAAAGTGCTGTTTCATCAACGATCGGGCTTTCTTTATTTCGGAGGAAATTCCCGTCGAATTATCCGGACCATTCGATCGTGTTGAATTACGTTGGTACACTCGTCGTCGTGCATAAATCAGTGAACGCGTTTGACCGTGTACACAGATCTCTGTTACTTCGCCGCTTTGACACAGGGTTTACAGCGGTGAAACGCGATCGAAACGCGTCGAGAGGGCGGCCACGATCAAAATATCATTATTTCCCGTTTTACACCCTTCGAAACTCGATAATGCTCTTCCGTAATTGACTCGCCTCAATGAATGACCGCGGCATGGGTGCTATCGTCATTGTGGGTAATGACAGGATTAAAACAACGTTCGAACCAATCCGGCCGGCATTTAATTATTAGCGATGTTCCCCTCTCCACCCGATACCGCGCCTGACACCGGCTTGGTTGCCGCGATATATATTCAGAATGCAGCATTTTATTGACCGACCGGACAATCGAGTCGCGTATTTACACGTACGAGCGACGTGGCTCGCGCGCCTACCCCTCTCGGTCTATAATTGAAATTTAAAACGTCCCGACATCCGGGGATTAAACCGCGTTCGCGCCGCGATTCATCCAGCCTCTCTTCTCCGTCGAGTCTTCTCCTCGAATCCGACAGGAAACGCAACGAAACAAAAACCCCACTGTCGCTACCCGCGATCGCTTACAAATTATTACGTAGCCCCGATTCGATTTTTCGAACCCGATTTATGCATTTTATCTACTATATTTGTATTTTCTCCATGTTGCAATTATTCAACAGCACGAAACAGATTCGAGTGCTTTACCGTTGAGCAGCTAGCTGGAATGCTCGGACACGTACCGCGAAAAATGTTATTTTTTATCCTCTACTATTTCGAAATTTGTTGTAATATTGCACGATAGTTGTAGAACAAACCTATTTCGCATCGAGCTCCGTATTCGAGATTGTATGATAGTACTACTGTATAGATAGTATCTGTATTTAGTTACAAGATTATTAAATTTTTCATGCTACCTTCTACGTCGCTAATCCGGATTATCGCTTAATCCGAATCGCCTCCACCCCGACTACTCTGAATTAACGAGCTTCTACTGTACATCTTTGTCGCGTCCGAGTTGTGTACAATATAAATTAAGGGATTAATTAAAGCATGATATGGAAACGGTCACGTTGTAACAAGCGAAGCAGCGAAAGGTTTTACGAAGGTAAGTAATGGCTATTTTATTTTCTCTTCGATCGTAACTAAGCCTTGGTAGAAGATGCGTTTTAAAAATAAATAATAGGAAAAGATCGTTGTTTGGCGGTGGTTCGAGGGGAGAGGAGAATCCCCGGTGTTCCCGTTCCACTCTGTCCGCGGACGAGGGCTCTCCGGCGTAGTGATTATCGCGGGAAAATGTACGAAAGCTTCATTACACCGGCGGTTACATTATGTACGGCACTTGAAACGGCCGGAACGAGCACACTGGGCCGCAAGGTGGACCGTAAGCGTCCGGATGCGCCGTCACCTTCCTTTTCAGCCCGCTCCTTAGAACGCGAGAAAGCCTCTCTGAAGGGCCGAGGCCCACTCGTCCATTGCGCAATTAGTGTCGCCAGTGGCTTTTCTTTCTCGTTCGGTCTCGCATTCGTCTTGGTCCGCTTTAACCGGCGGCCAAGCGCGCTGGGATGCGCGCATTCACCGCGTGTACACACCGCGAAGGAGGAGGGCGCGTTAATTGCGGGCGAACCCTCGACGTGCCGGTTCATCGACGTCTCTAATCTTACCAGAGGACCAAGCCAGACCGGCGAAAAAGACAAAAAGAACTAGGCCACGGCGTGACTGCGACCCCTCAAAAATGTAGAAGCCTTTGCATACGGAAAAGTTGTCCCAACGCGCCACTCCCGATCCGCGACCGGGCAAATCGTGCTTTCGGCCCTCTGAAAGCCGTTCAAGATACGGTTCAACTCCCGAGATTTTCCTCTTTCACCTTTATATTGCTCCCGCGACCTTTTAATTTCATCCCCACCACGAGACGTTTCTCTTTTTGCCCTCCCCAACTTTATCTTTCGGCGCTTACTCGCGCACGATGCTCTCTTTCGTCTTCCCTCGGCCAGTTCTTCTCGTCGACGACCCCTCGCGACCCGTTTCGTTTCCCAAAAATCGTTTCCGCCCGGCGAGAGAACATCAAACCCGAATTAAATCGAATTTCAAAGCAGTCTCTTTGTACGGTACCATTTTAAAATCATCGAATCCATCTCGCGCTGGAAATTAATCGACGCTCGCTCGCTACCAGCCAGTCCATTAAAATTTCAAAGCGGGCGAAACGAGGCGTCTGCGAACATGCGTCCAGAGGAGCAATTTATTTGTTTTATGCTCTCTGCCTTCGTGCCACGAATCGGACCATTTAAATCCGAAACACCTGGTGTATTAATAAGCTCGAAAGAGCTGGGTGTCGTTGGAAAGAAGGCAACGAAAGCGGCATTTTGTGCGCTAGCAGCCCAAACGCGGTCTCTCGTTTCGCGTCTGATTTTCATTAATATTGATCATCGCGGACTGCTCGGTCATGCGGTTCTTGTTTGCATCCAGCTGTCCGTTTCTCGCACCCTTTCATTCCCGCGCGAAGCTTTCTCGCCGTTCGCGTTGTCTTAAGGAACGATAATTAATTTCTTTTCCGCTTACCTTAATTAATAATGATCCTTTCCTTCCGAGTCAACGGTCCGGCGTTCTAACGGAGTCCTCGAAAAGATCCTGCTCGAAAAGATTGAAACTAAGCGTCTGAAAAATCGGTGGACTCTATTGTTAATTTCCGCGATCAATTAGTTCCGTTTCCGTCAAATACTTTCTCAACGAAAGGACGTACCGCGACTATTATGATCGATGGCTCTGCTCGTCCTACGAACGCTTAATCAGATTTCCGATTTCGCTTCTTTTTTCCCCGGGGCAAATGTCTGAACCTCGGCGGAACGAAGGGCCCGTGATTTTTGGCACAGTTTCGCGATCGAAACTCTATCTCCAAGTCGTTAACGATGCAATTTCGATCGGAGTTACGCTAGTCACCATTTCCAGCGGGTTTCGGAATTTCGTAAACGCGCACAGAACGATGAAAAGTTCATTTCGTGACGAACGATTTCGCGATTTGCATTCGTGCTAACCGATGCGCGGTTAATGGAAAACATGTGTGCAAAATTGGACCCGCGGTCGAGTTATCCCTCGTCGTTCGACGTTGTTACAGATTACTCACGCTCCTCTCGTTCCTGCTGATTAATGTTTAAACATCGGCGATTCACGAGTTCCATTTTTCAACGTTGCTAGATGAAATTGTTCGATTCGATTCCGGTAGAAAAAATCTCGCCGTAATGCCGTTAATTGAGTCGAGGCGTCGTGACGGCTAAACGATACTGATCGCGTCGTTTAGTGTTTCGTCGGGGGATGAAATGACGTAGACGGGAGGGGTGAAATTGAATAGTAAATCGTTTATTAGTACGAAGGTGTGATAGTGTCTCGAGTTAGCCTTGGCCGACAATCGTGATTAGAGTGAACCTGTGGTACCATAAGGTGAACGAGTGTGATAGAGTCTTTTTTTTCTTTTCTTAAGTGATGTAAGAGATAGATGTTAGAGCTAGTTACCCTGTTCTGCGAGCTGGTGTTCTCCCCGTCGATCGGGCCGATTTCACGCGCTCTTTTACGATCCCATTACGATTCACCGGTGTTCATCCGCTCGCCTTTAAGCCGATCGATCTCTGCCGTTTTCTATTCGTTCTTTGACTCATCCCGTCCATGATCATCCACGGTTCGAATGCAACACGGTACGATGGAAAAGGAGAACGCCCGTGCAAGCTAACTTTCAAGAGTGCTACTTGTTATTTTCCGAGGTACTCTAGTGCCTATGTTTTTCACTGCCCTCTGCTTCTTTCTGCCTATATTGCTAAATCGCAGCTAAAATTAGCAAGACTGAAGGGGGTGGAACGCGACAACCCCGTTCTCCCGTTTCGAACGCAACAATAAATAAGGAATCTCGTAACTCGTATACGCGTTCCGATAATGGGAAAGGAATCTCCCGTTCGTTCTTACGCTTCCTTAACATTAGACGCTCGTTTGCCCTCTCAAGGAACGAGAAACGAAAGACGAAATCAAATATCTCTGTTGTCTCCGATCGCGACGCACAGCAATAATAATAATAATATGGATAATAGTAATAATAGTAATAATAATAATAATCAGTGCGTCTATATGTAATTCGCATTAGCGTCGATATAACAATTATTCGATTGCGACAAAGTACTTGGTACCGAATACAGATTGCAGGCTGCCAGGGGGGAACACGAACGACGTTCCCGTTTACTTTAAATAAGAACAATGATAATAAATTAGGTTTCGTCGTACCTACTGTACACGCGTGTCTTTGTATAGATACTTATATACCGCATATATATATAAAAAACGATCTTGAAAAACGCGTTTGACTAACATGGACGTAAAATCGTACAAAAAGCGTTTGTCCCTCGTCTAATTCCGTCGTGCGTTTACCTCGACGCAACAGCGTTCTCGCGCCGCGAACGCCGTCAAACTCTTCTCCCGCACTCTTTGATTGTACGCATCTTTGATCATACGTGACTGGTCGTGCGCTTTCGTTCCCCGCGATATAAGTACGTGTAACACCACCTACGGTTCACCTTTATTTTCGCCCGCCAACCCCACGTCCCTTTCGAGCACTCCTGAATCGATAGCGCTGCTCGCCGTACCCGACCGTCGAACTTCTCCTTCGAGCGTTGGAAAATTTTTAAACGCGTCGCAAACTCGCAGCGTTTGTTCGTTCCCTCGAAGCCGATCAAATAAACGAAATCTTCAATTTTATACGAATTCACCGTTCGATAGACCGGAAACAGATTTCGGATCCAGGGGAAATGCTCGAGAGGGTGGTCTTTCCGCGCGCGCGTGTCCGGTAGCGTTTCCGCCACGGTACACACCCAATTCTCCGGGTCGTACATATAAAATTATATTTACAACAGAGTGATCTTTTTTTTCTTTGTCGCGAGGTAATTCGCTCTACATGCATCTAAAGAGTGTACAGTGTCAAGAAGCGGAAGGGAGGTGCTCGGAAATCCGAAAAGATCGTTTCCGGACGGCCCGTTTTAATTATTCAATGTCCACTTTCTTGCCATTTTTTCAATCGTTCTTCCTCTCTCTCTCTTGCATTCCCTGTCATCTCACTCTCGTCTCACCTCTCACACGCCCGCGCCACACGACGCGTTGCTCTTTATAAATAATTTAAAAATTATACACTTTTATTTATATATTTATATATATATATATATATTAAATTCGATCTCTGTTGCTCATGGCACACGTCACACGTTCACGCACACGAGAATGCTTGATAACGATATGATACAGCTATGCTACATCGGAGGAATACGGACGCTTCTCCCACACCCTCCCCCTTCGCTTCCTGCTTCGTATTTACACGGGGTTGCTCGCGAATAGTTTACTACTTTCTTACACTTACAGTATGTATATGGTTGCTTCTGTATATTGTACGTACGGGGTGCCTCGCCTAACTGGTACCATCTAAATATCTCCTCCGACCAAAAGGAAAAATTCCATGTATCGTTTTAAGCGTAGAGGTCAAAGGTCCTGTCAAGATCCGATGCAGTCAACAAAAAGGACACCGATGGTCTAAAAATATTTCTTGTATCGTAGCGATTGGCGAAGATATTCAGATGGGCTGGTTCAGATGGGACACTCCGTATATGTACCAGCGGGTGTACAGTCCGCAGTCGGAACGAGATCGTCCAAAAGGCCACTATCTCCATTCTTTACCATTTTATCCGTTTCACGAGTAGCCACGACTCGAAAGCGGAAATCTCGATTCGCAAGGAGAAGAGTGGCCCCCCGATAGAGAATCGATACCGTTCCGACCATCTTGAGAACACTGTCCCTCGATTATCCTTCTCTCGTCTTGGTCTGTCTCTCTGGCAGCGTGATCGAGGCGTCTCGCGAGCGTAAAATTCGTGCGACTACCAAATGTTAGAAATCCATCGTCGCGCGCGTACGCGTCGAAACGCGCGATAACGTCAATACTACTCGAGGCGGAATATCCGTCTGTCGAAAGGGGGCAAGGCTAACATTCTGCGAGAGTATTATTAACGTCATCCGTCGCGCGCGTTCTCGTTCCTTCCGCGAACGCATATTCAGAAAGACGATCCCATCAAAGGAGTCGTTTCGCGTATTCAAAGAGACGACAGGCCATCGTTGCTTGATCCGTCGCGAAAGGAAACGTCGCAATACGCGAACGAATTGTTGTCTGCAGCTTCTGGGTAACCATCTGCCGTGGAGGAGCTTTGAGAATGTCGGACGAGCTGGGGAGGGCTCGCTGAAGGAACACTATGTATTCTCTTTACAAAAGCAGACTTTGCAAGAGTAAGGCTTTCGCGAAATACCCGCCTTTACTCCTTTCTTGATAGTTTTTCTTATTGAAACGCGCCGCGACCTCGCGCGAGATTGTAAATACAGGAGCACCCCTCCGAGCGTTACGCGTTCGACGAAAGCTTCTGCGTGCACGTTACGCTGTCCGTGCAACGATAATTACCGCTTGTAATTGACGAAGGAAAGAATTGCAACTTGACGAGCGTGCTTATTATACTGGGTGAAAACTACTGTGTCTCTGTGTATGTGTGCGTTGCGTACGCGAGTGGCTACGGTTTCGTTGTGAGTCGCTAGGTGCACGAAAAGTCTTTTAGGTACTATTATACAGTCGGATCGTTGATGTGTGGGAACGTGCGCGCGGGACGAAATTCTCTTCTCGCGTGGTCGTATCAAATTGTTTGTACGAAACCAGTTGGCAGATATCTCTAAATCGTGGGCAGTCTTTGCGGATTATTATTTAGGATTATTTGGCAGTGGATCGGTTAATCTCTTCCGACTGTTTTCCCGTTTCTTCTTCATCTTTTCTCGTTTTAAAGTTTTTCTTTTTTTTTTTTTTATATTTTTCTTTTTTCGCTTTCCGAAAGGTAGTCGCACGTCTCGCACGAAACTCGTCAACGTTTAAAATCGTCTCGCGAGTAGCTCTACTTGTATAAATTATAAACTAGAAGGCTAAAAAGTCGAAGTACTTGTTAGCGTCCTTTGGTACCAGCCTGAGTCTCATTAGATTACAAATAATTTGTTAAATAGTCTTGCTAAATCACTAAGAGATCACTGTTTGCGTGACTATTCGTCCCCCCTCGTTCCCTATAGTCTTAACCATCGCGTTTACAGTCTTTCTATTGCTCTGTGTCGGATGTTCGAGTCGTACGATCGTACTCCGAATGTCTCTTCCATCGGGTACGGTCCTTTGCAGTTCACGATACGTTTAAAAAATACTAAAATAATCGGTATATCACGCGCAACGATTAAACGACGCAAGCACCGTCGCCTCGCGTACGAAAATAAAATACTCTCCCCCGTGATAGGAAACAAAAAAAATAAACGAACGGAAACGGAAGGGAACGATAAAAACGACATCTAAAATAAATACGCGAAGTAAAACGCGGGATCACTACTTTTTAAAAAAGTATTACAAGCTTCCTGTTCATTTTTTCCTCGAACTCGATCTTCCTCCGCGAACGTTCCCCGCGACCGAACATTAGGACACGATATAATCCGCGGAGTGATGGGAATGATGGGAGTTTCGATGCTTGTCCTTCCTGTGGTTCGTCCTCGAGTTGCTGCTACGCGTGCCGGTGGTACCGGTGGTACCGGAAGTGTGATGACTGTAACCACTGTCGCTGCCGAAACTACTGTCCGGCTGGCCTTGGTACAATCGACCGGAGGCGATCTGCTCGCCGTCTCTGGGCCCGTAGTACACCGGCTGCGTGTACTTATCCTCGTTATAGAGACGATCGGTAGGCTGGGAATAGGTGTCCGAGTACTCGGCGCCCACTTGCGTGTACACCGGAACGGCGTCCTGATTCTGGAGTCCGTAATAGTCCGCTCCGTACTGCGCGGAGTATTTGTACTTGTCGTTCGACTTACGGGACCTGTCCTTGTTGCTTCTGCCCTGGCTGGAGTAGCGGTGCAAAGGGCCGAGCACCGGCACGCTCTCGTACGGATTCTCCTCGACACGGAGGGCTTGGGTCGCTGGCATCGGGGGCACAAAGTAGGGTAACCTGTGGGCCACCGACGGGACGGACTGTTGTCGATGATTGCTATTCGTTCGGGTGCCAGCTACGCCTGCAAAATCAACGTCAGCCGTTAATTAATAAAACCGGCAGCGGGATAAGCGCGTAAGCGTAACAGCCGATCATATCGAGAAGTACGCGTCGAAGTTGTTGCGAAAATTCCGGTCTTTGAACGGTCCCTTTAACGTGTCGATGCACGCAACAGCGAACTAATGGAACAAGGGACTGGTTATATGTAGAACGTGGACAAGTACGGCCAGTTCCATATCGAACGCGTAGTTTAACCTAATAGAATCTATTCCAAAATGTTTCTAGCTTACCAGCGACGCTGGGATAGAGCTGAAGCAACGCGTCCAGCAGCATCCCCTCGTGAAACTCTCCCACGTCGTGATTCTTGTCTCGTCTGCGTCTGTCGAGGCTCCTGGGGCTTCGGCCGCGTCTTTCTCGCGGTGGCCTGCCACCGGCCGGACACGTGCCCCACGTTGGCCCACTCGATGTCAGCATCCTGGCCTCGGACGGCTCGCCGACCGATAGCTCGTCTTCGGCGAACTCGTCCTCGCTGGCCGGCTTCGACGACGACGTCGGCCGATGATGGTGCCGATGATGATGGTGCAGCCGATTCCGAGCATTCAGCTCGCTCTCCTCGTCCGTTTCCGGATGGTCCCCTGGAACGAATGAATAATTCATCAGCATCCGTGGTATACGTCCCTTGCCCCGGTAACGATAATTAATTGGACGGTACGTTAATTAATTAACTGGCAATCTCTTCCTCGCGTCAAAGTTACCATCTCGCCCAGTCGATGGAATCGAATCGAGTCGCGTTACAGGCTACCGTGCTTCCAATATTCAATGAGTCGTTAGGATCGATTAGTCGAGGAGACGAGGATCGATTCTTCGCAACAAGGTGGCTGGGAGTTCAAGAACGACAAGTGTTTCGCTCTCGACGCGTCCTCGTGTTTTTAATCGACGCTGACGAAATATTCAACATTTTTATTACCACTGTTCCTACCTTCCGCAGTTTCGATTCGTCGTGGTTTTCCGTTTTTAATCCCGGTAATTGACTCGCGTGATTCTTGCGTCTATGGTTATCGCGCGATCGTTAACCGATACTATTGTTGCGCGTATCAATTCGTCGCTAACGAGAGCTGGGTTCGTTTATGTCAGGTTCATTAAAATAGCTTAACATACTCGCGGTTGAAATCAAAATAGAAATCCTCGATGCCATTTTTACACGGCTCCAATTATTTAACTTGGCTGTGAACGACCGCGAGCAAGACGAGAACGAGGCGTGTATAAAAGTGATCGATTCGTGTTGTTTCTCGGGTAAGTGATATTGGACGTTCTTGGTCAGACGCGTTCTCAATCTTCGCGGCTCCATTTTCCGACGCGTTGTGTTTATCGAGTATTCCTAATGGACGTCAAAGTCCGTTTTTTGACAATTCCACGAATGCTCGCGATCGTCGTTCCATCTTCGGCCTGTCGTGCACGTTCTTGTTTACAGGAAAAACGCGGAAAGGAACAAATACTTGTCCGTTTACCGCGGTTGCACTTTTAATCTCCGTTATTGTGTACCTTTTCTTGTTTGTCGCTCGGCGGTCGAAGGGATGGCGAGCGAGCCAGGATTTCCCCGGAGACGGTAAATTCCACGAAACGAGGAGGAATTCGTTACCGCGCAAAATAATTCAAAAACCGCAAAATACACGTTCCCCTCGCGCGGCGGCCGCATTGTGTTTCACGGTCGACTTGGGCCGCGCGAGCCACGAGTTCGGCTTTCCTCGATGCGTCGTCGACGAGTAAAAAGTCGCAAGGTTTTCCGCGGGTTCGGCCAAGCTTTTTTCTCCTCGAAAGAGATCCGCCGGGACAAGACCACCTCATGGTGACGTTAACCAAGATAAATTATACGATCTCGCGTCGCAGTGTGCGCGTAATGGGTTACATGGATTCGTTCTGTTCAAAGGGCAAATGGATCGGTTCGAGCTGCCCTTTTCGTTCCCGCGCGGCTCTTGTGTGCGTGGCTGTGCGACACGAGCCTGGAAACGCGCACACACACACACAATGGGCCAGGGAACGATGCGCGCCGCCGCAGCATGTATATTCGATTACCGCGTCCTCGTCAAACGTCGAAAGTCTCATCACCATGCTAATTAGCCATCCGGCTAATGGGAAGTATAAGTCAGAGGTCGTGTCACGCTTATCTCCTTCCACTAAAGACTAAGTGGGAGAAGCGGCGTGGATGGATACACCGGTGGAGGGAGGCTATCAAGATACTCGCCGCGGGAAAGGAACAAGATACACTGGGAAGAAGATGAACAGCTTCCGATTCCGTTCTGGCAGAGATTAGACACGGAACTTCATTCGTCGAATTAATAGGGAGATAAGCGCCGGAGAAAGAACAAAGCTTTTACAAGTTCTTCGCGAGCAAGCTTTCGAACGATTTCCCGAATAACCTGGGCATCGTCAATCCACGAAAGGCAATCGATTCGCCTAAAGTTAGAGAACGTAGAGAGGAACGATTAATTCAAGCCAGAGGGTCCGAAACACAAGAAAGTCGCAAGTCAGTGTTAGCCTTAGTTAATATCAAAGTTCACCCAGATTCAATTTAGTCACACGTTAATCGCTAGTTGAGCCAGCTTAGTGGCGACAATCCTTGAAAGCGTGAGCTCGGTTCCTACCTATGTTCTCTATCAGCAGGATCAAGCGCGAGAGTCGCGCCTAACTCCTCAGAGTCCTCGCTGGCAAGTCTCATCTAGAAGGAGAGCGTGTAATTTGCATTTCTGCGGGATCGAAGCGTCGAAAGGTTCGCTGCGCGGAAGGATCGAGACAAAAATCGGAGCGTATCATGGATTAAACTACTCACCGTTGCTGAGCTCCTCGTAGACAGGATTGTACAGGTCCTGCGACGTGTAAGGATCAGGACCCGGACTGCTGCACACGAAAACGCCTCTGCTCGTGTCCTTGACGTCCAGCATCTGTCGCGAGAATGAAAAAATCGTTAGCCCGTTTCGAGAGTGATCGTGCAAGGGCGTCGAACGGGCGATACTGTCGCGTCAAGGACCGCGTGGTTACCGCAAAGAAACTGCTAAGCGAGACGTAACAAGGAATAAAGGAAAGCCCCTTAGCGCTCTAAACTCTTGGCTTAAGCACGAGAAGCCTTTAGCGTCTGTTAAACGCTTCTTTCTTAAAGCGGAACTAGCCTTGCGCGTGTCTTTCCTTTCGTCGCGATTCCATTTTTCGGATTAAATGCATACGAGTCGGGAAAGCCTCCGACTTATTCGAAGGGTTGAGAACTCGACATAGCACCGATCTATTAGAGTTCTTAGCAGTGTCGGGGAATTGTTTCGAGCAACCAATACGGATTAAAGGGCCGCGAGCCCCGGGGAGAGTTCTAATGCGATTTGGCTGCGTTTCCGGGCGGCGATTAACTCGTTTCTACCCTTCAAGACCCTCGGAAACCTCCGATTTCCCTCACCTCCGGGCGAACACCGATCCGAGAAACGCTGACGCGGGTGCGAACCACGCGGAAACAACGGGGTCGACGGTTAATCCTTAAATCGTCGAAGATCCCGACCGGCGCGAATAACAAGGCACGATTTCGACGCGTGATTTATCCGACGCTAATTTTATTCCAGACGCCACGCCAATCCCGGATCCGTCGAGCAAACGGGGCGAGAAGTCGTCCGGGAAATCGCGGCGGCCGCGGATGAATTCTAAAAACTCTCGACGCCCGTAATTAATTCCCGGGACATCCTGCTCCGCGAACTCGCTAAAAAATTCAACGACCGACGTCCAGAATGACGGGATGATCGATACGATACAACACCATTTAATCCACGAGTTCCGGTTAACCCAGTTTCGCGCGCGTCTCTTCTCGCGACAGCCGGTTTTCGGATCAGCCGTGTCTTCGGTGCAGAAACTCGCCTAATGGGTCTCGTCGTATCGCCTAACGGGAACAAATGGCGCACCGTGGTTTCCGCGATCCTATTATCCCCGTATTCGAGCCCACCAAGTTAATTGTTTGCTCGCGCCAATTAAATTCTTACGTCCGAAACGAGTAACGTGAAATTCTAAGGAGACAAGGAAGGATCTTCGGTTCGAATGGTCGACCGGACAGCAAGTTATAAAATTATAAAATTTATAATTTGCCACGGTGACCGGGGAAGCCATAAGAACAAATAGCCTCTCTCGGAAAATTTACGCTTCCTTTTTGACGCTTTCATCGAGAAAGGAGAATCGCTCGGGGCTATGGGCGAACGCTAAGTGGCCGAAGGGTCCGAGTTACAGCTTTATAACAACGATGGCGAAAGGGAACAATAGCGAAGAGAGGTTCGAGTACTTTCCAAGTACTTCCTAATAAAATTTGATGGAGTTGATTTTCTGGTGGCGTGCACTCTCGTCGTTCGTCGGCGTCGCACAGGATGTACAGCCCGAAGCGACTAGGCGATAGTGAATTAACGACTGGAAACGTTAACGCGGAGTTTTTAGACTTCGTTACCCCGAAATTAATTGCCCGCGAAGAAGACGTGTACAGGGTTGCTCCGGGTATCCGGATCGGTCGCTCCCGTGACCTCGAATCGCCGAAATCGAGTTAATTTAGGGAATCGTGAGGGAGCAGAGGCGAACGAATCCGTTGGCTTTTCCCCCGAATTGAAGTCCCACGAGCGGGCTCTGTCGACCACAAAGGAGGATCACTCGATTACTTTTGCTTCGCTTTTGCCGAACGTCGACCGGAGGGTTCTCTTCCGGCCCTTCCGCTTGTCTTCTCGCATCTCGTCTAATCACGCGTCTCGCCCTTCGCGTTTCGACTACTGCCAACTTTCCATCGATTGCCAAGACTCTACCGACGAGTAGATAAACGAATTATTGGGTCTTTTCGGCTCGAATCTCCTTAACGTCGAAGAAGAGCGATCGATTTCTGAGTCATTTACACCCGGAATACCATTCTAGCAGTTGAACGAATGTAGGCGCTCTTTACTAGTTCAGAGAGAGAGAGAGAGAGAGAGAGGTTGCAAAGTCGGAGCTTTGGGATAAATTCTGTCAGAATTTCGCCGGCGGTGAACGATGTTAAGACGGCTCGGAAAATCGTGAAAAGAGGATGTAAAGAATCGGCGAGGTATCTCCCCGAGAATCGCGATTCCGTTTAACTACCAAAATCGAGATGCGCCTCGATGATAGACGCCCGAGCAAACGCCCGGAGCTCTTTGCTCTGAATACAGATTCCGAGGGCGATATTATCACTCTCGAAAGAGGATCACTCGATTACTGGCGTCTCGTTTGGACGGACGGGGCCCGGACGAAGGTAATTGTCGCCCTTAGCGAGCGCGGAGCCCCGACAACGTATACCTCGAGGGTTCTTTCTAATAAGAGCGAGTCGCTTCTTTCTCGAATAACAGCTCGGCGCCGTCTCGAGGAATTTCCAGGCCGGTACCGTTCCGCGCGGAGTTCCTCGCGAGAAGAAAAAAACGCGTTCGAGATCCGCGAAAACGTACGGATAATCGATCCTCCGTTCGGACGGCTTTCAATTTCCCGTCCAAGGATAACCTATCATTATCTCGAAAGTGGGAAACGATTTTGATATTTCACGGGTATCGAGGCGAACCGGTGAACACTATCACGAAACGACGGCCGTAAATTTGCTTTCAGCGCGATCCGCGTAATAGAGGAAATCTCGGCCGCGTTTATTATATCTCGTTTATCGAAACGCATCGAGAGAGAGCGAGAGAGCGAGAGAGTGGACCGCAGAGAGTGGCGAGACAAAGAGGCGGAATCGAGAAGGCCTGGATCACAAGCCGCGTGAACGAGAAAGAAGCCCAAGGAGGCGGATAGAGCGAGATTGAGATAGAGCCTCGAGCCATCGTACCCAACAGCAGGAAGCAATATGTCCGTGGCGTAATAGCGTGGAGCACGGAGGTTAATGGGTTGTCCCTAACGCGCCTAACCTGCCCTGCGTTCGCCGTGTGTCTGTCTGTTCCCAGTGAAACGCCGCGCGTCCGATCCACCTAACTCGACCGTCACATTGTATCGCGATAACGCGTCCTCCTAATCGACTAATTTACTGCGTCCCTTCCAATTACCGGACGCTCGAAGAATACGAGGCTATCGGCCAGACTGCTAATTCTTCGAGTAATCCCGAAACCTCTCCAATTTCTTACATCGTATCGATGAATCGAGGATCAAAAGCTAATACAAATTTGGGATCTATGCACTTATATGATGTTTAACCCCTTCCCGTGCCATTTACCTCGACTGATACTAAACTGCTTTGCAACAGAGATTATAAGAATCGTGACCGACTCTTGTGGCGTACCGATAGGAACTAAAACTCAATCACGATCCTGATTTACTGTCCGCGAGCCTGGCTCGTGATGTTTACGTTTGAGCCGACTTTCTGTTCGCGAGTCTGGTTCGTGGTATTCGTGTTAAAGCACTGGAAGGGATTAAATATCTGAGTCGTATTCGAGGTAGAAAATTTCCGATGGATCTAGGTGCCGTGCGCATCGATCGCGCAGGCGTGTTTCTCGAAACGAAGATCGACTACCCTTCCGGGCTGGCCGGTGCATCGTGCACGCTAGCCAGCGATGCCGTGGCCAGAGCACGTTACCGTAACCTGCTAATTGTTAGTTACGGGCGGCAATTGCGTTAGGTTCCTAAGTCCGATCCCCCTTTCCCCGGCGGTCATCGATGTTACGTCGTTATTGCTGCGAAGCTACCGCGGTTTCGTGGCCTAACGACGTGCCAGGATACGGATTAGAGGCCTGTAATCGAGCCAACAACAGGTGGGACAGCGAGATCGATGCAGGCCGACTCAAGATTGGATGTTTATTGGCTTATTTTCGGGAAGGCAGACCATGTCGCGCGATCGAAAATGTTTTAAGCGTCTACGGGCTTTGTACGCGCGTCGGTGAAAAAGAGTTCGCCAAGACTTTCGTTTTCGCGCCGTGCCATCGTCATCGGTGGTTCGCGGCAACCATGGCCTGGTTGTTTAACGACGCGTCGCGACATCGATCGAGCCACGTAATCGAGGCAACAACAGGTGGATATTAAATCGCCAGACTTCCGGTGGCATAGATTGCCAATTTATTTGCTTATCCGGCACCGGATACGAGCGCGAAGCGGTGCCATTGAAACCGATCGATCGACGCGCGAAAAGAACGAGGACTTACAAATCACCCCGCGGAGATCTTTACGATTTCCAACGGCGATTCGAGAAAAATACTAAAGCGGAATTGGCCGTGATAACGTTCCACGGTGGCCAAACTGCTATAGCACAGAGAGAAATGGAAACGTGCTCCGAGTAATTAAATTACGTTCGTGAGAGATGGTCGCAACGGCCCCATTTGCGAAATTAGAGACATTTTTGTTCGTACAACGGCGGCACTCGTCGATCCGTCCCCTCGATATTTTCTAGCCTTAGAAAAATATAATTTGCCTGAACAAATGGAGCTTTGTTCATTCGCAGAAACATCGTCCATACAATGTAAATAGCGTTCTAGGAAAAATAACGTTTATCGCACATCGGTCGAATAATCAATAGGAATTGCTGAAACTACTTTTGGTATGTAGAGTCAAAGTAAATGTCAAAATAAACATGGAAGACAGCATTAAAAATAATAATTGATATGGCTATCGAATAGGGGATGAAATGCCCTTTAAAATGAGCGTTTGTACGAGTCGATAGCTTTATTAGTTCCGGAGATATAGCGATTTTAGTTTCGCGTCGATGCGGTGGCTAGTTTCGGAGATAGGGTTTGTTTACGTTTTTGTTGCGCTCGCGCGAGTCCATTGATCTCGCGCGCGTAGATAGTAAACAGTGCGTAGTAAATTCTTGGAAATACTACGCCGAAACTAGGTCACGACAGTCACGTTCGCGAGGTAGGTCAGCACCATGCACGTGCGACAAGGAGGTACGACGCGACGCGTCAGACGAAGACAGCGATAAAAAAATTACCATTTACATAAATTACGATATCTCCGAAACGGAAAGTCGGATCGACAAAAACCAAAAGCCATCTTAAAGAGGAAGGTTTGCCGCCGCTAACAATGGCTCAATTATGGCAAAAACATTAGTAGTTTCGGAACTGCACGTAATTAAAGTTTTAGTAATTTCAATGCGCGTTAGTAGCCTGCCGTAACACGTAAACCCCATAAGAGAATTTTTTTAAAATCACCTATTTACATAAATTACGATATCTCGGAAACGGGAAGTCGGATCTACAAAAACCAAAAGCCATTTTAAATGGGAGGCCTTGTCACTTCTAACGATGTCTCAATTATGGATAAAGCATTGGTAGTTTCGGAACTACACTCGTCTAAAGTTTAACTATTTTTAATACGCGTGGTTGGACTGTTCCCTTCTTTCACCTGTTCTCTCTGTTCAAATTTTGTCCGGTTTTTTTTACAAAAACGTATAAACCTTTCAACCGGTCGGATGACCGGTTGTGTTAGGTTTAGTGTTAAAGAAAGTTTGAACGCAGAAGTGGTTATTCCGCGTCCACGTTTATTGTGTCGGGAGACAATTGATCCGCGCGACTAAATTTTGCTCTTTTCGTTCGTCGGTCGCCGGTATTTTCGAGATTCTACTATCGATATCTCGCACGTTTCCGCTCCTTCCGTCGCGTTCGTTCGGTCGGAAT
Organism: Colletes gigas; assembly: GCF_013123115.1. Classification (NCBI taxonomy): domain Eukaryota; kingdom Metazoa; phylum Arthropoda; class Insecta; order Hymenoptera; family Colletidae; genus Colletes; species Colletes gigas. The sequence goes on from NW_025106641.1 coordinate 2,198,026, forward strand.
TCCGCGCGTTTGCGAAGGATGCGAAGGATGCGAAGGATAGGATTGTGGACCGGGTCAATAACCACTCCTCGTCAAATTTTTTCAGTAAAGTAATTTTATTTTTTCAAACTTTCCTCCCTCTTTCCACGGTACTTCAATATACATAGGACTTGTTCCGCTTTTCTTCCTTTCTCACGCTTTCGTTCGATGCTACGCGCGTTTTCTCGAACCCATCCGGGGTTTATTTACAAGACACGGATCACCGTACCGGCTACGGTAAGAGACACAATAACGACAATAAATAATAATTAATCTGCTCGACGATAATAATAATGACCATCATCGTGATAATGATTACTCGAGCGTCTATACAAATGAGAAACTTAAGTCTGATTGTTCACCGTTCACGCGGGTGCACAGCTACTCTCTGACTGTCTTTTAATACTTTTATATTAATATATACGTATATATTCTCTTTCTCGCTCGCTACTCTCTCTCGCTCTCTCTCTTGCTTCTTCGTCTCACTCTGTGTATATTATTTACAATTTTTTTTTTCTTTCTTTTTGCGAGTCTAATCTATTTACAACCATGGAGTGCATCTAGCTCTCACCGTGCTCGCACAACCGGGTGCATCGAGGCTCCTCCTCACCTCCCCCCCGGTTTGTCAATCCTCGTTTTCCGTTTTACCCGATGATTGTGCAAGCACGGCCGCGTAACAAAATAAATACTGACTAGTCCGCGCAAGTGTCTTCGCCTCGTCACCGATAGCGAGTTAAGAGGAACTGAACCAAAAGACGAAATCGTCCGGAACCGGGGAACAAACGAAATCGAACGATCGAGATTGTCGACTGGTTCTGGAATGCAACAACGTAAAGGGCGACGAGATGTCGCGCCACGCGGAGACACGCAAACGATAATCGAAATGAACAGAACCCGAAGAGGAGACGGTTCTCCGAGAAGGAACACCTGTTGTCGTCTCGGTTCGCTCGCTGACTAACCGGGAAAGACACTAAACTATCTACGACCTTACGATGGAACGTAACTACGACGACGAGTTAACACCGAAACGCGAGTGCCACGAGCTTGGGTACGTAGCTCGTACGACCCTGGAACGATCGTGGCCGACGATATCACGGGATATGTGAACCGTCTCGAGGATACCTGGAGCCACCAGATGGAGACAGACATCCGAGACAGGGCAGTCTCTACAAGAATATGTCGCTCGCGAACGACATGTGTCACGTAGTTTGCACGTTCAAATAGATATCCTCGGGTTTGCTGAGGAGGCTGTGTATCTGCTGCATCGTGCAGAGCGGACACACCTCCTCCTCGGTACCCTCGGCCACGATCCTCCTGGCCGTGCCCGGTGCCCTCCTGGAGTCCACGATGTACGAGTAACCGTCCGAGTCGATCGAGTTCGACCTGACGGACGACGAACGGAACAACCTCAGCGAGGAGGAGATCCTCAGACCGGTAGAGCTATCCGGCTGACGATGATTGCTCGGATCGCGTCTCGTGGACTCCAGGTCCGTGTCCTTGAAGTCTATGTACGAGTATCCCTCGGAATCGACAGAGGGCCTCCTGCCGTTCGCTACCTCCTCCCTATGCAAAACTCTTTGACCGGTTTGTTGGCTCTGAGGCGGTTGGAAGGCTCTGGATCGATGGGTCGGCGTGATTGGTAGCCGGGAATCTATCGGACGGCCGGAAACGCAGCCGTCGAGCAGATACTTTTCGTTGGTGAGAGCGAGCTCCGCGTCCGGACAGGTCGGGATGCAAGGAGGAACGTCGGGCAAGGGTGTCTGAGGCAAGGGTTGCCGGGTGGTGATCAGGGCGTTCTGACTGGCCAGCAGCAAGTGACTGTTCCGGAGAACGTTCCCGCCGTTCCTCAATAGCGGACTGGTCACGGCGGTGCATCGAGGAGGCGCGTGGGTGGCTATCGATAGCGGGACTTCCTGGGACTTGGCGAGAAGGGCACGCGGCGTTCGATAGCCGCCTAAGACCGCCCTCGAGGGCTTGTCCTGGACGCGTAGTATCGCCCTTGGGTCCCGGTAGTCGAGATAGTCGAGATGATGCGGCGCGGGAGGCCGTGCGCGCTGCAACTGCTGCGGCTGTCGTTCCCGCAGGCTGTGTCGCTGATCGGGATTTCGTACCTCGATCGTCGGCGCCTGGCCAGGGTGGTGGCTCGGCAGGTGATTGTGCAGCTGCGAGTGCGTCACCGGTTCCGGCAGGTCCTCGTACAGCACCGCGCCACCCGCGCTCCCGGTACCCGAGTGCGGCTGTCCCTCGGTCAACACTCGACTACGGCCACCAGCCGCCGCCACGGCCGCCGCTGCCGCCGCTCCTGCTGCGCTCTTGCACGGTAACAGGTTCTGCACTTTCCGCTTATGCCTGAAACAAAAAGTCAACCACGCTCTTAAACCACCGTACTTACACAATACGCTCAACCCGTCCACCCCCTCTCTGAACTTTCAACGAAAAATGTCAGGCCACGTAACGGAGCAAGAGGAACCATCGACCCTCGAAACTGGACCGAATAAATAGAAAGAAATTGTTTACGATTTCGTTTCGGAAAACTAGCATCGAGGATTCCACGGGCAACCGGCGAGCAGAATCCGAGAAGCTATGTTGATATTCTACTTCGTCTCGCGCTTCGCCTTCCGCCTCCTCCTATCCCTCGATCTCTCTTTTCCGTTTCCACTCTGCTCTTGGCTGCCGCTCGTCGGCACACCGGATTAGTCGGGAGCTCGTTGCAATTGTTTGTTCAGACCAGCTTTGCCGTAGCTGCAACCGAGAGCTTTTCTCAATGTAAACTTTAACGAATGGAGACCTGCCTTTGCCTATCGCTTCTGTGCCGGGCTCGACCGGGCATACATTCGCACCTTTCTCCACCGGGGTTGCACAGATTCCTGAACGTTCTTCGAGTTTTAGTCAAACAACTTTACGCGCTAGATCCTCCAGGGCGAATAAAAGGGATAATCGACCGGTCGGATAGACTGAAATTCGATGGACTACTTTCTTCCGAAAGCTGCACGCGCGTCAATTCTAAACCATTAATCCAAGATCCTAAGATCTACAAATTGCCGCTAGCTCGAGGAAAGAAACTTTCACCCTGCTTCGGTCCAGGCGTCAGAGAGCGAAGTCGAGGACGGACAAGCTTAAGGGAAGGTGGTAATAAAACGTCCCTGGTGAATGATAAAGAACCCTTCAGCAGCGCGATAATTCAGGAGAAGCATCGGGAGGGCGGAGAAAGACCAGACGAATTTTCTTCCCCGATAAAAAGACGAGACAGGAATTTCTCGTTAAGAATACCTCTATTACAGCGGGAACAGGTAGATCCTGGTTCCATCCGCCTCCCCGCGAAAACTTCTCGACGGAAGATAGAAGGTGGAAGAAGCACGATTTGCGGTACGCCGTCAATCTCGCCTTCCATCTTTCGACGTGTACCCGTGTACCCGTGTACACGAGCAGAACGGCTCACCGACGAGTCCCAGCCACGTCTACGCTTTCCGTCGGTACGCTGTTCGGCAAAGTAGTTTACCCTTCAAGTTTTAATTATCTAATTAACTCCGCCAGTTCGATAATATTTGCCTGTGTAATTAAACCGCCAACTATGGTTAACAACTTGCGGTGCACTTCCAATAGTAGGTCGTCGAGGTGAATGGCTGAGGAGAACGAGAACTCGATATCTGTGTGTATTATGGGAACAGATCGGTGGTCCCGCGGATATAACGAGCAAATTAATTGCACCACCCGAATCCATGTTCTTCGCCGCAATTTTTCGGCAAACCCAGCCGGCTTGAAATAATATCTTCGATTACCATCGGTATCGATTGCTCGCGGGACTCCAACCGCACGATATCGAAGGAACCAGGCTCGTCGCGACGAGTCGACCAGTATTCCCGACGCGAGACAATTATTTTAAGGAGAGAACAACGGGTCGTAAACGTTGGAACAAGTACTAGGAGTGCAAGGACGATGTGGAACGTGCCAACATCGATGGGCGATAACCGAAGGTTGTTTACGACCTTCGCCCTGCTTTTTTGCCATAACCGTTTATCCTTCGATAATAAATTTATAAACTGAATTTACAACAATAAACCTGGTCGATGCAGCAGGCAGTACCGCATAGTTACGACCCTAACGGACTGCTGGTTGGCCCGCACGTGCTCGGTTTCGCGTATCTCGGGCTCGGAATCTGATTACATTTGCTACGATGCGATTACGCGTAATCGCACGGTAATCGCCGTCCAAACGCGACGTAATCGTAACTGCGAGCCTTCGAAGCGTGTAAAAGCTACGTAATTAGAGCGCGATTACGCGTTATTTCACGAAGGTTCTTCTAATTTTTCTCTGTCGCGAAGTCGCCGAGGGGGCTGAAAACAGCCGGTAATTGACCGCGTCTCCGCGTTTGAAATTTCGGACTTAATTCGAGGCGCGATAGTTTCCCGAGTCCGTATAATGAAACGCAAAGACGAAGGGAAACGAGATTAGTTCGAGAGGTGGCCAGCCACGGAAAGATTATCCCGAGCGCGGGCAAAGAGCCAGTTACATCGTAAAACAGGAAGCAAAGGCTGTTAAACGAGGAGCTAGAGGGACAGGAGGTCTGGTTCCAGGGAACTAGCGGTGACCTGGCTCGCCCCGGCAAATGTCCGCCCGCGAAAGGTTCGTGGTTCGCCGTTTCTGGGTTTCACGGTCCACGGTCCGAGAGCTGAAACCATCGCGGCGGATTCACGCCGTGCCGAGTCCCGGGCACAGACACCAACGTAAACTGGGCATCCATCTTCTGTACTAGCAAGATTTCAATTTACCTAATGCCCGTCGTCTGTCAGCCATAGCGCGCGACCACACTTAGCCGTGCTCTTAGCGCTCACCGAGCGCCAACACGCTTCGCGAGCTCTCTTCCCGCTACGTGGAAACACGTTTGCGGCGATGGTCCCCCGTCATCCGACGAGAATATCCCGCCCGTGGAATTCACGATGGAGTCTAGGTGGATTTCGACCATGTTATACACGGTATCGATCCTGCTGCGACCACGGGGACATTTTTCTGTTCTTGTTCCTTGCGTCGTAAAGCGGTAGAAACGGGCCGAGTTTAATTTTTTGTTCCTCGACGACAAGATCGTTGAAACAATTGCGAACGACGCGCGGTCGCAACGTTATTCGGCGTTTGAAAGGAACGCATAAACCCGGTCGTTGGACGAATCATACCGAACCATACAAACAGTCGTAAAACGCGTACAGCATGAGAAGCACTGGGACGCTGAATGCACCTGGAACAGGCCAGTCGTGTTCGTGATCGCGCACCCGTGCTAAACACGGTATCGCGAGCTTGCGGTCGTATAACGGACCATAAAGCGCTTTGTGGAGTAGCGACCCTTCGAGCACCGGTACACGCGTTCGTCCAAGGGCTTCTCTATCCCCTGACGCGCACTTCTGTTTGTTGTTTTTTGCGAAATTCTATCGAGTTCTCGTTGGTCGGACGACGGAGTCCGTAAGTCAGCTACCAGCGACGACGGAATAACGATCGCGAGAATTGTAAACGAACGGACGTTGCACGGAGCCGCAAACTGCGGTACTCGTGAGACGCGTATCGCGCTGGATTAGCCCGGGTCTTCCGGCTCTCATTCAAGGGACCCGTGCAATCCAAGTCGTTCGTTATGGCATGCGATCCGCTGATGGAAATTCACGATGGCGTAGCAATTAGTAGTCGAGATTGAATATCAGAATGCCGAGCTATACAAGACGGACCAAGTTCTCGTCGGTTCTCCCTTCGGGGGCATCGGAAGCTCGCGTTGGGATTGCTTGCGATGGATTTCGGACCAGCCTCCGTTGCTCGCCGCCTAACAGCCTCCGCGGAAACAGACGGAAACTTCCGGACGCTCCTAATCAAACCCATTCCGGGCAGCAACTGCGCGCCTAGAATGGACATCTCTGGCTTTGTGCCCTCCGGCTACCTCTCTGCTCTATATTCGCAGCTAGATATCGTAATGATTTTTCATTAAGGTCGACGTCTATCCCCCTTCCTTTCTACCACCCCCGTTTTCTCTCGTACCGAGACGTTCCATCTCCTATCTCCTAATGGATTTCATTTAGTCATGACTGGAACCTAGTCGGAGAGGACTTCGCCGGGGGAAGAAACTCCGTCGGCCACGGCAAAGAAAGAATCGAAGCGCGAGGAAATTGTAGGTGGCTGGAGCTCGTCGACGCGTAACGAAGACGCGTGCAACGGCCTCCTTCTTTCTCTCCGACCCTTCTCCGAGCCGTTCTTCGGTCTAGCCAGCCGAAGCGAATTCGCTCTTGCTAAGCGCTGAATAGGTCATTTAAGCCGAGCTTTAAACTCGAGCTAAATTAACTGCCTTTTCTGTTTCTATCTGACACCGGCGCGTGCAGCCACCCGCGTTTCCACTCCGTTTCGGTCGATTTCACCGCTCGACTGCTGCTCGTTCGGAGTCCACGCGTCAAACGTCGTCGCTGTTTCGACCAGAAACTACCACCCCAGAACCCTACCGACTATATCGAAGCTAGGTAAACCGAAAGATCGAGCCTAAAATATTTGCCTGAGATGCAGCCTGCTTGAGATGCAGTCTCGTTTCATCCGGCGTTTCGATCTGAATTAAAGCACCCGACACGTTCCCCGAACATGGTAGTACCTTTAATTGTGATCCGCATCGCGAACGTTGCAAAGCCCCAAAAATGCCGTCGGAATATTTAGAACCGCATTAAGGTTGTTCTGTCCCGCGAATCGACCGAAACACCCAAGTTCGCGTACATGGAGCCTGGCACCGGAAGCACGAACCGGTTACAGCCGCCTCCGTACCCGGTATATAACCTCGCGCCGACAAGCGCATCGGATTTTGAAGTTTACTTGCCGCCGGAGTTTCTCGTAAGCTTCTCGAAACTACAAATTTTGCATATCAATGCGCGTGGGTACACCCAGCCTGTCGACTCGATAAACGACTTTCCACCCCTGCCAGCCCCGCTTCGGCTCCTTTCACCCACCGTAACCCGTGGGATTCTCTATTCCTCCACCCCGTCGGTAATATCGTCGCATTTCCACCCTTGTATTCGCGGATATACAGCTAGTCCCGCCTCTTCTCGAACCGAAGAGGAACCGTGTATTTGTTCGGATGAGACTGTGCAAGAAAGATGTCGCTTCCCGGGTAGGAAATCGAGCTAAAGCGAACGAGTCGAGTAACTGCGTATTTAAAGCACGCGTCCCCCCCGTTCCCCGAAGTTGTTTTCAAAACACCCACCTACGATTTCGATATGGAACGCCCCCGAGTAACTTCAACTTGTCGAACTTTATCAATCTCGCGCGGATCGCTTAACCCATTCAGCCCGGGCGTGGCGCATTACCGTTCTGAATGGGTCAAAGATAATCTCTCGATCCTTCAACATCCTTCCAAATCGTTCCTTTAGAGATCCAACTTTCGGAAAAACATGCATCCGGCTCGTTTATCTTGCTCCGAGTAACCACGCGTATTCCAACGTCCCGCAAAACCGAAACCATCCCCCGTGTCCAGCTCGTACAAGCAGGGATATTGTTTTGCCGCTATCGCAGCGGCTGTAGGTGGATACGCGCTTATCGGGAAGGGTTACCACGGCCCAGGCATTATTCCTATCCGGTCAAGTGACCTCCCACGCTGTGGTTATCGGCGACGAACCGACCCGCGTCCTCGTCGTCCATGCACGGACCCTCGCAGATACAGGACGCGTCGAGCAACGACCCCGGCCGCGTTTTCTTTCGCGATCTCGGGGATAAAGGTGAAATTAAGGGCAGAATCGATCGTGAAAGGGTTAAGAATCAGGCGGTTGCGTTTGATACAGCATCATCGAAGCTGTATAAAAGTTTTCAAGGGGAGTGGCAGGATGCTACTTAATATTTAACGGCGCAACGCGTCGACACGAAAATCTGTGGCCGCCGATACTCGAAGCACGCGAGAGCAACGGGGATGGGGAGTCGATGAAAGTCTAAAGAGAGGAAAGTAATCTCAGCCGCTGTATATAAATGCGTAGGTGTGCGCACGTGCCGCGGCGGCGGCGCCGCTTGATTGAAACACCGCGGATATTTAAATTGCGAAAGTTTACGAATAAATTTGTGGCGTCGGACCGCTTCTCGCCGGAGTTCGCCCTTCTTTTTTGGGATTTACCTAATGAGCTGGCGCGGCCACCCGTACACAAACACGGAGGAACGCAGATTGTTCTTTTATCGTTTCGCGTTGCTATCGAGCACGGGGGGAGTCTCCCTCCGATACGAGCCAGTTCGCAATTTTAATTACGCGTTGCGAACGAAGAACCAACGTTTCGAAGATCAAACGCTCTGCTCGTGCATAGATAACGGTAAACTATCGGAGGAGAATCGAGCAGTTCTTTGTCCCTTCGTCTGATCCGTTCTATCGGCGATTCGATCGACGAAGGGACACCTAGGAGCTGACCAGCGGGAGCAAGAAACTTAGTCGTTCGAGGCTAATCCGATACGCAGCTCGGGGGGACTATCGAGGATCCGCGGCGGATCAGCGAGAGAAGTCGGTAGACGAGAAGCGAGAGTTTCGGGGCGAGTCGAATGGGAAGATACTAAGAGAGCGAGAGACGTACGGGACGAGGTTGGTAAGTGAAACGGAGCTTGATTAACCAGCCGTCTGACTGCACCTCGAGTGGAGGTCGAAACACGATGGAAGCGAGCGCCGTAATGACCTCAAAGGTGCTTGGATTCGCGTGGAAGGTGTGCAGTCACGTCAGACGTCGTCTCTGGAGTTGCACAGTGTCCCTCGAGTGGTCCCCACTTGGCACAACGGAGCACATTGTGCATTACCGGAGGATAGGCACGTAGATGAAGCGGAGGATCCTTTGACGGAGGGCATTAACGTCGTTTCAAGAGCCACTAGGCTCCTTTGGATAGTTACCCTTGACCGGGAGAACGCGACCGAATCGCTTCTCTCGTTATTCTTCCCTTACAGTAACCGATCCTTCGAGGCTCTTTTCGATGGGGATAATACCGAGGGTTCGATGGACGAGGGTATCGTTGCATGGTTACCTTTCTTTCGGAAACAAGGGGATCGTTTGGAATAATATGATCGAACCTCATCGCTTAAAAGTTCGACGCTGTTCAAGAGAATATTTACGGTAGCCATTATATCCGTATTTTGTATCTTGGATTAACGCAAGAATCCCCTGCAGGAGAGAGGGATCGAGGAACGCGAAACAGGTCACTGTTTGTCGCGGCTAAAAGCATCGCCAATATTACGTGGCCAAAGTATTGGATATCGCTGCGTCTAGTTCGTAGGTCCTCCGGTGTCCGATTACGGTTTACGTCCCGAAGGAGCATCATACTCCGATTTCGAAGGATAACGCGGATCTTCCGTAGCCTCTAACGGAGATTGCCGTCGGATGAGTGGACCGTTTCCTTTTTGGCTTTCCGTTTCGCCCGCTGGTTTCCCTCCTCCTTTTTCTTTCCGTCGTTTCACCGATCGACGCGAATCGTTTTATACAAGAGAGCCCTCCGGTCGCGCGCGGCAGGATTTCGAGTCCGTTGCGTGGGACGAAATCGCGACGCGATCCCTTCGTTCTGTATTTTTGTTTTTCAATTCGCGCGGCTGGTTTTGACGTCGTCGACGCACGCTGATCGCGCTCGACGGTAGGGAGGAAATTAATAAAAATCCAGATACGGCGTATCGACGAGCGATCGTCGATTTTCATCTCGGGGACTTCCGTGGATTTTCACCGGGAGTGATTCAATCTCCGCGTCTGCACCGATGTGGGTCAAGGGTCGACCGGTTCGCTGGAAGGGAATTCGCATTTCAGGAGCATCACGTTGACGTCCTGGCAGACTTTAATCGCATCCGCAGCGTACGTTCAGCGGCCTGTCACTCGTCAGACTCGAGCCTCGAATTCGATTTGCTCGCGTTCGATCTCTCGCTCTCTCTGCCCACCGAACTCTTCGCCCGTCTCTCTCACTCCCCCTTTTCTCCGCTGAATATTCAGAAGGCGTCCGTTCGATGGATGGCTTAGCTGGCCGATAAAAAGGGGAAAAATCGGGAAGAAGAAAGGACGAGAAAAGTGGAGACTGCTGGAGGAGCGGGTATTATGCTTGGTAGGACGAGGAAATTAGCTCTCGCCAGTTTTAATATCCGTTTTATTTTATTTCGCGCGGGGATGGCCGACCGGACCCCTGCTCCTGGACGCCTCGTGTACGTATCGACGCGAAGGATCGCGCGATGAGAAAGAAGATGGTAGACGAAAGAGGGAGCGAGAGGTGCCAAGATCGACCAACCAATTTCCTACGCAAGGATTATTTTCCGCCGCGGAGAAATTTAATTTTCGCATTTACCGAACTTCACCGCCTCCCCATCCTTCGCCGGCCTTCGTAATGCAAGACAGTATCGGTCGAGCTTGAAAGAGCGGCGTCGCTTTATCGAGGCTTATCGCTTAATTAGAATTTTTAGTCGCTCGCGGAATGAATTCCGTCCGATGCTCGCAGCCGTGAACTTGTTCGCTTCGATTCGAGAGAAAAGAGCCAGGGGGTCGGGGGTTCCCGAGGCCAGCGAGATGGAAATTCTCCGAGCGAAGGTTGGTTCGCGGAATCACCCTTGCTCTTTATCCCGGACGTAAATTCGTTAAATGAATTTAAGAGACGTCGAGGAGGACCGCTGTCTGCCGGCTACCTCTCGACGTCGTTTCGCTCGCTTGTATTTCTTGAAATTACTAAATAGACCGTAACGGTCGAGGTGGGGTATTAGACGCGCAGCAAGAGGGAACTAAATCGCCTCTAAATGATCCTCCCTCTCTGTCATTCGCTCGGGCTACGACCCGGCCGCTCCGAACGACGATCTCCTTCGAAACGGGGTCAGGTACGCTGCCCGTATTCTCATTATTGCTACGCGAGGGAATAATTAAGCTGGGAAGAGATTAAGAGGCCCGTGAACGTCAGCCATTGCCACCGCCGCGGACCTTAACTCGTTCGAACAATTTTTAGCTTTTTTCAACGAGTCGCCTGCGAGTTCCAAGACTCCTTGCTCGCGAGGGTAACGTCGCACGCCGAAGACGCGTTTAGGGATGGCTTTGTCGCGAGTTCTCTGAAACTTCTGGCACGCAGAGTGTTTCGGAACTATTCGATACTTGGTTTTTTCGAGACGCCAGGAAATCGAGCCGCGTCGCGAGAACGAAACCCGACGAACGGTGCATTAACGTGAACCCAGCCAGCCTCCCCGAGAACGTTCAACCGAGTCTGAATTCGATTTTCCTTCCTATCTCGCCTCAGTGCCACGAGTAGTTAGCATAATTCTGTTTATGAAACTCCGCGAACTTTCCGCCGTCGCCTTTGCTATTTTTTTCCTCCCCCGCCCCCCGTTTCCCGCTTGTTCTCCTCGTTTCAGCGTCTCTCGCGGTCTCTTTCCTTTTTTCTCCCGTCCGTGCAACGGTGCCAGAGAAAACGCTCGTCTCGTCGCGCACAAAAGACGAGCCAACGCTTTTAATAGTCGGTTCGATGGGCGAACACGACCAACAGGAACTATTACCATTCCGCGATCACCGCCAATGAGCTGTAATTATCGATGTAATCGAATTCTATTCGAAGCCAACGCGCGCGCCAGGCATTAATTCAACCAGCGATTTGCCGAAGAACTATTCCCGTCAAATTTCCATTTGTCGCATTGTCGCGGTTGCCGCCCGACCGACAGGCATTTTCCGACGGTTCCTATGACCGTTAATTGCTACTCGACATTTAGATAAACCCGGTATTAACGTCATTCTGGTACCCGGGTACCAACTATCGAGAGTTTCTGCTCGTTGTTTATTCTCTTTAAAAGAGAAGCATTTATTTGGGCATAGATGCACGGCGTCGAAGCATTCGAGCATTGTTCGGGGCGAAGCGATCCAGTTGGTTCGTTGGGGGGTACGAAGGGGAGTCGATAACCGAAGGAATTCGAGGATCCCGGAAGACGGTCGCGTCGCGATGCGGCCCGTCAGACGTTCGCCGGCAGCCATGAATTCACCGCGGACCACAGAGAACAGAGACGAAATTGCCGGCGATACGCCAATAATTCGCGAAATGTAATTGCGCAGCGAAGGGCTGGTCGGGCGATATGCAGGTAGCCGTGCCGGTCCTTGTCCGCAGGATGGACTCTGCGGTCCAGGAAGATCCGCTCTCGGATCTCCCGCCGGTTGTATCGTTCCCCCGAGTGTGGTTCGCATACTCGACATAACATAACCGGCGTAACGTCGCATTAGCCCGCGTGCGCGCGGCCGCCAACTAATCGGCGCCGGCTCGTATTAACGCACAGGGATCCTCGGTGTATTAAACCGGGTACACGGGCCGGGCATGCACTCCGCCAGATATGCATACATACGAATACCATAGAGTCTCGCAGGTCCATCGATGCGCTTACAGTTTCCTCGCCGCGCGTACTGCACACAACGTGCATCCACTTCGCGGATATCCCCTGGACCCTGGCTGCGTATGAATATGGATGCCCGCCGGGGCTGATCGAGGCGCACCAATATACATGTATCATCGCGTTGTTCGTATTTGTCGCGTTGGTTGCTCTCCGCCGATGCTACACAGGATACACGGCGTTAATTATTTTCCGACGTAGCCGAGATACGATCTCGCGAATGGGATTGTCTCGCCAGCCCGATGCATCTCGCTTCTGATTGGGCTGAAATTTCAATGAACGCTCGACCGTTTCGAGTCGAACGTGACACGCGCGTCCTCGACGCCATTACGATCGAAACCCACGTTTTCGGGTGGTTAAGAATCTCGCGACGCGTTTCTTCGAGAGGGTCGTGATTCCAAGGTAAACACCGGGGCGGTAATTCCGGGTGCTCGTCGGGCCGTGCAGGTTTTTGTTTGGACACGGTATGTGGGTCGCTGGGCAAGTTTCTCGCAGGAGGAGCCTCTCTTCCACGGAGGCTCTCGAGGTTTTTCCGCGCCCGGCCGTTGACGCGATATTCTTCCCCCAATTACGAGCCGCGAAACCCGGGGACAAAAAGCCGACGGGTGAACGACCGTCCGCGCGCGAAAGCGTCGAGTACACGAATGAAAACGTAACGAGGCGGGTGTGCACAGTCACCGGGTGAATGGGAAGGAGTATGTCTAACGGGCCCGCGAGAATCACAGGTGCGCGGAATTAACGAGACACAGAACGAGCTACCGCGCAAAAGCGGGACAATTTTCGCTCGACGCGCGCGTCGCGTCGCGGACGATTCGACCTTCTTTTGGGAACGAGAGACGCGGAAAATCGAAAACCAGAGGGAATTAGACGCGGCGGGGGTTGCTTCTCCGACGTACTACGGGCTTGTGTACGAGGAGACAATGACGATGACGTAATTACAGCCAGTTAGGGTAATATTCCCGGTTGTGAAACTGCAATGGAATGGGATTAGAACGACGTTCTAGTCCGGCGTGTAGTTCGTCGGTGCAGGGCTCCCCAACTCTGTTAGCTGGACGCTCAAAGATTCTAACCGAGAATTCCAAACAATTTGAGAGCCGCTGGCTGCTGCCGCGGCTCGGATATATCACTGCACGGGCGGAATTACGTCTACGCGCGGTACCACCATGGAGAAGCATCCAACTGGTAGACCAAAGAGACGGTTACAGAGGGAACGGGGAATGCACGGTGCACCGCGGCTCGAGCAGCTGGCATAAGGTGCATCATTCCGGGGAACAGGATCCGTGCGCGGTGCACCGTCATAGGTGCTCCGCAAAACCAGCTTCGCGCGAATTAGGCCGACAGCGTCGTAATTGAATCGAACCGCACACTTCCACCGAGGCTGTCCTGTTCCCTCGATTCTCGTGAAACGGCCAGAAAGCACCGCCAGGTAGCTCTGTTTCTTCCGATGACATCTGCTGTTGCACGGTGAAACGAATCAACGTTACGCGTTTACAAGTTGAAGGAATACCTGGGAGGAATCGAGGAACGAAGGCAGAAAGAAGAATAAAATGTCAGAAAAGCGATTATACCGGGAGCACCGTGCGTCTAGACTGACAAGCCATTCAGGGACGCAACTTTAGACGACACCCGGTTGAATCGGCGTCACCCACACGTACAGAGAGAAATCTGGCGGGTGTCTCCGACGTCTGGGACGACCCGGAGCGCTCATCCTCTGGACGACACTCTCGCCACGTTGAATGCTGCCTCTCCTGACGGCCTGTCATCACCAATTATAATCCATTCAGGGCTGCCACGGGTTAAATTACCCATAGACTACCGCTTCCCCTCTCTGGTATCTGCTGTTACGTATACAGAAACAACGAGCATGATTCAGTGCTCGGTGCCCCTCGTCGTCGCGATCTCCCTGAACGCGTACGTCGACGAACCCCGTCCGAAATTATCCCATGACGGATGCACGAGGTGCAACTGCACGTATGCGTTTCCGGCGCGAACGTCCACGGTGTCTAATGGCCGTGGAGAACGCGTCACAATGGGCCCTTGATTACGCTCGACTCCGGGGACGCGCGGTTTAAAACAAACGTAAGTGAAAAAGAGGCGATTCCCGGCGGACCTACGGACGAAAAGCAAATGACCGAATAGGAACAGGGCGTAGGGTTTCGAGAGGCATCGAGACCACGACTAATCATCGAGTAAACGAAAAAGAACACTAGAGTGGATTTTTAATTAGCGGGTAAAAAGGAGGTTCCGATCCAGCAACGATTTACACCGCGAACGCACACGTACCAGCGAGAGATTTAATTCCTGCAACTCAAGGGTCCTTTAACAACGACTCCTCCGACGTTCTTCTTATTTCTTACGCCGGCTGCGTTCCTCGGTAATATCCGTAAGTGCATCCCGCGATTTTCTTGCACGTGCGCTTCTTACCAATGCCTCCGTCACGGAACAGAAGCGGGCAACGAAAGAGAGCGAGAAACAGAGGCGACGGTACATTTCCGAGACACCCGAGGCGCAGCGTTAACAAGCAATGACTGCAACGACGCCATCGTCGACCAAGACGACCGCGTCGACGACGAAGACGAGCACACAGCGGCGAGGTGCAACGCCCAAGTGCACCGAGTCAGCCCAGACGGCGGCCACTCTACATAATTGCTAGCTATTGTACGGTGTGTGCGCGCATCAAACCCCTCTGTAACTCGCTCTACGAACCCCCTGGCGTTTCCCCGGGCGAATATATCTTTTACCGCAGCTCGCGACACCCCTGGCGAGCTCTCTTGGCCATCGGATATCGAGAAACCGCCCTCTAATCGCCTCGATCGTGAAACTGACCGTCGCGTCGTCTCGAGGTTCGAGGTTCGAGCGAACGCGAGCTGGCGAAAACGGAGAATGGAAAGGGTTGTTTGCCGTTCGAAATAACCCAAGTTTGTTTGTCGGCAATCGTGTACGATTCGAGAGTGTGACGACGACGAGGCCGCGAGGGGTGGGAATGTTCAGCGGCGCGAGAAGACGAGACGCGGGAAGAGTCTCGCGAGGAGGACGAGACAGTGGGAGGAAGCAAAGTGCTCATGCAATGCAGATCGTTAAAGCATCCCCCGTTGCGCCGGTGACCCGAATGTGGCTTACGGAGACAAAGTGCGGGCCAGAAAGGTGGCGGGAAATACAGAAAGGAAAAAGGAAGAGGAAACGGACTGGGAGAGGCAGCGGCGAGTGGCCTGTTCGCTTCCTCCCTCTCGCAATTCCCTGTTTCCCGTTTACATCGTCTCGAATCTGTGCCGCGGCAAGTGGAACGTAAGTAATGCCATTCCCCGCGCAACTGGAAAATATCCTCGAACGGGGTATTTCCCCGAGTCTCTCCTTCTTCTTTTTAACCCCTTTTTTCCTGCCTTTCGTTTCGTTTCTTTTGGTCCGCGCGGCAATTCCTCGAAATATCCCCGTGACGTTTATCGTTATTGCGCCGCGACCGAACGCGCGCAATTTCCCCGCTACCCGGGAAATCAAAGATTCGAATTAACGAGTCCGCGCGCTGACCCCGTTCCCCGTTTTCATCCTCAAACCGGAACGCGGACAAGCTTATCCCTTTCTCGCCAACGAGAACCGATTTCTAGCGTCGTTACTGTCGTGGCTCGATGCCTCCTAAGCGACGCTCCTCCCAACGATCCACTTTGGACTAATAAAAGTATTCCAAGATAAATTCCAAAGACGACCGCGACAGGTTAAGCGGAACGCGATGTTTTATCGGACAAGAATTAAATTTGAGCCACGCGAAGCGTTGGTTCAACTTTTAATGCAACCGATATTGCGTTACCTGGCCGAGGAGTTTTCATCCGTGTGCTCGCGCGAACGTTGCAGGCGGTTTTGCGAAATTCAGCCTCTATTCAGGTTGTCGGCGCGTCTACGCGGAACCAAACGCTTCTGTCTAGACGTAACTTCGACCGCCGCGGCGCGGCGGGGATAGTTGCCATGGAGAGGATGGAGAGAACGGCCGATAGCCGGGCTCCAGGTGAAACGGAGAAAAATATAGGTTAGATTAGGCGAAGAGGTATTGCCGAGATCTTTGTAGCATCGAGGGTGCCAGTTAAATAAGGGCTGCGGGATCTCCGCTCTGCTTGATCCCTCCCCCGCGTGCTTCTACCACCTTTAGTTGCGGTACGAAGGAGCTCTCGTTTGTCGGAGGCGTTTCTTTCAGATTTTAAAGCCCGCTCCGCCGTTTTTCTTCTCGAACAGGATAAGGAAAATAAACGACTGAAAGAGGGACTCGACGCGCCATGCTGGTCGCGAGTATCGATATACCAGGGCCCCTTGGAACTTTCAAACAATTTAACCACCCGAAACAACCCGATCCCACGCACGCTCCAACACCGACCCGGTAGATATTAAGCCTTTCTCTGGTTTGCTGATTCCGCGGAATCGCGGCATAGCGTTTTGCTAACATTCTGACTCGCGCTGACCTACTAACGAGTCAGCGAATTATTCGTTAACGATCGATTGTACCGCTTTCGGTATTTCATAACGGCCGTTCAACCGTCTAGAAAAAAATGCAACTCCGTTCTAATAATAAAGAAAAAATATTGTCGATTACGTAGTCGACGCAGAAAGTTTGATTAAACGGAGCGAAACGTTTCGAGCAGTCATTACAGTTAGCAAACAACTATTCGTTCCTGTTGAAGTTTTCTGAAACAACCGTCCCTTACATTTCCACCGCCATAAATAAGACCGGAGTCGCGGTCGTTTAATCGCCAAGAGATACGAGACCGAGACCGAGACCGGGGAATAACCGCGAGGGTGGTACGGTCGAAGGGCTGACAAGCCAGGCCGGACATCCACTTACAATTTGTCGCGACGCGCGATTAGGCTCGCTGGGTTCCTCGTGGTTCACGGGAAGTACTGTTCGCGTACCGTTCGCGTGGCAGTTCCGAACAACGTTGGCGAATTATCGCGAATTGGCTGGAACGTCTGCGACGACGGGGCATCGAGTCGAGTCGAGCAGGAAATAGCATCCAGTCGGAGAGAAAGAGGATCCGGATAGCCAAAGGGAGACCGAGAACCGTGTATCGCGGCGATGGAACGAGGACGAGAGAACGCGGAGATGGGAGAACACGGTTCTGATTAGCATACAAACTACGCGCGACCGTGTTGGTTCTCCGCGTTTGTTCGGGACACGAACGAGTGCCGCGTGTACGTGGCCCGTATACACACGTACGGGGTGTCCAAGATCGTGATTAAAGGTACCAATGGATTTCGATCCGAGTGCCGAGCGTCGGAAAAATTTACTCTCGTCCAACGAGGCGACGACGAATAAATACAATACGAAACTACCGCCTCGATCCCTTCCCGATCGAGTTCGACGCGATCCGAGAATACCGTTTCTACGCTTTCCAACGATTTTTTTTCGGAAATTAGAACCGTCCGCTCTCGAGGGACACCCGTTAGACCGGAACGTACGCGTGTTCTCGCGCGTTAAGAGATTCAAGATCGAGGAAGAGGACGGGACACGCCGTTTACCACCACGGAAAACGACCAAGAGCCTGGGAAGAAGAACAAGAAGGAGAAATATGCCACCCACAAAGTCCGGGAACTCGGAGCGAGCGGTCGAGACGTTACGGAGCTGTAACACTTGAGATACCACGCGCGTGGACCACGATAATGGCCCGCTATTACGATAAATTGAAAAACCAGCGTAAAACAGTGACGCGGTTGTACAAACAGACCGACCTTTTGATCGGGTGTTCTCCGTTCGAAACAAATTGTCGTTCTGCTCGACGCGTGGAGAATCTTGCGCAACGATACGACGTCGAACAAGTAATAAGCAACTAATCTACCAGCCCTCTCGGTGTTCCCCGTATGATCGAGAAAGGGTGCTCGAACGACACCGTCTCGACTCCAAGTACTATCGCGCGTAAAAACGTTTTCTTTCGGGTCTCCTCTTTCTGGTCCCCGGTCTATATTATTTCAACAATTCATTCGTAACTGACAAAGGTGTTCTGGAGTCTGCCGTCGCGGGGGAAAAAGGGCGGATAAAAATCACGAGGCGCCGGTGCGAAAACGTCGCTCGAGATATTGCCAAGCGCGAACGATAATAACCGCCTATTACGATAACCGCGCGAAAAGAGGGCCAGACAGGACCGGCATTGTCGCGGCGAGTGGACCTTCGAGAGGTTTGCCCTGATAAAAATACGACACGCTCGTGGATCCTGAATGCGGGCCTCTGTACGATCCAAAATCGTCTTGGCCCGTTGCCGATCCCTCGGCCAGAGTTCATCGATCGTGGCCATCGTGGCCCGTCGCGTCTTTTTGCAGCCAGCCAGAAATTACTTGTCGTCGTTTCTCGCCAGACGGCCCCCGGGAAACAAACATTAACGACGAATAATCGACTAAATAATTATTAACCCTTCGTGCGATGCGACGAAGCTCGTTTAAATTTCAACGATTTTCAGAGCACAAAGAGGCGGAGATAAAGAACGAACGAGTTATTCGACGGAGCTTCGAATGGAAATGATCTTGAAAATAGAAAAGTTATTTTCCTATTTGACGGCATGAAAAGAAGCGCCGGCTACGAGAACGTTTCTTTTCTCCATTGTATTTCATTTTTTATTACGACGTTGCGCATAAAGCAGCACGAGACAATGCCCGAACAGAGCGAGCTCGAGGTCGCGTAAATCTTCGGTCCGCGTACCGCGGTGCATATTTCTTCCCCGTACGAGGCTCGATCTCGCGCGGATCCGCAGCCAAGTTGCTTACGCGAGTGCAGAAGGAGAGAGCCTTGTGCAGCTACCGTGTCGGAGATTATCAGTGCACCGTTGTTCCGTAGTTCGCGGCGCGTAACACCGTCTCGACGCACGCCCACTTATTCGACGGCCTATTTTTGGCTAATTTAGGATCCACCGAACGATCTGTTCCCCACCCTCGTTGCCAACGAGCGAAAGAATATGCAACGAGTTTCTCAGCTACACTGTCAAGGATTCCAACGAGCCTAGATCACGCGCGAACAACGAAAATCACTATTATTCGAAGCGAGCGACCGACTTTGGCTTCCGTAATGGTCTATTCTCGGCTAATTTATCGCTCGCTGGAATGACAATGACGTTCGCTTCCTTCCCTCGTCCAGAACTTTTCCCTTCTATTCGCGGCGCCCAACGTACCAATACTTTACAAACTTTCTAAGGCCGAGAGGCCGGATGACGAACGACCCTCTGGTTAAACCTTTCCCTGGTAAAAGAGGCAAACAGTGTCGGCAGCAGGTTCGAAGACCGCGCCGAAATGTCCCATTTTTGGCTAATTTAGTGGCCACTAGAATGCCAATGACGCTTCCTTCGCGCATTTAGCCAGCCTATTCCGCCGTTCTTTCTCCTCGTTCTCGTTCGAGAGACCCTCTCTCCGTGGATGGCCACTCGAACCCTTGAAATACGGTTACAACCCGAACGGCCTCCACCCCCCAACACCTTACGATGTCCGCTCGGAATGAAACCTAGTCTTTATTGCCGAGGGGAGACCAGCGCACCTTGGCGACCCTGAATGATTTTACGCGCTTGCGTCCACCTACTCCCATCTCGTCGACCGATTCTACCGTCCCTGTGGACGTCTGGCTACCACCGGTTGCCCGTTGGAACCGAGAAAATCAAGGTTATACTCACTTCCAGAAGACGACGGAGACGATCGCTGCCATCAGGAGCAGCACTACCGCGCAAGTGATGATCAGGGCGGTACTCTGCAACGATGGATTCGTGTGGTACGACGCATCGATCATCTGTAAAGAACGGACATGTTAGCGAGAAAGGGGTAGTTTCCGATACACCTTCGAAATTTATATTCTCGACGCTCGGGATATATTTCAAATTCACGCTTCGAAATGCATGATTCGTGTCCTTCGTGTACGCGTGCTTTACATGTTTTTATTGGACTGCTTGAAACTCACGGGACGCTCGTTAACCCGCGTCGAATCGATTCTGGCTTCGAATTTCGTTATATTTGTCGTCGTTCGCGAGCGCTTACGAGCGACGCGAGCCTATAAGCGCCTCGAAGTTCTCGTTCGCTATAGCGGATGCTGATGCATATGTGTTCGACGAATGCAAATGAACGAGCAGCTAGTATACGGACATCGCGACGGAGTACGCGCGAATCGTGCATCGACTTTGAAAGCCGCGCCAACAGGATTAATCAACGCTTCAGCGGCCCGTTATTATTAGCGGTTTCAGAAGTTGTCGGTAGAGGACCAATATAAATTGATAATAACATTGCGGCAATATTTGATATACGTTTGTTTAAAGCTGCGGGCAAATATGACGTGAAGCTTTTCGGGGTTGTGCAATGTTGACGCAACCTCTGGATTATACACGTATAGTGCACATAATTATTATTTATTATTATTAATATTACCGTTACGAATCACCTAACGCGCATTAAATTACGAAGAACTATTAAACTAGAAGTAACGTGGTAAACGATTCAATTAAAATTTTTGATCTCGTAAAGAATGTCGGGAATCGCTTCTGTTTACTGGTAAATCCAATTTAGTGAGAGGTCGAGGAGATGTAGGAAAAAGATCGCGAGTAAAACACTCGTGATTCAGGTCGAGATTTCTCCGACCCTCGTGCGTCGCGTAGAATTCATCGCGAGGGTCGCGTAGACGCGGAGTTGGCCTTGGAAAAGGGCCGGGATGCGTGGCTGATACGGGGAGGAAAGCAAGGGCGTCGGCTGGCGTCGCGTCGTTACGTGGCGCGCCTGCGAAAAGCGAAAGTGATTTTTCCGCCAAGGGTCCCCGTCTTCGGGGAAACTTCCTGGCTGGTTCCATCGTCTCCGTCGGTTCGTGCCCATTGTCGCGAGTCCTCCGGATCGATCGACGCGCATTGTGAGCGCGCGGTGACCAGACTCATTTTACCCGAAGGTGCGAGCCACGAGACGCTGAAAAGGATCGACGACGCGCTTTGGGACTGCCGATTTAATGCGTATCGATAAGCTCGGCCCCCCGCTCGACCATTATATCCGCTCGATGGGATATTCTGCCGGTTGGCGACAGGCCAGGGAAACCGTTCGATCGCGAGACAGTGCGATCTCGCGAGTGCAACGATGCTCCCTCGCAGGCTTCTCGTCGCCCGTCTTCGCTGTATCGAATCGACTATTTATGGCGACCAACCAGAATATTTACTTTAGATTCCGGACAGAGCCATTTTTCGCACCTAATCGCGCGTGGGACAGAGTTTGCTGGCAAACGAGACGTTTCGAAAATTTATGCGATTGCAATTATTCGCTTTACAATAGCGGACTACAGAAACATGCATTAATAACGTTTCATTGTTGGTAAAGAAGAGTACAATCGGTACTCGACGATGTATTGTTTGGAAAATTTTGTTACGAGATAATTCGATGCAGCAACGTTAATCTGTCGTATAATTGGAATATAATACGCGAACAATATTGCAAAGGTACGGTAATTGCAAATAAATGTAACGACGGTAAATATTTTAAGAGTTATCGTCGGTCTTTAAAGGGTTCGAACGACATTTCCTATGGTGTAAAATTTGCTTCCGTTACGAGGCGCGTTCGTGGCCGTTTAAATATCCTGTGCGACGGTAACGACGCGATCAACCGTAGAACGACATTGTTTAATATCGTTGGAGGCGCGAAAAGCTCGTTTCGCATCGAGTTCGTCGTTCATCGGGCCCCGTGTCGGCGATCGCACGCGTCCATCGATAAGTCGACTCCTCCTTCGAGTACGAGAATACACGAGCTATGGAATATTGTGGTGCGCGTTGTTTGGCGATGGTCCAAGGGAAGCAGCATTTATCAAAGGTTTCGCGAGCGTTTGTGTGCGCGTTTCGATAGGATCGCGGCCTGTCTGCACACGCGAGCACGTAAGTCCCTCTTTGCCGAGAATCATCTCCTTCCACGGGCGCACTCAGACGCGAGACTCGTCCTTCTCTCTCGCGAGATTCTCTTCCTCCTCGCGGTGGCTCATCTCTCATCATTACGGGGATATTAATGGCGTCGGCTAATGGATTCAGCCGAGCTTAGCAGCCAGTAAGAGAATTCCTTTCTCTCCGCATCATCCCGCCCTCCCCCTTTTCCCGCCTACAGTCGTTGCGTTTTTCCACTTCCGGAGGGGGGAATTTGGGAAACGATGGCAACCGTGACGACGCATCGTCCGCGATGCTCCACCGCCGCAACGATTTCGAAAGACGCGAGTCATTCCGCGAGCGGTAGCCACGGGTACCAAAATTTCAGGATCAGTACAGAAGACGAGCATACTGGAAAAGCTTGCACGCTTTTCGAACGGTTAGAAAGGGGTTTCTTTCACCGAAAAGGCTTCCGAGGTAATTAAAAAGGAGAATAGGAAACGATAGAGAGGGTGGGGGGGCGGTGTATCGGGGCGGTGCTGGAAGAAAGGATCCAATTAGCGCGTAAAAAAAGAGGAGAATGATTACGAGCTTCTAAGAACAACAGCCGAGAAAAAGGAGGAGCGGAATCAAACCGCGAACAAAGCCGATATACCTCTTGTTTCGCGTTGTTATACCTACCGCGCGATGCAACTTTAGTCGATATCGGCTCGTGGGGGGCAGCGACGGTATTCCCCACGCGAGAAACCATACGTTTCAGTCGCGCTATACGCGGTACTTACGTCTGCTCTGATTCAGCATCAGCGGAATAGAAACCCGTAACCCGACTCCGGATCCAATTAATGGAATCCTAGATGATAGCCGAACGCGTGGCTCCGCTAACGCAATAACGACCGTAAACTCCGAATGGAATTGTGGATCGCGGGAGGCTGGAAACGAGGGATGCTGTCTCGATCGGGGCATTAAGGCGGGGGTGGTGTCGCCGATGATCTCACACGGTTCTCGATTTCTTGCGACGATGAATCACCCAGCCCGGCGTAAATTCGCTAATGTATAGCACGTAATTTACTTAAACGCGGAAGCTCGGCCTAGATCTTCGAGCAAAGGGGCTTCACCGTTTCAACGAATACTTTAACGAAGCAACGTTCGCGAAATAAGAGAATCGGAATAACAAGCAAAGTTTCCCGGGGTCGGCTTCCCGTGAACTTTGAAGAGCGCATCTATCGACGAATAATAAGGTTGCGCGTGAGGAAAACGCGGTCTAGATTCGAGAAACAAATACCAATTAGACAGACTGGCACACGATCGATAGATCCGTTCGAGACAATGGCTACCGTCGCGGTATTGTTCACGGGTCGGTGTCCAGGTCTCGGGCTTCGATCGCCAAGCTATTCGATTCCTCGAAATTCCCTCGTAGTCCCTTAACCTGGAACTTTTTATTTCCTCGAAACGAAAACTCCGATGGCCACGGCGAGCAGCTTCGAAACGTGCCCCCAATGACGAGATTGTGACAGAGAATAACAAACCCGTCGCGTTTACAGTGTAGGGATCCGTCGGGTGCGTGTTCTGTTTGGGATGAGCACGTGTTCGGCGTGTCTAAATGCGTCCTCGTTGACGTTAAACACGTCTGGGCATCTACCTTGCATCTAATTCCGAAGTAAAGTACGTTGTTAAACAGGACGCGTCGCGCAGTTTCTAATTACACGGCTGTCTTGAGCGGGACAAAGGCGGATGTTTGAGAGGTTATTAAAAGCGTCGGTAAAGAAACAACGGCTCTAGTTTACGATCGGTGTCTGGAGAACGTTGGTGAAAAATTAAGAACCGTGGGAGGATCGAGATCTTCCGGGCAGTCGAAACGCAAGGGAAAAGAGCGAAACGGAGGTCGCGTATAGGCACCATTTGACCGTGGATCGGATGGTACACGTAGCCCTGAATTATCAGATCGTTCGGCGACGCAAAGGCGGTCTCTCGGTGGTTTCGTTCCTGTCGAGTTTCGGGCTGAGCAGACACAAACGGTTACGTGGCATCTTGATTCCGCGGCAGCGTCTCTCGATTAATTAGCGTGCCGTGGTTAATGAAGCCCGGTCGAACAACCGAACCAAAGGGGCTCGGAGTTCGAGGGTTCGCGGGGGCCACGGAGAAAACCAGAGGGATCGTCTGTCTCCGCTCTCTCGACCCCGTGCAATCGATATCGCGTAATGCGATCTCGCCGGACCAGAGCGCGCGGATATTATGTTCGCCGAGCTGCGCGTATCGACTAGGCGATGGCTGGCGAGAGTAGGAGGGGGGCCCATGAAATTCGAAAAGCGCGCCCCATTCCGAGTATAAATAACCGATCGCGAACCCGGTGTAACGTATATTTTAATGTCACCCCCCGTTCCGCGACGTATTCTCTCGCCGCTTAAAACGCTTGCCGTCGCTTCCCAAAAAGCTTCTCCTCATTTATCATGCGAGTGATTCAGCGCCCGAAACGCTGCTATTCCGAATTTCACTTGATTCCGGTTATTAATGGATTCGCGCTGCCCCGTATAATTTCCGCGTTCGATGCTGCGCCGCCTCCGTTCAACGACACCCGCGAAAAATCGACAACGCGTAATAATAACACATCCCCGAAAACCTTTCTACACCGTACGAGATGAACTTTATCTACGAAGCAACGTGGAACGGATCCAGGAAAAAATTGTTTCCGTTTTTTTTTTCCTTGGCGCAACGTGGCGTAACGTTAATCGCCCCCGCGCTGGAATTTCTGCCGGTCGAAATAAATATGCGCATACCGCGGTTGAGACTTGTTCGTCAAACGCGTATGAACATGCATGAGCCTGTAAAACATTCGATTTGCCGGCGAAACATTAACATGAACGGCACGTTCGCGACAATAGCGAGGGACGAAACGGTCGGGGGGGGTGGGTTAGGTTCGGTTCGGTCGATCGAAAATCGTCTCGTTGATTTAACAACTCTCTCCGCGCCGTATACACCCTCGGTGGGCAGCTTTGTCTTCTCGTCCGTGCCTGCTGGCCAGCGGAACACGTCTCCGGCCGACCGGGACACGCTAATTACGCATTTGTTCAGGAATTTGCATGCGTTACGCCATCACGCTGTCAAGAGTTTACGTGTCCGCGTCGTAACGAATCGTTACGAGCCGGAACGACCCCCGCCCTGACCGGTGACCTCGCGCCCGATTCCTGTCCCGGAGGGTCACGATCGGCACGTTTGCCCTGCGTTTGTACCGTAGCGCTGCGCTCCGACGAAATTGTCCCATTGAAAATCGTCTCGTTAGACCCACGATTCTGACCAACGTACCCCGTTGAATCCGTGATGCGTCGTTATTATTTTCTTTCTATTCCGACCGCGACCGCGTCCCCCTCGATGCAGCTGCCGATTTTTACATCGATTTCTCTACTTGGAAACTATCGTACGTTGCTGGCGATCGGATTAGAAAACGTCTCGGATCCCGATCTCGCGTAATATTTGACGATCGCTCGAGTTCTTATTTGCGACATCTCGAAACGTAAGATCGTAATCCATGGAACTGTACCGGATCGGTACCGGAAACTTCTGATAACGGTAGGTCCACGGAAGCCTCGAGAGTCTACCTATCGTGTCGGTCTGGTTTCCAATGCCAGCGATCGTTTGCAACACGGTTGTTGATTCTTAAACGTCCCGTCGAGAGACTGTTGTTTCGGGGCCTGCCAGCCGACTATTTATCGAGCAAATATTTCCCGGTTGTTTCCATTTCGCTTCTTTATTGTTTTCCAATCACCGTCCGACATCGATCGTTCCTTTCATTCGACGGAAAATGCAGAACGGTCGATCTCTATTGTCCGAGCCCGTGTTTCGATTTTTTTCCTCTTCGACGAGTACTTTGAGGAGGAAATTGGCTACGAGACACTTTCGAGTACCGCGATATGCATGAAAGCAAAAAATAAAAGACTCTGATAAACGGAGGCCCAGCTCGGGCGACGATTTAGCCGGAAAAGAGAAGGAAGGACGATCGCTGACGAGGGACAGGAGGAGAATGATCGAAGGGAACTCTTTTTATCCCTGAGACAGCTCGAAAGGACAAGGTCCCTCGGAACGATCTTGTTTATTTGCCACGGCGACCCGTTGCCAGCTCGGCCCTTTTCT
Organism: Colletes gigas; assembly: GCF_013123115.1. NCBI lineage: Eukaryota > Metazoa > Arthropoda > Insecta > Hymenoptera > Colletidae > Colletes > Colletes gigas. The sequence continues at coordinate 2,224,345 of NW_025106641.1, forward strand.
ATCTTCGCGTATCTGCCGCGACGGGGAAAAACTGAGAAGCCAAAGGACGCGTAAAAGCCCTGTACAGGCTCGCCCTGTCGCTCCACGGCGTTTTCTTTTCCACGCGGCTCGATAAAACAACGCGTCTTTTATTGCCGATGTTTTCTCGGCCGCCAACGGAAGCAGTTCATAAATATTTGATGCGCCTAATGGAATCTGATACAGACGCCCGTTCGCAAGCTCGCAGCCCTTTACGCTTCGATCGGCCCCGAACGAACGAATCGAGAAAGCCTACGCCTACGAAACGAATACACTTTAGGATGGACGTGCATCCAATTATTTGGCACTTTTTCTAACACGTATGGTAACGTTTGCATATTCATACGCGTCCATAATTCCATGTATCTGGCGCAAGAGGTCAACATCGTATACAGAAAAACAACCCCTCGCCTATGCGCTACCTTCGCCATGTTTTACAGTGGGAAATTGCTATCGGAGATGAAATCTTTTTCCTTTTCCACGACGAGTCCATTCAATTCCACTCGATCGAAACAACTGGAAAAATCTTATACAATTTCCGCGTGAATATCAACAACGGTTTTACATATAAAAAAAAAAGCTGTTTCTGAGGACAACAAATGCCGATAAAAACGTTCACGTCCGAATACATTTGTCCGATACTGTATAACGTCGACCACTATTGTGAGGTACCAAGCATTGTTCGGTTAAAAAATTCCCTACCTCAGAGTCGCGCAAATAAACGGAGAGCCAAAGAAACGTTCGAATAGAATCCCAGCCGAGTTTTATGATTCCTTTCGGAAACAATCGACGACCGAGGACAATCGTTTTTTTCCCGCCCCCGTTGCGATTTCGACCGGCAAGGGGTTGGAAATTGCTCGGGGGCGAAAGGCCTAGAAACCGCGAGGGTGGCAAATGACGGAGATTATGTCGGAGGAGCGTTTAATGACGCGGACATCAACATTCCGGACGCGCTTTAATATCGACGCGTCGACGAGTCTCGTAAATCATTCGCTTGGTAATGGAATTCGACCGTCGCAGACGACGCTTTTACGATCGAGACAGGTTGGCAATGGTGATGAGTTAGGTGTTGGCTCGTTCGCTTAAAATAAAAACTCGGGAATCGTATCAGGTGGGGAAGCTGCACGGGAAAGCTTTCTCTATCGTCGTTTGCGAAGGTCCAGGAAGTAGTTCGGATAATACGATTCGGGAACATTTCGACAAAAGTTTTCCCGAAACGAGGGAACTTGTTGCCCCGGATCCGATCGTCCAATCGAGACGCCACGATTAACATCCAAGCACTCGAATCGTCCTGGACGTTATCGCTAAGGATCGTTCGGCCATTAGGCGGCATACTATTGCGAGGAGCTCGCGGAATGGCAATTCGAAGCGTATAATATCTGGTTTCCCCGAAACGGCGCAATATCGCTGGGAATAACGACACCGCCGGAGAGATAGAGGGACAGAGGAGGGGACGAAAGACACAGGATACTATGTAGGAGTGTTTAACGACACGGAGAGCAACATTCCGGACGTGCTTTAATATCGCCTACCGTTTCATTCAGGACGCGCGCGCTCCTCGTCATCCCCGTCGGATATACCGCCTAAAATTCACTCACCCTATCTCGACGCCGGCAGAGAACCGTCAACCCTTCTTCCTGGTCGCGTGGCGCCGTGGGGCGAATTGTTTTTGATATTCGAAACGGAACGAATGCGGTGCCGCTTCGGTGAATGCTTCTCGCAAAACGAGCGCACTCGTTTCCTACCCCTTTCACGACTTTATCTCGCCCAAGGTTCGTTTCAATCGGAGGATACTCGGTATTACGGTTATTTCGAGTTCTCTTTTTCACGGCGTTATCGCGACGAAAAAGACGAGGAAGCGTCTCGCGTCGAGAGCCAAGAAGCAGGGTTCGTTTTTAATTAAACGATTAGCGGAAAGATCGAAACCCCGTTCGGGTAAGTGCTGTCTGATAAACGAATCAACGGATGACTGGTCGGGCGTCGATGCAATCCTTCCTGAAATTGGATACATTTTTCCCTAGCTTTTCGTCCAATCGAGAAACGAAGAGCACGACGAGTTATCGAACGGTGGCCCTCGAGGGGCTCTTTTTCTTTCTCGTATCGGTTACCGGCGTCGTCCTTTCGCGCGCTCTTTTTGCCATCATCGTTACGGCTCATAAATTTCGCACGGAAGACCGAGCAAAATCGACGAATCGGTGAACTTTGATATTCCGCGATTTCGTTAGGTTCGAATCGCGTAATAACCATTTTACTCGTTCGAACGCCTCGCGACCGTAAAGGAACCACCGAATGTTTTCACGCCGGCGGTAACACCATCCCCCGAACGCGCCAAGGGACCGACGGAAAGGCGAAATGGAAGCCACGAGTCCGGGTAAAAATATTATTCGACCGAGATTCCGGGGCAGCTTGAAAAATGCTCCGAAAGATTGAATCCTGCGTCAGCGAAGCTCACGGTGCAGAAGAAACGGGGGATGGAATCTTCGTTTCGAAAAAACTCGTTATCTCGTACGTCAGCCGCGACTGAGAATCAACCCGCGCGGCATTAATATTCCGCCGGTTTATTTCGAGTAATATCTAAGCCCGTGCAAACGAAAGTCCGCCGCCGAACGAATTAACTTATTTCGCCTTAACGTCGGGAGCGCGCGCGTTCGTTTCTTTTTTTTTTTTCCACCGCCCGGACTAAATCTCGCGTGGTACCGCCGCTTTTTTCCGCGTTTTTGCTCTTTTCCCCGTTTCCCGTCGTTGCTCCGCGCCCGTTATAAAAATAACCATAACGCGGAACACGGTAAATACGCGACGGCGCAACGCTGAAAACGCGCTCGCTGCTCGGGTTTCGATCCGGATCCACACCCCGTCAAAGGGAGTTCGCGCTCTTGGAATTACCGAAAACGCGCGACTCGTAGGTGGGTTTCCGTATCGGTAAGCCCCGTAACGAGCAGCGAGCCTCTATTCCCAGGTGCGTTACGGGAATCGAAGACAAATGAACATTCCCGATGCAAAGTCTCCGCGCTCGGTTCACTCGGTCCTCCTATCGCGCGCGTCTTCCTTCCGCTGAAACGTGGTTACGAGAGAAGAATGTCGCGTAGTCTGTAAATTGAACCATATTATTTGCCTGGGAATGGAAATCTTGGCGCGAACACGCGCTCGGCAATCTCTCTCGCCGTTAATTTCTCGTTTATTGTAGACGGTGGAAGAGAAACCGGGACGGTTCGCGTACGAATTCAAGTTTCGAGCAACCGAAAGGGCTCCGCAGACAGAAACGCGTTTACGGGTAGTTGGTGTACGCGGAGGGGGGGAAAAAAATTGGCAAAAAAATCCACGAGCGAATCCGATGCTCGTTTGCGAATATTCCGATATTTTCGGATAAAGCGGCGTTTCACCTTTCTCGGTCCTCTTTTTGATCGATTTCACGGCAACTCTTTCGCGTAATCCTTTTCCCGGTTTCCCGGCCGACACAAAGGGACGGCAAAAGGACGAGCGCGCTATTACGGGCTTCCCCGGGTTCTTTACGGAAGATCGACGCCCACCGGCCGCGATGCAGCGCGGCTCGGTTCGGCGCTCGCTGCCGGGAGAAGTTCCAATTTCCCTTTTATCGGGACTCCTATTCCATTCCGGGCGTCGCACATGATATTCCCTCGAACTCTGGGATTAAACCGCCGAAGACGATCCTCTTTTTTTTCCTCGGTACGCTTTCGGCGATCGAACCTCGTACCCCGAGTTCCCTCTGCAACGTTTCGAACGGCGTTCGCCGGTGATCCACCACGCGCGATCATCGTTTTCCCCCTCCCCTCCGCGGACTTCTTGTCTCGTCACTCGACTGCGGAGGTGGCCATTATTTAAATTTCGTCCTCGCTGATTCATCGTTTCAACGTCAATCTCTTCTGGCTCTGTTCCTCGTGGAAATTTATCTGCCACGAAACGAGAGACGTGTGTGCGAGGGAGAGAATGAAAGACCTCACCCCCGCGGAAATCGATCCGACGGTCCGTTTCGAGGAAGGAAACCGGGACGCGGCGGTTCGACGAAGAAGCGGAGGAAGAGCCGCAATGGCGTCGTCTCCGGGAAACGGGAACCCAACGGTTTTAGCTTTAATCCCCCGTGAACAATGTTACCGGCTTTAACGTTCGTTACGCGCAACACGTAATTTTCTTTCTCCCTTCGAAACCCTTTCGCGCGACGGCCGCAAATACATCCCGGAAACCACGGGACCAAGACATCGCACGGGGTCTTTGTTCCTGAGCTTTTCGAGCTCGACGCTCGTTACGACGCCTTCGATCGCGAGCCGCTGACCCAATAAACTGTGTATTACCTGTGTCAATATCGCCCCCTCGCTCGCACGCCACTTCTCTGCGGCTAGCGCGGCTCTTTGACCCTTGCTTATCATCGATCTTGACAAGAATTCAGCGCGTGCATGCGTCCGCGATTTTGATTTAATCCGAAGCAAACGCGTCTTCGCCGGCTGGGAATCTGACCGGAGAATACCTTGGGAAATGCCATCCGCGGTGTTTTGCAGGCTTCGAGTACTCCACCCGCTCGAGAGGATCTTTCAGAGACGCGAGCGCACCACGGGAAGAATCGAATATCGGGGGATCAGAAATTCCCGTCGCTCGCGACGGGATTAGAAATTTTTTTCCTGGCCGGGGACGAGGGTGGGCGGCACCCGATAATGAAGTAATCCGAGGAAGGAGAGAAGGTAGCTCCGTCGGATCTTCCTTTTTCACGGGCGGCGGCGAATCGAGGGGCGGATTCGACGTCGTTCGACGCGAGGCCTCCCGTGTGATATTCGAGCAGCCGCCAAAGGGATCGTTAGGCCGGCCAGGGACACGATTCTCCTCGAATGTATACATTCTCCCTTTAATCTGGCTCCGGTGGACGTCGCGAGAGCTTCGTGGCCCGACCGGAAAGGGATGAAAGCTCCACGGTCCCTCCCTCGTCGCGACTTCCATTTTTATTCCGTTCTTTTGCAGACGTTCTGATCGTTCGCTGACACGAAAATTGTTTAACGCTTCCGCACCCAGGGGTAGATCGAGAATATATCTAGGGATGAATATCAAGAACGTAAATTCGTTTAGTAGAACCTCCATCGATCGAAATTGTTCATTCCTGAACAGTCTCTCCTGCATTTATTGCCCATCTATTTTTATGCATTATTTGTTACACACGACCACGAAAACGAGTCGAAAATATGCTATACAATCTTTGTTATCGAGATAATTTACCTTGAAAATTCATCAGAAACGCGCGCGATTGAATTCGATCGGGCTGACATGTCCGACTATTATTCGTTATTTCTACTTGCACTGAGTGTTTATAGGCATTAACATCGACATGTATTATTTTTTTCTATCAGTCCTAACTAGTTAAGTAATAGTAAGATCAACGAAAAAGAGATTCTTAATGCCATACTGGAATTAACGTCTAAAAACGCAAATTTAAGTAGTAATAAGTAAGAATGGTCAGACGTTGCTCGGCGAATTTTCCAATTGAATTTTCTCGTAAACAAAGCATCGTACCAAGAAATTTCATTCCACATTTTCGTTTCACTCTGCGACGTAGAATCATTGTAGATTAATGTTCAAAATCTACCCTTCTTTCTTTGCACCCTGTGGTACATTTTCTTATTCCCTTTTCAGGGAACGTTGTTCAGAGAGAACCAATAGTGGCGGGGGATTTATCGACCGAGGGCATCGAGAGTCTTTCGAGAAGTTACAGCAAATGGCGATTTAGTTTCGAGGACGTTCCTAATCGAAATTTCTGTGAAACAGAATTCACGATCCCTCTTGCGGTCACGGAGTCATCCCCTCGGAAAAGCACGGAACAACCAACCTCGCCCGCTAATCACGCCCCCGCTCGTACCCTCTTCTTCGGCTAAGCGAGAACTCCGTTCCTGGCAAACCCTTGGCCAAGAAACTCTCGCTTTTCCCGGAGGAATCGCGTCGAGCCGAGAATGGATGTCGCGGTGTCGGGCTCGGTTTGCCAGAACGGAGCTTAAATTCCAAAGTAGCCTCGTTTTCCGAGTTCGATGCTGCATTAATTCTCACGTGTATTTTTCCCGAGCTAGTTGCCAGCCTCTGGTGTTCGTAGGGAACAATTATTAAAAGGTATTTGAGTCATTAATTTGCTCGGTAGAATAATTATTCGATAAAAACGTTGTTCCAAACATTTGGTATTTACCTTCCGGTTTCCTTTGAAACTAACGCGTTGGTCTGAAATATAGCGAGTGAAAATAACGAGGCAAACATTTTTATCGATAATTGGAGGTTACGCCGATACGGAAACCGACCGGAACGGTTTCCAACTCGACCACGATAAGTTTAAAGTTACTCCTTGGCGCTTATTCTTAATATTTTGTAGCTCGCGTACGGTCGAGGGTGGCCAAGTTCGCCGAAAAGCGGTCGTCCAAATCGTAACCACCCCTCGTTAGTCTCCTTCGCTCGTGACGGACCGAGTTCCTCGTCGTTCAACCGTGAACGAAACTTTGGAGGATTTCGGGACAAAGCTTCTCCTTATCCTCTTTTCGTCGTCGCCCTTGCCACTTGTTTCGTTGCTCGTCTCGTTTACCGCAACCCCTAGGAATTAGATATTAGACGGCGAGGACGAAAGACGCGACAGCCGGTGGGTTCGAATAGGGCGTCCGCGTTCGTGCTTCCGGCCGGAAAATTAAGACGAACCTCGCTTTGGTACACGTGGGGCTGATATTGTTTCGCTCGGCACCCTCCACGGTGGGCCAATCAAGGGCCGCGTGCTTCCTGGATTCAATATCGAATTTTACGTACGAGGAAGCAAAGTTTTTCATTCCTTGTTCAGCCAAGAGACGATTTTCGTCTACGATGTTTCCGATTTCCATCGCGATTTCGTCGCGCTCGACTCAGCCGAGTCTTGCTCGGATTTTCCAGGATTTAACAAGGATATAGAACCGGCTCGTTAGTCATTAAAGTTCGTGCAAGTGTTCATTAAGAGTTAATGATGCCATTAGACGTTACCCGGGAGGCAGGATCGTTAATGGTGCGCTCGAAATACCGCGGAATAAGGCGTGTAAAGTCGTGGAAGTTAGCCGTAATCGAACAATCCTTCTTTCGAGAAAACCAACGCGGAGGATATCTTTATTTCTCCGCGGGGGGAAATGAAAATCCGCCGACAGGATGGATTCCTCGACGAGATCCGGTGGACGTCATCCCGTTTTCGACTCTCTCTCTCTATCCGCTCGGAATTCATTTCGCCTCGTTTGACGCGTTTTGACGCGCGCCGCGTTGCCCTCGTTACTTTCTCCGTTTCCCTTTTTATCGAAAAACCACGATTAAGCGACACGTGTCAGGACGTCGAATTCCGGCACGCTAAAACTTTCCACCGACTTCATTGTTTTTCGTTCGTCGCCCCCTCCTTCTGCTCCCGCTCGTTATTATTCGGCTTCTTGCTGGCTCGCTCTGTGTTCTTCTGCCGCCCTTCGTTTCCTGCCACGGACGCAATCTGCGTTTTTGTCCCGGGCACGAGTTATTAGAGTACGGGTTATTAATTACGCCAGGGTTAATTGGCTTCTGCGGGGCGACCACCGAAACCCGCCGATCGTCCCGAACTCCGTTCGACTTCTTCTTTTCTCTTTGCCGTTTCGCCTCTTCTCGTTCGATCCTCCTTGCTCCCGTTTATCCTTTCCAAGGTCGTAGCTCCGAGTCAAGAGAAACCGTGTAATTTAATTTCGAATCGTTAATTTCTATCGGATCTTATCCGACTCGTCTGCGGAACAGCGGGACGATCGCGTAACGAGCTCCTCCGCGAGAACGACGAATCGGTTCGAAATACGAGCATCCTCGGCGCGGGCTGGTTTATGCGCGTCGACGATTTTAATGGACCGCAGGTTCGAGGGGCGAGGCCGCAAATTTTTCCGCATGACCCGCTCCGGAACGACGACTAACGACGCTCCTGGGGACGGAGGATCCTGCAAAGGGGCGGCGGTAGTTTCGTTCGCGCGAACGCAACCTCTCGCTCGGAGAGTGTACGGCTTAGCAGCGCGGCGCCTGCGGTTTCGCTACACCCTCGTTACGATCCCCGGGCTAGCCCTTGATTATTCCGGATACGCGTAAACACTGCCACCGCCGTTCCCGCTCGTCTGGTCCGCGTAACTCGTCGCGCGGAACCAGAGAAACCGTAAACCCCGTCAACATTTGGACGACCGGCCCGGCGATCCTCCACGGAGCTCCGATATGCCCCGTTGCCGACGGAATTCCCTCGGTGACCGCAAATTCTCTCGCTCGACATACGACGCTTCGGACAGCTTGCTTATTTTGCTACAAATTATGGATTCACCTCCGAACATTTACGCAAGATAAACTCGTGATATTCCAACGGACGGACTATATAATTTAAGAAACAAGTTTCGTTTCGTTCATAGCCAGTCACCATTACAACGTACGACTACGAGTGGGAGTAACAGTAAAGAAAATCGAACGTTCGAAACCGAGGGTCGAGAAAGTTTTCACGTGCCGGTTTCCACGGAAGCACGCTGTGTAAACACAACGATGTCAAGACCCGACGCAAAGCTTACCAACTTCTGCGACGTCTGGCTTCTGTACGACGACGCTTCTCGTATCTAATTATAATTGGTCGCTGCCGGCCGAGCCTCAAAAATTCTCACGGAATCACCGGTGCCCCGCGAACGGTTGGGAGTCGCTGGTCCAGACTAAATATTTTCACAAGGACAGGGCACTTGGGATTCGGCTCCTTAAACTCGCGTCCTTCCCGACCATAAACCGGGAAACTTCCATCGTGCCGCGTATTTATTATTCCAAAGTGGCCACCGACGGTTTAAACGCGGTTCTTTTTTTTCAGGGGGAAACGGGCGTCGATGTACCGGTCGATTTATCGCGCACTTCGGAGGACCAGAGAAGGTCTCGTTACGCCGATGAAACGGTTATTGGCCGCCTTTACATCGGAGTTAAATCCGTGAACACCGCCGGAAGCGTGCGGAGTACGGTTATTCGCGCGTATAATAATGGCGTTAACGGCGCGGGGCGATACGATCGCGAGAAAAATCTCGGTAAAGGCTTTCGTCGATCGTCTACTTGGACCGAGTAGCCGGAAAAACGAGAGCCTCGACACGGCCTTACGATACACTCCGGATTAGACGATGACTTACGTCGGAGCCACGTTAGGATTTTATATTCGCGTTCAGGGGCTTTAAACAGCGGTTGAATTCTGTTTAAAGCAACGAGGCTATCGAACAGCGCGGTTGATTAGCTTTTCACGGGGAAAAGATGAACACGTTTCTGTAACTATCTCGTGGAAAGGGTCGTTGTTCTTTGCAAACACCTGTCGTTGGCGACACACGGGGCACTCTTCACGGTTGGTTGGCGCGCGCTTTATTACAACGACACGTTGCCATTTGCCGGCACTTTGAAGCGGTTCGCGCAAAATCGCGCTCGGAGCTAGGAAGGAAACCGATAACGGTAGGCCGCGAAAGCGGCGGATTAGTCGTTGATTTATGTGCGCCGATAAAGCACCGGTTGTATACTATAGACGCGCGGCATGCGCCGTTATGCGCCATGCGAATGATTTAGCGCGTTTTGCCGGGGAAAGTTAATGCATTTGGCGGGAGCGGAGTGGCACGGATCGCCAGGGAAACATACGTAACGTACGTAGGTAGGTAAATGCGCATACCGGACGTTTCGGCGGGGCTTTACGCGCTTACGTGCCGCTCGCGTGCTCGCTGATTACGCCACGCTCGATTGCCCACCCCCCAGCCGCGATAGTTGCGATTTAATATCGACTCTAATCTCTGATACAACAGACACCAGCCAGCTAGTTGGATTTAACGACCCTGCACCACCTGGCTTCTCGCGAATCTAGACACTTTTATCGCGATCAAACGGAACCGATTAGCTGCGTACGGTGCACGAAACAACCGTAAATAGTATCCGAGGCATCGGTTGCGCCTCAAATACCAATCGACTCTCTTACACGAGTGTGTCTTTCATGGTTTGTACGACCAGGGATTAACATTACGGTCCAATTCTTTTCTAATTTCGCCGACGCGAGCTCGAGACCTCCCGGCTTGCTATATGCGTCGAGCAATTTTAAATACCTCGGTTCGACGTGCATGCTCAAAGACGCGTATCCGAGCGTTTGAATACATCCGTTAGCCACTGTACGTTGATTCAGCGCGCAAAGGATCGTGTAAGTTTACCTCTCCTCGGAGGATTTAATTGCAAAACGTGCTCGCGACTCGTCGCCAGGAAAACGGTGGAACGAAACGCAAAGGACTCGCAATCGGATTTAAGAGCAGAAAAGGAGAACGTTGAAGAATATCAGGCTGTCACGATATGCCACCGGCGCATGGGAAGCGGAGAAGTATTACGCGCGGTATGAATCGGTGCTACGGTACGCGGGAACGAACCGTGCGATTGTCTTCCCAAGTTCTTGCTGCTTTATTCCGCGTATGACGGAGTCTGGGCGGTGGAAAAAGAAAAAAGGGACACCGAGGACCTTTAGCGGGATCAAAGGATCTCGCGTATTGCTCGCGTGCGCGTTTCAGAATAATTTCACGATTCTTCAACGGCTATTTTCGCGCCGCGCGTATCTCCAACGGACAAATGGGACTCGAGAATTCAATGGGAAAGTGCACGGACGAGCGCTGATTCGCTTAACATTGCTTTTAACGCGCAACAGCTTTTAAACGTTTCGTGCCAAGAAACTCTATCAAACTGCATACTATATAGCCCGATTCTAGTATCGGTTTGGTAAATTGAATAAGTAATGGGGAATTAGCCTGGCCCGTGGAGTTTGGACTGGCAGGCATCGGTTATTGCGATAGGGAAACCGGCCCCCGGACGGCAGTCCCCGAACAGCAGACTGGCAGGAAATCCGGGCTATCGACGAAAGAGAAGAGACACAATCGGTTCGAGATAATCCGGACGAGGGTCCTCTGTCGATATCCAGGAGGAGGACGTCGACGTCTGGCATCGATTTGCTATCTGGCCGCTCGAAATGACGATACGTTCCATCGAGCCGCGCCGATAAACGAAACCAATTCCACTCGTGTTGTAATTAACCGTAGCTGCAGCGATACAACCCCTCGCCGGCCCTCTCGCGATCGCTGCGAGAGACCGGGAATAACTACCCCTTTTTCTTCCCATTTTCCAGCCCGGTTCACTTTTTAGTCCGGCTCCCGACGTGCTGCGAACCGCGCAAACTTCTGCCTAGGGGAACGGCATTCTTTTCCCTCCGCTCATCTTTCTTCGCGGCCTTTTTCTCGCTTATCCAGCGCTCCCAGCGCGATTTTCCCTCTCCGTCGGTACCCCGGTCTCCGGCCGACAGAAACAAAGCGGATTCCCAGGCGTAATAAAGAGACTCGACCGACGCAAAAACGCTATCACCGAGGACTTCTCCCCGTTCTCGGGCTACGCGTCTCCATCTTTTCCCACCCCTCGGGCCCGGCGTTTTTCGATCGAACGTTACCGAAAGGAACGAGAGAGAACTCGTCGGAATTCGATTTCGCCACCATCCCCCCCGCCTCCCACATTTTCTTCCAGTTTTCTTCTCGCAGCCTCGAATCGCCCCGTCTCCGTCCTTGTTACCTTAAACGTCTCCGTCCCTCCGCGACCATACGCCGGCTGCAATCTCGCGCGACTCATAATTCACGGCCGAACTCGTCCAATTGGCCGCGCTCGTCGCATTATACCCGCAGACTTAATCTAAACTTTCGCAGCGGCGCTGGTACGGTCGGTCGTAATCACGCGCGCACAACTCCACCCCCTGGCGACGCGACGGGATTTCTGGCGATAAATATCTACCCGAAGAAATTAACCCCGGAGAGACGTACGATGAAAATGATCGCGACGACCGGTCCGAGGAATCGGGGCTCGCGGACAACAGACATCCGGGACAACCGACGGGCAGCACGGGTTTAATAAATACTTGGCAACCGTATCGTCCTCTAATAAACTCGAGACAACTTACGCGAACCGTATTCTGCTGCTGCTTTTTAATTACTATCATCCGGCTCGGTCTCCGTTCCGTCCCACCTACCCTCTTTATAATTTTCCCGCTCCCGCTGCCTCTTCTGCCCGGTGCTTTTTCCACGCCGGAGACGGAACGATTCTTTGCTCAGCGACTTCCACCCCCTCCCACCCCCTCGCCCAGTGCTGCTTGGAAGGTTTTGCGAAGACTCTGGTGTCGCGCAATGCAACGTACCTCGAGTGATCGAGCGAACGCCTGGGTATCCTAATCTCTTCGCCGAGGCCGGCTCGGACAACGAACACCGGAACGGACAAAATGTTTACTGCAATTTCGGTAGTTACTGGTACGGCCCGCCCCCGTCGACGCGGCGCGGCCAGCCAGGGCCAGAGAGACGGAGAGAGAGAATTCAATTAAGGACGCCCGATGCGTTTAACGCCCCGTAAAGCCAGACGAGAGGGCGCAAAAACCAGCGGGGCTTTCCTTCGAAACTCGCGGGATTTGCATGTGCACGGCGGAATGTTCGCGCCGCAAACGCTCGTCCGTGTGCCCAACGACCGGGGGCTGTGTGGGTGTCTCTTTCGGTGCAACCAGCTAGCTGACTCGCACGGAGAGCGTCTCGCGCGCTAAATTATTATTTTAGATTAAACTCTCGCTCGCTACAAGACACTGCTCGATATTAAACTGATTTAATATAACGCGCACCGGGACGAAATTAGAAATTATAAACGGCCAGCCGCTGTAAGTAACGCGGGGATTTTACCGAGGAACACTGCGCACGATTAAAGCGATCGCCTCTCGAACCTTCTCTCCAACAGCTTTGTGGAAAATTTCACATTCGACGTAGGAGAGATAATTGGTATCAGGAGTTCGTGGGGATGGATCGCGGTCGAATATTCGGACAAATTCGTTGCCACGTATCCGGACAGCGACAGAGATATCCGTGGAATGGCCGAGCGTTTAATCGTAAACGAAACGGAAGATAAATTTCGAGTCACGGATCGCAACCGAGCAGATTCTCCAATTACGCGTAATGATGTAAAATCGTCGGGCGATAATGGGTCCCCGGGTTCGGAGGACGGAGGCGGCGTGACACGTGTTCTCTATTAATAGGCCCGTGCCGTTTTTACCCGGGCCGGGCACGTCGGAAGAAGAAAAACCGAGAGGACCGGAGGACGATGAAAAAGGGGAGGCGTCGGCAGACCGATGGCGCCTGTCAGGGGTAAATACGGTTTTTTAACTGGTAGCCTAAAGACAATAACAGGAACAGAGCTGTTACGTGTCCCTCGTACAAGCGATGGCCTCTCTCGATTTACCTCGGCCAGGCAAGCGCCGCGAGCCGAACCGATTACTCTTCGCGACCGGTCTCACTTTTAACGTCGCTCCCGATGATCCCTCTCTTCTTCTCGGTGCTCGCTTTCCCCGCTGTTCCGTCGATTTGCTCGACGATCGAGCCCAACCGGCCCGAGCACCGCGCGCAATTATCCCCGACGGGAGAGATCCTTCGCCTAAACGGGAATTTTCAAGCGGAGAGAGGACGACGCGTGGATTACGCTCGATCGTAAAAGTCTAGGATGTTTTAACGACGAATTACCCCGACCAAACCTCTCCGTGCACACACGCCGAGAGATCCGTTTAATTCGCACGGATCTCGATCGAAACGCGTCGTGTAACGTAAATTGCTAACAAATAACGTTTACGAGTTCTGTAGCTGCTAGTACGGATTCCGAAACCCGTCAAGAAAGACTTTCAAACTCTTAATTGCTCGACGACAATTCCAAAGCGCAACTTTTTATTTCGCGAGAAGAATTTCCGGTCCCGACCAGCAATAACGAGAGACGACGAGGGGGCTTTTAATCGTTGGACCGAGATTTATCGGAGCGTAGCGAAACACGCTAGGTGGAAAAATGAAGCCCTTCGGCGTCACGGAATCCGTGGAGAATTTCAAAGGTTTGCGGTCGCGGTTCAAACTTGTACGAAAATTTGATCGCACGGCTTTAATTGGAATTCTTTCCGGCGTCTTTCCCCTATATCTCGCGCGGTTGTAGATCTTCCCGAACGGTGGGGGTAGCAAGTTACAGAATTCGCGTATGTGGCCACAGATTGCGGCTAATAGTGCTCTTGGGGGCCGATTCTACGCTCCCGAAGATTTCAAAGATCGAGCCAAGATCTCGTGGAACGCTTTGTCGAGCAACCGTTTCTGGCGAGGAACAAGCAACGCCAAGATTAACGGAAACGCGCGAGAACGTTTTTGTCCGTCGAGCTCACGATTCAATTCGCCGGCGCCGGATAAGGAGCTGGCTGGAATTTATCCCGCACTAAAATCCCGTTCTTCCGATATGAATCGAGCGGCCTTAGAATCGCGCGCGACGTTCTTTCTTCGAGTCGTTCTTTTCTGCCACCTGTTCCGCCATTACCCACCTCCTAACCGAGGGATTCCTGTTCCGCCGAGTCAACTTTCAACCGCGGATCGATTCTACTTCGTCCGCGATTCAGACCTAGCCCAACGAGGGCGTTTAACCTCGTCGGAAGGTCTCGAGAACAGCCCGGCGTCGGGAGTGAAACGTGGCGATTCGGATCGGAGAATATTTTATAAGCGAGTTGCGAGTTTCCCAAAGATGGCCGGGGCGAACCAAGTACCGGGAAGTAGACGTAAGCCGTCGACGGAAGATCGAGTCGAAGATTACGAGTACGCGCTGGAAGTTGAATCAAGAATTAATGAACGCGCTCGCAGACCGGTCGAGCAAAGGCGATTTCGAGGGCTTAATTTCTCGGCGGAAGAAAAGTCTTTCAAACGGAGACAGCAAGTTTCCTGGGCGGGTGGTATCGGGGCGATATCGTCAGCCGCGAACCTCCGGTAGCAGGTTGACGCGCGACGGGCGAAAATTCAAGGAATGAATCGTACTCACCGGAATGGCGACGCAGTCTTCGATCTCGGTGAGCGGTTCCTCCGAGCAGAAGGTGCCGTCGGTGAGGAACGGAGGCCGAGGGGGTGGCGGCAACCGGAACTCAGGGGGTGGGCCGGGGCATTCGGGGCACTCCGTGCTCTCCAACGTCTCCAGCTCCTCCATCCTCCACCTCAGCGTGCTGAAAACCACACGGAAAATCAACGCTCGATTAATCTTATTGACAGAACTATTAATCGGCGCGCGGAAGAACCTTTATCTTCGGCCGGCCGTCGATTCGTAATTTATTCCTTCCCGTTTCCGCTCGCGCGCGAACCGACGTCGCCGTCGCCGCATTGATTCCTCTCTCCACGGACAGGCTGAAAATAATTCGCAAACAATTCCCCGGAAACGAAGGGTCTTTAAAACCGAATTACCCCTCGGACAAGACCGCTATCGGAACGCTAGAAAACCGCCTACGGAAAAATACGATCAAACGTCTGTTGAAATCTCGTTACCGCGATCGGACGGGGCGCGTCGACGACCACGGGTAAACCATGGGGAAAAAGAACAGCGTCGAAACGTAGCGAGCCGAAGGGACGACACAACGAGGGGTCGTCGGTCGGATAAACTAGTTAGCATCTGGGTATCGTCCAGGGAAAACGGCGAGCAGTCCGAGGAAACCAAACAGCGAAGGCGAAGGAAAGGTTGCAAAAAATGGCAGTTGACCGGGAAAGTTCGCGGCCTCCGGTTAAATTGATAACGGGGTCCGGGATTCCCGTGGCGGCCGTAGAGTGGATTTCGTCGACTAATTAAGAGATACGCGTCTGGTAGCCCGCCATTAGCTACGGAGTACGTCGCACCCTGACGCCGGTCCAACTCCCGCGAACGGGCTAAATGCGCGCTTTTTACACGCGCTAGGGTGTATCTGGCTGCCTCGTTAGCATAGGAAGCACTTTCGGGTCAAGTCGTTCCAGTCGGTGCCGACTGCCGGCCACGGCCTACCTAGTCGGTATGCTAATATCAGGGACTTAATTACATTCTCATAATGAATCAGTCACGCCACTGGTTCTCGTCTGCCTCCTATCCGGGGACCTCCTGCCCCGGCACACACGATTGTATTCCCTTGATTAATTGTTTCGGCCTCTCCGAGGATGCGCGAGCACATCCTCCGAACGGAACATCCGATACCCACGATCCCTGTATTTGTCATCTATAGAGAGATTTCGGTGATCGATTCTGTCTCTTCCTCCGTCCAGGCTTTCTTTGCAAACCGTTCATTGTCCGGGGTTGCCCGAGAGGTGATTACAGTAGCTCGGACAATGGATTCTGCGAGACGAACCAACCACCGTCGTCAAATTAACCCCGTTCCTTGGCTACGTAACAACGTGTCTTTTTGCAATCGTCCCTAAAAGCATATCAAGGGGTCAAATAAATCGGCCGTGGAACGCGAGCGTATAGTTTTCGCTCGAACGAACGACGAAAAGTCATCGACGAACTCCCATCGAACAAACGGCCCTCTCCTCCTCGGCATCCGCGTCGAAGGAAATTTTTTTAAAAGCAAAGTTCGAGACCGCGTTCGAACGTCGTTGACATTCGATTCCGTGGAAGTTCGGGACGAAAGATGCGGCAGGTTGGAGGGGAACGGAAGCGGATCCGCGTGCACGCGCGCGAAGAAAAGAAAACGGGCGGAAAGGAGAGCGGCGTCGGTGATGAAGAGGGTATCGAGCTACTATTTTACGCTAAGCGAGCGCACGGCCGTAGAGAGGGCAGAGACGGAAAGGGGAATCGGAAAAAGGGAAGAAGAGCAAGCGCCACGTAGGTGGATGAAGTCGAGGAAGGAGAGGAGGAACACGTCCGCGCTCAGTTTAATAAATGCAGCCTTCCTTCCGTTCCGTTTCTTGGCTCGGCCGATGTTCTACCTCGACGCCCGGCGACGCTGGAACCCCGCGGAGCTACTCCGTTTCTTTTCCGCCCCCTTCGCCGCCCTTCCTTCGCGCTCCTCTCATTCACATGCAGAGCAGAATGCGGACGAGCAGCCAACCGAGCTCCCCGAACCCGCTCATCTCGTTTCTGGCTCGGCTCCGCGCGGACCAAATCTTCAGTTCGCGTGATTTTTATTTAATTCTCCCCGATACACACACTCCATCGTCCCTTATCCGCCTCGCCGTCGTTATCCGCTTTCTTCCGCACGCCAACCTTTCCGTGCCTTTTTGCCGCGACGGGAACTCTCCCGTATTCCATTACCGTTTCCCCCCAACGACCAAATTCTCGGCAATTCCGCGAACGTCGCGTGGAAACCAACAGTCACGAAGACGACTTTTCGCTCGGCGAACAATTTCGAAACGAAATCTATCGAGAGATAGGGAACCGGAAATAAAAGGGATCCGCCGAAGATCGACGCAATGCCGTCGCACCCCCAGAGCCTATCGGTGCTTTACACTCGAACAGACATCGAGACTGCACGATGTATTTCCATTTCTAACGTTCGATGGTATTAGATTTCGGCACAAGTAGAAAAGCAGATGAGTGGTCAGACGCGTCAGCGGTCTTTAAGAAAGTCGAGTTACTCGGGGGATGGCCTGATACTTGGCGATTACGTACGACCCTAATAGATGCTAGAACACCTCCGATAGACTTCCGAGAAACCGTGTAGCCTGTCGACGCGATCGGCCATTGTTTTCTAGGCCACCAGGAAGCGGCCGCACTCGTAAAGCAGTCAGACTCGGTCGGGAATTAGCCCGAGAGTTAATTGGAACCGCGTCGTACGATTTCGCGCGATAAATCTCGCGGCGGCTGCGTCTGGGAGCGTCGACATGCTCTCGTTCCTCGAAATAGTCCGCGACAACGGATTCCGAGGACCAAACTAGAAACCGGCGCTGAAAATTCGGCCGGATCCGGAAATTAGAACTGATGCGTCGCGAACAATGATGGCGAAAATGTCGTCTCTAATAAAATTGTGCGCCCCGAAACGAGAATTCGCGAGAAAAAATCAGTGGCGCGCGGAGCAACATCCGCGAAATGCGGCAAAGCCGGGCGCGGCTGACTAGCCAGCGGACAATTTTCGGTTTAGTTTTGGCGTCTGTCGCGAAACCGAGGTTCGCCTAATCAGCTATTTTATGCCGCGAATCGCGTCGACGCCGGTGAATAATGGAAAACGCGTCGAGAAGAATCCACGTTGCAGAAAAATATAACCGCGCCCGTGGTAAACGCACCGCGTATTATGAGCCCGATATTAGTGCATTAATTAAGCGTCATTATAAACCACTGCATCGCGGCGATAAGAGAATTACCTCTTCCGGAAAAAATTTCAACCTCCGTACGAGTCGTTGAAAAACGGACGAATCGGAGAGTGGCGTTCATAAATTTCTAACTACGCAAAGACCTACGCGACGATGCAAATTCAACGTTCACGATCCATAGATCGAAAAAATTAACAAATTTCTAATCGTTCTAAAAAAATTAGTTTCGGTTGCGGGGGTCAATTACAATCATTTTTGGTGAATACACATACCCCCGAATTCCTACGCACTTTTGAGAAAAAAATTCTTTACTGCGAATATAATGTGTGGCTAGAGATCTATGATTATATTCCTCGTTTTTATCACCTTACTTATGACATATCGACAGCCTTACAGTTTTCTGAGCGAGACCTGTTTTCTACAGGCGGAGCTTTGAACGTTAATAACTTTTTAACGAAGCCCCAATCAACAAATTGGTATTCTTGATTCTCGTCTTACTTTGGCCTGTAGAGTTTCCCATTAAAATTTTTCCCAGAGGTGGCCGAACACCCTGCATAATATTACGTTCCATTAGCTACTCAAATAATGGGTTAATAAATTATACCACCCGCGTGCAGGATCCCGGTACATCAATTCTTCGATATCACGAAAGATAAGTGTTTGGGCGAAGGTAGGTGGGTGTTGATGGCGATGCACGCTGCGCGTAAAAGCGCGTGGGAGGTCGCCGCGGCGCGGAGCGGTGACTGCGTTCTCGCGCACGTGACATATCCGGTAATTTCATTATGAAAATCCGGGCGTGTGTACGTGTTGGTGAGCTGCACGCGCGCTAATATATACTCGTATTTCCAGAGCCCCGTTATATACGTATACACACAGGGGGGCTGGAAAAATAAGAGAACTGGATGGGACGGGGGTGAGTGGTTTTCGCGAACCGCGTTGCGCGAAATTTCATAACGTCGGTGTTCTCGTCGCCGTGGCGAAATTCACGACAGCCGTCGCGCGCTATATCTTTCGAAACGAACGTCGCCGTTGCCGGTATTTTATGACCAGCCGGATTCGTTCAACATATTCGCGAAACGCGTTCGTTTGCGGAATTGCTCACCGAACGATTAAACGTCGGGCGTCTTTCTTGGAATACCGGAGGGGCTCGGGCGTTATCGAAATCCAACGATGAAAGCCCAACCAGCGGGAGAATAGGCTGGGAAAGTGTGTCGTTGATCGACCGCGTCGACCAATGGCCGTGGCTATTCTAGTAACAATGAATTCTAAGATTAGTTGAGGAGAGGCTCGACGGAGAAAGCTGTCTCCCGTCCAAGGAGGCGTGTTTAGAGGCGCTCGGCTGAAAAATGTCCATCGACTGTGGATCTTCGCGCGACGACACCTCTCTCGAGAGGGAAAGTTTAAATTAACTCGTTTTAATCCCGCGGGAAACTCGGCCGTTCCGCGAATCGCTCTTGTCGAGATTTGACGTTAAGTAATCGGATTAGCGCGAAACCAGCCTCGAAACGTCGCGAAAATTGCGTTAATCCAATTTCGAGGCCGTCGACGGCCGAAACGTTTGGATAATCGTTTTAAAAAAGCAAATTTTCCCGACGTCCATCGGTCGTTCCGCTTCCGAAGGATCTCGGGAAAATTGTCGAGGGGGATGGGGCGTGGAGTAGATCCCACCGGGAGGAACCGTAAGTAGACGAGATTAATTTCGAACGTCACGAGATTCTGACGCGCGATTCAACGTCAGAAACTTCGAGCATTAATTATTATCATTAAGCTCGCCGCCGCGGCGATGGTATTTCGTTTCGTTAAGGCATCTATCATCGCCGAGGAGAAGTAAACTTTCGAGTCTTCGGCGAATAACCGCCGAATCAACTTTTTAAATCCTACCAGCAAGTTCGTACGGGTCCGCGAGGGCTTAATGAAAGAAATACACACCGTGAAACGACGTAGAATACGTCCTCGATGACGTGCATTTCCGCCTCCATTATTCTCGTTTCCCAACGAATAATTGCGAATCTCCGATATTTTCGACGTCGAGCCGAGAAAGAAGACAAGGCGAAGAACGGGAGGAGGAGAGGAAACGGCGTTAATCTCGTTCGCAGTTTTCCACGGAAACAGCGGCTGGGAGCGGTTCCTGGTCGCCGCGGTAATTGCGCAAATACGGTCATTAGCGAGCACTGGCCACAGAAGAGAAAAGAGACGGAACGCGCCTAACGTTCGCCGCGTCCGAAATGACGTATGAATAATTTCTTCGGTAACGACGCCGAGAGCTTTTCTCCCTGTCTCGGACCGACGATCGACCGAACAGAAAGAAACACGGGACCACGGGACGCGTTAATACGTGCCCCTCGTCTTTCGACGCTTCTGATTTAACCGGCAAACTATCGAGCGTCCCGTCGACGGGGGACCGACAGTTGCGTTTTCGATTTCCGTACAACGCGACCCCGTAACGACCGTCCGGTGTTGCATTATTTCAGCATTAGCCTCGCGCACCGAGCCCCGTATCTCCCGGTTAAGTGATACAAACTCGACCGTTGCACGCGTCGGGGGGTTATCGTTCCCGTTTCGCCACCTACATCCAATACGCCTCGTAAAGATGATTATTGCTGTTTGCAAACAACCGCCACGGTAAACGCCATCGACCACCCCGAGTTTGTCGTTGCGTCGACACGCTTGCGTTTTTCTCCGTTTCATCAACGACGTTAAAAAGTTTTCACGATGAACGAAAGCTTCTTCCCTTGGCTCTGAAAACTTGCAGCGTTGGGATCATCTTCCAACTGCGTTGCATCTCTCAACGGAGACGAACGGAAAGAATTCTTAGAGTCCGATGTTAATTTACTCGCCTCGCGTTACCATCCACGTAATTAATAAACCTATAAAAACAGGGGGATTCATAAACTGCGTTGCTAGTTATATTATTCGCCCCGAAATCTATTGTTCCTACCCTCGGTAATTCTCCCCTACGTTCTGAACTGGAATATACGAGCATCGTACGATCTTCTCGCTACATTAAATATCGCGTTTCATTTAAAAGACCTCAACGTAAATTTCTAAGCCCGGCTTTTACAAATTGAGCTGCACCGCGACGGTGCAACGGAACATAATTATGGTCGTATCCTTGGTAGGTATAAAATTAAAAAAAAATAATTAAACGTAGCTTTGCGTCGAACCTCGTGAAACGCGGAGGTGTTGCACGAATCGTTGGCAAAACGCGTCCATCGAACCGGATTCCGAAGAGTCGTCGATGCGCGGGGAGCACGTAGAACGCGGCGAGCGTCGTTTTTAAACAGTATTTTCCTCCCACATCGTTCTCAATTTGTCCGCTTTCTCTGACCCGGCAGAGCGTCGTCCACCGGCAGTCATCAATTCCTGTCCTCGCGCGCCACGCTCGACCCACGCTAAGGGGATCCATTTTGGTCGCTTTCGAGGCATGCTGCCGGCGGTTTACCATTCCCGGGGCCTCTTTTAAAGCTCGTCAACCATAGAGAATGTCTTTCTGATTTTACTCTCGCGCCCCGATCCGTCGTGAAATTGTTCGAGGGTAGCTCGTCTGCTCCAGTTGCGGTCCAAGTGTCGTTTCGCGCAACGATTCTTTTATCCGTCCACGATGTTTCTAATCGAACGGACCAATTACTTAAAAGAAAGGGGGGTAAAAAGAAAACAAAGAACGATAACGAAATTACGATGCGGCATTCTTCGCGGGAAACGACCGAAACGTATTCCGCGGAGCGTATACTTTGGCCGGGGACGACGATAAAGCGAGGTATGACGTCTGCTTTATGACGCAATGCTTAATACAACGTAATTCAGCTACGTCGTGTGCAGAGAGACGGGGTGCGCATAGCCCCGTGGATCACGGGAACATAACTCACGCGGAAAAGACTCAAGGCGTCCTCGTCTCTATGTTAATCTTCCCTTTTTCCCTGGGCCCGGCAGCGTCGCGTCGCAGCAACGCGTCCCGTCTCTTTCTTCCACCCTGTTCGCCGCGGTTATGCGAGAATCGCCGATTACCGGCTTCAACTTGTCGGACCACACCGAACGAAAGATCCTCGCGCGACGCGGAACTCGAGATCAATCCCTTTCCATCGATCTTTATCATATTTTCGCGTACGAACCGAGTCTAGTGGTTTACTATAAATCGAGGGAAGCTTACGCTAACTTTCGGTCGATTTACACTTTGAGCAGCGTCGCCCTAACTGGTTCGAAAACCCCGACTTCGAACAAGGGTCTGCTTGTACATGTTATTCGAACGGACCCTCTGTAAAGCGGAAGGGAACATTTACGCGGGACATAGTTTGGTTCCGACTTGATTTATTTACATGGGTACGGTTTAATTAAGGTTCAAAGTGCTCGTTGAATAAGTCTGACTTTACACGCGTATTTCGCGAAGTGCGTCAACTTACACGACCGTTGTGGTTGCAACATGGCCGCTGCGATCATGGACTCGATGGATATTGAATATCTCGAAACGCACTCGAACACCATTATTAACTTGCTGGCCGTAGTTTGCCGAGCTCTTCTCTGTACGAGATGTTCGATTCGACGAACGTTTGGCCGTGGAATTGCTCCGTTAAATGGGTTCGTTAAAGGACGAAACTAATTCTGAATAAACGGTGTAAATGGCGCACAAATGTTGTAGCTTGCAGCGGAAGTTGATCCGAGAGGAAGACGTTAATTACAGCCCAAAGCGTGGTAGCTTCGCGAGGTGGTAAAATCTCACATCGTAGGCGATGTGACGTTTATTTTACGTATTATTGGAGTTGCTCTGAACCAGATTTCGTATAGTCTACTTCGAACGCAACGGTATTAGCTACAGGTATACCGCAAGAAATATCTCGAGCAATCTAAAATCCACCGCACCGTCGCTTGGAACATAAATGTCTCGTCGTAGCGGGGTGAACGTCCAAACAACCAACGGAAAACTTTCCCCCGTATGTAAATAAATCAAATAAAAACTACCGACAATGCTAGAAATTCTATTTGGTCGGCGTTGCACGAACTTTCGCCCCGCCTTCGAAACGAGATGAAATCGAATTCGGGATAGCATCAAAGTCTAAAACATGAATAGGGATTAGAACGAGCTGGTCTGCGTTTAGACGCACGAAAGGTTCGCGGGGATGCTTATTAACGACCAAAATGGCCACGCGTTCGGACGAAAATTTTTCCTGCCATCTGATAACAAGGTACGCGCGTCCCGGCGCCGCCGAGCGCGCAATTATTTCGACCGAATTTTCGCCCGCTCCCGACTCGTTACGATTATGCATGCAGCCAGGATCGTTTCCGGCGGTATCACCGCGAGAAAATTGCTCCAACGTGCGTAAGAGACGTTATTTATAGGTAGACGCGGACGGCGGAAAGGGTGGTGGCGCGGTTACGAAACGAAGGGTCGAACGAAGGGTGCGGCTACACCCCCGTAGCTCTCGATTATTTCCGCAATAGTAGCCATAGCCGCTATCGCCGGCCAATCCACTCCGCTCGCGTTCGCGTAATTTTCGTTTGATTTCGAACCGCCTGCGACTCGGTTTTAATTAAGGACACCGACGAGTATCATAATTTCGCCACTGAATGGACGCGTCACACTCTGCCCGCGACGCACGTGCTTCCAATGAACACCGGTCCGCTGGTTTTCGTGGTCCAGCTTATCCGTGAATTTGAAAATACCGTTTCGGAGATATTATGACGTTCTCGAAGCAAGAAACTACGTTTGGAAGATAGCCAGGATGCGCGAAATGGAAAGGAAGAATCTCATGGCTGGAAGGCTGAGATATCGACGATACGTCTTGCGTTAAAAACTAATCGGTTTTTATATTCATATTCGCGAGAAGTACCAAGCAAAACGTCCGTCAGTTGCGTTGGAGAAACAAAGAGAACAGTTGCAAAGAACAGCCATCAATTTCCTGTATTCGATAACTTTCTTCCGCGGCAATAGACTTTAGACGGTAGATGCGGCCGTATCGCGTCGAATCGATCACTTTTTGCAGTCGATATCAGGGATTTTCATGCGTTGTTTCTATACTTAACGAGTTCAACTTCACTTTGCAAGGATATTTGAAAAGCATAGTTCAGTGGTTCTCAACGTCGTACGGAAAAGTTACGCGCCTCTAATAAATAATAATGGCAATAATTTCTCTCGGAGGGAACAAAGTTTCTCGCCCCTGCTGTGTTTTACTTGTGGACTTTGGTCTCTTTGCGACACCGCGTCGCACAATGGAGCGAGGAAAAAAAAAAAGCGCTCGCTGAGGAAAAGAGCCGACAGTTCGATGGGTTGATGCAAGATATGAAATTATTTATAAGGCCAGCCAATAAGCTATCAGAAAGCTATTAAAAGTTTTCGCGATCCAGAAATAACCTCTGCGCCCGGTGATATTCCCCGGAGGGTGATCTCTTGCTCGTAACATTTTTCCAAGATCCCCTGGAGCTGCGCGTCGCTACGAACGACGATGCGTGCCGTCTGACGCATTCTTCTTCCCCCTTTTTTATTCCTTACTGTTTTCTCCGTCGGTCCCTTTTCGACGTTACTTCGTTTTCCACCACCGAAGAAAAAGAACATTTCCGGCGTCCGCGCACACCCGAGAAGACCGTACGTTTTCTTGGTCGTCTACCCCTTGCAACGACCTCTCCTACCCTCCGCGACTACGGCCAAGGGAAACCGGTATTTCTAACTCATCCTGGCAATTTTTTATCGAGCTCCTTTGTATCGGGCTGCTCGAGACTTTCGAACTTCTCCTTCGAATCTCGAAAATCTTCCTCGAATTTCCGCCGCAGCTCTTTCCCAACCAGCTTTCTATTTAATTTCTTTCAGCCGTCGCCGTGTCATTAACGCTAGTTTAATTAGGTTTGACGAGCGGGGGACAGTGGCGTTGGCGAACGTGGGCGCCGGGCGAATAATAAAGCTCAAGGTCCGGCCGCAAATAGCGACCGGTAAAAACAACCGTGTAAATTCGTGTAGGGCTTAACGATCGGTAAATCTGCGAGCATCGGGAAATACGCGTACCGCCTACGCGCTATAATTTCCCGCCTCACGATCCGCGTGTTCGCGAGGACTCGCGTCGTAAATAAAGACGATGCAAACGACGCTCGTCGCGGAAATACACGTCGCCTGGCGCCTGGCCGCGTTCAATTCCAGCTTTTCGTTTATGCCTACGAAGCTTTATAGATTCCCTCACCCTCCGACGGTCCTTTCCAAATTTACTTGCGGCTAATTAGTAAAACAATAACGAAACCCTCGAACGAACGAGAAAAAGGTAAGGAGGTCCGGACGTTCGCTGCGAATCGATCAAGCCCGTTCTCTCGAGAGCAACGAGAGCTCCTCGATCGATCGCGATTATTCCCGTCGAAAGATAAATTTATAAAACGCATTTAGCACGGTCCTGGGCATGCACCGAGTGCTTCCTAAATATTTGTACTGCGACGAGTCGTCATCGATCCCCCCGACGATACAACACAGAGCGTAGCGCACCGAGACAGAGAAACGATCGGGGTCAGAATGGTACAGTCGGCAATCTCGCAGGATCATCTCCCTCGGGCAACATCGATACTCTCGTCACGAGTGTCACAATTGTCGGACGCCGCGTCCGGTCCTGCAAAAGTTGAACGCTATCGGGGGGAATGGATGGGGGGGGGTCGGATTCGAAACTGTCGCGAAACTCTCTTCCACCACGGTGGAAACAAACTTCGCACCCTCCTCCACGGCCAGGTTATGAAGGAACGA
Source organism: Colletes gigas (assembly GCF_013123115.1). NCBI lineage: Eukaryota > Metazoa > Arthropoda > Insecta > Hymenoptera > Colletidae > Colletes > Colletes gigas. The sequence goes on from NW_025106641.1 coordinate 2,250,139, forward strand.
AATTTCACGAGGGTCGTTTTCTCGCTCCATCGTTTCGTTTTCTCGATCCCCGGGCCGGCTGATTCTCGCCTATCGCGGGGGGATCGTTTAATTCGACGCTCCGCGCTTGGCGTTTCGCGTCCAAGGAACGGAATTTAGGGCCGCGCCGTTGGAAAACCTTCGACCGTTCTCGGTAACGGGAGAACCGTTCCATTCCGACGTAAGTTCACTCTATTTTCTAATATCCAAGTTTACCGGGAAAGTGGGGAATAACGGTACACCCTGCCACTTTCGAGGAAATCTGTCGTTAAACCCCGTTGGCCTCGTTACCGATATTGCCCTGCCAGACCACCGGGATTTCGAAAAAATCCCACCGTCCAAAGAGTTATTTCGTTCCGAATAACGGTCGACTCGTTGACGTTGACGTACTAATGGCGGTTGCAAAATAGGCGCGAAGAAGCAGCCGGCAATACCGTTGCTCGTAACGAGACCTCGCCAATTAATATCTTGCCCGCACAGCCTCGACAAAATAACCGAGAAAACTAAAGCCCGATACCTTGTTTCCGACGCGTTATCGACGGTGTAAAGGGTGTACCAAAAGGGAATATTACGCGTACGCGACAAGAAAGTAACGAGACATCTAAAACTACTCCGAGCCACCCTTCACGGCGCGGCGTAACCGCCCTCGTAACTTTCTTCCTCCTTCGTTTCGCCTCTGGAACACTGTTACAACCCTCCCACGGTTCGCGGGGAGAACTTTTGCACGCACGTGTTCCACGTTTCTCACCGGTGCTTTATTAAACCGAGACCCTCGAGCACGGAAACGACTTCGAGGTATTCGGCGACCGGGGGCAGGTGTCAGGGGTTGCTGGATGTTGGGCGGCGAACGCACCCCTCCGCGATTCCGCTTCCAACGAGTTTACGATCGTGGCCGGGGATCTCGTCTACCCGTTCGATAGCTAGAACCTCGGTTTATCGGCCGTTAACTCTTTAGCGTGTCGCTTCTTTATTCGAATCGGGACGAGACGTTGACAGTTTCCAAAGGGGCGAGAAGTTGTTTTATTCTGGCTCGTGATCGAAGGTAATAATTACCGAAATTAGAGCGTCGATATTATCCGTACTAAATAGTTACGGAAGCGAGAGGACACGCCGAAGAACTTGTGTCACCTGGAATTTGTAGGGGCGAGGAGAAAAGTCGATCCTCGTGGTCCGTGCTGTGCCTCCATCTGTCGCCACTTCCGGGGACTATCCATTGCCAAGGGCGCGACCAGAAAGACTTTTCGAGAGGATAGCGAAAGTTTCTCGCATAACTTTTTCAGCGATTACGAAAAAGTATTCGAAAGTCTAATTATCGCGCGCTGATTTGGTTCCGCGTCTCTGTGGAACTTCTTCGCCGTTTTCGCAGGATCGCGTAAAGCGTTTTATACCGCGATGTTCGCAGAATGGTAGAAAAGTTGCAGAGACGACAATGAACGAAGCAGCGTTTCGATATTTCGTTTAATCGGATCCAGAAGTTACTCTTTCAAACAATTTCGAACGAGGTATCGCTGTTTGAACTCTGCGCGCATTTGGGAATCAGACACTCCGACCGTTTCGTTCGCAACAGAAGCCCATCGGGTACAGATTTTATCGTTTGAACTTCGCGTTTCATCGACTAGCGAAACACTATTGCAACGAGTAAATGCAAACTATCACGGTAGTCGCCACAGATTATTTCTAATTTTCTTCAAACCGGTCCGAAAGAGAAGCAATCGCTGAACAGTATGAACGATATCGTTCGTCGTGCTCGTAATTTCGTAAACGGAGCCCTACCGCTGCATTTTTACGGTCGTTAGGAATTCGCTTAATTACCGTGATGAAAATTCTCCATTACGACGGGCAATCGAGAGTAAACATCGCCGTGATTCGATGGAAATTAACCAATAGGTGAACGAACCGGTCCTCGTCGAAACGTCCGCCAGCGCCGGTAATAATTCCCGAAAGGAACGATGGAAAAGCTCCGAACGCCCACGTATAAATACAGGGTGAACCATTTATAGGGAGAAATTCAAATATCCCCGATATCGATCAACTTGCGAAAATACTGTCGTCGTTAGACTGAAATTCTTTCGCCCGGTGATCGTTTATTTAAAAAGTGAACAAGTTTCTTCGAACGGTATTAATTCCGCCCCGGACAATCCCGTCCGCGTATCCACGAGTAAAATATTTACGAGTTTTCCCTCGAAACGGTTCACCCCGTATATTCCCGTGTGTTAATCTCGCGACGGTTCGCGGCGAGTCGCGAATATCGATTTCCGCGGCGCGTCGGCTCTTTTCAATTCTCGTCGGAGATGCTTTATTTGTTTGCTCGCCGTGTTAAGTTCTGCCTTTCTCCGCCACCCCCGACACGCGCGGAATTCCACCCCCCCGTCTCGTCTGGTCTCGCTTCCCTCTGAATTGGATCTGGTCGCGGCGGAGCTATCGCATTGCGTTAACCGCGGAAACTGCACCGACGCGAAAAAGATTCGCGCGCCGTGAGAAAGTCGCGAAACGCATCGCGAGCCCGTCGGATCCGACGATTTAATTCCGCTCCCCGGCGCGTTTCGCTCTCGAGTAGGAAAATCGAGGCGAAATTCGGTATTTCGGGTCGAGCCGATGGCGTGTGCAGTTATCGCAAATCCAAAATCGATGCGGCGCGGACCGCTCAAGGTCCGCTTTTACGATGGCAATCATATCCGGCGGAACAGCCGGTTTTCAGGATCGTATCGCGGATAATCCTCTTTCCGGTAGGGGCGGAAAAATCTCGCGGAACGGCGCGATGTCGAAACTGAGGAACGATATCGCGAGGCCTCCCACGTGCCGAGGGAACACGCACCGTTGGACGCAGTTTGCACGCTTCGAAGAGCCGCGTGTCCCGGCAAAACGAGCTTTCAACATCCGCGACATGGCCCATTTCCCGGCGCAATTATCGTGCCACTAACGCCCGTTTCCCCACGTACGTATTACGGGCGTGTCGCTACGTCCATCCTAGCAATCTCCAGCCCCCGTTCCACCCCCTATCGCGACGTCTCCGATTCCGACTCCGACTCCAAATGAAATAGATGCGTACCTCAACAATTCGGGCGACACTTTGCCGGTTTGCTAGCAGCGCATTTCCTTCGAGAACGTGCTCGCCTTCCTCGTGGCCGAGACTTCTGCGCACCACCCTTATCACAGCAAACGCACAAATTTCTATCAGATCTTCCGCCCAATATATTCTGAATCACTTTTCCACGATACGCGTGTTCCTACCGCAGCGAATCACTCTTCCCGAGATCATTTGTCGGCGGACGTCGATCTCGCGGGTCACTGTTATCGAAGGATCCTGACACAGATCCTGAGATCGAGCGATCGCGAGCCACGCGCCGTCAACGAGCACGATAATCCAGATTGGTTGGGTGAAACGACTCACTATTCGTCGCACTCTCGATCATTCTTATTTCCTCTCACTGCGAAAGCTCACTCCGTCGCACGAATTCGACGACCGCTCCGAATCGGATCGAAATCTCATCCCTGCACTCGCGTACCGGAAAATCTGCGTTTCTCGGAGGGTCGTACGGAACGGGATCGTCCTATGGTCGGTGTTGCACCCCCGAACTCGAAACACGCGCTTCTACGGCCACGAAAACCCAGGTGACAACGGTTGCTTGTCGGCGGCGCGCGGCACACTGTTGCTCCCTGGTTTCGTCCGATCGCTCGGAGGCTTCGCTCCGTTTCGTGCCTATCCCCCCACCACTCTCGCTCTCTATCCACTATCGCGCTCCCAGCTTCCCCCACTCTGCGGCCTATTCCCCCTCCAACGGTTCCGTTACCAACTCCCACTCCTAGCCTTGGACGGCTCTTCTTTCTTCGTGGTGCGTGGCAGACTCCTTTCACGGGAGTCCGAAAGAGCGAGCGTCGGGACGCCCAAGGCCGACGAGGACGGAGGACGGTGTCGTCCTTTTAGAGCGTGAACACGGTGACTCGATGGAAGAAACACCGGGTCGGAGAAGGGTGTGCGCGCATAGTCCAGGTTCCGAAGGCTACGTTGCCCTCTGCGACGAGCCTGCACCGTGGTGCCCTCCACCGTCCCGACGACGGTTTACAGGGGTGTTTCGTGTCGGCGGCCCGTGCACAATGCGTCGACGAGGTTGAATGACAGGATTCTTCGTGTCTGTGGCAATTCCGCGGGGGCTGCAACGAGACAAAGTCCTCGCGTAAAGTGACGCGCGCACCTATTGTCCGCGATGAAATTGTTTAACATTCGCCGACGAACTTGGCAACCGCGGTGTCTCGTCTCTTTTCCTTTCGACGAATTTCAAAATACGGCACGCACCGTTACTCGTATGCCGCGCCGCTCGAGCAATCGATACCTTTACTACCCTTCCGCGCGATATATGCTTTTTCGCAGTTCGGTCGTTTCACCGATTCCGATACCAGCCGAAAACTACGCTCACACCTTTTTCGACCAAACATTTTTACTCTATATTTTCGAGTCGTTCTTTCACGTCGTTTATCGGACACCCTATACGGTGGAGTTGGAGCCGAACGCATTAAAGAAACGAATCTAAGACTACTAATTAGTCTTGTGGAACAAAGACCCACTATAGGGGATAAATCAGTGGTTCTTAATCTCCTTTTTGCACGGACCCCTTTTGCCAGTCTGGCGAAGCTCGTCGACCCTTTCTATGCAATGTTTCTAGGAACACCGTTCTCAAATATTAAACAGAGAAAATATCCTGACGAGAATGGTCTGAACAGTTAAATCTCGGTTCTAGTCCATTGTGCGCGATGCTAACCGAACATCCGTCTCCTTATCGTTGCAGCATGATCGCGAACACCGCATAGCGCGAAGAGCAACGGAACTTGCGGGTGGGATGTGGGTCGCGAGTCTAGCCAGCCATGCGTTCTTTCGATCGCGAACAGCTGGCTGCTGAACGAGAGTCTCGATTCGATTACGATCGCAGAGAGTCGGAGAGAGAATAAACGCGAGATTCTACGAACGGCTTAACGAACGAAACACACTCCGTTGGATGAAAAATGAAATTACTACGGCAGAGAATGGCTACTCGACGCGCCTCCGAACGATGCACTGTTCCCGGTCAAGATACCCTCGTCCGGAGGAACTGCATCGGGGTCAAGAACCAACCTCCACCTGTTCTGGGCTTCCGAGCCAGCGATCGGCAATTTCTCAGATCCGCCGGGTGAAGCGAACGAACCATCGTCCATCGACTCGGACACGACCGTTTCCGCTTTTTTCCGGCGGTCTGCTCCGAAGCACCGGTGAAACGCTCAACGCATAAACGCAAAATGCAGGCGACGGTATCGCGCGTAGCTGTTAGACAGCTGTAGCGACGCACTGGATGGAATTAATTAAACGCATCTTGGGCCGTCTGGCGAGGTGGGTGCGCTTACGTTGTCCGATGGGCTTTGAGGATCGGATTGCAGGCGTTCCGTGAGAGAAGGTCCCGTCGTTTGTTCCCTCCTGGCTTCCAGGCGATCTTTCCGTCGTCGCAGCCCCTTTCTCGTACCAGGCGTTGTCACTCGGGCTTCTCTGTTTTGGCCGATGGCCGGCGCGCTGTTTCCACGCACCGGTATTTCAAGACTCGGCGGGTACTGGAGGCGGATATCCGCAAATACCGCGTACGAGTATTTAGAAACCCTTTCGTTGGGCCGTCGGATCGCGAAGGGAAGCGGTCTGCGGCGCCTGGCGTCGGTAACATCAAAAGGGACCGAGCTGCTTTGCGGAACAGGTTGATGCCGAAACGGTCCATTGTGGTTATTGTATTGCTCGCGATATTGTGCTCGATCGCGGTGAACGCGTCGTCGTCGGGTAAATGGCGAAACGGTCAGGCCGGGGACGCGTGCGGTTTACAGCCACCCCCCCAGACCGCAGACGCCGATGGAACGAGCCGTCGCGCAAAAAACCGACGCGCCTAGACGGAGAAAGGGCTCGCCCGGACGATCGAATCTCCCGCGCGAACCTACGACCGTGGAAATGGCCGGACGCCGGCGACAGCTTTTCTGGAACCGCTCCAAGCGCGGCTTGTTTGCCAAACGCCGACCCGACAACCCGATGCACCGAATTTCCCGAGTGTTTGCTAAACATCGCGAAGGTTGCGCGACGAGTGGATCCTCCTCGACGGGGTCCGCGTGGCGCCGGAAACGCGTTAATGCCTTCCCTGAGAGACCGCTCCAAGAAACATTGCCACAGAGGCGGGTCGAATCGAGTGGCCGGTGAACAGCCGGATCGAGATCCACGCGCTGGGTTAAAAGTTTTAAACGATGGGGCAAATATGGTCTGGAAACGCAAGGGCCTTGGCCGGGAGCGGTGGATTCCATCGTGTGGGAGGATTGCGCAGTCTGTTTGCGAGGGATGATGCATCGTTCGACAAACACGGGTAATCTTCGTCGGTTTTCAGGCGTCAGATGTTTGTTTAACCGTTCTAGAAAACACGCAAGATAGCCGGTGTATCTAGCCGTGCAAACATACCGAAGAACTTGTCGCGCGTCTGGAGAGGCGAGCTTTTCGACAAAGACACGCGATAATTGCCCTGAAAATGTAAAGTTCGTTGCTCTTGGAAATCCGTTCGAAGCGTCGACGATAACGTGCCGCGAGCAACAATTTTCCGAACGTTATCGAGCCGACAAGGTACCCGGCTAAGTGCACGCACCTCCTGGACAGAGGTGACCGGTGTCCTCGATTACCACCGGCCAACCAACGATCCTGGTCGCTCGGACCTTTTAAATAAACATGAGACGCGTCGTCGAAAGTCACGACTCTCGTCCGTGGACGTTCGAACGCTATCGGCTCGGGGATGGAGCGGGCATCGTACGAGATCGTGTAAAGACGATAACGGGGATACCGATAAGATTAAACGCCGCTGGTACAAAGAACCGTGTTGTCCGCGGGTCGCCTGGTCGTTCGATGGATTTTCCACGACGATGTTTGGTCTTCAAAGGCGGCGGATCAACGAGAAAGTTAACCACGACGATCGAGCAAAGGAAGAGGGCATTCAAATATTGTGACTCACGACTGTCCGACCTGCGCACGCGCTCCCTCGATCGCGACGATAAAATTGATATTAATGGACGTACGAGAGGGACGCTTGCGTTAATTCGTGGCAGTAATTTTCGGGACGGCCTCTTTAACCCTTTGAAAACGACGGTCACCGATGGGAATCGGCTGCCAGCTGGCAGCCACAGTCCTCGAACCAAAGATTCCCATATATTTTTTAGTCGGACATTTAGAGGCGATGAAATTACGTTTAAAGAAAGTGAAACTATGGAAAGAATAGGGATTTAATATCTCGACAAACTTTGTTCGATGTCTCTTTCAATTAACTGACTTTCAACAGGTTATTCACAGGTTTATTGTCGGTAAAATATCTGAACGATAAAGCTAACGTAAAAATGTCAATAATTCGTTTCGTAAACAGGTATTTTCAAATGTTTATTTTCGAAAGCAGGGCGCAAATAATCATCATAAACATCAGTTAAGTTTCAATTTACTCGTGTTACATAATTGCTTGTAAAGTAAATCCGATTTGCAGTACACATATGCACCTACTGTGTGCGACAAATATTATCCGATTATTTACATACAAAAGTACCGATGATGCGGATTAGATAAACGTGTTTTTACATTTATTTTTAGCATTAAAATATTTTACGAATAACCTGTTGAAAATTAATAAAGTGAAAAAGAATTTATTCCAAGTTTGAACACCGAGGAAAATTTGTCGCGTATCGATTTCTTTTTTCCAATCGACCGTAAACGTATTCGACCAATATTTTCAGATTTATTGAAATCGAGGTCCGCTGCGTACGTATCTTTTAACAGTCGTATGATCTATTTCGAAAGCAGGTCTCGAGCTGAACTGGACTTTGCGTAAAGTGCAAATCAAAGACACTTGTAATATATGGCACCGACGATCTATTACACGACCACGCAGTTGCGGCGCTGCGTTCAGTTTCTATAAATCTTGCGGGGTTGACGAGTTAATAAACGGATCGGCGCGTGCAACATTTGTTCGTTCTATGTACTCGAGACCGGGCAAAGAACCGATGGCGATGAAATCGATCCACCGGTGTATCTACCGATCGTCCAGGTCCTTTCCCGCGATCCCGGCGCGGATACACGCATCCTTCCGACGCGTGTGTCTGCGTTGGGTGCCGAGGCCCAACTGATTTATGATCCAAAAAGGAATTACGAACGTAGGTGGACGATGATTTATCGTCCGGTAATAAATTGCTTATACCTATGCCTGGCAGGGGTCGTCAATCGGCGGAGGATGGCGCGAAGGTAGCCGAGACGAACGGACAGCTCCGGACGAGAAGCGATAAACCGAGCAGGAAAAAATCCACCGGCTCGTGTGCAAACGGCGCTCTGCGCTCCTACGGAATTAGCGACAAACGAAACTCGTCTCTCCGTAACGAAAATTTGTTAGTCTCCATCAATTATCGCGGTTAGAACGAAGCGTAATCCGGTACACGTGCTGGATTTTGACAGCACAATTTGCGCACGGACATCCGTCGAAATCTGTCTTCCGTTCCACGAAAGCGTTCATTTTGTCCCATGACAATTTCGACTACCCGGTATTCGAGGGACAATGAAACGCACTCTCTCGTAATGAAAATTTCTCATTTCCCGTCCATTATCGTATCTATTTTACCGCAGCTGCGACGAAACGTAAATACTACGGTACATCTGCAATATCGTTATTCCTGTTTGTACTTGAGCTAGCAGCCGCGTTACGATTACCGCGTGGATTTCTCAGACGTAGGAGCATGCACGACCACTATATCCGCCACCTGGTGTACGAGGTGTATAGAGGATCCGATCGTTAACCGACGTCTCTAACGCGTACGGAGGATCCAGGAAAGTCGAGGGACTCCTTTAAGTTAGCTTCCATTCGAGAATTAATTCCGAGAGACGGTGACTTTTTGATAAATTCAACGCGAACGCGGTATTACGATTTCGTAATGTTCGCGAAAAAGCCCGGATGTTCGAAATTATTTCACGAGGAAATGCTCGGTGGCGGTTCGCGCGTTCCGCGGTCGCATACTTGGAACGTCGCTCGCGAATTTAAACCTCGAACTCGGCGGCACGTGCGCGCGAACGGGATTACAGGCGAGAAAAACGAAGATGCTGGCCAGAGATACGCTTCAACATAATTCATTCCAGCACGTTATACGAAGTAGTTCTTGCGATGAATTTCAAAAGCGTCCGTGGCGGGCAGGGGGTGGGCGCGCACGTCAGGAAAAATGCGATGCACCTACGCGCACCGTTGTGCATCGCGTTTTAGAAGCCGCTGCTCGGTATTTCCATTGCGCGCGATGAAAATAACTCACGAGAGCGAAAAGAGGAATCGCCAAACGTAAAATCGTTTTTACATAACGTTCGTCGACGCGGTCGGATCAATTTTTACTCCGCGGTTCCTTTTAGCGTTTAAGAAGGGCGTTTCGTCTTTCGCGAACGGCAGGTTGGAATTTAAAAACCGCCCGGGGGACGGATGAATTCGCAAAACTAGTCATGAATGGGCGATAACGTTGATATTCGACGAGCGTCGCTATCGCCGCTCGAACGACCGGGTAGTTGGAAGTTTCGTGAAATGGAGACTTCTAGCGCGTTCAGTTCTAACCGTTAGACGACTCATTAGCTTATCTCGACATGTAAATTCCAGGCGATGCACCCTAGAAAAAGTCCGACGACTCTTTTTTTCTAGGCGTCGTCTGTGCTCGTCGGGGGACCGGTTATTCCAACGCTCGACGATTCACGCTTTTGTTACAAAGGCACGGATAATCAACGGAGCCCATTCATTGGCCGACAAGGTGTTCGTAAATCGTAATCGATACTCCGAACACAAGCGTCGCTTAACTAATACCGAGCTCCACAAGCCCGCCATCGGAGGGTTAATGAATCGTAATCAGGTGTCGTTGGGAAGCTACGATGATCCCACGCGTATCTACAGAGTCATATAACCGAGATCACAGCATCGTAGAAAAGGCAGGGCACAGGTCAGCTCGTATAACGACGTCTTAGGAAATTACGGCAATTATCGCGACCGACGATTTTTCCTGTCCTCTTCCGAGCAGACCTGGCCGCTCGTTCGTTTCACGCTGCCACCAATTAGCCCCCCGTGGGCCAGGGTGACCGTAAATTCATAAATCCATCGGTCGGAGGCCGGCGGACGTCTTGGAGAGCATTCAGGACGCGATGAGTACCGCGGCGGGGCGCCGTCGCGCGGAGAACAATGCCTCCGGATTTTCGGACGAAATCTACACGCCACGGTGGCCGTCGTGTTCGCCACGCTTGCACGTCTTCATGGGTGCAAGGTTTTCTGAGAAAGAGTACTATCTCTGCGGGAGAATTTCGTCACGGGCCAAAGCCGAACGCGTCCTAATCGACGGTCGACCGTGCAACAATTCCACGCCGACGGGAAATCTGATCGCGCCGGCAGGAAAGTTTCGTCGCCTTTCGTGATCCCGGAAGCTGGCTACCGGGAAGGATGGATGCTCGGTTTTCGAACGATTAAAAAAAGAGTTCGGGTTAGTGCAGCAGGATTCATGGTTGGCGAGTTAAAGACCGCCTAACGTTACGGAAGTATTCTCGGCGGGTGCGCGGAAAACGGCGGCCGTTGGATGGTTTGGCGCCGGGGAAACGAGAGAGTTTCGCCGGGCGATGAAACTCGAAAGTTTTCTGGAAGTTAAGAGTTCCGGGCTCCGTGGAGATCCCTCTCCTCGCGGATTAACCGAAAGTAACCGGCAGCACATCCTTAATTGGACCATCGTTCTTACACGCCTACCGAGCCAGCGTTCCCCGGTCGAACGTCTGGCACGTGTTATTTAGAAACTTCGCCATCCACTAAATTCTCGCGTAAACGTGCCCCGGCTTGATCGGCGTCTACGCAGTGCGGACATTTTACCGCCGTGGACCCACGATATATCGCGCTTCGTAGCCGGACAAAAATCACGGTGGCAGAAAATCCTCGAGCCCGAGAACCCCGAGTTAAACTTCCCGTCGACGAGTCCGATACACGCGAGCGTTGCTCGATCGGCCGTGAAGAAGCCCGTCCACTCGAGATTCGGCTTGAACGCGTCCCCTCGATCGAGGACATCGGGCTGCCACGCGAGAGAAATCCCTGAAGATCGATCGGAGGTTCGAGCGAGGCTTCGCGCCTCGTCGTGAGTGGGATCGACGCTCTTAACGCTTTAATCCCTTAGCGTGGCTCCGGTGTTCGGGCCTCGAACCTCCCGGGAGGGAAAAGACTTTGCGACCGACTCTTTCGCCTCGTCGAGCCATCCCCCCGTCCCGAAGTTCGCCTACGAATTCCTTGTTTCGTCTCGAAAACCTCTCTGTCTCCGATCGGCCGCTCTCACGGCGCTCTTTTCCTCTCGAGATTGGTCCGCAATCGGCAGTTTATAATCTGGCCCGCTTTGGGAGACGTCAGTTGGCACGCGAGCCCTCGAGGCACCCCCTCGTTCGAACGTCGATGGGTCGATCCTCGTTCACCGGGATTACCGGGGGAATCGAAGGGATGATATCTGAATTATCTGCGCCGGTGTTTTGCCGCGGAGGTCCGTTAAAATGGCCGAAAAACGACGCTGGGTGGCAAGCAGTTGGCCGAGACGCGGGGATAATTGAGGGTCAGGTATGCCGGCATGGTCGGTCCGATCCGACAGCTTCGGCTATATCCGCTTCTACCTAACTCCCCTCGTTGTTTATCCTCCTGGGCCGCGTTGGAAAATTCCATCAACCGCGTGGTTCTTTTCGGTGGCTGTTCAAGGGGCGAGTTTTTTACGATCCCTGTTTATTCTATCAATTGTTTTACTTTCTGAAGTCGACCCGGAAAGCCCGTGGCGAGTTTCGCGTCAGTAATAAACGGCATCGCGTTCGCACAGGATCGGAATAACGATCCTCCCGGGTGGATTCGAGAGCCGCACGATGGGCTCGGGTACCTTGCGGGCTATTCTATTTGCATATACAGAAATTCATCGTAAAAGACCGCTACAGGGTCTATGCAAACATTACGGAGTGCATTTAGGGAGGGTCTCGGTTCACAAACATGTCCCAATACTCCATCGTTGATGTAAACGTGTCTATACGACGGTAAACCCGTCTCTTTCGAAGATCCTCTGTAAACTGTGCGCGGCGTACGGCTTCCTGGGACGGTTGGGACTCCATTAGAGTCCCTTTCGCGCAGGAGAAGGCGTCCGGAGCACCTGGATCCGATAACTTTGGGATCCGAGCGCTGAAACGGGAACGATTTTCGAGGCGATCGAGCGTCAAACGCGGTCTTGTCGCGGTTTCGCGCGCGTGGACGCAAACGCCGAGCGTATCGGGCCGAGACTTATTAAACCGTTACGGTCGTTAATTATCTCGAGATGAAACGGATTAGCTGGCGGGATCGGAGTTAAAGGAGCGGGAATATGCCCTTTGGGAACGACAGCGCGCGTCTCGAAGAGGAGATTGAGCGGTCTTCGTTACTCGCCGGCCGCTCATTATGTTCTCAGCTTGAGTCCTCGTATCTTTCTGCCCGACCGGCGGTATCGTCACCTTTTGCGGAGTTCCCCACCGAGATCCTGTGCTTCTCGACTAACTCTCCGCCGACCCGACGACTACTCGAGCTCGAACTTCGCCAAACGAGCTTTTAATCCACCTTGCCGTTACCGTTTATAGGTCTATCAATCTCTCTCCGGAATAGACCTCGAGGAACCCGCTTTCTCGTAACCCTCCAGGCTTCTCGACGAAATTCGACCGCGCTTCCAAGTCTAGTCGATTCACGGTCGACCGATAACGAGTCTAACGAACCGAGCCCATCAACTATTTACGCGTTTAGAGGGTCGTTTTATTTAACGGACCGATCGCCGTTTAATCGCGCGATTCTTTCTTCGCGAAACTGGTACACCGAGGCGTGGACGCGCCGAGCAGCGAAAGTGACCGTGCGTAGGTGATCTTGCACGCAATGCACGGTCCCTGTCGATACCAGGCGAACGCAAGAAAGTATTCCGGTGAGATTTTTCAGCTCGAACGGCGCGGCAAAGCCCGTAAAAGGTCGCCCGTCCGGGTGCGTTTGCGCGGCCAACGCGTGCGCCATATAAGAAGCTCGCGACGAGGCCGAAGGTCGAACGGGGACGGTCATCCCGAAGGGTAGGAAACGGAAAACACGAGGGGCCATTGTCGTGGACGTGGATGGCCGTGGCCATAATCTAAAACTCGCCGGCACGTTCACCTTTCCCGGGGAACCTTACGTAAATACTTTGTTATTTATGAAAGGATTACTCGAGACGCTCTTTTTTCGCGTAATAAATAGAACTTTCTATCTCCATACGAGGGGATCCGTTTTTTATACGCGTAAAGCGGCTCGAATAAAGATGGCTGTCGGTTTTGCTCGGCAGCGGTGCTCTCTCGCGCGGAGATAAGCTCCGGTCACGGCCGACCGGTTTCGAAACACTCGATTTTCAGGAAACGTCGACTCCTCTATTGACGTTAAACGCAACGTTTGAGTGAAAAAAAATAAGAAACTATCAAACGGAGATAATAGACAGATCATGTACGATCCAGTCGCGGTGGATCTCGTCGCGTACACCTGCACCATAAATCTGTGTCATTAGATCCCCTAAATATGATGCGGCTCGTCCGAGGATTCACCTCGATCCCCATTATTTTTTACGACCGTTATTATCCCGAGTAACCTCGATCATTTCCTCGCGAGGGAGGGTCCGCAATCCCTCTTTCTCTCTTATCCAGTACCAAAAGTCACGGTACCAGGCTGACCCAGTCTTATTTACGGTCGGAACTGTATAATCGACTTGACGTTTCGACAACTATATCTCGTTTGACTTCTCGGTCCCTTGGACGCCCTCTGCGAACAAGTAGGAGGTCTTGGCGAGAGTTACGGTGGGGGAAAACGGGCCCGATCAATGAGCTAGTTCTACTCCGACTATAGGTTCCTCGACGGTTCATTTTTCGAATTTCTACAGAACGAGGTTGACGTTCCGCGTCGACGGCATCGCGCCGACGAAAGTTCCCTCGGTTTTGTTGTATCTGCCGCACGCCTAGCGCACTCGCGAATTCATCGCGAACAATGGATCCGTCATTTCCAGGTCGGGGATTCCTACTCATCCTACTCATTACCCGGAGCAGCTCGAAAACCCGAGTGGCGGCTTTGTTCGCGCTTAAAATAATGCCGCGTCCTAACTCGCGACGGCTCGCATTTGACGAGTAATTATAAATTTTCCCTGAGACACAGGCGAGCTGTTTGTTCCTTCCGCGGGAAAGAGGATCGTCTCGGGAAGACGACGATTTCATTGCAAATTAGACACGAAACGGTGACGGGATTAACACCTGCGAACCGAAGGAAGGGAGGTCGAAAGCGAGCCAGAAAACCGGAATTCGCTGTTCCGATGACGAACGAGAGGAATTTGCAATAAAAATTGTTGAGATTCATACTCTGCTCTTTTATAATAAATCTATATCGTAAAGCGAATTTCAAAATTTATGCGAATTCCGGATCGGAACCTTGGATTTGAAGGTGGAAAGGTACCACCCAGACGTCGATCGGGATTCGAACGAATCCCAATGTCGGCGCCGCCGGTAATTGCTAATTTCGCCTGCACCGGCGCGTTTAATTAAATCATACCGCGGTGCGGAACCGCACGGACGATCGTCGAACACCGAACGTCGAACGTCGGAGCCGGGGGAACGGAACAGACAGCGGGGGGGAAAAAAGTATAATAAAAGGAATCGTCGTGGACGTTTCTGGCGTACGTGTGAGTACGAATATAGTTGTAAGGTCCGTCTCGCTGTTTCTCCGTTGTCTCTCTGCGAAACGTGCGGACCGCTGCAACCGGCCGAGTATACACACGGGGAACGATAATGCCACGAGTCGGCCGGGAGGCACGTTCCCGAGTTCCTGCTGGCCAGATATTTCTAATTTTCTTCCTGGTCATTGGCGACCGAGGTCGACCAGCCGCGTGTGCACGTGCGACCACGTTCCGATCCTCGCAAGAATCCTCCAACGAGGACACAGGAAACCGAAGGTTGCTCCCTCCGATTATCACCCCTTTACGAATCGAGAGAATAACCACCCCTGCGACGCCTCATACAAAACGACGTAACGTTGTCGTTGAAACAATACGGTACAATTTACTTTCGATAGAAACGCATATATTAGATTTTACGATAGCGTAATAATGTACAGAGCGTTCGACCATCCCTGGGAAAAATTTTAATGGGAGATTCTAGAGGCCAAAGTGAGACGAAAATCAAGGATATAGGTCACAGCATATTTTCGGTAAAGAATTTTTTTCTCGGAAGTGCGAAGGATTTCGGAGGTATGTGTATTCACCAAAAATGATTGTAATGGACCCTCCAAATCAAAAATAATTTTTCCAGAAGGATTTGAAATTTTTTAATTTTGTCGAAAAATTTATCCACTTTCCTGAATTTTTTTCTCGAATATGGTTAGGATTTCGGGGGTATGTCTATTCACCAAAAATGATTGTAATTGACCCCCGCAACAGAAAATAATTTTTTCAGAACGATTCGAAATTTTTTAATTTCATCGAAAAAGTTGTCCACTCACTGAATTTTTTTCTCGAAAATGCGTAGGATTTCGGGGGTATGTGTAATGACCAAAAATGATTGTAATTGACCCCCGCAACTACATATATTTTTTTTAGAATGATTTGAAATTTTTTAATTTCATCGAAAAAGTTGTCCACTCACTGAATTTTTTTCTCAAAACTGAGTAGGATTTCGAGGGTATGTGTAGTGACCAAAAATGATTGTTATAGACCCCTGCAACTAAAAATAATTTTTCTAATAACTTTTACTTAACTTAATAATTTTTGAACGAAGCCTCAATCAAGAAATTGATATTCTTGATTTTCGTCTTATTTTGGCCTCTAAAATCTTTCAGTAAAATTTTTCCCAGGGGTGGACGAACCCCCTTTATGTTCGAAGGGACTCGAAATCGGCCGTGTGTCGAAAGTTAGTCCTCTGAACCCGGTTGCTCGGCGCGAACAGGTGTCGCCGGCACAAATTTCGACCGAGGAACAACAGACCGGGCCGCGTTCCTTGTTCATGCTAATCAGATGCACCGATAACATCCTGTTCTCGTTAGGCGAGCAGGGAAACACACGGCGTGCTTTTTGATCTTCGGCCAACGACGAGGGACGGCCGGAAAAGTGTCGTAACCTGTAACGGGCTTTCTACGAGTTTTGACTCGCGCTCTCGTATTCTACGAGTCGCTCCGTTGTCGACGTTATCGTGAATCCAGATTTAAGGCACGAGATCGTACGAACAGTCTCGAATCGGTCTAACCGGTTTCGGGCCAGTAGTTCCACAAACAGTTCCCTCGTTTATCCGGCTACGATCATCTACTGCTTTGCGAGCCAACTTTTGTTAATAATGGGAACCGTTCGAAACACGTTTCGTGCACTCACCGTGTTAACTTTTTTTATTTCAATTATTGCACCAGTACAATCTATCTTTCTACTGACATTCGATACTCGCGAATGCAAGCAGACCTAAAGGGTAGTTGAAGAAGCGGTGTCCTTTCAGTCTTCCCAGTTCCTCGGTGGTATCTAGGAGATTTGCTACGAATGGTTCTCTAAACGCTGTTGGTATTTCGCGCAGAGTCTAGCAATTTCCTGCTTCACTGTGGGAATGTCGGTTTCCTTGTTTATTTGGCTGTTTGGGATCTACCGAACAGCTTTCACGATGGCTGTTAGCTTTCTATTTTGCGATCTTTCTATGCTTCCTAGCGTTGAAATCTGGAGCTGTCCAGACGGGCCTTAAAACCGTCTGGCACGTTAGCGATTCACGATCATAGATTAAAATTATGAGACCAGAAACGAAATGATTATATTTTCGTCCACGTAGACCGGGAAGGTAATAATTTCGACGAGGACGCGGAACGCCGCGGCGGCGTCTTCGAAGGTCGGGAACGTTTCCTCGTTCGCCGGGTCGAGAGGTAAAAGAAGGGTAAGGAAGTCTGGTGGAACCGGTCCGGATTTTATTTCGTGAGCGTTTGTCTTCCGCTCGGATTACTGCTCGCGGCCATAAGCGGAAGATAAGATACGTCCAGGATACCTAGGTAAGGACCCCGTGACATATGGCGAGCGTACCGTTCCCTCGGTCTCCTCTCCGTATTACAGCACCGGTTCGTCGCTGGACGCGTCCGATCTCTCGCTTCTCGGATCTCCTTCCGTCGAGTACGAGCTGCTCGGATCGGAAGGAAGTTCGCGCGGATACGCCGATCCCTTTCAGGAAGGATATTCCGCAGAGCGAACATTGACCAGCGAACGGACGCGTACGGACGATTAACGGCGGGCCGATTTAATCGATCGGGTTTGCCGTTTCCAAAGCATTACGCGCGATTCGGTTACTGTTACTGTTTTCAGTCGGATCGGCCAAAAAGTTTGCCCCTTTGGAAAGGATAGGGACTATCGCGAGATCTGCGCCCCGTTGTACGGAGCCACGATGCCGTCTCGAAATCGAATTTCCTCACGGTGGTGTTATCGCGCCGCGCAAAATCGTGTCTGACGCTAGGCCCCGGGAACGTGCTCGCGCGATTTCGAGCGTGCCGAGCACGCGAGCGTCAAAGGAAGGGTGCATTTCCGTGCGGATAGTTCGAGTGGCTCGGTCGTTTTTCCTCCGCCGGGGTATCGTTGTTAAAATCTGCTTCGGCGGAACGCGTCTCCGGAGTTTCGCCCTTCCCTCTCGACGGCGGACCGATTTCAAGAGGGAAGATGGAATCTGAGGAACCGAGGGAACGCGAGCATCCGTGAGAGGTAACGCGCTTATTCCACCGGAGCGGAGCAAAAAAAAAGAATCACCGCGAAGAAACGTCGGGCAGGAAGATTCGAGTTTCGACGTTCCACGGGGCTTCCGGGCGACCGTTCCCGACGACGAGGAAAATTTCATAGATTCCCGTAACGCGATAATGACATTATCAGGCACGGTCGACGCGACGCCGGCGTACGTTTCGACTCGAGACCTGGTGTAATTTGTCCGGAGCGTATCTTCGATCGAAAGCGACGGATCGGTAGCCACGGTGCGAATAGGGCGGACCAGCTATCTCGGCGAGCGAGATGATCGAGATAAAGGAGGCGAGTCCCAGTTACACGCTCGATTCTGCCCGACGGTATCTTTCTCTCTCGCCGATGACGAGGCGTCGGCCCAGAAAAATTTTAATGGGCTCCTCGAGGGCCGCTGTTCTCGACCTATTCCCCCATAAAGACGTTCCATTTCTCCCACCGGTTTTGGCCACCGATGCGCGCAGATCGGAACGGAATACTCGTTCGTGTTTTTCAGTAAATCGGAAACTTTTATTTTTACGAGGAAGAAAATGTAGCACGATGATCGCGGCTCGTCGGGCCGCCATGTTTGGCGTTATTGCGCAGCGTAAACGGAAAGATAAACCTAGTTAGCTGGGCGTTTAACGCGCTAATAACTACCTTTTAGCGAAGTAATTAATTTTGCAACGGGTCTTCGACGTTCCCGTCGCGGAAGGGAGAGCTAGAGGATCGTAGGTCCGAAACGGGCGTGATAACCCAGCGAAATAATAACGGGCGCCGGTAATTGGAATTCCGACGGGGACGTATTCCGCGGCAGAAATAATATTTCTTTCGCCGTTGTAATCCGTTAGGGGCGAACCGACGCGGCGTTATCTTCGGTTCGCGGCGAGGCACGTGAAAAAGGAATTAGAATCCGCGAAGAGGTCCGGATCGAAAGGAACGCCGTGGGGTGGAAAATGGGAAAGAAACGGGAGAGGTACGGGGATAAATAGTACAAGTATCGTGCAGGTCGATAGCCGGGGGCCGGAAGAAAAACGCTGGTTGCGTATATCGGCCTCTGTCCGCAATTGGAACGCGATGCGCAACGAGCGATGTGTCTGCCCCGACTCCGGATGAGATAATCACTTAATTACTCGACGATGCTGGTGCTGGTACGCACGCGAACTATCCGCCGTGGCGGCGCTAATAAAAAAAGGAACAAAGAGAAGGACGCCACCGGTTCCCGAGACACGAACGGCGGTGTTGTTTTTGCCGTGGGTATCGAGAATCGTTTGCATTTCGAGGAAAACGCGCGTTCGCGAGGGAGGGGGCTGGAAATACGCCCTTGATAAATACGCGTTGCGTGAGACCCGATAATAGACACACCCCTGCGGGTCCGTGAGACACGCGAACGCAACGCCGACGGTTTTATCAGCGTGAAAGTGGCCAAACATCGGTGTCGCGCTCCCTCCAGCGTGCTTCTTTCTCGGACTCGGTCGTTCGTTCGGCTCGGTAATTACTGGTTTCGCGTGTTAATGTCTTTATGGAGAGCGGATAAGTGGGATCGATGGGGGCCAACCGGTTTACCACATGGCACCGTTTCCCAAAATAAGACGTTTCCTGCGCCAGGGTCGGAGGGAGCGTGCGTCGCGCCGCCCGCGTCTTTATTGGAGTATCGGTGGCGGGAGCGGCTGCACGAATCACCGATCGGAATAATTACACGCTCCGTTTCTCCCCTATCGGCTGGTTGATCGCGTCCTGCCGCCAGCTCGGTCAATTAATAACCCGATCTCCTGTTACATACGCCGACAGATCCTGTACGATCCTACGCCGCGAATTTAACGGCGTTCTCGACCTATTTTCTTCGCACCTTCTCTGATACAGGGAACCGTACGTTACCTACGGGATACGGCCACGGAGATTTTATTACGCTTGTTCTCGCCTCGCTCACCTGGAACAAAAAAACGGTATCGTTAGTTGGGTGCAGAGGGTTGAAAGTACCGTATGTTTATCGCAACCACTCGTAAAACCATTAGTAACCCCGATGCGAGGAAAGATAGAATCGCAGACGGTGGATGGTGAGTGCTCTGACAACGAAACGACGTTGGTGTAACGTTACGCGAATACAATATATGTTAGACGGCGCGTTTGCGTCGGAAAATCCTAGCAACGATTAGTTTGCTTTGCACGCGTCGGAGTTTAAGAGATTTCGTCGCCGGAAAATGGTCGTACGGGACACGACTGCCGCCATAGTTGGTAACGGAGTGGTCGAAAGTTTGCGGTAACTCGCAGCCTGGAATATTAGAGGCAACGTTAGTCGATTCGCCGCAATCTGCGGGCTGTTCCCAAGTCACGGTTGACAGGAGCGTGCGAGAGTTGGGCTACACGGTAAACACGAGCCGGGTATAGTTGTCGCGTGGCTCCGGGCCACGTCTATCTTTCAGTCAATGACCCCGACTGACCGAACAACTCCGTCTTCTTCGAGAATGACGCGGTTTCGCGTTAATCGATGCGTTTCCCTCGAAACGAGCGAACTGTCCGCGAAACGTAACCGAAGACGTTTATTGGCTCGTCAAAGACAAGCTACCGAAGCGTCGCGTACGACGGTGTAAGTAAAAACAGAAGATTCAGAGGTAGGTTGTATCGAGAGGAGCGGTCTTTGCCAATGAGGGATCCTTTCACGGTCGACGGGACGCGACGGAAGACTTAAAGATGCACGCGGAAGAGAGCCTCTGTCCTTTCCACCGGGCTTTGTCCTCGAGACTTTCTTTCCTCTCCGATCTCTTCCCCTTTCTCGATCGCGATACCGGATTCGACGCTCCGAGATATTTCTTGGGAATAACAGGCGCGGAAAAGTTCGTTCAGGCACAACAAGGGACGAGCGATTAATCGAGTTATTCCTTTGCGATTTTCAGCCGGTCTGGGATTTCGAGGAGCTCAGACGTAGCCCGAAAGCTCCGTCGAGTCTCTCCGTGGCATTATTCGAGCCGATCGCTTCGGGGGATGGAAAAATGTGTATATACGCCTGGTCGATAGTCGGAGGCTAGCCTCGGAGAAATCTTCTTATCAGGGAAAGAAAGCCGAACTTATTTGCACCTCGATAACTTTCGAAGTCTAATCTGCGGCGTCGGGAGGCAGCAGCCTGCGAACGCTTTTACATTCTCACCCACCTTGCCCCGCCTTTCGCCTCTTTTCACCCTCTTCGAGTGTTTTTCTCTTTTTTTTTTTTAACCAGTCCTTCCCTCGGCAAAGATTTAAACGTACCGATGCAAACGGACGCATCGAACGTACTTCTCCAATACCTTGGTAAATGTATTTACCTTTTTTTTATATCGATAAATGTCAACGTCGGAGGATAACTCGGTTCGAGCGGAAAGTTCGAAGGGTTAACGGGATTCGACGTAGATAACGGATCGCCGTTCGTCGAAGGTTAACTTCAACATCAGCCGCGTAACGTTTTCAAGCAGACGTTTAATTTTTAATCCGGCGCGTGCGGTATTCTCCGCGGCGAAACTTCGAAGCAAAATTTTCACCGCGAATTACACGTCGCTGGCTTCGATTTTACCATCGTTCTTCGTTCGGGCCGGGAAAAAAACTTTGAGAGAGCGAAGCACGGATGGAACGCGTCGAGGATTTTCAGACCGTCGTCGCTCCACTATTTTTCTTTCCTTTTATTCTTTCTTTCCACTCCTCTCTGCCCTGGTTACGAACCATTCCATCCCGTTGTCGAAATAAATCAAGATATTATTTCTGCGTTGCCCCGAATATGCACCAACATTTTACAACTAATTTTGTCTATAAATAACGGCGAGCGACATTTCCATCTCAAACTTTGGAAATTTCTTCTTTCTCCGCTGCCTCGACAAACTTCCAATTTCCCCGTCTAATCATTATTTTTCCAAGTCCCGCCGCGATAAAGAGACGACCAGTTTTGTCTTCTCTTCTTCCCTCGCTCCGAACGGACCCTCTACATTTACCATTCTCGTCACCTTTCCCGACCTAGATCAGAGATCTCGTAAACAAGAACCCTCCGACATTCTTCGAAATACTTTTCGGTTAAAAAGTATTAGGTCTAGAAAATTTGATCACTTTATATCACATCGTTTATAACTCGGTTATAAAGAACCTGTCGTGTTATCAAATAACTAAGGGATGAAATCAGCCCTTTTCGATAATGTTCGAGGAAGCGATCGCTACACTGCCATCGAAGAAATAATGAATTGTTGAAGGCGAAACGCTCGGACAAGTTCGTCACGATAACGAGCTAGCTCGATCTGAAATTGAACGCGATCGTCTAAAACAGACAAAGTCCATTGTTGTGGTTCGGATAGAACGACGCGTCTCTTTGTTCCGCTGCACGGAGAAACACAGGCGCGTCGACTCGCGGACGTTGTTTGAAATTCGACGAAGACATCGACGTTACGTCGCCGTAATAAGCCGACGAGACGCGTTATTGTTAGAACATCTGTTAGGGCGTCGTTGTTTCGCGCGGATTAGAGCGCGGGATTTTGCGGCTCGGTGTAAGATTTCGTCTGGAAACTTCGCTGGGTAAACGGATCCGGAAGTGCACCGAGACGGCGATTCGCGTCGGACGATTAATCGATCGGAATATGATTCGTCTTGCCTGTCAACGATGGAATGCACGAAATAAATATATCGTTGGTCGAGGCTTGGGAGAAAATGTCCTTACACGCGATAGCACTGTTGCCACGGCGATACAGCGAGGTCGTAAATACCTCGAGGCATCAAAACAGATACGCAGAAACAAGCTAAGTGACGTAAACAGATAAGGGCCTGGGGCCACGGTCAGGACAGTAGAAAGAAATCTTTGACTCCGGTGTCGATGTATTTACATCTACTTACTACGTACTTACGATATACGAAATCGATGTTGTCAGGAGAAATTTACGACCACGATGTACGGCGAAGGTTCCGGTACTTGGAACGGAGTACCCTTCCTCGATGATACGGAGAATGTTGAGAGAATTCTTGGTCTAAACCCCTTATTGTGGAGTGGTAGATTGCTTATGATCCTTGTATCAAGCGGTTATAACAACCCGGGTACACCAACCATTAACACGCCAAGTCGAGAAATCTCACACTCGCCTCTCATTGTTCACTAATTTGCAGGCGTGGACAATGTACTGGTATCCAACGGAGACCAACGTTCGCGGAACTCCGTTTTACGATTTCCGTGCGAGCTCCGCCGAACTGGAGATCGGAGAACAAAGTAGAAAACAAACGATATCCGTGTACAAAGTACGAGGTCTCGGGGAACAGACGCGGTCTTGAAACATCCGAGGCAGACGGACACGAGAGGCGCGGAACGAACATTAATCCCATTGTTTTCGTTCGGAGCTGACTGGCAAGAATGGCGCGGGTCTTCTTCCCGCGAAACGAAGACGTACTCGCGCTTCACGATAAATATACGCACGGTAAACACGGACAGGTAGTCCGGAACGACCGCACGTAGACGAAAACACACCGGTATACTGGAAAGATATTAGAGCAGCGTTCACATTCCCGTGCCCCCAACGGTAGTGAAATAACAATGGCGCGGAATACGGTTCGGGGGAATGAAAGGCATCGGTGGTTGGACGATGGCGGAGTCGCGTTTAAACTATCGAGTCCGTGGGAAAGTTTTGTCATTTTGTTTACCCGTGTGCGTTCACCTACGCTTTAAACGGTTCGATATCTTCGTTGACTGTTATCGAGGTCCATTTATAGTCGCCCGACGTGCCGACAGTTTCTATATATTTTGCAAGAAACCTGAAAAGACTTACCGCGGTCAAAGAGCGTCCGGAAGACATACGTATTTTCACGGGCAACGACGTCGAGCTAAGTTCGCCTCACGAAGAACGAAGGGGTGTCTGGCGCTGCAGAAAATACTGCGGTGCAAACTGAAACTCCGACGAAGCTCGCCTGGCCCTATAGTCTTGTCTCGCTTACTTATGTATGAAAGCTACGGCCTACGTTCAGTCTGTCCCTCCTACGGCCCGTGTTCCCCATCCCGGTGAGCAAACTTCTACGTTATTCATACGCCACGGATGAACGATGAGTATCTGTCCGGCGGGTCCCTGCTCCAGGACGGGTCCGTCTATCGCGGAAGGTTCGTCGGCGCGAACTTTGCAAAAACTTGATAAAGTCGCGGGCCTCCTCCTCAAGGCCGACCAAGTTCCATCGTAGGGCGCACGGTGGATGAAATTTCTCGCGAAGAGAAGGATAAGAACGCGGCAAACGTCTCCTCGACGATAGCGTTAAACGATGCAAGTTTAAATAAACGAGACTTATCCTCTTTCGGTTTAGAATCGCGCAATGAATACTAAATTTTCGAACGAAAATCATAACGCGCGCGGACGCCGCGTACGAAGCGAAAATATGGCGCTACCATCAAAGCGTACAACAAGTCTGATGAACGGCCGATTGGAACGTGTATGTTTATTCAACGATAAACTGGAAAAATTTTATTTTCCGCCGGTTTTACAAATTCTTCGGGCACTGAAATAACACGGTTTTATAAATGATTTTAACCTATCAAACATTCCGCATTACGGTACAAAAATATTCCACATCGTATCGGGCCGTATTAAAATAATCCAGTCTTTCCTGCGTATCAACGAATACAGCTGTACTGTATTTAGTATCGTAATCCACGTCGTTTGCCTTATTTCGTTCTTTCCATGTGAAAAATTGAATCCTCGCGTAAAAGGTAATGAGAACATCGAAAATTTGATACGTGGCAGATATCTCATATTTTTCCCGCGGAAAAATACAGTGTTTTCACTTGGAAAAACAGTCATTTCGCGGGATAAAAGGCGTTAATAAATCGTATGAAATTTTTCCTCGCGATTTATTTTTATGGTATAAATATTTGTTTTCGTTCTTGTGGAATTAAACGTGCAAGAGAACACGGTACGATAATATGTTGTTGAATTTCTTCGGGAGCTTATTGGTTCATGAAAAACCAATAATTTAAATGAACTTTCGCCGACGCTTTACTCGCAGGAAACATTACTTTATTATTCCGCGTGAAATTTTTTCTACGTTTTCATATGTTATGCAGCAGGGGTTGAAAACCAGGAACCGCGTTAATTTTCGATGGAATTTCGTGGAAATTCGTTAACGATATCGAGTAAAAAACGTAGTTTCGGGTAAGCTGCAGACAGGGGGAGGACGTAGGTCGGTGTTCCTTTCGTGGATGTAAACCACGCGCGGTTTGCGCGGTCTG
Organism: Colletes gigas; assembly: GCF_013123115.1. Taxonomy (NCBI): domain Eukaryota; kingdom Metazoa; phylum Arthropoda; class Insecta; order Hymenoptera; family Colletidae; genus Colletes; species Colletes gigas. The sequence goes on from NW_025106641.1 coordinate 2,275,130, forward strand.
GAATTTGGCAAGGGTGTACTTCGGACACGTGGACCGATGACTTAACGAAAGCAAACAGACTGGTCAATCGGCAGAGTAAGCTCATCGATCGAAGCACGACGGCAGACGGGGAACGGACGAGAGAAAACTCGAGACTGCTGTACCGCTAGGAAAAAAGCTGAAACACTTCCCTTACATTGGCCAGATGGGAAACAGCTTGGAGGAAGAGAAAGTGCTATTCCGGATAAGCAGGAACCGTGTGTGTTCCAGTTAGCCACAAAAGTGCATTAGCACTGGACGTCTGCCTGGGTTCACGGAAGTAACGGGTCGTGATAACGTTTCCGAAGGGACGGCAAAGTTACGGCAAATCTGATGCACTCTGGATCTAAGTGGGATGCTATCCAAGCAACGAGAAACGAAAGCAATTTCCACTCGACGCTTAACTTTTTGCGCGTACCTTTTAACCAGATAGCCGTTGCTGCGATATGTAAATTAAGCGATTCACGAGCGGTAGAAATTTACCGGTAAGCTAACGCACCAACACCGACCATTCTTCTCCCCCGTTACGCTTTCAACACCCACGTTTTGCATCTAAATCGGAGTCGATTTGCGCGCCCATCGATCATATACGTTAATGTCTAGAGCCTACGGATGAAGACGAAGACATCGCGTCTACCGACTAGTTCCATCGGTTTCCTCGAATCTAGCGGACTCGAGGATCGAGGCGCGGGTTCGATTGGATTGTCGGAAGTGGAGAAGATCGAGCAGAGGTTCGCGGAAAGAATGACCGGTCCAGACAACAGAAGTAGGAAATGGAGGCGATGGCGTACGCATCGCCGCGAACGAAGAAGACAAACGAAACGTCTGAAGCGTACGCGCGGGGGTGGCGGAATCGAGCGAAAGAAGGAAGCAATGGCGGTGGACGAAGAAGCAGAAGCATTCGTGGATAAGCAGAGAGCAACGTTGCTGCCGAGCAGAGTGAATTATGGGACAATTAGTTCCGGCAGATATATAAGCCTCAGACGCAGAACCGGCCGGTCTGTCTTCTTCCCTCCTTTTCTCGTAGTCTATTCTCTCGGGCCGCGTGCTGCCTAGAGGGGAGGTTTCTGGTCTTAAGGGACGCGACGAGCAACCGGAGCGGAGCGTAGCTTTCGCTCGGTGTCCGCGCGGACCGAAAGCTAAGAAGACCGACCGGACGACTCATTAACCACCGTGCTCCCGTGTTCTTTGTGTCTGGTCAACGTTCCGCCGACCGTTCCCCCCGTTTTCCACCCTTTTTCCGTCCCTCGCGTTCCCCGGATTCCGCTTAAATCCACTCGAGTTTTTCGCTTCTGCTCTCTTCCTCCCGCTCAGCGCGCGCGCACACTGGAAATTCTTTTCGCGTTTCTCTCTCGCTCAACTTCCACGGACGCGACGCGGACCAGCGCGGAGGAACTGTCCTCCGTTCGGCGAGTTTGAATTCGTCGTGGTCGAATCTTGCGGTGGCTGGCCGAGAATCAGGTCGAGTAAATATAGTGGCTGTCGTTTAACGAGCCGCGCGCGCCGCCTTTGTTTCGGGACCTCGTACGACCGACCAAACTAGATTTACACGAGCTCGACTATTCCGCAAATGCACTCGCACGTAAAAAGTAACTTCATTCACGTCGACCGATTCGTTCTGACGGGTACGAGCTTTTATATTTACGCTACGATAAATCGATCGTTCGATCATTCGTGTCCCGCCAGATATGCAAGACGAGCGTGGCAGGAATAACGCTAAAACCGTTCTGGTATCTGTAGGCCTGGCGTCGACGTTCCGTGCCAATACGAGAAAAGCATTTTCTCGTATTGCTCGTTAATGGGACGCACCTTCGCTTCAGGGTGGCTCGAGGGTTTCTGATTAATGGCCGCGCTAATCAAATAAACAATCCTACATCTGTCGACCGAATGTGTTGCCAGGCTGCGGGTATATCCCTGTCCAATTCCCCTCCCCGATCGAGTCGAAAGAAGTCACGGTTTGTGTTTCCGTTCCCTTTGCTGGATTCCGTCCTCCTCCACGAGTTGCTTTTCGAGCGAGAAAGAAACCGATTGCGCGGAGCAGCTAGGCCGGAACCGCGAAGAAAAACACGCGGTGGCACCCGAGTGGCAATTAGAAGGATTAATGATTCTATCCCGAGAGACCGCGTCCTCCCATACGGCCTGTTCTGTTCGACGTCTTCCTCGCCGGTGTTTGTCATCTTACAATAGCTCTGGACGAGGAGAGCCTCGGGGCTACGAGGAGCTGGTATTGTCGCGATTAGACGGGGCTCGTGTACGGCTCCCGTTCATAAATCAACGTTCCTTCCGTTTAACCTACCGTCGCGGTCTCGTGGCTCTCTCTACGTCAACGATCCATCGGTTCAAAATTCACTGGACGCCTCAATACCACTATATATAACGTCGAAATTATTAGTTTCGAATCCAGCAAGAATCGTATCGTGCGAACGAGCTGCACTCGGGGAAAACGAACGACATGTTTCGTGGAATTCGTTAGAAGGAAGTTAAAATGGATCGTCGATCGCGGCAAACTTGCGACAGGAAGTATTAAATACGGTCACGGGCTGTGTCCCGGTGCAACGCGCGCCAGAGATACTTCCGGGTCTCTGTGCGTCGATCAAACGATGCAACGATGTCGCCGGTTTACCCCGTTATACGTAGTGGACGAGCGATCATTATATCCCTCTCGGCGTTTATTCCCGTCACGGTTGTTCCCGTACGAATCGCGTCGCGCATCTTGCCACGACCGCGCACATAAATCAATGCTTCGTTCGTTTAACGCCTCGTTGTTCCGGTAAAGAGTCGACGTCTTCAGCGTGGATCGTCTCGAGAATTCCCGGAGCACGGAGATAAATGGCCCGTTATCGAGCCCCGCTCGTTATCGCCAATTGTAAACCATGCCAACGATGAACGCGATGCGCTCAAGAATTCTTACAAATTTTTAACAAATTCCGTTGCCCGTTTTCCTTATCCGTTTTAGAGAAAACATGTTCGCGATCTCGAGAATTTTATTTGTACGGTAGAGCAGGATGATAATACCAAAGGTTTCGGTGCTCTATAGAATGTAACCTCCAAAAATAGTAATAAAAAATGAAGTTTTTATTACCGGGGCGCTTGTTACGCTGGCGCTTCGTTGCCAAGAAGCATCTCCGAAGATAGAAATTCTGTTTGACTGGGAAATAAAGAAGACGCGTTACCGGTAGTTAGGTCACGAGCAAGTCGCTGGTAAAAAGGAGCAAGTTACGGGAGTGCGGTCGTAAACGCGGCAATTTTCACGGTTCCAACAACCGTATCGCGACGTCTCTGTTAGCGAGGAGGTTCTCCTTCCGTGGAAAGCTTGCCAGGTCGGCAGCGTGACGCGGACGCGGAACGTCTCAGTTCGCGACGACGTTCCCAGAACGAAATTACCGCGAGGCACGTTCCTCCGCGACGCCGGGACGCTCGCCGAGCTCAAAGTAGATTTATGAACACGGAGATCAACGCGGAACGATATATGGGTAATCTCGAGAGCTGTTGCAAACTCGTTCGAAAGTGAATACTCGCGACAGCCAACCGCCAAACCCCGGCAAACTTGCTCGTTTTATTCTCGGCAACGTTTCCGCGCTATCCAAACACTTTTTATCCAATAAGCGATTCCTTATAAATTCTGTTTTGAAAGTAAATTAAGAAAAATGCTTCGTATAAGAAGAATTTGAGAAGATCAACTGGCCGGTGAATCATTCGGAGTAAAAAATCTCGATTTCAGATTCTAGTTTCGTACGAGTTGGGTTCTTGTCGCGACGAGTGCGTCGAGCAGCCGTCGAAGAGCAAACGTTATCGGAACAACATTTCCCCGAGAGTGACAACGACTCGTTTTTAATCGGCGTCTGGCTGCCTTCTGATTTCCTGCGTGCAGTCCGTAAATCACCGAGACACAGCTAACGTAACCTATAGATTTTGCCGATCCGAATGACCGCGTCTCTCTCCCACTGGCGGGCAGCGTCTCGGCAACGACTCGATCACGGGGAAGATCGATGATGATACGTCGAAACGAGAAGACGACTGGTTACACGACTGACCAGCTGTCGTGGCCATGTCAGAGTTAGTTACACACGCGAGTCGAGACGATCGCCGCGAATAACATCTTGTACGCATGCACGCGTACCTCCGTAATTATTTTTAACGCTAAATTCGCTATTCAATAGCAGTTGGATTCCATTTATCCAAACCTGTCGAATAACTGGTACGTGCGCGTACTTGTAATCAGGGGCGAATTTACCGCGACGTTAGCGAGCCTCGAGCTTGGTTGTTTTTTTTTAAATTTAATTACTATTTAGAAGGGTTAAAGATCGAACGGTTTCGAGGCCTCGTCTCGAACGATCCCCGCTTTCTCGACGCTATTTTTTTTAGTTGTCACGCGCTCCTCCTCCTTCTCCTCCTCGAGAGCAACAACGTCGTTGGCCGTGCTATTTCTGTGGATGGCAAATCCACGGCGTGTCGCGAGCGGACACGAACGAACACGCGGCTCGTCTAACCGTGTCGTACAATTTAGTAATGAACGTTGTAACGACCGATCCGACGGCGTTACTATTTGCGTGGGCGCCGCGAGATCGACGACAGTCGGCCGGGAATCAGGAATAATGTATTACCGCTGTTCCGACCGACGGGTCGATTTGTAAACGTATCTGGTGTTGGAGTGGCAGCTGGCCGATCTATTAAGTAATAACGCGGGGCGTACAGGCGATCGTTTGTTTTTTCGCGTTTGTCGGGGTTGTCTGTAAACCGTTCTCTCCGTCGGACGGTTCGTAAACAGCCTACTCGCGGAACAACGGAGCATCGTTCGCGTACGAACGAGCTCGCGATGTTAAACGAGCGCGATCAAATTAACGGCGAGACGAAGATTCAGCGTCGCGAACGGTAACGAGAATCAAAAGTGTCCTCGAGTGCTCGTTGTCCCGACGAGAGCGGAGGCGAACAACGTCGCGTGTTGTCTCCCAAAGCGGGACCAGGCGTACACGGTCGTTTGCCGGTGACACTGTTGGCTAAATATACGCCTCCGTGACGGTTAAAACTGGAGGGAACGTATCGCGTGTATCTCGCCTTCCGTCGCGCCGCTTCTCCAGCCCCGCTCGTTTAGTTTCTGCCTCGTATTCCCGATTCCACGCGAACGCCCGCGAGTCACGAGCAAACCGCGAGTCCTGATGCCACCCTTCCACGCGTCCTCGCGACCGACAAAGCCCGACAGGACCGAGATATCGCGTTGCTTCGTCGCCCTCGGTTCTCCAAACACTTACGCCGAACCCAAAGTCCCAAAGGTTCCACGCACTTTTACGGGAGCACGAGATCCGTGTCAGTACGACAGCCTGGCAGCCGCAGGATCAACTAATTAGTGAGATCTGGGCGGGTCTAGCCTCGAACTCGAAACTTTCGATTCGAAACTTGAAGCTCGGGGAACTCGCGTCCCCTTCTGCCGCGCTTAAGCGTCGTTACGACCAACTTTCAACGCTTTTCGAGTCTTCTTTTTCTCGGTCCTCCGTTTTGCGGGTCGACAATGTAGCCAGGAGGTTGAAACTCTTTAAAAATACACTATTTAAGACGAGTTACCCATCCGAATATAGACGATGCTTCCATTCCGCGAATTTTGCTATTTTTGCGGCCTCGGGACTCGAGGGAACCTATGGACAATGGCAGGGAATCGATCGCTCGGACGCGACAAATCGCTCGATCCCGGAGGACCGATTAATTCGTCCATGGTGTTCCTAATAATCGTAATAATAATAAGCATTTTGACGGTTGACGCGATGCTCATCGCGACAGCGGCACGTCAATCGCAGATCGTCGCGTAATGACGCTCCGGAGTCGACGAGAGCCGCGTGTCGCGCGACGGAACAACGCTCGTCCGCGGTGTCTGCCTATAATTAAGCTGACAAGCTTTGACGACGTACGAGGACAGGAACAATACCGGTAGGCTTCGGTGTGACCGCAGAACGCGACGCGACAGCACGCGGTTGTGTCGCGGGTAAATGTACTCCGCGCGGAGGCCGTCTGCGCCGCCATTATTTCGAATATCCGTCGCCGATGGCCCACCAGGTTTCAAAAATTACCCCGTCGCCGTCGATTTCCAAAATTTCCCTCCAATTGACTCGAAACCGAGTTTCACTGCGCACTTTGGTAGTTCATCGATTACGTCTCGGTTAATCGGGATGGCAGGGATGGTAATTTCATAGGGACGATGCTCGCAGGATAGCTTTAAAATGAATTGGGCACGATGGTACGTCGAAGGTCCCTCTGCGAGTTTCTCTCTGGTCGGATTTCTCGGTTGCTCGATTTCGAATCGCGAGACGCGCGAACCCCGGAGAATCGATCACCCCAAGAGTCGTCGATGTCACTTTAAGCTGCCGCGAGGTCAGAGTTAAATAAACGATGAGACGTCGATGCATCGGTCTTTGGTATCTCGCGTAGGTGGCCCCCGAGATGCTGGAATATACTCGAACCGGATGCACTCCCGCGGGCTTCGGATCGATTATGTGCTCGAGCGCAAATTCCAAAATAGCGTGGCTCTCGACTGCTGTCACGCGGAACGCGTCATTCTCGATGGATCGCGCGACGTTTCCGGGAAGGTTCGACTTTATTTCAGGAAACGTCGCCTCGCTTCGAGGGCGAATATACCTCCGAATTTATTTTGCACGAGCGTCGAACGAACTTGCTCGTCGGAAATACAACGCGTTGTCGATGAACTTTGGATACAACGCGATTCATGAATACGTAATCGACCGTTATTAAGAACGGAATCGCGACAGCCATATCGTCCAAAGTTCAAAATTCAACGCGACCTATTCTCGTGAACTTTCCAAAGAGACGGATCGATCGCTAATAGGGCCACCGCTATCGAGTTACACGTCGTTTCGTAGCTATACTATCGGTCATACGGAATCCTCTATTTTTGCACGAAAATTGGAACTCGGTTTCGTTTTCTTCTCGGCGCGATCGCGATCGGACGAGGAAAAAATGATCGCGTCCCGGAAACGAGGATTCTTCTGGTTCGGCGAACGGGACGAAGAGTCGCGGAGCGGGAGAAACAAAGGGCGAAGAAGAAGAAAAGAGGCGGGGGATGGGGGTTGGTTTAGCGAGGAAACGGGGGCAGATTTTGAAAGGCGCGGAGGTCGAAGAGAGAGGGCCTGCGACCTCGTGCAATTCTCTATTGTCGAAACGTCGGGGACTGCTGGAAAAAGAATCTCTCCGGGAACGGGGAACAAAAGGGGCTGGCGGACGGGGGTTGGAGCGTACGGGGTAAAAGCAACGAAGGAAGCTCGGCCCGGCTCTTGCCAGTTAAGACGAGCCAACTTTTCCGCGGCTCCCGATTGTTTTTCCACGCCGAACGCGCCGCTGCCGAGCCAATAAAACTTCGTCTCATCGGGGACGGGGGTGGCTCGAGGCTCCTGCAGGAAGTATAAAACCGTAAGAAAGACCGGCTAATCCCCGGCCAACGACGTCGCGCCGCGAACGAGCTGGACATTGCCCTGGATTTTCCGCCCGTTGCGGTCAGGAGAAACGGGTGCTGCAGCTCGAGCTGCGTTTAACCCGTTAACTACCCCTAGCAGTGGGCCAGCAAGCCCCCGAAATAATTTGGCACCGAGGCTTCTAAGCAATTCTTATATAGAAACAATCACGGTAACAATGAAATTCGTAACGTCAGTCAACGACCATCTCTAACCCACTTCGGTAGGAATCGCGAGACGAAGTTTACTTTGAAATTCGAGATTGTTTTCGAACGAGCACGCGAGAGACTCTGAAAACGGCGCTACGCTTTCCTGCGAATTTCCTCCTGCTGTTTAAGGACAACACAGATTCACACGGACGCAATTACGCGTTGCCATGCAACAAACGAACCTGCTCCGACGAATGCAAATTCTCGCGTTCGACATAGTTTGAAAACTACGTAGCTACAGGTTATCGAATCCGTAGTTGTTTGATTCTTCTTCGCGCGGCGTTTCGAACAATGTGTGCATTTCAGTCTCGGAAAGTAGGTGGCGAGGAAACTGTTTCAACCGAAAGGCTCTTGACTCTTGTTTGCTCAGCATCCTTTCATCCTCGAGATTAGTGGAACACGTTCCCAAATTTGACAAAACGCTTTGAGAGCACAGCCTTCCCCGACGAGGATACTCGAGGAGATAGAGTCGCTGGAAGATTTCTTCGATGATTCCGAGAAGCAAGAACGGACGGACAAATAAAGACAAAAGGGACTTTGTCGAATCTACCTGCTGAGTCAGCGTAGCCGAGCTGCGACTACTCCAAGACTACTGCCACGACTGTGTTCGTTCTCGGCCGGTTAGGCCACCTACGTGGATGTTAGAACTGGTCCCGGCAACTTGTTCTAACGATATCTAAATACGGCGCGCAACGTGTCGCGCGAACGTATCGCTCGTTCTACGTAGCTTCCTGTTTGTTTACCTCTGGGTCGCGCGCAAATAAACGCTCTGAACGCACCAACGTCCCTGAATCATTCGAGGAACCGGTTCCTAACCCGCTAACAGATTCCAATTCTCTCGTCTTCGTCGCCCTTGATCCAACGCATCGCTGATAATCCCGCTCCTGCTGTTCGAACACTGCTTTATCCGTGATCCGCGACGATAGCACGCTATTATTTGCCCTGTTGCTGGTTGGGGCGGAAGCAAAGTGGCCGTCGCGGAGGAAGGAAAAACGTCGATTCCAGCGAGATAGACGCGGTTCGAGGAAAAAGAATCGCGTGCGGATAACGAGCCCGCCTCCCAGCGTGTAGGGTAGGTAAAAAAACCTGCAGTTCATACGTTGTTTCTCTATTTCCCCTCGTCGACGCTTTTTCCATCGCGACTTGTTAACACCTTACCGATACTCTTCATAAATCACTTAAACATTGTTATTAGAGGCTTTCCAATTATTCGATAGACTTTTCCCGTAAAATTGATATTTCTTTCGCGTCCTCTCGTCCCTTGTAACAGTAGGATATCGGTGGATCTTCTGTAGATCGTAGGCGAAAACGCAAAATAGGTCGGAGCGTGTCGCGCTCCAGTTAATTGCCAGGCGATTCCAAGTTTCGATTGTTTCGAACGTTCCACGGACTGTGCACCCGCCTCCTCGCATCCGGCTGCTGGATATTTGTTTGGTTAAGTACTTCCGAGCAAGAGATCGTCGTGGAAAACAAGGTTGCAGAAACTCCGGGCCTCCCCCGTGCAAGCCGATACATCGTCGCAACGAACTTTCCTCCTCGCGATCGCGCGTCGCGTTCGCGATTAAATATTAGACGTTCGCGATAAACAGAACCGTTAGTGGAAGACGCAAGTTTGTTTGCCCGGTTTACCGTTCCATCTCGCCAGGCGAATCGCATCGAACCTCCCCGTGTACGCGCAAACGCGATTAGCGAGGCATTCCGCTCGAATTTTACGCTCAAAGACGTCGCGATAGAAATTTAGAATCGCTCCGAGGTATGCTTTGAAAATTAACAGTCGCTCGTTTCGTTCGTTTTTGAGCGAGCGACGCGTCACCGATGTCTCGGTTCCCAGCAAACTTCCCAGCGTAATTTCTAGCAACTCCTCGCGACGAAAATATTCCCCGAAGCACTTTTGTTCAACGACCTATGCGCGGCATCGATCAGGTGCGTCACAAACCGTGATGAATGCGGCTACCGTGACGTACCGGCTCTATTGAATATTCTACGAACCGAGGAACAATCTACGTCATAACGTATCGGTCATCCGAAGACCGTCGAGATATTCCTGGACGGCAGACCTTTACAGTTTGTCCCGTTTTCCGACCGCGGATCGAACGACCGCGTCAGCGACCAGTTCGAGGTAACTTCCTGGAAATTCTACATAGCATATACCTCCCGCGATTCATCGACAAGTATGTTTCTTTCTGCACGACGAACGAGGTCGCGACTCTCTGCCACGGATCTGGGCCAATTACCCATGTTTTCGGAGCCGGTTCTATCACCGAGCCCGTTACTCGTACGGATGAAAATATGCTTTTTAATAAAGTACGCGGTCAGCAATATGGTTCCGCGACTGGTAAACGCACGGTTTTTTAACCCACTGCTTTTCCCAGCTTCGTCTCTCCACAACGACGAATCCATACGTCGAGCTTATATCGCGTTTCTAATAAAAGCTTCTCTTTGATTCCAGCCCTCGACTTACAACCCCTTACGAAGAATTATTCTCCTCCAACAGGATGGAAGAAAAATCGTACACGGTTGCTCTAGATAGACATTCACTGCCGCGCGCTTCTTGCGCCGATAAAAATGTTTCCGACGAAGATTTATCGCATTTAAAGCAAAATTTAATTGCAGCTCGTTGCTACGCCGCAAGAAACGTGAAAAATTCTCCGATAGTAAAACGCGAACTGTGTCGCAGTTACAGAACAAAACATCGCTATAAAATTCCAGCAAAGTGCCAGGACATGACGTTAAGTGTTCCAGTCGGTGCCATCTCGAAAGCACGATTAGTTTATCGAATAAAAAAATCTGTCGAGGTTTGAAAGTTCAGAAAATTGAACACCAAGAAGTTTGGGAAGTCGGATTGTGGACAAATCCACAAATCCCGATTAAAAAGCGAGCGACGATAATAGCGGCAATGAAACCACGAAGGAAACCCCCGGTTCTTCGACGTTCTTTTGTCACGATTCGTCTGCGAACTTTTCTTCCGCGACCGCAATGCGGACTCGCATTACTATTAATATTCATCGATTCTTCGTGCATTTGTCATTGTCTTCGCTCCGTTACCTATAATTTCTACCATCGGCGAAGCACGCTCGTTAAAAATTTCATGCGATCGCGTAACTCGCTGCTTCGTTTCCTTTATTTTCATCTTTTCGCGGTTCGTGAAGTGTACTCGCGTTAGAAAGAAAGAAGAAAACGATAACGTATCGATAACGCGATCGTTTCTCGAGAATCGTGCTTCTTCCTCGTTCCAAAGAATATTCCACTGTTTTAATTTTTAAAGCATCTTACGACGCAAATTAGCTCGAAGGAAACGATTGTTGCGAGGCAATAAAGACAGTTCAATATTATAAGCTGAATTACCTGCAAGAATATTCGCTAAAAGTGCATGCACAGAACACGGTCTAAACTCGGTCCTGTCTCGTGGAGCTTCGACTCGCTCATCGGAGCTTTCGGAGTTAGGTGGAAACCGTAGACCGCAATCTGAACGGGAACATTAAGGAGAATCAATGAACTTGTATTCCAAGCATTTTGAATGGCCGATCAATTATTCAAATGATCGACCCGAACGTGATTTCCGCGAAGTTGAGCCGTGCGGCAGGTGGCGCGAAGCGTTTGGCATGTGCGAGTAATGTTCCGGAGGAGAGATCCTCCGACCAGCGAGGACACAGCCGTCGAAACGGCACAAACGTGGCTGTCTACCGTCCGAGGGGCCATCGAGGTTACAAATTGCCTTTGAGATATTTTTTTTTATCGCCGATCTGTTTCCACGCGGTCCATAAAGAAGCACCGAGTCGATTCTATTACGTTAAGGACGCTCCTCGACGATACTTTGTCGAACCAATTCGACGACGCGATTCTTCGAAGTAACCATGATTGCTCGATCGACTTCCTGGCGAGATTCCATTTGGAATCGAAGTTGAATCGAACAATCGGAAGCAAGAGGTGCAAATGAACGGAGGAACGAGTTCTGCGACGTTCGGAACCGACGCGGCGAGGTGATTAGTAACAAGTTTTAGTTGCCGAGAACAGACCTTGCGTCGATAGAGGGTGAAATTGCAACGCTTCGCGCGCTTGTTTCTTAGAAACTGCTCATCGCCAAGTATTGGAACTTTCGCTCTGTGCTCGTAGGTGAGTCTCGCCAGGAAATTAACCGAGTCCTGGCCTCGAACCACCCACACAAAGAGTTCACGTTTCAATTAATTTCGTTCGTTACATTTGGCGATCGATGTAATATGTGTAAATGGTCTAGACGTATCTAGATCCGCTACTGCGCGTATCGCGCGACTCGTTCCCGCCACAGTTACTTTAATGGGTTCGAAATTCCTTGTAGTTTTTTTGTGATAGCGATAATATCAATTCTTTTTACCTCGATCGCGGATTATCCCGTTCCCTCGGCTGAGTTACCCCTTTGTTCGGGTTCGAACGATCGGCGGTCGTTCAGATTTCGTGCCAGCCCCCGTCCCCGCGGCGGCGAGCAATTAATTATGCCAATTGATCGAGTGGGGTATCGGTCCGGCACGGTCATGCATGTTAATGTGCGAAAGGACATCTGTTTCCCCTTTCCGTGCACGCACACTAAGCCGCGATCGTTCGATACGAAACAAAATCGGGAACGACGCCATAGACGTAATTAAAATTGCCGGTCAAAGTAACGCCCGCGTCTCGTACAATACAGGTCGGTCCGTTCCTCCGTGTATCGGGGCAATATTTTCCAACGATTTCATATCGGAGCCGGGTCGAGGAACGTCGGTGGCAATTTCGCGTGCGCGTGGCCGCGATATACGCTATAAAAAAAAAAAAATCAATGCCCGATTCGTTGGATTGCATTCCACTTTTAATCGTCCAGTTAACGAGCCGCCCTCCGGCTCTTCTGGTTATTTTACCCGTTTTAATCGCGGCCGATGAAAACAAAATTTTCACCGTTCCTGCCAATTGATTTCCCAATTGTCACCCTCCCCTCAAGGTTGGTAATTGGAAAATCAAAATCTCTGCGCGTGCGTGCACGTTGCACGCACATGCTGTCCTATCCGGTCGCATTTGTTATATCCCTAGGACGCCTGGAGAGCAGTTACGAGGCAACGTATGGCCGGTGCAGGAGATCAGGTGGATCCACGATGATTTCACAGGACGGGACGAGAACTCCTCGAAGCTACGGGGACATATGCTGCGGATTTTTATGGGGGCCTCCCCCACTGCGAGCCCCCATCTCATCCCCCGAGGTCGGTGCAACCCTCTGTATGCGCGCCATGCGAACGAACGTCGTGTCCATTGTGCCTGGACAATTCGCGTCGAGACGCGGGATCATCAGTGCTCATTGTCACCGACTAATCGAATCTGGCAGCGAGCGAATCGTCGACAGGAATCGCCCGGACGTGTTCGGATGCTGCATACGGTTGCGCCCTCGAGTGCAGCGCCGTTAACGGGACGCGTTGTTGGCTTCGTCGTTCGAGAGAGATTTGCCAAATATTTTGTGCCGTTTTTCTGGCCCCGAGGATCTATCGGCTCGCCAGGCAAACACGTTTGCTCGTAATCCAACGCGTAACACGTTTCCCCATGGTTTTCGAAACGACGTTATTTTTCGCGCAAATCCTATCGCTCTCTGGTAACATTAGATATACCTCGAAACTGTATTATTATATATATATTTTCGATATATATTGGGTTTGGACAAATTGGATTTGGAGAGCTAAAATTCAATTCTGGCCCGATGTGTGTGACAACCGGAAAACACCGGCGCGGTGTTTGGTTTCGTCGGCGACGACAGTGGACGCGTGCCACGCTCGTGCGTGATCGTGTTACGTTAGAGTCGACCAAACGGCCATTTTATGCGTCGCGCGGGATACGCTTGTCGTCACGATGCCAGGCTTCCGTTCGCAGCCGGTGAACATCAAAAGAATCAATGCCGACGAACGGTTTTCGACTCTCGGCCAGTCGCAACGCCTGGCGTCTTTGATCCGGTCAGCCTTCCGTTTCGAGCGTCGCGACGACGCTAATAATCGGTTTGAAAGACTGTCTCTGGTTAGAGGAAGCAGTTAATGTGCAGGCATATACATACGACGCTACCTTCCATCGAAATTCTTCAAAGGAATCGTCGATTACACAGGGTGTTCGATTACCTCAGGGAAAATTTTGAATGGTAGATTTACCGTACACCCCGTACGTCTACCAACTGTGAAGTAATTTGTGAAACAAGCGAAGCTATTTCTCAACGCTCGAAGGATACGAAGAGTATTACTATCGTGATCGTTGGAAGAATAGCAAGCAACGCGAAATAGGTATCTATTACGAACGGTTGTAGAGAGAAAGAACTACCCTCGAAGGACGTCGAGCGTCAATCCCTCGCGAGTCCCCCGACAAATTCAGCGGCGAAACGTTTCCTGAATGCCGACCGACATTTTTGCGAGCCTCGACGCCGCAACGTGTCCCGGCACGGCACCGGGAATCCCGGTGCATTCCACGCGTCTCCATATTTAGCAGCACGAGTCGAGAGTTCGTTTAAAGCGAGTACGGTCTCCAAGCGGGAATTTCAAACCACCGGCAGTCCTAATCGCGAATCTCGCGAAACCGGCCGGTTACAATTTTCACGCGATCCCGCGTCCTAAGTGACTTTTTATGGAGGCTCGAGCGCGGCTACACGTAGACGAAAGAGCATTAGGGTTCCTTTATGGAATATCCGTGGAGAGGAGAGGTTATGGGACTCGATGGTACTTAACGAGCCCCGGCTACGTGGCGTAGGTACTTCCTCGCGATCCTCCGCCTGTTTCTCTCGAGTTTCCATCGTCTCGCGGTCTCTCTCGGTTCGATCGTCCACCCTTCGCATGGTCGGGCGTCCCGGTTAGCCAGGTACCCGCGCATACACGCTCCTCGTGCTGGCATTCTTAATGCTAAAGGCCGCCGTATTCCGCGCGGCCCTTCTCGCATAATACACAACAACGGTGTATAATACGCTTCCGCGTGCAGTAGCTATTAAATGACTGGTTACATGGCCCGATAGGCGTGCCACGACCACTTCCGGGAGAGAAAGGGGACAAGGCAGAACTCTGTATACTCTGGTTCGAGGAACGACGGCCATTAGCATCCGCTGAAACTTTCTTCCCTCCTCTTTCGCGCAGATTATTCAAATCTCCGTTCGCGAATCGTAAATTTGATGTGAAATAAATATCGTTAAAGTTGCAAGACAATTCCGACAGCCGTCGAACGCGAACTCCGTAGCAGGAAATTCTGCCCCTACGGTATCGGGAGCTCCCCTAAATCTGATATTTCGTCGATGGCCGCCGATTAGTCGTGCATAATTCAAAGTATATCCGAAATAATTCGAACGGCGGTCCGTGGTCAGCGTAGGGGTTGGTAGAGGGCCCGGGGTTCTATTTATTGAATAATTGGTTACGTGACCGGATACGCGAACGCCGAGCGAGAATCAGAGATGTTCCCGAGGGAGCAGAAAGCAGTAGCAGTAACAGGAACTCGGGTCCGGGAGTTTCGGCCGGTTTCTCGTTCCTTCGCCGCGTATCCGAGCGTAGCATCTATGGTCGAAGAAGCGTTTCCGAATCTCGAGAGCGAGCCCAGATCTTCCAGCTCCTTCGTTCCCAGCCGTGGAACGTGCCGATTTTATCCGAAAGACTCCTTTCATCCCCTTGGCTCGACGATTCGGATCACGTATATTCGTCGGCAGACTCTCGGTTAACGGCTCGCTCGCCCACCCTTTTCGGCCTTTCGAGCTTTCACTATTTACTCCCGGAGTCAGAGATCCTCTAGATTCCGCTCGGCGATTATATTCGATGAGCGAAGCGTCGAACCCGACCGTGTGTCGACTAACCGATATACCCAACGGGGCTAGAACCTTGACCGGGCCACAGACGAGGTATACGAGCAGACCTTACATCCCCAGGCATTTCTATTCTCCAACCCATGTATACCTATTACACAT
Source organism: Colletes gigas (assembly GCF_013123115.1). Classification (NCBI taxonomy): domain Eukaryota; kingdom Metazoa; phylum Arthropoda; class Insecta; order Hymenoptera; family Colletidae; genus Colletes; species Colletes gigas. The sequence goes on from NW_025106641.1 coordinate 2,290,723, forward strand.
AAACGAGATAAAGAATAGACCTATCGTTAGCAAACGTTCTGCTTCGGATAATATTCCAACATGGACTCTTATGCTTTCAGAGTTATTAACAGATTGATCGTCGATCGTTTCAGCGTAGCCACGAGAGGTTCTCCCGAAAAGTGCGCTTTGAAAGATTGTTTAAACAGCACGAAGGAGTACCAGATCTCTCTTTGCGCCGAAAATTTAATGCAAACATCGGAAAATCTTTCGTAGCTTTCATTTCGAATAAAGTGTATTCAAACGTTAGATGATTACTTAAAAGGATTTTGGTTCAAGATTAACTCGAGAGACTCGATGTTTACGTAGGATAAGCAATTCATACTAGTGCTTCAATGAAAATAATATCCGCCTTTTAAATCGGCCTGCACGTTCTCTCGACCTGTGCCCTATTCACAATTTATACGGAATATCATTGATTAAAGATTCTATAAATAGTAGATACGAAAAACAGGATTATGGATATCGTTACGACACGATTATACTCGGAGAAAAGTTTTATAACGTGGCATGGAGGGCTCGTACGAGTCACCCGTTTGTTTCGTCTCAATTCCGTGGAACCGTGACGAAGAATCGTTCGAAGATCGATTGCTCTTCCTCGGAGCAATAGTCAGATCTTCGACGGCACTCACTACGATCGCGGTTTCCGCGTAGAGTACCCGAGGCGCAATCGACCTCCGACACCGAAGAAAGGATCCGCGCTACGCCGGATCATTTTGTCCTCGATATCTAATTTCCTCCACTCCCCCTCGAGCCCTATGCTTCTTCGGCAGTTTCCTATTTCCTGGGAATTTTCACCTGTTTGTCCTCGGTCCCGACTTCGCTCTATTTTACGACTCACCGCGAATCACCATCTCGCGTTCCATGGAGATCCTCTTTTCCTCCGTTTGCTCGAGCGAAAGAATTCTGGATTTATGGTTGCGAAGTTCGGGAAACGTTCGCGAGACGTATTAACCCCTTGCAACCACCGGTCGCCGCTTGATTTCACGCACCGAACCTCCCGAAGCGTCGAATCGCTGCACTATATTTCTTGTTGCACTTCCGATAAATGCTCTTTGCTAGTAGTATGTATCTACGACACGACTCCTCCGAGAATAAGCAAAAATTAGGCAGAACGCTGTACCGTATCGTTCGAGGGAAGCGGAATTGCATCGACAAAATGTGCTCCGCTGCATATTACTTTAATAATTCTGTCGACCCGTTCCACGGATCCGCACCCCCCGCACGAATGTGCCTCGTAATCGCGTGCTCGTCCCTGTGACTATGCAAAATGCCCGGGACATCAAAGGACTCTCCGCCCCATAAGTACATTATTAATATCATTATTATTACTTTTAAATAGATAGAGGCAAGAGACGGAGGTCGTTAGGTACGTCGTAACGATTCGGAGCAATACGATGTTTTTCGCGTTTCTCGCATCCATAAATATTATTCATCGTTTTCCCCAGCCCCTACGAAGCATCCGGAGCGCAATACCCGGATGCCGCAACTCTCTCTCTCTTCCCTGCCGTCATCGAATTATGGAAATGCACTTGGCACCCGTTCTAATTCTTTTTTATTATTTCCCAGCAGAATTTTCCCGCCATCTCTATGATAATGCTCGACGAAGAATTTTCCCATTCTGTTCTCCACGCTATCAGAATCCGTGTTCCTCGGTCGCCGGGCGTCGTTGCATTATTCTCGCTCCGCTCCACAAGCCAATGCAACGCTCTATCATCTCGCGACTAGTCTCCACCGTGTCTCTCGTCTTTTCGCGGATGCACGGTCAATGCTTACCGACCTCCTCGCGCGAGCAGACCCATTGTCTCCGCTCGATATATATCGGATCGCCTCGTTTCCGGTATCACCGATCCACTCGAGCGTTCTTATTTCTCGCTCGCGGACGAAACGCGAAACAGATGACATCGCGCAGAATGCATCCGCCCCGACTTTCGGATATACGGCTGGTTTTATCGACGTCGGGACGCGACACGACGTTGCGACATGCGTTGTTCCATCTAGAATTTACGTAGATCGCAAATCACCGATAAAACCGGACCGGTATGTCCTCAGAAAGTACAATTAGTTCTACTATCAATGGTAAAGAGTATTTCTCGATCGTGGGGTAAATCGATAGACTCGCTTGGTTTCCAGCGGTCGTTTTTCCCGAGCGAACCGGTCCTCGACTTTTTCCAGCCCAGCCGAAAATTCGCCCGTAATTTTCGCTGGAAACGATAATTTCGAATAAATCGCTCGGCGACTCCGCGCGGCCACGGCAGTTCTCTTTTTCGCCCTCGTTTCGAATAATTATTCTTTGAAACGAACGTGCGCTGTGGTCGAACGCCGAATCGAGCGACGATGTAATTACATAATGTAACGTTCTGTCGCATTAACGTCGCATTGAGACCCATCGAACCGTGACATTACTCATGGCCGTCGAGCGATCCTCTGTGTCCGCGCGTGGCTTCGCGATTTCGCGAAACAATTTTCTGGCGGTGATATTCGCCGGGGCCGGGCAAAACCGGATAATTTCATGCGCGATTAAGTGCTTTATTAATCGGCAGATAAATTCGGCAATAGTGGGAGCAGCCTGTTTGCGCGTAATATTGATGCTGGAACGATCGATATCGGGCAATCGAGTCGACCGTCTGTTAGCGATTCGTAGGGACGGTAGAATCGGAAACTCGCACCGGCCCCCATTCCCCTCTCGATAGGACACGCCAATGACGATATATCAAATTATTGTCAAACCGGTAATGTTATTGCCACGCTAACGATAATCGATGGATTACCGACGTCTATTATCGCAATAACTGATATCGCTGGAAAATCGACCGAGATGTCTCCCGGAAACGGGTTCCGTAATCGCGTTACTCTCCAACCGATTCCTTGAACGGTAGCCCATTGATTCCCGCCGACCTCGTTCGGTCCAAGCTGCGTGCGAACATCACGCGCGTTAAACGCCTCTATACTCGGAAACCGGATTACCCGCGGGCTGCGATCCGTTTGCTAGATCATCGCACGCTAGAAACCCGATAACACGATCCCAGTGTTAATAACGTTTCTATCACCATGCTGTAGCTAGACTTACAAAACGTGCAATTTTCACCCATCGACCTAAATAGAATCTCGAAACGTCTCCACGGATTCGCGAAATCATCGAAAGCGTTAAACGATATTGTCGGGAATATTCGAAAACGTCACGGAGATAACCGTGGAAAGTTGGGCTTTCCAGAGGCGCGAAACGCTCGAATTTCCTTTGAATAATTCGCTCGTGTTTGAAGGGTATGTCATCGAGGAACGGAGAAGCCAGAGCGCGAAACTTGGAACGAACCAGACGACGACGATGGATCGACATTTCCATCGATATGCATTCGAATGCAGGCAGCCGTCCAAAGTGCATAGAGTCTGGTTTCCACGGTTTGACGTTAATCCAGCCCCAAACCATGAGAACGGCAGTCCGCGCAGTTAGCCGGCGCGTCACTCGGTCGAGATCGAAGGATCGGGGATACGTTCGATGGAACTCGGTCTCGAGCCAACCCAATTTTCCCGACGATTCGACGAAAGCCCGTCCAAGTGACCGAGGAGCAGTCAAGGTCCGTCCGAATCGAACAGCAACGTCAAAAGTTTGAAACAAGTTGCTCGAAACAACGGGGGCTCGTGCTCTGTACGAGTTTGACGAAACGAAATTGCTGTATCCGGCTTGGAACTGATCGTACATATCGCGTTCACGATATTCTCTTTATCGAACTGCAATCGTATTATTGTAGGAACGTCTGTTTCTAAGAAATGCGATTTTGTCACAGAGTCAAGAATAAAACCAAACAACCAGACTATCCGTGTAAACTATTCCGATCCAACGAGACGAGTAAATGCAAACAAACTTGCGCACGAACCGCATACAACAAACAAAACGAACCAACGTATAAACGAAACATGCAGTATAACGGATGTGTTTACGACCGATATACATAGAACTGTTTTGGAGCCAACATAGAACCGGAATCGATATCGTTCGGAATACTTCGTGACTGTTTCAAGAATCAAAATCGATGTTACAATCGTTATTAACCCTTGAGCGTCTCGTATATAGGTGCAGCTTATCGAATACTTTTAATCAAACACGCGCGGACAAAGTATCTCTGTGCAATCGCTGATCGATCTCCGCGTATTTTCGTCGCATATTTTATAGTCTGGCACGATGATCGCGAGGTTATCGAAAATAGTGTAAACGTCAGCTTCGCCGTCAAAGTTACGTCGGTGTTTTACGATCCTGCAGCCGATTCTCCATCAACGAATGCATGCGCGGACACGAAATCGAACTATCGGGCGTCCTCGCGTGTCGCACGGATGTTAGCAATGGCGTTCACGGGATCGCAGGATATTATTGGAAATCCGATTTTTAGAATACATACGACGTTATCCGTGTCGCGATAAATTTCACGGGATTTCCTTCGACGTCCGTGGCGCATCGAGCGCGCGCGATCGATCGGACATCGATCGATCGACCGACGTTCCATCTTTGTTCCCGGTTCGTACAAAAGACGTCGATTGACCTCGGCGACTCGGGTCGGGTCAGAGAAACGGAACAATCCGTTTGACGCTAACATTTCTCTTCCCCATTTTCCAATTATTTTCGAAAGTTGGCGGTCCGTCGTTGCTATTAACGGAGAACGTTTAAATAAAGGCGAAAATATCGAATTTCGTCGAGCACATTGTACGCTAATTTCTGGTGCTTATGAAACGAGTTCACAGAGCACTTAAACTGCATTAAACTACAGTATAAGGTGAGGATGATCACTTCGTTACAGACCTACGTCGAAACGACCTATTCCCAGTCTTTATAGCTGTAAAGCTTTCCGTATTTTATCAAATTACCGAATCATCGCTCGGTCGAATGATTTACGGAATTTATGGACCATTATTCTTTTCATTACGCATTTTATGGAATTGGCGTAGGCAGTATTTGCCTCCATTGTACTAATTTTATCGTTCTTTAATATGCGAGAAGACACGTTTAAAAGAAAGTTAAATACAACCGTAAATCGTGGCACAGTTTCCGTTGTTAGATAACGAACAGTAGAGATGTTTGCGGTTGGGGCGACCGGTAAATAGAGGCTCCTTCGATCAATCTGAGAACACAACAGAGACGAACGTCGAGAATCGTGTACAACAGGGGAGGCGGAACAGGGTAGACAATTCGACGCCGGTAGTTTCTTTTTCCACGCAGAAAAATTTATGCGAGGAACTTTCGAAACGTCGTGCATTTTCAGCGGGAACGCGAGAATATTGGATTTTCTTACGAGTTGCCTCGCGATTTGGCCAATAACGGGCCAAGAACCAAAAGCCCGACACGATCCAGATGCACTCCCCAGTTATCCGAAACGTCGTTGAAGCATTTTACCCTCTCTCGTTGCGCCGATACGCGTTCGACCGTAAGATACTTATAGGATAGAGGGGTAGTTTTTAACCTTTCTTTTCCACGAATCCCTTCTTCCAGTCCGATGGAGCTCGTGGACTCTTTCTATGCAATATTCCTCGGAATAACAAATAGATCGACTCGAAGACGATCGGTGAAAATAATTACCGGCGAAAGGTTTCTATCGATGGTTTGCATAGGATTGGACCGTTGGGCTGGTCTAAAGATTCGATAGGGAATATGTAGTCGGGGTCCATAGAGATCCGGGCGTCCACAGAAAGAGCCGAGATACAAGTCCGATAAGCGAGGGACGCTTAGGCGAAACGAATCGAGGATTATCCGAAGTTCTCCGTCGAATCCCGTGGGATGGTCGCCTCCACCTTTCCGATTGCTCGGGGGCCGTCTAGACGCGCCGAGGGCGAGGAGAGAGGAACGAGCTGACCAGTCGAGAAACCAGTGATCCACCGTCGACACCTACTTCGCTCGAACGAACGAAAAGTGGCTCCGAGATATTCCGGAACGTGGACACCCACTCTCGCATTCGTGGGAGCGCTGGTAGGGCGAGCCCGGACCGGGGAAATCTACCAAAGGGAAAATAGAGAAAGAGTTTCCCTGATAGATTACGCTGATACACCGACACTCGTCGATTCGTCCTCCGAATAGAAATCTCTGGCCTTTTTATTCGTCCACCCTGGTCTCCCAACGCCTCGCTAATCCCGCAGTCCATTCCAAAGAGGACTGCTGAAACACTCTCTGTACAGTGGTCGCGGACGGATCGATCGGTCTAGACGATTCTCCCGATTCACGTTCGTCTTCCCTAAATTTCACGGACGATCCAACGATCGATTGTCGAAACAAAATTCACTCGAGCCGTTCGCGTTAATTGCGCGATCGGTCGCTGAATTTCGCCAAGACCGTTCCACGTAACCGAACAGGCGCGTGTATCGATAGGGGGAGGGTTCGTCTCGAGGAGGATCGATCGACGTTGGCATTGTTTCACGGTGGACGCTCGATCCCTCTTTTTCGCTCGCGTCCGACACACGACGAAGAGGCAGAGCCGTTGGCGAAGAGGCTCGCGACGCGCGTCCTGCTGACGCGGCATCTGCACCGAGAGTGCACACGCCCGATGCGGCGCGTCGCGGCGCTCCTGTTACCACGATGCATCCGGCCGCGACGCTCCAAATTCACCACGTTGCAAATACTCGAGTGCGGCCTCGAGATATCGTCGCCCTGCATCGAGTATCTCGACGCGCGAGAATATCGCGATGGAAAACTCATCTGTGCGTTGCCTCGTAGACAGACGATCGTTGAAATCGATTGTCCAAAGGAATTGCCAGCTCCTTGAATCGCAACGACGCGCAACGTATCGAGAATTATCCGGTCTTCAACGTCAACGACGGTAACTCGAATCGATCGTTTGTTTTTTTTAACTATCGACGGATAATTAAGGCGTGTGGAACGCGCCCTCGGTTTATGGATTTTGGTCGAGCGGACAGCCGCACGCGCGAAAGAATCGGGGCCTCGTTTAATTTCTGTCGAGTTCCGGTTGGATGATCGACGTATGGCCGATAATTCCGGCCGTTCGAACGTTGCTGGTACACTCCAACGTGCTCGATCATTGCCAATTAATTGCCCGAGGTGCAGTTTGCTCCGACGTCGGCCCTTTCACCCGCGGGACACCTGTTCGCGAAAGTTGCGAGATCGGTGCTATTTGGTCCACGCCGCGATCGGAATTATTATCACGCGTCAAGAGTGATCAACTTTCGCTGGGATGAAATTTGGGTCATCCGGTCGATGATCGACAGAATTTTCTGAACGCTCTCTTTGATCTATATTCGGCAAGACGCTGTTAAGACTCGTCGCGAGGATTCGAGTCATTAGCTGGGCGCGTCTAGATCCCAATTTCGCCCTTCGACTGGCATTTGCCGAAAGTTCAGCGCCGTCTCGATGAGGGGAGGTTCGCATCCACGAAGAAGGCCGAGAAGCGCGGAGCAAAGTGCGGAAATTGGCCGAGCTGGCTCGCCAGACGAGAGGGCAACGATACGCGAAAATATTCGAGGGCCCATTAGTCCGCGGAGCAGCCAAAGCGTCGCGTCTTTCGAAAATAGGTTTCCGTGCGGTCGATCCGATCGTTTAGCAGGAGGCGCGCGAGCACGGGGCCCTCGTTAGTTCCGGAGAATTCGTCTTTCTTCCGCGCAATTACGAGCTCTCCTGGAGGCACGCGGGCTATTACAAAGCTGGCTCGTTTAATTCCCGCGGATAAATCACCACCGGCGGTCCTGAACGCGCGCCTGTTCCGACCGTTCGGCTTGCGGGGCTGTCTGTGCCCGTGAATCCTTCGACGAGATATTAATCTTCTTCTACAATCGTTTGTTCCTATTTTACTGTCCTATCAAAGCATCGGTTCGGCTGCTCCTCCGACGCGTACCTCAAAAAGGAATTCTTGAAACAAACTCTCCTCGCAATTTGTTTCATTACGAATCAATTACTGGATTTTATCTAGTGGCAGGCGGTCGTAAAACGATGGATCGTGTCGTTAAATTTTTGACTCGATCGACTTTCGAGTAATCGCGACTGTACCTAACGCCGAAAGGCCGTCGTAAAACGGTCGATACGCTGTGTCCGCCCTAAGCACGAACCGTGTAACGAAATAGCTTGGGAAAGAATAGCAGTTGGTCGTTTCTGTCGGCAGGCTGACTGCCAGTATCGCTCTTGTCCTGTAAACTAGTCTCGGCCAAGATTAGACGCATTTATTGTCGGAACGTAACAGTTTGTCGCGCCTTGCCCTACCGACGCGAACAATGACGAGGGAGATATCACGATAAAACAGTAATATCCCCCGCCTGCTGCTCGAAGAACGTTCCGCGTCGGGGGAGAGGTTCCGTTATTGAACCGGGAGTTCCGGTTATCCCATTCCGTGTATCCAATATTAACTTTTACACCCTCTGTTAGCCCTCGAAAAACGCGAATACTTTTTGTAAATTTCATTACAATGCCGTCTCTGATGGGGGATTAATCGGGAAACAGAATGAACCTGCTTGGCGATTCGCGGTGGTGGTAAACTCGCGATAGGAGCATCGAGCGTTTAACCAAGCCGGACCCGGAGAGAGCTCGTGTAAAAAGACAATCGAGTTTGAGGGCGCGCGAGCGGCGAAGAAAAACCGGGGGCGGAAAATCCGAGAAAAAGGGGGAAGAGAAGGAGCCGGATCGTAAAGCAGAAGTACCTCCTGGGATTCGTATTATTCTTTTGCGGAACGTCGTTAGGAGAGGAGGAAGGAAAAGCGGGAAAGAGTGGCCCGGGGGTTGTGGCGACGCAGGCGTGGCCGCACCCTATCGTCGGTGTGTCGCGTGCACACGCAAGCTTTTATCATCGACACCGGCCCGGTAATCGGTGGTGGTTAATGACGGAAACTCGACCGTGTTCCGAAAACACCGCGGTGGTATTCTCGATCGCGGTGAAAAGGAAAATTGATCGAAGGTGCGTTATCTTGCGCGGCGTTTGGACGCGAGGAGGGCAGGGGCCGAGAAGACTAATCGAAATTAATAGACCAGCGTATCGAGGGGGGATAATAGAAGGCCAGCCTTTGGCGCTCGTCATCCCTATTCGTAACAGCGTTCGAGACGAAAGTTTTTAAATTTATCTTGCGCGCGGGGCGGACGCTCCAAAACAAACAGCGCGTCGTACGTCGAAGCGTTAATTAATTACGTTCACCGAAGCGTTCGTTTTCGACGGAGTGTCCGCCAGTGTGCTGGACAAGATCGTCGAAGGGTAACCGAGCGTGAGACCGGAATGTCGTTGGCAAACTATTCTCGTCCCTGAAACGTCCCGCTGACTCATCGGACGGTCTCGCGAGAATAGACGTCCTAATAAGAAGTTCGTCCGTTTCCAATCCCTGATCTTTTGAATCTTTCGAACGATTAGTTGCCCCGTAATTAATAAGTGATCGGTGGAGTCGATTCAAAGCGGAAACAAGCCGCCATCTTCCGAGCAGCTACCTTGCTACCTCTCGAGGCCGACGTCTCTCGATTTCGTTAGCCTGGAAGATCTAGGAAAATTTCTCCGTTTCCTCGAGATCATTCTTTGCTGTCTCCGCGGGAAACGTTGACGGCCGGAAGACGGGAAACGGTGGCTGACCGTCCCTGCAAGATTTGCTCTCATCGATCTTCGTGCGCAAAGGCGACGGCAGGGAAGAGATTTCAGAAAATTGCCTCTGTCGCCGCGCTGACGGCCGGTCGCGTGACAGCAGCCGGACTTCTTAATATATTCGCGGAATCATTTCTTTTCGACGCGAACGTGCCTGCGATTATTTAACGTAGAAACAATGTAACCGATTGCACGTTCGCGGGCGAAACAAACCAAAGCTTTGCAACCGATAAGCATCGATTGTTAAAGGTACAAGACGTTTTCGAGAACACGCGACTATTAGCGATCAACTTAATCGTTCCGAAATGTAATTTTAATAATCTCGAGTATCATCGAACCGTTACGATGAAAAAAAATATGGAACGGTTAACGATCGAGTAGACCGGGGTAATTTAGAATCGACCGGTGTTTGCGCTGCGATTGCGACGCCAACCACGTGGAAACGCAGCCAGTCGGCGTCGAGACACGTCGCGTCGATTCCCCGACGGGCGAAGGAAAATCGAAGATAGTCGATCTTCGTTATACAGGGAGGCGAGCGGTGATTTGATTCATCGATCGCGGGGGCGAGGGCACCGGGCCTCTCCTCTCCGTGTCCTCGACGTAAATGGCAATGTGATTTAGGTAAGCGCGAGCCAAGGGTGGAGTCCAAAGTTGCTGGTGGTCGGAATTCAATTAAGCCCTAAGTGTATCTCGGAGCTATCGCTTGGGAGGCCGCTTCGCTCGATGACCAGGGCCAACCTTCTAGGCAGGCACTCCTTCACCCCGATACGTACGTCCTCCATTAACGCGCGTGTCCTTCGACGACCCAGTAAATGTAGTTACGTGTATATCTACGCGAGCATGTACCGGCTATACGAGACATGTCTGCGTCGACTCCGTTGCTAACGAAATGTTTCGTTATCGACTCTGCGTGGGGCTTAGATCCTCCCCCGCCGCGTCTCCGGTAATCTGCTCGTCCGGGGATGATTCGCCTTATCTGTCCGTCGAAAAACGTTCGGCTACAAGTCCGTTATCGGCCCGGGGGGAAAGTTAATCTTAACGCCCGATAAGTTAAAAAATGAGTTTCACTTTCGATCTTGGGGGACGTTCCGAGAGTCTTCCGGCGAAAGGTGATCGAAACGCCAGGATATTTCGAACTCGTCGTGTTCGAAGCAAAATGGCTGTTCCGTTCGATCGAAGGAGGAATTATTCGTTGAATCGGTCGCAGCGAGATACGTAAAGTTACTGGGATGGCGGAGCGTGTTGCGTGTGCTCGCGCAGGAAATTACATCTGGAACGAGAACGGTCGGTATCGAGATTTGCAACGACTCGGATATTTTCGACGGGGGTTTTCGAACCCTCTCCGTGTCGAAAATCCGATGGATGCCGGCGTCCATCGAGTCGTCAGCCGACGGACGTACTTATCTGACGTCTGCATCGGGAACAGAGGTAGGTGTCCCGGTAGGCGGATCAGGTAGCGAGCATGGCGTGGGCGATAAGTACGTGAGAACACGCGAGAGACCGGTAGGCAGATCGAGGTGCCGGGCTGTGTACCTGTGCCTGGTAGCTCGCGTTACCGGTCGCTTTGAGTTATTAGCGGCGCCAGCCAGCGAGTTGACCGTGCCGTGCTAACTGCGTTACACTACCAGACAAACCGATAGCCCAACCATTTTTCTTTCTCCCCGGACACATACGCGGAAGTCAAACGGCTCCCGACCAAAACCACGATGAATTTTAACACCGAAACCTCCCCTTCCCAATAACCATCTTAAAAGCGACGACTTCCTTTCACGGCGTTACTCCATCTCGAACCAAACGACCCCACGGACTAAAGAAGAGATCGTTTGTAACCGCTGCTTCGTTCCAAAGACGCCCCTCTCGATCTTCCGGGCGAGTTTTTCGTTTCCGTTGGAGAAGAACGACGCACGGCCAGAGAGTGGACGATAATTACTTTATATTATACGTTCTCGTGGACGTTATTCCCTTCGAACGGACCGCGTAGATTGAAATTTTCGCGCTTATCGCTAATCGCCCGATGGATTTTTTCTTCTCCTCGTCGCTCGACCGTAATTAGTTCGTTTCTTGAGCGTGCTCGAGCGCGGGATTTCACCGAAATCAGGGAGCGAAACGCAAAGTTCGACCGTCAAAGGCTCGTAACGGTAGCAAAGGCAACGAGGGTTTTCGAGGTTCGTTACCTCCCGAAATCGGTCTGTTACACCTTATCAATCGAATTACCTTGGACACGGATACTATAATCTCCGGTTTAGCTGCACGCGTACTCGAACGCTTGCTCGGGCGCTAATCGGCCACTTCGAAGCGACGAAATGGATTAAAGCGAACGGGGTCCTCGAATGTTCGTTTCGGTTCCGTAAGTTCTCGCAGCTGGATAATGGCATTCAGCGTCACCGAAAGAATCGGGAAAGAACTCGCCGGAATTTCAACGATAACCGCTGCGGAGTATCAATGAATTTAATCCGACGTTTACGAAACCCATTAAACGTTAATTCAACAGTGCTGCGTAAGGTTAAACATCAAACGCCGCGGAAAGGAAAATCCCCAAGAAACGGTACGTAACTCCCGAGGCGATAAAAGAAGGAACAGTTTAAAATACATAAACGCTAGAGACAGTTTGCCCGGAAAGAGATAGCTGGTATAACTCGAAACAGTCCGAGCGGATAGCGCCGTTGAAGCTTCATCTTTTCGAAAATTCAATCGTTGCTCCTCTGTTTCCCGGGAGGGGGAAAACACGCGCTATTAAAAATACAACGTCGTTAGGAATCTCGGAACGGAAGTTCTGGACATTTAATTTCGCTGTTCTCTCGTCGGACCGGGAGCGGCGTTACTCTTATCTTTATTAACGCGGATCATCCCTGCGGAGGATTTTCTACTCGCTGCGGAATATTCTCTTTCCGCGTTCGCTCGCGTTTCCGCCGGTTTCTTTGAGTTTCTACGTACGTAACGAGGGGATCCTGAGTCCGTGTCGTAATGCTCACCTGAAAAAAGAAAGAAGACAGAGAGGATAGAAAAATAACGTCGGAACGTCGCGTAAAAAGGAACGAGGAGGAAGCGGCGCGGACGTGGAGGGGGGGAAAGAGGGTTGAAAAGGTGGATGGACGGCGAGGACCGGCGCGGCGGGGGTGGCACAAAGAGCATCCACGGAACGACTCGCGTTGTGCTCCTTTCAGGAACATCCGACAAATTCCATGGAAGTGGTAAGCTCACTGTCGACGGGGAGAGGCGCTTTGTATTTAAATGCATGCAGAGTAATAAAAGGCACGTCCGCATCGGCACGCCACGCTACCTACGAGTTTTTCCGCTTTCCGCGCTGCTTCTCTCTCTCTCTCTCTTTCCCTTTTTCCCCCGGTTGCCGCGGACAACGGCCGCGGACAGTCGCCGCGTAACGAGTTAATAGAATCGTTTGTATTTCGGCAGATTGGTACTGTTCGCGACGCGAACCGCCGCGGACGTATTATTCGAGAAAGCTCGAGTTACCTTGGCGTCGTGTAATTCAATTTTCTCGGACGCCTACCGAAATTCCCGTAAACGTTTACAGAGCTTACCGGCCGATGATCGGGCGCGGAACGCGCCGGGCCCACCCGGCTAGATTTTAATTAATAAAAACAAACAAAGCGAGGCCGACGTTCTGGCAGGCCGCTCGACGATTCTAGCCGGGGCTAATGGAATTTTTAAGTAAACGAGCAGAAATTCCTCGTAGCGTTCGTACCGTGGACATCGCCCGCGAACGTTGCCCGGTGCAGCGCGAATTTTCGTGCAAACACGTCTCCGAATTAGCCCCCGTATTTGCTCCCCGTCCATCGGATAAGCGAACAGACAGTGGACAAAAGGTTGCGCCCCGTTCTTGGTTTTCGTTGTTTCTCGAAATAAGCCAGGGAATCCAATTTCTTCGAAACGATTCGCCTATCGATCTCGATGAAATTTCCTCTCTTCCGCGATCAGCAACTTTCTCTCGAGTACGTTTAAAAACGACAGCACTCTGTGCTCTTGTCGTTGCGTGACGCGCTTTGTCGTAAAATTAAGTCCATCGGGGCGGACACGCATTTCACGCGCGTTCGAGATCGCTATCGATCGTCCAGGGCTTTGTCCCGGAGGACGAAGGCTCTCGGGCAGAGGCATACTTTTGGATTTTATCTGCCGGGGGGGAGAGAGTTGCGGCTCCGTAATATTCGCGACGGAACAGAATTCCACGGCGAGTTCCGGGCGAAGAATGCAACGTCGTTTCGGTTTGTAAATTCTTTTCCATGGCGGCGAGCCTGTCCGTCGGAGCGGCGCTGATCTACAGCGTCCGAGCCGCGCGAAAGTCGCCTACTTTTCCATGTGCATACGCTGCATAGCTTATCGGGCCGTGCAACGGTACCGGTGACGTCGGAGCTCGGGTGGTTGGCATGCTCCGCCACGCGGACAATCTTAACCGACGTTTATGTAAAGCCGGGGAACGTGGTTGTTTTCCTGATAAAGGCTAACCTTTCACCGGGCGCTTTTTGCCCCGTAAATCGGGTCGGGGCGGTGTTCGAAAATTCAAATTTATTCGCAAAGCCCGCGCGAAACGGATAAGTTTGTCCCGGCGATTGGCAGAAACTCGACCGAGCAACTGTATTCTTTTCGGAAGCGAAGAATGCGAAACACCGACCTGGACATTCCGGGGCATTATCGACGTTTTGTACTCCGGGTCGCGGATCCACGTTCCACGAAAGATCCCAGGAATTCTCGAAACGTTTCTGTCGGAGCCCCCGGTGAAACCGAACACACCGCCGAAAGCTACGCGGGGGAGGACAGTCGTAACAATCTCGGCAAAGTTTTCTTGCGACGAAAGACAATGGAATTCGACGAGGCGTGCCAATCGACCGTATCGATACGACGAACGTGTGTATCGTATAGAGACGCCGCGGACCAAAGACTCCTGGAGGAATCGTCTCTGGTACTGTCGCTCGAAGGCGTCTCGAAAATAGGTCAAACGAGTCCGTGGATTATTTCTTCCGTAGAGATTTCGCCGGGCCGTGCGGTCCGGCAACGATCGTACACCGTTATATCGAGTACAGGAACGGCCAATAACCGTTTGCCAAAGCGGACACGGGACTCGAAATTTTCGACCAAAGTCGGTCCAGAGAACAGATGCACGCCGGTGTATTACACTGAACGATCAAGTAGCACGCTTCCGACGATTGGAATTCCAATAGACTCGAATACGTTCCACGATAGAGGCAAACAGTTAGCGAAATGGAATTACCAGACGAATATGACGAGACCAATTTCGATTGACAAACCGGAGTCGGGAAGCTCGAGCAAACGCGGAACCGAGGAACGCTGTCGAGAGCGATCTCCGGCCGGGACAGGTCCCTAGACACACTAACAAACTCGCCTCGTGCTTTATCGAAATTGATACCAAAATTAATGCATCGAGCAAAGAAACGTTCATTTTCTGCTTATTTTCGGGGGTTTGCAAGTTCTGTAAATACGCGGGGAAAGTGGAGACATTGAAAAATCGCGAATAAAAGCCACGGTACGCGCCGGGTCGAGCAAGAATCTCGTTGGTCGGTATCGAGCGAAGCAAATTCAGCAACGGTTCGGCTTTTCTTCGGAAGCTCTTCCAATTTTCTCGGGACTTACCCAGCAACGCGAGCCGGTCAGAAGCATCGCGCGAGATGGCCCGGAAATAACGCGGCCAATCGCATACAGAGTCCGTCTCCGTCGAATCGTGGCCCTTTACCGAACCGGCCAAAGCGCTCCTCGGACATTATTTTCCTTCTTTTTCGCGTGATTCGATCTCGTCGGAGTCGACCGACAAATCGGCTTTCCCGAACCGTTGGCTCGGACATCCGAGAGCTCGCGTCCGCGTTCGCGTCTTTAAACGCGAAACTCTCGGCCAATTACGAGCAGGTTTTCTTTCTCTTTCATCCCCTGTTTGTTATCGCTGGTCTTGCGCGTATTTAATCATCGCGATCGTAGGGGAGCTAGTAAACTGTAAGCGCTCGTTAGGTTTCTTCTCACGAACGGACACTAGCAGGGGTAACGGTCGCGTCAAAGGAGCTTAAATCTTGCCTGTACGAAGCGTGTCTACGCCCGTTGCTGACAAATCGTCCGATTATTGCTGGCTGGAGTCAGAGGCCGCGCGAAATTATAGCCGGGGCTCTGACAAATTATTCGAGGATGACGAGTCTCGTTGCGTCCCGCGGAAGTCTTGTCGATCGACGCAATATCATCCGTCGCGCATAAATCTCGTACGCGGGACGACGGTATTACGATCGGTCTTGTCGTTCGTACGTCGACGAGACGGAAATTAATTCGAGGCGGGAACGCCTGGCCGAGAATCGATTTCAACGATTGGGAGCGCGGGCTTTTCTTGGCGGGCGAGGCCGATAATCGGTGGCATTAATCGCGACAGCCAAAGGAAAAGAAGATCGAGGGAGCAACGAACACGCGTCTGACAACGCATTAGCGTCGACTCGACAGCCGTCAGGCTTCCCTGGCTCTCGACTCCATCCGCACCAGCGTGTCACTGTCTCGTCAGAACGTGCAGACTAGCGGCGACATTATATTTAGAAGGCAGCAGCTTCCTCTGAATCCGTGGAAAAAAAAACAAAAAGCGAAACCATCCCCCCGACTCCGTGCTCGTCTTTCGACGCATCGATCGCTAATTTAGTTCGCGTCTACGATCGTCCGCCGAAAATACCTGCGCCATTGCGCCGTGGCGCGGTCTCGTATCGTTCGATCGGGAGTAAAATTGAACCGATCGATCGGTACACGGTACAGAGAATATTTAAACCGATCGGACGGAAAGCCCGTTGAATATAAAATATTTAAATTGCGGGAATCAAAATGAAAGTTTATCGGGTTGCGGGTCTGCGATACGGTAATACGATTTTGACGAACGTATCGCAAGAAACGGAGCGTGATCCGCGTGTACATCGCGGCTGCCGTCGAAACAAACCACGCCAGGAATAAAAATTTCACGCGCAACTTTATTTTCCGACCGGACGATATAATTCACCCCGTGTCCAGAATACGGGCCGCGTGTAATTCCGATCTACGTACGATATCGGGCTGGATATCGTGAAATTATTTGCTATTCGTACCGGAGGGCGGCCCATAAACCCCGTCCATGTCCCATAAAGCCCCGTGAAACGCCCAAAATATCCGACGAATTCTATTTCGCGAGAATCTTACGAGCCGATCGCGTAGCGGCGCGCGATTTCTACCCGACCGATATGCACGCTCCCCGACGATTCTATAAGTCACGATATGTATTTACGCCGTAATGGCGCATCTTTATCGCCGGTCTCGCGCGAAATTACTCGAGCGCGTGAAATATCTTGGCGTCGCTGCGATGGGGGAAAAAACTAGGAAGCCTTTAACCGGCCCTCGGGGATTTCGCTGCTCGCGGAAGCCAATTTTCGATGGCCGATGACCGCCGTTTCCGGTTCGACCGGACGGTCACGAGAACGTCGTTACTTAGCTGGACGGGACACGAGGCGCCGCGTTTCGTAGTATCACCGTGTTCGTGACGGCGTGCTGACCTCTCAACGAGGCGCTGACAGACGGCCGCGACGATTAGAGCTGCCCGGTTAAAATACTGACATCGCCAGAAGCTCCGGAATAAGAAAGAAAGAGACCTCGTGCCCGATGCGCCGTGCACGAGATATCCGCTCTTCCGAGAAACGCGGTTCGCGCCGAGGGATTCGCACGCCAAGTCGGATAACTTGCAATCATTTTTACCTTTGCCCCCTGCTACGTCTTTCAAGAGCATCGTCAAGATTTCCCGTGCAATTTTCATTTTCTTTCTCCACCCGTATTACTTGTTTACCCCGTGTATAAACGAATGATAATAAAAGGCTGCTCCTCCGGCCATCGGAGCCTATAAAGAAGCGTACGCTTCCTTTATCGATCTCGAAACGTCGCGTCCCGTCCCGTTGCTATTGGAGAATCGCGGTAGCGAGCAACGACTTTCTCCGTCACGGGGTTTTTACGGCGTCGTGCTGCCTACTCTGCCGGAAAAGGAGGATAGCGTCCAGGAAGGAGTTACTCGGGCGAAGGACGTTACGGAAGATGTAACGAGGGGATATCGGCGAGGATTACGGTCCACGTGGGAGCCCTTCGATACGCTTACAAGTCCAAGGACACCGTGGATCGCGGACCAGCGTCTGGAGCTCGGATGTCTCCGGGGTATTTCTCGCGAAGGGCGCGCACCGGGTTGGATCGAACGGGTTCAGACCGGAGCAAAATGGCCGAGGGTCGAGGCAAAGCTGGCGTGGCACGTTCGTTTGGCCCGAAACGACGAAACGCGTAATAATGACTCGCGCGCGACGACCGGTTGCCGTTTAAAGTCCATACTTGTTACACGGCTCGTATAGCGTCGCGCGAACCACCACGGTTTGCACGGTTAATCGCGGTTTTACGTTTAACCGGAATAACTCGCGCGTTGTAACAGCGCCTGAGTGCTACTTTTCACGGTCGTACGAGTGCCCCGTGCTCGTGACCGGAGGAACGATCGTTTGTTACCGGTCTACGCTCCATAACCGGATAACCGGATTCGTACGGTTACGACGCCGGCTTACGTCACCGGAGAAAGATACTTACTTCGCGACGATAATAACGGCAGACGTAATAGATACTGTAGTCGTCGTTCGTATCCTGAATAGATCTCGTATAATGCCGGTCGGTTACCGTAAACCATAATAACTCCTAATGGTACGGCAAAGTAGTGTACTCGCGACGGGGGTGACGACGATAAAGGTGAAAGAAAGGGAGAGGGGCGAGGGTCGTCGAGGAGAGATCGAAAAGAGGCTGAAGTAGATAGTTTCTCTTCCCCGGGGTTACGGGAGTTGCAGTTTTTTCCGATATTTACATAGGACCTCAGCCGCCCCCGTCGTCGAGGAACCGAGATATCGTGAATAAGGGATCGGCTTGTTGGCGATAGAAAAAAGTTTGAGATCTGGTCTCTGGGCGGTGGCACGCGCGTTCACGAGCCGAGGGTTACGAGACGATGAAATATTCAGGAAATTTTTTCTCGCGGCCGGAGCGGGGTTACGCGCGCGGCCGATCGATTATAAAGCCGCGCCGCGAGTTTTACGATCGTCTCGACCGGCTGCAGCTAGTTCGCATTTTGCGGTCTCGTCTTTTTCTTCTTTCGCGTCTGCGCCTCCCTCCGACGCATTCCCCAATTTCACGCGGTCTATTCCACCACCCCGACGATGTCCGTTCCCGTATTTTTCTTTTCCACGCTCGCAGAACCGGAATTACTACCGAAAAAACAACAACCGGGACCGGAACAAGCCTCGCGCGGCGGCCAACTTAATTAATTAACTTATTTATTTATTCGAACAAACGGCGATCCTCTTATTTCTGAATGATATTTGCTGGTAAACTAAATAAAAAGCAACAATCAACGAAACGCGCTTTAAACGTTAAATCGAAAACCTCGGTTAATATTATTACAGAGAAGGAAACAGCATTATCGTTGGACTTGGAAGCAAAGACCGAGTACCTCGCCCGCGAAGGAGAAACAAGAAGCTCTGAGAGAATGATCAAGTAGTTTCCACAAATATTTACCATGAATGACCGCTTCGGGTAGAGAACGTTGAGCTAGGATGCGATAAAATAACTCACGAAGGAGGCCAGCTAGCTTTTAAGACAATGGAACGCAGGGCCAATGGGGAATTTTCTGGATAGCGGGCATCGTTGCGATCGTCGCTATGCGCAGGCATTTTGACATTTCGAACGATAACGATAACGGCGCTCTTTCCCCATTTGCTTCGAAGCTAGATTTCAAAACCGATGGGACTATGGCAAAAATATTCATGAATAATTCCTTTTATAATTCTGTCCACGTACATTGTTGAAATGGCTCGGGCAGGAAACGGTAAACCGGATTCGTTTGTTTTTCCGTAAAAATCGCGTGCGCCGGGATCACGGAAGCGCGAACGGCGACGTTGCTCGGTGTCTGGGAATCGGGAAACGCACGATAAAAGCCCATCGTGCTCGTCGAAACTTTTCTGGCCCTAATTTATGGGGCCGAGCCCCGTGCCCTTTTGTCGCCACCTCCGTGCGTCACGGTCGCAACAATTCCCGTGGCCCCGGGGATTAAAACATAGCCGCGCGTGCCGAATCTGCGCGGGGGACAACGCAGAATTGAAAAAAGGGGTGGGGGGGGAGAAAAAAAAACGCCGGTCGAATTAAAAATTAACGACCGAGCGTGCGTCACGCATCGAAGGAATCCGACGGATTAAATCGTACTCCGTTCTTTCGACAAAAGGAACTCGGGGTTGCCGCGCAACGCCTCGCACCCTTCTCGCCCCTGAAATAAATCGTCCACCCCTTCTCGAACGACCTTTACCTGCAGAACGAAAAAACATCTGCATCGAGGGGATGAAAGCAGGGGCTCGGGGGAACGGTGCACCTACGAAGCCCCAATTAAGACGGCCAATTTACGGAGCTTCCTTAAAAGGGTATTCCTCGGAATCGTTTTCGTGGAAATGTACGATTATCGCTGGCGAAAAAAGCCGCGCGGATCGTTAGTTTCCGTCTTGAAAGGGGGCGAGATCTCGCGCCGCGTTGCCTGGAAATTTACTCTCAACCCCCTCTGCCGTCCCGGGGGGTACCGGTTAAATTCGGGAGATTTTCGTCGAGGCGGGTCGTTACCGCGTCGAGTCGCGCCTGGATATGTGCATGCAGCGCCGAACCGGAATGCGCGTATGAAATTTACAACCACTGTAACGCAGGAAACGCGCCCCCTGGACACCCTCGCTTCGCTCGGCCAAGCCCGAGCCTACGGCCGTATCGATGTTTCTCTTCTCTCTTTCTCCGCTATTCTTCCAACCCTCTCTGTTCCGTTCTCTTCTCCAAATGTCAGCAATTGGACTTGGAAGGCTTGGCAGCAACACCCACTGGCACGTGCCACCGTTCGGAGTAATTTTATATTCCGGGATCGAGTTCCGCGAGCGCGAAATTACGAGATCTCGCAATAATTAGGGAGAAATTACCGCCGGAACGGATGGAGGGTAGTTCGACGCTGTTCCGCGTCGTCTAGCCCGTTTACGTTTCTCACCGGGTTAACGTAAGATTACGATCGCCGATACGAGACTCGCGATCAAAGTCGAGGCCGGTCGTGACTTTACGAGATCATTCCTTAACGCCGGACTAGCGTAAAATACGCGGATGAACAAACGAGCAACGAGAAAAGGGGATTTAAAGACTCGAGAACGGAAGCTAGGGTACGAAGGTCTTCGCGCCTCGTAACCCGCGAAAAAGTCAATTGACTCCCGTGGGATTGAGGGATTTACGGCGAAGACAAGCAACGGCAGTGGCAGCGTCGTAAAAGAGGCGAGGCACAACGATGTCGTAAAAGAAAAAAGCTTAATATCTTTCATGGTCCCCGTAGGCTCGACTATTGCGCTAAATCTCGAGTCGCACGGCGCGAGGGAATTCGTTTCTACGGTAGAGAACGAGGGACAAAGTCGGGAAACGAGACAAGACCGAGCATCAATTTTCTGCTGTCCCCGTTTCTGCTCGCGCTCTATGCGAATCTTAATCCATCTATTTTCGTACACCGACCCTATATACGTACTTACACACAACGCTAAGTAGGTTTCCGGATTATATGCACGTGCGAGCATTTCGGAGCGATCACGGTCGTACGATAATTTCCGTCGATCGAAGAGCTCGATCGTAAGTGCGTTCCTGCCTTTGAACTTCATGCATATGCACGAGCGCCTTCTTCGGCAGGGACCGCGTTATCGCGCCGTAAAAATGGTAATACCGGAATGGAAAATGTAAGGAATCCCGGTCGTAGCGCGGTTAGCGTTACAGCCCTGGTCACGATTACAATAGAGCTTTTTTACGGTTCGCATAAATCCAAGAGAGATTTAGCCGGAAGAAATTAACGGCCTCGAGCAGACCGGGATAGACAAAAATCACGGTGTAGGTTTGCTTGGAAAATGGTCGTCCATTACGGGCGGTCGTAATGGTCGAAAGTCTCCGCGGCGCGGATCCTGTCGTCGGGGCGTTCGTCTATAGCCTGTCGGAGAACTTGCCGGCATAAAGGAACACGTATAACCATCACGTACGAATTATACTCGGGGACGATCGCGCGACAGCGATAATTCCTACCGTCTGAGAAGTTTAATCGAAACGTACACTCCCGACGGTTCTGTCTTTGCGCCGTACGGTAGATCTTCCCGGGGAGCGGAGCAGTAAACGCGACCGTCCGCACGCACCGCTTTAACTGCAATTTCAACCTCCAACTCGTTCGCCTATCTCCTCTGTCTGTCTTCCGTGTCTCGCCGTTCGGTCGATCGACCAATTATAACGGCACGGAAACTTCTTAGCTCGACGGTGTTTTCGCAATTATATAAACGCGGGGCTGGATGGGCTGGATGGGCTGGATGGGGTGGTTCGCGCGCGAGACCGACTCGCGCCTTTATTCCGGAGACGGGGAGCAGATACGGAAGGTCGCAGGGAAGAGAACAGACACGGAAAGAGGAAAGTTTTGTCTCGAAGGCCGCGGGGAAGTTCCTTTTGTCGAAGGAATCAAGAGAGCTCGTTACCGATCTACAGCGCGGAACGATGGAAGTCACTTTGCTGGAAATCGGTCGTCTTACGGCACAGTTCGCGACAATGGAGGCGGCGTCTCTGGCCCGGGACAAGTTTCTTCCTCGCGAGTCCTCGAATAAGGGACTGACTCTCGATTTGCCTCCACCCGTGATTCCGTGTACGGTAACTTCGTTATCGTGGTCACGCCGCTCTCGGTTCTATCGAGCGTGTTTCCCGTCTCCGCTTCGCTTCCCGCGTACCCCGGAATTATTCGATCTCGTTTATCCCGCGGCCGCCTCGCGACGAGATACCTCCGCGTCCCCCGCCAAGATTATTACCAAAGTTTCCGAGTTTGTTTCGTTCGACGCAAATGGCCGATGAGCGCGACGATACTCGCGATCGCATCAAGAATGTTTATTCCACCGAGAAATAAATCCCGTCGCTCGTACAGCCGGCTGCGAAAATTCTCTCGATTCGTTCGCGAACCCTCTTCATCCCTCGGCAGTGATCTACGCCTTGATGCATGGAAATGAGATGCTACGCTCGGTGGATACTCGTTGAAATACCAAGGGGTCGTCTCTTGTCCTGGCAATTGCCGCGAGACAACGGGAACGAGAAAAGACGAGGCTTGTCAGCTGCAGGAAAGAAGGGTGAACGGTGAAACGGGGGGAATTTTGAAAAGAAAATGACACACCGCGCCTACATCGACTTTACTCCGCGAGGAATGCACGGGAAATTCGCGGACCGCGCTGCGAATTTGGCCAATGCAGAGGCGGTTCTGTTCTAGTGGACGTAAACTGCGATGGTCGTCCGGAGAACACCGAGCGGACGTCCCCTCGAATGAACAGTTACCCCGACGATTCCTAATTTCCGTCGACGGTCGAGTAATGCGCGTCCGACGTCGTTACCGTACTCCTTTCCGACACTATTCTCGAATCGCGCTGCGCCAAGTTTACCGTTTGTTACGGAACGGACCAACGTGTTGGGTAATTTGTGAATTTTCCAAGACAAATCCAACTCTAGTAAAATAAAATTTAATCGAGATACGTACACAGATTCGTAATAGAAAGAAGATTTGGTTTTCATAGACAAGAGCCAGCAATCCGTTTTCAATTTACACGATGTCAGGAAGTTTTGATATTACGTGCTAGAGTGCTTTGAATATCGCGTATTTACGTCAAATAATTAAACTCGGCCAAGCGGTTGCGTTTACATCGTAGTTGTTTAAACCGAGCATTCGCGTCGCGTCAGTTTCTTCGTCGCGACAACCATCGTGGGAATGCCGAGTTAAATGCATAAATTTTAGCGATCGCGGTGAAAAATGAGAGTTTTACAGAGCGCGGCGAGTTTCGAATTTAAATGGGCTGGGAGACAACATAACTTTTGATCGTTTCCGCACCCGATCGAACCGTGCTCGGTGTTCTTATCGAGAGCGGTTTCGCGATCCCGATTCCTGTGCCGTGGATCGATTTACGGGGCACCGTGGTTTTTTTTTTTTAATCCGGCCCGGATTGGCAATTTGTCACGCTATCTCGTACTTTGCATCGGAATATTTCAATGCGGCGAGCGTTTCGTGCGTCGTGTTTTGCCACTCGTAAATCGAGGACCGGCGAGTATCGAGCGCGGCTATCTCGATTTCGCGATGCAACATCGCCGGGAGTGTAGCAACAAACAATGCCGCGAAGGGGGAACGATCCCACGTGGTGCGACCCAGATTACCTAAACCAGCGATCCGTACGCGTTGCTCAGACTTTAATCGAAAATCGCCTCCGCGAATAACGCCGGAAATACCGATTGTTTCGACGAAAGAGAATAATTCTTTCGACTATCGACGCTGGAATCATCGCCCGACTAATTTCCACCATCGACGAATTAAATTTGGAATTTTTTCTCGACACCGTTATCGCGAAATGTGTCTCCCAAAGGCGGAAGCCACGCGAGTACCAACTTTTGCGCCAAAGTTAATCGTAACTGTTGCTCCGGCGGCCAACGGAGCACGAACGAAAAATTTACGGCTCGCAGTGGCGTTTAAGGGAAACTTTTACGCCGCTGCGGGAAAACAGCACGAGCATCGAGTCGCGAATAATTATAATTCTATTATATCTCCGTTGTTAGCGCGGAAGGCTCGTATTATCCATTTATTAAGCGTTTTTTTTCAGCTTACTCGCAAATTTACAGCGCCTCGAAACTGGTCCGAAGTCGTAAAAAGTAACGCCACTCGAGATTAACACTAAATCTACCACGACCGGTTGAATGATTTATATTTCTTTATACAAAATTAAAAAATATATGGAACTATATGTATAAACTACTGGTGTTTTATTTACAATTGATCCACTGTTAGAAGCGGCAAGGCCTCCCCTTTAAACTGATTGCTGATTTATGTCGATCGGACTTTCCGTTTTCGAGATATCATCGTCTAAAGAAAAGCATAATTTTTAAAATTCCACTATTCCGCCTTACATAAGCCTATTAACGCGTATTAAAAATTCATAAACTTTAAACGCGTACAGTTCCGAAACTTTTAGGGTTTTATTAATTATTGAGCCAACGTTGGAAGCGGCAAAGCCTCCCCTTCAAAATGGCTTTTGGTTTTCGTAGATCCGACTTCCCGTTTCCGAGATATCGTAATTTATGTAAATAGGTGATTTTAAAAAAATTCTCTTATGGGGCTTTCCGTGTTACGGCAGGCTACTAACGCGCATTGAAATTACTAAAACTTTAATTACCTGCAGTTCCGAAGCTACTAGTGTTTTTGCCATAATTAAGCCATTGTTAGCAGCGGCAAACCTTCCTCTTTAAAATGGCTTTTGGTTTTTGTCGATCCGACTTACCGTTTCGGAGATATCGTAATTTATGTAAATGGTAATTTTTTTATCGCTGTCTTCGTCTGACGCGTCGCATCGTACCTCTTTGTCGCACGTGAGTCGTGACCGAGTGACCTAGTTTCGGGCGTAGTATTTCCAAGAATTTACTACGCACTGTTTACTATCTACGCGCGCGAGATCAATGGACTCGCGCGAGCGCAACAAAAACGTAAACAAACCCTAGCTCCGAAACTAGCCACCGCATCGACGCGAAATTAAAATCGCTATATCTCCGGAACTAATGAAGCTATCGACTCGTACAAACGCTCATTTTAAAGGGCATTTCATCCCCTATCCGATGACCATATCAACTATTATTTTTTATGCTGTTCTCTATGTTTATTTTAACATTTACTATGACTCTACATACTAAAAGATGTTTCGGCAACTCCTATTGATTATACGACTGGTGTGCGATACAACTGGATCATAAATTATTTATTTAATTGAAAATGAATTTAACTGTCGGTCGGTTTAGTGTTAATGTAACTGTGGGGTGGTGTATAACATTTTTATACTCTCAAAACTGTTGAGTATTATACTCTGGACGCTAACGGGTTTTAAATTTTGGACATTAAAGGATCGCTAAAGAATGAACGAAACCATACAACGGGTGCATTAACGACGAGCGTATGAAAAAACGATGAACGCATTTTTATTCGATAGGCGAGGCTCGCGTATCGAGAATCCACGGAACGGTCGGAAACAAAGGGTAGTTTCGTAACGTTATTCAGGGCTTGTTTATCGACAGACACTGCACGAGGATACTGATGGATGTGTTTTATTTCCAGCCACGCGACCCTTCTTCCCCCGAGAAAGAAAGAGGCAGGAAAGAAACGGGAAGGCTAAACCGAGAGCGAACAAAGAGGCAACGCGGTGGCCGCTGGAGGGAAAAAGTTGAACGAAACGAGGAGGCATTCGGTGATGGATCGGTCGGGGCCAATCGCCTCGTTTGTATCCATTTGCACCGAATATTGTTCTTAAGATCTCTTGGCCCTTGCCCTTTTTCCCCCGTCCGGAGGCTCGTGCGATTCATCTTGACGAAAACGGATAGAAAAAAGAAAATTATTATAGAAACAGGTGAAGAGAATTGGCGATGTCACCACGGCGTGTTACGATCGATGCGAAACGAAGAGTTTTTTATCCGCTGAATTTGATCCCGACGAGCGTAATTGTTTCTGGTATTTTCGTGGATAGGAAGAAGCATCCGGAGAAGATATTACGCGTTTGGAAGGGGCAAGTGTTATTCGAGGGCGCGTGGAATGGAATTTTTCAGTTGTTTGTTGCGCATAGTTCCCGCGGTATGGTAATTCTGACGAGGCATTAGCATAGTCGAGAAGGCTGCGGGGGTTGGATGGAAGACTCGCGCCGAAGATCGGAGAGGGTCGTCCTCGCGGGACACGGGGGAGCGTGAAATAGGTCGAAAATGGGCTGTCTAACGTCTGCGAGGGGCAGCGGGGGCCGAATGGAAATAACACGGTGGAACGCAGCTGGAAAGGGGTCTCGTAGTTACCGGTTAACGAGTCGACTGATTGTCTATAAAACTTGCTAACAAACTCTCTCCTTCTTCGTCCTCTCCTCGTCCCTGGGCTGCCTTCAGCCAGCCACTCACTTTCGCTTTCTCTTCGCGGCTCTAACTGCCGTTCCCGCTGCGACCCTTATCGCGACCGACTGGGGGGGTGGAAACACCGTCTTCCGGAACGACCCCGACAACTCGCGGCAAATTGGAAAATATAAAATGCAAAATCGCCCCGCCTACTGATTACCGCGCTCCCGAGAATGTCTTTTCGAGCGTCTTTTCTCGGTTCCGAAGAGCCTCCAAGACGCGTGGAACTATCCCTTCGCAAAAGATTAACAAAACGCGACGTGGTATTTCGCGAATGGCTGGGCAAACATCGACGAGCGAGTAAAACATTTGCATCGTGATCTCGACCTAACGAAGATAAAAGAGGCCGTTCGATTCCTCGGCGTAACGATAAAAGACAACATCGGAAAAAGTCAGAGACGCGTGGAAATTCACTTATTCGACGCTAACGGAGCTACGAGGAGGAGGAACGAGGAGGAGGGACGCGCGAGAAGGCTCGAAAGTCGATGGTCTTCTTTTGTCGCGTCCCCGTCCCCGGTTCTTCCCTTTCGTCCACGCTATTTCATCCTCTCCCCTCCACCAACGCGATTTCATGCAAAAGCACTGCTTTCACGGCGCGGTAATTTCATTTTCGAAACGAACTTACGGAGCCCCCCTTCCTCCCGTGTCCTCCTCCGCTGTCATTTCCCTCTTCGACTCCGACGGTCCTCCCCCGCCCTCGCCGAGAGTCGCGTTAAGCGCGTAGTTTCGTTTACACGACCTGCCAGCAGAAGTTGCGAGCAAACCGGTCCCGAGAGGATCTTGGCCGTTGCATCGTATATGTAAATAATACCGAAGCAACTAAAAAATATCCAGAAACGTCCATCGCGCCTCTCGACGCACTCTAGGAAGTATGGAAGAGGATCGATGTGAGCCAGCGATACTTCCTATCGTGGTTAACTTGTTATTCGAAATCGCACGGTAGGAGGGTGTAACTTGGCGAACGCGATATCTTCACACTCCGGTTGCCTCGAAATCGCGACGTGACCGTGTATTCGGAAGTTCCTCGAGACCGGGGACAGATTTACACCGAGGTGCACACGCACGGACCAAGTCGATTACACTTAGGAGAATCGAACTTTAATCGGTTACACGGTCGAACGACTTACGACTAATCTCGCGCGAACTAAACACGGCCCGTGTTTCCCGTTGGCTCGTTCTCACGTACCGCCCGCGCTTTAACTCGACGACGAGCGACAAAGTTAAAACACGATAGAAAGTAGTTTACGTTTCCAGAGTTGCCGCGTAATCTCTAGATCCCACGGGATACACGACCAGGCGAGATATCACTTGTCACGCCGCGCCTTACCAAGACGCGCTCGAAAACGTTTGCTAGCACGGTTATATCGGTGGCATCAAACTCGCGCGTGCTCCACATGCGGATCAGTAGGGCTTCGAGGCAGGATTCCGGTTTGTTTGGAATGAAAAATTGTACGATTTTTTTTTCCCCCCAACGCGCAAAAAATGAGATACGAAAAATCGATAAACTAGCTTTAAAATGCTGACAGTTTTATTTTATTAATATTTTTACGCAATCCCGGCACCGACAACGTTTACATCGAACAAAATGGTTTTTCAATTGTTCATCGTAGATAAACGAAACAATTGCAACTTCGACCCGTTTTCAATATTGTTGCACGGAAAATATTGTCTCGTTGGTAACTGTCGTTTATTTGTTGGACAACGTCTAAACGCGTACAAAAGCTACTTGAACGAATGGCGTTGGAACGATCTGCAAACGAGCCACAAAACATGCAGACTTATCTCCGGGAAATTGGTGGTTGGTGAAAGAGAAGAGAGGAGGAGAAAATGATAAAAAGAACGACGGAACCTAGAGCCTCAAAGGTTCTGTTCCGGCGAATCGGGGGTCGTTTTACATGGTAATTCTTTACCGCTCGGCCGAGATAACTTACACCGCGTTACGTCGAGAGATATTCGGTCAGGCTGATACACTAGACTGCTATCATGCAAAATTATGTTAACGAATAGGATTAATTATGCGCCGGTATCGCGTGTCCGGGCATTACCATTTCTAATTGCCATCTCGAGGGTTGGATAAGTGAAAGCGACCTCGTTTTTTCTTCGGTTCGTCCAAGAACCGTATCCGATTGCCTTCGACCGGAAAACTGGATACTTTCGTTAAGATCCAACACCCCGGGAACAAATGTTTCTCTTTTAACTTGCGTATTGTAACTTGCCTCGTCGAATCCGATGTTACGACGTCTTCGCCCAGGCGTTTAATGGAAGTTAAATCTTTTAAGAAAACAGTGACACGAGTTACGACGATCCAAGGACAAAAGGGGTTCGGCGGGGGTTAATTCCACGCGATATCGCGCGGGAGTGCAAAGTTGGTGGTTACTCAGCGTCCCATGCGGCTGACATCTCGTCCACGTCTACGAACGAGGGATTTCGCGCAGCTGGGGGTTGGACGAGGGACAACAAGGGTTGCACAACCCGTGGATGTCTTTTCGTTCTTGCAAAAAATTGATAAACGTTTAGAATTTTATAAGGGTTGTAAACGCGGAGTCAAGGTCGACTGGTTGAACTTTGGACGGATCGTCTGGTGCAGGACGAGATACTGGCCAGCAAAAAATATACGTATTATTTACAGAAAACCAAAGGTACCGACTAGCCTTTGATTCGAGCCGAAACAGCCCTTATAAATAATTCCTCTCGCTTTACGCGTTTCAGACTGTGCTCTCCGCGCGTTGGCCCCTCGCGCGTCACCACCCCCGGCATGCTTTCGCCAACAAGGGTGACGCGGAAGTTTTCGAGAAGCATGACTTATGTACACGGTGATTTTCGAAGTCGACGAAGGGGCGGAGAAGAAGACGATAAGGGTGAGAAGGCTGACGGCGCCAAAGTTTATGCGCGACGATGCTGCATAAAGTCTCGTTTCCGACGTCGGCTCCATCGACGAGGACTTAATGCACGTCGATTAAGTAGTTCCTGAACGAGCCAACGCCTATACCCATTAAAGAGACGACCCAGACGACCGTCGAAGCGCGCGAAACCTGTAACAATGTATCGCTTTACGACAATTTTCGAAGCGCGCCGCGATTAAATCGACCCTGCCCCGTTCTCGGGTGGAAAATCATTCTCCCGCGCGTGTCTACGCGAATAAGTAAAAACGATCGAAAATGCTAGTCAGGCAAACGCGTTCCCCGTCTGCAGGCGACATTGATTATTCGATAAGAGGGAAAAAGACGCCACGGTTTATGAGATAATCCTATCGACCTGTCGGCGAAGGGAGGACGGAAGCCGAGACCGGCTCCGTGACGAACAAGAAGAAACGAACGAAAAGTTTCGGGTAGGAGGAACAGTATCATAAGCGATTCGAGGCACGCTTTACGCTCTCATCCTCCGCGACTCGCTTCTTGCCACCTTTTTACGGGCAG
Organism: Colletes gigas; assembly: GCF_013123115.1. NCBI lineage: Eukaryota > Metazoa > Arthropoda > Insecta > Hymenoptera > Colletidae > Colletes > Colletes gigas. Next base: position 2,320,694 of record NW_025106641.1, read on the forward strand.
AATTTCATCCTTCGACTGACCTCTCTTAATTCCTCGAGCGCTCATCGAAGGCGGTTCGGCGTTCAAACGACACCTCTGTTTCTGCACCCTTTAATAGAGATCCGAGCTCGTCCTTCGGGATCGACTTCCATCCACATTCCCGATCATTTTAAGGCTGTCGGCCGAATTCCCGCCAGAACCGAGGGAATTTCGAAGGGTCCGGGGATTTTATTCCGATCGCCGACCATTCCTCTTCGACTATCATCCGCAATACCACGACCCAGGGCGAAGCTGAAGAACTCCGGAGTCGAGTAAAAATGCCACCAGAGGCGTACGCGATGGAAATCGTAATTTTCGAACGAACGGGTTTTAGGAATCGTTCGAGATCGTCCTCCATCCGGAAAGACATCCGAGAAAAGTGTATAAAAATACACCCAGGGGAGAATCGAGTATTTCAAGAACCGTATCGATCCTGCTCTCAGATCGTCTAATTATAACACCGTTTGATACTTTACAGGGTGATTAGTGTATCCGTTATCTTGGTTATTTCTCTTAAAAACAAAATACGCAAGTGCAGAGAGTAGAAACTCGATGGATCGTATACTTCTCGTTTCCGTTCTCGTTCCCCGAAAGCTTTCTAGACGCGTTTCGCATCTCCGATATTGGTTGGTTCCATGATGTCGTGAAGAAACGTCCGAAAGGTAATTCTGGAATCTGTGCTAGCTGAAAGACGCGATATCTCTTTGAACGAAAAATACGGAAAACCTATACGCCGTAACTCTTTATTCTCGGGCGTGTCGTGTCTTTTGTCATTGCGTGGAAATGCATCCGAGGACGGGTTGTGACGAGCTCGTAAACGTTTCGTATACGAAAACACAGCGCATACGAGATCAGCTCGCGTCCGTTCGAATCCGCAATTTCGACGAGAAGCCACGGAAGATTCAGCTCTTCGAACCGTGATCGGGTCTGGGAGGCAGGACGAAATATATCGACGAATATTTTTGAATATTATTTCGAATTTATACCGTATTATTAGAAGGTGTTAGCCGCCAGGTTGGTTCGTGGCGGTCTTACAAGCATTCGGGCACAGCTCGAGAGTCGAGGGCATCGCGTTTTCCATACAGGATGTTTTAAAATGTTTTCGTCGACGGGCGAAATCGCGTTTTCCTTTGTGTCGCGATTCCCGAGCCGAGCGGCAACTCGCGTAGACCGAAAATACGAAAATTACGACTCGTCGACGCCGCGGCGGGATCGAGGATCCCGCGCTTGCTACGCCACGCGAGACAAGCGTGACTCGATAAGCCAGATGAGATTTAGTAAACTACTTTACCCCGGGGTTTGTGTGTACAAACGACTTTTTCGGGGGCCGTTGCAAAGGGCGGAGCGAGGCTGCGTATTTTACGCGAGCAACCGATAAGGTTTGCGGGACCCGCGTCGAAAAAACACTCCACGCCGACGAGCCTCCATAAAGATATTTCGTTAATGCGACAGACGGACTGCAATATGAACGCCGGCTTTTAAATATTCGTCGTACGCCATTTTCATTAAAACGCGTCGATGGAAACGAGAGCAAACATCGCTGTTGAGTTATTTCGCGAATTGGGCAAATGGATAGCAATTATGATACGCGCCGTGCGTTCCGGAATCGTTCGAAATTCGACGCGATTCCCGACGTTTAAAAAGGACAATTTTCGGGGGAAAGAAAGCGCAGGAAAAAAGGAATCGACAGACGGATAAAGAGTCTGTTATAGAGCGCGAAGCTTCAAACTTCGAGGGGGGTGGTGGTGTATAAGAAGATGCAAGTGCGAGAAGAAAGGAAGAAGGGTGATAATAGCGTCGGAATGGCGCGGTGGAGGCTTTGGGCGAGGAAGGAACGAGGGTGAGAACGACCAACATGCATGAGCGACCGAAGAATCTTGAAAGAGCGGGGACGGGGCGCGGGGGGAATCGGTCGCAGTGCCGAAACCCGCTATCTATCGAGATACGGTAGTGAATCGATATTCTAGCCGTCGGTCCGTACGCTTCGCTGGAGATGGAGTAGGTACGCGTAAGTATGCCACCTCCGTGGCCTCGGTCTCCATTTCCCGACCTTTTCTATCACCTTCTCTGCGCACCAGGTGTCTTCACGGTAGCCGGACATGTTCCGTGTTCTCGTATAATATCGCCGCGAAAGTCGATAGCACGTTATTCTTGGCCCCGCACGAATTTCGATGGAAAATTGCGACAATGCGCTAACGTCGATGAACGGAAAGGGAAACGCTATTCAAGGTTGTTCTTCCGTCCTCTCGCGTGGGAGACCTTTCCGACGAGACTCGCGATCGTTCGATAAGAATGCAAGCGAGGCGACACCCTCGACGACGCAAGAGTTAATTACCGAATGCGTTCGAATGCGGTGATTAATCGTCGCGTTAATTACCTCGTGTCAACTCGCTGCGTTATTCGTTCCACGGGTTCGTAATGTCGCTTAATTACGGTTACTTGGGCCCAGCTGCGCGGACAAGATCTTCGGGAAACAACGTAGCAGACTGAAAAATCTAGACGAAAAAGGCTTTCTCGCAATTACGCTACGCGATACGAACACGAGGAGAACGTCGATGCAACTTTAGCGCTTCGTGTCAAACTGTTTTATGGTCTCGTGGAGGCGCGGCGAGTCTCGGTCTTAAAGATCGGGGTTTACGTCGTCGCGGTTAGCAACCCTCTTGCTCCGGCGAGGACCACGAACAGTCGAACTCGCGTTCGAGTATCGTCTTAAACAGCGAAGCGTATCGCCGACATAATCCAGGGAGACAAAAGGTTGGAGCATTCGTGGTCACAGGACTGACGAGGAACGCGGAAGAAGACGGGGAAAGAACGCGGAGGAGCAAAGACCGGGGTGAAAAAAGGGGCATAGAAAGGGGAAGAAGACAAACGCGGAGGCGCAGAAGCACGGCGGTTGTAGCAGTTCAAGGGGCGAGATAGGGGAGAGTGTTTCCCGTGGGTCGTCGAGGAAGTGGGGAGTACTCATAAAACCTGGAAGCATGTGATTTCCCCCAGGAGGGGCGGTGGCGGAATGCCGTCTTGTTCTTGCTCCCTTATTCTTCTTTCCCTTTCTTCCGCTCCTCGAGTCGTCCTTCTGTAGTTCGCCGAGCACATACGCGGTTCGGTTCCACGGTTTTCCGTTTCTTCGAATAAGCATCTCGAGCCGGGAACAAAAACACCGCGTACCGCGACGCTGTTTGCCCGGCGAAAATCTCCTTCTTACCCTTCCAACGACAAAGTCGAACTTTCTCATTTGACTCCCTTGTCTGTGACGCGTGCCCCGGCCCCGTGGAACAAGATCGGAGAATTTGAATATATTCCGAGAGAGACGGCCGAGCAGCTTCCGAACCTCGCCACGCCCCCCCGTCGCGGTCTGATTTTCTTTTAAGAACGTCCTTAAAATATTCGGAGCGAATAACTTCCTATTCAAGCGACGGAATGGATTTCGGTCGGTACTTCTGCTCCTGTCGTGTCTTCCGCGGAATAACGCCCGCGCTCTTCGACGACCGGCAACGAAATCACCGGCCCGGAGAGCCGAGTAATCAAATATTTTTACGCGCACGTCCGAACGCGAGCTCGAAACGACGTAACTTTTTGTTCCAGCATTATCCGGGTCGAATAGCTTCGGTTGAAAAGCAACTCCAGAATCACATTTTTAAATACGCACGATAAGTCGACGGGGTTTCGATGCCGGAGAAACTCTCGCGACTGGAACGGTCGGCCATCCCCTCTGCGGAATTTACGTTTTCCCGATTCGTATCGTCGGAATTGTTTCTCGAGCTGCAACGGCATTGGGCCAAGTTTCGCTTCTGCATCGATACGCCGTCGATTCGAATCCACTCACGGATGAGCATGGGAATAACGAACGTCTGCTCGTCTGCCGTTAAAGAGAAATCGCGACAAGAAGCGTGCGAGGTAAACGTAGCCCGCGAAAAACGAAATACAGAAAGAATAAAGGATTGTCGCGAGGGTAGGCCGGAGCGCGGAGCAACGATTCAAAACCGTGAAATGCTCGCGGGAACCTGAAGCGCCGCGATGTTTGCAATTAAAGCCGATTAAGCGCTCCCTCTTTTCTACTCAATTCCCCGAACAGTCTCCCCTTAAAAGGCGGGAGGTTTCGCGCGCTATCCGCCACCGCCGCCTGTAACCCCGCCCCCAGCGACCCTTTCAGGCCGACAGACCGACACGTATTTCGAAATGGATGCAAATTTACTGTTGCGTACCTCTTGCTCTCCCGAGGGCGAAAGCTTTACGCTTTAACGATGCCTTCGCCCCTCCGCGCACCTGCGGAACGCATTAATTGTCCGTTGGTTTCGAGTTCGCGGGATTTTCGTCTCGCATTAAATGTAAATCGGATTTCCTACTAACCGTCGCAAATTACTTTCCTCGATCCGCTCTCTGATGTGCTTAAATCGAAACGTTTATCTTTATGTAAATATCCGACGGTTTCGCCTCCGCCGTTGGCTCGCAAAAATGTCGCGTCGAAAGGCCGTCCCGCTCTCGAATCGACTCGAAACCGCGCTCGTCCGTTCGGAACTCGAGCCATCCATACTTCGCCGCGTATTTTCGAGAATTTAAAGCGTTGGGTGTCGATACGCGATAGCGCGGTGTTGGACACAACACGGGATGAAAAGCTGCCCTCGCTCGAAAACTTTCTGGCCGATATCCATGGAAAGCTCGTTTTCGTTTCAACGTCGTATCGATGAAAAGCTGGAAAGTTCAATCGGTTTCGCGACTTATAACCGCGCGACTCGCGCACACACGGGCCGCACACGTATCCGGCGACAACAGTCCGCCTCGAATAGCGGTAAAACACTTTTAAAGAGCGCGGATCGAGTACAATGGCGCGAACGCAAGAAGTTAAAGCGCCCGTACTTGGACCGGAGCGATATACGAATCGATGGAAACGAATGGCCGTTTCTTGTCGATCCGTCCCCCACAACTTTTTCCCTCGCCTCGCTTCGCGAGTTCGCGCAAACAAGACGCAACCAATTAACCGTGCAACTTGGCCACGATTCGATACTCGACGACGCATTGGGTCGGCTAAAAAGGTAATATTTTTTTTTTAAGTATAGAAAACTTTATCGAGCTACATATTTTTGCACCGCTTCGAGAAAAAAGAATAAAACTGCTGAAATCCGATATTATTTACTGGCCGAGCCAGCGCATTCTTCGTTGGATTTCAAATAGGATTTTCGAACTGGTACGTTTCGCTCTACCAATCTTCGGAATCGTCAGGGTCGATCGCAATTCACCCGAAAGCTCCGATGCGTTTTTCCGGCCGATTGCTGCCAACGACGGACTATCGGTAAATACTCGAAAATATTATATGTATTGGAGACGCGTCGGGTATCGATAAAACTCTCGAAACCGAGGTTGACTCAATTTCGTGGAACTTGCCGTAGTTCCGCAACACTTCCTTCGCTCGATCTACAATTTATCGTCTTCCTAATACACTTGCGCATGCACTTAGCAAGTTCGCAGACAGGATTTGCATACATCGCCACGGACCGGGACGGAACTAGAGAACCGACAGAGAGAGAGAGAGATTCACGAGATGCTTCCACCACGGAACGCGTTCCACGTACGCGTAACACCATTCGTGTAAGGTTTGATCATCGTGACGGACTCGATGCTCTTTCCATGTCGAAGGAAATTCTGTTTAGGAATGTAGAAACAGACAGTTCAGTCTTTAGAATGATTTTCGCCGCTATGCCATAGATCCAACGAGGACTTAAAAAACCATGAAGCGTAGAATTCGAATGGTTACCAGCGCGACCATGGGTGATTTACTAGCGGAGCGAACGACCACATCGTCGAGAGCATTAACGCGTCTCGTCCGTTATTTAGGGATAACGATAGAATTAATAGAAATGTTAACCGCGCATCCCGTCGTGCTACATTTACCCCCGTGATTTCCCATTACTTGACACTTTGTATTTCTCAAGTAAATAATGGTCGATATAATTTCACGATTATTTACGCGAATTGGGGTTAATTGCCTGGTGGCCACCGGGTCGGATAATTAATAAACACGGCGTACCGCGGTCCCGAGCCACCGCCGCGGAACGATCAGCAATATTTAATACGGTTTCCTGGCTGCTCGGTACGTAGTAGATACGTCTTCCGACGCGGCGCCCCGTTATTTTATCTCCCGTGGAGGGAAACGCTACTCGAATCCCAAGGACCTCTTTGCTCGTTCGCTCGAGGGCCGCGGCGTGCCTTTGTGCCGGCCACTCCAACAACTTGATTCTTCCACTGTAACTTTCTCGAGGTAAACTCGCCGTCTTCTTGCCTCGCGAACCCCCGAAATTCCGGATCCTCGCCCTTCCCGGCTCCTCCGTCTCCGCGCGAAATCAGAATACTGGGAACGATACTCCGCGCGCAGGGTGTTATCGATAACGCCGGATCGAATAAATATGTCGCGTCGCTTGTGCTACGGTTGTACAGTTACGCGTTACGAACCAGACCACCGTGCAACCGTGCGTTATGGTTGCTGGGTGTCGGGCTAAGAATCGCGGAGACATGCACGTTCGCGTGCTCGAGGATGTGGCGAGATACACCCGGCTTTAAAACGGTCCGTGGAAACTTGTGTGTGGTCGCGAGCACGCGGAGAAAGGGATACACGATGCAATGCCTCACGGGCCATTTCCCAGGAACCCGTGCTCAGGATACGTAACCCCGTCTTCTGCGAGGCGAACGAACCACTCCATTTTTCGCCGCGATACTCTCCCTTCGGTCCCGAAAACATCCTTTCAATTCGCAAAACTGGGAAACCAACACCCAAATCTCACGAAATGAAAAGGAATTGGATGAGAATATTGAGCTTGCGATCGAGTCAGGATGCAGGATCTGGATCCGTTAACCGGTTCGGGGGAACGTTGCCTCGCGACGGTTTAGCATCAGCGTGTTATATATGGAGTTCGCTGGGATAAATAAGGGAGAGGATATTCATCGCTCCTCCTGTGATAAGCGCAGCTAGGAGCACGTTGGAGGAAGATAATTTCCTTAAATTCGCACAGGTTAATGGCGACGTAACTGTTTTACGATCTTCCGACGAGATTTAGGGGGCTCGATTAAAACGCGATATTTCAGCGTACCAACGAAAATAGTTAAGAACGCGATAAAGCAGTTTACGTCCCCCGAAAGTTCCTTCCGAGTCACCGTCTTCCTTAATAGAACGACCAATCAAAATCTTGACGAAAATTGTGGCATTTACGACGACTGCGAACCACCATCGATCAACGCCCATCGAAAGAACGAAAGGGAACGAACACGATCCACGAAAAATAAAATATTACGTAACGATGCGTTACAATACTTGACGATGCAATTACTTTTTCTCGCTTGTTAGTAATTTTAGTAGAGAAAGAAATTATAATTGCAACCGCAAATGGTACGTAGTCCCCATAGAAACGTGAAAGAATAACCCTTTTACTTAATTTAAAGCTAAATTGATATTGTTCGACGTTCATAATACATCATTTATTTCAACTCCGTGCTGTATAATATACAATCCGTGTTCCTTCGTTAAATGGAATCTACACGCAATTTATTTCATTTTATTTTCTCATTTGCTTACGGGGTCAAGGAACAACTTTTCGAGAATTTCTATATATTCTTCACTAAAATACGCGCTGTTTTCATTTGGAAGCATTAAATCCTTCAATCCGTTCCGGAGTTATGTTTTAAACACACGCATGAAATTTCAGTAGAACAGTAGAACATTCCTTCCTGGTCAGACATTAGATTTCGATAAGGAATTTTTTTCTCGAAACTGAGTACGATTTCGTGGATATGTGTAATGACCAAAAATGATTGTAATTAACCCCTGCAACTAAAAATAATTTTTTTAGAACGATTTGAAATTTTTTTTTTTCGGCGAAAAATTTTTGCACCCCCTGTTGATTTTGGTTAAAGATTCGTTTTTGATTTGTTTTAAATTAGTTTGACGCTCTATAGAAATGATGTTTAATGCTTCTTTTACTCGTATACCTCCTCTGTGATATGGCTTTCGAGTTGAAACGATCGACTCCGATACTCGAATAAGATCGCAAAAGCGATCCTCTGCACGAGTTTATAGCTGGACATACGAGCCGGGACTCCAGGAAATTCCAGCAGAGTCTGTAAGATGCTTTCGATGAAAAGGGGAAGACTCGCCGGAGGAGAAGAGAAGCGAAGAATCGAAGTGGTCACGGGTCGATTTAAGTCGACACCGCGCACCACCTTCCGAAGGGAAAGACGCAGAGACCGTTCCGATGTTCCAGGGAAATTTAGATTCACCGGTGCAAACTAGTTTTACCAACGGGTCTTGGAAGTCACGGGTTGACTGCGTGGGAAAGGTTTGGGTCGGTTCGCGAACGGAAAAGTAGAAGCGGTTAATTCGAGCACGCGACAAGGGAGCCATGGTCCTCGAACGCGAAACAGGGGAGACAGAAAAGGGGAGAGTCTATAAAGACGTTGGTCCAGGACCACTTGACTTGAGACAGTGCGGAACACCGGAACTGGGATTCTCGATCGTAAAAGCGGAGGATGCGAGGGGAATCTATTCCGAGCCTACCGGAGCGAAAGAAGTAGGTGCACTGGCAGGAACGAACGGAACCAACCAGAAGCCGTCGAGCGGCCACGCCAGATGCCAAATTTTACGAGTTCCCCGGCGAAGCCACGATCTCTCTATCCTTCCTTTTCACCCTTTTTTCTCCTCCATTTTCCGCGGTCGAGCGGAGCTTCAATCATAAATCCTGACGTAGTCTGGCCCTGTACGTCGCTAATCCCGATGCGTGCGATGCCAGGATGCCAGAAGGGCAGAGGGCGAGAGCCCGACTCTTGGCAGAGAGTCAAAAGCCTCCCCCGCTGGTCCGCGACATCAACCTCCTCCCCTTCGGGCTAGACGGCACGAGGACCTGGCCTCGCAAGCCAGGAAATCCTCGTCCCAGGAGCACCAGGGGTCATCTTTCACGAGGATTTATCGCTAGGGCCGCGACACCTCGCCGAAATTCCCATTCTCTTTCGTGCGTGGTTCTCTGGAAAAAATTTGTAACCCATCGGGAGAGAGGGGTCGCGCTCTGCCTTTATTGTTTCGTTAGTCGGGAGCCGATTCTAGGGGGGGCTCTGGCAGCCTCTCGGGAAATCGAATAACGTTGAAACGCTTCTGCGATACCGGGGTAACCGAGGCCCTTTCTTTCCTTCCTCCTTTCTACGGCGGTTCCATTTTCAATCCTGCGCTTGCAAATGGCGTCAAGGACGCGGCAAAGGAAACAGAACCGTTCGACGGTGCTTCTCGTGACCACGACAGACGTCCTCCGCGTTAACCGAGGTCCGCGAGAAAGGCTAGCACGTGTACGCTGTCAAACGCAGCTCCGACAAGCCAGTGGCCACGCGCGGTGCGTGCACGTGACACGTTACACCGACGAGAACCGCGGCTTCACGGCGACCGAGCTGCTTCTGCGTCCTGACTGCTCCGTGTGGCATATACCCGTGACCACTGCCACAACCACTGCCGCAACCGCCGATCGAATGTCGGCTGGTCAACGTTAATCCTGAATTAATTTCGTGGAAGGAACGCTAACGACTCCCGATCGATCCGCATTGTTTCTTTCGTAACACCGACTTCAGTTTCAAAGAAATGTCACGCCGGAATAATTCATTGATCGGCGCCAATCGTTGCAGCTCGATAGGTACGAAGATATTTCGCTTTCCACCCCGTTAGTAGACGCGTGTCAATACCATAAACGTCGACGCACAGACTCGTAATATAGAAACGGGATTGTAGCGATCTAACTGGTCGAAAATCCGTCCTTCTCGTCGGCGAGAAGGACGCATCCATCGAATTCCTAACGAAGTGAATTTTCTTCGGCCATTCCCGTCCAAGCCACGACAGGTACTTGTTCCAAGTCTCGCGAAACTTGAGCGGAAGCTAACGTGAAAGTTGAGCCGCACGAGTTCCCGGCGCTGAATTATCGGTATAAGTTTAGCTCGCGGTGAGGACGTCGAGTTCCAGTTGGATGCCAGCGGCACCGGTTCCCGGGAATGTGTAGCCCGTCGTTTGGGGGCGTAGCGAGGATCGATCGAACGACAAAATACCGAGCGGGGCAATCGGTCCGCTGACACACCTGACAGGTAATACCGGTTGGCGAAACTTATTGCTAAGTCCGATCGAATTGTAAATCGGGTCTCGTACCGGGAAACGTCTCCATTAGATCTGCGCCAGGTACGCGACGCTGCATGCAAGACGTCTCGGTCTCGAGACGCAACGAGCTCGTGCTGTTTCGCGTTGCTCGGCCGCGCGTTCAACCCAATTCACGTTCCAGATCGAATCAAAACGCCATCCTCGAGCTGTACGGTCTGCGAACCAGTCACGTACGCGTCATTCGTGCACGCCATGGTTTATACACCGAAGGGAGACGCTGCCGCCCATTTTTTTCCGACCCTATCCGCGACCGCCGACCATTCGATGCGTATTAAACTGTCGTCCGACGAGGGTCGCGGTTCGCTCGGCCCCGCAGTTTGCCGCCCAAACGAGCCAGAACGAATTTCGCGGCGTGACGCGTGCTGCGTCTTTCGACACAGTCACGAGAGGATGTACAAAACAGCTTCGCATTTTAAACGAAAAATTTCCACGTACGCTCGCTGACATAAATCACGGTTTCATAGGTTGCGCGGCTTTACGAAACGATAAGAGAATGTAGGCTGTCTCAGAAATACAGGGCTATACTTCAGGGGACGAATCTACGCGCTAAAGTAAGTACGAACCATCGCGAACACGTCCTACGTATCTTGGTTTTTTGGTTATAGACGATCAACTGTTTGCATCAGCAGAGGCGTATTAGATTATTATTGCAGTGTATCATCGATTTAACGAGAACGATACCTCTGGCAAGCCATTCGACGCTACCCAAGACAGGTATTGAACGAGATATTGTTATCGGGGTGAAAATTATCAATTTCCTAAAGGTGTCGGGAACGCGCAGGCGAAGTTACGAGCAACCGTGGACCGCGGTACTTTGTACTCCCGCGGTGTTTCGCGGAAACTTGCTCCCCCGAAATTCCACGGGATCGACGCGTTATTGTAATCGTCGCTTGACACAAATTAACGTAACTCGAGCGCAAGTTCAGCGTAATCTAAACTTTGCCGACAACCTACTTCTCCGTTAATCCGGCGAGCCACGAGCATGCACCGCGTCATTGCGCGCGGATGCGTGCGCCATTCACCGTGGTAAAATGGATTTCGGTTAAATGACGACCGTCCCGACCGACGAGACGGAACGGAACCGTAATCGAATCGATCGTAGAAGGGAGAGACTGCCGTCGCGTCGCTTCGAGCACGCAAACTAATAATAATTCGGGATAATTTCGATTATCGATAACCGCTTTAATATACACACCCTTCCTATTGGTTTCCATAAAGCCACCGCGCGTTCCAATCTGCCCTGACCGATCCGTGTTTCCCTTTCCTCCCCAAACCTCGATAAACGAGAACGTTTCTCGTTTCCCGTTCGCCTCGACCCCCTGCCCCTTTTCTATTACAGATATTCGCAAATGTTTTCATCCCCCTTTAATATTCGTCGCTTATGTCCTGTCGCTCGGCCATTAGGACTTTCTCCGTTTGAAAGGAAAACACTTCTTTGTCATTCGCGGATTTACATATCTTTAATTTGCATCGATCGGATCGAGCGATCGATCGAACGGACCCGTCGTCGAGCATCCAGCGATTCAGTTATCCGACTGGTAAATTGTATCGTCGAACTTTGAGCAAGTTCCGCGCGGATGCAGTTCCAGGCGTAATTCCAGCGATTAAGCCGCGTAAACCGGGGAATAACGCGAGCGCTGGCGTGGCCCGGAAGCGGGGTCTCTAAACGAATTACCGTCATTCGGTTAACGCGAGTTTAGTCGGCGAAGAAAGGCCGTCGAGCGAGTAAAAGTATAGCGGGCTGCGGTCGAGGGGCCCGAAGGCGGAAGTAAAGGCGAAAGAGACGTTTCCCAAACATCCTCGGAATTCTGCATGTTCTCGGTGGTCCGGTCGCCGATGTACCTGACGCGTCTAGCAGCTACCGGTGTCCCAAAGGATATGCGCGGCCGCACACAGCATGCGGCTCCTAACTCTATTTCGCGTGGCGCAGCGTTTCGTAACTCGGCAAACAATGTTCGTCTGATTATCCGGAAGCAAAGTGCATTAACCGTGGAAACCCCGGCTGGTCGCACGGCCACGGCCAAAAGCCAGCCACCCCCGAGAACTCAAATTCCCATCGTGGATCGTGCACGGTTTCCCGTTGCCGCGAGCACACCTGAAAAATCGAACGTCTTCGACTGGATACTCGATTCGAAGGAAATCGAATCGGGTCGAGTGGATCGGAATTCTCGCTCTCGAGCGTAACGTTAATTGCTCGTCCGGAGGGCAGCGAGCGTCTATCGCCGATGGAAATGGAAAATGTAGGCACCGTAAATACGAGAACTGTTAATTAACGGAAACAGTCGCGTGTAACAGCGCAACGCACCAAGTGGAATAACCGAGATAACTCGAGGCTCTCGTCTCGTCGTTCGCGCCGATTGGCTCGCCGGTTGGTGTATTTGGTAACGAGTTAAATACGCTGCGGCTCTGTAGCCGATAATCGACCAACGAGATGCACCGGGCTGCATTCCTGCTTGGAGATTTCGCGAGGCTGCAGGAGCCTGTTGAGTTTCCGCGAGGGAATGCGACGGTGCCCGTGTGTATATCGATTCGCGGGGTCGTCCGTTATGCAAGCACGATTTCTACCACTCGCGTGCTCGATGCTCCAACTTCCACCTCCCCCGCGTACTCCCATCGAGTTCTCCTCTTCAGGAGGAATGCATAATTTAAATGTCTCGCGTCCCAGTTTCCCTCCTTTTCCGAGGGAATCGCTGATTGCTATGCCGGTCCTTTTTCGCGAATTACAGCCAGCCCTTGGTATTCATACGCCCCCCCCCCGCCCACCCCACAGGCCGACCTGCTGCTTCCTCCGACACCCGGAACTTTCAAGAAGTTTCGCGCCGAATTGAGCATTGTCCGATTCACGAGAAATTAAAACTATCGCCGACGAAGCTGCAATTTATTTCCCGCCTCCGGGGATCCATCCGGAACCCGTCGACGCGACAGAGAAGAAGCATCTTCGGCGATGAGATGCACGGTACGCAATTAAGTCGAACAGGAATCCGACGCGCGTCGTTGGAATTAACGGGAGCAGGATTTTCTTTACCAGGGAATACCATCCCCGATGCCTCGGAGTTGCTTCCATGTTGTTTCCTCGTAACGCGAAATTAACCGGGAACGTCGCGACGCAGCTATCGACTGTTATTGTTGACGGTAAATCGGCTTACCCTGGGAACACAGAAGATTATTGTACACGGTGATTACTGTACCTCGAGCACCTTTCGCGACTCCGTTGCCTTGGAAATGTATCTGCATGGTCGTTGAAATCAAGTGGATTTTAGTTGGGAGATCGGGGATGGTCCGTTTCTTCAACGAATACACATTTCGTACGCGGGCGAATACGAAACGGAAAAGGGGTGGAAACGATGGCGGTGGCAACCACGCGTTTCTAACCTCGTTTGGTCGAGAGAGTTATGCCCGGGAGATATTGCTCAAGCTGCCGCGGGAAAGCCCGTTCGTGTCGCGATTAATAATTGCTAACGAGGTATTTCCACTCGACCGTAGTCTTTGAGAATTCCGAAACTTCGTACCGCACCCCGGTGCGTGAAAATCCTGGGCGGCGCGTAGGCGTTTATCGATTCCTCGAACGCGACGGTCCCATCCGTTTCGAAGTTAACGCGGTAAAAACGTAACGGGAGCAGCGGCGGACAATAGTTATCGACGATGAATCGTTCGGGGACACCTTGCGCACATGTGCCCCCAAGAGGACAGCCCGGATTCACCCTGGAAGTACGGTCAACCATAAAGTCAGTTAGGTAAGCCGCGTCCTTAACAATGGGAAGCCACGCGCCATATGCGGCCCCACATGCCGCGCGTGCCGTCGTCCTCGGTTGCACTTCCAGGACGTATGCACCCTACCCAAGTAGGGTTACGTTCCTCGAGGGTGTCTGCTTTCTTTTTTTCCGTTCCACGGGCTGGCAAGGGTGCGCGTAACGAAGCCCGTGCCAGTAGGTCGCGTTTGTTCGCCGCGTGATTCATGATTTTTATCGCCCGGTGAAAAAAATCTGTTCCGATTCGATCCGATAACGAGATATCAAGTTTCAAGGTAACAAAGAATATTGCCCGATCAAACTCTTGCACACCCCTGCTCGATAATATTACGCGTCCGGCGCATAGATCGTGAATATCTTGGAGAACGCGTGCTCGGCGAAACCGATGGCTCCGTAGCACCCTTATCGGGGAACCACAAAGCGTTTACGCGCGCATATTCATAAAGCGTATATCTTGGCGCGGGGGATAGTAGATTTATGAACGGAAGGTTTGTAACGTTCGAGATCGGTCGGGCAGATCGGTCGGTATCGGTCAAGAAACCACCGGGCGACAGTCCCCCTTGGAACGATTCTAAAACACCATCCGGCAGAAGGAAGGGTCCGTAACACGAGCGCATGAATCTCCGCGGTGGGAGCGAAATCGCATTCGAACCGAGCTAAACCCTGGGATGTATTCATGGATATAGAGGATGCGTGGATGTGGCTGAGCGAGAGAGAGAGTGAGAGAGAGAGATCGAAGAGGGTTCGAGAGTCGGGGGGGTGTTGTGTCGCAGCCGCTATACACAACGGTATCTCTCGCGCATGATAAATCTCCCGTCGCGGTTCGGGCCTCTATCGTATCGCCGTAGCTATTTTAATATTTTAAAGTTCTACCCTAAACGGGCAGTATATCAAAACTTCCACCATAAATTACTCCTCGTCTCCCTTTCGCGCCTCTCCGCGGGTCCCACCCTGCCGTTCATCTCCCGGCGCTTCTGTTCTTTTCGACCCTCTCTCGCTCGTGCTCGTTTCGCACTTGCCCTTTCGGTCCGTGCTTCGGGAAATTAACGGCCAATGGCGACGACGACGTTCGCCCAGCCGCATCCGGACAAAATATTCGCCGCGCGACGCGGAAACGGCCACCGCTCTCGGCCCTCCATTGTCGCGTCCCGCTGTGGCTTCTCAATTAATACGAGAGGATTCGGCCTATTTTACGCCAACGCGGCGCGGAATTCCATCGAGTAAGCGGGCAGCTTCCGATGGAGATTTCTATCGGCGACTTCTATTAACCCCTTACCTCGCGATTTAATTTCAGATCGCGCGCATTACGGTCGGGGCTCGAAATTTATTAGCCGTAACAGACGTTTAATCTGTCTTTGCCGATCGGCTAAAACCCCGCGACAGGAAACTTTCGAATATTATTTGCTTCGAAACGTTGCACGTTGCATCGGCCGTTCTAATTTATTCCGAGGGCTACTCCCGATTATAATACACAGCAATAATTACGGACACTGCGCCGCTGGAACTAGGTCAATTTTCAATAGCCTCTTTGTATTTTCAATGGATCTTATTTGCATTTGCGTCTACAACAACGAGCACTCGGTACGCTCGATTTATCGTTACTGTTTAGTTTCCCGTCGCATCGAACGGCGTGTTGCGTTGCGCAACCGTGGACCATGCTAAAAGTTCAACATCCATTAGCGACGTAATCTTTGACCGCAACTTTCTTCGGAAGCAAAGAAAATCGAGGAACTCGCGATCGAACTATTCGGTTACACGAACGATCGTGACGACGGATGCGAGCCTGGTAGTTTGCATATCGTTTTGGAGGAATTAGTACGCGGGCGATAGTTGAGCGAAACGTTCGGTAGAGTCGAGAGTACTTGGGGCTTAAAAATCGGCTGGTTAGTGGAGCAATCGGAAGGCACGGTTCGGGTTTTACGAGCGTCGAAATTAAGGGAGCCGGCGGCCGCTTTCGCGCATACGAAATCACTTATCGTTAAGCACCGCCATGAAAAGAGGCAAAAGGGGTGTGGCGAGCCGGCAGGTTGAAAGGAGGGATGAAAACCGAACGAGGTACTCTGCATTACCTGAGGGGTGGGAATTAAAGGCGATAAAACAATACTCGAAGTTTCGGGGGCGGCAACGTCCATTATTGCCGCGAAAAGTTTGGTGTAACCGGAGCTCCTCGGTCTGGGTGGAGGTTCTGCCCTTCGTGGAGCAGCGGCTCGAGATCCGCGTTGCATTAAGGCATCCTCGAATCGCTCCTACTTTTATTGGGAACTTAATACCCGTCTATTTACCTCGACGGAGGAATCGAGTGGGCCGAAATGGATGATCGATCCGTCAGGTTAGCCGGATCGCTAAGCACGCGCCGGTTCACGAACTCCGCCGACGGCTTGAGAATTTCGGCCATACGAAACGAACTCTGTACAACGTTCGCGTATTTAGGACGTTGGAAAATCTATTAGGCGAACGAGTGGGACCGTATTCAAAGGATCGATCCGGCCTAATACCGTCGAAGCGTAATATCTGCGGCCGATCAAAGCCTTTCTTAAATGTTAAGCTCGAACGCGATACGCGAAATATCGAGGTACAGTCAAACAGAATGGAATTTTGCGCGCGGTGTAACGATCCACCCCCCCCCCCCACCCCCCGTTTCAGAAGCATAAGCCGCCGAAGAAGCATAAAGGGAGTTATTATCGGTGGTTCTTTCCCCTGCGGAGGATCGAACCGAGAATCGAGATACTAGACAGCGTCGTTCGAAGGGACGAAGCACCCTCTTCCAGCGTCGACCCCTTCGGGGTCGAGCTCCTTGCGTATTCGAGCCGTGGAACGAAGGCGAGGCCGTTAAAAGGGGGCAGAAACACCTTTTAATTCCCTCTGCTGAGACGCGCGTTATATTTTATCCGGGGGTGTTGTCGCTATCAATACCGTCGGGATTCCTTCCTTTTCTTACTCTCCTTCGCAACCTTCGCCTTTTCTGCGATCAACCCTTATCTTGTCCTCCATATTTCCGTGCTCCTTTCCCTTTTTTTCCTCGCGGCGACCCCTCCTCCTCAACAGTTTATTTAATTTAAATAAGTTTCAAAAGTTCCCCGGCCTTGCGAATATCGGGTCTCCGTTGCACGTTCACCCTCCCTTTTTTCTCTCGATCCTCGATCTTCGTTCCACCTGTCTCGAGTACACTCGGTTCGTAGACGACGCTTTATTCGTTCTGCCTCGGTCTCGGGCTCTTTGTTTCCTTCCTCGTTGTCTCCTTTCTACGTTTTATTCCCTTATTTATTGCAAAAATAATTTTCCTGATAACGAGTTCGTGTCTCAGCGACGCGCCTTTTCGCGCTAATCTTAGCAAGAAGCAGGCAGACTCGAGCCGTAGCAAATCGACGATAACGAGCGAGCCGACGGAAAGACTGGTCGCGGTCGATCGAAGCCGAAGGGCGAGTCGATCGATCATCGAAATTGACCGTGCAAGAATGTGGCCGGTGTCGTCGATGGCGAGCACGTGAATGCAATATTGATCGCGGCCCTCGGTACGTTCGTGACCGGCCTTGACGAGAAAGTTCATCGTCGAAACGATGGAAAGCACAAAGTGCATCCGAGGAAAATTGCATTCCTTCGAGTTCCCTTCCTGACCCACTCGAGAATCCGGCGAACGCCAGGCATCGTTGAAACGCTTTCTACACGCTTCGGTGCTCGCGCTTTTCCGCTAAGAGTCCAACTAAAGATTCGAGAGTGCACCGAACAGAGGAGACCTTGGGGCTCCTCGCTCGTGAAATTTCCTCCTCGGCGTCAAAGCACGCGAAAACATCGGGGCACGAACGATTTCTGGTTTTCGTTCTCTGTAATTGACTGCCTGCTGTTAAGGAGGACGCACACGCTCGCGCGTTTTCGCTGCCGGGCTACAAATTAATTTCCCCCCCAAGATACTATCGGAACACGTGAATGGATAATTGAACGTTCGGTAAGTTTGCTCTGCCATTTCAACCACCCTTTCACCGATTCGCTCGCGCTTCGTCCCTCGCATCGAGCCCTCTGGCCGAGCACGCTAAATCACAAAGCGGCTATCTTTTCTGTCCACAAAAGCTCAAACGACACACCAGCCATCGACGTTGCGTCCACCACTCCGCTTATCGATCCCCCGGGTCAATGACATCGTTCGAGAAACATAACAGCGCTACAAACTGTCGCGGTTGTAATTGTTTCAGATTCTTTGCACCGCACAAATCCAACAGAAGCTTTGTGTCTTTCATTCTGTTTCACGGCTTTCCGATGGCGTTTACGTTCCCCCTGAATTCCTCCGTACTCTTCGGTAGACTACCGTTCAAAATCTCGTGAATTTTCACGCATTCCCGGCGCCGTTTAAGCGAAATTATTTCGCGAATCGTGTTTTCAGCGTCGGAATCCGGACTCGCTCGTGTTCGTCAGACGCTCGAAAGGAACGGGTTCGCGATTTAATTAAACGCGGCGAAAAAAGCTACCACGAGGTTGGTTTCCCGCGAATCCGGATCCGGAAGCGGTGCACGAGCGAACCGTCTGGGGGTTTCGAGCGGTCTGAAACCGTGTTATCCGTTTCACCAGCATTCGATTCGCAAACGATTCCGGTGAGAAGGCAAGCAATCGCGCGGCTGATTTCTATGTGGAACGGCGCGTCCCGACGCCTCCCCTCGCACAGAGGGTAGGAGAGACAACTTCAGGTGTACGGCTAACAAACTTTGCGGCCGGGTTTCCGGCTCGCCGCAGAATCGTTTCGCGGATAACGCGTGCGGTCGAACCAGTCTGTTGCTCCATCGCGTGTCCGATCGTTGTTTTTTTTAATTAGCGCCTCGCAGCTTCCCCGTCCCATCCGTGGCCCTGTTTCTCCTTCACCATCGATTATTAACTCGACAACGAGACTTCTCCTGTCCGAGAATCGAATCTGGCTGTCGGTCACTGATCACCGCAGGGTTCAAAGAACAGCGCGGTTTAGGTGTTTGAGACCTCGCGCGGAACGATGGATCAAACGCGACCATGAAACGAATAAAGCCAACAGCGTGTTACAGGGTGGCCTTGCCCTTTGGCTTCCGCGCCGGGAGAAACATCAAGGAGACGTCCTCTGTGATCTCGCACGGCCACGCTCGATAAATGGAGTCCAGCAGAGAAGCCAGACGGAGCCCCGGGTGCACCGTGGACACCTCGTTCCACTTTCTCACACCATGCCAGGTCACGCGTACGTGACCTCGTAGGGTTTTCGAGAGTCGACAAAGGCAAACCGACAAGTGCCCTCTTTTTCGATTCTCCGAACCTGCCCGAAGTAATTTCGGACCGACTCGTGGGAGTCGAGAGAAGAATTTTGGAAAGAGATTTGGAATCTCGACTGCCCAGGCATTTTTACTTTTCAACAAAAAATGCGACAAGGCAAATGCGAGCCTTCCTCTCTCGACTTCGGGCAGCTTCGGAGAATCGAGAAAGAGAGCCTGTGTCGGTTCGTCCTTGTCGACTCCCGAAACTCGTCCGAGCTCACGTACGCGTGATCTGGCATAGTGTGAGAAAGTGGGATGAGGTTTCCCGGGTGCACCCAGGACTCCGTCTGGCATCTCTGGAGCCAGGGTGAAAGTTAGGGTATCGTGAAACACGAGGAGGATAGAGCGAAAGTCATCCGACTCCCGTTACCTTCTAGACCGACAACTACAACTAGAACCCATAATTAGACGTTGCCTCAAAATCGTTCTAAACGACGGACCCCGCAAATATTTAACGCCTCCGGGTTAGAGGTCCTCCCGACGACTGGACAAAGAAGCTCCTGGTGCACTGTTACGACTTCGGTTTAGTAGAATTATACTACGAACGAAATACTTGTGACCAACGTTGATAGAAAAAAAGCGTGGACGCGAACAACGGACGCGAAAGTTGTCTGAAAATTGGCGGCGGGATTTGATAAATCGAAAGAGGCAGACGGGCGGAAAGGCAGGAGGTGGAGGAATGGACAAGGACGTGGAGTACAACGGCAGTTAGCCTACTATCTATCGTGTTTATGGTAATTCGAGCCATCCCGCTGACCCAGGAGTAGCATGCATATACATCAACCTCCCTCACTTTGACGCCGATCCATCCAGTCACTCTCCGGCGACCAGACCCTCTTGCACCCTCTATATTCTCTCCGGAGACCAAACACCGTCTGGCACGCCCATGTCTACCCCATGCTACCTTCACCCTTCCCTCCTTTTCTCCCTTTCGAGCCTCTCCTCTCGAACGCGACACGCCGGAGAGTCGCGCAATTTGGTTGCCGGCCAATACCCCCCTCACTGGATGGATAAGGAGATTTCGCGGAACAAAGGGCTCGCGTTGAGAATTTTTTCGAGATTTAGGACGTTTCCGCGCGAGACATTTTCCCACAATTCTCCAACGCACGGAAATGGCGCACCGTCGCGGAACAGGGGGAGCGGTGATCGATAAAAATTCAAGAACGATTCCGAAAGGAGCGTTCCCCGATCGTGAAGTCGTGGTCTTTACAGGCGAATACGAAATGCCGCGTATTTTCTTGTTCGCGGAATGCGACCGCAGGGGTGCACGGAGGGTTCGGAGGGTCCGGCGAATTCGAACGGTCGGAGGAAACGATTCTGACGTTCGTTTTGCCGGGCGAGTTTATCGATGCGTTATTTCGCAAATGGCTCGCCATTTGTCGTGTGACGCTCGGACCTCGTCGCCGCGTTATATCACGCATGGCTTGGGCTGACCGACTGGCTATTCAACGCCCGTGTTTTCTCTTTTTCGTTGCCATTCCGCACGCGTTTCCTCTTTAGCGCACACGCTACTCCGATTGCACAAGCTTACGCCGCGATTTTACGCGACGAATTCCGCGCCAGACCGTATCGGCTCGCCACTATAGATAATGCCAAAAAATTCGTTTTCCTTTTCAGGACGATTTAACGCGCGTTGCCTCTGATTTTCGATAAAAAAAAAAGGAAACAAAATACGTACGATTGGATCTGATGCGCTTAAAGTTTGATTATTCCATTCCATTATTTGTTCCTCGAATTACGAGCAATGAAACGCGACGATCAAAATGGTTTCCGCGCCGGTTTATGCCTGGTATCTTATCAGCGACAAAAATTTGTTACACCGACGTACGTTTCCTTCCTGCACATCACGCCTTTGCTACGATCTAATTTTACCCGTTTTATTTCGATACGTCTCTCTTCGCGCGTATACGATTTAGAATTTTTCTCGTGTCGCGAACGAACTTCGAAAACCGAATTTTTAAACGTTTCGTTGTTCATGCAGGTGTTTACAAATTTTTCGCGTCGAACACAGGGCGCCGTAAAAGCGGGAGAAGAATGACCCGTGAAAATTGGCGGGGGCAAAGGTTGGTTAGAGCAAAGCGTGGTTAATGCCGGAAGTTACGTACGCAGGGAAAGTTTCGGAGCGTGGAAACGGCGTAAGCAGCTCGAAAGTGGCCACCGCGGAGATGGCGGAGAGCAACGCGCGCGCTCGTTCCGTACGTGCGACACGGACGTTCCTCGTTAACGAGAAAATTAGCCGTTTGTGACGTTTTATCAAGAACACGGCGCATCGCGAGTGGAAAGCGACGTACTTTTGCCGGATTCGCCCGGTAATTGCGGTTCTCTCTGACGGAATTCGCGTGAGCAATGGCGAAATCGCGTGCACCTCGGCGTTTCGTTCGCGAGAAACGTAACCCGGTTGATCTTGATCGCTCGGCGCGAACGGACCCCGAAAGATGTTAGAAAAAAGAACGGGTTGAACGCGAATGGGTTGAACTCATCCGGATGAGCTGATTGGCGAACAGAGCGAAGGTGTGCCCGCGATCAAGATTGTGTCCGGTCGCGTCTTCGTGCTCGAGGGACGTACCCTGGAAACGGTAGGAATTTGTTGGTTCGTCTCCGCGGAGGAAACAATTAAACGATAGGTTCGTGAATAATTCATCGTTTTGATAATCGCGTTTAAGAGCGTCGAGACTATTCGGTCGTCGACGAGTCGCGAGAGGAGCGAAGTGCCGCGGTTCCTCTTCTTGCATAATTGCGTGGCTGTAAAATTCACGGGTTTCGAGCCACTCGACAGGTGAAAAAGCGACCTGACCCTGTCGGGATCGAGCCACTTCCATATACATGCGGCAGCGGTTTTAATTGCTCCCTCTTCCGACGAACCGAGCTCACAAAAAGCTACCGGCACTTTGTCACTAGCGCGCGAAGCGAACAGAGACGCGGGATTCGGTTAGAAAATGCGCGAGGTAAGAGGCGAACGCGAGCAGACCGAATGAATGGACCGGCGGGTGGGACGGGAAGGCGACCCAAGAGGAGGGCTGGATGCCGGTCTGTGGTGGTCGTGACCGAGGTCGAGCCAAAATGCAAAGCCGGTAATCTGATTTGGCGGCTCGCAGAAGGTTGTGTAGCCTCCAGCTCGGTAGCTTTACCCCGATGGTATGCGGATTCCCGTCAATTATACATTATAAACAGTCATAAATATGCAAATTCCACGACGGCGGGGAGAGGCCATGGGAAGAGAAGTATCCGCGTGCGTGAGCGAAACCACGGCTACGCGATTGCAGGACTAGCGAGCCTCTCCCACGCGGATTTCCACCTTCCCTTACGACGGACAAACGCAATCTCTCCCTATTTTACGGCGCAATTGCGACGCGGATAAATTCTATCCACCGCGCGATTTTGTCGTTGTTCGATTCCGGTACGTTCGTTGAACTTTGGAACGGTTTCGTCCGCGAAGAGGAAAGGAAGAATAGCGAGGTATAAAAAAGCAGAGGATTATATCGAAAAGTAGAAAAAGTGAAACGCTTGTCGAGCAAAGAATATTTCAGTCGTCCGTCTCTTTGCTCGTTGAACGAGTCTCGTACCTCGGTGAGGGGAAGCCGTGTAATTCTCGGTCGAGCGATCGAATCGTAAGAAATAACAACGTTAAAAAAATAAATCGTAATTGGTTCGGTTCGATCGAGGTAATCGGAAAGTGGCGCAATTACGCGGAATGTTGGCCAGCCAGCGAGTCAAGTTGTGTAAGTTCGTAACGTGTAATCGTAAATTTGTGAAATTACCGTGAAATTTGTTTTATCGCGGTCGGCGCAAAATAATTGCCGGCTATTTTACATTTATATGTGTACATATAGGTCGTAGGGCTGCCGAGAAGAGAATATTTTCATGCAAATTAACCTTTCCGCGGTCTCTGTAGCAGCCTTTTCTTGCGGGAACGGAAATTTCATGACCGACGACCGTTAGCCGGCGAAAACAATTTCTACGTACGATAAAACGTATCGACACGGAATCATGGGAATTCATGGCCAGTTCCAGCCAGTTTACCTATTCAAGATCAGCACATTGGTGCGGCCTGTGTTGCTCGTCGCGGCCCATTGCACCGAATGCAGTTCGTGCCGACGTACACGAACACGAGTTTCCAGTGGGTAATGGCGAAACACTCGAATTACATGCCACGAATGGATCCATTACCCGCGCTCGTTTTCGTGTATATCGAACAGAGGATGAAAGTCTAGTGGCAGATACCCCGGCGATCACGCGATCGTTGACTTTCCCACCTAATATTTACCCTCGGAATTACCTCCCGACGAAATATCGGTAGAACTTTTGCCGAGTGTGCAGCAAGCGTCCCGTTCCCTTTGCTTATTCTTTTCCATTTCCGGTCGCGAAGGGAACTCGTACGATGGTATTCGAATTCTCTTCGAATCGTAAATTCTAATGGATGGTAAGTGCTCGGAATCCCATCGCTGATCGATGGACGGACGTTAGGCATCGGGTTATGCAAGTTCGAATGCGATCGTGCGCGTATTGGGGGAAAAACGAGGCTTAGGCTTAATTGAGACGTAGGAACGTACACAAATCGCGCGCTTAGAACGTGTCCCGGCGAATCGAACCGTGAAACATTAGGCAGTGGGTGTATATAGTATAAACAAACGCGGATGAACGGTTGCGTGAGCACGCGTCGGCACAAATGTGTTTACGATCCATCGTGGCCTTTGTGATCGGTTAGATGCGACAGGAAACACGAGGTTCCGCACTCGCATTGCTGGCAATCCCCCTACGCTCGCAGGTGTGTCGCTTACTCTCTCATCCGTGTGTACGCGGCCACGCGCATCGAGCTTGGTGGCCATTTTGCGATTGTTCGCGGTTACGTCATCGAGGGATAAATCATAATTTCGTGCCATCCGTGTCAACGATGCGAGTAAATAATAATTATACGTAAATAGGTATTTTGGAATCGAGGGTACGTTTTACGACGGACCGTTCGCCCGGAAAGCACGAAACGATCGTTTTAAAGAGTAGCGGCACGTTTCGATTAGATCCGGTCTATAAATTCGACTATGAATACAAGTTTAATTTAAAAGATAGCGGAATTGTCGTTGATTCATTGCGGGATGCATTTCCGGTACGTGTTTTTCTGGAAGCGCAACCGACTGCACCGGAAGCAAATAACTCAACAATGCATTCCGAATACGAACCTTAACCTTCGCCGATAATATCTGATATATATTTCGCTCGATATTTTGCATCTTCGACGTACAGAGCCGCGGGTTTGCGGTCTCGCGTTTCGTTCCTCGCGATGTTTGCGAATAAATTCCATCGCCGGGATCGACCGTACGCGTCGAAGAAAATTGTAGAAGAAGTCGAACGGTAAAAGAGCGATAGAGGATCGGCAAAAATCATTTGTTACCGTTTGAAGGGGGTTTTCCATCCATCGCGCCGGTACAGCTTGATTAATTTCGACAGGTGTCGGATTCTCCATCGTGCTCACCGACAGATATCAAAATAGCCGAAGTTTCGCCCGTAACGTATCCATCGTTGTCAATGGCGTGACATCGGTCGTTCATATCCGGCGCGAAACCGCGTTGTAACACCCCCGAAGGCACGGGCCTTGGTTCAGGATATTGAGTCCGCTAATAACGCGCGCCCTCGAAAAAACCCCTTTGGTCTCCCTCGAGCGAGTTCGACTTAAATACACGGTGGACAAAATTCGTGACGCGTCCAACGATCGGCCCTGGGCCACGGAATTGCCACGACTGGAACGGAGCCAACGTAACCGGTCCTCCTCCTTCGACGTACGCTGTGTATACACACGCGAAAAGTAACAGCGTCCTACCGATTGAAAACCACCGGAGAGCACGTCCGAGGGCAATTATCGTAATTATCCACGGGCGAGATTGCTCGGGCAACGGTGTATCTCCCGAAATTAGCTCGGTCCGTACCCTCGATGAATCATGGTCCCTCGCACAGCGTGTGACGCGCGTGCAAATCACGATGTTCCACGATTTTCCGCCACGCTGCTCTCCTCTGTTTCCATTCTCGATATCTCTGACACGTTATACGTACACCGGTGGTCCCACTTTCCTCTAAGAGAGACATCGGCTGCGTGGCGTGCGTGTCGAGCGATCTAAGCGGATTAGTCTCTTTCTCCTCCTGTTTCCATCGTGTCTCTTCTTCCTTCCCCCAATCTCTCTCTCTCCCTCGCACGCGTACTCGTGGGAAACGAGCCAGTGCGTGGAGTTTGTCACGTGTGTGGGTGAGAGATGCGTGTCATGTCACATCGTTGACGCGCTGTCGCCGATCGTCTCGATCCAGGCTAATTTCGTTGCTCCGCTTCCTCGGGTCAACTCACAATGGGACAAAACGAGCCGACGCCCGCCAAACATCCACAAATTAATTTATTTACCATCCGTCAACCGTGTGACTTAAATAATAAAATAGTCCAATTAAACGCAACTAGCTAGAAGTGGCGAACCGTTAGCTCAAACCCATTGCTTCGTATAGGCCGTTTTCCGTACCTCGACCTGTACGTGACGGCTCCTTCGAGGAACGTAGGTAGTTTGACAAATGGACGAATCCGCCTTCGATCATCCCGCGACACGATTTACGACGGCCAGCTCTGGTTTTGGGTGTACGGGTGTTCGATAAAAGCCTTCTTGAAATACTCGACTGCATATTGAAACAGCAATCCATCGATCCGAGCGTTTCTACGACGCGACCAAGGAAGGCGGTCCAATTTACGTAGCATAAATAAAAATAGAGAGTTCGCCGTGGAATAGTTTTACGACCGGTAAAGGACGCAACGCCAGGGCCTGAGTATTTTATGGCCTACCGTGAGACGCTGCCCGATAAGTAATTCATTCCGCAAAATCCTTCCGGTTGTGCTGTGCTTGCGCGAAAAGATGTCTAGGCCGATACTTTTGGTCGTGGGAAGGATTAGATCGCGATTGGACGCGTGGCAGAAGTTAGAGGAGGATCGTAGAATGCAAGGAGGATCCTGGCTTTCGTGGTCCACGGGTATAAGGTAGATTGCGAACAGCTCGAAATGCTCCCGGTCTGCGGTACGTTTGTGAGCGTGGGCCTGTGTCGCGTGCATGTACGAATATGGATACACGCGTATATAAGTAACGTATACATTAGGGTATTAACCTAGCCGCACCTAGCCATCCCGCTGTAAGACGTTTCCTTAATTAAAGCCATCGATTCGCCCGCTGATTAAACTTGGCTCCTGCAGGAGGAAATTCGAAGGGTTCGGAGGCTTCTCGATGGCCTTGGTGTCCTTCCGGCGACGTTACTCGTTGCACGGTTATATTTCGGAGGATGCATCGGTGACGGCAGACAATGACGAGGGAGGGGCGGAAAGGGGCCCTGGAAGTTCGTCTCCGTCGAGTACTAATTAATGCCGAAAACTGCAATAAGCGAGGCTCGTTTGCCCCGGGCCGAAATATCTTAATGAAACCCTAGGGACCCGGGGAGTTTCTTTGTACGGCCGGCAGAAGTTCCAGCCACTTGTTCGCTGGAATATTAATTTAGAGCCCCGGCAGACGCGCGCAGACGTTTTTAATCGCTCTCGCTGTTAATATGTAGATCATCTCCGATAATCGTCTCGTACGATTACGCCTCCCGAGCGGAAACGCGACAGCGAACGGAGCCACGGATTTTTAAGCGAGCGAGTTAGACGGTCGGTGGATCTCGACGGGGCACTTAGTTTGCAGGAAAGCACCACACAGAGAATGTGAAATGAGACTAAAATATATCTTACTCTTGCGGCGACGGTTCGAGTGTTCCAAAGTATGCCATTAGGGCGATCTCTCGAGCTAATAACCATGACTTGGACCTCTTTACGGTATTACCATCAATTAATTTCATCGACAAGTTTCCTGATAATATCGATCCCGAAACTTCCCACATGCGGCAAACTTGCCCGGTTACGTAAGTACGTAAGTACGTACCGCGGCTGCTCGCAGCTCTTTTGCGTTCTCGATCAAAAGTTATTAGATCGAGCATCTTATCAAACTATCGAAAGCTCGAGCTCGGCGTCGAGCAGCGAGAGAGGGAGAGCATTTCGCGCTCGTATAATAAAAAGACGAATGGATACAGTGAATCAAATATAGCTGGCTCGCCGACTGACCATAAAATTCCCTGGCGTTTAAACAAAAAGGTGATGATCTATTCCGGACGTTGTAGGAGCAATTATTAACGCTCGTAAGTAATACGAAGGCAGCGCGGTGACTTAAATTAGATATCGCGAGCGTACAGAGCGTTCCTTCTTGCTTCTGCTATTCGCCGTGCCCCCTTTGATAAATTTCACGCAAACGCTTAAATGGTGGCGCTAAAAGGGTAAAGATCCGCGCAGCGGGTCGCACCCCTTGAAATTGGATCAAAGAGTACCGTCTTCGTAAATTACTCAGCCCGGTGGATTTAAATGACTGGCCGGTTACGAGCGGAGATACTAATCTCGACCACCTTATTTTCGCAAAGTCTGGCGCCAGCCAACGAATCAAGGTTACCTTACTCCGTGCTGCCCTTTATATTTACAAGAGTATCAACGAAGTTTTCCGAGGACCCGGGGGGAACTTCCAAGAGGGCAAGGTATCGAAACGTTGTATCGCGTCGGTTTCTAATCCGGTAGCGAAAGCTTGATCTCGAATTGAATTTCGAAATATTGTTCGGGCCACGATCGAAAGGGATTTCATAAAAATCTCGTCCGAGTCGCGCAGTAGTCAGATTGCTGAGTCGCAGTCGTGCTTAAAATTCTAAATTCGTCATCTCGTCCCAGATTTCGTTTGTCGTCGAGGCCGTCGCCCCGAACAGGATCGACCCTTAAATCGAATTGCAGGAGCTCGCTCGGGCGTGATGAAAGAAGTTGGAGGTTTCTTCGTTCCGGTGGAGGAACGTCGCGAGCTTCCGCTCGAACGGTGGATAGACCGGCTTGTTACACTGATTTACTTATGGGACAAGTACTTGGTTCGTTACCCGTCCTCCGGATTCTATAATATCGTAAAGAAAGTCGAACGTGTGCATGCAGTCGCGTGCTCTTCTTTAGCGAACTTTGCGGCGGCGGGGGATTTTTACGTCGACTGTTATCCGGGGTTGTTAAGAAGAGAAGAAAGAGAAACGACCGAGGAAGAACGTATCGATAAATTAAAACGTCAAATTTATTTTATCGTTGATTCGTTATCGGTCCGAATTCGATGTACCCTCTAGCCCCGGAGAATCGATACGGCTTTTCCCTCCCCCCCCCGTTGAAATTCTATTTTCCGAGGAACGAGCGATTCTTCTTATTCTTGCGACACGACCTACTTTCTCGGACGATATTTAACGACTCGAGATCGAGGAACGGTGTAAGTCCATTTCTTAGATTTCCGCTTTTCGACAGGGAGTAAGAAGTTGGAAGGAAGGTGTTTATACTTTTCAACGTCAGACTTGGCGAAAAATCAGCTCGACGATTTTATCACGAATAAAACGACGAGGAAACGAGGTCCGTAAGCCGATTAAATGGAAATGCTCGATCGTCGCTTTATCGACGCGCCGGCCGTCGAGGGGAACACCGTGGCCCGCGACTCTTTTGTTATTTACCTTTTCGCGTAACGTCAATTTATCCAGGGTGGTCCTGGTCCGAACAAAAAGATCTCTCGAATACCGGGTAAGGAGCCAAAGCATAGCGGATATTACTCAAACATAAATTTGAAAGCAGCCATCGGCCGGATGGGTTTTGGCCGGTTGCCAAGCTGCTTCTTATAAGTAGAAATACGCATGGCTTTTACATGGCGTGCGTGCTCAGTCAACGGTTAACGATGTGTCAAAACTATTTTTGTTTCCCGTATTCGCGATACATTTACGAGGACGCGTACATTCGCGTCCGTATCGCCGTCGCGAAATCGCAAGATATACGACTTGTTTTCGACTACAAATTTCGCACACTTCTGCGCCGCTGTTCGCTCGCAAAGGTGCTTATAAAGCGGCGATTCTCCGTTCTGGCCGGTACAGATTGGAAAAAGTTAGCGCACCTCGGTGACATTTAACTCGTGGAGGGTGCAACTCGGAGAAGATGGAACAACGAAATACGAACGCGTCCGAAGCGGCTAGCTAACGATTCCCGGGTTTCTTGTAAACGCGCCAACCATGGTCTCCTCGTGGACCGTGTATCTCGTGGCTTGAAACTCTGCACGATAAGATTTTTTTGCAACTTTATTTTGGACAGGTATACGAGCGTGGTTAAACGTTGCATCGTTAGAAGGCTCGGTGTAATCCAAGACGAACGGTCTTTTGTTTGGTAAGAGTGTATCGCGAACCGCGTACTTGAAATTTTAGCAAGAAACATCGAGGAGAAAGACGAGAGAAGGGAGATGGAGGAAGTAGAATTTCCAACGCATTACGCGAGCATAGTCGGATGTAGCGAGGTCGATGCTCCGTCGCGATTCGCGACGCGATGCTCTAGATATGGAAACGGACCGAGGGGAAAAGAATTCGTGGAGGACCCTCGAAGATGGTATTGAAGTCGAGAAGAAACGCGGAGAAACCAAGTGGTTGTATGCTGTACGGATTTTTGCCAGTTCAAGTGTAGCGTGGAAGTTTGCTACGGGAGCGAATATAGGGAATGGTTCGAGAGCGAGGTAGCGGGAAACGAGGTCTTTTCGCGCGAAGCTAGTAACCGACCGGTGGAATCCAACCATACCGGTAACCTCTCTCGCATAACTTTACAGCCGTTGAAAAGGAAAACGTCTAAAGCAGCTGCACCGGCCGGCCTCCTTTTTACGCCGTCTATTTCGATATCGCGCGATTCGAGGGTTTTATTTAAAGAGAGATACGGGGCCACCGGCGCTGAATTATCGGGACAATTTATAGATCGGGGCCAGGGGATTTACGGGCGAGGATCCACGGCCTATCCGGCGCAGTCGATCGAAATTAATATCGGGAAAGGGAGACGAAGGAAATTGCGAGCCGCGCATAAAAATCAGGACGGAAGTCCTGTGTACCTTTGGTACGGCGGCGCGTTTAGCGTTCGCCAGAGCTCGTACGTTAAGAGAGAAATAGAGATGGAAATTCGCGATCGTCTGGTGTTGCGCTTAAGCCGCCGGCTATGTGTGTGCGTACGTACATTTGCCATCCAATCTCGTTGCGCAACCCTTTGCTTGCTTATGAAATATCACAAACTCCTGGGGTTGTTAATCAAACAATAATAAGCCTCTACCCGCATGCCGCGGAGCGATATGCGGCTAACGGTACCAATCTCTCCCGTATCATCGCCGTGGCACGTCTTCAACGACGATTCAATTACGATCGCGTGTCTCGTTATTTTCCCTGTACATATTTTCCTTGCCCAGAGGATTACGCGGAACGGTTATTGATGCGTCTAACGAAATACAAGGCTTCCCCGCTCAACCGCGGCGACAGAGCACTCTCTCGATCGTCGCGTCGTCTCGAATTTGATCTCGATTCGAAATTGTGTCGCTGTTACGGGAAAACAGAGGATAAATTCGCGCGAGAACACCGGGAAGAGCAATTCGGTAAGCAAATTGTTTGAAGGGAATCGAGGTCAGAGCTCTCCTTCGCGGGGGGCGAGGCTCTAATGAAAGTAACTGAAATACTGCCACTGAACGTCGTGCTTCGGATCTCGTTCTCTTAAGGAAATGCTTTCGCCTTGGCCGCTTTGAGAAATTGGACGCGGCCTTCCTAATTACCGGGCAGAGTTCTAATTTCGCTGGATGCGTCCCGACTCCAAGTCTTTCTTTCCGAAAACAATTAACAAAATCGATGACCTTTTAACGGTCGATGTCCGGTGACCCGGCGGTGGAAGCGGCCGATACGTCCGAGCTTGTCGATTTCGGCTCGAGGAAGTCGCCGACGATAAAGCCCGCCGTTTCATTACCGCCCCTCGGGTCTCGAGCGCTTTTTCCGCGAGCCACCGATAAATCGACGCGGAATTTCCGACACCGAGCAATTATCGGCAGCAGTCGCGTGTCCACTCGGTCCCTCTCCCGGTCCAGGATCGGTCCATTACTTTCGAATGGGCCGTCAATGCGCGCGGACCGATCCCCGCTCCCTTTCGAACGTATTGCCGGCGACGAAACGGCCTATAATTCAATCTTGTCAAATCCATTAACGCCGCCAGCCGCGGTCGGCTCCCATCGCCACCAGAGACGTCCTGACTCAGCAACCCCGTGTCCTTCGACGATCGCAAAACCTGCGTGCTGCGTGTCTTTTTTAATATTCCTACACTCGTAGATCGTTTTCAAGTTATCGCTAGGGATCAAGGCACCCTCGAATCGAATCCGCCACAAGAACAACGACCGCTTTCTTTTCCTCCTTCCATCGCTTCGACAACCTGTAGCTTGTACGATACGAGGGATCTCTCGGTTGATCTTGGCGAACAAATTGTTTCGAATTCTAATCGATCGAACCGCCATAAAAATGACGTAGGATTCCGAGGGGGAGAAAGGAGTCGCGTTTTAATTGAAAAGGACGGGGGTGTGTCGTTCGCCTTCTATCTGGTTGAATAATAGAGCGGTCGTAAAATCTGTTCCGCGTTTCCGGCCGGTCTGTGCGCGCATCGTTCTTTCTCGGCTCGCTTCCGTTTAATTCGTCGAAAAAGCAGCATTTTCGCAGGTGCGGTACAAACGAATGCCGCGTAATTGTCTCCGGGCTCTTGGCGCACTTCGTTCGGACAATTACGGGCCGGTCGTTTCGCGGTAGTAACTCTACATTAAGATTAATTGTATAAAGAAGCCCAAGGGCGCGGTCTAATTAATACAATAAAGCGGGTACGGTGGAGCCGCGTTGGAGCCGAGGTTCGTGCCGCTCCGTTCTTTACGCGTGCTCGTTAATTTATCAACGGGGCTGGTTTAGCCTCGTGACCGATGCCGGTTTACCGAACACCTGTCACAATTACGACGGAATTCGTTGTAATCGCGACGTGGACTTTTCCCGTTCCCTGTCGCGAATATTAGCGGTCGTGTGTTCGCGGTTTATCAAAACCGACGATTACGGAGATTAAGGGAACGAGGGCCGCGGCGCGTTGTTGCTATTAGCGTGATTCACGCTAGTTTCCCTGGCAGCCGTATTCGTTAATTCCGCGGTTCGTGTTCGAGCACGGTAAGAATTAATTTAAGAGGAACGTTTACGTTGGTTATCGAGAAAGTGGCGGTAAGGTGATATCGATTATGGTTACCGGGGAAACGGCTCGTATCCCCCTGATTTAACGCAGCAAATCCCCGAGGGTATTTATCAAAGTAGACGAGTGCATCGACGACGTCGGCGACGCCGACCGCCATCGTTCACAATTAGAGCGATCCGTACGCGTTCGTTGAACGCACGACGACCGAAGAAACGTTGCATTCACCGCGCATCTCCCCATTAACGCGAGCAGAGATCCACTCTTGGCCGCCGCACGATATGAGTAGATCCATCATCATTGAGAGTAACGCGGCAGCCACTTCCCTCTCTGCGCCCATTACCAACGCTTTCTTCCCGCGATTCACCTGCACTGCTTTGCGGAAACGCTCGTGCTTCGAGAACCACCGTCTAAGTTACATCCGCCACGTTTAAATGTCTTTCGATGGGAATTCGAGGTATCGATACTGGGAGGCGTCGCGACGCACAGCAGGCATACCTGTGATTCGACGTTGGTCCGTCGCGACGCACAACAGTGCGTTAACAATGGGGTAAACAGAGAAAATTACCGCTTGCCGCGAGCGTCGAGGCCATCTCCTCCGTCCCCGCAGAGGTCATTTGGTTGGCGTGACAACCCTTCCACGCCCTTCCCCCTCCATTGTTCCTTTTCGGCGTTCACCTCCGACCCCTGCGTGACGAGCCGCCCCCCCCCCCCCACCTAGCGCACAATGCGCTTAATGAAACTCGATATAGCTCGACCGATAACCCTACCCACTCGGCTCGGAGATCCCGGGTTGAAAGCCCATCCACGGCCAGGCCACCCCTTTGACGGACGTTTCGACGGGGGCGGCTAGGAAAAAGGCAAATTAAATCCGCAAGTAAAATCGCGCGCAGCCCCGAGAGACGGGCCGAGGGAATCCGGCGGAAGACAGCGGAGGGTTTAGGCGACAATGGCCTTGTTAAGGCACCCACTAATTGCAGCCAGCTCCTTAATGGATCCTTGCGAAAATTGCATCGACCTAAGCCGGTTACGGGAGAACACGCTCGATGCTTTCTTCTTATTCTTCCCCCGGCCACCCCCGTCCTCTCTGTTGGTTTTGTCTTGGCCCGTCCGGATTCGTCCCCTCCGGCTTTCGGTTTCTAAGGGTATCGGAGATTTGTACCCGTGGACGGGAAATAAAACATCCCCGTGTATTGGAAAATGAGAAGATTCTCCGTTCGTCGGAGAAGAATAATTTCTGGGCTCTCTCCGGTCCCGGGCAAAGGTTGGTCAAATTGCCCTACTTCCACGGAACAACAACGTGGGGTTTAATAAATGCTCGCTAAATTTTCGGCTCCTTTGGTAGGAGCTCTTACGGCTGCACCCTTTCGATTCTCCCGGCCATGCTGGCCGTTTTTTTCTTCCGTTTCCCGAGGTGTGCGCTCGGGTTTAATCGGCTGAATCCACGTCGACCCCGTGCTCGCCGCGTTAAACCTCTGCCAACGGCTCGGGCTATTTTAACAGATCAAAGACAGCGGCAGGGAGATTGATACGCGGCTCGCGGGACACGCCCGGCAGGATTCTCGACGGCCACGTTCGGCCGGCCGATAAATAAAGTTAGCCCCGGCGCATTCCCCGCGGAATTGTTTTGTCGTCGACGTCGTCCGGGTGCTCGTTAACGCGGCCAGAATTTTCGGCATTCTGCCTCACCTTCAGACGCGCGCGGCGAGCGCAGCTGTTGCGACGGGCATTCAAATTTTTCGGCTTTCTGGTCTCGCTACTAAGGGACACTCTTTGTGGCCCGGTACTTAATCGTTTGAGTGCCAGGGGTCATTTCGAAAACCATGTCACGCGGTGGCACTCGGGAAACAGCGCTTCTTCAGCTACGCCTCGAAAAATAGCAAACCACCACCGCCAACCACGTTACGAGATCCAATTTAACTCGCGCAAAACGTTACAAACGTCTCTGTTCGCTACGCTTTGACGAGCACCGTGCTGCAACTAATTTCTGCACAATACCGATTACGCCTCGAAAGGTACCGGTTCGAGAAAACGGAAGAAATATTCTTTATCTCGTTCGCGAAGCAGCAACCGTGTCCGGTGATTCTCGTATCGCGCGTTCCGGTAACCCGCTACGGTTGACGAGCAAAAAGATCCATTATAAAAAAACGAGGAAAAGAGATCGCGCCACACCCTAATTATACTCCTTTTTCTCCTTTGATCGCGTCTTCTTTCATAAAGCCGCGAGAGAAACGTTTCCAATCTCGTCGGTACAAAGACTCGGTTAATCTGCAATTGCTTCCTCCTTTTTCGAATTACCCGGACATGGAAGCGCAACCGCGCTCCGGCGTTCCTTTCCGCGCCTGGGCAAAGAACCCTCTAACCCGGATTCACTGGAAACAACCGGCTTAATTCTCCGGTCGATTATTTAGAAGGCGAAAACTCATTATTCCGCGTCGAGCGTCCGCGTTAATCCGCGGGATTACCGTTAAAATATTAATGCAATTTCGGGTTCGTGCGATTAATGCGGCTCCGCTTTGACAATAATCGTCGGATTTGAAATTAACGCACGTGGAAACGACGAAAGAGGATTGATTTTAAAGGCAGGAAGAAGGATCGATTAAAAAAACGGAAAGTCCTGGCTTTGAATGCCCCCGAGATAGCGCGTCGCGTCGAAGGAAGTTCCGGTGATCGATGGCCGTCGATCCGAGAATGCCTAGCATCCGTCACCGTTTCTTTTGAGGAGGCTCGTTTCCCCCGCGAATTCTCCGTCGTTTTCTGCTCCGACGAGTGGGCCGGGCTTGGGAATGTCGCTTAATTTTAGCGCCGCTGGAGAGAACGAATGGCGGTCTCTGATCTCTGGGAAACATATATTTTCGAGTCGACGGAACGCGTCGACTGCGCACCGCTGAACCGCGACGCCACGCGTCTCCGATTGCTATCGGTCGCCTCCCTCGCCCGGATGCCATTGGAAACCGATAAAATTCACCTGGCACCGCTCAATTTTCAAACAAACTCGCCTAGCCGCGATACATACCTACTTCCCAGCGTAATTCAAGCGACTTTCCGCACCGCGAGATCGTGAATTCGATCGAGCTCGCTTCGTACCGCGAAGAATGCACGAATAAATGTTTCACGGAACGAGCCACCGTGCCGTATACGTGCCCGCGAGAAAATTACGTCAATTTTCGAACGTTCGTTTTCAGAATTTTTCCCACGGTTTCACCGTTTCGGAGCGTCGTGCGACCGACGCGTGCTGCTCGATCGCTCGTTCGAGCAGCGCGTGTTTATCGCGGCCATATCGCGTTACGGAGGGGTAAATTTTGCAAAGGAAACGCGTCCACTAATTTCAAAGGAATCAGGACCAATTAGTTGCCAGGGGTGAATTTAGGTCGCAATTTAGATTACCATCGGTGATGACGGATATTAAGTAATTTATCATTCGCAATTACGGGACGACGTCGAAGCGGTAATTTCCACGATTGTTGCAATTATCATTGAACTGTGGGACGGTGTACGTGATCGCTTCCCCTTTAAGGTTGGAAAGCTTGTTTGGCAACGATGTCGACGAGCATGTACTCGCTATTTTCGATCAGAGGAGACGCAATAACCACGTTACGTTGCCCGTTTCCATTTGTTAGAACGTATCGCGGGAGGATTTTCAAACGTTCTGGACGTTCGTCTGATCCATCGGTCGATTCGTTCGCTACAAACGGGAATCCTGTTTACGCTTGGTATTTAAACCACGCGCGAGCGAGGCCGTGTTCGGATCATAACTAACCATTCGTTTCGACGTGTGTACGAAAAACACCGGGACACCGCTGGAATCGGTTAAACGGATTTAGTTTTCGGCCGGCCGGCGTTTCGATAATCGAATTTTAAATACCGCATAATATCGGTTTGCGTATCGTAGCCCGTTGTAATCCCGTTCGTCGTTTATTCCTTTTTTCTTTTCATTTCATTTCACGGCGGAGAACATATTACTCGCTCCCGTGTCCCGATAATATCGATTCCGAAATTCAAACTCCAGGTTCTCGCTGCTTTGCTCTTATCGTTTCGAAACGATCGATGGTTTTATTTCTCGCTCGCGTCTCCTCGACAAACATTTCCCGTTTCCGTAAACACCTTCCGAAACTCTTTACTCAAACTATCGTGAAATTATTACGAATCGTCTTGTTTACGTTTTCTGCGCGACGTTATATCATATTGTGTAACCAGCGGGACCATTTTCTGGCCAAACAAAGAACAATAAAATTACTCTCTGCAGTTCCGTGGCAGACTGGAGGATCTTGGATAGATCAGCGGCACGCGCCCGCCGTCCCACGCGATCCGATCGATCCGCCGATGCCTCTTTCCACCGCGTTCCAGTCGATTCGAACTTTCCGATGAGAAGATTAACGACCAGCACCGGTGACTGTTACGCGCGGATCGTTCAAGTTCCTCTTTAGTCGCGGCAAGAAGAACGGAACTTTTCTATTTGCCGGGAAATCGTTGACAAAAACTCGATTCTCATCTCTGGCGAAAGAACGAGAGGGAGAAAGTCGATCGCGGGCCCGTTCCAATTAATTTGTTTAATTCGGTTCAAGTTCCCTGGACGTCGCGAATCACGGCCCGGAAGAAGATTAGCGATCTACCCGATCGAGCGGAGATTAAGTCGCCTCGGATAGATTTTTTCCCTCCTTTTGTCGGCGCCGGGAAGGAGCAGCGTCTGCGAGGCGGAGTTCTCGCGCTGTGAGGCGCGGATAGAAACGAAACGAGAAATTTTCCAGTAATCTTGGACGGCCAGAGATTGAGTCAAGACGAACTGAATGGTCGTCGGAGATCGCAGTCGTCGAAGATTCTCGGATTTGGCTTGGTCCTCGCTCTCTCCCTCTCTCTCGGGGGAAAAGTCGATCGGTCTCGACGGCGAATGAGACTCGAAAGCGGACGCGGAAGGGGTGTGAAAAGGTGTAGGCTGGGGGTGGAGAGAAAACGAAAGACGAGCGAAGGCGCGATAGAGGCGGACGAAGACGAAGGGGTGCCATTGTCGCGTGGATTTCCAATTAAAGAGGTTCGACGTGGGCGAGGAGGATGGGAGGACGGATCAGAAATCCATTGGGTCTACTCGCGGAAGTCTTGGAGCCTCCTTCGACTTACGCCGGGTTGGAAATATCCGTCGATTCCGACGACGGGTTTCCTTCGATTCGGACAGCAGACTGGAGGAGCACGCAGCGGCGCGTTTAGTTTTATAATTGAATCCAGTTGTTACCGCTGATGGGCAACCGATTGCTTTCGTTTGGTAAACACTAACTTTTAATTATTTCCTCCCTCGGCGGTGGCGTTCGGGAGGGGGAGGGGGCGGGGGTGAGAAGCGTCGGCGAAGCCACGCGCCGAGCAGGGAGATTGATTCGGCTAAACAGCCCGTAACAGTAGAATAAACGCTGCCTGGCCAAACTAGAACGATACAAAGAGAAAAAACGCCGGTGTGTGCACGGCCGGTGCACGCGGCACGCCAACCTACAAAGATAGAAGCAACAGAGACGGAGAAGGCGAAAACAATGCCCACGGTCAGCCGAACTGCGCAAACATTGTCGGTCGGTGATTGCTCCGATTGCACGGGGGCTTTTGCATTCGAAATCGACGGGCCGAGCGCGGGAGAAAAAAGTTGTGTACAAAGGGTGAATTAATGCGAGTCAAACCGAGGCAACCAAGGTGGGCTCAGCCGGCGAAACAAAAACACCGGTTTCGCGGTACGTAATATAGGTTGGTTCGGTCCCGTTTCGATCGTTTTCGCGAGAACGCTGCGCGGAACCTTTTCCCTCGCCCTCCCCCAACGAGACAACAAAAATCACCTGGAAAGCCCTGCGGTCGGAAACCGTTTGGCGCGAAATTCGGCCCGGTTTCGAGGGAATTCGAAATTCGCGAGGGACGGGCGTCGTTTAACGCGCGGCGTCCGCGCCCACGGGAATCGCAGTCTCATCGGAATTTCAAACGAACGCGTCCGCGCGCGATTCGTCTTCCGCGAAGGCGTCGCGATGCCCGCTGGGCCCGCGGTTAAACGCCTACAAATTCCGCCGCGTGTGTTTCCGTCGCGTCGCCGACTAATTAAACAGTCAAATTAGCGACGATTACAGTAATTTTCGGTCGGTATAGGAGCGCCGTTTCCGCGTTTACGGTGCCACTAACGGTAACGCCGGCGTACATTTCCCTCCCACGGCCGGGCCTGTTTTACGAAGCGTCTCGTAATTCGCGCCGGCTACGGACGCTAAAGGCCGATTGAAATTTAAATTATAACCCGCGGGTGTCGCGCGACCGGTAAAAACGACGATAAAGTCCGCCTTCCCCTCCCGTCTTTCCGCAGTGCGGCGCGCGATTAAAAGACCGCATTAGTCGCAATTCCCCTAATTTCCAGGACAATAAAGCTCCCCGTTTATTGGCATGCGTGCCACCCGGCCGTGTTCACGTGTGTTCCGACGCGCGAGCCAAACGGGTCAGCGTTATTTTTAATTCGCTCCCGTTAACGGGGACGACCGCGGCATTAATTCGCATCGTCGTTTCCTCGAAAACGCGGCCACGCGTTACCACCAGCTCGAATAAATCCACCGTCTACGAGACACAACTTGAATCGCTCGGTAGTCACCCCCGCGTGCACGGGTTGAATGAAATGTTTCCGAATATAAAAAAGCATACAGGTACGCGTCTCGACGTCCTTTCGACCGTATGACGATTAACGAGCCCAGCGTTTAGCATAGATAATCACTCCCGGGAACCAGAACCGTAGGCTGAACGCCATTCAAGCTCTCCGCATTCGCGATCCCCGATGCAATTATCAATCGAGAGTCCGCTGTGCATTAACATAATCAGATCAGCCACCCGTTGGAAACCGTTCCACCCCGACGCTGCCACCCCCTTTCTCCCTCCTCTAGCCAACGTCGTCATCAGCGTCGGTACCAAAACCAACATGGCTCTCGGCCGCGTGTGTGCGCGCGACATGCAACGATGCAATTATTCCTAAGTGCAGCGCCGAAAGACCACCTAAAACCGCGCGACGGTTATCGGACAATTATCTCGATTACCGGATCCGATCGATGATAACCTCTCGGCCCGATCCTCGATGCTTTCTCTAAGATTAAAATGGGAGAGAGATACGCGGAAGCAATAATATGCCAAACGGTAGAGGGAAAATTCCAAGTATGTTCTTTATTAATACGCTCGTCTCTATCCCGGCCCTCGATGGACGCCGTTGCTGACTTTAAACGAACCGTGACGTAACTTGCGGTGACGATCATCCGGAGCACTGTAATCGCGTTCATCGGAGAACCGCCATCATTCGTCTGTAAATTCTCCGTTTCTATTTATTCTTATACCTTTCATCGCACGAGTAACGTTGAGTTTTTTAAACGGACGACACAAATTACATGGAATATCCTCTTTGAATTATATCTCTTCTACCAGTTTTGACGCGCGAAACTCAAACTCGTTGATATAATCTATTTACCGGGGAACAACCGAGTAAATCACCTTCGACATCGGCCGTATTAAACGATGAAAATTGGTGCGCGTTAGCCGATACGTAGCATAGCGTTACAATCGTATTGACCCAGTGTCGCGCGTACGCGATTAAATAATCGTTTACCGCGTTCTACGAGTGTTTAGGTTACGATTCGATCTCGTTAATTGGAGGGCTGCTCCGATTGGTTCAAGTTAGGAAGCAATACGTTGCGGTGACCGATAACAGAAACTATGGAACACCTTGTTCCGTGGAAATTATCACGGGGGAACTTGTTGCCCGAAACGCGACGCGTTAATACGGTGAATGAATTTTAAAATAGGACTCAAGGCGCCTAGAAACGCGGTCAGCTAACGAGGCGACTAATTAAGCCTCGTTGAGCGAAGAAATTCCTCGAGCGAGTCGATACCGTAACGGTTTCTACTTTCGGTAATTAATTATTGTTAGGCAAAATATTGCCGTGACCGAGAAAAGTTCGACGGACCAGGCTTGTTTCGAGTAGTCCGATATTAATTAGACTGCACCGTTTAAAATACCGCGGTTCGATACGTGCATCGTTGCGTCACCGATTACCGCGTAAATTCGTATAACATTACATCGTGCATATTCCGCACGGCGCCGTTAACGAGAACAAATACGCGATACGAGAACCGAAATTCCGTAAAGAAACGCCCGGGCTCTTCAGAAATTACGCTACGCTGTAGATAAGCCGGGCACAATGAATCGCGGGAAAGCTTTCGCCGACAAGGGGCGAAACGTTCCGCAAATAAAACCGGCAAAAGTTTCCCCGGCGAGCCGACAACGGGCGTACGAGTATTCCAAACAATTTGTATCGGCGTCCTTTGGAAACGTTTCCGCGGAAATTCGCAAATTGTTTCGCGCCTCGAGAATCGTCGATGGAACAATTTTTGACGAAAGTTCTGTGGCGTTGGTGGAGCCGTGCACGCGCGATTTTGGGTCAAGCCGTCGACTTTGACGGAGAATGAAAAATGAGCGCGAGCATAGGTACGGACGTAAGGAGACGGAACGGAGGGGCATTGTACAAAGAGCCGTAGCATATTCTTATTTGTTGCCACGCAATATTTCCATGGTTTCTTTTCTGCTCGAAGGGGAAAGGATTCGCGAGGGAATTGCGTCTGCTCGTCGGGCGAATTCTTTCGTGCGTCGGCTGGCAGCGAGATGGATTTCATGACCATGGCGCTCGCTCCTTCAGCCATACCGATACGCGACCCTTGTCGCGAACAAGCGCGGAAACCGGAAAAAGATAGATAGATAGATAGATGGTTAGATAGATAGATGAATAGATACAGAGAGAGTGAAGCAATTCTCCCGGAGGAATCTCGACTTGTTCTCCCATCTTTCGGTAAATTGGAACAAGCCTGGCTTCCGTTTACGCGACTGTTTCTTTCCTGTCGCGTGGTACGTAGTTCTATGATGGAAACCTTTTCGGTACACCGAAAGAGTACGCGTCTATGCGCGCGTACGTGTATTTTAAGGATATTTGATTTTCCACGCGAAGAAAAGTCGCCGTAAAACTGTGAGTTCCAATCTCGCGAAAACAAAAGAGACCAAGAGCGGGTTGCTCTCAATATTCGAGATATTAGTCGGAAGTCGCAGACGCAACGAGCAAGACAAGAATCCCGAATTGGGGCGAAAATAGAGGGACGATTGGGTGGCAGGAGGAACGCCTGGGGCTTCCGATTACGTTGGTCTCGCGAAATACTGGCTGATGCTCGGTGCCCAATATCCTACGGGAACGAAATCCCTCGGTTTCGGGGCCGTGCTCTCGCGTCAAAGTTTCCGACTAAGTGCTGATGTTTCGTGCGTTTGATGACACAGGAGTTCGGGGTCCTTGCGAGACTCGAGCGAATATCCTTGTCCGTCTGCGGTAATCTGGTTTCACGCGGCGAATCTCTGTCCGTTCTCGTTCCCCGAGTTACGCGGAAGACGTTAACGAAGAAATAGATTGCCCGGTCTCTCCGTTTAACCGAAAGTCTAGCTTTTACGAGGACAAGCCTATTTCGGTGCTCGGACGTTCGACGTTGGAGTAATTTACAGAACTGATGCAGTACTTGATGCGCCGATAGGAGACCGCAGCAGCTGCATCGTGCTACTCGAGGCAACCCGTCGCTCCAAAGGTCAACCTTCCTTGTGGCGATCCGTAAACGACCTCCGATAGTTCATCTCATGAATCGTGGAGTACCGATACCGGCGCCGACAGTGTCGGTGATGAAACCATATCCGTGTTTAGTGTACACAGTTTGCCACTAAATGCTAATGCCCCGTGAACTGTGAGTTACGGGGGATAACTTCTCTGTATGAACCGTGTGGCCACCGTATCGTGCCTCCTAGCCCGTACGTGTCGGCCAAATTACTCGTAGAATTCTAATTGATCGTGTCTTGCGGTCGTCCAAACTTCATTAAACTTCGTTAAACTTCTCTGTACACGTATTTCCCTCGAACATTGATTTACAGCAGCGCGCGAAAACGAGGAAAGATAATAGCGACGAAAAGCTTGAAAAATGAACGTTCCTGACCGTCGCCGCGGGATTATTTTCTACGGTTTTCGTCTGGAAGTGGCAACCTTGGACGATAATACGGCAAAACACGCGACATTTACGATCGCTGCATCCATCCGCGGCGCGTGCAGCCGGATGCCGGATAAAGAGCCGGAAGGGGGTAAAGAGCGAGTAAGATTATCTCGCGGCATGGCAGGGGATTATGTCTGGCTGTCCGTTCAGCTAGCTCCCGGCGGCGTGCACTCGTTGTTTTCCGATTCTTCGAGGCACCTCCGCGTCTAACACCGAGCACGAGACAGCGCGAGGCTGCATCTTTAAAGCGACCCCGGACGTATCACGGCGGGAAGCGCCAGAGACCGCTTAAATTTATTCAAATTGAACGATTCGCGGAGGAGGGACGCTCGTAGCGTGGGTCTCCACCCGTCGCGAAAATTACGAGCGAGCGATAAAAATTACAGCGCGGACGTACGAAAGGAAAACCGCGCGAGGATCGGCTGATGCTGCTTGGCTGGCTTCCTCCTCGTGAATGTTACAGTACAGTCTGCTGCTGCGCCGCCGCCTGTAAAAAGCTGCGGTCTTTTCCCGCCCGACGATGTTAATATTTGATTCCGCGACGCAGCGAGTTCTAACCACCGCGGGCCAAACGGCTCGAGAAGAAAGCCCGCGAGAACCAGTGTTAAAAATCACGAGGTCCTTCTATTTAACTATTCATTCCGGCAAGTTCGAGCCACCGTCGGCCCTAAGTAAACCGTGCCTGTTTACCAGGAAACGGCCACTTTTACGGTTGAACCGATTTTACGCTGCTCGTTCAACGGAAGTTTTCATTTAACTTCTGGCAATTACCCCGTCAGCGGTGATTCCGGAAGTCGCGGGAATAAGTAGAAAGATAACGGGGCCGCTGCAACTCCGTGGAGACAGAGACACGGTAAGAAAATGATTTTAACGCCTGCTCCCTTAAATCCATAAGCATCGTTGACGTTCCTGGCTTTTTCAAGACACTCTAAACGCCCTGGTATCGTTTCCCTTCCGTTTCGAACGGTCGATTATTTTTCCGGGGCGTTGCGCGTCGATTGGCCTGATTAAAATCGAATTAACTTGCCACAAAGGAAACCGCCGGTGTTATCGAGTTGACGCAACCCCCGAGCTCTGCTCGCGTGCGACCTTCGTCAGCCAGCTAATGCGGATCCGAATTTGATTTTCGATGTAGCTGGCCCGATAATGCGAATACGCAGCCGTTAAACCAGAAGTGTTCGCATTCCATATACTACCCGTCGATGGCCTAGCCTTCCATACCTAACGCAATTAAAATGTGCATTACCGAGGCCGCTGCATTATGCTAGAGTCGAACTCGTTTATTGCGCGCCTCTTCCGATGCCGCGTCTATCTTTGTTACGGAAGTCGACCAATAATTTTCGCCCGCTTTCCGCGCCGAGAAACGGGATTAATTTTCAAACTTTCGAATTTAATACTTATTACGGACACTATTTGCTCCAAAACTCTGGGCTTTCTATTAAACTATATCGTTAATAATCAAGCTTGCCGCGTCTGTTCATTACCGACTGTTTCTACTTATGCCGGCGTTCAAGTCTGTATCGTACGCGTGCTTCGTGAATTTTCAGTGTTGCGTTTCTGTTCCGATAGCTAAAGCAGCGGGAGAACAAGTTTACGCCTGAAAGGCCAGGAATCGCT
Organism: Colletes gigas; assembly: GCF_013123115.1. Taxonomy (NCBI): domain Eukaryota; kingdom Metazoa; phylum Arthropoda; class Insecta; order Hymenoptera; family Colletidae; genus Colletes; species Colletes gigas. The sequence continues at coordinate 2,364,656 of NW_025106641.1, forward strand.
GTATCTTATCATCGGCACGCACACTTTCACCCCTGTTCGATAGACTCGAAGCATCCGAGAGGCAAATCTCGAGCGAGTCTAACGGTGAAAGACGCGGTTAATGTTTCGTGAAAGAGGCATTAATTAAGAGGCGGCGGTCTAATCGGTTTTAATAAGGGGCGAACGTAGCGAAAGCGGGTCGACTGTACGGTAGCTGCGCGCGATTCCGCTCGGGCGTAAACCTACGCGTCTTTATTATTCGCAAGTTACCCCGATAAGAAGAGAGTTCGGATAACCGGGGCTTTTGTAACGGAACCGCGAGACGCGGACCCTTCCATTCGAAGCTCGTAACTTCCCTTATCGCGCGTAACCGGGACGCGTACACGCTGCGAAGTTATCTGAGCGCGGTCCGCGTTTAATCGCCCGCGGACTATTCTCCTTTTCCGTTCTCCACGGAATTCTTGTTGCAACTGTTTACGCTCGATTCCCGTCAAGCTCCGGCGCTTACAAACTTAATTACGCTCGAACGGTTCGAGGGTACGTTCCGAAGAAAGGACAGTTTGAAACGAGATTTCTTCTCTCGCTGGATAGACACTCGCGAGCGTAATTGCTACGGCGGAAGCGCGCGCGTTTCCCGGTGAATTTGATCAAACATTCGTTTGCCCGCACTCGAGGCGGTTTCCGTTCGAATAACAAGAGTTTGCTTTTCAATAGAGACGACGTCGTTTTTCCTCGTTCACTTCGCTTCGTTTTCCCCGCTTCTTTCTCTGGAGTTTTTAAGTCAACTTTGCGCGAACTTTTGCATGCCCTGTGGACGTCTCTTGCCCTGGTTCGTTCGCGCTGCGCCCTTTCTCGTCGGTCCTCGGTCCTCGGCCGCTGCCTCCTCGTCGGAGTCTCGTTTCTCGAGTATCTCGTGTCCCGGGGACACGTTTCTCGCTGCGCGACGACCAAGCGGGAGAAAGGGGATGTTTTCATTTAAAGGGAACTCCGTACGCCGCGCCGCCGCCCCCCCCCAACCCCCAGCCTCCCGCCTTCTTCGCCGCCCACGACCATCACCGTTTACACGTTTCCGCGAGCACGGGGATTTGTTCCTCGTGCCGTAATAGTTTGTACACCCTCGCACACGGACCCAGAACTACAAAGGGTCCGCGCAGTTGTCTTCGTTGGCCCGACACGCTCCGGATTCTCAATTCCGAAACTAGTCCGGCGCGTGTTTTCTCATTCCACCGCGGTACCAACGGGCGCAAAATACGCCCGCTGTCTGCGCTGAATTCCCCCGGATTTCGGGAGTTTTCTTTTCGAGACGATGGTCCGCGCGAAATTACCAACTCGATCTCTCCTCCGGTTTTAATTAATTTCCCGCCACGTCCCACGTTACATTTTCCACGGGCAGCGGGGCGCGCGTTGCCTTCGAGCAGACGCAAACGAAACTTTAAACGCGTAAAATTTCTTTCTCTGTTAAATGACTTAAACGGACCGAGAATTTATGGCGAATTTTAGCCCCTTTCGCGTCTAATGGCGAGCTCGCCGGCACAATAGCCGCACGCGTGCGTGCGCAAGAAAGATCGTGTACGTGGCAGCTCGTTCGGGAAAAGTTTCGCGGAAACTTGCTTCCGCTTCGTTCTCGCGCGATCTAACGGGACTTTAAGTACCTCCACCGTGGGAAGGAAAAAGTTTCGCGGCGGATTTTTCGCCCAAGTAACGTCACCTGCGCGACGAACCCGACCAACTTGCGCCTCTTCTTCGTTCCCTACCGAAACACCGACGCGAACCTCTCGTTCACTCCGATTCTTCAAAATCTCTATGGAAATTTCGAACGCGTTCACGCTCGTAACGATTTCACGCCGATGGAATAAATATCCCGTCGTTGGACGTTGGTTTTGTGCCTGTGAAAAATGGCTGAATCGTGGACGCGTCGTTATTTCGATTTCTTTATCGCGGACGGAAAGAGCCCTCGCAGAGGAAAACAAAGCAGTCGGTCGAAGGAGTACGGGCCAGAGAAATTTAAAGAAGAGTTTACACTCCCGGTACGCTTTGCCGGTTCTCGGGTCCGCTATCCTCTCGGGTTTTCGCTTTGCAACCGAGGCGCGCGGCCGTCTTTGTTGGAAAGTCGTCGAAAGAGGAAAAAGGGAAAAAGAGAAAAAGAGAAAAAGAGAAAAACAGACGGGGGGATAAGCGCTTTTCCTCGCTGGTAGGAAACAATTACGACGTCGAGCGAGATGGTACGCTTCTTTCCACGGTATTCGATAGAAGGTTTCAATTAGCGGGTTGCGGGTAAATCCGTTCGTGGCGGTGAAGGAGGACCGTGCGTGGTGGGGTGGTGGAGGCACGCCACCCCTCGATGGCCACCGCCAAGAGAACGTCGCGTGTAGGACAACCGCTAACCCCTTCGTTGCTTCGACATTATCTCTGTGTACCCAGAGATCCCCGACAATACGGCTCTTGGAAACTTTGTCGCGGTATAATCTGACCCCGGTCGACCCTTCCCGGCCAACTTGGACCGTTAAACTAGCACGCACTCGAGCAGCCTTCTATCGGCGAAATGAATATTTACACGCACACGTTTGATCGACTCGGCTCGCTGAGTTTGCCTATCGGTGGCTGTAAGCGTGTAACGACGGCCCGGGAGGCTGGAAGTTCGCTCGACTCGTCTCTTTGTATGCGTTGCCGGTCGCGCAACCCTTTCGGGGCCAGCCAGTGATTACCGCGCGGAATCGTCCTACTCCGACTCTTATCCCGACCTCCTGGTTGGTTTCAACCCCTTGAAACCCACCGAGCGAGAGAAAATTTAGGATCGCCTTTCCGAGTGGCTCTGTATCCGGCCCGAGCGAGGGAGGAAATGAACGAAACGGCTCCCAGAGACGAGCGCCGGAGGAGTGTCCTGAAAGGGGCGACACGCAACGATTTCTATGCCCTGGAATGGAAGCGGAAGGTCGAGCTGGAACCGAGCTACGGCGAAAAGAGTTACGTCCCTCGACCATTGTCCTTGGAACGGTTTGCGTTCACGGAGTGCGACTCGAGAGGCGTTACACGGATGAACGTGCAAAGGGAAGCAAATAAAATCCACGGGCACAATATCGAAACGCATCGATCGAGCTGGCCCGACGAGTAGATCTAATAAACCACGCGACTGGATCACAGCCAATCCAAAGTCTGCTCGGCTGCCTGCGCCGGAGAATGCGGCTTCAATTTGTTCCGCGAAAGATGCACTCCGGGAGATCGTCTTTCATTTTACAGAAGAATTTGCTTCGCCCGCTTTCAGCTTTTGCCCCCCCTCCCTCCTGCCCCCCGGACAACTTCTTTTTGCTACGATTGGAAAAATTCCCCGGATATATTCCCTGTAAAATATCCGCGGTCGAATCTATTCGCTCGGATTTTCCAAAGTTTTCGCGTCCCTCACCAACACCGGGGCACAAATTCTTCCGAAAGTTTAGTCAAGCTCGACGCTTCTACGTAACGTCTAAACAGTCGCCAACGTACAAACGGTATTTTGTTTAATCGAATCGCGAAAGTTCGATGGATTCCCGCGTCGTCGAAACAAATGGGTTTGGAAGGCGACGCTGCGAGCGAGCGTCGCGTCGTTTCAAAACTGATTTTGACGGTACTTTGGCGCGCGCGCGTGTAGAATCGATGCTTTCAGCGAGACGAGGGTGGCTGAAAAATGGCTGCCTACGAACCTCGAGATAACGGCAGATAGTGCCGCGATCGAATTAATGGCGGGGCACAGCTTCGACCGAAACGTTCGCACGACCCTTGTAGCGGCAGCTGCACGAGGAACCGTTATCTCGCGACTCTGATTCCCCGAGTGGCAAATCGAGTGGGACGCGTGAAAGGGAAGTGCGCTCCAAGATACCCTTCCGGATTTAAGTTCACCGATTCGATGTCCCCCACGCGTGCCTCTGCAAACACCATTCTCTACGGTGCTCGCTATTGAAAACGTGAAAATCCCAGATAAGAAATCTCGCCCGCGAACACCCATGAATTACCAATTTATCACCGGTTCTCGTTTCCTTCCGACCGTCCTCCTTCCGAGCGAAATAAAACGGCGAATTAAATCTTGCACCATGTTTCGCAATAGTGAAAAATTTATTTCGCTCTTAGCGTAAATTTAATTTCGAGATGCGAAAGCATACGGGGTTAAGTATTAATTCCAGAAACACGCTTCGATCTCGTATTCCTTTGTAGCGCCGTAGAAGAGCGCGTATTAAACTGAATTTCCCGAAATCTTTCCCAACGCTGCTCCGCATCCGCCTAAGCAGAAACATTGTACTCTGCATCCAAGTCGTAACGTAAACGCGGATATTTCTTACCTTCTTAAACTTGGATTATATTACGCTGTACGCGAGAAAGAAGCAAAGAGGTTCGCCGCAGATGTACCGAACATTGTACGAAAGTAAGGAAGAGAATTTCCAAACGATGAAACGTACGCAGGTTATCGTAAAAAGGGATTAAAACTGTTTTTCCATTTCGACGATTTTCTCACCGTAATTTAGAGGTCCGTTCTTCGATACCAATTACTACGTGCGTCGTAATGGCCGACAGAGTTTCAAAGTAAATAAAAAATAAAACATCCTGTGGTAATTTAATTATCACAGCATCATTATCATCGAGCGATTCAACGGCCTCTTTAATATTTTGCAATTGCGTGGCACACGATATAGCGTTGTTGCCTCCAGCCGTATTTCCCATTTTGTTAAAATAAGCTCAGGCGGTATCGCGATAGATAATTGGCAATATTGTTCAGATTTCTTTCAGTTTTCGCGACCTTTGTCGCGTTGCAACTCTTTGTAGCACTCGCGTTAGCTTTGTGCGATAATGTACATTATCCGGTAGCATCGATTGCACCTTTTCCCTCTCTATCTTGTATTTGATTATGCTGCGCGCGGTTGGTAGCTGTTTTGGTCGATAGGATTCCGCTCATAACCGAAGTAAACATTATCGATACTGCAATCTTCCGCGAGCAAAGGTATTGTTTCAAAGTCGATAAGTTGGCCCCTAGGGGTAAAAAGAAAGCAGCGTGTTACGCCAGCTTGGGGAGGTAAAGGAAACGGTGTACGAAAGGTTCTCAGAAACCGCGATGCTACCTAAGGGATGACGGTACTTGGAGGAAATGGTGTCGTAGGGACGCGCAAGGTTAGTCTGGGCTCGTATGAGGCTATGTACGAACATACGCCACCGTATATAGTCGCAGAGTGTATCTTGTACCGCAACTATTTTGACGTTGTATACAACGCCGAGTGCGCGTGTACATTGCAAGGGAAAATGGTCCGCGCGTTATTGAAGGGGCTGCGAGTTAAAAAGGAGGTTAAAACGAACCGGTATTAAAAGGGAGCCGACGCTCTTGGCGAGGAAAGTTTTTGCGCGTCGCGTAAACAACGCCGGTCAAGGTAAAACCGAGGTGAAAAGGGGGTGGGTTTTAGCTCGAGAGAGGGTTACGCCGACGGTTTCGGCCCGTTTGGCTAGCGCCGTGGATCGAGCTAGACGGTGGCAAAGAAAATCGGAACGAGCAGGGTGGGGTGTTCGCGGCGTAGGGTGAGAAGGAAGGAAGCAAGGGCCTAGCAAGGCGAGCCGCGAGACAATTTACGGCCGCTGGAAACAATGCACCACCGGCCGACAAAGGGTGCCACCAAAGTCTCCTGCTCCCCCAGGACGACGGCGAACTTGGCTCGGCTCTAACCCTGGCCAACTTCGCACTCCTCCCCCTCGGCTCGCTGATTTTCCGTTTCGTCCGTCGGCTAGATCCAGGCTAAACGATAGAACCATTCGGCGGATACTTTGACGCGAGAGTTCGCGCCGGCCGAGTGTGTATATCTTTTCGGTTGATTCGTCACCAGTGAACAGATGCATCGTCGGAGAGTAGCTGAATCTCACCGACGGACCAGATGGGAACGGAGATTCCCTGCAAAGGATCGGGATTGAAGCCAGGAAGAATCGGGAGGGAAACGCTTGACCCAAATCTAAAATCCATCGTCGAGATCGCACGCTCGGCACGGATCTCACCCTACGCGAACCTCCTCTTGCGAGTAACAGATTTCTCCCTTCTTTTTCGACCTTTTGCAAACATGCACCAATCTCCTCTTTTACCACTCTCTGGCTATACAACATGGTTGTCTTCCATCTTTCATCGGAGGTCAGAGGTCACTGTTACGAGTATGCGAACGCTCTTATCTACTATAAACCAACACGGAAGAAAGACGCATCGCAATATCGTCCGGGGTGGAAACTTGCGCGCATCTCTAATAGATAAGTGGATGTCTGCGTGGAAGGGAGAAGAGGAAACGATGCATCCGACTCTGCTCGTTCGAGTCCCTCTCTACTCGCGGAATTGAATCGTACGTACGGATACGTCGAGCCTGAACGCGACGAGTTTTAAGGGTATCAAAGGACAGGATATTAAAATCTCTCGGTCGGGGAACCGGCAGCTACTGAGAAACGGGAGTTTCGCGCGCGTGCAAAGTATCGTTACGACGCGCGGCGACGCGACGTCTCGAGCACGTCGTATTTTATGGAATACGGGTCGCATTTGTCGAGCCTCCTGGCCAACGACGGTATTGCTCGATTCAGTTTGAACCGAAACCAGGTTTCCATCCTCGGTTTAATTTTGCCTCGCGGATCCGAAGGAAATACCCCGCGGCGAACTTTCGCGTTAAATCAAATCTCTTTTGCTCGCTATTCCTCCCGAGGAATTCAAACGGCACGATCGATCGATATACTTTACACCGCGTATCTCCCTTCAATTTCGTGGGCTGTTACAAATATATTAAATGCGCCCGTCCGTTTCGATGCTAGAGTCGAACCTTTGAGGCAAAAAATTTCAAAACGAGTTTCAAAGCGAAATAAACTTCAAAGTAACCTTAGCGACGTCTTGAAGGGCAAAAGGTCAAGCATCCGCTGGTATCAGCGAGCAGAGAAGTTCCGCGGGATAAAGGTTCGCAAGAGTTCGTTCGTTAATTTCGACGACGATCGAGATGTAATATGATAACGAAGCTCTTCGATATTCTAGAATCTTTTTTCCTTACGACGGTCGACGAAATGTTCGGGGGGGGGGTTGAAAAGGAATAAGGAAGAGCTGGAACGAGAAGAGAGAGGAGATTATTTAAGAGGCAACGAAGCTCGAATTGGCGAACGGTTCCCCGATATCGTCTTAACGAGCGGAATATTTATAAAATAATTACTCGGTCGCTAATCGCTGCCGGCTATTTCTGTGCAGGGGAGAGCTTGACTTAAAACGAGGAAATCGCGCCACTTTCTTCGTCTCGAGACCTTCTTTAAGCCGGAGACAATGAGCATCGCGGTACACCGGCGAAAGAATAATCCGAAAGGAATACGTACACTTATAATTGCTCCTCCAGGGACCCGACGGGATTATACGCGACCTGCAATCTTAATCTCAATTTAATCCACTCGACTCGATCATCTAGGTCGTTTCGAAACACGGTCGCAAATTGTTAATATCTAAAGAGGCATGCAAACTAACCCTGTAAACATCGCGTCTCGCAATATTTCTATTAAAATCGTGTTTTAATATAGCTGTAACGATTTCAATATCCACTAATGGGTCCGCCATTGTGACGCGCAAGCAACCTATCTCATCCTTTGCCCCGGAAACGCCGAGGCGAACGTCAGAAACGTCTGAAAGTTGGTCGTCGCGCGGAGACCATAATTCGGAACGATTTAGCGTCCCGTGTCCGTGGCGGTATCGCTTAACTGGATGCGAGTTGAACCGGAAGCGAAAGATTTGCGAGCGTTCGCGGTAGCACTGCTAGCCGTTTTCTAACGCGGTTGTAGGCGTCGAGGACGACAACGATGGCGACAGCGACCGGGCGAGCAAGGCGCGCTGCTGGAATTGATTATTATTACTCGCGATAATCCGCGACGAGGACAGCGGACAAAATAACGCGAGCCAGCCGCGGCGGGGGTCCGCGGGCGGATACAAATTTAGCCGGAGCGGATTTCAACGCGGCGCGGAACGCTCCTGGCTGAAATTTCAATGAAAAGTTACAGTTTTAATTCAAACTCGTTGGAAACTCTCGTTTATCGCGATGCAACCGGACCAAGGTAACAACGAAAGTGAACACGCCCGCGGGAGGGAGGAGGTGAAGGTAAAGGAGTATCTTTGACCGGTTGGAAGCCCCCCAGGTAACAACGAATACCTTGTGAACCGAAACCGTTCCACCAGACTACGTGGATGCCTTTGTAACGTGTTCCGTATCTGCTGCTGCAGATAAATCGATATCGATACAGAACTTTACCTTTCGGAGCCTTTATTTGTTGCAGAATATATCGGAGCGTTAATTTCGTTACTTTCGGACGTTAATAAAGGTTTAGGAACGAAGGGTCGCGTTTGTCTCGGCGAACGAGGACGCGACCGCAACGATAACGGAAGTCTGATGGGCGCGAGAGGAAAACGCCGCGAGCCAGCCCGGATCCGAAATTCTGGAGAAGATAATTTTCAGCGAGGCAACAATACCGGGCCGAGAATTTCGTGGTTCGTTGGTAGCGAGAGGAACGTTCTCGAATTCGAATGCGCGCTTACGAGTTGAACAGCGGCGGGGACGCGGTGTGTGTGGCGACCGAAAACATAACTCCACCATTACGCGGCCATATTAAGACAGACACATAAACAAAGGGTTGGAGGCGGTTAGGGCGGCACGGGGTTGGCTTAACGGTCGGTGGGTGAATCGCGGCGGGACCGAAAAGGCTGTCGTTGCTCGCGAGACAGTCCCGAGTCATTAGGAAAGCCTGCAGAAACTCGCGTACAATGCGCTCCTGCGAGGCGATATACGAGCCACGACAGGATTCATTCCGGGACGCGATTGTCGAGCGGGAAGCTTAGGAGCGAGAACCGTTTCCCACGTCTCCCTTTTACAGCCTAAACCGAATCCGCCGGAATTGGAACACGACTGCGACTGGAACAATCGCCTCTGCAACCTATCGACAAGTTCCGTCTTTTCTCCTTACGTTTAACGCAAGATCCCGAGTAATACTCCCTCGTTTTCTAACCCTTCGACGCGATTCTGTTATATTAATTTATACCAGATATAACGTATTCAAGTTATCTCGTTAGAGGTCCTCGAAATAACCATAGGAAGATTATTCGAAGACTTCTTTTCTTGGAGTTGGAATTAATAAAAAATTAACGTACGATTTTTTTGACGCATCTAGAAAATACTGACGTTAAGCGACGAGCGTTTACGGTTGTTGCTAGTTCGAGAATGGTTACGAAAGTTGGATCGCCCCTGCTATAAGAATCGTAATCGAGTTACCGTCCTCCGCTATCGACTTCCTATTATTTGATACATCTAAACAATATCTTCCCCGCGTTCTCCATCTCCCGTTTCCTTCGTGAGCGGGTGGTCTTTCCGAAAGACAAGATTGCTCGTAATAAGAGAAAAGTGGCTGTAAGTGGTTTTCGTTGGCAGAACGACGGGCGCTCTGATCGAATCAGAGTCAAGTAGCATTACGAGCGTGACATTTCCGAGGCGACTCCATTTCTGCGACAGGAATCGGTCGCAGGTTCCCGGAGGGTGAGCCACGCGCAACACGGACGCGCTGTTCGAGGGTCGACGGTGGCAGAGTTTGCCGAAGATCGCATTCGAGATAGTCGACGGTGTTTATAGCCGTGCCGAGGGCCGCGCATCGATCCTCCAAGTAGATTCGGCAAGTTCTCCCGGACGCTTCGTCATTTCCCAGTGCAACGTTGCGCCTAGCCAATCTATCGTCGATCGAAACCAGAACTCCGCGATAGAGCAACAAGGTTATTCGAAAAATAATCATTTTATGAAAGCGGAGAAAGCAAAGTGCGCGCGACTAAGCGCGAAAACATTGATCTTTTCACGAAACGAGAACCGCCTTGCGGAGGCAGGGTATCGTCGGCCTTGCTCCGCGAACGCCAACAGTATTTTTCGCCATGTCGGGGACGGAAGTGACCCGAGAGAAGAAGATGGCTCGACGGCGGACGGATCCTCGAAGAAACGCGACACCAAAATTAACCGTAGACTCTCCCTTGCCTCGAGATCCATCCCTGTTCGCAAATTGGAGTGGCGGGCAGCCCCGAATCAAAATGCATCGGTGAAATTCGTAGAAACGGGAATCCAATTGAAAAGACCGTGGCGAAAGAGACGAGAGCGAATTGCGACCGTGGGGGAGGGGGGTGCACTAAACACTCCCTTTGTCGAAGAAGCGGCGGGGTGGCACTTAAATCGACCACCTTATCCCAGTTTCTTGCGCCCACTTTCGCGGCACGTATGTATTTATTTGTGTGTAGGGTTTCGCGCGTCACGGACAGAGGGAGAGAGAGAGAAATAAAGAGGGTTGGTAAAAAGGCACGGAGGGCGAAGAAGGGACGGGAAAGCTCTTCGTAGCTTTGTCGACGCGGCGCTTTGTTGGAAATCGTCGTTTCGCGCTGTTAAGCGTGCCGAACGAGAGCAAAAGAGAAAAAGAGAGGAAATAATGTCCGCTGTGGATCTAGATAGACGCGGAACGAGGAGGCGAAAAAGAGGCGAGACGGAAGACGGATAGAGAAAAAGCAGAAATGCCCGTTGGCCGTCGTTCGCGTTCGGGCATTGAGTTTGCCTAACGGACTTTGCGCAAACATTACCCGCGAGAGTCTTTGTTCTAAACCGGAGATTTATGCCTGTTTCGCGTCGTTGGCCAGATTTATTTTCGCGCGCGTACTCCCCCTCTCGCTCACTCCCCTCGACGTTTCTCCGTCTCTCATCGCGATACCCGCGCGAACAACGGTGCAAATAAAGTAGGCGCGTCGACGCCGACGCTGCCGCCGCGTACTCCACGGTAATCAAACCGGCGAAACGAGACGGGGGCGAATTTTCGCGAGACTCGTCGCAAAACACGCAAAGCTAACTTGCCTTTGCACCCCCAAACTTACCAGCAACCGTTCGCGTTGAGAAATCGTTCGTAGCGAAAGTTTGCGAGGGTAAACGTTGATAAGCAAGCAAACAAGCAAACATCAACCCTTTCGGGAATCGGTATCGCGTATCGATCGCCTGGTTTAAACATCTAATTTCCGTATATTGCTACGGCCGGACCCTCCTTTCGCGTAACGAGCTACCCCGACTGCGCACCCCGACGAAATTAATTTCTATTTTCGGGGCTGGACCAAGCCTGAAATGAGCCGAATTTGCGGAGCATAGCCGCGGGCGATGCGTTGGTCCGTCGAGCAGCGGGGAGTTTGATTTTTGTCAAGTGCACCGGCTGCAAACGAGAAGCCGGGGCCGCGGGCACGACACTCCGCGTTCGAGATGATTTTGCGCGCGCAGGGAGACAGAAGCGTCAGAAACAGGTACGCACGAAAAATCGACAGGAGCGAGCCGCCTCCAACCTGCAGTCGTACGTGAAAATTAAAATATATATATCTGTACGCGAGATACATAGAAAAAGATGGCCGCGTATGGAAAGAGCTTTCGAAACGGTTCAGATTCCCACCTCGGTCCGTTCGTTTTATGTTTTCCCGTTGTGGCTCTGGGAAATTTAACACGACGCGTTCAAACACATCGTACTTCCTCGCGTAAAGTACCGTTCCCCGTGACCGGAAATAACAACCCGGCGAGTACTTCGCTATCCGAGTACGCGAGGCTCGCGTTTCTGTACGCGTTTCCCTACGAAACAAAAAAAAAAGGATATTTTCATTTCCAACCAGTCTCGAAATTGTACGTTTCTAAGAACAAACGAACGCGAAAAGCGCACAATTTCGTTACCGTTTGAAGGAGGGGGCGAGACTGTAACTCGCAGCTTTTAAATCAGTCGCGGCGAATCCGCTCGGGAAATCAGAAACGCGTACACCGTTGTTTGTTTCTGTGGGGATTTAACGCGCGTCGTTGGTATCGGTGCGCGGCCCGTCTCGCAAAAATCCGGACGCCAGGGTGTACCGACGCGACGCTAACTCGGATATTAATGTAACTGCTCGCACCACCCGCGGCCATATATAATATTCGAGGCTGACAGTAAGTGGTAACCGTCGCCATTTCCTCGGGATCGCTCGTCCGCCGGACGACCATTCTCGAAAGCTGCGCGCTTTCGTTCCTCCCCGCACCGCTATTGCGAAAAGAGAGAAAAGAGCAATCCGGAACACCGTATTCCCTCTCAATGGTCGCCAATTTCGCGTCGAAATCGCACTCGACTCTCCGTCGGTCGGTCGCGTCGGTTACACTTTGCGTCCGCGCGAATCTCATTGTTCCGCGTACGCTTCCTGGGTTCCCTCGACGCCTCCAAAGTATTCCTTGCACGAATCACGTCCCCCGAGCACCCTCCTATCGCTCATGCGACCGTAATTGCCTGCCTCTTCAAACCCTGTTTCTCTCTTCGAACCAGTAATTGCGCGAATGCATTTGCTCCGCAAAAATTTCGGACCGAACGTGAAGAAAAACTTTCGGTTCCAGGCGTCGAGGAACGAATACGATTTCAGGGTGGAAACAGCACACCGATGGTAAACGATTCGAAAGAACGTAAACTCGGGTGATTTAATTTTTGGTTCAGCCGGCCTGACGACCAGAGAAATCCGGACTATCGCGCGCGACGAGACAAGGGAGTTACCGCGAGCTCGTTTCATACCTCGGTTGGCATATTTTCAATTATGCGGATTTCAGATTCGCTTCGAACTTTGTCGCGCCGCGCTGGTTTCGAGCGATTTCCCGGCGCTTCCAGCCGCGGCCGTCGCGTACACACGGTTTCGTCGCGAATCGAAATTAACGGTGAAAAAGCTCGCGCGAAAAACAGAGGGAGCTTCTCCTGAATTTCGAACGGTCGATTCGCGGAACGTAATTACGCCACGCATAATTCCGCGAGGCATTGTGACGCGCGTTGCTGACCGTACCAGAATTTTGAGACTAGACGGAATTTTGTTTCGTTACTTTGGTCGTGCCGCGTAGAAGCGTGGTAACTTTTTCGGGTAGTCGATGTTTCGATAGCTACATTGTGGAAATCCTAGCGGTCGGTGAGAGTTTATTTCGACGACGATGCGCAAAACGATCGCCGAATTGAACTCGGCTCCCACCGGTCCGCGTAACTTCGTCAAATATCGAACACGCTTTACCCGTTCCGGTCTTATTGCTGCGGTTTTTTACGGCGCTCGATAGGAGAAACGCGATCGTTACGGTGCACCGTAAAACGGAACATTCGTCGAGTCGGTCCGTGCTCGCTTCGGGTACCTCGGTTCGTCGAATTTTCAAAATGTTTTCGATAACGACCGCCGCGTAAAAGTCGCGCGAACGAAACACGATTCGAAGGCGAGAGAGGACCGAGCGATTTTCACCGCGTCGGCGAAACTCGACGCGGCCGTTTTCCCGAAAATTTTTCCAACTACGCCCGATTCCCGTTCGCGTTATCATAAGACGACGCCGATATTCTCAAGCCCGAACCCTTCGACCAACACGCGTCGTTTGCACGTGCTCCATTGGCAAAGTGAAACGCACGCTGTCTGCGATACTTTATCGTTGTTCTCGGCTCCGTATTTGTTATTTGAAATCGGCAGGAACGGAACTGGGAGAAGGTCGCGGACCGCAAGGGTCGATAGGTACATATATTTGATGGGGCGAAATCGTGGCCTTGATCACGGATGCGTATGGTTAGCTTTGACAAAAGCGGTCGTGCGGTCTCACGGAAGTATATACAAACGGCGGGAGGCCGGCTTATCCGTTGGACGGATTGGTCATTGTCGTTGGTATCGTCTGCCGGCAACAGCGATATTTGTTCGTGCATTAGATTAATTGGCCCGGGGCGCCCCGTCCGGGGGCGGTATCAATTCGCGCCACCTTTCTGCGGATAATTCGCGGACGAGAATTTCGCGGCCAGCCGAACGAGTCAATAATTCGGACATCGACGATCCGGGAATGCGGGATTAAACGCGCGATAAAACGCGCGCGGACCGCCTGCTCGCGGCCGAAGTAGAACGAAACTCGATACCGGTCAGTGTTGTTCGCTATTGTTTCGAACCGTTCATTATCTTACATTTATTCATCGACATCGGGCCATTATTATCATAGGACGAATTGTTTGTTATTGTGTTAACGTTGCATTATATCCTGTAATAAATGTGCGATTGTCTAGCTCTCGATCGCCGCGATACAAACACACCGAACGTTGGTTAAATTGAAAATTCGAAACGTTTCTTTCCGTGTAGCGCGAAATCGACGGGGATCGATTCGTCCAACGAATTTTCCATCAACCGTGTTTTTTTTACGGTCGATTACTTTTCCATTTAACCGCGTACGACGCGGCCAGTTTTCAGGGACATTGCCGCCGCGGAATCACTTTCTGCTCGTTCGTTCGTGGTTCCTCCCGAAACTTCGAGTCGGAAGAATTCTACGAGAGTAGGAGAATCGCGCTGACTTTTGAATTAACGCGCCCGCGAAGATTAGATTTTCCCGGAAGGGAAATGGTTCTCTTGTTTGTCTAGGCTGCGTTGAAAAACGAAAGATGATATATAATAGGATCCTATTCTGGAGAGGATCTCTGACGCGTTTTCGAGAGAAATACGAGTTTTAATGCGCATCCTCGAGGCGTCTCGCGATTATTCCACGTAAACGGCGAGATTAAACTGTGCTCGAAATCCAGTAATGGCTCGGGGATGAAAAGTTTGAGCGCTCGAGCGAGTTGTCCGCGTCCGCGTCCACGTTCGCAAAGTCGAAATTTAGTCTCCGAAGGGTTGCCTGCCTTCGACTGCAGCTAGGAGAAAACTTCCCTCGCCGCTGCCAGGATTAAGTTCGAACAAAAAGGATTCTTATGCTCCAACTTTGCCGGCGAGGGAGAGGAGGAAAGAAAAAAAAAAAATTGAAGAAAATCGCGCGGAATTATTCTGTCGGGCATTAATTCCATCCGATCGTCGTTCTGACTCGGATTCTCGAGGATTTACGATCGTTAATATCGAAAATACTCGAACGCGTGCGGCGGAATTGTTGGCTGGAAAGTTTCCATTGTTACCGTTAAGCTCTTTTTAACTGGAAACCCCTTTGGCGGAATAAAATCAATGAAACTTTCTTCGAAACCAGTTGCTATCTCGGTCTCCCCTTTCCTTTTTAAATTCCTACTCGACCGGGGAGCAGCATATTTCCCGCGAAACACATCGACCAATCGACGGAGATCCGATGGATAAGCAATGGCGGGGTGGTTCAGCGCGGCACGTCGTCGCTAATTGCGCTGTTCCTCGTTAATGCGCGAGGAAATCGGCACGCTAAGAATTACCCGGTGTTAATTATTGCAAGCGTCGCGATTGAAAAACGCGAACGAAAGAGCGCAGAGATTGGCCTTTGGCCGGGAAACGGGGTCTCGTTAGCTCGCAATCACGATGTTTCCAACCAGAGTCGGGAAGGCCTTCCGGCGGGCGAGCTCGATTTCCGACGCTCGGCGTCGCGTTCGCGCGCCCCTTAATTGCATGCACGCGCGTTTTCGCCTACCGAATCGCAACTTTTCGCCGCTGCGCTTATCGATTACGGGGAACACCGGTTGCCCGCCCGAACAAATGTCGGCGCATTTTCCGCGGCTGCACTCGCGTTCGTTGTAATATCGAAGGCATCGCGGCGACCGAGGGGAATAAAAGAATCGGCGTTCCGTTCGCCGGGGGCGGGGGTGGAACGCGTTTTAAATGCAAACGTCGGTAAAAAGCAGCTTGAAACTGTGTCGTTAGTTGGAACCAACGCGCGGAGTGGGGAGGAACTTAATTCGACCTCGTTACTGGGTAACCTACCCGCGCGAGTTTGCGTTCGTTCGCCTCCTTCCGTTTCGTTTCTCTCGGCGACGGTCCCATTTAACGAGCAGCGAACGAATTAAAATAATTCGCAGCTTTCGTTATTCCGCGCGCGTTCGTAAACAACTCTTTCGAAGAAGAAACTGCTCGGTTTCCATCGCCAGTGGGTCGCTCGATCTTTTCGTTACGCGCTCGCTCGGCCGACGTAAATGTTTACTCTTGTTTTTACCGGACCAGAGTTCGCGGTTTTGTTCCAGCGACGATTCCCAATACCCGATAAAAAGTTTAAATAACGTCCACGGATCGGCTTTCATCGATCGCTCGATGCTTTTTTTTAACACTCTGCAACCTCTGTACTCTCGAAAAGGTTAAGAAAGAATTTTCTTGGATCCTGTTACCCGCCACAGTTTGAACTTTTAGCTTTAGTGGCTGCGACAAGGGTGAAGGGAACCGCGTCGTTTAAACCATGGGTGAAATTTGTGCGACTAGCTTGAACGTTCCGTGGTCAAAAGCGGTAGCTGTCGACTATTGTCCCCGTTTCGTGGATAAGAAAAATTACGATGCCTCGGTTTAAATTCTCATCTGAAATTCGTGTACACCGATGCTCCGGCATTTGCGTGGGTAAACTCAGGACGGAACACGGTACGTCCGGTACACGTAACGGTTACTCGAACATAAATTATTAATGAGTACACACGCCCACGATAAAAGCAGCAACCGAAGGTACCAGCAACAACGGCAACGGCAGATAGCCTCGGACGTTCCGGTTGCGTCGTGACGTTCCAGCTCTCGTGACGTTCGCTTATGTATACGGCTACACACCGTGCGCGGAAAGAATTCCGTTCGTTTTTAAATACGCCCAGGGTGTCCCAGGACATTCGAACCAGTCCTATCGTCCATGACTTTCCAAATATCACGACCAGTTACGCGGTAAAAAATCCTATTAAACTTGTCCACCCGAAATCGTATCGCCGTTAAGAATTCCTTGCAACGTTCCGCGTTTAATCCGAAGTAATCGTGCATTCGATATTCCCTAGAGGTTTTCCGTGTAGTTTACGCGACCGTTCGTAAATGAAACATCGTGGCTGTCGTTGGAGGACTCCCTGCACACCTAATATAAGATCGGGTGGAGTGTATTAAGTATAGGAGAGGCGCGGGGAGAACGTGTAGCCGAGATGTCCAGTGCTGTAACCAAAGGCAGCCACCATCTGCCGGCACTATTTTATAAATATTTATACACGGCGTCGCCTGGTATATTTAGTCGAGGAGCTAGCGGGTCCCGTGGAGTCCCGGAATGAAGAGGGGCAATAGTTTTCCCGGCCATGGAGACCGTCCACGGTATTTTTAGCGGCGTTTCAACTTTTTTTCAACGCTCCTTTTTCTCCCTCCCCGTTAAGTTGCAGTTGCCACTCGTTGTTCTTACTTGCCACGCTTCGTCTTCCCGCCCCGTTTTCGCGGGGTGTCTGTTTGTTTGACGACGCCCCGGCGAAACAATTATGATAATCGATCTGTCGGCTAGGACGCGTCGAACGCGACGTTCAATGTCCTCCTCTGTGCTTCCACCTACAGTCTTTTTCTCGACACCCCTGGGTACACCGTAAAGGTGTTTCGCTTCGTTTGTTGTCGCGACTAAGTATCGTCGTTCCTCGGAGCGAGGCGGCGAAATCTCCGGCCGGGATTCCCCTCTCGATTTATTGGCAAATATTTAACGAGACCGACGGCTTACTCGACAACAGCGTCAAAGCCGCGAAGAAACTCCTCGGGGTTCGTTGAGAAAGTTTTTAAACGATTAAATTACTCGCCGTGCCCGCGAGTCTCTATCGACTTCCCGTCCCGTGGCCGTCGTCGCGCGACAACGATACAAACGAGATCCGACGGAACGTCGATTAGGGAGGTCTCGTTTTATTAATGGACCGTGCATTACAGGGACTAATGCTGACGTTCGTACGCCATGTCGCGCCTCGCCGCGACACTTTCCGCGATAAAAACCGTCCGACGACCGACGACCGCCCCCCGTCCTGTTTCCCTTCGCGAGATCCTGTCGAGAAAACTGATAGGAGAACGAGATTCACTTCGTTCGCTGATAGATTCGTCGACTAAAAATTTAAATAGACACCAGCCGACGAGTATGAAGTCTCGAAAGACACGACGGGTGGAAAAGTTATCTCCGACAATTTCGAGTCAGTGATTTAACGTAGCACCGTGGTAGGATTCTGTTAAAGATCTCGCGGATCGATGTTTCTTGCTGCTCGTAAAATTCTCCGGGAGAACCGAGGAGCTCGCGCGACCACTACGAGCAACGCTGACAAGTTGAGCGATGTTTAACAAACAGCAGCTGATGTCTGGAGAGTCCCTAAAGCAACGTTACCGATGTCAGAGATCAGCCGCGTCGTTCGTACACGTTCACGATTATCTGTAACCCCGTGATTCGAAGACTACTCCATTATTTCCTCCATTTTCGCCCCGTAAAACCTGTTGAGACTCCGTAATACTGCTCGGAATTAAAATCGAATCGAGGTGTATTAAAATTTATGCAATTTAATACAGGTGCAAGTTTTGATTCGATCGGAGGATCGAGGAAAATTTTGCAGGATATTTTAGACGTTCGTGCGAACCCATAGCGTTTCGTAGGAGCGCCGACTCCATCCAGGGAGCGAGACCAAGTTATCGTCGAGTTACTGTGCGGCGGTTGCAACGATGAACTTAACTAAACTCCGGCCGACGGAGTTGAACGCGATGCGAATGAACTTGATTAATTGCTCGGCTGAGTCACGAATTAGCGTGTGAACGAGAGCAGAGACACGGGGATGCAGGTCGAGGGGAGACGAGACGGAAAGGATACGGAGAAAGGGAAAATTACATATAAAGAGAAGCTCGTGGAGAGCCAGCAGAAACTTTTCACCCGCTGCGGCGACCCACTGCAATCGTCCGTTCGATTATCGAGTGCCAATAAAAAAATCGATTCGCTAACGAACCAGCATTCGCGCGTCGTCGTTTCGAGCGAATTTCCTAGTTAGCGGGAAACGACAATAAGTCGCGAAGCGAGGCCGCGTCCGAAAAATTCAACAACATTAATTCCCCCTGAAAAAAGTAACTCGCCCTATAACAACGCGATTGATTTACTCTCGTGCTTTCAAAATATCTAGATCGGTGTATTGCACGAGTATCGAATTCGAAGGGTTGATATTGCCAACCAAACGTTCCAAACTATTAATAAATAAATATTCTTGAAAAGGGCGTGGTAGGGGCTGAATATTCGAGAGGTTTTAAGACGCGGCCGTGGATTCCTCGGGGAATTCGCAGTTTGCGCGTATTGGTCGAGGGAAAAGGGACGACGCAAGATGAAAAAAAAGTCCATCTTCTCGAGCGCGATATTATCGCCCGAAACTCTTTTTTATCCGAAGCAGCAGGGGGCGAACGAGAGAGAAATCGTTGTTGCCTCGCGTTGATTAGTTCTGTAGCGATATCTCTCGACCCTACCTTTCGGTCCCCGGAGGAAACCAGATCGAGGAATGCACATCGTCGACGCCAGCCAGCCAGAGCCAGAAGCCCGCTCGCCCCTCGAACCTTTCTCCTTTCCTCTTGTTCGCCACGATCCGCTCTGACTCCCTTTCTGCGCCCTTTAGTTCCGAGCCGTCCGACGCACAGACTCTTCTGGTAAATAACCCTACGCGGAAAGTTAATGCCGGTAGTCGAGCACGCCGCGAAACTTGACGCCGCGACGCTTACAGCTCGCTCCTAAAACGATGGCCCACCAACCGGGATAAAATATATTTTTACTTGGTTTGCTTTACGAGAAAGTCGTGTTATTTTTTAGAAAATAATTAACATATGCCTTACATCCAATGTATTTTTTTGACCCATCTTTATGGGGCTCTAGACCCCCCTTACCATTTCGTGTCACATTCTTACAATTTCGAAATATTCTTCACTAGAATACGCGTTGTTTGCATTTTGAAACATTGAAATCCTCCAATCCGTTCAGGAGTTATGAAATTTCAGTAGAACAGTAGAACATTCCTTCCTGGTCAGACATTAGATTTAGGGTAGGGAATTTTTTTTCTCGAAAGTGCGCAGGAATTCGGTGATATGTCTATTCACCAAAAATGATTGTAAGTGACCCCCCTAGCTAAAAATAATTTTTTTAGAACGATTTGAAATTATTTTTTTTACACCCTGTCGATATTTGTTTGGCACACGACGATAGGAAGATCTTGGTGGATGTTTCCAATGCCCTCGCGTTTTCGCAGGGATTAGAGCACGCGAACGTGTTTACCTCGCGGGGTTTGGAGGAGATTAGCCCCCTTGACGATGTTTAACTTCCTTTATTTAAGGTCTGGATTAAAAGGCGTCGCGCGCTGCGCCGGAACGATGTTTGCGGAGGTTTTAGCCGTTCGTTATCCGGGAATTTCGTTCGAAGGAAGAATGGTGGCTTGGTCCAAACACCTTAAGAGTTGCCAAAGTCATAGCGCCGGAGGGGAAATTGGCGCGGGCGGGAAAGTTGCCAGGACGAGGACTCCCGTCGGCCGTTAGTTTGGACGGACCTGTAGTAGACAGGGTTCACACATACACGGTATAGAGAGGAAAGCAACCACCGGGGTGATAGATAACAGGGTGGTCGTGGCCCTTGCTCGTACTCCCGGCAACTTCGGCCCACCACCGATAAATTATTCGACGCGCTGTTTTCCGCCAAAGATTGTTTTCCCTTTCCCGGCCAGCGGCACGGTGCAACGAAAGAAAGGAGGGCGCCACGCTCCGGGGGGAGAGGCCGAGTCGAAGAGGGTGTAAAAACTGCGGGGCTGCTGGCAGGGCGTTGACGATGGGGGGTGGGTAATCCAATGTTATTCTGCCTTTCAGTCAACGACACACGCCACCCTTCTGCGCGCGACTCGAGTCACAGAAAAGAGAGACGAGTTTACGCCCTGAAAAGCAACGCTCTATCTTGTCGCTGCGCCGCGCTAAAATTCCGAGTGATATTAAAAACCGTGCTCGTCGCGGTTCTTCAAATACGACGGGAACGCGCTGCCAAATAATCAACCCGTCTTTCACACTTTTATGGCCGCTGTCGCGTGCACGTGACTTTATTATATCACCCCCCGATTACTTATTACGTTCATTGAAGTTCAAATTTTATAAATTTTAAACTGAGAAACTAATGACAAAACTGTGCAGTGGTAATGTTTGAAAAAGTCAGGTTCCACCAGATTGAAACTGTCGGGAAAATCGCCGGGCGACGGTCTTTGCGCGAAACGTACGGCCATTAAAGTGTTAAAAACTCCTGCCAGAGTTGGTTAAACTCGACGCCAGAGACGTCGAGAAGTCGGGGGGGGAAAAAAAAAATTTGAACGCTTCGAGATCGATTCAAGGGGACGTTGAAAGTCTTCGTGGAGGCGGTGTGTACCTTTGGCAGGGACGTACCGTGGGCAAACTAGTCTGATTCCGCGCGGAGAGATACTCGGTGAGAAACAGAGGGGTTGCTTGGTCCGCGATAAGGGACGGGTAATCTAATGCGATCGCGCGACACACTCGGCGCGACTGCAGCAGTTTTCGAAGGGGGATGCCGAGAGTCGTCGGGACGCTGACTGAATTTGCGCCACGGGAAAAGCCGCGTGCTTCCGAGTGACCTACTCGAGACTACTCAAAGGACGGAGGGGGTGGAAAAATCGGGCCAGCGGGGCGTGTTCCGTCGGCGTGCTTCGACGAAAAAAACGTTTGGGTCCTTCCCCCGACGTTTAGTAGCCAGATGCGCATACATCGGATCCAATCACGTGCGTTTATTTAAGCTGTTTGTTCGCCAGACCAGAAGAAAAGTGCGTCGAAGGGTACGCTGTGCCGTCGCCTTCGTAATGAGCCGGGGGGGACGCTCGCCCGAAAAGAGTATCCTTCTTTTTTAATCCTGTTTTTTTCGTCGTGCACCCAAGGGCGAGAAAAACTCCGCGAGCAGATCGATCATTGAGTTTGCGATTCGCGGAACAATGGCAGAAATTGGCTCATTTTCGATTCGTCTGGCAAAGAAAAATACGAATTTCCCGAATGATAGACGAGCTTTGCTAACGACGTCTTGTAAAAATCTTTCTGGCATTGTTCTTTCTTAAGGTATCCGTAACGTTCGAGCAATGTTTCGAGATCGATAGCGAGAAGGAGGAACGGTTCGTGGAACAAATCTCGTACCGGTGTAACCGATAACGCGTCCGAGATTGCGTCAGCCCCGGTGGAAGTCGAACGACCGGCTGGAAGGAACTCGAGGAAAGATCGGTTATCGCGGCACGCGCGTTTGCACTCCGATAACAAAGGTGCGCTCATGCGTGCTCGCTGATAAACGATTCGGCTACCGAGAATCGTCGTGTCGAGACGGCGATAGCCGACACCACGGCGTGTCTAACCGATAACTCGTAATCGTTCGGCTCAGGAGCAATATGTACGGAGCGAAGCGAAACGCGCCTCATAGATAGGAATATCATCGTTCTGTCGACGGAACATCGATCCGTTGGTTACCAGTGTTTGCCTCCGATCGAACAGAAGTTACGGACTGTTTCGAAATCGTTAAGCCGAAGAGGGATTGTTGTCTCGAAAACGTGGAATGTAATATAGTTTGCGTCACCGTTCGATCGGACGTTCCTAGATTGCTTATCCGAGTAAACACGATACGCTTGTACAGATTGAATTACATTTCCTTATTTATTCGTTTAATCGTTGTTTATCCACGGTTATCTCTCGCATGCAACGGATAGTTTTAGGCGCAGGGAACAAGATACGCACTCCGTCGGATTTATCGGAATACCGTTTCGAATAACGGTTCGAACGAGTCCAAGTACTTACGAGTCGCTAAGGGATTTTTTTCCGGTACAATTGACCGTAGAGAGGAAGCGAGGTAAACGAATAGAAAAATTGAAGGGTAGAACGATAGGACGCGGAGATGAGAAATTATTTGGCGGCTTTGGTTCCTCTTAATACGTCCAACGGGACCACCCAGCGAGATTAAAAAGAGGATCGGTCGTTGCGCCGGCGTCGCTTATGTCACGTAATTGCGCGTACCATCGCGTTAAAAGGAGTCTTTGACGAGGTCGATAATTACTGTCTGGGCGAGCGTGTATACGCCGACGATGACGACGACGACGACGACGACGCGAATTCGTGCATTCAAGCGTCGTTACTTTGATTATTTCCCAGGTTGGCGGGTGCCCGCGGTTAATTTCACGTTCGTTAGTTGCCTAAAGCACCGAGAGTAACGGGAAAGTTATTTACCGTTCCGATGGGAAAGGCACAGGAACGTATGCG
Source organism: Colletes gigas (assembly GCF_013123115.1). Classification (NCBI taxonomy): domain Eukaryota; kingdom Metazoa; phylum Arthropoda; class Insecta; order Hymenoptera; family Colletidae; genus Colletes; species Colletes gigas. Next base: position 2,387,613 of record NW_025106641.1, read on the forward strand.
ATACGTTACGTACGCTCGATTTACGAAATTGTTTCGGCTTTTTTGGACGGTCGTCCGCTCCCGCCCGCAACCGCGCGCGATCGATTTTACCACTGTACCAAAAAAAAAAAAAAAAAAAAATACACTCCCGGAAATTGGAGCACCGAGTTTTCCTGGGTTACCTGATTACTTTTTGCACCGATACAAACCAAATCGCGTTGTTCTCTTTCTCCCGTGCAAACGGAACCCTCGACCTCCGTGTTTACATTACGCGTTATATTACCCGATCGGCTTCTCCAGTCATTATCGACACGAGGACCGCTCGAAAAGTTCGCGATCTCTCACCTAAACACCGTTTAAATCATCGACGATCGATCGTTTCTGTACAACGCTCAGCAGTTGCTTTTTTTATTTAAACAAAAGAGATGACCCGACAAGATGACCCGTTTTACGCGGAACTCGCGATACAGACGTGACACCCAATCGGATACAGCGGTATTGCTCGTATTAATTTACAGTCTTTTCGCTTACATCGTTTCCAACCGGCTGACCAGGAAATCGTACACCCTCGCGACTCTAAACAAACGTCGATGAACGCAGAGCGGCGATTCCGCGAACGGCGTACGCGTTTCGATTGCAACGAATCGCAATGCGGTCATAGGCAAACAACGGGCGTATCGTTTGCGCTTAATGGGAACGATGCTGTAAGCGGTTTCACCGAACGTCGTAAACGCGACGTCTAAACGCTGATCGAGGCTGGAGAACGAAAACACGGGGAACGGTTGTACCGGTTCTGCCGGAAATAATCAGGTCTCGATTTACGAGAGTTTCGAATTCGGACTCGCGTCCCCCCGTTTACACGCTCGCGAGTACAACGCGGCCAGAAATCGACGGGATTGTCCGGCGGACAAAAGATCCGCGACGCGGGGATCCGTCGCAACTCCGCAGCCCCGGGAATGGTTAATGGCGACGCGTGCGATGGTTACGGGTGATTTGTGCACGATTGTTCGGCGTCCCGGCGCTCGTGAAACTCGCGTGATCGTCGGTTACGCGACGCGCGACCCGTGTTCGCGAGTTCGCCGCGCCGCCCTGCCCCGCGGCCGCCTCGCTCGATAAATCGATGCATCCCGGCAAAGGTCAAACATTCCTGGCAAATATTTTGCAAATCCGTCGATGGAACGTCGATAGAAAAATTGCACGACCCGTTATATCGCGAAATAATGTTCCAAGGGCCGACAATCGGATGGGTCGTTTCGACCGATCGAACTCGAGCGAGAAGCATTCGCGCGCGTCGATTCTATCGATCGATTGAAGCGTCGAGCACGGAAGGAGCGGGGCACACATGCGCGTGTAAACATATAAAATCGTGTATTATATACGGTAACGTAACGTTACCGGGCTCATACATAGAGATGCGAGTGATTTCCATACATATCAGTTTCATTTCGGTAGAGCGTGCTACCCTACAGTGCCACTGAACAGCGTTCACGATATCGCGGAGCTATTGGGGGAGGGGCGCGAGGCATCGCGACGTAGGCGTCTATTCTACGGGTAAATCGAGGTACTCGACGTTGACCGGGACCCCCATCGAGCGACAGATGTTGCGCTCGCAACCTTCCTAACGAACGAGGGAAATATTATTATTTCCTTTTAATTCGATTTCATCTGCGTGCAGAGGGTCGCGTGCGACTCGCCCTCCCCGGGGACACGTATCTCCAAAAAATGCTTGCAACCCTTTTCTACGTACACGACCATCGCGATTGCCATCGACGCATTAAACAATACGACGTAATTGCACCGTTGTTACGCTATAGAAAATTTTAGCTACGATAGGAACAAGTTAACCGAGTTCGCGTTGCGCGAAGAACTTGGAGTCTCGAGGGTCGGCGGTGGAAACGGTCCTCGTTGCCGGTTAAATCCTCGCGGAAGCAGAAGCCGGATGTTCTTAGAGCGAAGCCAGAAAATCGAGGACATATATCGAGATAACAGGGCCGCTCCGAATAATTTTCGGAAGTGGCGAGGTTAGCGGAGAGGAAGGTAGTAGTTAGATAATACGATCGTACGGACAATTTCCATAACTACCATTGTCTTTGCGCAATCGCGTTCGACGACGTTGTTCCCCGTCGGAGTTTCCGCCACGATTCTCTCCTCGAAGAGAGCGGAACCTTCGACGGAGACGTCTCCGATTTGGGCGAGGAAGGAATTGTTAAACCGTAGTTGAAACAGTGGGCTCGTTATTATAAGGTTAGACGGTGACGCGTATTATACGGTGGTAGACGCGTACGAAACGATTCCGCGTGATCGTGGTCGTCGAGCCGACGAAACATCGTTATAAAATCGCATTAAAGCGTATAACGCGAAATCCCGTAATCCGCGACATTACGCGTTACGTCGGCGCGGCGAGTCGACCGGAAACCCGAGCGTGATTGATTCCTTAATAATTGCACAGAGGATCCCCGTGGGCCGGCCTCGCGAGCGCGGGGGAGCTCGATAATGCAAATTTCTGCCGCGAGGGTGAGACGTGTCGGTAGTCGCAGTAATTATGTATGGGGTGTCGGGGACCGAGGGCGAAAGACAGAGAGAAAGTAACGCCACGACGAGATATGTACAGCCAGGGGGTGTCACTCGCAGCTGTGTCGACCCCACGCCACGAACCACCCCCAAAACGAACCAAGGAGTAACAGCAGTCACTCGGTCATTAAGGGGCGTGATCGTTGTTTGATTGCGGAGGTTGAGCCTACCTTTTTCACCCTTTCGATAGCGCCCTTCCCGGTCACCTTCGTGAAACGAGCAAAACTCGGGGATTCTGTGTCCGCGCGGCGGTTTCGCGAGAAACTTCGAACGCCGAACAATCGAATATTGTTCCGTGTTCGAGCGCGGCAAACGCTGCGCGCGCAATAACCGGACGCGACGCGCTCGCTCCGCCATTCGCGACATTTTTGCCCGCGTTTTAACCGGTAATCGATACGGCATTTGCATAATTACCGGGAAACGAGCGGCAATCTGTTCGCACGCGTATCCATCTTCCCGTAAAAAGTAACGCGACGATGCCGACTGGTGCAAACTGCCGTGTGCCCGTCGACTTTTTCCTCCCACGAACATATTTCGAGAACGTGCCACGCGTTTCCGACATTTTCTTGCGCCGGAAAAGTTTTGAAACGCGGTCTCGTCTATCGGTGCTCGTTCGAGTACTGAAGGTGAAGAACAGTGATAGAAATTGGTAAATTCTAGACCCGGCTGGCTGGCGCGTCTGCTCCTCGCTTACCACTTCTACTTATACCGGTATTCGAGTAAAAAAATCTTTTCTATTCATTGTAAAATCGGCGTGGGAGCGAACAAGTTTTCGGGGCATCGAACGAGGATCACCGAAAGTTTTGGAACGGCTTCAAAAGGTGGCTCTCGGCCGTGGAATATTTCGCGAGGCCTCGTGTATTTCTGTGCGCTGCCGCCCCCGCGCTAAGCGTATAAATTAAATCGACTTGTCGCCGGTCGCCGCTACTAAATAATACTTAGCGCCGGATTAACGCGCGGTCTTTACCCGAGAGCCAGCAACCTCGAACATCCTCGCCGCGGTTGACCTCCTATTTCACGCCGGCCGCCGCGACGCGCCGTCCCGAAGACGTACGCGTGAATTTCGCCAGCCGGCCGGGAAAGGAGAGGCGGATTTCCGGCGACGACGGCCGCTAGAAAAATAAACACGAGTGTATTTCATCGCGGAGCCGTTATTCTCTCGCGAACGAACGTCCGTTGTTCGCCGCTGCAACCGGGACAGGTTGGATTTACCGGCAGAAGGGCCGTAACTTTGACGGAAACTGTTTTCGAAATACAACCAGTGACCATCTACTTATGTCCAAGTCGTATTTCAATTCGAAAGCAACTTTCGTCGAAGCGGTTGGAAGTTTATTGCGAGCGGATTTATTCCCTCCGGAGCGAAGGTATTATCAACGCAGCGTTAGGAAAATTGACGTTTGGAATTTTGACACGGCGGGGAGACGAGGAGGAATGGCTAAACGCGAAACGAGATAAATAATTCCGAAAGCGAGACGACTGGAAAGCGAGTCTTTGGAAAAGAACGTTCGAGGGAAGACGGAGAAAGGCGGTGTCGGGCTAAGAGCCAAGAGCGAAGCGAACGGGGTAGGAAGAAAGGATGGATAAAAGGCGAGAAAAGTTGACTCGTAAAGAGAGGGAAGCAGAAAGCGAGTAAGAGAGGAGAAGAAGGTTCAAAGCGGTTGGGTGTCGCGGGCAGACGAACCCGTTTCGGGGTTCTGGGAGTTAAAGTTTTCTCGGCGATGACCGGGGCATCGCGACTCCGTCGATAGAAGCGGAGAAGGAGTGTTTTACGATAAAACTGCTCGGATCCAATTTATCTGACGCGCGCCGCTGGAAGAACTGGGTCGTTTCCGGGCTATCGTTCCCTCCCATTTTTCCATCGAGCTTCCCTCTCGTCCGGCACGTTTCCATCGTCGCTTTCGAACGGACGGACGGATATATTCCGCGACCGGTTTTCGGCTAATGGCAGACGCCACGCCAGTTTCCAGCTTCCATCACGGGACATTTACCCGGTTGCCGTCCAAACAACTCTCCCGTCGGATCGAACCCGAAACCCGACCGAGTGGAAGCTTTCGCTCCCGGACCAACGTCCTTCTTCCCCCCTTCTTTCCCCAATTCCTTTTCCCCGGTACCTGTTCTTAGCTACTCGCCGGACTTTCGCGAGTCACGGCGCCGTGCAACCGCTAAACGATCGTTTCCGAACATCTTTACGACTTTGCGCTCGGCGTGGCTCTTATCCTCTCCGCGCACGGAAACCACTCCATCTATATTCGTTCTTTCTGCTCGTCGCTATCGCGCGTTCCACCACCCGGAAATATATTTCCATCGATAGAAAGAAAAATCTTCGTTCGACCGATTACCGTCTCCCAACACGGAAATAGCACCTTAACCCGTAACGAACCCATTTCGAGTACGCTATCCGCTGTTGCGTACACTTCTTCGGGCACTCGCCGCATCTATTCGAATCTAAGTTAATTTCCATCTCGTTAGCGCAATTCGCTCCAGTAATTTACCGTTAATTTACTGCTTCCGCGTAACCTGTCTTTTATACTTGTTTCTCTTTTCCTCTTTCACATTCCTTAGCCTCGCGCGCACGCGCGTTCACGTGCCGAACAAACGAATAAAACTTCCAACAACCGTTTGCATAAAATAGTCGTAAAATTTTCAATTTATTAAGTTGAATTTTAAAAGTTCTGTCCCGAGGTTGCAATATACGATTCGTATAAATTCATATTTAAGAAAAGTTCTGCTAGGAACGGGAACAATTTCGAACCGTGGAAAAAGTTTCGTTACGTTAATGTATTGAAATCGAGGGTCCGATAGGTAACGACGATCGTTATCGTATCGGTTCGACTCGCAATCTTTCGAGGCCTCTTGGAAAGCACGCGAGACTTGCTTTCGCAAATGGAAGCTCTTTCGTAATGATCCAAGTGGAAGCGTTGCGGTAAAAGCGGACGCTGTTGCCGATAGAAGAAATCTAATTAATTCTTTTCTCTCCGGGGATCGTAAAAAAGCGTCGCGAGCCTTAACGAGAAGGATCGGTGATAAAACGATGATTTATGCGGTAAGTTGGTGGGCTGGTCGATCCGCGTTTGCGAAGTCCGCGCGGCCGTATTAAATAATGACGCCAACGGTAGGAAGCCACCGTGACGTTGACTAATATCGGCCGCAGGAAGCTTTTGATTAAAGGCTCCTTCACACCTTCGTGCGACCTCCAGGGATCAACGGCCCCGCGAGTGAAATAACGAGCGGACAAGAGGTCGGATAACAGCGTAAGCGGAAAGCGATTATTTTACAGATTTCGCGCTCAAAATCCCCTGGAAACCGATGATCGAGCGTTCGTCGAACGTTGCTCGGACCGCCCAAAGAGGATAAAAATCCGCAATTCCCAGGCTCGTGGCGTCGTGCAGGCTTCGATGCCACGTTTTCGAAGGAAGCGTTAAGAGGATGGAAACACCCTCGAGTGTATATGTTTTTAGTAAGGCCGGAATATAAACGGATGGAAACGACTTTAATTTTCGACCGAATCGTATCGTGGCACGCGCGTCGTCGGCCGTGTGCTAATTAATTATCTTGCCGTTTGGCGGGAAACGCGTCGTTGACAGTGGATAAACAATTATCGATGCGGTGTAACGAGAGAACGGTGGTAGAACGACTCCGGTTTATCGTTCGCCGCAACGCCGAGAGTTATGCATATTTCTGGCTGTCAGAATCGGTGTTATTCGAATCAGCGAGGAGCGGGGAATCCGTGGCTCGTTAAGGAGATACCTTAACGAATTCCGCGACGTTTCTTCGAGGGCAATCAGCATCGCCGGGGCACTCTCGTTAAAGCCGCCGCGCCGGATCGAAATATATTTAAAGATGTCTTTAATTTTCGCGCCTTATCGCGAGAGTTGTCGCGTCGTTTCGATCCACCGGTGCCTCTTCGAACGAGTGTTTACGTCCGTGTGCGTCCGCACGCAACTTACACCCTGAACACGCGATATCTACGTAATTCCGGTTCGCCTAATGGAGATAAGCCGGAACGTACGAGGCGGTTTTCTCGGATGGCGTAATGAGCGAGGACACGGTCTCCTTAATAATGCGCCCGAACCTAACCCTCCCGGTCTCCGTTTCTCCATCGTCCGGTTTCTCCTTTCCTCCTGGCTGCTGTACGAACGCAGGTGTACCGGAATTGCCCCACCGACTCGCACAATCTGAGCCTCTACACGGCTTTACGAGCGGCTAAAGCTCCGTTTCTGACGCCGGGAGCGTAAGGTTACTAAGCACTCCAGGGAGATTCGATAACCTCTTTGGAGCGACATCGGTGACGAAATAATTAATCGCGTCTGCCGGAGCAGGATCGGTCAACCAGTTTGGCCTCCATCCGCCCCCGAACCACCAATCTTTTCCCTCCTCGAGAGCATCGAGCATAGAAACTGGTAACGGTGCTTCTTGCTCGACGGTCCAAGGGTTTTTCAAGTAGGTCTAAGGATTCGAATCTGGTGGATTCAATTTATCCGGATCCTTGGAACCATAAATCGATACCAGTCTCGCGTCGAGGAGACGGATATACGTTGTCGATCGATCCGACCGGAACACGACGTTCGATCAGTTCTAATCAGGGGAAACACGTAACGTAGCCGTTAACGATCAGGCTCCTGAAATTTGCACGATTCGAGTCGAAGGGAAGAATAACGCAAAGTTGTTGGGCGATAGAGGATTAGAAAGTAATAGACCGGGAATTCCAGAGGGACTAGCGAAAGGTCGCGGAAGCCAGCTATCGCGCATAAAGAAATTTCTGGTTCCGGGTAGGCGGCCATTTCCCGCGGGAGTCCATTCCCCCCGTCGCTATGGATCTACTTGTAATTCCTGTTGCGAAACGCGAAGGGGATCGTTTCCGCTAATAAAGGTAGGACCTCGTGGCAGTCACTCACCTTTCGATCCTGAACGGAAGCCCCGTTTGTCACGAGTGCGCAGCCAGCATTCTCTGTTCCGTCGTCGCGTGTCCACTTTTCCTTCTGACCGGTTCCTTCCGCTCGAAGGGATTACGCGGCGGGCACGCACGGAAGGTTCGAGTTCAGGGTCTCTGTACTCGCGGAAAACAACCGTCCCGCTCCTTTTCCTCTTTGACCGTGTAATCCGGATCCTTTCTCGAGAGCGCTCTTCGTTCCCGTGCTTTGAACGTCTTCCCGTAACTTTCCTATTCGTAAGAAGATCGAGGACCGGTGTGTGTACCTTGTCGTCCTTATCCTCTCGACGATCTTCGACTGGCCAGATCGCTGAACTTTTTCGAAAAAGGATGGACCGAGTGACGCGTCCAAGTCTCCCGGCTAGGTTGTTAATCGATCCTCATTACGCGCCACCTCGATCCTCGTTGTCGTCTCACCTTCGTGGCTCGAAAGCAGGATCGCGTAACCTTTCACGGATCTCCTCTTCTCTCTGACTCCCTCTCTCTCTCTGTCTTCCTTCCCGTCGATTACGGCAATTTTATTGTCTGGACGAGTTGGAGCCGGAGCACCGTAGCCGGACGATCGACCGATGTCCGATAAGGCGCTAATGCGCTAATTGGCAAACGGAGCGCGCGTATCCTATCTCCCGAGTTAATTATATTTAATTGTCGGGCCATTAATTGTGTCTTTAATTACCGCCGCGAGATACGTACACCGCGGATGGTCCGTGCCGCGGCCGTTGCACGCTCGTACGTCGAAAGCTTAACGATCCGAATTGGATCGGGCCAGCCGGCTCGCCGGATTCGAACATCGTCGTACGCACTCGACGATGGATAGTTTCGTTAGGACGGCTCTCGGGAAATCGACGCTATTTCCCCGTCTTTGTCTCTCGCTTAGAGAGGAACGCGATAGAGGAAAGTACTTTTTCGCCGTTGTAAGGTGCGGCGCGAGCCTCTTCGACAACGGTCTCTCACAGTTCTCCGTTGCGCTTGGCCGGTTTCCCGAGAGGATCGTTCGTTCTCCACAAAAGAGTTTCGCGCAAGGAGCTCGCAGAAGGGTCATCCACTTTCTTCTCCTTAGGGCGGCGAGACTCTTTTTCCACGGATTCGACGCGTCCCTGTGGAACGCAGCAAAGTTCCCTTATTACGGGGATCGATCGATCGCTACACCGCGGGAACTCCAAGACGATCGTCGTGGTTTATTTGCTCGTCGAGGCTCCAGTCCCGCGACACGGGATCATCGAAATTACGAGCAGAAACTTTCCCTTAATGAATTCCACGGCACGTCGTCGGTGGCTCGGGATCGACGCGTTCGACCGGACCGTCGCACAATCTCTAACTCGATCCTGCGAACGGAGGACGAAACATACGATCCGACGGGTATTCGGGCTCGCATCGACCGCCCGAGGGAATCCCCAGCATCTCGATCCTCGAGGTTCGGTTACATCGACGCGTCCACCTTGAACACGAGTGGAGGTGGTGAGCGGAGAAAAACTCGCGATTCGACACGTTGGTCGCGACGAAGACGAACTCTCGTCTCGTACTCTCCGAGGGCACGCAATCCGTAGATGGCTGGCCGAGGGAGGAGGTCACCCCGCAACGAAGCGGGTTCTCGGCACGACTGAGAGCCTCGAACCTCGACGACGAGAGCCACCCCCGCGAGAGGGTGGCAGAGCGAGATGCAGGGAACAGGAGGGAGCCAGCACGCGGGAGGGAGCGAGAGGAATCGCGCGCAGTCGCAAATTCGAAAGCCGAGCGACGATATTAATTACATCCTTTCGAGTCACGGAAACGAATCGAACGCGCCGCGTCGGAACACACCGACGGCTGCGGTACGCACTTTTAAACCCGTGCGCCGAAAAGGCGAGATGCCCTTCGACCCGCGACGCTTTCCATCGGAACCATCTCTGCACGCACCCTCGGAATAATGGATGGATAAACTGTTCTGGCGTGGCCCGCCAACCCGGAGCTAAAAGGTTTCCACGAATTCGTCGGTCATCCTCCCGCGCTATACGCTACTCGCCCCACCGCCTGGCTGCTGTTTCTTCCCTCGGGATCCAGAGAGATCCCCCATACTCTGTTCTTCGCGAACTTTTCGCCCCCGAAACCTTACGCTCGGACGAGGAAACTCTCTCTATTTATTTATCGTATTCGAATTATCATGCCCAAGATTTTCGAGCAAATAATTATCGATAAGACATCGATCCGTGGTATTATTTATAAAAACCGCCGCTTCGATATTAGGTTCCGTCCGTTGTCGAAATAGAGTCGAAAAAAAATAAAATAGAACGTTCGGTTAGGTTACGAGCGATCGTCGATTAAAAACGCTCTGTCGATGGCCGGAATCTGGGACCGATTTATTCAATTATTTAGCCAGCGTAGCGTTCGCGACCATATTCGAGCAACGTTCCCACCGCGTTGTCTGCTCGAAAAATCGCATTCTTGTACCGGTGTTGAAAAAATTCGACCAAGAGGAAACAAGAGAGAGCACTCGCGCGCGATTACCACGAATTTGCATAGTGTCCTAACTTTGTTCTTGCGCGGGGAATGAACGGGAGGGAACGAAGCGCGGCGATACGAGCGCCTTTAGTGGCACGTTGCACGTGTCGTTTGCATAGAAACTACATTTTATGGACCCCTCCGCCGTCGTTCGACGCAACGGCCTCCTCTTTGCGGATCTTATTGGCGGTTTTGGTAGCAAGCCCCGCAATTAGAAGCGTACCGACCGCTCCCACGCCGTAAACACAAAACCTGTCGTCTGCTTCGCGGCCACGTGGTGCTCTCGCTTCTACGCGCTTGACCACTCGCGATCTCTCGACGCCTGCTGCTCGAGAAATCCCGTCAAAAGCAAACAAACATTATCTATATTTCCATCAAATAAAGTATTGATTAGCTAAATATTGGATCGGGTCAAACGAACGGTGGGAATAAAAAAAAAGAGTGGGCGGGTAGAGTAGCCCGTGGTTTCGGAGGGCAAAGACTTTTCGAAGCAATCGGGAGAGCCGTAACGAGGATTTATACCGTTGATAGGATTTCCCGTCCGCCTCTGTCGGAGCCCCCGCAGACACTCGTCAACTCGATCGAGACTTTAAAACAATTTTGATATCTCATCTCCCGCGAAGCCAGCCCCAAAGCGTTCGAGGTCGCGACTCGCTCGAAAAGGATACGTCGGACACCCAAGGAAAAAAAAAAAAAACTTTTCAATTTCCGCGAAAGAACCGCGTTACCGAGCCGATCGACGATTTTCGGTGATACGTCTCGCCCCGGACGCTATCGGGCGAAACGTTTATCACGGGACGGTTTATCAACAGGCTTATCTCGCGAAACCGAAACAATAATTCAACGACGATGCACGGCCGCGTGTTCCACGGATCGTTCAAAAGCGCGCGTGCAAACTTTGGGCGCAGTATTTGGTAAAGTTATTACACGTCGGTCCGCAAACCGACCCTCCCCGACTCCGCTTAATCCGAATAAAAATGTCCGGTTGTTTGACAGCTTTCGCCATGATATTTTTATTCGGATTTAGCGCCCCTCGAAGGGGACGCACCTTGTTTACCTAAATCTTTTTCGTTCCTCTTTGTACACACCCGTGCGTTTTCTTTTTCGCGCGCACTGCCCTTTCGAACGTTGGAAAATATTCGAATTCGCGTTGGAAGATAATCGAATCGCCCCCGACTCGTAATGCCCTGGCAGCGGCTTGAACGAGGAGCCGTTCGCGACGAATATTCCCGATCTTCGAACGATCGAAAGAATCGCATTGTTTCCTCGTCCAAGTTTTGTCGAAATTCGAATAATACGATTCCACGAAATCGCCGGTGGAATTGTTCGGGAGGGCCGCTGTAACTAACCGATTCGGGCGAAAACTTCTCACCCTCTGTCGAATCGGGGAAGAATAAAGGCAAAAAGGTGGGAAGGAAAACGGGGAAGGTTTCGTCGGAGCGAAATCTGGAAGAGTGCTCGATCGATTCCACGCGGGGGCAACCCTTCTCTCTGCTCGGTCTACCTTTCGATCCGGTCCTCTTCCGCCCCCTACGGCCTCCGTTTCTCTCGCGGCCAAATAAATGAGTTGTCACGAAGGAGCAGAAGCCGGCCAGCTGGCTGGCAGACGAACGATAAAATTACCGGGTCGAGCTTAGCGCCGAGAACAAAGTTGAGCCGCGCCGAGAGCATTTCCGGAAAAGGGTTTAAGGGCTCACGAGCCTGCCCGCTCGCGGCTAATTCGGTTCGCGAAACGGTCTCCGGTTCCCCGAACCTGGACTCGGTGGACCGCGTTCACGCATCGCCGAAAAATCCTTCGATAATCTATGCTTGGAAACCGGGGCGCGTTTCCGAACGTAACATAATTTATCGTTCACCGAGCGCGAGTACCCTCGAGACCGTACGAGAAATAAATGGGGTTGGATAAGTCGAGCTTGAAACGTCCGAATTGAAATTCTGCGTCATTGCGGTCTCGATAATTCCGTTTCCGGGGAACGGAAGGCGCGAGAGACGAGCTCTCCCGGTCCTCGTGGTGTCTCCTCTCGCCGGAGGAGATCGAGTGACGCGTAGTTAGGAAGGTAACTCACCTAAATCTCGATGGCCCCGTTTCCTCGGAACCGGAGGCCCATAATTTTGCGGGAGCTCGCTCGACCGCGGAAACGCCGCGCAGGAAAAGCGAGGAGAAAGAAACCCGCCGGACAACGAACCTCAGACGATGAATAGAAGGGAACGAAGAAAAGGAATAGAACTATTTACACCGATATCGCGCGTTTTTGAAATTAAACTGTAGGTCGAATTCGAAAAGAAACCGGGAGGAAGCGTGGCTAACAGGCCAGAACGGATCAACTGCTAACCGGAATTAGATGCTCGCAGAGATCTGTGAATTCGCGAGAAGCCGCAGAATCGAGCCAAGAAGATGCGCACACGCAAGACGAACGGAATCAGCATAGG